>NC_060144.1:207219258-208469258 GCF_021461385.2 Schistocerca piceifrons
ACCAAACAGCAGACGCTCTGCAGGACGACCAGGGCAGCGATTGTTGGACGACCTGGCCAAGGACCGGGCAGCCCCAGGGACTGGAGACACCTGGAGGAACGGATCACAAAGCAGAAAGGAAAGGAGGCAGTTTGTGGAAACAGTGCGTGGTCTACAGGGCTCCTGACCGCTGGATATATGTATGTACGTATGTGTGAATGTGCGTGTACGTATGTATGCCGTATCAAGAAGAAGCCGGTCATCGATGATTAGACCACTTAATGCTAACAAATTGCGGGGATGTTGATTAGTAAGTTTCACCCCCTGTTCCGAATAGTCCCGGAAATGCTGTATTCTATGGGACTGGGACTGATGATTCAGCGGGCCGGTGAGGTATGGTGGAATTCCTAAGTGTTCCTCATCCAGAACCGTAAAAGTGCAGCCCTCTGAACACGACTCTTGCCCTCTTTCCTGCATCTTTGTGATGAGTGTGCTCTGATCACTCGCGTCTTCGAAGAAGACGACACTTGGACAGCGAGAATATAGAAATAATCATCATGGTCCATATTCACGGCAACCTGATTTAGTGATCCAAATCACAGTGCGATAAATACACCTAAAACATCACAGCGCTTGATCAGAGAGATGATGTCCTTGAACACTGCAGCGATTCGCTGTTTAAGATTTCGTATAAACTAAAACAGTTTTTGATCACAAACTTCCTTTCAAGTTGTGGATTCAGAATAATCATTTATTAGTCAAGATTGCCGGCATAAATTTTTATTGACAACTAGTTTCGACTTCATTAATTAGCCATCTTCAGATCCAAGTTTACGAAACCATTGCGTGCCATGCCCAATAAAAGAATAAAAGTTGCTTCACGTTTACATAGTACGAACATAACTGAGACGCTATGTTATTCTAAAGACATGGCACCAGAACAAATATATAATGTTGATTCCGATGTACGAGACTTTCGTATTCACTGTGTAGGTCTCTTGCTAAGTAATCTCCACGAGTAAACGTAAAGAAAAGTCTTCTGCCTGCTACGATACAGGCACTTCCTTGTTTACAGATACGGTGTGTCATGAGCAACCTCTGATATTTACGGTCACATGTGGAGCATCGTTGGAATAGACTTACACAGTGAATGCCAAACTCTCGTATAACGGACTCACCATTATACATTTGTCCAGGTTTCACGTCTTTAGAATACCAAAGCGTGTCACTTATGTTCTTACTATGCACATGAGGAGAGTACTTGATGCTGCTATTATACGGGGTGATTCGCTACTTGATCCTGTGTAGGCGGAAAAATATTTACCGAATGGGTAACCAACTCCATAGAAATGATGTTCAGACTGTGTGCTGCAGGGTCATGAGTTGCCGTTGTACACCGATACTGGTACGGTGACGTAGAGATGAAACTCATGCATCAGTGTGAGTTAAGTTGAAGATGGTAAACACGGGTCTGGTCAGGTGAGCCCTGTTTTACTCGTAAATGTGTTTTATCGAAACAACACTACTGCTGCTCTTCGGGAGTATCGACGTATTAAAGAAATACAGAGAGAGCCTCTTTCCCCACCGGGGTTTCAGAGCATGATTCACAAGTTAGAATTTAATGGCAGTTTGGGAATAGCTCCTGAGAGAGGCCGCCACAGCTTGTTAAAGAAGTTGCTGTTGCCATGGCTGAGAATGCTGAACGCGATTTTCAGAAAGTGTAGGAACTGTGTCACGAACATTCCACGATCCACCGTTCGAAAAATGTTGCAAACAGTAGTGAAATGGTATCCATACAAACTTCCAGGCTATCGATGATGCAGATGATCGTCACACTGAACAACGTCTGTAACCTGTTTCACCAAGTCCCCAGGTGAAACTACTGAGTGGGTGAAACTATGTCTTTACTTATTTTTATCATTTAAACACTGACCTATAGAATTTTCCCTGACAAAGACAACTCAGACTTAACCAATTCAGTTATTACCCACAATATACAATCCCAACGCAATCTTACTGCAATACAGTGACGATATGGCTTCCAGTAATTAAGACAAAAGAATGACACTGAATTGCAAAAAATCCTAACAATAACCCATACTTTTTCATAAGTCATTTGCCTCACAGAAAATCTTCATAACGAACTACAGCAATTACAGCAAGCAGCGACTAAAGCCAGCTAAACAAAAAGCTTCTATCTACTACAGACTCTAACTACTAGGAGGCATATGGTTAGCAAAACAAAGATTTTTCTGAAGAGAAAACAATCTGTTTAGAAGGTTCTACCTTATTCATGTGACATCCAGTTCCAGAAATTATATAGTTGTCAATAATTCTACTACCCAAACATTACCAACCACATCCATCCTCATTTTGCAATGCATGTCCTACCAACACTGAGTCTCCACTAAGAAAATCATGTCCAAACCGTTCTCTACCCACTCGCTAACTGCTAGTCCGTCCAAGCACAGAATCTCTTGCCAAGGGCACAGAACGCTGTCAGCGTTAATAACACAGTTGTGAGTATGTGGGGTTTATTTTGTCAAGTTGCGCAATGGATTGATCTAGCAAGTACCCTTTGGCTCGTGCAAGAAACAATTTCCACCTCACACTACTACAGAAGTCAGACAAACGCTCCTAATATACCAACAAGAACTGCTTGAAAAACATTCAGCAAGAAATATCTTCTAGAGTCGTCCACTGTAAGGAAAAGACACAAAAATATTCTATATTCTTACGTAACTAGTGGAATACTTGGGTACTGGTGTATTGTTAGTTAGTGTAAGAAAAACATTAAATGAACGAAAAATATTATTTATTGCAAAAAAAATCTGAGACATCAAGTGAAACTTTTTCTTATAAATTAATAAATTTCCGGTTTTTTTCAGAACAGTAGATTGCCTCTTGTGGATAGGAATGCTATTATTTTACAAAGTATGGAAAGGTTATTTTCTCCCTTTTCTTTAAGAATGTTATTTACTCGGCAGAACGGCTGAGAGTCGCGCCTACACAACTTGAATAACTTTTCTAGGTATGGTCAAAGCTGTCGCATGAGAAATGTAATGGAGTGTACTGTTAGGGAGGAAAGATGGGGCTCGCATACGCTGTAGTGCACAATACCATGAGCTGCGACGACTGCTGCCTGCGTCGCTCGCTGCTGACAAATAACCCAACTATCTCTTTCTATCTGGATTGACCTTCGCCAATCAAATTCTCCCTATGCCTTGATGAAGTCAAGGAGTCCTATCCACGCCTGGTCTAACTATTGGTGTGGTACACCAGTCAGATAACCAGTCCACCACGATGCCACTCAATATTCACTCGCAAGAGTTTAACTAGTACTCTGTCCGTGTTCACACCACACAATAAGTGTGGTGGCCAAAACAGTGTACAACGCTTAATCGCGAGCGGCTCAATATAGAGTATCACTCCAATTTGCTAACAACAGAGGTGCTCTCCCAGTGAAGTACTGAGGAGAGACTTTGTTCCGCGCTCTTTGCGTACACGTACAAGCTCACTCGCTCTCGTTACATGTTCCTGCTCCAAGAGCGACAACGGAACGGCCTCTTTTTCTGGAAAAATCGCAGGAGTGTATCATTCTCTGTCTTCCATCACTCCTCTGGCTCTCAGTGTCAGAAATATTCCGCCAATCAGCGTTGCTCTTTTAAATGGGAGAATGACTTTTCGTTTATGTCGACCAATGCGGAAATATGTAGCATCTCCGTTAGGCATATACTGCCCTCCTGTGAGAACTCCGTAACTACGCAGTCGGTCCATCAAAAAATGCGTCTTCTGGGCGCTCCCAAACAATGCAACGGAATTTGCTTTTAAGTCGAACACGGGAGTCGTTATCCCTTCGCTCTGCCAAAAGGTGTCCTCTCTCTGGGCGGTCGCTCCGGCCGAAGTAGGTGTGTGTTGACTCGCCCCCTGAAGGGACGGGCCTCCCAGCGGGCTGGTGGCCTCTTTAGAACGAAAATTCCTGTGGCCGTCATGTTGTGTACGCCAGGCTCGACTTTTTCAGCCTTAGTGCGTACTTGCGATTTACTTATTAGATCTGCACATCGCTTACGTGAATTCATACAATATTGACTCTACCTTATCGAGTTTGAGTTCGAATGAAGCATCTTGATGTGCAGAATACGATTGTGAGGACGGAATATGTAAAAAATGAAGGGCAGGAGACCACACCACCTTACACAGTCTATAGCGCTATCAACATACAAACAGGCTACTTACAGCCTTAGACCTGATCCGATGGGCTGACAACTGCCTACAAGGCAGTACAAGGAACAATCCACGATAGTTGGACACCGGTAGGGCCAGTGGAAGAATCCTGATGATAATATTTGTTCTTTATTCAAGCAGCTCATCATTTGGCTTCATGGCGCTGAATGGCCTGTTACACGCCTCTCTACAACAGAAAACTCCAATGAAGTACGAAAATCAAACCCAGGTCCTACCGCACTGAGGGCAGTGACGCTATCCTTGTCATAAGGTCGGAATCGTGCTACTGTTGTTTGTAGAAGAAGACAATGAACTTTCGTCTTTCTCTTGTCCACCAAATTCATGATCTTGACCCGATACAACACAAGTTGGTCGCTATCGGGCACCAGCTCCACCATGAGGCACAACCGCCCCTTAATTCACGTGGATTGCGTGACCTGTTCATATACATCCGATGCCACATGCGTCCAGAAACCCCCAAGAAGCTGTCGAATCCTTGCCTGTACTAGGTTCCAAAAGTAAATCAACTCTTTATTACTCTGGTGGTCGTAATGTTTTGGCTCATCGATGTATAGGCTACTGAAGTGACAGAAGTCATGGGATAGCGATACGTACATATACAGATGGCTACAGTGTCACGTACAGAAGGCAAGGGCACTGCAGTGGCGGAGCTGGATTTTGTACTCAGGTATTCATGTGAAAAGGTTTCCGAGGTCATTACGGACGCATGTCAGGAATTAACAGATTATGAACGTGGAATGGTAGTTGGAGCTAGATGCGTGGGACATTTTGCTTCGAAAATAGTTAGGAAATTCAATATTACGAGATCTACAGTATCAAGAGTGTGCCGAGAATACAAAATTTCTGGTATTACCTCTCCCCACGAACGACTAGGTGGCCGACAGCCTGCACTTAAGGACGGAGAGCAGAGGCGTTTGCGTATAGTTCTCAGTGCTAATGGATATAACAATAGAAATTAATGTGGGATGTACGAATACCGTATTAGTAAGGACAGTGCGGCGAAATTTGGCGTTAATGGGCTATGGCAACAGACGATCGACGCCTCTGCTTCTGCTGACTGCATGACATCGCCTGCAGCGCCTCTCCTGACCTCTTGACCATATTGGTTGGACCCTAGACGACTGGAAAGCTCTACCCTGGTCAGATGAGTCCCGATTTCCGTAGGTAAGAGCTCATGGTAGGGTTTGCAGGTGGTGCAGGCCCACGAAGACACGAATCAAAGTTGTCAACAAGGCACAGCGCAAGCCGGTGGCGGCTTCATAATTGTGTGGGCTGTGTTTACGTGGAATAGACTGGATCCTCTGGTCCATATGAACTACTTGTAGACCATCTGGAGACATCCGTGGACTTCATACTACCATGGGAATGCGCCAGTCTCAATTGTTTGCGGTTGGTTTGAAGAACATTCTGGACAATTGGAGCGAATGATTTGGCCATCCAGATCCCCCGACATGAGCCCCATCGAACATTTATGTGACACAGTCGAGAGGTCAGTTCGTGTAGAACATCCTGCGCCGGCAACACTCTCGCAGATATGGACGGCTGTAGAGTGAGCAACGCTCAATATTTCTGTAGGGCACCTCCGACGACTTGTTGAATCCATGCCACGTCTAGTTGCAGCAGAACATCGGGCAAGAGTTGCGACACGATACTGGAGCTATCCCATGACGTTTGGCACTTCAGTGTATCTGTGTATCTGACTCCAGGGTGCATGTGCAGATGAAACTGTGCGCCTCAAAGGCACGTTTTAGAGACGCTTAAAGCACTGTGGTCTTCTGAGCAAAGTTATACGATTATAAAAAAGTTTGTCTATAGTTCCGCTATTACTTCAGTGGAACTAATGTCTCTTTGTCAACTGTAGTGAGCGCATCCTCATAGTAACAAGAAAGTCGTTAGCGTGCTACATTCGTTTCCTGTCCTTTGTGAAGAGATTAAACAAATAGCTCTACATCACTTTCACGAGGAAATGCAAAGGAATTTCTGTATCACTTTCGCAAGGACCGGTAAAAGAATATATTTCATTGAAGATCATACGTGATGAAATGTCCGAAACAATTTAAGCAAGACGCCTAAATTCACAATTTAGTGTGAACTTTTACCTGAAATAAGCGTAATGTCTGAGTAATAGTGCGAAGCCATTCGCTAGTTTTGCTGAATATTTTATGGATCACAAACATGAAAGCGACTGCGCCATGTGTAAAACTTCATGTCTCCGACTTACGTAAAACGTAATTGTGCACTGTTTCAATATTTGTAGAAGAATGTCTCGTGAAAAATATACGTTGTATCAGATGCAGCTGGAGGGGACTACAAAGCAATCATATTCGTTTAATTCGTGATGGCACCGCAGACGAAACATCACATAGTCAAAACAATCAATCTTTATCAAGAAACATGTAGAGCATGCACGCGTAACATCTTTGCAGTGCACATCGGATGACGATAAATTCTTACGGATAGGACTTAAAAGATAGTTGCGATACCAAGTTTTTTGAATTTTTTCAGAATCATTGTAATTATAATGGGGATCTCCATGAAGCAACGAAGTTTATCCCAGTCGTATCCCCCTTACCGTTACGTCTAGAAGAGCATGAAAGTGAGTTTCAGGCAAAACTTAGTTCTTAGCATAAGGTTATAACACGCCATAAAACTGAGTTTCACATCTTTAAAAAATGAAGTTTAGTCATTTTGATCGATTTCAACGTCATATAGGATAAAATTCATAAGGTTACCTTGCAACCTGTTTCTTCCACATGTTTTAGCCGAAACACCTCTCGGGAGATATATGCTTCATGATTTATTCTTCTGGAAATCTAAGAATGGATACCCTGTATATTCGTTGTCGTTACTCTTCCAGCTGAAGGATCAGCGCTCCCCATTTCTGTACAAGGCAGAAGTCAAGGTAGGTGGACGGAACCTGTTTATAGTATAATGAAACAGCAATGTATTCTCAGTTATTTTCGCACTCATATAACCGATGTTGTCTTCCACCACTTATCATTATCTACAACACACCGAACAGGTAGAATGTTTTACGAACTATAGTTTCTCGTGTGCAATACTGATTATTTCATCAGTGTTTTTCTACAGTCATCTGTTGATAAAGACGTACGGTAGCTGGTAGATACGCTTTAATCTTCTTATCTTGTCACTGCGAGCTCGCCCGAGGAGTGGTGTCATAACAACAGACAGTTTCAGAAGTAGACAAAGCGTTGTGCGGCTTATCTTTGGACTATAAAGTTTTTACCTGAATTTGAAACTTGAAAATACTTTTAGCTGTCAACTTACAGTTGTCGAGTGCCAATTTGTCTTGTGCCACCTCTTGTGGACATATTGCGGCACTGAAAAAAATTTTCACCTGCAAGCGAAAATAATTTTTTTCTGTCTTACGTTAACTAAATTTGAATGCAGTATTCTTTCAGATAAATGCATTTTGAACATTTTTCCTGGAATTTAGTTACTTCTCTGAAAAGAGATTCTGGAAGATCTTAAAAAAAAAACAATAATCGTTTTATGTTCTGCAGCCACCAATTTCTTTAGTTGAGGGAGTAGGTGGACGTCGTATGGTGCCTAACAACGTGAACAGGTTGCCTATTCCAATGATTCGTACTTCTAAATACTTATTTCTCCACTGACAAAACAATTTTTAGGGCAGTTTAATTGGACAGGCGAAAAATGATTATTTCTGTTGCCTTATGATCATGACTTTCATGGATGGGTGCTCAGACCAGATATCAATTTATTGTTATTGATTTTGTTCGTAACCATGTATCTGTTTGGATCACCAGTTATTGCCACACCTTTTGCAAATGAATCGATAAGAAGAATCTCGGAACACAATAACTTTTCCGATCTATGAAATCAAGTACTTTTCTTTGGATTCAACACCATTGTCTTTCACTCAAAGCTTCGACTGTTGCGTCGTTTTTGTCCTGAAATGAAGCACCTTTGTGTCGTCCACAGCAATAAATTGTAGACCAGTACCAATTTGACTCCCTCTAAATCGTTCCAAGAATTGGTGAAGGGTTTATTTTCAAATTTATTTTGGTCTGCGCTCAATAAATACATCACTTACCTTGCAAAAAACTATCTCTTTGTTAATTGGTTATAAAAAAGTCTCGTAATCTTGCTTCAGACGCGTGTTTGGCGTTAACTATTTAGCACACATTTGGCTATCAATCGTCCAGTACCATGCCGTCCCTTTCTCTGGTGCAATTTTGGATACATTCTTCTCGTGGATCTTCTTCAGAAACATTATTTCCACTTGCGAGTAAAGCTACTAATCTCTTTAACGTTTTGAAGGTTAAAATAATTTGTCACCTTAACTCTCTGGTTCTCTTTTAACCAACGATCAATCAGTTACCGACGACGCCTTCATTTATCGCTGCAGGCCGTCATAATCCCCAGCAGAATCACATTGTTGCCAGATATTCTTTACCTAAAATGGTCACCTAACCCAAGAAAGGAAAAACGCCTCAACGTGTCTTTGTTTCCAATCCTATCACCATCTAAAACATCGTCCCAGCCAGAAGGTTCCTATCCATTGCAGCACCTGACTCCTCGCACAAGTGCAAAGCATGGGTCGCCCCTCCCATCAGAAATGACTGTATCTATCACGATGATAAACACACCACTTCATTCAAACAACTCCCTATGTCCCCATTCCCCTCACCACTGAAGGTGAAATCATATTTGTGGCAACTCTCCTCCAAAATGATCATCCCTTCGATTGACCCTTCCCATGTCCTTCATTAAACACCACTTCATTCAAACAACTCCCTATGTCCCCATTCCCCTCACCACTGAAGGTGAAATCAGATTTGTGGCAACTCTCCTTCAAAATGATCATCCCTTCGATTGACCCTCCCCATGTCCTTCATTAAACACTCTGGCTCCGCGTCACATATTTCACCTACGTGCTTCCGGCACGCACCGCCACAAATCACTCTCACTTGACATTATCCTGCCTAGATAATCTTGTCTCATCCCATTACTACTTCCAGTTTTTAAAAAAGGTCGTCAGATAGGCGGTTATCAGTCAGATAGGAGGTCATCAGTCCCCTAGAACTTAGAACTACTTAAACCTAACTAACCTAAGGACATCACACATAGCCATGCCCGAGACAGGATTCGAACATGCGACCGTAGCAGCAGCGCGGTTCCGGACTCAAGCGCCTAGAACCCCTCGGCCACAGCGAGTATTTAAGGAAGTGGTATCCAAAAGAGTATTGTTTTACGTCTAGCGTTCATTGAATGCATGTTGCAGTTTCTTCTCAATGAGACGATACTTTAAACAAAGAAAACGCACGATCAGAATTACGATAAACCTGGAAAAGATCCTTCACTGTGTTCGCTAACTGAAAACACATATCACTCTTGTGCCATTTTTTGAGTTAAGAATATCCTTAATTAATACTCACCATACGTGATAATAGAGTGAATGCCACCAAAGTAAACAAGCCTTTGCGATTCAGTGTCAGAGAAAATGGAGATTACTTTTACACTGAGATGACAAAGGTCATGTACTAGCGAGATGCACATATTCAGATGGTGGTAGTATCGTGTACACGAGGTATAAAAGGCCAATGCGTTGGCGGAGCTGTTATTTGTACTCAGAGGATTCTTGCGAGATGGTTTCCGACATGATTGTGGCCGCGCGATGGAAATTAACACACTTTGAACGCGGAATAGTAGTTGGAGCTAAACGCCTGGGACATTTTGTGTCGGGAATCGTTAGAGAATTCAATATTCAGAGATCCACGGCATCAATAGTGTGCCGAAAACACCACATTTCAAACATTACCTCTCACTCACCACGGACAACGCAGAGGCCGACGGCCTGCACTTTAACGACCAAAGCAACGGTGCAGCCTTTCATGAGTCAGTGCTAACAAACAAGCAAAAATGCGTGAAATTATCGCAGTAATCAATGTGAGACGTACGACGAACGTATATACAGGGCTATTACAAATGATTGAAGCGATTTCATAAATTCACTGTAGCTCCATTCATTGACATATGGTCACGACACACTACAGATACGTAGAAAAACTCATAAAGTTTTGTTCGGCTGAAGCCGCACTTCAGGTTTCTGCCGCCAGAGCGCTCGAGAGCGCAGTGAGACAAAATGGCGACAGGAGCCGAGAAAGCGTATCTCGTGCTTGAAATGCACTCACATCAGTCAGTCATAACAGTGCAACGACACTTCAGGACGAAGTTCAACAAAGATCCACCAACTGCTAACTCCATTCGGCGATGGTATGCGCAGTTTAAAGCTTCTGGATGCCTCTGTAAGGGGAAATCAACGGGTCGGCCTGCAGTGAGCGAAGAAACGGTTGAACGAGTGCGGGCAAGTTTCACGCTTAGCCCGCGGTAAAATTGGCTCATGCCACAACTGGAGACGACAGCGCCGACTTCATCTTTCAACAGGATGGTGCTCCACCGCACTTCCATCATGATGTTCGGCATTTCTTAAACAGGAGATTGGAAAACCGATGGATCGGTCGTGGTGGAGATCATGATCAGCAATTCATGTCATGGCCTCCACGCTCTCCTGACTTAACCCCATGCGATTTCTTTCTGTGGGGTTATGTGAAAGATTCAGTGTTTAAACCTCCTCTACCAAGAAACGTGCCAGAACTGCGAGCTCGCATCAACGATGCTTTCGAACTCATTGATGGGGACATGCTGCGCCGAGTGTGGGAGGAACTTGATTATCGGCTTGATGTCTGCCGAATCACTAAAGGGGCACACATCGAACATTTGTGAATGCCTAAAAAAACTTTTTGAGTTTTTGTATGTGTGTGCAAAGCATTTTGAAAATATCTCAAATAACAAAGTTATTGTAGAGCTGTGAAATCGCTTCAATCATTTGTAATAACCCTGTATTAGGACACTGCGGCGAAATTTGGAGTTCATGGGCTATAGCAACCGACAACCGACGCGAGTTCCATGCTAACAATGCTCGCCTGCAACGTCTCTCCGGGGCTCTTGATCATATCGGTTGGAGCCCAGACGACTCGAAAACCGTAGCTTGGCCCGATGAGTCCCTATTTCAGTTGGTGAGAGCTGATGGACGGGTTCGCAGGTGGTGCAGTCCCCACGAAGACACAGATCTAAGTTGTCAACAAGGCACTGTGCAAGCTGGTTGTGGCTCCACAATGGTGTGGGCTGTGTTTGCATGGAATTAACTGCGTTCTGTGGTCCAAATGGCTATGTCCAGCTACTTAGAGACTATTTGCACCTATTCATGGACTTCATGTTCTCAAACAACGATGGCATATTTATGTATGACAACGCGCTGGCTACCAGGCCACAATTGTTCGCTATTGCTTTGAACAATGACAATTCGGGCGAACGATTTGGTCACCCAATCGCTCGATTTGAATCCCATCGATCACCTATGGGACTTGATGGAAAGGTCAGCTAGTGCACAAAATTCTGCACCTGCTACACTTTCGCAATTATGGCCGGCTATACAGGTAGCATGACTCAATATTTCTGTAGGGGACTTCCAACGACTTGTCCATGCCACGTCGAGTAGTTACAGTATACCGGGCAAAAGGAGGTTCGATACGATATTAGAAGGTATCCCACGACTTTTGTCACCTCACTGTACAGTGAACGTTGCGGCATTCAGTTTCTGCATAAGATTATGAATTCAGTGTTCCAAGAAACCTTTCCATCTGCCTTCAGTCCTGAGAATTTAACATGATCGAATTCATTGGCTGTTTGAGCACCTTGGGACAGTAATATTTAGCTTTTACAAGCATTTTGTGACACATTGAACGAACTGAGTTTTGTTGTAGTGTTCTCTGGAAACCACGTTCTGTTGTTAGCGAGCACCCTATTAGCTACATCATTTACATTGCATTTCACGTCTTTCACCATTATACTTGTTTCATCTGTAAAGCGGAAGTTTTTAGAGTTGTCTGTAATGTTCAATGGCAGATCATCGAAATCTCAAAAACAGCAACAAAACAAGGAAACTATCGTATGGCAGATCCCTCACGTTGCGTGATACCTGTAAGATTCAAATATCTTCAAAGTTTGTTGACGCTGGAGGGCTACCTTTTACTTCCTGTTTTCCATAACGAGGTGAACCATTGTTAAACTTTTTTCATAATCACAGAATGTTGCAAGTTATAAAAAAATGTTTTATGCGCTACACAATCAAGTGTTTTAATTAAATCAAATGAAATATTTACGTCTTCAACGAGCTGTTTATTTCTGCGGTTGATTGATGACAACAGATCAAGGTCTAAGTAAGTCATGTTAAGCTTCTCCCTACAAAAAGATGCATAGCAGTTAACCAACACTCGCACATGTTATGACAAACACTGCAAAGCTAAACAATAACACATTAAAGTGAATATATGCTCTGTGGCAATACACACTAAAACTAGACCACGAGAAGGAATGCGACAGCGTATCACATTAGTCGCAGCATGGTTTGTCGAGGTCACAGTTCATATTTTGTGGCATTAATCCAAAGGGATGACAGTTAATCAACTAACATTAATCTTTTCCATTCAACTGCTTTTATCACATCAATCACGGACCAAGAGCGAAACGAATTTCAGTGCCAAGTCATTACAATGAGAGGGCTATTCGGGAAGTAAAGTGCGATCGATCGTGAAATGGAAACCTCAGAGAAAATCAAAAATGTTTTATTCGCAACAGTTTGCTAAAGCTTCCTACTATTTCTCCAACGAGTCGCAGCTTCAACTCAGCCATTTGTCGTATCGTTGTACCAACTTTTCGATACGCTCCTCATAGAAGACAGCCACCTGTGCTTTCCGCTACTTCTCTACGCTCGTCTGCAGCTCTATGTCTGTGCCAAAATGCTGTCTTCATAGCCAGCAGTTCACATGACCTGAGATAAACATCAGAGGGAGCCAAGTCTGGGATGTAAGGTGGGTGATGAAACACTTCCCATCGAAATCGCTGCAGGGGCATACTGGTTGCCCCTGCAGTCTGCGGTCGAAAATTCTTATGAAGAAGAAAATGCATGACATGTACGCGGTGCTTGTAGCATTCCTACATCATCGTTTTGATGGAGTGCCACTAATTGGCTAATGAAGAGCTACAATGAGGTGACAAAACTCATGGGATACCTCCTAATCTCGTGTCGGGCTTCCTTTTTCCCGACGTAGTACAGCAACTCGACGTGGCATGGATTCAACAATTCGTTGGAAGTCCCCTGAAGATATACTGTGCCACGTTGCAACCTTACAGTGGGCAATCATACTTGGTGGGAGACACTATTGTTCTAGGCATCTTTATGTGCTCTGTGTGTACTCACAAGGGAACCTCCCCATCGCACCCCCCTCAGATTTAGTTATAAGTTGGCACAGTGGATAGGCCTTAAAAAACTGAACACATATCAATCGAGAAAACATGAAGAAGTTGTGTGGAACTATGAAAAAAATAAGCAAAATATACAAACTAAGCAGTCCATGCGCAAGATAAGCAACATCAAGGATAGTGTGAACTCAGGAGCGCCGTGGTCCCGTGGTTAGCGTGAGGAGCTGCAGAACGAGAGGTCCTTGGTTCAAGTCTTCCCTCGAGTGAAAAGTTTATTTTCGCAAAGTTATTATCTGTCCGTTCGTTCATTGACGTCTCTGTTCACTGTAATAAACGTACGATTAGTAGATGAAAGGACGTGCCTCTCCAATATTCATTGACCTTGTTATTGAAGTCGCGAGCTATATTTGCTGGATTCATATTGTCCACGCAATGCATCTCACGTATTTAATGCACTCTCGTCCAAAGTAGCGAACAGTCAACTGCCAGCCAGGGAGCCTCGTTAGCAGGAATATTCTCTCTTCTGTGCGCTGTAGTTGACTGACGTCGTGTGTTTCGATGTTTGTTTAGGTGTAGCGTCCCCATACTACGGCGCAGTTACCTCACATCGGACGGACGGACGGACAGATAATAATTGTCTGAAAATAAAAAATTAAACTTTTCACTCGAGGGAAGACTTGAACCAAGGACCTCTCGTTCCGCAGCTGCTCAAGCTAACCACGGGACCACGGCGCTCCTGGCCTCACACTATCCTTGAAGTTGCCTATCTCGCACATGGACTGAGAGTTTGTATATTTTGCTTATTTTTTTCATAGTTCCACACAACTTCTTCCTGTGTTCTCGATTGATCTGTGTTCAGTTTTTCAAGGCCTATCCACTGTGCCAACTTATAACTAAATCTGAGGGGAGATGCGATGGGGAGGTTCCCTTGTCAGTGCAGAAAACAACAACGTGACGCCATCGACTAACATACTAGAGACATTGTCCAACACAACTGTACAAAACTTCGTCGGACTTTCACTGTCGTTTCCATTTCGCGACCTATCGGACCTTACTTTCCGAACAGGCCTCACACTTGGTTTTGGAATATTAAAGACCTTAGCTTGAATAGAAATAATCAATCAACGCCACTGGATCTCATCCAAATACGTCAGTACAGTTGGCGTCCACACTTGTAAATATTTTGACTTTGTTGTGCACGCGAGGTGCGGCTGTACTTGGCGCCATTCCTTGTCGCGTTGGGACAGAGAGATGCGACGCAGTACGCACCTTGGCGAGCGTGGAGAGTCCGCGGTGCAGCAGCAGCACGCCGGCCACGCTCCAGGCGGCCAGCTGCATGGCGACCACGGCGCGCGACGAGCACGACCACGACATGTTTAAGGCGCGGCGGTCGGCCGAGCACTGACACAGCCCCGCATCCGCCCGCCGCGCCCCACCCCGCCCTCACCCACACCGCCGCTAGAGACGCCACGCGGGGACTCCGGCAACAACAAAACACAGCACAGCAACAGGTGCCCAAGCCCCGCGCGGCGCCAGCGCGTCTGCCCACCGGCTTGCTGACAGACACGGGAGTCTCCAGCTCCTTTACTCGCGGCTAGTGCATCGCCACTTGCCCTTTGCTTGCTCCTCCACCACTGCGCGGTGCTTGTAGCATTCCTACATCATCGTTTTGATGGAGTGCCACTAATTGGCTAATGAAGAGCTACAATGAGGTGACAAAACTCATGGGATACCTCCTAATCTCGTGTCGGGCTTCCTTTTTCCCGACGTAGTACAGCAACTCGACGTGGCATGGATTCAACAATTCGTTGGAAGTCCCCTGAAGATATACTGTGCCACGTTGCCTCTGTAACCGTACATAACTGCGGAAGTGATTCCGGTGCACCGTGTCGTACACCAACTGACCTCTCGATGATTTCCCGTTAATGGTCGAGGGGATTCGTGTAGGGCGATCTGCCTGGCCAAATCATTAACTCCAATTGTCCAAAATGTTCTTCAGACCAAAGCAGATTAAAACTGTGTGCCGGACCGAGACTGGAACTCGGAACCTTTGCCTTTTTGCGGGCAAGTGCTCTACCATCTGAGCTACCCAAGCACGACTCACGCCCCGTCCTCACAGGTTTACCACTGCCAGTACTGTGTCTCCTACCTTCCAAACTTTACAGAAGTTATCCTGCGAACATTGCAGAACTAGCACTCCTGAAAGAAAGGATACAGCGGAGACATGGCTTTGCCACAGCCTGGGGAATGTTTCCAGAATGAGATTTTCACTCTGCAGCGGAGTGTGCGCTGATATGAAACAGCTGAGTACCGGGCGTGAGTCGTGCTTCGGTAGCTCAGATGGTAGAGCACTTGCCCGCAAAAAGGCAAAGGTTCCGAGCTCGAGTCTCGGTCTGGCACACAGTTTTAGTCTGCGAGGAAGTTCATATCAGCGCACACTCCCCTGCAGAGTGAAAATCTCATTCTTCAAACTAGTCACCACCAATTGTGATGTGGCATCGTTGTTTGGGAAGTTGAAGTCCAGGAGTGAGCGCAAATAGTCTGCAAGTAGCCGAACATAACGTTTTCCTTTTGTAAGTCTATCCTTCTGATTGGGGGTTTGAGTAACTTCAGCTGTTCACTTGTGCAATAAAATGGAACACCTACAGTCGTCCTTACGATGTTATTTATATTGTGCCTACCGGTTTCGGTGCTTCAGTACACCGTCTTCAGGCCGCAATTGACGCCGAGAGGGTTAACTCCAATTGTATACACGGTTCCATCACCGGCCAACTTCTATGAACTACTTTTCGCAGGTTACCTGTAACAACGATGTTGTATCTCCAACCATCAGCTACGAACTTGATGTTTGGAGACACAACATCGTGGTTACACGTAATCTGCGAAAACCAGATGTCCTCCACTGATGGAATCATACACTACTTGCCATTAAAATTTCTACACCAAGGAGAAATGCAGATGATAAACGGGTATTCATTGGAAAAATATATTATACTAGAACTGACATGTGATTACATTTTCTCGCAATTTGGGTGCATAGCTCCTGAGAAATCAGTACCCAGAACAACCACATCAGGCCGTAATAACGCCCTTGATACGCTTGGGCACTGAGTCAACAGAGCTTGGATGTCGTGTACAGGTACAGCTGCCCATGCAGCTTCAACACGTTACCACAGTTCATCAAGAGTAGCGACTGGCGTATTGTGACGAGCCAGTTCCTCGGCCACCATTGACCAGACGTTTTCAATTGGTGAGAGATCTGGAGAATGTGCTGGCCAGGGCAGCAGTCGAACATTTTCTGTATCCAGAAAGGCTTGTATAGGACCTACAACATGCGGTCGTGCATTATCCTGCTGAAATTTAGGGTTTCACAGGGATCAAATGAAGGGTAGAACCACGGGTCGGAACACATCTGAAATGTAACGTCCACTGTTCAAAGTGCCGTCTATGCGAACAACAGGTGACCGAGACGTGTAACCAATGGCACCCCATATCATCACGCCGGATGATACGCCAGTATGCCGATGACGAATGCACACTTCCAATGTGCGTTCACCGCGATTTCGCCAAACACGTATGCGACCATCATGATGCTGTAAGCACAACCTCGATTCATCCGAAAAAATGACGTTTTGCCATTCGTGCACACAGGATCGTAGTTGAGTACACCATCGCATGCACTCCTGTCTGTGATGCAGCGTCAAGGGTAACCGCAGCCACGGTCTCCGAGACGATAGTCCAGGCTGCTGCAAACGTCGTCGAACTGTTCGTGCAGGTGGTTGTTGTCTTGCAAACGTTCCCATCTGTTGACTCAGGGATCGAGACGTGTCTGCACGATCCGTTACAGCCGTGCGGATAAGATGCCTGTCATCTCGAGTGCTAGTGATACGAGGCCGTTGGGATCCAGTACGGCGTTCCGTATTACCCTCCTGAACCCACCGATTCCATATTCTGTTAACAGCCATTGGATCTCGAGCAACGCGAGCAGCAATGTCGCGATACGATAAACAGCAATCGCAATAGGCTACAATCCGACCTTTATCAAAGCGGAAACGTGATGGTACGCGTTTCTCCTCCTTAAACGAGGCATCACAACAACGTTTCACCCGGCAACGTCGGTCAACTGCTGTTTGTGTATGAGAAATCAGTTGGAAACTTTCCTCATGTCAACACGCTGTAGGTGTCGCCTCCGGCGCCAGGCTTGTGTGAATGGTCTGAAAAGCTAATCATTTGCGTGTCACAGCATCTTCTTCCTGTCGGTTAAATTTCGTGTCTGTAGCACATCTTAGTGGTGTAGCAATTTTAATGGCCAGTGGTGTAGCATTCCAACATCATCGTATTGATGGAGTGCAACTACTTGGCTAATGAAGAGCTACATTGATGTGACTAAACTCATGAGATACCTCCTAATAACGTGTCAGACTTCATTTTTCCCGGTGTAGTGCAGCAACTCGACGTGGCATGGATTCAACAAGTCGTTGGAAGTCCCCTGCACATATAGTAGAGCCGCTTTGCCTCTGTAGCCGTACATAAATGCGAAAGTGTTTCCGGTGCACCATGTCGTACACCAATTGACCTCTCAATGATTTCCCGTTAATGAACGAGGGGATTCATGTCGGTCGATCTGGCTGGCCTGTCCAGAATGTTCTTCAAACCAGTCACCACCAATTGTTACATAGCGTCGTTGTTTGGGAACTTGAAATTCATGAGTGAGTCTAAATGTAGCCGAACATAACCATTTCCTTTTGTATGTCTATCCTTGTGACCGGAGTTTTGAGTGACTTCAGCCGTTCACGTATGCAATAAAATGGAACACGTACAGTCGTCCTTACGATGTTATTTATAATGTGGCTACCGGTTTCGGCGCTTCGGTACATCGTCTTCAGGCAATCATTGACACCGAGAGGGTTAACTCCAATCGCATACACGTTTCCATCAGCGGCCAACATCTATGAACTGGTTTTCGCAGATTACCTGTAATAACGATGTTGTATCTCCAACCATCAGCTACGAACTTGATGTTCGGAGACACGACGTCGTGGTTACACGTAATCTGCGAAAACCAGTCCATAGATGTCCCCTACTTATGATATCATATATACAATTGGAGTTAACCCTCTCAGCGTCAGTTAAGGTGATGTTGAGCTGAAGCACCAAGACTGGTAGCCATATAATAGATTAAATCGCCAGGACGGGTATCGATGTTCCATTTTATTACATAATCATTTCCAGTCAATGATCGCTTCAGATGCACAAGAGGGTCCATTCCATTCCATGTCCACATAGTGCACACAATTGTGGTGCCACCACCATCTTGCACAGTGGCTTGTAGGCAACTTTGGTCCATGGCTTCGTCGGACCGGCGACACATTCAAACCCCACTATCAGCTCTTACCAACTGAAAGCGGGACTCATATGACCAGGCCTCGATTTTCCAGTCGTCTAGGGTACAACAGATACGATCACGAGCCCGCGAGAGGTGCTGCAGGCGATGTCGTGCTGTTAGCAAAGGCACTCGCATCGGTCGTCTGCTGCCACAGCCCATTAACGCCAAATTTCACCGCACAGATCTACAGGATACATCTATCGTACGTCCCATTTTGATTTCTGCGGTTACTTCACGCGGTGTTGCTTGTCTGTTAGCACTGACAATTCTAGGTAAACGCCACTGCTCTCGGTAGCTTGATGAAGGACGTCCAGTGTGAGAGGTAATTCCGCAGATATGGTACTCTTGGCACACCCTTAACACTGTAGATCTCAGAATATCCAGTTCCCTAACTATTTCCGAAATGGAATGTCCCGTGCTTGTAGATCCAACTACCATTCCGCGTTCAGAGTCTGTCAATTCCTGTCGTGAGGCCATAATCACGCCTCTTCACATGAACGACCAGAGAACAATGACATCTCTGCCAACGGACTGCCCTCTTACACCTTGTGTACGCGTTGCTACCGCCCTCTGTATATGGGCACATCGCTATCCCATGACTTTCATCAGTTCATTGTGTTTTGTCCAGGAACTTGCTCTGCAGTTTGTCCACTGATACTCAAGGTAACAAACAACTTTTAAGTGCGAGAGCATGTGTCAAGGAAGAAGACGCCATTTCTTTTTCAAAAGCAAAGTATTTTTCAACACAAATGCTATAAGTCACGCAAATCTAAAGGCTGTAAATTCAACTAAATACTTAGTGATTACAATTACAAATAACCTAAATTGGAACGATCACGTAGATAATATTGTGGGTAGAGCAAACCAAAGACTGTGATTCATTGCCAAACACTTAGAAGGTGCAACTGAACTACTAAAGAGACTGCTTGCACCACACTTGTCCGCCCTATTGTGGAGTACTGCTGTGCACTGTGGGATCCGCATCAGTTGGGACTCACGGGTGACATCGAAAAAGTTCATAGAAGGAGGCTCGTTTTGTATTATTACGAAATTGGAGAGATAGTGCCACAGACATGATACGTGAATTGGAGTGGCAATCATTAAAAGAAAGGCGTTTTTCGTTGCGACACCGAGCGGTCTAAGGCGCTGCAGTCATGGACTGTGCGGCTGATCCCGGAGGAGGTTTGAGTCCCCCTTCGGGCATGGGTGTGTGTGTGTTTGTCTTTAGGATAATTTAGGTTAAGTAGTGCGTAAGCTTACGGACTGATGACCTTAGCAGTTAAGTCCCGTAAGATTTCACACACATTTGAACGTTTTTTTCGTTGCAACGGGATCTTCTCGTGAAGTTTCAATCAGCAGTTTTATCCTCCGATTGCGAAACCATTTTTTTGGCACCTACCCACATAGGGAGAAATGATCATCACGATAAAATAACAGAAGTCAGGGGCCGCACAGAAAAAGTAGAGTGCTCGTTTTTCACTCGCGCCGTTCAAGAGTGCAACGGTAGAGAGACAGCTTGAAGGTGGTTTATTGAACCCTCTGCCAGGCACTTTATTGTGAATAGCAGAGTAATCACGTAGATGTAGATGTAGAAACACTTAACATACGTAGGAATTGAAGGCAACGTTTTCCACCTGGAGTGTATTATATAACCTTCTTCTTTGTTCTACTTCCGGTTTCGATATTTTAAGCCATCTTCAACTGTTTGGTTGTATAAATAAGCAAGCTTCATTGTCACGACGAAACAAGAAAACAATTGTTGTGTGAACACGTCAAAATGAACAACAAACTGACTGTTACTATTAGCTTCGTGCGTAAGTTCGTAGCATTTTCGTTTTGCGTATTGATATTCTGGTTATTATTGGTTTCTTTATCGATTTTTATTTTTTATTTGTTGTTCACTGTTGCTATCTGAGTTTACATACTGCGATTTTATCCTTTGGAGATAGTGAGTGGAGCCGTGGACGTTAGAAAATGGAGTGCCAAGTGGAGAAATCGGAACATTTTCGACAAATTCCTCTGTTTGAGTTCGATAGACGGGTGACGGTAGCGGAGGCAACCAGAAACATTTCGGCCGTGAATGGTGATAGTGCCATCGGAAAGCGCACGACAAGAAAATGGTTTTACTGTTTTAAGGATTATCGTTTTGACATTAGTGGCCGTCCACGTTCAGAAGACATTCCGGGCTTAATGAAGATACACTCCTGGAAATGGAAAAAAGAACACATTGACACCGGTGTGTCAGACCCACCATACTTGCTCCGGACACTGCGAGAGGGCTGTACAAGCAATGATCACACGCACGGCACAGCGGACACACCAGGAACCGCGGTGTTGGCCGTCGAATGGCGCTAGCTGCGCAGCATTTGTGCACCGCCGCCGTCAGTGTCAGCCAGTTTGCCGTGGCATACGGAGCTACATCGCAGTCTTTAACACTGGTAGCATGCCGCGACAGCGTGGACGTGAACCGTATGTGCAGTTAACGGACTTTGAGCGAGGGCGTATAGTGGGCATGCGGGAGGCCGGGTGGACGTACCGCCGAATTGCTCAACACGTGGGGCGTGCGGTCTCCACAGTACATCGATGTTGTCGCCAGTGGTCGGCGGAAGGTGCACGTGCCCGTCGACCTGGGACCGGACCGCAGCGACGCACGGATGCACGCCAAGACCGTAGGATCCTACGCAGTGCCGTAAGGGACCGCACCGCCACTTCCCAGCAAATTAGGGACACTGTTGCTCCTGGGGTATCGGCGAGGACCATTCGCAACCGTCTCCATGAAGCTGGGCTACGGTCCCGCACACCGTTAGGCCGTCTTCCGCTCACGCCCCAACATCGTGCAGCCCACCTCCAGTGGTGTCGCGACAGGCGTGAATGGAGGGACGAATGGAGACGTGTCGTCTTCAGCGATGAGAGTCGCTTCTGCCTTGGCGCCAATGATGGTCGTATGCGTGTTTGGCGCCGTGCAGGTGAGCGCCACAATCAGGACTGCATACGACCGAGGCACACAGGGCCAACACCCGGCATCATGGTGTGGGGAGCGATCTCCTACACTGGCCGTACACCACTGGTGATCGTCGAGGGGACACTGAATAGTGCACGGTACATCCAAACCGTCATCGAACCCATCGTTCTACCATTCCTAGACCGGCAAGGGAACTTGCTGTTCCAACAGGACAATGCACGTCCGCATGTATCCCGTGCCACCCAACGTGCTCTAGAAGGTGTAAGTCAACTACCCTGGCCAGCAAGATCTCCGGATCTGTCCCCCATTGAGCATGTTTGGGACTGGATGAAGCGTCGTCTCACGCGGTCTGCACGTCCAGCACGAACGCTGGTCCAACTGAGGCGCCAGGTGGAAATGGCATGGCAAGCCGTTCCACAGGACTACATCCAGCATCTCTACGATCGTCTCCATGGGAGAATAGCAGCCTGCATTGCTGCGAAAGGTGGATATACACTGTACTAGTGCCGACATTGTGCATGCTCTGTTGCCTGTGTCTATGTGCCTGTGGTTCTGTCAGTGTGATCATGTGATGTATCTGACCCCAGGAATGTGTCAATAAAGTTTCCCCTTCCTGGGACAATGAATTCACGGTGTTCTTATTTCAATTTCCAGGAGTGTAGTTTACACACATTAGCCCACAATGATCCACACCAGTGTACTCGAGAACTGACAGATGTGATGAACTCCAGTCATTCCGTCATTGTGCGACTTTTGCATGCAATGGTGGAGGTCTCGAAAATCAGGTGTATGGGTACCGCATTCTCTAAGTCAAAGTGAAAATAATCCGCGGGTGGCCATACTTGCATCTCTGCTTGCTTGTCATCAATCGGCTGGTGACCAACACCGACCAGTCCTATCCTGTATCGTTATACTAACATAATGAAAAGGAAGGAATGGTTGAGCAAGCCCAAATAAAGCAGCAACTGCCATGGAATATAATGTCACGCATCTGGTGAAACGGCGATGGTGTGGTGCACTACGAATTCCTTGTGTAACATCCACGAGATAAATTTTAGCTACAGTGCGACGAGAGGAAATTATGCCATTCACAGATTAAAAACATTACCTATTCGACATATGAAAAAACAGTGGAAACGATGATAAATATTAATTATTTATATAGTATTTTATGATGTAATTGGACGTATCGATGTGTATCATACAAAGACAATGGTAATTGTAAATTCCTTTTATGATCTGCGTTTGTCTTCCTTTGTTTTTACGTTTTGTTGGTTGGCTTTTGTAGGTTCAGGACGCAAGACGCATATCAAACTGAGGTCTGTTAAGAAATTGTAATTATTCGTTAATTATTACTTGAGAATAATAATATGAGTGAATATAAATATGAGTGAATAACTATTTGTAACTTTAATTCCTCTCTCAGTAAGCATTATCTGTGTTAATTATTTCTTCCCGCTGCAAGGAGCGCAGCCATTGATGATAGCGATTTGTATCGCGTTTTTTTGTCTATATTTTCCTTAGAAAAAAATCAAATGTTTGCTTTATGAAGTCTAAATAGTGCACAATACGAAAGTAAAGTTTAATAAGATTTTCAAAAACTTATGCTATTTGCTCTAACAATAGAAAGTCTCTATCAATTGTCTGCCGCCATCTTAACAATTATCTCAGTGGCAAATTCAAATTACGCAACTCTGCAGACATAAATGCCGAAGGTAATACAAATGTCTAAAAATAAATTTGCACCGGTGGTCCCGAACTCATTTTAATGAAAATAATTCGAATCAGATTGATTCTTTAAAAACAGTGCTCATAGCACGAACCTTATAACAAACTTTTGTAGCTAATGTATGGAGCCGAAATTAATTAAGCATGAGTTGCGAAGAATATTGTTCCAGATAACTTACGTCAGTGTTGTGCGCGGCTGATATTCGGTGGTTTTAATGATCATTTTGCTGAAGATAACTGTTTCCATCATAATCAGTAGTTGTATAGAATCTGTTGTAAGAACTGTGATTTAGTGACACTTACACAACTTACAGACAACACTTTAACACGACGTTAACTTGGAGTTCTTTAGCAACTTGACCAAATCTTTAGCCGGGAGAAAAATTATTTAGTAATTACTCAGTGTAATAAAATAAGATTATCATTTTCATTTACAAATTAATAAAATACCAAACCACCGAATAACACAGCGAACGCCACACTTGCTCGAGGTATAACCATCACTGTTGACATTTGTTGTCAACAACTGAGACGTCTTGGAGACGCAGTCCACGAACGACGACCAGGAAAACTGCGTGACTTGATGCAATTCCACGATAACGCCCGCCCGCATTCTGCTACACTGACAAATTACACTGTACAGGAGTTGGATTGGGGAGTCATTCTGCATTCACCTTATTCAAGGGTTTAGTAACATGGGTTTAGAAAACATCGTTCCTGTGAAACACAAATAGCTCTTTATTCACATGAAGTGTTCGGTGCTATTGACAAGGGATTTCAGATCGATATTCCGTATTTATGGATTTCCGGATGGCTTTTGACACAGTACCACACAAGCGGCTCGTATTGAAATTGCGTGCTTATGGAATATCGTCTCAGTTATGTGACTGGATTTGTGATTTCCTGTCAAAGAGGTCACAGTTCGTAGTAACTGACGGAAAGTCATCGAGTAAAACAGAAGCGATTTCTGGCGTTCCCCAAGGTAGTGTTATAGGCCCTTCGCTGTTCCTTATCTATATAAACGATTAGGGAGACAATTGGAGCAGCCGTCTTCGGTTGTTTGCAGATTACGCTGTCGTTTATCGACTAATAAAGCCATCAGAAGATCAAGCCGGCCGGTGTGGCCGAGCGGTTCTAGGCACTTCAGTCCGGAACCGAGCGACTGCTAATGTCGCAGGTTCGAATCCTGCCTCGGGCATGGATGTGTGTGATGTCCTTAGGTTAGTTAGGTTTAAGTAGTTCTAAGTTCTAGAGGACTGATGACCTCAGATGTTAAGTCCCATAGTACTCAGAGCCATTTGAATCATTTTCAGAAGATCAAAACAAACGGCAAAACGATTTAGAAAAAATACCTGAATGGTGCGAAAAGTGGCAATTGACGCTGAATACCGAAAAGTGTGAGGTGATCCACAAGAGTGCTAAAAGGAACTCGTTAAACTTCAGTTACATCATAAATCAGTCTAACCTAAATGCCATAAATTCAACTAAATATCTAGGTACTACAATTACGAACAACTTAAATTGGAAGGAGCACATAGAAGATGTTGTGTGGAAGGCTAACCAAAGACTGCGTTTTATTGGCAGGACACTTAGAAAATGTAACAGACCTTCTAAGGAGACTGCCTATACTACGCTTGTCCGCCCTCTTTTAGAATACTACTGCGCGTTGTGGGATCCTTACCAGACAGGACTGACGGAGTACATCGAAAAAGTTCAAAGAAAGGCCGTACGTTTTGTATTATCGCGAAATATGGGAGAGAGTGTCACAGAAATGATACAGGATTTGGGCTGAAAATGGTTAAAAGAAAAGCGTTTTTCGTTGCGACGGAATCTTCTCACGAAATTTCATTCACCAACTTTCTCCTCCGAATGCGAAAATATTTTGTTGGCACCGATCTACATAGGGAGGAACGATCACCACGATAAAATAAGGGAAATCAGAGCTTGTACGGAAAGATATGGGTGTTAATTCTTTCCGCGTGCTATACGAGATTGGAATAACAGAGAATTGTGAAGGTGGTTCGATGAACCCTCTACGAGGCACTTAAATGTGATTTGCAGAGTATCCATGTAGATGTAGATGTAGATGTAGATCTCGCGCTCTCAGATTTTCACCTTTTCCGATCTTTATCGAACGACCTTGAAGGAACTTCCTTTCGGAATGAAAATGCGCTCCAAACATGTCTTGACAAGTTCTTCGCTTCAAAACCACGTGATTTCTACAGTCACGGAATGGAGAAGTTACGCCAGCATTAACAGACTGTTGTAAACAGTGAAGGAAAACATATTATTGATGACTAAAATCTATGTTATGTGTGTCTGATGTGTTATGTAAAAACGCTATGAACTTATGAACTAATCCAATAGTGACTATTTACTTATTTCCACGACGCGCTTCACAGGTTTAATTCTCCATCATAACACAGATTCATGTGGGATGAATACGGCATTTATGTGTTTTGACTGGTACCAGTATTTTCTTGTTTCTTTCGATATCAATAACAGTAACAGTAAAGCATAACCAAAAATCTTTTCGTAATTTAGACCACCACCATGTAATAATGTTTGATTGATATTTCTGCTATCTGACTGTGCAAACTTCTTTATTTTACATTATTATCATGATTTCGACCGTAAGTCATTATCGAGTACAACAATGTTGGGTACCTTTAGACTTTGATTATATGAAGTAATTGTCACTATTTATTGGACTGGCTGTCCCAGTATGTAGATAAGTACAAAATCACAGAAACATATATGGCAGACAGGTAGTAAACATGTTTTCCAACCATAAGGCAACGCAAAGCAGCTTACGCAGAGCGAGTTAAAGCCTGATGTTTCCGAGCTGCAGCCAAGTCACGCCTCGCAACCTTCATCGGCTTCTTGGCACTGCGCGATCCTCAGTCTTTTGTTGTTTTGATGTATTCAGAAAGACTCGACCATTTTGTAGGCTTTTATGGTTGGAAAACATTTTTGCTACCTGTCTGACATACATTTCTGTTGTTTTGTACTAATCTACATGCTGGGACACACAGTTCAGTAGATCTTGATGATTACTTCACTTTAAAAAATATAATTATCGTTGTACTTGATAATGACTTAAGGCCGAAATAATGATAGTAATATAAAGTAAAAGAGCTTGTGCAGATAAGGTGGAAACATCATTCAAACATAACCAAAAGTATTTCCGTTTAAAGATGTAGACGAAAATTAAAGGAAATACAGGATGTTCCAAAAACAGAGGGCGTAATTTCAGGTGTTTATTTCCCATTTATAGTCAATAGAAAGGTTCATTACACGATGCACCCACAGATAGTTGGTTTTCGAGTTATCGCCTTCAAAACAATGACATTGAGGGGAACGTTTTCTTTCCCTCAAGCAGCTGCCAACGCATAAGGTGTTCAAAATGTCTATCTCCTGTTTCAATAGAGGGCTCACATCGACGCCTGATGGCCTTACGATTACGACCCAGATTCCCTGAGTAATACGTATTTCCTCACAAACTGCCGCTACTTGATTCTCAAGTGATTCTACGTCTGGCACTTGAGACGAACAAAGAAGTGATTTTAAACTGCCCGACAAGTAAAAATCGATAGGGTTCGAATCAGGTGGGCACGGAGGCCAAACAACTGGGCCAGAAGTCAGCTTGTTGACGAATGATTAGTGAAGTGTCTTGAAAAACGTTAGGTACAGCGTTTTCCAGATTGGTTGTATTCACCTGCCCCATACGTCTGTTTACAAATACATGTAGTCGAGATAACCGATCACCAGCGATACAGGCCACCATGTTGAGGGAGAACCGCACTTAGTAATGAAATGGAACGTGACAACAAACTTTTTTTATTGTTTACATGTGAGGAATACAGAACCGAAAGTATGCCTTTTATTTTTGAAGCACATTGTGTAGTCATCTAGCAGGAGGTCCCACTTGTGTGAAATTGGCGAACATGTTGTGCTCTATTCATTTTGACTTACAAATCGTACTGCTCTTTATGAAGTCATTAATAGATATCGCACATATGGTGGCGAAAATAAGCAAAGATATGACGCTGATAAGGGAATAAAATTGAGAACTGGCTAATCGTTTCAGAGGTCTACGTTTATTTATCCATACACCTAAACAAAAATTCGTAAGACTAAGTTAAAAACTTAGTAAAAAATGGAGAAGAGAAACGGGAAAATTAGAAATTCTAAAATTTCACGTTTTGTATATACAATAAAATAATGATATCTGTTAGTGCAGAAACTACGAATGGAACTGCTACTTTGGTTTAGATTAACTGTAAGCAAAATTTTCGAGACATTTTGTTTTGTACTTCAATTTATTCGTTGATGAGTGGACCTGGTTAACTGTAAAATGACTAAAATATTCTCTCTCCTTTCTACAAATTCATTCTCTTCCCTTTTTTATTTGTAACTAACTGAGAAATCCGGCATTGCCCATGTATTTATTTAAAGCTGTGCCTGAGACTCTGCACACGTGGGATTTATTTTCGACTTATAATATTTCCTTTCATACAACATTGGAAGAAGTATGACTGGCGACATGAAGAAATAGCTCGCGTGCTTCACTAACATGGGAGAGGGCCACATAGAACTGGCCATACGGAAAGCAACTGACACCAAGGTCCATATTCGCAACACAGCTTCTGCCTTCTGCGTTGTTTATGGTCAAGGCGTAACATGAGCTTACTGGGAATCGTGCGCGTTTAAAGCGAACTGGCAGTTTTTTTAGGAATAAACGGGATTTGTGGTTTAAAAACTCGCTCACTTGCGCCACTTCCCACCAAAATTTCAGCTTCTATTATATTACATTGGAGAAAAATAACTTTAAGCCACTGCGAGTGAAAGGTTTTAAGGAGCGATATAATAGATGACGCTCTCAGAGTTATTTTGTTTCTCGCTTTCGGAAGCAGCTCCCAGAGAGCGAGCTAACATCTAATGTTGGCAAGCTGCAGGCAAGTCTCGCCTCACGACCTTCATCGAATTCTGGTGAGTGCATGGTCTTCAGTCTTTTGCCGTTCCTGTGTATACAGAGAGACTCGACCATTTTCTAGGTATTTCCATTTATTCATAAACAAAATAGAATAAAATGTAACCAGAGAGCAAACTTTATAAATTCGTCTTTCCTAGCAGACAATGTAAATAAAACCTATCGAAATAATCAAAGCAGTGTCGTTAAGTTTTTAATACACAAACAGAAATCAATACATCTGCACGCCGGCCGCTGTGGTCTCACGGTTCTAGGCGCTCAGTCCGGAACCGTGCGACTGCTACTGTCGCAGGTTCGAATCCTGCCTCGGGCATGAATGTGTGTGATGTCCTTAGGTTAGTTAGGTTTAAGTAGTTCTAAGTTCTAGGGGACTGATGACCTCAGATGTTAAGTCCCATAGAGTTCAAAGCCATTTGACCCAATACATCTGCACCTCCTAGCACCTAAATTCAGTCTTATTTTCTGTTTGTAAAGACAAGACTGCGGCGCTTAATTTTGTCACTGACGTAAACTTCCGAACATACATCTAATACTGAGCTATAAGAAGTAATAGCACCATCTACTGGTTCTTTGGTGTACTATGAAACTAACAGGACAGTTATTTGGTTCTTAGATTTGTTATGCCGTGATGATTAAACATCCGTACCACTAAGCTGAGCCGGAGATTTTAGATAAAACTTTAAATTAGCAGTATATTTTTTCGGTGTTCTGATTTTGATTAAATAAATCCTATATGTTGCCCCAAGCTGCACTCAAGTTACCTGTTAAATCCCTATGAAAATTCGTCTAGTAGTTTTGGAGATCAACGTGTTGAAACAAACAAACAGATAGACAGACACGATAGTTTTACAGTTTTACTATTACTGTAGTGGAACAGATGGAGCACAGGTTTGTTTTGGGTACCCGTTATACTGTAGTATGCAGCAATTATATAAACGGTTTCATGGTTATAGTATTCATTGGTCATCAAAAGATTAATACACCTTCAATCGCCGTACCATTATATCTTGGAAAAATTAAAATCAACAATGTTCAATCAATGGCTCTGAGCACTATGGGACTTAACATCTGAGGTCATCAGTCCCCTAGAACTTAGAACTACTTAAGCCTAACCAACCTAAGGACATCACACACATTCATGCCCGAGGCAAGATTCGAACCTGCGACCGTAGCAGTCGCGCGGTTCCAGTTAGAAGCGCCTAGAACCGCTCGGCCACACCGGCTGGCAAAATCGACAAGGAAATAGGTGATGTGGAAGGAATTAAAATTTAAGTTTCCGAAGTTCAGTGTCTATCAGAGTACGTATTCAGGAACACTTAATAATATGAGCTGCTTCAGAGTACCACTTACGATAAAAATCATGGTAGCCCAAACATCTCGAGGAAACGTTTCATACTCTATAAACTGTTGTTGAGAATTGCTGTCAGAATCAAAGGCCAGCGGCAGTACAACAAACCGAGAGGGAAACTTCAGCAGAAATTAGCTTAGCGGGATAATGTCGTGAAACGAATCCAACAGGAATTGCAGTGAGGAGTCGGTGGCGTTGACCTGCTTGAGGTGGCTGCCTGAAGACAACTACTTTCCGACTGCGCTGCTAGTTTCGAAGTTCCCCACGCGGCCGACTTGCGTGGTCGTTGGTCAGATGACAGGGTTACCACTGCTTGTGGCTGAGCCGCTAAACCAACGACGACCATAGTATCTTGCATCTACGTTTCTTCGTCCGTTAGTGGCAGAGACACACGAATGAGCCAAAAGATTATGACCACTGTCCATCGGGAAGTTGCGCGTCGCCTGGTGCCCTCCCGGACAAGTGATGCGCTAAGGGAAAAGATGCAAATGTTAATCAGGTTAGTGTCGAAACGGATCGGAATCCAGTGATAGAAGTGACTACGGCAAAGCGCAGATTTTTATAGCTAGGCGTTTGAAACGAGCACCTCGGAAGGGCTCAGTAATGTATAAGATATTAAGTTCCAATGCCAATGGCGCGTCGGGAGAATGACTGTAGGTAAGCCTCAGTATTAGCTCTAATTTCTCGAAGTTTCTCGTTGTGGTCATTACGTGACATGTATGTTGAGCGACTCCTCCTGGAAAGCACCTTCTTGGAATTTCAGTAGCAAACCTCACCATTATTCAGAACGCCTCCTTCGTACCATTAGCCACTGGAGTTTGTCGAGCATACTTGTAACGCTCTTGCGCCGACTAAACGCTACTGTGACAAAACGCGCTTCTCTTCATTGGACATTCTCTATCTCTTTTGTCAGTCCTACCTAGTAAGGATCCCAGATTGATGAACAATACTCAGCAATCGGCAGAGGAAGCACCTTCTAAGAGACTTCTTTATTGGATGAATTACATTCCCTTAATATTCTTCCCATGTAACAGGAGGGGAGAGGTAATGGTAACGAAATACGAAATATCCTGTACCGTGAAGTAGAAGTACGTAACCGTGGATTTAGACTTATGTAAGTATAGAGCCCTTTGCACCGTCATGAGGTGCGCTTTATGTTGAAGTCTAACACGATGTGGCACGTGATAGTCACATTATTGCCAAGTACTGTCAAACAAATGGGTTGTACAATCTCGGTAGCCGCGAGTAGCACCGCTTCTGAATGCCGGTTACGTTGCTGGAATTAGAGAGCTGTAAACTTTTTCCTAGTCAGAAACACACAGGTAGAAATCACACGCAGGGGTATGAAAGAGTCTGTCTTCATAGCTGAGCGTTAACCGTTGAACGTCAGCTGTTCATTACGAGCGCCTTTTCGTGTATCATACACTACTGGCCATTAAAATTGCTACACCACGAAGACGACGTGCTACAGACGCGAAATTTAACCAACGGGAAGAAGATGCTGTGATATGCAAATGATTAGCTCTTCAGAACATTCACACAAGGTTGGTGCCAGTGGTGACACCTACAATGTGCTGACATGAGGAAAGTTTCCAACCGATTTCTCATACACAAACAGCAGTTGACCGGCGTTACCTGGTGAAACGTTGTTGTCCTGCCTCGTGTAAGGAGGATAAACGCGTACCATCACGTTTCCGACTTTGATAAAGGTCGGATTGTAGCCTATCTCAATTGCGGTTTATCGTATCGTGACACTGCTGCTCGCGTTCGTCGAGATCCAATGACTGTTAGCAGAATATGGAATCGGTGGGTTCAGTAGGGTAATACGGAACGCCGTTCTGGATCCCAACGGTCTCGTACCACTAGCAGTCGGGATGACAGGCATCTTATCCGCATGGCTGTAACGGATCGTGCAGCCACGCCTCGATCCCTGAGTCAACAGATGGGTACGTTTGCAAGACAACAACCATCTGCACGAACAGTTCGACGACGTTTTCAGCAGCATGGACTATCAGCTCGGAGACCATGGCTGCGGTTACCCTTGACGCTGCATCACAGACAGGAGCGCCTGCGATTGTGTACTCAACGACGAACCTGGGTGCACGAATGGCAAAACGTCATTTTTTCGGATGAATCGATGTTCTGTTTACAGCATCATGATGGTCGCATCCGTGTTTGGCGACATCGCGGTGGACGCACATTGGAAGCATGTATTCGTCATCGCCATACTGGAGTATCACCCAGCGTGATGGTATGGGGTGCCATTGGTGAATGCTCTCGGTCACCTCTTGTTCGCATTGACGGCACTTTGAACAGTGGACGTTACATATCAGATGTGTTACGACCCGTGGCCCTACAGGAACTGTTCGACTGCTGCCCTGGCCAGCACATTCTCCAGATTTCTTACCAATTGAAGACGTCTGGTCAATGGTGGCCGAGCAACTGGCTCGTCACAATACGCCAGTCACTACTATTGATGAAATGTTGTATCGTGTCGAAGCTGTACACGCCATCCAAGCTCTGTTTGACTCAATGCCCAGGCGTATCAAGGCCGTTATTACGGCCAGAGGTGGTTGTTCTGGGTACTGATTTCTCAAGATCTATGCACCCAAACTGCGTGAAAATGTAATCACATGTCAGTTCTAGTATAATATATGTGTCCAATGAATACACGTTTATCATCTGCATTTCTTCTTGGTGTTGCAATTTTAATTGCCACCAGTATAAGTCTGCAACATGCACGATACTAGTCACTTGTTGGTAGCAGAAAACCTGTCGAGGTGTCGACTTGTCCGCTCACGCAATGCATGTGTGCCAAATGCGGAAGTGTGGGGATCTCTTCACGTGACCCTTAAGACTTTGACCTGATTCGGCCAATGGGAACGCAAGGCGCGTATTAATTCGGTTGTTTCCGGCATGGTGTTTGAACCACTAAGGATTCGTCACTTATCGTACCATCTTTCACCTGTGGAGCATGCTGGTAATATGTAATAATTCAGACATTTTGTGTTGTGTGTAAGATGAAAGCTTCTGAACAGCACACTTCCCTGTCAATTGCGAGACGCATGTATCTGTACGCATTGCAGTTGCTTTCATACGAGTCAGCTTAGTAATACTACTCGGTTCTGATAGAGGCCTCACCATTTTGCATTGCTATTCATGTTGACATTTCGCGTGCTAAATGTGGGTCTTCGTTCATACTCGTGTTTTGCTTTACAACATGTGGTGATAGGAATCTATTTCATTAATAGGAGTCTGTAACCTCAAACGGTTCATAGGCAGTTCTTTCAACATTAAATGATGTTGTATGAACTGTGAAGTGTTAATTTATGGCGTGGTTTTAAGGTACCATACTGAAGATATTTAAAAACAGTCCGTTTCGTCTGCTTATTCAGAGCCATCAGTGCTGAAATGAAATTATATGCGATTTCAGTTTTATTTATCTAGGAAATAATGGTTCAAATGGCTCTGAGCACTATGGGACTTAACAGTTGAGGTCATCAGTCACCTAGAACTCACAACTACTTAAACCTAACTAACCTAAGGATATCACACACATCCATGCCCGAAGCAGGATTCGAACCTGCGACCGTAGCGGTCGCGCCGTTCCAGACTGAAGTGCCTAGAACCGCTCGGCCACTCCGGCCGGCTTTATCTAGGAAAATTCATTGTTTTACACCGCTATTAATGGTTTTCCCGTTGTACCATGTGCAACCGTTTCCACGTTGGAACTTCAAAGCTTGGACCCATGGGAGAACGTATCTACTGAACATAGGCTACATTTTGCTTAAGGGTCACCTTGCACATGCGTGCTTCCTCAGACTGACGGCAGAGACGCTGAATCTCCAATTAAGAACTTTCGCTACTAGGAACTATGATCTCAGTTTATTAGCCAGTGATAGGTGACTGCCAGTGAGATACATTACTGGAGATACTCGGACCTATGACGTTTCCACTATACATTCCACCACATCTACTACGTTCAAGTGGTGTTACAGACGAGGAACTCTCCCCTATTGTTGCACGCTGTAGAAGCTTTGCCACCTTCTTATTATTAATCAAAAGTCAGATCACGTTACCCATGAGTCATAGTATTGTTTGGGGGCATATATCCCTAAATGGGAGAACTATCAACTTCTCTCCCTCAGTAAAGAGCCTAGGAACAATAATATGGTTCAAATGGCTCTGAGCACTATGGGACTCAACTGCTGTGGTCATAAGTCCCCTAGAACGTAGAACTACTTAAAACTAACTAACCTAAGGACATCAAACACATCCATGCCCGAGGCAGGATTCGAACCTGCGACCGTAGCGGTCCTGTGGTTCCAGACTGTAGCGCCTTTAACCGCTCGGCCACTTCGGCCGGCGAACAATAATAGATGGACATATAAATTGGTGTGAGCAAGTAACTGCAGTGTTCAGAAAGGCCTCAACGTCTCTCTCCATGCCCTATAGAAATATAATTAGCCCTTCCTTCTCGACCTGAAAAAAAAACTTGTACTAACACTTATGCTTCGAATGATTGATTACAGCTATGTTATCCTGCAAGGTCTTTCCCAGGAAAGCTCACGAAGTCTCGAACTCGTTATGAGTGCCTTTGTTACTTATAACTGTGATGTTCGACTTTTTGATCATATTTCGCCATCATATGCACAGCTATCTTGACTGCGTGCAGACAAGCACAGAGATTTCCATATGTCTTCATTGCTGTCGTATCAACGTACTGTGCCCCTCATATCTCTCCTCGACCTTAACGCTCTTTTCGGAACAACATGGCACAAACATCCGTTCCCATCAGCGCGAAATCATTTATGCCGCATTCCATCGCTCTGCCACTTTCTCTCTTGTCACGGTTCGCGCCGCTCCCCCCGTCGGAGGTTCGAGTCCTCTCTCGGGCGTGTGTGTGTGTTGTCCTTAGTGTAAGTTAGTTTAAGTTAGATTAAGTAGTGCGTAAGCCTAGGGACTTATGACCTCACCAGTTTGGTCCCATAATCCTTACCACAAATTTCCAATTTTTGCCACTGTCTCTAAGTCCTTCTCAGCAGCAGGAATCACTCTGGAATAAGCTGCAGCTTTATATCAGATAACTGTATATCTCCAGCTTCAGAAGGCAGCTAATGCCACATCTACTGAAGCAGAAATAATGACTACCATTCTCCCTACACGCACTCGTTACCCTTGTGCATCCTTCTTTGCAACCAGATGTTCCTCATTTCCCAGTAATCTTAGCTAGTGCAGTCTGCTTAACTTTCCTTTCTCCAGAACTCACTGTATCAGAGAACATCTACTTTGCCCACCCATAAATTCTTTTTATATATGCCTCTATCATTATTGTTGTTATTGTAATTACCATTATCACTGTTAGAGGCAGCGGTTGCAGTAGTGCACGTAATGTCACTATTGACTCTATTAGCTCTTACAACGGAAACTCCCCATCGCACTCCCCTCAGATTTAGTGATAAAGTGGGCCAGTTGGTAGCCAGTCAAAAACTGAACACAGATCAAGGTTGAAATCAGGAAGAAGGTGTACTGAATTGTGAAAAAAGAAGCAAAATAGAAACAGTGAACGACCCAAGCTAAACACGTGCAACATCGTGTGAAATGTAAGAACTACTGCGTCGTGTTTGTGCGGTCACGGTAATGGACTGCAATGCGGAAAATCCGTGTTCAAATCTCCCTAGGCCCACTTTTTCTTCACAAAATTATGAACTTCCTGACCGGTCATTGACGTACCTCTTCTCCTCCTGTAGTCCTGGTAGTTGTCAGGCTATACATTGGTTATAGAACATGAATCATGTGGTAAGAATATATTACCATCGCAAGTAAATGGGCTGAATAGTGAGAGCAGGCGAGATAGCGCATAGACCTCTCACAGGAATGAAAACAACAAAATGATTCAAATGGCTCTAAGCACTATGGGACTTAACATCTGAGTTCATCAGTCCACTAGACTTAGAACTACTTAAACCTGACCAACCTAAGGACATCACACACATCCATGCCCAAAGCAGGATTCGAACCCGCGACGTAGCATGAAAACAACAAATACACAGGTGTGAACTATATTACAACAAGCGAACTGAACAGTCGAAACATCCAACATTGAAAGCAAGAGCCATAACCTGTGATACCTGTGTAGAACAAACAGGATGTATGTGCCTCTGGAGATATCTTCCTTACACCTCACTGTTGCAAACGGACATTACACCACGACGCAGACACACATTTGAATACAACGAACAGACATGACAATGACAGGAGGGACAGTTTCTAATTTTGTAGGAAAAAGTGGGGTATGAGGGAGTTTTCAACACGGATTTTCCACTTCGCACTCCAACACTGTGACCACACAACCACGACGCCGTGGCAGTCGAATTTCTCTGAATGTAGCAGGCGTTGAGTGTGGGCAGTTCACTGTTTCTATTTTGCTTCTGTATTCACAGTTCAGTACACCTTCTTTCTGTTTTCATGCTTGATCTGTGTTCATTTTTCGACGGACTACCCTCTGGGCCATCTTACCACCAATTCTGAGGATGGGCGCGGGGAAGTTTCCCTTGTTAGTACTCATCTTGAGGTTGAAGGTCTTTTGTCCGTATTTGCTTTAACAATGGCATATGTTTTTGTGTGCGGTCCGTCTTTAGCAAAACACATTTTTTTTTTTTTGTCCCAGACATGTTTCAATCCAGTTGCAGCAACATATGTGGGTTTTTTATTGTTATGGCCGTTAAAAATAAGAGAAACTCTTTATTGTTTAAATACATGTAAAATATTATTTTCTAAATCGTAATTACAGATTTTAGAAGAGCACAAAAAATTATGTATTCATACATTCTTACCACATGGTGTGGTTTTCCTGCTTTATTACGTTTTTACAGTGTCTGTTTTTCTTTACAGTTTGTCATCGGCAACTATATACGACTTAATGTAGGCAAAATGTTTACGCGAAAGTACGATTTCTAAACTGTTATGGCTATGCCTGAAACTAATAATTTATGTGAAAAGTAGTGTGTGTGTGTGTGTGTGTGTGTGTGTGTGTGTGTGTGTGTGTGTATCTATTTACATTACGTTTCACTTACATTTTCTTTTTTCGTCATCTTCTTCATTCTCAAGTTCTGTGTATTGAGTTATCACTCTCACAGTCACTGTCACGGTTTATCAGCTGTAGAAACAAGATAGCTGACAGTGGAACAGTTGAAGGTGTGAAGACAAGGTGGCGGACAGTGGAACCGCTGGATCTGCCATTGGCGGCTGTTTTGAATCTCTGAGAGGGTGTGTGTGTGTGTGTGTGTGTGTGTGTGTGTGTGTGTGTGTGTGTGTGTGTGTGAAAAAAGACAGAGAGAGAGAGAGAGAGAGAGAGAGAGAGAGAGTAGGTTCGAGGATTTATCGTTATCACTATAATTATATATATTTATTTATTTATTTTTAGTTTTATTTGTATGTATGTATGTGTCTGTGTGTGTATGGGTGGGGGGGGGGGGGGGAGTTCTATACATTGGTGTTATCTAATACTTCTTTGAGGGCAGAGAACAGAGTTCCATTGCAGAGAGCTGCGAATTCATTTATTACTTGTTTTCTTTCAACCATGGCTTTCTGTATTTGATAATTTTTCTTTAATTATTAGTTTTTGTGGGAGGCTGTTGCTGCATTTGAGAATTTTCAAATCAATGTTGATGTCTGTTAGCCTGCGTTTATTGTCCATAAGGTGTTCAGCAAATGTGGAATGACAGCTGTTACTTTTTAATGCCATTCTGTGTATCTGATATTAAAGTTTCTGTTTGTCTGTCCTATATAAACTAATGTGCAGTCCTGACACGTTAGTTGGTAAATACTAGATGTGTTGTGTTTGTCTTTGCTTGTGTTGGTTGCATGTAGTTTCCTCTGTGTTGAGTTCTCTGTCCTCTAGGCTACTTTTAGCCCTTGTTTTTTGAGTATGTTGCCTATACTCTGCGCTGCTTTGTTGTAGACGAGAGTGAACCATTTGTTTTTTGTTGTGGGTGTTTGTTGTTCATGTGTGCTCGTTTGTGTTCTGTGTGTTTGCAAGTTGGTGAGAAGGTTATTTTTTTTTTGTTGGTGTCTTTTTTAATTCTGCTTTAACTTTGTGGTTCAGTTTATCTATAATGTTTGTATCATTTCCATTCTCTACAGCTATTTGTCTGATTGTCTGTAATTCATTTTTATAGTTGCTTTCAGTCAGTGGTGTTTTGTTCAGTCTGTGTAGCATATATTGGAAACCGGCTAGTTTGTGTGCAATTGGATGATTAGAATGTTTGTGAATGGCTGCGCTGGTGGTGGTTACTTTTCTGAATATGGAGAATTGGTGTTGGTTGTTGTGTCTGTATATTGTCAGGTCAAGGAAATTTAACATTTTGTTGTTTTTTGTTCCTATAGTGAATTTTATTTTTGTGTGGACTTTGTTCATATCACTGTGGAGTTGGATGCGACTGGGTGCTTCATCTAGAAGGCATATGATGTCATCTACATAACGATACCAATATATTATCTGGTATTTTTTGGGTCCTACTATTGTTTCAAATATTTTATTTTCAATGTGATTAAGAAAATTGTTGGCTAGAAGTCCACGGACTGGTGACGCCATTGGAAGCCCGTCTTTTTGTGAGTAGAACTGATTGTCAAATGAGAAATAGTTTTGTTCTGTGATTAGTTTTAGAGTGCTAGCTGTTTCTTATATGTGCGTTTTGGGAATTTCTGCCTGTTATTCTACTTCTTGTTTGATGATGTTGATGGTTTCAGTTGGGGGTGGGGGTATTGGTGTACATGGATGTGATGTCAAATGTGAGTGTGGCTGTTGTGGGCACGTTGATGTCTTTGATTTGTTGTATCAGCTCTTCAGTGTTGTGTATGCTTCTGTTATTTGCGTATATGTAATGTTTCTGTTAGTATGTGTGCATTTCTCTGGCTAAGTGATATGTGGGTGCACTTCTGAAGTTCACAACAGGGCGTATCGGAATGCTCTGCTTGTGGAGCTTCAGCAGGCTGTTCAGTGTGGGTGCTTGGGGATTCTTTCGTTTCAGCCATTTCGCCAGTTGCAGATGACAAAATGTAAAGAAAAGCAGACACTGTAAAAACCTAATAAAGCAGGAAAGCCACACTACGTAGTAAGAAGGTATAAACACGTAATTTTTTGTGCTCTTCGAAAATCTGTAATTACGATTTAGAAACTAATATTTTACAAGTATTTCGACAGTAGAGAGCATTCCTTATGTTTAACAGCCATAATAATAAAAAAAACCACTGATGGCGCTGCAACTACAGCGAAACATGTCTGGGACAAAAAACAAAATGGTGTTTTGCTAAAGGCGGACTCCACCCAAAAATATTTGCTATTGTTAGTACTATTTATTCACATTGTCTCTGCAGGCACTGGTGTCATTTTATTACTGGTTGTCATATTGAAATTATTGTAATGTCTTAGGTAAGTAAATATAAAAGAAGGTACCGTATGTGTGAAAACTTGGTCCATTGTAAGAAATGGACTGAAGGCTCTCATCTGAGCAGGTTAGATAAACAAAAATAAATAATATCAGGACACGCGCAGTGGTTATATTCCGTATTAACACTTGTGGTTATTTCAAGAGGGAATGGCAGCTTTCACCGTGTAGGACTGACAAATGGAGGAACGCGTGTTCAATCTCCAACACTTCCAGGCTTGAAAAAAGGCGCACCCATCGTTGTCATGATATTTAGGGAAGAAGTTGGGTGAACCGTAGCACCTCCAAAGTCTAAAGCTGACAACGGGTTGGAGAGCGGTATGCTGAGCCGAATGACACGATCGCCAGTCGGCAATGAACGGCTCGTTAGCTGTCAGACAGGAGAGGCGTGACCGCAGGCTTGCTGTCAATGCACGACCGGTACATCGACCTTGCGGGTATCGACTTACGTTTTCGTCGACGTTCTCGTACTACAATGGACAGACCCGCTCTTCTTAGACAACGAGCTCTAACTATTTCTTCTCAGTCGTCACAATGACTGACGCACCAAAATACACAATTATACGATTACTGTGGCACTAACTTTATACCAGAAGCACGGCGCTTGACGGTGGCGCTAAATACGTTAACGTCTCGACTGTCGCTTCATGTCAACTAAAAGCGCGGTTTTATCGGCTTCCCAGCTCCGGACATCATTCGTACTGACCCTCCTGGGCTAATTAAATGTCATTCTGTCCCTAGTCGAATATTAATTCGTTTCTCGTGTTCTGGCCGCAAAATATTTACAAACCCAGAATGAGATTTTCACTCTGCAGCGGAGTGTGCGCTGATATGAAACTTCCTGGCAGATTAAAACTGTGAGCCCGACCGAGACTCGAACTCGGGACCTTTGCCTTTCGCGGGCAAGTGCTCTACCAACTGAGCTACCGAAGCACGACTCACGGCTGGTACTCACAGCTTTACTTCTGCCAGTACCTCGTCTCCTACCTTCCAAACTTTATAGAAGCTCTCCTGCGAACCTTGCAGAACTAGCACTCCTTTCTTTCAGGAGTGCTAGTTCTGCAAGGTTCGCAGGAGAGCTTCTGTAAAGTTTGGAAGGTAGGAGACGAGGTACTGGCAGAAGTAAAGCTGTGAGTAGCGGGCGTGAGTCATGCTTCAGTAGCTCAGTTGGTAGAGCACTTGCCCGCGAAAGGCAAAGGTCCCGAGTTCGAGTCTCGGTCGGGCACACAGTTTTAATCTGCCAGGAAGTTTTATTTACAAACCATCTGTCTCTTTACCCAGTTGTTTACCAGTGTTTACTAGCGAAACCACCTTCCTTATGTCGAACGCCTACCTTGCCAGTGTCGACACAGAGGAACCGTGATAACTAGTGATAGCTTGTGACCATTAGCACCCACTTAACAGCACGTCGTGTGCAACAGGACATATTTTCCGCATTTCCTGGCTGTGAAATTACCACTGTAACTCATGCTTCTTGTCGGCGATGCCGTCTGTTAATTTATTTCTTGTTTGTGATTATATAGTGCAGAGAACCTCAGCTCCCGCTGAGTGTGTTTGTGTGTCTTCAAAATTGCGTGGTGCGTACTTAAAGGTATTACTAAGGGTCAGTTATCATACTAAACAAGAGAATCTCGTGTGCCTTCAGTCTGTAGCCACTTTCAAGTAAGGGCGGGGTCATCTTCTCTTCTCATGGATGGAACCATGGAATCTGTTTACTGGGAACCTGGCCAGTAACATGCGAATTAGCTACTGAATGAATTACCCAGTGATTGGAAGTCAGTAACGTCCGACAGTGACAATAAAAGTAAAAGAGTGGCACCGCATAATATGACATTTTCTTGATGCGTCTGTAGTTAGTGCCAGCACAGTCTTCAACAAAATTTATGTCGAACATAGGATCAGTTCGAAGTGGTTTAGAATGTCTGTCATTGCAGCGCTTGTGGGACGTGCACCAACACCAGAACTAAACTAAGCATTACGCATCAGCTGCTACAAACCGTACGTTCCACAGGCTAAACGGGTGTTGAACTCTCCAAGAGAATTAATAGGAGCCGTTTTGTAACCTACCACAAAACATGAACAATCCGCTTTGAACCTGCATACAATAAAAATACTATAAACACTTTTTTCTAGCACTACACTGTCTGATTGGAAAAAGTGAAGCAGACAAAAGCAGAGGAGAGAACGAAATGAAACTTTACTGGTTGACAGCGTACGTGGTATTACAGTAGTGACTGCAAATTCGAGCCAAATTAACAACGAACTTGATAGTATGACCCCACTTATCAATGTTACGTTGCACAGCCATAAAGACGTGGCATCCTCTCCTGAGGCATGCTGGCCCACAACTGTTCGAACTGACCATAGATATTATGGATAGTGGGTATGAAATGGAGCTAACGTTCGATTTGGTCCCACTATAATATTGTACCCTGCCCGCGATGTTATATCATACTACACTACTGGCCATTAATATTGCTACACCACGAAGATGACGTGCTACAGACGCGAAATTTTACCGACAGGAAGAAGATGCTGTGATATGCAAATGATTAGCTTCTCAGAGCATTCACATAAGGTTGGCGCCGGTGGCGACACCTACAACGTGCTGACATGGCCAAAGTTTCCAACCGATTTCTCATACACAAACAGCACTTGACCGGCGTTTCCTGGATGAAACGTTGTTGTGATGCCTCGTATCAGGTGGAGAAATGCATACCATCACGTTTCCGACTTCGATAATAGTCGGATTGTAGCCTATCGGGACTGCGGTTTATCGTATCGCGACATTGCTGCTCGCGTTGGTCGACATCCAATGATTGTTAGCAGAATATGGAATCAGTGGGTTCAGGAGGATAATACGGAACGCCGTGCTGGATCCCAACGGCCTCGTATCACTAGCACTCGAGATGACAGGCATCTTATCCGCATGGCTGTAACGGATCGTGCAGCCACGTCTCGATCCCTGAGTCAACAGATGGGGACGTTTGCAAGACAACAACCACCTGCACGAACACTTCGACGACGTTTTCAGCAGCATGAACTATCAGCTCGGAGACCATGGCTGCGATTACCCTTGACGCTGCATCACAGACAGGAGCGCCTGCGATTGTGTACTCAACGACGAACCTGGGTGCACGAATGGCAAACCGTCATTTTTTCGGATGAATCCAGGTTATGTTTACAGCATCATGATAATCGCATCCGTGTTTAGCGACATCGCGGTGAACGCATATTGGAAGCCTGTATTCGTCATCGCCATCCTGGCGTGATGGTATGGGGTGCCATTGGTTACACGTCGCGGTCACCTCTTGTTCGCATTAACGGCACTTTGAACAGTGGACGTTACATTTCAGATGTGTTAAGACCCGTGGCTCTACCTCTCATTCGATCCCTGCGAAACCCTACAATTCAGCAGGATAATGCACGACTGCATATTGCAGGTCCTTTACGGGCCTTTCTGGATACAGAAAATGTTCGACTGCTGCCCTGGCCAGCACATTCTCCAGATCTCTCACCAATTGAAAACGTCTGACCAATGGGGGCCTAGCAACTGGCTCGTCACAATACGTCAGTCACTACTCTTGATGAACTATGGTATCGTGTTGAAGGTGCATGGGCAGCTGTTCCTGTACACGCCATCCAAGCTCTGTTTGACTCAATGCCTAGGCCTATCAAGGCCTTTATTACGGCCAGAGGTGGTTGTTCTGGATACTGATTCATCAGGATCTATGCTCCCAAATTGCGTGAAAATGTAATCACATGTCAGTTCTAGTATATTTGTCCAATGAATACCCGTTTATCATCTTCATTTCTTCTTGGTGTAGCAATTTTAATGGCCAGTAGTGTATCTTCTTTTTCTATCGAAGTATTAAGATTTAACGATATAATTTAAGCTCTAAGTCAATGAAATGCGCTGGAAGTCAGTGAACATGTGCATCGAGAATAATGTGGGCAGCGTATCATTATTATCTGTGTTTTGTTCTATATAAGAATGCGCGCCGTCTTTTTTCCATCCTCTTCTTCGTATTTAATCGCACGCCTTTCCGACTGCCTCTTTCGCTATCATGCTCCTATTTTCTTCCATTTTGTTCAAATGAACTAAACTTGTATGTTAAATTAAATTATTATTATTTGACAAAATAAGTTTTTTTTACTGAAATCTAGCATTTTGTGAATAATTCTCACAGTTTTCAACATAACAAAGAATTGTGCCGTATATCGGCGAAATACTTGGAAAGTACAATCTTAGCTCAACTCTGGAGCGAAAGAATAAAGTATTCATAATGAGATCCTATCAGTAGTCACAAATGACGATAATAATGGAATGATCACATAAATTCCTTACAAGAATACAAGTTTAGTTCATTTCAACAAATTGGAAGAAAATATGAGCCTGATAGCGTAAGATGCCGACGAAAAGACGGGCCATTAGAAAAGATAAAGAGGAGAAAAAAAGACGGGCGCGCATTCCTATATAGAACAAAACACCGATAATAATGATACGCTGCTCACATTATTCTGGGCGCACATATAAGCTGACTTCCAGCGCAGTTCATTAACTTAGTGCTTAAATTATATCGTTAAATCTTAATACTTTGATAGAAAAAGAAAATAGTATGTTATTACGTCGCGGGTAGGGCACAATATTGTACCACAAATGTTCGGTCGGAGACGGAGCACTGCTTGCCACTGAAGTACCGTAACATCACGCAGACAGTTGATAGAGACACTTGCCCTTCACGGTCAGGCATTGTCCTGTTGAAAGATGGCATCAGGATATTGTTGCTTGGGAGGAAACACATGAGTACATAGGACGTTCGTCACCTACCATTGTGCCGTCAGAGTTCTCTCAGTCACTATATACTAGCAGTGATCTATTGCCATACTCGATCGTTACTAGCTCCTTCACGCCAGGAATAACACTAGTGCCTCTCCAAAACAATAGGAAAAAGGGGTGCGTCCCCGGGTTGTCGTCATAATCACCGACGATGCTCACCAAGAAGAGTGCAGAACCACGATTGATCGCTAAACACATTCGTCATCAGTCCATTCTTCTCACAAGGAACTCCTTGACCGCGACCCCGCAAAAGACCAATGACGTTTACGGCATTGGACGTCCCACATATTGTCTACCTTGCAACCGATATACTGACTGCTAAAGGCAAAACGGGTGAAGCTGGAGGTAGCCAGTAGCGAGCATAGCATGAGATAACGGAATGTACTTGAACTGTTTATTCGATGAGTATCTCACAACAGTGCTACAGTGCTAGTGGTGTTAGTACACAGCAGTGCAAAGGCAATGATAAACACTGCAAACATTGTATTATATCTGCAACAACAGTTGGCGAAGTGGACATTTCGTCAGGAAGGAACCCAATGAATTTCGCAGCGTGAGAAAGAATTGGCAGATGAAATATTATCGTTTCTGCAAGATGAGTCAGTGGAATGTGTGGTATCGCTTACGCAGGACAATCGCTGTCCGTGGAGCGGATACTAAACATAATTACGTACATGGTAGATCATCCGCAGCATAGAGAAGAAACAATTGTGAACATATTTCTAACAAGTCCGCAGCAATATGACCGTGTAGTGCGTAAGAAAAAGTATAGATATTCAAGGGAGGACAAGACGCACTTGTTACAAAAAGTGGTGTTCTCGCTTTTCAAGAATGCTCCCTAGAATTTACAGGATGTGCATGATAGTGACCTACTACGTTATTCACATCAAATTGTGATCGACATAGATTACAGTAACTTCTAGGGAAGCAGTAGATGGTTGCATCACTTTAAACAGCGCTACAGAATTGGAAGCCGTAATGTAATGAAATTTCAAACAAAGAGCCAACTTGACGATGCACAGAAAATTGCAGAATCGGCCCGAATTTTTTGTAGATGAGACAAACAAACTTATTCCATCGTTCATTAAGGAGTCTGCACTGGTCAATCATGCCGATTGTTAATCAGGATGGTAAATTGGCTGTAAAGCTATTTATTGTGCTGCGAGGAGTTGGAGATGCTCTGCTCCGTACAATGCTTTCTCGTTTGTGTCATATTGCAAGGGCAGTAAAGCCGTCGGCACACGGACGGTGCGTCCCAAAGTTGAGCATTGAGCGTACCGAGTTTCTGACTTCATAGCGTGGAATAGCACGTTGGGAAATCTCTCCGAACGTGTGGAGCAATATCTAGAATACCAGACATTCTCAACGTGCGGCTGAACGTTGACGAATGAGATATCACAACGCCACTTAGGTCACGTGCACGCCATCTCCCTTCAGTGCACTGTTGGGAGACGCCATATTGGCTTCCAGTTGAAGCCCATACGTATATATACCATTTATGAGCACCAGCAAACTGGAGGCCTCTCGCAAATCCTCCGTTAACTGTTGATTAGTTGTAATAAAATGACAAGAAACGTCATATTCGTGGTAAAATAATTATTGTAACTTGTGTATCATGAGGGTAAGCCATTTTAGATGAACAGCATGTTGAGGATCCATTAAAACGCACTGTTCTTGGTACAATTTGTTATAATCAAATTTCAGTCATTACTGTAGCTACAATTACAGCTTTCAGAACATAGTAACAAGCTAGATCTGAACCCACAACACGCGTGGTCTCAGTAACGCGGTAGTCCGCCCCCACTAGCTGAGTGGTCAGCGCGACAGAATGTCAATCCTAAGTGCCCAGGTTCGATTCCCGACTGGGTCGGAGATTTTCTCCGCTCAGGGACTGGATGTTGTGTTTTCCTCATCATCAACATGTCACCCCCTTCGACACGCAAGTTGCCAAAGTGGCGTCAAATCGAAAGACCTGCACCCGGCGAACTGTCTACCCGACGGAAGGTCCTAGTCACACGACATTTACATTTTATAGCACGGTGAGTAATGTGGCAGTTTCATAGCGAAATTTTCAAGTGGTGGTGGTTCACGTCTCAGTACCGCCAAAAAGTTTTTCTTCTAAACTTCACTTTTCTCAATAGCCTCCGATACTTTCTTATTAATTTAATATAAGTTGGCTGGTTGGTTGATTTGGGGGAGGGGACCAAACAGGGATGGGAAAGGAAGTCGGCCATGCCCTGTAAAAGGAATCATCCCGACATTTACGTGAAGCGATTTAGGGAAATCACGGAAAATCTAAATCAGAATGGCCGAACGCGAGTTTGAACCGTCTTCGTCCCGAATGCGAGTCCAGTGTGCTAACCACTGCGCCACCTCGCTCGGTTTTAATGTATGTACTATAATATTCGATGTTATGTAAATATAAGGGCGTTCTTTTTGAGAGGTGAGTTTGTTCGATTGCCTTAATCTAGAGGACACCTTGCACTACTTCTGTTAAGATATTTTGCCCTTTTCCTTTTTTTAAGTTTTCTAATTTACATGTAGAGATTTTGTTACCGAATAGGAACAGTCATCAAGTAAGAATGACCTTAGGGTTTTTCCTAAAAAGTGAGAAAGATGAAATAATTTTTTTCTTATGCGGAGAACTAATGGAAACTTGTATCGCACTATATGCAATGGGGCTTTTATAAGCCGATGTCCTTACTTCCCTTTCTGCCTTATAATATTTTCACGGATATTGAAGTTTTCATTTATGAATACTGCAGACAGAACAGTCTGACTAGCATATAGACAAGGGAGAAAGTACGTTTTAATACAGCTAATACCGGAATTTTACGTCTGTCCATTTCGTAAACAGCGTAATTTTCGAGCCAGATAAAGCCAACAACTGCCGCTGGAGATGTATGCCACTTTGGGGCCCACTACCGTGTACACAACTCGTATCGTTCCTGAGCGTTCAGCTGCACGTTCAACTCGGCACGCTCAACGTTGACGTTCGGCAGCACGGTCCGTGTGCCGATGGCTTGAGGAATATCTAAGTCACAGCCAACCAGGGTGAAAACATGGGCTTAAGAGAACTAGAACCATGGTATGAGCACTGCTTTTGCCCAGTAGCTGATCAAAATAACTTACTTTTGCTTGATTTCTGGTCTTCGTATAAAAATCACACTCCTTCAGAACAATGTATCCCTTCTGAGAAGTATGTGACATTATAGTTCATACCAGCTGGAACCACTGGACAAATTGAGCCTCTGGATATTTGTTTCCATCGTACCTATAAAACACATTATCGCGCTACCTGCAACCACGCTTTAAAGGACTGCCAGCTACACGATAAGTTCCACAGCAGACTATTTCTCATTCGTTTGCATGCCACCACACTGCATCAGTTCTCATCACCCCGTTACGCCAATATGATTCTACACTCCTGGAAATTGAAATAAGAACACCGTGAATTCATTGTCCCAGGAAGGGGAAACTTTATTGACACATTCCTGGGGTCCGATACATCACATGATCACACTGACAGAACCACAGGCACATAGACACAGGCAACAGAGCATGCACAATGTCGGCACTAGTACAGTGTATATCCACCTTTCGCAGCAATGCAGGCTGCTATTCTCCCATGGAGACGATCGTAGAGATGCTGGATGTAGTCCTGTGGAACGGCTTGCCATGCCATTTCCACCTGGCGCCTCAGTTGGACCAGCGTTCGTGCTGGACGTGCAGACCGCGTGAGACGACGCTTCATCCAGTCCCAAACATGCTCAATGGGGGACAGATCCGGAGATCTTGCTGGCCAGGGTAGTTGACTTACACCTTCTAGAGCACGTTGGGTGGCACGGGATACATGCGGACGTGCATTGTCCTGTTGGAACAGCAAGTTCCCTTGCCGGTCTAGGAATGGTAGAACGATGGGTTCGATGACGGTTTGGATGTACCGTACACTATTCAGTGTCCCCTCGACGATCACCAGTGGTGTACGGCCAGTGTAGGAGATCGCTCCCCACACCATGATGCCGGGTGTTGGCCCTGTGTGCCTCGGTCGTATGCAGTCCTGATTGTGGCGCTCACCTGCACGGCGCCAAACACGCATACGACCATCATTGGCACCAAGGCAGAAGCGACTCTCATCGCTGAAGACGACACGTCTCCATTCGTCCCTCCATTCACGCCTGTCGCGACACCACTGGAGGCGGGCTGCACGATGTTGGGGCGTGAGCGGAAGACGGCCTAACGGTGTGCGGGACCGTAGCCCAGCTTCATGGAGACGGTTGCGAATGGTCCTCGCCGATACCCCAGGAGCAACAGTGTCCCTAATTTGCTGGGAAGTGGCGGTGCGGTCCCCTACGGCACTGCGTAGGATCCTACGGTCTTGGCGTGCATCCGTGCGTCGCTGCGGTCCGGTCCCAGGTCGACGGGCACGTGCACCTTCCGCCGACCACTGGCGACAACATCGTTGTACTGTGGAGGCCTCACACCCCACGTGTTGAGCAATTCGGCGGTACGTCCACCCGGCCTCCCGCATGCCCACTATACGCCCTCGCTCAAAGTCCGTCAACTGCACATACTGTTCACGTCCACGCTGTCGCGGCATGCTACCAGTGTTAAAGACTGCGATGGAGCTCCGTATGCCACGGCAAACTGGCTGACACTGACGGCGGCGGTGCACAAATGCTGCGCAGCTAGCGCCATTCGACGGCCAACACCGCGGTTCCTGGTGTGTCCGCTGTGCCGAGCGTGTGATCATTGCTTGTACAGCCCTCTCGCAGTGTCCAGAGCAAGTATGGTGGGTCTGACACACCGGTGTCAATGTGTTCTTTTTTCCATTTCCAGGAGTGTATATTCATTATTTAAGAGTGGATACCTATCTGAACGTCCTTCGTGGTTGGTAACTCCCAAGGGGTTTGACTTCAATCTTTGTGAGCACGGTGACGCCCCATTTTTTATTCGGTGTTCATGGTGCAAGTTCATGATTTTTTTAAAATATTTCTTGAATGCCGAGATATCCATTTTGTGAAGTGTAATAGATACATCCCATAGCAGGTTGATCTCTGCAGCTCCCGGCCACTCATTTTCTGTCACCCTCTTGATGCACATGGTGAATCATTAGCAACTAATATTGTCGCTAACATAACACATTCAGGTGAGCCTTACTAAAGACTGAACTTGCGACCCCGCACTCGAGCGGTTCCCTGTCAGTCGTGGTTTCGCTCCAAACGCAGCTGTTTGTGTTCTGACGTAATATCAAGCGCCGCCACGAAGATGGAGAACGCAAGAGCAGAGAGTGCTGTGAGACGACGTCAGCCAGTAGTAGGCCGACTAGGAGGACAGCACGACTGCAGCGGCAGCTACACGAAGAGAACATGGTAAAAGCGACGCGCCGCCAAGCCTTGGCCGCACTAGCAGGCCGGCACTAGAAGACAAGCTGTGATATAAACTGTAGCAGAGACTTGTGGCCTCATTACTTGCTTGTGTGGGAATTGGATACATTTAAAGACGTTACTTGCATGTCGCCAATTGCTTGCGACACTTTGTTCTAAAAAGACGAAGTTAAGCATTGCCAGTTTCACTTACTGTAATAATCTACATCTACACCTACATCTACATGGTTGCTCTGCATTCACACTTAAGTACCTGGCAGAGAGTTCATCGAACCATTTTCATACTACTTCTCTACCATTCCACTCTTGAATCGCGCGTGGGGAGAAGGAACACCTAAATCCTTCTGTTAGAGCTCTGATTTCTCTTTTTTTAATGATGATCATTTCTCCCTACGTAGGTGGGAGTCAACAAAATATTTTCGCATTCGGAAGTGTAAGTTGGTGATTGAAATTTCGTAAATAGATTTCGCCGCAACGAAAACCTCCTTTGTTTCATTGACTGCCAACCCAACTCGCGTATCATATCACCGACACTCTCACCCCTATTGCGTGATAAAACGAATCGAGCTGCCCTTCTTTGCACTTTTTCGATGTCCTCCGTCAATCCTACCTGGTAAGGATTCCACACCGCGCAGCAGTATTCCAGCAGAGGACGGACAAGTGTAATGTAGGCTGTCTCTTTAGTGGGTCTGTCACATGTTCTAAGTGTTCTGCTAACAAAGCGCAGTCCTTGTCTCGCCTTCCCCACAACATTATCTATGTGCTCTTTCCAATTTAAGTTCCTCGTAATTGTAATTCCTAGGTATTTAGTCCAATTGACAGCGCTTAGATTTTTGCGACTTATCCTATACCCAAAATTTATCGGATTTCTTTTAGTACCCATGTGGATGACATCGAACTTTTCTTTCATTAGAGCCAATTGTCACTTTTCGCACCATACAGAAATTCTCTCGAGATCATTTTGTATTTGGAATTGATCGTCTGATGATTTTACTAGACGGTAAATTACAGCGTCATCTGCAAACAATCTAAGAGGGCTGCTCATATTATCACCTAGAACATTTACATAAATCAAGAACAGCACAGGGCCTATGACACTACCTTACGGAACGCCAGATATCACTTCTGTTCTACTCGATGATTTACCGTCTATCACTACGTACTGTGACCTCCCTGAGAGGAAATCACGAATCCAGTCACACAACTGAGACGATACTCCATATGCACGCAGTCTGATTAATAGTCGCTTGTGAGGTACGGTATCAAAAGCCTTTTGGCAATCCAGGAATATGGAATCGATCTGAGATCCCTTGTCGACAGCACTCATTACTTAATGATAATAAAGAGCTATCTGTGTTGCACAAGAACGATATTTTCTGAATCCTTGTTGGTTATGTATCAATAAGTCATTTTCTTCAAGGTGATTCATAATGTTCGAGTACAGTATATGTTCCTAAATCCAACTGCAAATTGAGGTCAGTGATACGGGTCTGTAATTCAATGGGTTACTCCTATTTCCTTTCTTGAATATTGGTGTGACCTCTGCTACTTTTCAATCTTTAGGAACAAACCTTTCGTCAAGCGAGCGGTTGTATATGATTTCTATGGAAGGCGCTATTGTGTCTGCATACTCTGAAAGGAACCTGGTTGGTATACCATCTGGACCGGAAGACTTGCCTTTGTCAAGTGATTTGAGTTGTTTCGGAACACTTAAGATATCTACTTTTACCTCCATTAATTAGATTTGTTTGAATTGTTGTTTAGCTGTCTGAGAAAGCAGTTTCATGGCACCCTTATATAACACGTGTGAGCAGCATTCCACAGTTTGTGTTTGGGTGACCATGGAAGCCAACACACAGGACGGTAATTCTTCAGTCCGGCTGCTGCTGGTCTCCGACCAACAGTGCGGGATGACACAGATTATTGCAGGGAATACATTAATTTATCTCGGATGACATGGGTGCAGATGTGAATGGGTTAGGACGTGCTTGGTGCACTGCGGTCCTCCCTTGTGATGGTCAGACGCGGTCGACCGGACCCTAGACAACGAAAATGCCTGCCTCCGCGTTACCGTGCAGTCCAACATCAGGATACCGTCACATCATAATGCCTCACAGTTCTGGATATTGCACAGTTCAACCGGCTGGCCATATAGAAATCGAGGATGAGGCTCTTTTCAATCTCCGTCGTGTACTGATGAAGCTTTCTGGCACTCTGGCACGAGTACGTGGCATCTCCATGTCATTCACAGTGATGACTCAACATCTGACTCTGACTATGTTCGCCCTGCCAGATATGGTAACAATACTAAACACGAACAACATCAATGCGCTCCGGTGAGCATTCTAAACGTCACAGAGAATTGCATCTCTGATAATTTACCTACCCACCGTTGGTTTGTACATGTACGACCATGTCTTCTTGGTGTTTCACTTATTTTGTCAGTCAGTGAACTAGAGCCTGTTTTGGTTGGTTGGATGGTTCATACCGTGAAGGGGACCAAACAGTGAGGTCACCGGTCCCATCGGATTAGGAAAGATTGGGGAAGTAAGTGGGCTGTGAGCTTTCAAAGGAACCATCGCGGCATTAGCCTGAAGCGATTAGAGAAATCACGTGGAACCTTAATAAGGACGGCCGGACGCGGGTTTGAATCGTCGTCCTCCAGAATGCGAGTCCAGTGTGCTAACCACTGCGCCACCTCGCTCGGTGCACCTACATTGAAGCTCCAAAGAAACTGGTATAGGCATGCGTACTCAAATGCAGAGATACTTAAGCAGGAAGAATACGGCGCTGCGGTCGGAAACACCTGTTCAAATGGTTCAAATGGCTCTAAGCACTATGAGACTTAACATCTGAGGTCATCAGTCCCCTTGACTCAGGACTACTTAAATCTGACTAACCTAAGGACATGACACACATCCATGCCCGAGGCAGGATTCGAACCTGCGACCACAGGAGCTGTGTGGTTCCGGACTGAAGCGCCTAGAACCGCTCACCCACAGCGGCCGAAACACCTGAATAAGACAAAATGTGTCTGGTCCAGTTGTTAGTTTGGTTACTGCTGCTACAATGGCAGGTTATCAAGATTAAGTGACTTTGAACGTTGTGTTACAGTCGTCGCACGAGCGATGGTACACAACATCTTATAGGTAGCCATGAAGTGGGGATTCTCCCCTACGATCATTTCACAAGTGTACCGCAAATGTCAGGAATCCCGTGAAACATCAAATCTCCCACATCGCTGCAGACGGGAGAATGTCCTGAAAGAACGGGACCAACAACGATTGAAGAGAATCGTCCAGCGTGACAGAAATACAACCATTCCGCAAATTGCTGCAGATTTCAATGCTGGGCCATCGACAAGTGTCAGCTTGCGAACCATTCAACGAAACATCATCAATATGAGCTTTTGGAGCCGAAAGCCCACTCGTGTACCCTTGACGACTGCCCGACACAAAGCTTTACGCCTCGCTGGGCCCGTCTACACCGACAATGGACTCTTGATGACTGGAAACATGTTGTCTGGCCGGACGGGTCTCGTTTCAAATTGTATCGAGTGCATGGAAGTGTACGGGTATGGAGAGAATCTGATGAATCCATGGATCCTGCATGTCAGCAGGGAACTGTTCAAGCTGGGGGAGGCTTTGTAATGGTGTGGGGCGCGTCCAGTTGGAGTGATATGGGCCCCTTGATAACATGTAGATACGACTCGTACGTAAGCATCCTGTCTGATCACCTGCGTCCATCATGTCCATTGTTCATTCCGAGGAACTTGGACAATTCCGGCAGAGCAATGGGACACCCCACACGTCCTGGAATGTTACAGAGTGGCTCCAGGAACAGTCTTTTGAGTTTAAATACTTTCGCTGGCCACCAAACCCCCCCAGCCATGAACATTATTGAGCATATCTGGGATGCCTTGGAACGTGCTGTTCAGAACAGGTCTCCACCCCTTCGTATTCTTACGGATTTATGGACAGCTCTCAAGGTTTCATGGTGTCAGGTCCCTCCAGTACTACTTCAGGTATTAATCGAGTCCATGCCACGTCGTGTTGCGGCACTTCTACATGCTCGCCAGATCCGAATATTAGGCAGGTGTACCAGTTTCTTTCGCTATTCACTGTATGTTAATTCAACATGTACTTCATGTACTTGTGTTAAATAACTAATAATTCTAACGATTATATTATTTCTCGTAGTCGAAAGGTTAACGGTACTATGAATTTGATGTTGGTGTATCATTTGCAAGTTTGTTCGAGAGCTACGACAGCCACTTCCGTAGAAACTCCGAGACTGCTGAGGCTACCAACTGCAGGTATTGGTTCGATCTTCGCACTTATTTCATCTCTGTGTTTGTAGGGAATTTCGCCCTATACGTGTTCTCCACAAGCAAACAATGATGTTCCTGACATAAAGTAACTCCAAAGCATTGTTAGATAACAGAAATTGCCAGTGAGCTATTTTGCATAAATGTTCAGTGGTGTCCTTAACTTGTTACCACGTCTTATTGCAGACACGAGCCCGCCAGCTGTTATCCGCCATGGTGTTATCTTGTCACCTACTGCAAGTTCTAATTAACTACACACTAGCAGAAACTGTACAAGAGGGAAAAGAAGGTGAAAGTGCACATTTCCTGATTTTTTTTTATTCACGTTCTTCACCGCTGTTTTAGAGAAGGTTATTATTGGTTCAAAATTGATGGTAAAATTTCCAAAAATAAATCTATCACAACTGCGGTTGACTTCTTTATTTATTTATTCTGTCAGAATCCGTTTGGAAGCTGAAGCGTCAGAAGCTTTACCCTGACTCCTAGGCCCACCTTTCATAATGGTTAATACGAGGTCGCACTTTGGTATGTATTCAATGAGCACATGTAAATTTGGGCTTAATTTCCACTTTTTGTGGCTTCTTCAGTTATTTATGCTGTACGATGAGGACGAGAGTTTGATAGTGATTTAGTCTCGAAACGGGGTATGACAGAATGAATAAGTAAACAAAAAATCCAGCTGTAGCTACGGAAGATTTACTTCCAGTAATAATATAATTATGTTTTACTTATTCACTTCTCTGAAACTGGTGCTCATAATACCAAATTGCATGCATTGCAACTCAGTATTACTTAATGTGATTGAAACGTGTGTGGGCAAATAGAGGAGAACAAGATATTGTGTTTTGCTCAAGTCTAATTACATTTACTTCATACCTTTTCGTCGATGAACCTGTAAAGGCATTCAACGCAAAAAAATCTGGAGCAAAGGTGATCGGAGTGCCTACGCATGGTTTCAGACTTCCACATAATATTGCTATAATGTCTGATAGTCAAAACCATATGTCTAATATATTTTCTGAATCTGCAACAGCTACAAAAAGGCTTGAACTTAAAATTACTAATGACAAAACGACAATGTTTTCATAGTAAGCAAATAAAAAATGATAAGTGTGCCTGATACAAAATCTGAAAAAAATAAAATAGAAACTGTAAATCAATTTTGATAATTAGGCCAATCATTTGCAGAACATAAAAGATTCAGCATGTACATCAGAGAGCAACAGAGATATCACTCCGGATTGAGTCTCTCTATTTCTGTGAAAGCTAGACGCAGCTAAAAGATAGAAAGAAAGCGATCAGAAGCGATGGAAATGACTCTATGAAGAGCTGAGAAAGAGAAATCTATGGCCAGAGATACTTCGTGGGTGCCAAAGAAAGGAAAACCAAATTTTTGGACTTTAACTTCAAGAGATATTCTGCCAAGTTTTCTTTTTTGGCCTCTCCTTGTTTTTATTCCCAAAATTTTCCCCGCCGACATATTTATTAAAATATTATCGTGTGTAAACACATATTTATTAAAATATTATAGTGTGTAAACACACTATAATATTTTAATAAATATGTCGGCGGGAAAATTTTGGGAATAAAGACAAGGAGAGGCCAAAAAAGAAAACTTGGCGGAATATCTCTTGAAGTTAACAAAATGTTGAAATTATCAGGAAATAAAGAGAACTGCCATTGCCACAACAAGAAGATGGTGAAGAACAAGGCAGAAAACTCGGAAAATATAGCCAGATATTGGTGCACAAAATATTAAATGATGTACTGGTCCACTTACTCGCCAGATCTGTACCCGATCGACCACATCTGGAATGCGATTGGATGTCGCGTCAGAGCTCATGTCCGAAGTGGTGTCAGAGCTCATAGTCCCCCTCCCCGGCATTTACGGGAATTACGTGAGTTGTGTGTGCAGAAGTGACGCCAACTCCCTCTGCGACCTAGCAAGGCCTCATGGCTTCCATGGCATGACGCGTCACCGCTGTTATCCGTTCTGAAGTTGCGCATATCGGTTATTATGTAGGTGCTCATAATGTTCTGGCTGATCTGTGTACATGCAATGAATGAACTGAGTTGTAAAATTTATTCTGATAATTCTGCAGAATCTGATCGTTTGAGAAACCTGGCAGTAATTCTTTTTCAATTTCCCTTTCCAAGGTGTAATTACATTCTTGCTCGGTTCTATTTGTCATGTAAGCATATTGATGGTCACACGTAACACGAATCCTGGAACAGCCTATTTTAAATATAAATTCAATTCATCAATGTTATATGCACCATCGATATTTGCAAAGCTTTACCATCTCCCAGATGCAGTCTACAATTTGATGCTGTACTATTACGAATAGTACAGCATCTAACCCATTTAGTGGAATACTCCAGTCGCCTTTGTTTCATTTTATTGGTGACAATAATTCGCACACAGTGCTATTGATCGATCTTTTAAAGTCAAAGTCAATAACATCACTCTCTGACACAACTGGTGAACTGCTGTGTGTGATTTTTGTTTTATACATTCCTTGTAACTTGCAGTATCAATATGAGACCTAAGTGTCCATACAGGTATGCACCATAGTTTAGGTGGGATAGAAAATTACAGAATGTGTTGTTGCTGGTAAAGTAGTGGTGTAATTCTTTTCTTGGCTACAAGTCACCGAATGAATCAAGGTAGTAGATACTAGTCTAGGTTTTTCTTCTTTTAACGTATGCCACCCAGTGAGTTCCTCAACTTCTAAATTTACATTTCCACATTAATTAGCTTTGAATGTAGTCTTAGGTGGTATATTTCACGTATAAATTCCATGAAACGTTGGAACAAAGACCTCATTGGCAAATTTAAGCAGACCGATATTTGTAAGTGTTCTGTCAGGCATTATAAGTACTACTTTCCCAATAAATAGAGATTTCATGAATCTATGACTTCTCTCCGCTCTGTCGAGTTGCTGCTGCGCATTGCCCGCGTTTTTCACTCTTCTGGCGACAGCAACAGTGCTGCTGGCTAAAGAGCCAGTCGCTGAAAATCCTACAGGAACTCGAATTATGATCTGAAGGATTCCACCTGTTGTGCTAGGCAGTGGTAGATCTTTAGTAATTTTAATCAGTTTTGCCTCTGAGGCTCTTTTAACTGCCGCCAACGACAACTGAATGCATTTTCTTAAACGCCCTGATATGGGCTCGTTCAAAGTACTCTGCCTCTTATTCTTCAGCGGACGAGTTGCTGTATTTATGATCCGACTGAAATTAAACACCATACATAATTTATAATTTCCCTGGATTGTGTTATCTTCTACAAGTGCAATAATATGCAGACGAAAACCAGTGTACCTTCTTCTACATATTTCCTTAGCTGTATGCACCAACATTCAATGTGCTGTGTGACTTCCTGGGAGATCCTTATTTGCTGCGTACATTATGTTGCCTGCAAGCCTCGTCTAAAAGATTGGTTTTCTTGTCACCATTTATAAGTCGTTTCTCAAGTTTGGTTCCAGCCCCGCTACAGTTATAGCCGGTATGCCATATCCTGGCGTATTTATCCCTGTGAATATACTTGAAGGAAAGATATTTTTCTGCAATGTGTGAAAAACAACCATATTTTTTCATGTGAAGTCCATCGAATGAAAAGCACCAAGACAATCTGTGTTGGCAGTTATTAAAAAAGACAATATACACTCTGTAAATTTTCATTTGTCTGATAAAAGAGAAGATAGTGTACCTTTTCGAGTAGTACCGCTGAACTGGCATGTTCCTTACTAAGCGGTCTGTAATAAGTGAAATAATTGTTAATTTGTGTAAACCGCTTTCAGAGTACAAAATGTTATTTGTTACTATTGAAACCATATTTTATTTATAGAAGAATTGTATCACTTCCTACAGTTACTAAACGTTATATTAGTTACGATCTGACCCTATTGTTGTCCGCCATTACGATCAATACAACAATTATTGATAAGTACGGCTCTTCTAGCCCAGATATTATTGAGATAACTTATTCAGCTTATGCATTTATGAAAGTATTTAAGTATCTCAGTCATTATTTTCATTTTCTGATGCAGATTTTGCACTAATGGGCCACAAAAGTTGACTACGTTATTTTTCACACAGGCGCCATTATAGACCAAAGCTATAACTAAGTACACTTAATGCAATTAAAGTTAACATCAGTGTGCTACTAATAAATATACATACATACAAACTCTAAGGTTTTTACCTCGGAGACCAAAGGAGATCATGTTCATATGTTGTTTTTGTTTGGTGTGCCTCAACACATCTGGACGATAACGTAACATCAATAAAAGGAAATAATTATAATCAGTTATTCAGCACACCGATGTGTTGGGTGTAATAAACCTGTGTTAACATTTTTAAAGTTTAAAAGACTGTAAGATCCGTGATAAAAATAACTAACCATTATCTGTTTCATAGAGTATATATATATATATATATATATATATATATATATATATATATATATATATATATATACCGAGTGATCAAAAAGTCAATATAAATTTGAAAACTGAATAAATCACGGAATAATGTAGATAGAGAGGTACAAATTGACACACATGCTTGCAATGACATGGGGTTTTATTAGAACCAAAAAAATACAAACGTTCAAAAAATGTCCGACAGATGGAGCATCATCTGATCAGAATAGCAATAATTAGCATAACAAAGTAAGACAAACCAAAGATGATGTTCTTTACAGGAAATGCTCAATATGTCCACCATCATTCCTCAACACTAACTGTAGTCGAGGAATAATGTTGTGAACAGCACTGTAAAGCATGTACGGAGTTATGGTGAGGCAGTGGCGTCGGATGTTGTCTCTCAGCATCCCTAGAGATGTCGGTCGATCACGATACACTTGCGACTTCAGGTAACCCCAAAGCCAATTATCGCGCGTACTGAGGTCTGGGGACCTGGGAGGCCAAGCATGACGAAAGTGGCGGCTGAGCACACGATCATCACCAAACGACGCGCGCAAGAGATCTTTCACGCGTCTAGCAATATGGTGTTTTTTTTTTTGTTCTAATAAAACCCCATGTCATTCCAAGCGTTGGTGACAATTTTTACCTCTCTGTCTACATTATTCCGTGGTTTTTATATATATATATATATATATATATATATATATATATATATATATATATATATATATGTGTGTGTGGGGGGGGGGGGGGTAAATGTGAATCTGTGATCTGTGTGTAGTGTAACTGTAACGTATTGTATGAAATTGTCTTTTAAATACACTCCTGGAAATTGAAATAAGAACACCGTGCATTCATTGTCCCAGGAAGGGGAAACTTTATTGACACATTCCTGGGGTCCGATACATCACATGATCACACTGACAGAACCACAGGCACATAGACACAGGCAACAGAGCATGCACAATGTCGGCACTAGTACAGTGTATATCCACCTTTCGCAGCAATGCAGGCTGCTATTCTCCCATGGAGACGATCGTAGAGATGCTGGATGTAGTCCTGTGGAACGGCTTGCCATGCCATTTCCACCTGGCGCCTCAGTTGGACCAGCGTTCGTGCTGGACGTGCAGACCGCGTGAGACGACGCTTCATCCAGTCCCAAACATGCTCAATGGGGGACAGATCCGGAGTTCTTGGTGGCCAGGGTAGTTGACTTACACCTTCTAGAGCACGTTGGGTGGCACGGGATACATGCGGACGTACATTGTCCTGTTGGAACAGCAAGTTCCCTTGCCGGTCTAGGAATGGTAGAACGATGGGTTCGATGACGGTTTTGATGTACCGTGCACTATTCAGTGTCCCCTCGACGATCACCAGTGGTGTACGGCCAGTGTAGGAGATCGCTCCCCACACCATGATGCCGGGTGTTGGCCCTGTGTGCCTCAGTCGTATGCAGTCCTGATTGTGGCGCTCACCCGCACGGCGCCAAACACGCAAACGACCATCATTGGCACCAAGGCAGAAGCGACTCTCATCGCTGAAGACGACACGTCTCCATTCGTCCCTCCATTCACGCCTGTCGCGACACCACTGGAGGCGGGCTGCACGATGTTGGGGCGTGAGCGGAAGACGGCCTAACGGTGTGCGGGACCGTAGCCCAGCTTCATGGAGACGGTTGCGAATGGTCCTCGCCGATACCCCAGGAGCAACAGTGTCCCTAATTTGCTGGGAAGTGGCGGTGCGGTCCCCTACGGCACTGCGTAGGATCCTACGGTCTTGGCGTGCATCCGTGCGTCGCTGCGGTCTGGTCCCAGGCCGACGGGCACGTGCACCTTCCGCCGACCACTGGCGACAACATCGATGTACTGTGGAGACCTCACGCCCCACGTGTTGAGCAATTCGGCGGTACGTCCACCCGGCCTCCCGCATGCCCACTATACGCCCTCGCTCAAAGTCCGTCAACTGCACATACGGTTCACGTCTGCGCTGTCGCGGCATGCTACCAGTGTTAAAGACTGCGATGGAGCTCCGTATGCCACGGCAAACTGGCTGACACTGGCGGCGGCGGTGCACAAATGCTGCGCAGCTAGCGCCATTCGACGGCCAACACCGCGGTTCCTGGTGTGTCGGCTGTGCCGTGCGTGTGATCATTGCTTGTACAGCCCTCTCGCAGTGTCCGGAGCAAGTATGGTGGGTCTGATACACCGGTGTCAATGTGTTCTTTTTTCCATTTCCAGGAGTGTACCTATTGGAAAACTCGGAGCTGTGATCTGTTTGAAGATTGTGATACTGTTGGTCCTTATCTGCAGATGAAACAACTGTCCAACTGGCTTCCTCACTTTTGTCGTCACAGTTAAGGCCCAAGAAGATTTCGAGTATGTATCAGTGACCATTAAAATATATCTGAAATTTTTGTTCTTTCATGGATATCGTTCAGTCTAGAAGATTCGCCTGCTAGGAGTCATCCAAACCTCGAATTACAGTGCGCCTGTATGGGAATGCCTTGCATGCTTGTTTATGGAGCTCTTGAACAACTGCCTCCGCAGTTATTCGGTAATACATCTTTCTCAGAGATCTGAAGTTACCGCACCGATTTCATTCGAACGAGCTGTATGCCCAGCTCCAGCTTATGCTGTGAGCGGTCATAACCATTCAACTGTTTCGTTGGGGTCGTCGTAATTGATGGATTAGGGTATCAGTTGTTAATTTTCTTATTCTGAATGTCCATAATACCATTGCCAGGTACACCCTATTATACCAGTTTAATAATTTGTTTATTTTTTTTCTTCTATTTCATCTGTTTTCTTACATAATTCAGTCATATGTAATATTTCGCCATACGTTTCTACATCTTTTGATGAATAGCTGTCGAGTTTTATAGTATTTTGGAATATTAGATTCAGTAAAGCAAGTGTTCTTTCAGATTCTATACTAACGATATTATTGCACTATTAGTTAAAGTTACAGAGTGAGTACCCAGCATATATAATTATTCCGTGCTTATTTCATGTGTGGTATCTATCCTAATACCATTGTAATGTTTAATGAAATCACCAATAGCAATCTTTAGATTCATTCCCTTTCAATTGCCTCCCAATAAATTCTGTAACAGGCTTAAACGCTTCTTTGAGTGCCTGGTCTTTTTCCAGGTGCCCTAGCCACAGTAGTCATAGCTTCATCCAGACAGTAGAGATTCGTGCTGCTGTAAAAAGAGCGATGCGCGAAGCATACAACCACTACCACCGTCATACCTTAGCAAAAGATCTTGCTGAAAACCCAAGGAAATTCTGGTCTTACGTAAAATCGGTAAGCGGGTCGAAGGCTTCCATCCAGTCACTCACTAATCAGTCTGGCCTGGTAACGGAAGACAGCAAACGAAAGCTGAAATTTTAAATTTAGCATTTGAGATATCTTGCACCCAGGAGGATCGTACAAACTTACCACCGTTTGAGTCTCGTGCCTATTCCCGTATGGAGGACACAGTGATACACATCCCTAGGGTTGTGAAGCAGCTGAATGGGTTGAAAATAAATAAATCGCCAGGTCCTGATGGGATTCCAATTCGTTTTTACAGAGAGTACTCTACTGCATTGGCTCCTTACGTAACTTCCATTTATCGCGAATCTCTTGTACAACGTAGAGTCCCGAGCGACTGGAAAAAAGTGCAGGTGACGCCTGTATATATGAAGGGTAGAAGGACGGATCCTCAAAATTACGGACCAATATCCTTAACATCGGTTGTTGCAGGATTCTCCAACATATTCTCAGTTCGAATATAATGAATTTCCTTGGGGAGACAGAGAAGTTGCTGTCCATGCATCAGCACGGCTTTAGAAAACATCGCTCCTGCGAAACGCAACTCGCCCTTTTTTCACATGATATCTTGCGAACCATGGATGAAGGGTATCAGACGGATGCCATATTCCTTGACTCCCAGAAAGCGTTTGACTCGGTGCCCCACTGCAGACTCCCAACTAAGGTACGAGCATATGGGATTGGTTCCCAAGAATTTGAGTGGCTCGAAGACTTGTTAAGTAATAGAACCCAGTACGTTGTCCTCGATGGTGAGTGTTCATCGGAGGTGAGGGTATCACCTGGAGTGCCACAGGGAAGTGTGGTCGGTCCGCTGTTGTTTTCTATCTACATAAATGATCTTTTGGATAGGGTGGATAGCAGTGTGCGGCTGTTTGCTGATGATGCTGTGGTGTACGGGAAGGTGTCGTCGTTGGGTGACTGTAGGAGGATAAAAGGGGACTTGGACAGGATTTGTGATTGGTGTAAAGAATGGCAGCTAACTCTAAATATAGATAAATGTAAATTAATGCAGATGAATAGGAAAAAGAATCCCGTAATGTTTGAATACTCCATTAGTAGTGTAGCGCTTGACACAGTCACGTCGATTAAATATTTGGGCGTAACATTGCAGAGCGATATGAAGTCGGACAAGCATGTAATGGCAGTTGTGGGGAAGGCGGATAGTCGTCTTCGGTTCATTGGCAGAATTTTGGGAAGATGTGGTTCATCTGCAAAGGAGACCGCTTATAAAACACTAATACGACCTATTCTTGAGTACAGCTCGAGCGTTTGGGATCCCTATCAGGTCGGATTTTTTTTTTTTTTTTTTTTTTGTTTTGGTTTTAGGGCGCAAAACTTCTATGGTCATTAGCGCCCGGTCCGTCACTTAGGAAACAGTAAAAAACCGAAAATGGAAACCAACAGCAATGAGAACGAAAGTCATAAAATTGGAGAAACTAAAAGCAGAAGGAAGGCTTAAAAATCCACTACAGAAAGGGGTTGGTTGTCCCCAAAAAATGCTTCAAATGACTGACGTCATTTCACTGACACTAATAAACTTGAGAACGCGGTCGGCTGAGCGCGTGTCATCTGCTAAACTCGACGATATATCGGGCGATAGCTGTAGACGGGAGCGTAACGGATTAAAATAGGGGGACTCAATTAAAAGGTGTCTTACCGTCCACAGCTGAGAGCAGTGGGGACAGAGTGGGGGAGGATCGCCGCTTAAAAGATGTCGATGGCTAAGAAGACAGTGCCCTAACCGGAGTCTAGTTAAAATTACCTCCTCCCGACAACGCGTTCGGGAGGAAGAGGTCCAAGCACAAGGAAGAGCTTTCACGTCCCGCAATTTATTATGGGGAAGTGTCGACCAATGCGCGTGCCATAAATGAACAACACGACGACATAAAACGCTCCGTAGATCGGCGAAGGGAATCGATTGACTAGCTGGCCGAAGGAGAGAGACTGCAGCCTTGGCTGCAATATCGGCCGCTTCATTTCCACAGATACCAACGTGTCCCGGGAGCCAGAGGAACGCCACCGAGACGCCCCCCAGGTGGAGCAAGCGCAGACAGTCCTGAATCCGGTGGACCAGAGGGTGCACAGGATAAAGAGCTTGGAGACTGAGGAGAGAGCTGAGGGAATCTGAGCAGATAACGTATTGCATCCGCTGATGGCGGCGGATGTAGTGGACAGCCTGGAGAACAGCGTAAAACTCCGCAGTATAAACCGAACACCGGTCGGGAAGCCGAAAGTGATCTACATCTACATCTACATCTACATTGATACTCCGCAAGCCACCCAACGGTGTGTGGCGGAGGGCACTTTACGTGCCACTGTCATTACCTCCCTTTCCTGTTCCAGTCGCGTATGGTTCGCGGGAAGAACGACTGTCTGAAAGCCTCCGTGCGCGCTCTAATCTCTCTAATTTTACATTCGTGATCTCCTCGGGAGGTATAAGAAGGGGGAAGCAATATATTCGATGCCTCATCCAGAAACGCACCCTCTCGAAACCTGGCGAGCAAGCTACACCGCGATGCAGAGCGCCTCTCTTGCAGAGTCTGCCACTTGAGTTTATTAAACATCTCCGTAACGCTATCACGGTTACCAAATAACCCTGTGACGAAACGCGCCGCTCTTCTTTGGATCTTCTCTATCTCCTCCGTCAGACCGATCTGGTACGGATCCCACACTGATGAGCAATATTCAAGTATAGGTCGAACGAGTGTTTTGCAAGCCACCTCCTTTGTTGATGGACTACATTTTCTAAGCACTCTCCCAATGAATCTCAACCTGGTACCCGCCTTACCAACAATTAATTTTATATGATCATTCCACTTCAAATCGTTCCGCACGCATACTCCTAGATATTTTACAGACGTAACTGCTACCAGTGTTTGTTCCGCTATCATATAATCATACAATAAAGGGTCCTTCTTTCTATGTATTCGCAATACATTACATTTGTCTATGTTAAGGGTCAGTTGCCACTCCCTGCACCAAGTGCCTATCCGCTGCAGATCTTCCTGCATTTCGCTACAATTTTCTAATGCTGCAACTTCTCTGTATACTACAGCATCATCCGCGAAAAGCCGCATGGAACTTCCGACACTATCTACTAAGTCATTTATATATATTGTGAAAAGCAATGGTCCCATAACACTCCCCTGTGGCACGCCAGAGGTTACTTTACCGTCTGTAGACGTCTCTCCATTGTTAATAACATGCTGTGTTCTGTTTGCTAAAAACTCTTCAATCCAGCCACACAGCTGGTCTGATATTCCGTAGGCTCTTACTTTGTTTATCAGGCGACAGTGCGGAACTGTATCGAACGCCTTCCGGAAGTCAAGAAAAATAGCATCGACCTGGGAGCCTGTATCTAATATTTTCTGGGTCTCATGAACAAATAAGGTGAGTTGGGTCTCACACGATCGCTGTTTCCGGAATCCATGTTGATTTGGGGTGTCGCCAACAATATAGGCACTCCCTGCACTTAACGATGTTTTCGAGCCGTCGGTGTAAATAAATGTGGCGTCCGTCATTTGTGCACATAGAGCAGCAAATGCCCGACGATAAACAAGTGAAGGGGTACCATCCTTGGGAAATCGACAAAGGTCACTGAGCAGGCAGATCCGGGGACGGAGCCAAGGCGGTGCTGTACCCCAAGTTGTCAAGAAGGTTTTAGGAAAGCGGAAGGAAAGAGAATGGAGCAGTTGACGGAAGCGGACTCCCGGTGGTAGTAGGGAGGAGGGGCGGCCTGCATACCCTACATCAAAGGAGGCGTCGAAAAAAATGTCATGGGCTGGATTAGCAGGCATGGAAGACAGATGGCTAGCATAACGACTCAGAAGGACTGCTCGCCGAATGGACAGCGGAGGTTCAGCAGTCTCAGCATAAAGGCTTTCCACAGGGCTGGTGTAAAAAGCTCCAGACACTAAACGTAATCCACGGTGGTGGATAGAGTCGAGACGCCGAAGAATAGACGGCCGAGCAGAGGAGTAGACTATGCTTCCATAGTCCAATTTCGAGCGCACTAAGGCGCGATAGAGGGGGAGAAGGACCACTCGGTCCGCTCCCCGGAGGTACCATTCAGGACACGGAGGGTGTTGAGGGATCGCAAACAGCGAGCAGAAAGATAGGAAACGTGGGAGGACCAGCACAGTATTCTGTCAAACATAAGCCCCAAGAATTTAGCGACGTCTGAAAACGGAAGGTTGACAGGACCTAGATGTAAGGAGGGCGGAAGAAACTCCTTACGTCGCCAAAATTAAACACAAACGGTCTTACTGGGAGAAAAACGGAAGCCGGTTTCGATGCTCCAAGAGTGGAGGCGATCGAGACATCCTTGAAGACGTCGTTCAAGAAGGCTGGTCCGTTGAGAGCTGTAGTAGATCGCAAAATCGTCCACAAAGAGGGAGCCCGTGACATCAGGAAGGAGACAATCCATAATTGGATTTATGGCAATGGCAAACAGTACAACACTCAGCACGGAGCCCTGGGGTACCCCGTTTTCGTGGGAGAAAGTACGGGAGAGTAGTGTTCACCCGCACCCTAAATGTGCGCTCTGCCATAAATCCGCGAAGAAAAAGGGGCAGCCGACCTCGAAAGCCCCAAGAGAACAGTGTGCGGAGGATGCCTGTCCTCCAACATGTATCGTATGCTCTCTTCAGATCAAAAAATATTGCTACTGTTTGGCGTTTCCGGAGAAAATTGTTCATGATATAAGTGGAGAGAGCAACAAGATGGTCAACTGCAGAACGATGCTTTCGGAATCCGCACTGGGCAGGTGTTAAAAGACTGTGGGATTCCAGCCACCACGCTAAACGGTAATTCACCATACGCTCCAAAACCTTACAGACACTACTCGTGAGAGAAATGGGGCGATAGCTAGAGGGGAGATGTTTGTCCTTTCCAGATTTCGGAACAGGAACGACGATAGCTTCCCGCCATCGTCTGGGAAAAGTACTGTCGGTCCAAATTCGATTATAAAGGCGAAGGAGGTGACGCAGACTATGGGTTGATAAATGCAGCAACATTTGGACGTGGATACCATCCGGTCCTGGGGCGGAGGAGTGAGAAAAAGAGAGTGCATGTTGGAGTTCCCGCCTGGAGAAAACAGTATTGTAGCTTTCGCGATTTTGAGAGGAGAAAGCAAGAGGTCGCACTTCCGTTGCACGTTTCTTCGGAAGAAACGCTGGCGGGTAATTTGAAGAGCTCGAAATCTCAGCAAAGTGCTGACCCAACGAGTCAGAAATTGCGACGGGGTCCACTAATGTATCATGCGCGACAGTGAGCCCAGAGACCGGGGAGAAACTAGGCGCGCCTGAGAACCGTCGAATCCGACCCCAAACTTCCGAGGAGGGAGTGAAGGTGTTAAATGAGCTAATGAAGAATTTCCAGCTTGCCTTCTTGCTATCGCGGATGACGCGACGGCATCGCGCACGGAACTGCTTATAGCGGATACAGTTAGCCAAAGTAGGATGGTGGCGGAAAACGCGGAGAGCACGTCGCCGCTCACGTAGTGCATCACGGCATGCCTCGTTCCACCAAGGAACTGGGGGGCGCCGGGGCAATTCGGAGGTGCGTGGTATTGAACATTCCGCAGCTGTAAGAATAACGTCGGTAATATGTGTGACCTCATCGTCGACGCTGGGAAAGTGACGGTCATCGAATGTCGCTAGAGACGAAAAAAGTGTCCAATCAGCTTGGGCAAACTTCCAGCGTCGCGGGCGCATATGTGGCAGTTGAGGCTGTAGTCGAAGGACACATGGAAAGTGGTCACTCGAGTGTGTATCATAAAGGGCGAACCATTCGAAGCGCCGAGCTAGCGGAACAGTACCGACCGCAAGGTCCAAATGAGATAAATTTGTCGTGGAGGCAGACAAAAATGTAGGGACCCCAGTGTTGAGGCAAACTAGATCCGCTTGGTGGAAGACGTCTAGCAATAGTGAGCCACGTGGACAAAGATGTGGAGATCCCAAAAGCGGGTGGTGGGCATTGAAGTCCCCAACCAGCAAATAGGGGGGTGGTAGCTGACCAAGAAGATGAAGGAGATCAGCTCGTGCCATTGGTGTGGACGATGGAATGTATACAGTACAAAGAGAGAACGTGTATCCGGAAAGGGAAAGACAGACGGCAACAGCTTGGAAGGAAGTGTTTAAGGGGATTGGGTGATAATTGAGAGTATCATGGAGAAGAATCATGAGTCCTCCATGTGCTGGAGTGCCTTCAACAGAGGGGAGATCATATCGGACGGACTGAAAATGAGGGAGAAAAAAGCGGTCATGGGGACGGAGCTTTGTTTCCTGAAGACAGAAGATGACCGGCGAGTAGGATCGACAGAGGATCGACAATTCATCCCGATTGGCTCGAATACCGCGGATATTCCAGTGGATAATGGACATAGGGTGAACAGAAAATGGAGGAATGTGACCAAGGTTGCTGTCAACTCAACGACTGCTCAGAGCTTGCGACCGACAGCATGGAATGGCATTCAGCTGAAGGCAGAAGATCCTGATCCATAGGTTGTTCAGGAGCAGCTCCTGCCACCAGCGATCGGCCGGTTCATCGGCCGCCAGCAGTGCGCCTCGACGACACAGATGACGGCCGAGGGCGATTTCTGCCAGGTGGCGCTGTAGATGGGACACACCTTGGCGGAGAAGAAGAGGAACTGGGTTTCTTTGTAGCCTTCTTGCAAGCATGATGTTTAGATGAAGGAGGAACCGATGGTTGGGAAGTTGCGGTACGTAAAAACTCTTCACGAATATGCTCTTTTTTCGAAGTCTTGGTGTCTGACTTTTGGGCTCGAGATTTAGCAGAACCCGACGAAGTGTGAGCCAGAGAGTGGGCAGGCGAAAGTGGCGAGGTTGAATGGGCGATCTTTGCGCTGGCCGATCTGACGACCGTTGCACTAAAGGTGAGGTCGCAAGTCTGCGTGGCCGCCTCCTTTGTTGGCCGAGGAGAAGCAAGGACAGTGCTGTATTTTCCTGTCTGAGGCACGGTGGGCTGTCGAATGGCGAATAATTTTCGAGCAGCAAAGGTCGACACCTTTTCCTTCACTCTGATTTCCTGGATGAGCTTTTCGTCCTTAAAAACGGGGCAATCTCGAGAGGAAGCAGCGTGGTCACCCATACTTGATGCAGCGAGGGGATGGAGGTGGACAAGCACCCTCATGGGCATCCTTGCCACACGTAACACATTTGGCCGGATTGGAACAGGACTGGCTGGTGTGATTGAACCGCTGACACCGATAGCAACGCGTAGCGTTTGGGACGTAAGGGCGAACGGAAATTATCTCATAGCCTGCTTTGATTTTCGATGGGAGATGAACTTTGTCAAATGTCAAGAAGACAGTGCGGGTTGGAATGATGTTCGTGTCAACCCTTTTCATAACTCTATGAACAGCCGTTACGCCCTGGTCAGACAGGTAGTGCTGAATTTCTTCGTCAGACAATCCATCGAGGGAGCGTGTATAAACGACTCCACGCGAGGAATTTAAAGTGCGGTGCGCTTCAACCCGGACAGGGAAGGTGTGGAGCAGAGAAGTACGCAGCAATTTTTGTGCCTGGAGGGCATTGACTGTTTCTAACAACAGGGTGCCATTCCGTAATCTGGAACAAGACTTTACAGGACCTGCAATTGCGTCGACACCTTTCTAAATAATGAAAGGGTTGACTGTGGAGAAGTCGTGATCTTCGTCAGACCGAGAAACAACAAGGAACTGTGGCAACGATGGAAGAACTGTCTGTGGCTGAGACTCAGTGAACTTACGCTTGTGAGCAGACATAGTGGAAGGTGAGGAAACCATTGCGGAAGAATCCCCCACGATTACCGGCGTCTCCGATGGCGCGCTCCTCCCTTGTGGGGGCCCTCTCTGAGGGCACTCCCACCTTAGGTGATTGTTCACACCTCAGGTGACATCTCCCAACAAACGGACGGAGGGACCAATCGGCACTTGCGGAAGGTATCAGCTCGGGTAATCACCCCTCCCTGGGCCTGGCCGTTACAAGGGGGTACGTACGTGTCCTACCTGTCTACCCGGGGCGGGGAATTACGCGTTACCCCGTCACCGGCTATGCACAAAAATGCGTGGGTCGGCCTTCAGACACGCACAGGGAGGAAGAAAGAGAAAGGGAAAAACAAAGAAAGGGAAAGGAAAGAGGAGAGGTCTCAAACGCCACAGCGGAGAAAAAGGTAAAGAGAAGAGGTAAGGAAAAGAGAAGGACAAAGGAAGGATGAAGACATACAAGCAGAGAAGGCGAAGAATGCGGTACATTTACGAGCGTCCGTCTCCGGACGTAGGCACAAACCATACTCCCAGAGGGGGAGGAAGGGAAGGAAAGAGCCAGAGGTGAGGGGAGGAGGGGCGAAGATGGGGGAGAGGGAAGGATGTGGAAAAGGAAGGTATGCAGCCCGGAAAGGAAGGAGGGCCACATTAGCTCGGGGTCCCGTGCTCGCTATGCACGTATCCACAAAAGAGTTGTGGACCCCCTGGGGGGATCAGGTCGGATTGAGGGAGGACGTAGAAGCAATTCAGAGGCAGGCTGCTAGATTTGTTACTGGTAGGTTTGATCATCACGCGAGTGTTACGGAACTCGGGTGGGAGTCTCTAGAGGAAAGAAGGCGTTCTTTTCGTGAATCGCTACTGAGGAAATTTAGAGAAGCATTTGAGGCTGACTGCAGTACAATTTTACTGCCGCCAACTTATATTTCGCGGAAAGACCACAAAGATAAGATAAGAGTAATTAGGGCTCGTACAGAGGCATATAGGCAGTCATTTTCCCCCCGTTCTGTTTGGGAGTGGAACAGGGAGAGAAGATGCTAGTTGTGGTACGAGGTACCCTCCGCCACGTACCGAATGGTAGATTGCGGAGTATGTATGTAGATGTAGATGTAGACATCCTCATCCACTTCAACGACTTTATATTTTATCGACATGTTGTTATGTAATAAACAGACATCGGAACGGTATACAACTTACATATACTCTCGTTTTCCTTCATTTCACTTGCATGATGCCTTGCAGATAACTTGTTGATTTACCGCAAAATAGTCTGAGAATAAGTATTTAATTCGTTTATACTTTTGAGTGTTTCAAGTCTAGCAGTGTGACATTTAATATTATCATCGAGCTTCTGAATTTTGTTGTTAATGTACAGACGGGAGTTCTGCCTTCCCCCTCTGGCTGTTCGTGGGTAGATGTGTACGTGAACTTGTCCATAGCATAATGTGTAATGACGTAATTAGCCATTTGTTTGACTGTCCCTTGTCAGTTGTTCTGGGATCCTAAAGTAAATCTGACATAGGCATAAGACCCCTCTATGCCTGCCATAGCAGAAGTATTTTGGTATTTTATCTAGGTTTTCCGCAGCAACATCATTAAATGAAAACTCAGTAGCAGGTTTTAGTCCTTCAGGTGGCAGGACATCATCACTTCTAGTGAAAGTCATACGTAATACCGTCAGTGCCTCAAAGTATGTTCTCAGATAGTTCGCTTTGGGCCTGGAATGGTGCTTTTTGAAACTATATATACGTTCTCAAACTGAAAATCATTTGGATGCATTACAAAACACATGAAAAAGTTTGTCTTCCTGCCATGAGATGGACCAACAATTATCAATCTGATGATGTCCGACAGTAGTGCTCCATTCTTCTCATTCTATTTTTTTGTGATATCCTCAGGCCAGTAACTTACCATAAAGTACTTGTGAAGTGGATGTTTCGTCCAAATGCTCGTTATGAAGAGTATATAACTACACTAGCATGCAATGTAGTTTTGTAGACTGAGAAAAAACACTGATATCACCCACATAATCGATTTATTTATTCTTTTACCAGGCTACCTATGCCTACATCAGGTGCTGTAAACTCCTACATAGTTCCACATATTGATGTGCAGCCCTCATCAGTATACTGGGCTACATCTTCCTCTATGAGATTCCGAGTCTGTCATGAGAGTTTTAATAAATCGCTAAATAATATTTTACAGAAGTTATACACATACCGCTACCAACTCAGTCTCTCATCAATGCGTATTTTATGGCATAACTGCCGTATATTAAATTATTGAAGGTCTGTTCCTGCATGAGAATCGATTTCGTTCAGTTACAAACTTTTATTTTTCGGGAGAAGTCGTTTGCATTGATCTTGAGTATTTCGAGCAAACATGCCAGCAATCGTAGTTGATCTACCACACAGCCAAATTCATTCTGTATGGGATAAAACCACGTTAGTGCCACAATAATTAAAGTTTTCAAAACCGTCAGTTAGCTTTAATTCATACTTATACATCATTCCAACATTGACGTGTTTTCTTCGGATTGAATTTATTGAGAAATCGGTGCTGAATATGGATACAAACTCCTGTTGAGACGTGTTTTCCAGGGTATACTCAATAAAAGGAATTAACCATGCAGACACAGTATACTACACACATTATACAAACATTATGAAACTATAGGATATCGACTTTGGTGTAGTTGCCGCTTCATGTTGACGATGTTAACACTTTTATTGCACATCGCTAAGTGGAATTATTACTTATCGTTGGCGTATATATTACTTCTGTAATGCAGTGTGGGTAACTTCGCAAGAAAGTGTATGGTCGATGTGTAACAGATATTTGTTGCAACCCACTGTTTGAATCCTCGGTAGAATAAAACACTGTGACCTACTGTCTGAAGCTACGAAATGAACTTACAGTGACTATGCTACACCAAATGTGTTACACTGGTCACTCGCCTTTATGAACTTTTTAGGTGTGCGACGCATGATTATCATATTCAAGTTTCTTTATTCGCTCATCAAAAATCTTGCAACTTCACTTATTATTTGTCATCAAACTTATTCTGTGTGTTGGGAGTAATTTGAAACTTTGAAACTGTAGTACTAGAAAGTATGTCTCCAAATTCCTAATGACTGAAATTTCGTGGGTCTTCTATAAATTGGTCTGCAAGTCCTTATAGATTGCTACCGAAATAACAGGTCTGAGTTGTTTTCTTGCCAATCGAGAAAACATGATTACATCCCATAAGTGGGTTCCTATAAATAGCTGGCATGTTTAAACAGGTACACAGAGGCTTAGACCTTCAGTGAAAAACATCTTCGTCCTAACTATGAATGGTGACCCACACAGGTTTAGGCCTGCAAAGGAAAACACCCATAATGTGGAATTTCATGTTATCAGATATAAACAGTATAGGGGAAAATCCTAACAGGTATCTCCATGCATGTTAGTACTGAAACAGCACTTCTGAGTTGTTTTCCTGACATGTGAATAATAGACTTCTACCTGCATGAGAAAAACATCTTTGCCTCAGCTATGAATAGCAGGTCGTCTCAGGCCTGTAGGGAAAAATGTCCTTATGTCGGGTATGAATCGTATTCATGAATTGCAACCGTGGCCTAGGGGTTGCATCTCTGATTAGTAGTCAGAACCGTCCTCTGTCCCAGGTTAGTACCCCAATATCGCTTAGATTTTGAATGAAAGTCATCAGTGTAGGCGGCCGAAAGACTACTGGCGTAAGAAGTCACCCTTATTCTGCCAACAGATTTGTCAAAGAGAGCGAAGGAGGGGACAGAGGTTCAGGACACTCTCTTGCCCTTGTAGCTATGAATAGCAGGTCGTCTCAGGCCTGTAGGGAAAAATGTCTTTATGTCGGGTGGAAAAATGGTTCTAAAGGCGGAAGTATCAATAATGATGAACGGTATGAGGATTCAGAACGCAATGGAAACCGCAATATTAAAGACTCACAATGTGTACCGACAGGACATGTGGCCTGTAACTGAAAAACTGTCATGATGATCTCTCCATTGGTAAAAGATTACGGAATAGTACCCCATTGGGATCTACAAGAGGGATGTGAAAGTATGAGACAAAGATTGAATAACCAACGAAAGAAGTGCTTTGGAAGACTTAACATCAAATAAGGCCGAAGGGATAGATAACAAATGGTTCAAACGGTTCTAAGCACTATGGGAATTAACATCTGAGGTCATCAGTCACCTAGAACGTAGAACTATTTAAACCTAACTAACCTAAGGACATCACACACATCCATTCCCGAAGCAGGATTCGAACCTGCGACCGTAGCAGCAGCGCGGTTCCGGACTGAAACCCCTAGAACCGCTCGGACACAGAGGCCGGCTCGATAGATAACATTCCATCAGAATTTCTAAAATCATAGACGGCATTTCCTCGGTTTTTCATGTGATACCACGATCGTACACTGTGACTGATTGCATTTCAATTGTTGTGAAGCGTTTGGCATTGGCTGTTGCTGACGTAATCCAATTTGGCGCGCGCGGGAATTACACACTGTTTAAGCCGTGGCTCCACAACCATCAGTCACAGTGTACGATCGTGGTATCACGTGAAAAACGGAGAAACCGCCAGCACCAGCCATAGGGGTAAACGCTACAGCATTTCTCTTTTTTCCTTTAACGCCATATATAGTAATACTGTTTGTAAGTTTGCTGTTCCTACCCTTGCAGTGTCCAAAATATCTGAGGGTGCTTTAACATAAACCGAAACCGGTCATAATAAACATATGTTATTGCGGCCTCGACTGTTGTTCTAACCAAAGTTAGCAGCAGAGCGCTGCGCTCCACGTACAGTGTTGTTTAAATATATAAACGTATGAGATTGGCGATATAACATCTGACTTTCAGAAAAGTATCATCTACGTAATTCTGAATACTGCAAGAGCCGACAAGTGCGAAAATTACCGCACAATCAGCTTAGCAGCTCACGCATCCACGTTGCTGAAAAGAACAATATACAGAAGAATGGAAAAGAAAATTGAGTATGTTAGATGAGGATCAGTTTGGACTTAGGAAAGGTGAAGGCACCAGAGGGGCAGTTCTGACGTTTCAGTTGATAATGCAAGTGAGACTAAAGAAAATCGAGACACATAGGAGCTGTCGACCTGGAAAAAGCGTTGGTGAGAGAGATGGCTAATACACAACATGTACGAGAGCCAATAGGGAACAATAAGAATGGAAACCACGAACGAAGTACTCGGATTATAAAGAGTAAAAGACAAGGATGTAGTCTTTCAACCTTAGTGTTCAATCTAAATATCAAAGAAGTGATGATGGAAATAAGAGAAAATTTCAAGAGTGGAATTAAAATTCAGAGTGAAAGGATATCAGTGATAAGATTCGCTGATGAGATTGCACTCCTTAGTAAAGGTGAAGAAGAATTACAGGAACTGCTGATTGTAATGAACAGTCTAATGAGTACAGAATGGTCTGAGATCAAATCGAAGAAAGATGAAAGTAATGAGAAGTAGCAGAAATGACAACAGCGAGAACATTAACATCAGCATCGATGGTCAGAAAGTAGAGCAAGTTAAGGAATTCTGCTGCCTAGGCAGCAAAATAACGAATGACAGACGGAGCAAGGTGAACGTCAAAAGCAGGCTAGCACCGGCTAAGAAAAGTATATTAGTATCAAACATTGGCTTTAATTTGAAGAAGAAATATCTGAGAATGTACCTTTGGAGCACAGCATTGTGTGGTAGTGAAACATGGAGTGTGGGAAAAACAGAAAACGAGAGAATCGGATCATTTCAGATGTGGTGCTACAGAAGCGTGTTGAAAGTGCAGGTGTACTGATAAGGTAATGAATGAGCAGGTTCAGTGCAGAATCAGAGACGAAAGTAATGTACGGAAAACGCTGACAGGAAGAAGGGACAGGCTGATAAGACATCTTTTCAGACATCAGGGTATAACTTCCATGATACTAGAGGGAGCTGCAGAGGGTATAAACTGTAGAAGAAAACAGAGAGTGGAATACATCCAGCAAATAATTGAGGAAGTAGGTTGCAAGATGAAAACATAAATGCGGGCATGGAATTCGTGGTAGGCTGCATCAGACGAGTCAGAAGACAGGTGACACAAAAAAAAGAATGGCAGGCAGGTCTGGACCAGTCGAAGATTCAGTCACACTCATGGCTATGGAAATGTGTTACCAGCAACAAAGGTATCAACCATCGCTTAAGCGGCTGGCAGGAAGGGTAGACCTGGGTAACAGGTGGCGATAATGGAGGGAGGGGGGGACGCAGTTGCACGTGCCTGCGCATTCTAGTGCTGTGACTGCCATAGCAGACAGGCTCGACTATCCGCAGGTTGCAGTAGCAGCTGTGCCAGCTGTTGGCGGCTATAATGCTATGTGACAAGGTGCCAGGAGGAGAGAACTCATGGAGCACATATAGGTGATGTCCAGTTACGCTGTGACTGCTGTAGCGTGTATACAGCGGCACTCATCCAGCGTCATGTACACAACATGCAGTTGGCAGGAACAGCTCTCCCCAGCACACGCTCACCTGATTTCGCTTAAAGCGACATGTGGAAGCTCAAATCAGTGTAGCATGGCGGCAATGTGGCCCTCTTCAACTGCTAACCGCACATGCAGTCAAGTAGGAGGCAGCAGTAGTGGCAGAATGGAGCCTCACTCATGACAAACTTCGTGATTGGCATGTCTGGAGACTACAGAAGACGCCTTTTTGTTTAAATGAAGACATGAGCTGGCAACTGTGGTGGAGAGGAATTGCCTAAGCATAGCACAAGTGGGGTGGGTATAAACTGTTAAGCTGTGATGTAAGAGGGGTGGTGAAAATTGTTTTAACGTGTAGGTTGTGTGAGTTTTGAACTTCATGATAAATGGACTTTTAGCTCAACTGTAATAGCATGGCAGTGGGGAAAATCAAAGATTTCTGATTTACCGCCATTTTATGAACAGAACAGAACTCTAAATTTAGAACCCAAATCAAATTGACAACTGTGCAGTCTGATCCTGCATCCCCAGGTCTGCTGTCTTGGATTCCGATATGATAGTTCTGAGTAAATCTGACAACGATGAAGATTGGGACTGTATCCAAGCATCTGCCACCTTGGGTTCTGTACTTACAACAGATGACTTGCTGAGAAACGGACCGATGGCCTTAGTAGTGTGGTCCCTTCAATCCCCACAAACCAACCAACTTGCTGAGATTGTCCACCAATAGGCGTAATTCTCAGATCGGAAGTTTGAATTTCTTTCTTTTTGTACACAGTGTAATTGGGCTATTTTTTGTTTCTCATCTTTTTTAATTTACTGCCATTTAATACATAGAACAACTGGGCTACGTAAGAGAGCTGGGGTGGGAGGGCGGTGGGGGGCAGAGAAGGTCGAACCTGGCAACTGTAGGTCGAACCTAGCAACTCTGCATGACGTCATAGGGAGGGAGGGCGTGGAGGAGAGAGAAATCTGACAACAATGCAGCCTGAGGTCGAATCGTGCTAGCCCAGCTAATTAGGTTTTCAATTTTTTTTTTCTCTGTATCCAACATACTCTACTGAAACTCTGTAGTAATTTCATCTTTACTTGTCATTATCCTCGTCACTGTAGAGTTACCAATACTCAACTCTCCGCAGCTGCCGGCCGAAGTGGCCGTGCGGTTAAAGGCGCTGCAGTCTGGAACCGCAAGACCGCTACGGTCGCAGGTTCGAATCCTGCCTCGGGCATGGATGTTTGTGATGTCCTTAGGTTAGTTAGGTTTAACTAGTTCTAAGTTCTAGGGTACTGATGACCTCAGCAGTTGAGTCCCATAGTGCTCAGAGCCATTTGAACCAATCTTCGCAGATATCAGTTCTCGAATTCCACTTTTTGTCAACAGTTTAAGAAGCGATAACTTCGTTTAATACATCATAGCGGTTTGCTTTCCTTCCGATTTCTCTTTCATTGTGCATAGAAAACTAATTCACCATACCTGTACTCAAAAGACAAAACCATGGAAACGATTTTGACACGAAATCACTACTAATTCGACAGGTTCACCACCGAATTCGAACGTTGACAGAAATGTTCTAACAATGGCAGAACAAACAAGCGGCAACACAGCAACATAAGCAACCGTTCTTTCTTTTGTTCGACCCAACGGGAAAAGTAAGCCATTAAATTTGGGTGACACAGGACTGCAGAAATCAAATATGTTAATTCATCCGAGTAGCGTAATTTTTTAGTGTTAAATGTTGTTTTTTGTGTTGAAATTTTTAAAACAGTTTATGAAACGGCATAGTATTTTGAGGCGCCGCAGCTGTTTTTGGTCGATTTCCCAAGGCAAGCGTTTTCGTGCAAAACGTATTTCACTGTGTGAACGTTAATCCCGGCTGTCTTCTTGATAGTTCGTCTCCACAACATCTTGTCTGTGGAACACTGTCCTCTAAAATGCGAATGGCATTCCCTGGAACGCTAATAAAAAAGCCAGTCTACAAACCTATCTACGTAAGGTCACCGTAACCAAACGCTTGCAACAAGGCATAATTGCACATAACACGCAGACAATTCAAAGTAGGAAGAAATTTAGAGCGGTTGGTTATCAGTAATGGAGGACTTCCCCGAAGTAGTGGACAGGAGGAAGATAACACCATTTCTTAATCCAGGTCAGTGTTTACTTGCTTAGTTTTAAGTAAATACATACTTCAGGTTTCTCGGAAACATCAGTGACCTGGCTGTCGTATCTTAACGTAATCCGTAAGACAGGCTTTAATATCTCAGATACAGAGCTTACAGCGTCCTATCACAGCTGTGAAAATCCCGCGTTTTCCCCCTCGCCTTTACGACGTAGACATTCTATCTAAACTCCTCCGGAACTGGCCATGATGCCCCAACGGTACCGACCGGCCGTCGTGTCATCCTCAGGCCATAGGCGCCACTGGATGCGGATATGGAGGGGCATGTGGTCAGCACACTGCTCTCCCGGCCGTATGTCAGTTTCCGAGACCGACGTAGACATTCAGTCACATATTTTATGAGTGCATCTCTCATATCTGAATATACATTTTAAATGGTAAGTGTACTATTAGCGAGTTCAAATCAGTATGTATACTATGTCTATACGTTTTTATCACTGTGACTTGTGAGGGTGAAGTGTACTTTAACGTTAGGTGTAATGTATTTTCTGAAATGCTTTGGTAGTTTAACTAAACGAGTGTGTATGACGCTTTGACGGCGAAGTATATAGCCTCGCGTGCAATGTCGGCCCTTAAGGAAGGACTTAACTTCGCCCCTTCTCCATAGTACATCTAAATCTACATCTACATTTATACTCCGCAAGCCACCCAACGGTGTGTGGCGGAGGGCACTTTACGTGCCACTGTCATTACCTCCCTTTCATGTTCCAGTCTCGTATGGTTTGCGGGAAGAACGACTGCCGGAAAGCCTCCGTGCGCTCTCGAATCTCTCTAATTTTACATTCGATATCTCCTCGAGAGGTAGAAGTAGGGAGAAGCAATATATTCGTTACCTCATCCAGAAACGCACCCTCTCGAAACCTGGACAGCAAGCTACACCGCGATGCAGAGCGCCTCTCTTGCAGAGTCTGCCACTTGAGTTTGCTAAATATCTCCGTAACGCTATCACGCTTACCAAATAGCCCTGTGACGAAACGCGCCGCTCTTCTTTGAATCTTCTCTACCTCCTCTGTCAATCCGACCTGGTACGGATCCCACACTGATGAGCAATATTCAAGTTTAGGTCGAACGAGTGTTTTGTAAGCCACCTCCTTTGTTGATGGACTACATTTTCTAAGAACTCTCCCGATGAATCTCAACCTGGCACCCGCCTTACCAACAATTAATTTTATATGATTATTCCACTTCAAATCGTTCCGTACGCATACTCCCAGATATTTTACAGAAGTAACTGCTACCAGTGTTTGTTCCGCTATCATATAATCATACAATAAAGAATCCTTCTTTCTATGTATTCGCAGTACATTACATTTGTCTATGTTAAGGGTCAGTTGCCACTCCCTGCACCAAGTGCCTATCCGCTGCAGATCTTCCTGCATTTCGCTGAAATTTTCTAATGCTGCAACCTCTCTGTATACTACAGCATCATCCGCGAAAAGCCGCATGGAACTTCCGACACTATCTACTAGGTCATTTATATATATTGTGAAAAGCAGTGGTCCCATAACACTCCCCTGTGGCACGCCAGAGGTTACTTTAACGTCTGTAGACGTCTCTCCATTGAGAACAACATGCTGTGTTCTGTTTGCTAAAAACTCTTCAATCCAGCCAACAGCTGATCTGATATTCCGTAGGCTCTTACTTTGTTTATCAGGCGACAGTGCGGAACTGTATCGAACGCCTTCCGGAAGTCAAGGAAAATGGCATCTACCTGGGAGTCTGTATCTAATATTTTCTGGGTCTCGTGAACAAATAAAGCGAGTTGGGTCTCACACGATCGCTGTTTCAGGAATCCATGTTGATTCCTACAGAGTAGATTCTGGGTTTCCAGAAATGACATGATACGCGAGCAAAAAACATGTTCTAAAATTCTACAACAGATCGATGTCAGAGATGTAGGCCTATAGTTTTGCGCTTCTGCTCGACGACCCTTCTTGAAAGCTGGAACTACTTGTGCTCTTTTCCAATCATTTGGAACCTTCCGTTCCTCTAGAGACTTGCGGTACACGGCTGTTAGAAGGGGGCAAGTTCTTTCGCGTACTCTGTGTAGAATCGAATTGGTATCCCGTCAGGTCCAGTAGACTTTCCTCTGTGGAGTGATTCCAGTTGCTTTTCTATTCCTTGGACACTTATTTCGATGTCAGCCATTTTTTCGTTTGTGCGAGGATTTAGAGAAGGAACTGCAGTGCGGTCTTCCTCTGTGAAACAGCTTTGGAAAAAGGTGTTTAGTATTTCAGCTTTACGCGTGTCATCCTCTGTTTCAATGCCATTGTCATCCCAGAGTGTCTGGATATACTGTTTCGATCCACTTAGATTCCTGTTTGGGAAATAATAAGTGAAGTCGAGCAGGCGGTCCGCAAGCTCCCAAGTGAAAGAGCGGACGAATTACGACGTGGAACGAGCCGTATTCTCACGCTAGCGAAGTCACCAGCACCCAGGTTGACCAGGGCTGAGCTCAACGGCCTGCGCGCACTACGCAATGATGAGAGCATTGCGGTCCTTTCTGCTGACAAGGGCAACGGAGACGTAATTATGGAACAGGCGGACTACGATACGAAGATCTGAGCGCTACTGGACGCAGGTACCTACCGGAGGCTGCCATGCGTCCCTACGTCGAGAATGCTGTAATAAGAAAGGCACCAGGTCTTTTCAAGCGCTCTTTAATGGAGGACAGTATGCTCAATAATTTTCTCCCACAGGCATATATACGCTTACTGCTCGTGCCTTACCGAATATGCACGAGGATGGGACGCCATTCAACCTCTCTATATCCACCATTGGTTGACCAACAAGCTGGCGAAATACTACACCAATCTCCTCGCTTCACATGGGGTACACTGTCAACATAATATTAAAAATTCAGCCGATTTTTTTCTGCCGAATTAAGCGTTAATTGAATGGGGAAAGACAGTGTGTGCGTCAACCAGCGAGCAGTTACGGTGCACTGTGGTGCTGTTCTTCTTTACAACATTGTTTGGATGCAACATGTCAGTGACTCCACACAGAGGAGGATCGTCCGGAAACTGAAAGGAGGGAACGTGACGACTGTAGCCCAGGTCCTTGCCATTGCTAACAGCACTATATCACGTGCATGGAGAGCATTCTGAACCACAGGTCCTGCTGCCCGAAGGAGAGGAAGTGGTCGACGAAACTCAACTACAGTAGTAGGTGACCACTACATTGTGCTGCAGGCAAGAAGGGACCTACATCAAACAGCAAGGGTGATTGCAACCAGAATTAACAGGAATGCAAGTCACGCAGTCACACGCTCCACAGTGGCATGGCGACTGCATGAGAGTGATCTGTTTGCCTGCCAACCGGTTCTTTGAGTTGTGTTGAAACCCGCAGATCGGCGGCACCGCCTGCGATGGCGCCAAGAGAACAGTGATTGGACCAAGGAGGAATGGGGTCAACTCCTCTTCTCAGATGCGAGTGGAATCAACCTGAGTAGTGATTTTAGACGTACCCTCATTTGGTGAGAAATGGAAACACCACGTCATGCTCCTAGGAGCACTGTCGTACGTGATCGTTTTGGTGGTCTAAGGGTTATGGTCTGACCGAGTGAGGTAGCGCAGTGGTTAGCGCACTGGACTCACATTCGCGTGCTGATTTCTTAAATTGCTGAAGGCAAATGACGGGATGGTTCCTTCGAAGGGGTACAGCCGCTTTCCTTCTCCATCCTTCCCCAATCGGACCTTGTGCTCTGTCTCTAATGACCTCGATATTGACGCACAGTTAAATTCTAATCTCCTCCTCCTCCTCCTCCTCCTTTTCCTCCATCTGCTGTTATGGTAAGTGGAGGAGTGATGTTGCATGGGCGTACTGACCTCCACATCTTTGAAAATGTTACAGTCGCTGGCCAACGTTATTGAGACATTGTACTCTTACCCCATGTCCTCTTTTCAGTGGAGGATTCGGGCCTGACTTCGTTTTCCTGGATGACAATGCACGGTTGCATTGATTAGCTCAGGTGGAGGAGCTCTTGGATCGAGACGATCTTCGGCGAATGGACTGGCCCGCCACTTGCCCTAACTTAAACCCCACCGTGCACTTGTGGGAATCGTTGAGCAAACGTATAGCGGAACGTCAATATGTACCAATGACCATCCAGCAGTTTTCAGCCGCCCTGGTGGATGAATCAAATGCCCTGCCACAGGAACTCCTCGCCAACCTTTTGGCCAGCGTGGCACCACGCTGTAGAGCATACGTTGCCGTCCGTGGTGATCACATACCCTGTTAGCCACATCCCTCCTTTTATAACGCCCAAGGGACCATCACAAGGTGACTTGAGTGTAATTTTGAAATGTCTTTGAATAAAAGTGTCATTTCCCATGCTCTCCTGGCGAATTTCTTTCAGTTATCTTCTGTACTATATTGTAGCAGTTCTTTCTACGTACGGGTCTGTTTTCTCCGAGCTCTGTTTCTTGGGCAGTGATGCAACATGCGGAAGTTACTTGCGTCCTTAAGTTTTGCACCCTAGTGTACCTGAAATGAAGCCATAAGGTCTCTATTCCTAGTCTATTTGTTCCGGCTTAACCTCGAGCGCCGGCCCGTCGGCCTGGAACGCTACAGCAGAGAGGACTGTGAGACGACATCCATTAGTACTCCGACTGTCCGCCTCCGTAGCGCTGCGGTAGAGTTACCGCTTACCACGCAATGGGGACCGGGTTCGATTCCCGGCAGGGGACTGGGTGCTGTGTCTCCTTCATCATCATTCTCATCATCATTGACACACAAGTCGCCACACTGGCGTGAACTAAAAAGACTTGCAATACGGCGCCCGAACCCCAAAGCGGATATCCCGGCCAATAAATGCCACACGATCATTTCATTTTAGTACGCTGACTAGGACGACACCACGCCAGGATCGGCCCCGATACGAAGAGAATATAAGCGCCACTCCGCCTAATTGCGGCGGGCACTGGAACACGAGCCGTCATCCAAACGCTCTAGCCGTGATTTATGAACTGCTGTGTTTTGCTTGCATTGAAATTATATACCAAAGTCATTGATTATTTGCATGTCGCCATTTGCCAGCAACATCTCTTTGGGAATACGCAAAGTTAAGCATTGTCAATTTAACTTACTGTAATAAGCTCCATTAATAAGATTTGCTTAAATTGTTGTCTAGCTATCCGAGAAAACAGCTTCCTAGGCACCCTATGTTATACGAGTGGGCATGATAACGACACGAACATCGCAGTGTGGCTTTAGAGCCATTGATATTGACACTTCATTGTACTGTGACCCGAGCCGACCCTGTGCTCTGCGTTGACAATATGAAACGTCCCCTTAGAAAAATCAGTGAACTACTGTGCTGATAAACCCCTTACGTTATTTGATTTTCAAACAACTGAGCAGAATTGAACGTACTCAGACATTTCGCTCTTTACTTATTCTGATCAACACTAAACTGACACACAATATTTTTACCGCAACGCAATCTGACTTTCAATAATCCCCACAAAAGAATGGCCGTGACTAACAATAACCTATACCTTTCATGAATCACTTACCTCACAAAAATCTTCGTTACTCGAACTACTGTAATACAGCGAGCGCCGCTACTGCCAGCTAAATAAAAGATCTAACTACTGAAGGCACTAACTACTGATAGGCATAGTTAGCAAATGAAAGATTTTGATAGAGAACAAACAATGTATTTACCTTAATAATGTTCAAAAGTCATTATATATATATATATATATATATATATATATATATATATATATATATATATATATATATATATATATATAGGCCGGCCGCGGTGGTCTCGCGATTCTAGGCGCGCAGTGCGGCAGTGCGGAACCGTGCGACTGCTACGGTCGCAGGTTCGAATCCTGCCTCGGGCATGGATGCGTGTGATGTCCTTAGGTTCGTTAGGTTTAAGTAGTTCTAAGTTCTAGGGGACTGATGACCACAGATGTTGAGTCCCATAGTGCTCAGAGCCATTTGAACCATTTATATATGAGTTCATGATATCCAGTATTACAAATTTACTCTCTCTGATGGACACACGTCCAGATCATCCGCTCTCAAAACTCAGCCATCTCTCTCCCCACATCCACCGCTGCTGGAGGCTCACCTCCAACTGCGCAACGCTACGTGCTGTTCACAGCAAACTGCCCACCACTACGGTAGCGACTATTCCAACAATGCCAACCAGCCACAGACTTCACACAGTACAGTCACTGATTTTCATATAGAGCGCTACGTGGCGTTACCAACATAAAAACCTAAACAGCCTCCTTACAACAAGTGATGAGTGTCATATGATTTTCATGTAGACTTTATGTGAACAGAAGTTTCTAGCTGACAAACATCAACATGTAAGGTTCTCAAGCCACCGTATTGTGTGTGTTGATGGGAGGCACACAGTGTGTCTGTATCGCCCCAGTTTCATCTCCACTTTATATGTGCGCAGGAACTGAGGTATCCAGTACAACTATATATCTCTAATGCTGTCGTTGTGCTAAGTACGCGAGATATAACGTGGAGAAAGTGACAAGTTCCCTGAATCGTGTTCAAACTTCGGCTTTTCACGACAAATAGCGCCTTTCTTGTCACGTCCCCACAGAAACTAGTTGACGGTTATTCTGGTGCTCATGATTCGACCAACAAATGTTCTACTACCGCCTTCGTTTATCCAGTTTAAGTGTTTGAAACCAAGAAAAAGCCCTCAAGCTATTAGTTTTCCGCTTCAAACGTAAACTGCACTTCTCTAAGCTTTCGCCGATAAATTTCTCTGATGTTTGCACATTAGTAGTTCCCTGCGGATACATATTCCTTGATTCCCGGCGCTTGTCTCTTCTTTCAGATCCTGATTATCGACCCGTTACCGAATTACGTGCCCACTTATGTGCACTACATGCCTTGTTTTTGTGTCGATTCTCAGATGTAATTCTTTTTGCACCAAACGCTGAGCATCTAAAAGTCTTCCTGTGTTTGCTACGGACTTCCAGATAACGCTGCTGTATACAACTCTGCCGTTCGCGAACAAGCTCAGACAAGTAAACAGATTGTTTGCTAGGTCGTCCATAAACACACACATTTTTTAGTAGCCTATGTCCTCCTCACTGTTGAAGTTACCTCCGCACCAAATTTCACGCAGCCAGATCAGCGGTTTCCTCGTAAAAACGTAACAGGCAGGGATGATTTCGCATTTATAACAGTAGCATGGATACAGGGTGCCCACATGAAACCTTCCTTACTTGCAAATGCAATTAGAAACACTGTGGTGCGTTGATACTTGCGGTTTGTGACACCATGTAAACTATCTCAAAAAGTTTTATACAAGAAATTAATGCACTATTATATGGACTGCTTTCGTGACCCGTAAAATGACTAGAAGGTACTCTAACTCACCTCATTGGCGCACAAGCATGTCTGAGCTCACGGAGGCTACCTGGAAACTTGTTTGGCCCTTCACGTCCTACTCACATCTGTGGAAATGTTCGTTCAAGGAAGTCACTAGCGTGTAACCTCCAGTGAGGTGGTGCACCGTCCAGCCGGAAGATCACATTTGGCTCAGGGTTAAGAAGCTGAGGGATATCAACTTGCTCAAGTATGTCCATATAAACTGTTCCTGAAACTGTGTGCTCAATGAAGGAAAACTGACAACCCATGCTGTCTTTCCCAGCCTATGCCACACATTCACCTCTCCGCTGTCTCTGACAGGTTCCCGAGAACGGTCGGGGTGCTCAGAACCACAGATGCGAATGTTGTGGTGGTTAAACCTTCTCCCATGTGTGGAAAGTTGGATCGTCAGAGCCGGCCGGTGTGGCCGTGCGGTTAAAGGCGCTTCAGTCTGGAACCGCGTGACCGCTACGGTCGCAGGTTCGAATCCTGCCTCGGGCATGGATGTGTGTGATGTCCTTAGGTTAGTTAGGTTTAAGTAGTTCTAAGTTCTAGGGGACTGATGACCACAGCAGTTAAGTCCCATAGTGCTCAGAGCCATTTGAACCATTTTGCTTCGTCAGAGAAAACGACGTATCCTAGATCGTTGGGGTTTTGCTTGGTCTGGTACAATAACTCGACAGATAATTCGTAACGAAGCTGCAACTCATTTCTCCGCTATGGTTGAAAAATTTTAACTTTGTGAGCGTGCAAGCTAAATCGCTTATGCAGCACCACGTGAACACTTGAGCGAGGGGTGTTGAGCTCTCCTTGCGCGCGGCGAACTGACATTGGTGTGTTTCTTTCGTAGGTTTCTCCAATGTCCTCTAACATTTCATCAGATGTGTGTTTCCTGCCAGAACCGAACTGAATGTTTACAGTTCCACTGGCGCAAGTACTCATCATGTCAAGTCTTAATCGCCTTAATGTCTGGTCGCTCCATTTGAACTTCACGTCGAAAATTTATTTACGTAGCATTGGGTGATTTTGTTTCCGTAAACCACACCACGCATTGGGCTCTGCCTTCATTTGGACTCATTTTCGGTAATTATTTAACCCTTGATGCAAAACAAAAGGAATATTTTAGAAGAAAATCTACACAAAACTGTGTGAATGGCTTTACACGATGCCACAAACTGCAAATATCTATGAGTCATAGACATTTTAAAATTGCACTTGGAAACAGGGAGGTTTCAAGTTGACACGATATTTAAGGAGCTATCGGCACTTTTATGTAGCTTAAAAATGACAAATCAGAAGAACATAAAAATAAATGAAAGGTCATGACGACCACATCATATAGATTATATGGAGCTACTTTGTCATAGGAAACACAATGGTCGTAGTGTGCAATTTTGGGAACACTTATATGGGATTGCTGGCAGACTTGCTTGGCCAATATCGTTGACGGAATATGGCATACATTTTCTCGTACGTATCCACCATGTGTTGTCAACATAGACAAGGAATCCCGCCACGCGGCTGCTTATAGTGACATTTGCGCGCGGCTGTCTGTTTAGCCGCAGGCAGCTTCCCAGGGTCGTAAAAATAAATAAAAATTTTGACGTTAATAACTATCCGAACCTTTACCGCAAACGAAAAACTGCAGCAGGAACTTTCGTCTGTAATGTATCTGCAGTTTCTGCAGGTACCATTTTCAAATACACGAAAAAGACATTCTGCATAGAAACCAATTATGAAACAGAGTTAACGCAGTATTGATATTAAACTTCATTTTACATATGTCGGCATAAGCCACGTGTCGAATCAACTGCACGTATTCCTGTCGGGGCAAACGTTTCGTGCACCAATACATCATTACTCGTAATGTTTCTTCTAAGTACATTATAATGTCTAAACTCATCTGAGGCTACTACAGACATTATTTCGAGCATACATAACACTGAAGGCGAAGCTCGACCAGCACTTTGTTTCCTGAGAGAAACTACTGGAAATCGTGTTAACGGTTTCGGTCCTTCCCCTCCGCCAAGTATTAAGTTTGATGCACGAACAGGACTTCCCAAATACTTGAACCAAATTCTGACTGTTCATTGCTGACCGTGCAAGATCATGAATCAGTGTTTTCAGATAAGCAATCAGTGGATGGAAATGAATATTTCAGGAAGTACAAGGTCTTCAGTAAATAATGCGTGTAGGACACGAGATTGTGAACAGTTAAATCCATAGACAATTGCCAGCCGATTTGACGGTAGAGGCGCAATCTTGAAGAACAACACATAGTTAGGGGATCTACAGCCATTCAGTGAATGGCGGTTCAGCAGGCTGCCGACATTGGAAAGCTGAACGAATGTAGAGGGAAATGTCTCGTAACAGGCGCCGTTCTAGCAGGAAGAAATTTATTAACATGGGTTGGAACGTGCCGGAAAGCGGCCCGAGAGCCACAGAGGTCTTACTAAGGATTTCTACAGAGAACTATTCGTGCAACTTAATTCGAGTAGCTGGTGTTGGATCATGTAGGGCAAGTTTATGTGACCCCCTACCGGCAAATTTTCCGAGAAATTAACCTTCGAAGAATGCGGTCTGCAGTGTTCTGATGGAACACCGTTTATATCTCTCTCATCAATCAAAGTAAGCAAACAATGTGTCCATTGATTGTCCACATAAAGTTCAGTTCTGTCCTTTGACTAAACAACGCCATACTGCAGTGGGGAACTGTGTACAGTTTTACAAGCAAATGAGGAAACACTTCCTATTAATTGTTTATTTACAACTCGCTGTTCGGTTTGCAGGTGGCATAAGTAGCCCAAAACCGGTTTGCGATTCGTTGTAAAATATTAATACAAAATACTATTAAACAATAAGGAAAACTACGAAAAGTTAACAGATTTTTTTGTATAGTCCTAAACTGTCCAGTTTCAGTAGTTAAATTAAACTTTCCAGCAATATTGGAAAATCTTGAGGACGATTTCCCATCAAGAGGAGCCATCAAAACAATCAATAATAAAATTATTGATTGTGTGTACCATACTTGCCTTTTGAGAACATTTGGAAAACAGAAGGCATTACAGAAGCGTGGAAAACAGTATCAACCCCCTCACAAAAAATATGAGCAATTACATACACGTAGGTGTGTCACTTGCGCCAGTGGAATGCAAAATATTATCAAAAGTGCTCCTGAAAAGGATTGAAGAAACTGGGAGAACAGGAGCGTGCTTGTCGAAAGGGAAGATCCTACCCAGAAAGTAGGTTTAACTTAAAATCAATCACTCGCCACAGAATGTTAATCATCAAACCTACAATAGCATCCGTCACTAATTTCACGATATCATTTCATACCATAAACACAGAAACAATAGGTAAAATCATTAGATAATTATGTGTTACATCAAAATCAACAACCGTAATCCAATAAAACTCTAACAACAACAATATTAAGAGTTAATCAGCCACTTTACATAATATCGTGTGTTAGACAAGGGTATCAACACCTCTACCGAAGCCGGCCGGTGTGGTCGAGCGGTTCTTGGCGCTTCACTCTGGAACCGCGCGACTGCTACGGTCGCAGGTTCGAATCCTGCCTCGGGCATGGATGTGTGTGATGTCCCTAGGTTAGTTAGGATTAAGTAGTTCTAAGTTCTAGGGGACTGATGACCTCAGGTGTTAAGTCCCATAGTGCTCAGAGCCATTTGAACCATTTGAACCTCTACCGAATAAACCATAACAGGCTACGAAACAATTGTTCCTGTATTTCTCGAAAGAGAAATTGACATTAGCGTAGACTACAGAACTAAAGAAAGAACTAGAAAAAGTTACATCGAAGAATTAAAAAAAAATCTTTTTAAAATTAAAATGCTACATTTAGAAGACTTTCAAGGCAGAAGAAATCAGAAATCGGTAAAAACATGGACAAAAGAAAGGAAGAGACGAAAGGGGAAGAAGATGAAGGAGTACTGGAAACAACAAAACAGGAAACAATAAAAAGTAAGAGGAACTGTAATTGTTAGGTGATGTTAGTAGGTCAATACGAACAAAAATAATTTTTGCAGAACATGGAGGAAGTGTTTTTAGTTGAAACTCTAGAAAGTTCAGCATTGCTGTACTGCGTTTGGTAGTCTATTGACAGATCTGAACTTCGCCGCTGCTGTTTATTTATTCATAAACCGGTTATCTGTTTAGAAAGAAGAACTTACAGTGATCTAACAAGCAGAAAATATGTTTGTGAATAAATAAACAGAAGTTGTAAAACACCAACAAACTGTTTCCTTTTCTGTTATTTTTGTCACGGTAAGTCGTTTCTGTCTAGGTAAGACCCGACACAGAATTCCGTTAACATTTCTACACTTTATATTCATGGGTGAGGCTTCTCAACCGCGGTGGTAAATAACTCTGCTGCAAAAGCCATATCCGGAGTGTTCAAAATTCTTAAATCACGTCTCTGATCACCAGCTTGGATTGCGTACGTCTAAAGTGGCTATCTTAAGTTATAACAGTTACAGTGAGTATATAGTTTTGCTGTAAGGCGTCAACTGTTCAAGTAAGTAAAAAAATATATCAATTTACGTCTATCGGTTCCTTTTTTCATTCATGCGGTATAATCTAGTCTCTGTTTCCTCCTATAGTTTTTACCCTATACAGCTTCTTCAAGTATCAAGGAAGCTATTTGTTGATGTTATAACATGCCTCCCAATATCCAGTCATTTGTTCTTATCAGTGTTTACCGTATGTACCTTCATTTGCCGCGTCTGCAGAGAACCTCCGTGTTCATCCTCTTATCCATCCATCTAATTTTGAACATTCTTCTGTAACAACAAATCTCTCACTCTTAGGTTCTATTCCTAACGCGTTATCCCACAGTGCATGAATCACTTCCTTACAACAATGTGCTCCAAAACGCACGTGCTCAGAAATTTCTTCCTAAAATTAAGGCAGATGTTTGATGCCAAGAGACTTATTTTGCCCAGGTATGTCTTATTTCCGTGCTTCAGTCTGCTTTTTTTTCCTAGTTCATCATCCCTAATAATGACTAAATTTATCGCTGGTCATATTTCCACAAGTGCTCGTTTGTTTAGACTTCCTTCAGTGTACTCTCAATCCATATTCAGTACTCATTACACTGTTCCTTCCATTCAACAAGGCATGTAACTGTTCCCCATTTTCACTGAGGGTAACAATGGCATCAAAGAATCTCATCACTGATATCCTTTCACCTTGTATTTTAATCCCTCTCCTGATGCATTTTTGTATTTCTGCCTCTGCTTCTTCGACGTATAGATTGAACAGTGTGGGGCGAAAGATTGCATCGTCGTGTTACACCTTTTCTAATCCGGGTACTTCGTTCTTGGTCCTCCATTCTCTTTTCTTCTCTTAGCTCTTTTACATGTTGTATATTACGCGTCTTTCTCTGCAGCTGACACCTACTTACAGTACACCAATTTTCCTGAGACTATTAAACACATTTCACCATTTTGCATTCTCGAAAGCTATTCCTATTGTAACAAATCCTGTGAACGTGTCTTGCTTATTCTTAAGCTTTGCTTTCATTATCGAGTGCAACGACAGAACTGCTTTTCTGGTGCCTTTTCGTGAAACCATACTGATCGACATCTAAGATGTCCTCAATTTTCTTTTCATTTTGCTACATGTTATTCTTGTCAGTAACTTAGATAGATGAGATGTTAAGCTCACTGTGCTACAGTTCTCGCTCTTGTCTGCCCTTGTTGTACATTACTGCACCCAAACATTGATCAACTAAAATAGCCGTAAAGTCCCGCTCTACCGGGGTAGGAAAATATTAGTCTTTGGCTGCTGTGGAGGGGAGATAGGAGGAATGGATGTTTGACAGCCGGAAGGCCGAGTGACCCAATGTCAAGCAGATACTGAGCCGGGCAGGAGGAGATAAGGGACCCGGAATGTGTTGCCAGCCACGCACCAGCTTGGGTAGAGCGCAGTGGCGGGGAGAGGTGGAGGACCCCGACGATACCTTCACCCTGACAGCTGAGCCTCATATTGATGGTTCCGCGTCGGGCGCACATTTTCTGACACAACACGAAACGTTATCACGTTTGACGCCGAAATTTCTCGTGTGGTAGAACATCGCCATATTTGAGTTGCTAATGACTACAAGACTAATAACTCGTAAACAATGGTTAAGCCCACTGCAGATCGTGTCTGTCCCTGTTTGTTGCGCAGTATTTGTCCTGCCTGTGTCGTTATCGTACAGCTGTAGGCGCATGCAGGTGATTGTTACGAATTAGTCTTGTCTAAAGTTATAAACAGGAGTAGCATGGAAACATTTATTTACGATACCGCTTCGTGTGTCATTGTAAAGAGCTTTCGGAGCAGTACTAGCAACCCAACTGTATCGTTAAAAATATTTACCAGAAAATAAGTGAAAATAAGTATTAAATTAAAAACAATCAAATAATGTAAGATTTCGTCTCATATGACTCGAAAATATCCTCAGAATTATCAACTTGTTATTTTTTCTACTCTGCAACCATTATCCCAGTCTGAGTAATCATTGTATGAAAGAGATTGATGATTAAATTACAATGGTGATGCCACTGATGACAGTGCCATTAAAGCAGAGCTACTAAAACAGTTTTTCCGAAATTTCTAATGAAAGAAGACGAAATAAATACTCCAGAATTCGAATTTAGAACAACTGCCAACATGAGCCACTTACAACCATCCTCAGTATAGCGAAGCAGCTTAAATCACGTAATGAAGGCAAGGCCTCCGGTCCAGACTGTATACCAGCCAGATTTGTTTCAGAGTTTTGTGATAAAAAGCTCCATACTTAGCGATCATATACAACCGCTCGTTCTTCGAAAGATCCGCACCTAAAGACTGGAGATTTGCTCAAGTCATGCCAATACCCAAGAAAGGAAAGAGTAATCTGCAGAATTACAGGCCCATATCACTAACGTCGATTTGCAGTGGAGTTTCGGGGCATATACTGTGTTTGAACATTATGAATTACCTCTAAGACAACGATTTATTGGCAAATAGCACAAATTCAGAGAATATCGTTCTTGTGAAACACAACAACCTCTTTATTCTCACGATGTAATGAGTGCTATCGACAGTGGGATATCAAATTGATTCCATACCTTAGATCTCCAGAAGGCTTTCGACACCGTTCCTCACAGCTTCTTCTAATAAAATTGCTTGCCTATGGAGTATGGCCTCAGTTGAGTGACTTGATTCGTGTTTTTCTGTCATAAAGGTCACTGTTAGTAATCGACGGAAAGTCGTCGAATAAAACAGAAATAATATCTGGCGTTCCCCAACGAATCATTATAGATAGACCCTCTGCTGTTCCTGATCTACACCTGTATAAACGACATAGGAGACAGTCTGTGCAGCCGTCTTAGATTGTTTGCAGATGTTTCTATCATTTACCGTCTTGTTAAGTCATTAAATGATCAAAACCAATTGCAAAATGATTCATCAAAAATACCTGTATGGTGCGAAAACGGGCAGTTGACTCTAAATAATGAAAAATGTGAAGTTACTCACAGAGTATTAAAAGATCTCAGCAAAATTTCAGTTACGCGATAAATCTTACAATCCTAAAGGCTGTAAATTTAATTGAAAACTTACGGATTACAGTTACGAGTAATTTAAGGGGGGGGGGGGGGGGGGTAAGACGTCAAAGGGGCCGACTTGGAGCAGGAGAAGCACCTCAGAACATTTTAATTTCCACTGTCTGTACTTTTACAGATAAATTCATAAAACCTCGTCAGCATGACCAAGAAGGATTCAGGATTCACATCTATAGCAGTGGAAGTTCAAAAGTACGACAACAAAATAAATTTTTTGACATGTGAAATTTCGTAATTTTTTCACTTACTGTTGGCTGCATTTGAGGGCTATAGGTACACTTTTCTTCATAAATAAGAGAGATTCTTCGATGAATTTTGCACAGCATACAAACCATACTTACAGGTGAATGAAACTCTAGAATTTTCCAAATATGTTAAAAACTGTGATTAAAATTGAGGTAGTTAACTATAAAATTCAATGTTTTTTTAAACATGAAGTTTAAAATGTAACAGCTCATTCATTTTTCCATAAATTAATTAAATTCTAGAGTTTCATACAACTGTAAGTATGGTTTGCATGCTGTGCAAAATTCATCGAAGAATCTTTCTTACTTATGAAGAAAAGTGTACCTATAGCAACAAATGCAGCCAATAGTAAGTTAAAAAATGATGAACTTTTACATGTAAAGAAAACTTATTTTGCTATGTTTTTGAGCTTCCACTGCTATCAGTGAGAATCCCGAATCCTTCCTGGTCATGCTAACAAAGTTTTATGAATTTATTCGTAAAAGTGTAGACAGTGGAAATTAAAATGTCCTATGGTGCCTCTCCTGCTCCAAGTTGGCCCGCTTGACGTCCTAACCCCCCCCCCCCCCCCCCTCTCTTAAACTGGAACGATCACATAGATAATGTTGTGGGTAAAGCAAACCAAAGATTATAGCCTATTGGCAGAACACTTAGAAAGTGCAACAGATCTGCTGAAGAGACTGTTTTCACCACACTTGTCCGCCCTCTTCTGGAGTATTGCTGTGCAGTGTGTGCAGTGCAGTGTGGGATTCGCATCAGATCGGACTGATGGAGGACATCGAACAAGTTCAAAGAAGAGCAGCTCGTTTTTTACTATCGCGAAACAGAGGAGACAGTGCCATGGAAATGATACGTGAATTGGGTGGCAATCTTTGACACAAAGACGGTTTTAGTTATCGCAGAATCTTGTCGTGTAATTTCAAATACCAGCTTTCTGCTTTGATTCGAAAATATTTTGATGGCGCCCATCTACACAGACAGAAATAATCATCATGATAAAATAAAAGAATTCAAAGCTCGCACGGAAAGATTAAGTGCTCGTCTTTCCCACGCGCCGCTCGAGCGTGGAACGGTAGAGAAACAGCTTGAAGATGATTTGAGGAACCCTCCACCAGGGATTTGACTCTGAATTGCAGAGTCAGATGTAGACGAATAGAAAACACTTATGATTTTATTCCCAAATTATTGAAGGATTACGGAAAGATATTTTACAAATTATATTAATAAAAGATGTGGAAAAACTGTAATTCAAGTTAGTATGTTAGTTTTTTCTTATATAAATTATGCACTTTACGTATCAGGTGGAAGATCATAATGAAAGTAAATAAATCATCATATACATTAACAAAATTAATATTGTCACTAGTCCATGCCCTAAACAGCTCTAATAGAAACATATACAGTGATTGTACAGTGCTTCTATTCGTAATTTTTCAAACAAACAGCTTTATAAATCTGAAATTGTCTTCACAAACAAACATAAATAGAGATAACAATCTACAGTTTCGACTCTCATAAAACACATTTTTCGTATTAAAGAAAAGCAGGTTACTTTTCTTGTTTTCTTCAGCCGTCTTTCTTATCAGTCTAATCTTCTGTTACGCCTGTGTTTACCTTCCAGGCCTCGTTCCTCTCCGGTTGTCCCAATAGCCGTCCATCTAAAGAGAGCTACTAGCGCTATTCGTATTCTTCCCTCGGTCTCTATATCATTAGCGTACGCGTCACCGTTCCTTACGTAATAGCTGCAAAGAAGACACAATGACACAACAAGTCACTTCAAGCGTACAAAGTTCTTGATAAATGGCCTCTCGGGGAATGTCCTTGCGCTCTCTGACTTGGGTCCAATACTTACAATAGCGGTAGGTATTGTAGGCGGGCAAAACCAGTGCAGAAAAGCGAAGGCAGGCGATACACGTCGGCCAGCTGGCCTAAATGAAAGTGAACAGGCTCCGCAGAAGCCGTTTCACTTGGTGTAAACCATCGATTACAGGCTGTTGGAAGACATACTGGTATTGACACTTCCGCTGCTGTCGTTTTGCATCCCTTTGCGGTCCAGTAGTCAATGGCATGATTCTCACTTTCGATAAGTTCCCCGAACAGTAACATCTGTGTTGATTCCGTTAACTTTCGGCTGTCGGCGCTTCGCTACTCCACTCCTCCGCCGCGCAGACAGATCATCAGGCGTGTGGGTAGTCAGTTAACAGAGTGTGAGCGATATCATGACAAGTAAAAACGTAGAAGAAACTGTTGATACACGATTATAAATTCTGTTTCCGTAAGTGTCTCGTCGATGGCGTTGATAGAGGTTTACCATGGGAACATATATGTGTTGTGTGAAATTAAATTCTTCAAATTGTATTACGCCTCGAGTTAGCTAATGGTGATATAGACGCTCTCACAACTCAGGACTTAGTCCGAATAACGGAATACAATGAAGCCACTCGATTATGCAAACTTTCCATGTTGCCCAGTTACTTATCAGAACTGCGTGCAGCAATGGCGAGCTATGTTTTTCACACAAAGTGGGGAGATAGGTTTTTTTTATTTGTGAACGACTGTGAAGAGCGTATGGCGGGTATCTCATGCCAACGCAGTTTATAGTTCAAGGAGTACATGAAAAGATTCCCACTAATAAAATTTTTTTCTCCCAAACAAAAAACGAAACATATAAGGAAGCTTTGTCCTTAATTGCAAATAACACCAATCCCGACATTATACACTACTGGCCATTAAAACTGCTATACCAAGAAGAAATGCAGATAATAAACGGGTATTCATTGGACAAATATATTATACTAGAACTGACATGTGATTACATTTTGACGCAGTTTGGGTGCATAGATCCTGCGAAATCAGTACCCAGAACAACCACCTCTGGCCGTAATAACGGCCTTGATACGCCTGGGCATTGGGTCAAACACAGCTTGGATGGCGTGTACAGGTACAGCTGCCCATGCAGCTTCAACACGATACCACAGTTCATCAAGAGTAGTGACTGGCGTATTGTGACGAGCCAGTTGCTCGGCCACCATTGACCAGACGTTTTCAATTGGTGAGAAATCTGGAGAATGTGTTGGCCAGGGCAGCAGTCGAACACTTTCTGTATCCAGAAAGGCCCGTACAGTACCTGCAACATGCGGTCGTGCATTATCCTCCTGAAATGTAGGGTTTCGCGGGGATCGATTGAAGGGTTGAGCCACGGGTCGTAACACATCTGAAATGTAACGTCCACTGTTCAAATTGCCGTCAATGCGAACAAGAGGTGACCGAGACGTGTAATCAATGGCACCCCAGACCATCACACCGGGTGATACGCTAGTATGGCGATGACGAATACACGCTTCCATTGTGCGTTCACCGCGATGTCGCCAAACACGGATGCGTCCATCATGATGCTGTAAACAGAACCTGGATTCATCCGAAAAAATGACGTTTTGCCATTCGTGCACCCAGGTTCGTCGTTTGAGTACACCATCGCAGGCGCTCCTGTCTGTGATGCAGCGTCAAGGGTAACCGCAGTCACGTTCTCCGAGCTGATAGTCCATGCTACTGCAAACGTCGTCGAACTGTTCGTGCAGATGGTTGTTGTCTTGCAAATGTCCCCATCTGTTCACTCAGGGATCGGGACGTGGCTGCACAATCCGTTACAGCCATGCGCATAAGATGCCTGTCATCCGGACTGCTAGTGATACGAGGCCGTTGGGATCCAGCACGGCGTTCCGTATTACCCTCCTGAACCCACCGATTCCATATTCTGCTAACGGTCATTGGATCTCGAACAATGCGAGCAGTAATGTCGCGATACGATAAACCGCAATCGCGCTAGGCTACTATCCGACCTTTATCAATGTCGGAAACGTGATGGTACGCATTTCTCCTCCTTACACGAGGCATCACCAGGCAACGCTGTTTTTATATGAGAAATCTGTTGTAACTTTGGTCATGTCAGCACGTTGTAGGTGTCGCCACCGGCGCCAACCTTGTGTGAATGCTCTGAAAAGCTAATCATTTGCATATCACAGCATCTTCTTCCTGTCGGTTGTATTTTGCGTCTGTAGCACGTCATCTTCGTGGTGTAGCAATTTTAATGGCCAATAGTGCATATGTTCTTTGACTTCGTGATGACACTTTACCAATCAGATACTTACGTTTGACCCCAAACGAATATAATGGCTTCAGATTTCATATAGGGCAGCCATGGTGCCAAAAGATTCAGTCACTTGGATCATCAAATGATTTTAAATTAGAGGAATCTGAAATCGGAAGACTTCTGAAAACTGTTTTTCCACCCCCTGACCAAACTGAAGATTGTTTCGTTGAAGACCTAATGTCTCCCAAATTTAACAATGTATATCTGGATGAATGTTTTGATTATTTACTTCACACCTATATTCTTGCAGAGGGTGACTTTCCACCTATTATGTGGGTCAATTTTAGTAGTAGTTCTGAACGGACTACTAACTGCAGAGAGGCATACAATTCTAAATTGAACACTGAACTGTACTCGTCCCATTACAACATATTCCTTTTGTTAGAGACATGAAAGGGTTTTCAAACTGAAACTTACGTACGAGAAGAGAAACGTGAACAACTCCAACAAAACAGAGCACAAACAGAACTACATAAAAGAACAAATGGGAAAGCTGTCTGGTTCAATCATTACAGTGTGCTCCCTGCCGCCGTTGGATAAGCAGCTGCAGCAGCAAGTCGTATACTCGTAGCTCACTCATTTGTTACATAGTTTAATTCTTAATTTCTTTGCGTGTTTTTGGTACTTGCATTGTTTAATTCATAAATTTCGGGCGTATTATAGTATTTGAGAGTTGTAGCATCGCGTTTTAGTACCTGAATAGTGTAAATTCGCGTAGTCTCCTTCCGCCGCCGAGCAGTGTCAGCAGTGCGCAAGTAGCAGCATTACTGCATTTACTAGGCAATCTTGTATTTTAATAACCGTTTAAATTTTGTCGATTTGTTTGCGCTCTCTGTAGATTAGTTCAGACGTTCCTTGCAAAACAGTTTTTAGCATGGATAGGGACTGCAACTGCTGTGTTCGGATGCAGGCTGAGTTGGCATCCCTTCGCTCCCAGCTTCAGGCAGTGTTGGCTTCGGTCACACAGCTTGAGGCTGTTGCCAATGGGCATCACTGTGGGGGTCCGGATGGGGGTTTGTCGGGGACGGCCAGCTCGTCCCACGCATCCCCTGATCGGACTACGACTGTGGTTGCCCGGGATACTGCCCGCATTGAGGCTGATCCCTCACCTGTGGTACAGTGGGAGGTCGTCTCAAGGTGTGGCAGGGGGCGAAAGACATTCCGGAGGGCTGAACGGAAAGCCTCTCCAGTTTGTCTGACGAACCGGTTTCAGGCTCTGTCTCAGGCTGATACTGATCTTCGGCCTGACATGGCTGCTTGTCCTGTTCCAGAGGTTGCCCCTCAGTCTGCAAGATCCGGGCAGTCGCAGAGGGTGGGCTTACTGGTAGTTGGGAGCTCCAACGTCAGGCGCGTAATGGGGCCCCTTAGGGAAATGGCAGCAAGAGAGGGGAAGAAAACCAATGTGCACTCCGTGTGCATACCGGGGGGAGTCATTCCAGATGTGGAAAGGGTCCTTCCGGATGCCATGAAGGGTACAGGGTGCACCCATCTGCAGGTGGTCGCTCATGTCGGCACCAATGATGTGTGTCGCTATGGATCGGAGGAAATCCTCTCTGGCTTCCGGCGGCTATCTGATTTGGTGAAGACTGCCAGTCTCGCTAGCGGGATGAAAGCAGAGCTCACCATCTGCAGCATCGTCGACAGGACTGACTGTGGACCTTTGGTACAGAGCCGAGTGGAGGGTCTGAATCAGAGGCTGAGACGGTTCTGCGACCGTGTGGGCTGCAGATTCCTCGACTTGCGCCATAGGGTGGTGGGGTTTCGGGTTCCGCTGGATAGGTCAGGAGTCCACTAAACGCAACAAGCGGCTACATGGGTAGCAGGGGTTGTGTGGCGTGGGCTGGGCGGTTTTTTAGGTTAGATGGCCTTGGGCAAGTACAGAAAGGGCAACAGCCTCAACGGGTGCGGGGCAAAGTCAGGACATGCGGGGACCAAGCAGCAATCGGTATTGTAATAGTCAACTGTCGAAGCTGCGTTGGTAAAGTACCAGAACTTCAAGCGCTGATAGAAAGCACCGAAGCTGAAATCGTTATAGGTACAGAAAGCTGGCTTAAGCCAGAGATAAATTCTGCCGAAATTTTTACAAAGGTACAGACGGTGTTTAGAAAGGATAGATTGCATGCAACCGGTGGTGGAGTGTTCGTCGCTGTCAGTAGTAGTTTATCCTGTAGTGCAGTAGAAGTGGATAGTTCTTGTGAATTATTATGGGTGGAGGTTACACTCAACAACCGAACTAGGTTAATAATTGGCTCCTTTTACCGACCTCCCGACTCAGCAGCATTAGTGGCAGAACAACTGAGAGAAAATTTGGAATACATTTCACATAAATTTTCTCAGCATGTTATAGTCCTAGGAGGAGATTTCAATTTACCAGATATAGACTGGGACACTCAGATGTTTAGGACGGATGGTAGGGACAGAGCATCGAGTGACATTATACTGAGTGCACTATCCGAAAATTACCTTGAGCAATTAAACAGAGAACCGACTCGTGGAGATAACATCTTGGACCTACTGATAACAAAGAGACCCGAACTTTTCGACTCTGTATGTACAGAACAGGGAATCAGTGATCATAAGGCCGTTGCAGCATCCCTGAATATGGAAGTTAATAGGAATATAAAAAAAGGGAGGAAGGTTTATCTGTTTAGCAAGAGTAATAGAAAGCAGATTTCAGACTACCTAACAGATCAAAACGAAAATTTCTGTTCCGACACTGACAATGTTGAGTGTTTATGGAAAAAGTTCAAGGCAATCGTAAAATGCGTTTTAGACAGGTACGTGCCGAGTAAAACTGTGAGGGACGGGAGAAACCCACCGTGGTACAACAACAAAGTTAGGAAACTACTGCGAAAGCAAAGAGAGCTCCAATCCAAGTTTAAACGCAGCCAAAACCTCTCAGACAAACAGAAGCTAAACGATGTCAAAGTTAGCGTAAGGAGGGCTATGCGTGGAGCGTTCAGTGAATTTCAAAGTAAAATTCTATGTACCGACTTGACAGAAAATCCTAGGAAGTTCTGGTATTACGTTAAATCAGTAAGTGGCTCGAAACAGCATATCCAGACACTACGGGATGATGATGGCATTGAAACAGAGGATGACACGCGTAAAGCTGAAATACTAAACACCTTTTTCCAAAGCTGTTTCACAGAGGAAGACCGCACTGCAGTTCCTTCTCTAAATCCTCGCACAAACGAAAAAATGGCTGACATCGAAATAAGTGTCCAAGGAATAGAAAAGCAACTGGAATCACTCAATAGAGGAAAGTCCACTGGACCTGACGGGATACCAATTCGATTCTACACAGAGTACGCGAAAGAACTTGCCCCCCTTCTAACAGCCGTGTACCGCAAGTCTCTAGAGGAACGGAGGGTTCCAAATGATTGGAAAAGAGCACAGATAGTCCCAGTCTTCAAGAAGGGTCGTCGAGCAGATGCGCAAAACTATAGACCTATATCTCTGACGTCGATCTGTTGTAGAATTTTAGAACATGTTCTTTGCTCGAGTATCATGTCGTTTTTGGAAACCCAGAATCTACTATGTAGGAATCAACATGGATTCCGGAAACAGCGATCGTGTGAGACCCAACTCGCTTTATTTGTTCATGAGACCCAGAAAATATTAGATACAGGCTCCCAGGTAGATGCTATTTTTCTTGACTTCCGGAAGGCGTTCGATACAGTTCCGCACTGTCGCCTGATAAACAAAGTAAGAGCCTACGGAATATCAGATCAGCTGTGTGGCTGGATTGAAGAGTTTTTAGCAAACAGAACACAGCATGTTGTTCTCAATGGAGAGACGTCTACAGACGTTAAAGTAACCTCTGGCGTGCCACAGGGGAGTGTTATGGGACCATTGCTTTTCACAATATATATAAATGACTTAGTAGATAGTGTCGGAAGTTCCATGCGGCTTTTCGCGGATGATGCTGTAGTATACAGAGAAGTTGCAGCATTAGAAAATTGTAGCGAAATGCAGGAACATCTGCAGCGGATAGGCACTTGGTGCAGGGAGTGGCAACTGACCCTTAACATAGACAAATGTAATGTATTGCGAATACATAGAAAGAAGGATCCTTTATTGTATGATTATATGATAGCGGAACAAACACTGGTAGCAGTTACTTCTGTAAAATATCTGGGAGTATGCGTGCGGAACGATTTGAAGTGGAATGATCATATAAAATTAATTGTTGGTACGGCGGGTACCAGGTTGAGATTCATTGGGAGAGTGCTTAGAAAATGTAGTGCATCAACAAAGGAGGTGGCTTACAAAACACTCGTTCGATCTATACTTGAGTATTGCTCATCAGTGTGGGATCCGTACCAGATCGGTTTGACGGAGGAGATAGAGAAGATCCAAAGAAGAGCGGCGCGTTTCGTCACAGGGTTATTTGGTAACCGTGATAGCGTTACGGAGATGTTTAATAAACTCAAGTGGCAGACTCTGCACGAGAGGCGCTCTGCATCGCGGTGTACCTTGCTCGCCAGGTTTCGAGAGGGTGCGTTTCTGGATGAGGTATCGAATATATTGCTTCCCCCTACTTATACCTCCCGAGGAGATCACGAATGTAAAATTAGAGAGATTAGAGCGCGCACGGAGGCTTTCAGACAGTCGTTCTTCCCGCGAACCATACGCGACTGGAACAGGAAAGGGAGGTAATGACAGTGGCACGTAAAGTGCCCTCCGCCACACACCGTTGGGCGGCTTGTGGAGTGTAAATGTAGATGTAGATGTAGATGTACAGAATATGAATATCTACGAAACATCTGGTACAAGGTTCTCCCACCTAGAATGGGAACGAAATGTTACGGCACTGTTGACAGGTTATGGGAATCGGCACGTACACTATGGAAAAATAAGACGGCATATAACTGGAATCAATACGTCCGCTGTCGGATAAATACGGTGGCAGCTAACGGGAATGAAGATATCCGTTTCGGAATCAGTAAGGGTCAGACGACACTTCATGTAGCCAAGCGACTATTTTGCCGACTGTCGCGTGTGAATCCACGGATGCACCCACACGCACTACCGGTCGTACCTGGAGGCGTAAGTATATTTAAAATTCCATTTTTGACGAGTGCACTCGAAAAAACTGCAAATAATTATTCAGTACGTAACATGCTGAAATAAGAACGTCAGACAGACATGTGTCTTAAGTATTCCTCCAAACCCCGGAAGACGTCAGTACAGTACTGCGTGACAGAAGTGCGAATGAGGTTGGAAAGGCAGTGTAGCCCATGACGTGGGAAAGCCATTACTTTAGTCAGTAAGTACTTGCGAATGACGGCACTTTGTGACTTGCATCGATCTTTACATTTAATTTCAAACCTTTACGAGCTGATTAAATCACATGTAAAATAATGTTTCACATATATTTAAAATATTTCAGACGTAATTTTACTCACATTTTACCGCACCTGTAGCGAATTTTGCCTTGCAATTTCATTTACACGCAGCTCTACGTTTATGACGTCGTATCTCCTCGACTGTGTGTCGTACAACGATATACTTTTGCTCGCACATCCAGTGGTATATTTATCTAGTGCCTGCGAAATGTGTTGCGAACAGAGTCAGTAGTACAGAAGTAACAAATTTAAGCGTCTCGCGTGATGCGGCAGTTTGTCAGGCACCTCAGTGTTTATGAGGTCGTATATCCTGAACCATACGTCGCACAATGATATAGTTTCACCGGTACATTCTGTGGTGTAAGTGAATACTGTCTGCAAAACCTGTCGTAAACAAGTAAGAGATTAAAAGGTCATGCTTCATACGGCACTTTTACTGCATGAAGAGCGAAAATGTGGAAAGCGATTAACTTTTTAATTCTTCAGGCTATCCCGGCGAGGCGTTGTCAGGTTGATTAACTGCGTTTCTGCCGGTTATTCGCGTCTTTCCTGTACGATATTTCAACTGCGTGACTCGCAGTCTTCTTCAGTTGCTGTCCGATACCGATTCCAGAGTGTAACGAGTCCGGTATTTATGCCTACGTTGTGCGAGGCGTTCCCTCTGCGGTCCTCGCGGCGTCTGGCGCTCTGTCCGTGGTGTGCGCCGACCAGTAGCAACGGCTGTAGCATTTTCTTGTAGCCGCGGCTGTTCCGAACGCTGTGCGCGTACTTTGTGGCTATTATCCGTTGTAAATACAGCTGAATTAAGTTCTGAATGGCGTTCAATCTGCCCTAGACGTTTTATCATCCGATTGTCGTCATTTGAGTCCTTCTGAGACGTTCTGTTACCGCGGTGTACCGTGTTAGGCGTTCCGTCCGAAGTTCTTGTCTCCCATGAGCGGCTGCAGTGTCATTTTGAAGCTGATTCTGTTCAGATTGTCGCTCGAGATTCGGATGAATGCCCTCAGTTATTGCAGATATTGTGGCTGTTGTCTGAGGTGCCGTTTCACATACGCCCTTTGTTACATGTATTGGGGCTGTTATCCCTAATTCCATCTTTATATTTGTGTCCCTTAGGGCATGGATGTCGCCTGCGTTGCATCTTCAGAAGATCGAGTACTGGTTTCCAAGCTGAGCTCAGCTGTGAACCGATGTCCCCGTTAATGAGATTCTCCGCGACCTTAATCGCAATAGATTCTTTAATGACGCTTAGCCAGTGTCTCGATGTTTGTGTTAAAATCTTGGCATCATTATACTTCACAGAATGATTGAGTTGTAAACAATGCTCGGCAATCGCTGACTTGGTCGCCTGTCTCAGTCTGGTGTGCCTTTGGTGCTCTTTGCACCTGATGTCAACGGCCGTGGTCTTCTGGCCGATGTATGCCATACCAAATTTACATGGTACGTGGTAAACGCCTGGTTTCTGTAGACACTCCCTAGCAGAACCTTAATCTTGGTAGGTGGATGGAGCACGCTTTATATGTTTTGTTTGACGAGGATTCTGCTGATTTTGGCAGATATCGGCTCAACATGTAGCAAATGTGCAACATTTTGCATTTCTTCTTGTATCTCTTCAGGAACCTCTGGTGCCGAAACAGGGCGCAGCGCCTTTCGAACATCTCGAGGAAAGTATCCATTTTTTTATACACAGATTGTAGATGTTCACCAAATTATCCGGATCTGACAGTGTTCTGAGTACACCGTTTCTCTGTGCCAGGTGGTGGCAACTGTTGGGTTGCAGGTACAAGTCGGTGTGAGTGGGTTTGCGGTACACACCGTGACTGGAGGTACCATCTCCCTTCCTCTTAGCTAGTACATCTAGGAAAGGGAGTAGTCCATCTTTCTCTAGTTCCATGGTGAATTCAATGTTAGGGTGGCGTGAGTTTAGGTGGTCCAAGAAAACATCCAGCTTTTCCCTCCCGTGGGGCCATATGACAAAGGTGTCATCCACGTAACTGAAAAAGCATTGCCATTGATCTGGGGCCGATGTAAGTGCGGCCTCTTCAAATCTTTCCATAGAGAGATTGGCCACCACTGGTGAAAGCCGGCTGCCCATTGCCACCCCTTCGGTTTGCTCGTAGGATTGACCCCCATGTAGGAAGTACGTCGAATTCAGTATGTGTCTGAGTAAGTCCAGGAGAGCACCGTCGAACTTTCTCCAATCAGCTCAAGTGCATCACTCAGTTGCATGCGGGTGAAAAGTGAGACCACGTCGAAACTGACCATAATGTCAGCGACCGAGGTCTGTAGCTGCCTGAGGCATTGTAAGAAATCTTCTGAGTTGCGAACGTGATGGGCACATTTCCCCACACATGGCGAGAGCACTTTCTTAAAGTGTTGAGCAGTGAGGTAGGTGGCTGGGCCGAGATTGCTGACTATTGGACGTAGAGGAACCCCTCCCTTGCGCACCTTAGGCAGGCCATAAAATGTGGGTGGTACTGGTGCTTCAGCCCTTAGCTGCTTAACGGCCTTTTCTGGAAGGCCGGTTTCCTTTAGAAGAGCACTGGTCTTCTTATCCACCTTGTCTGTGGGGTCCCCTTCTACTGGACTGTACGCCGTGATCTAGAAGTTGTCGCACCTTACTGCCGTAATGTGCCTTCTATAAGACAACGGTGGCCGTGTGGTTAAAGGCGCTGCAGTCTGGAACCGCAAGACCGCCACGGTCGCAGGTTCGAATCCTGCCTCTGGCATGGATGTTTGTGATGTCCTTACGTTAGTTAGGTTTAACTAGTTCTAAGTTCTAGGGGACTAACGACCTCAGAAGTTGAGTCCCATAGTGCTCAGAGCCATTTTTTTTTTGTAAGACAACGGTCGCATTCCCCTTATCTGCTGGTAATACCTCAATGTTGTCATCTTCCCGGAGTGGTTTGAGGGCCAACCTCTCGTCACCGGAGATGTTTGATTTGGGCAGCTTGGTTTTGGTGAGCACCCTACACGTCTATCGTCGGACTTCTTCAGCCTCACTGGCAGGGAGTTTCATGCCCACCTGCTCCACTGCACTGACGAAGGCCACAACAGGATTATTTCTGGGGGTAACAGCAAAATTGGGACCCTTGCTGAATACTTTCAAGGTGGTTGCGTCCAATTCCGTCCCGCTCAGGTTGACGACAGTGCGATCGTTCTCGTTCCGCTGCTGCGCCTTGTTGTTAAGACGCTCAAACTTGGCTAGTTGACAGGACGCCGATTTCTTCCTCGTGCACTCCGCTAGGGCCCAAGAGGTGCTATCAACTTGATCCCAGTCTCGTCTGGATAGATAATTTGCTATAAAAATGTGTAGATCCAGCAACTCTCTGGATGTCACATCAAGTCGGTGGCGCATGTCACGTACTCTTTCCCTTACCATTGCTAAGCTCGTTCGACATTTAATTCTGTTGGCCGCTGTGGAATTTCCGTGATGTTTAATTCTAGCTAATACTGGAATCACGTCCTCTTCTCGGCATCGCAACAGAAACAGAGAGAACTGAGCAGTCTTCCCTTCTTTTGTAGAAGCTTGTCCAGCTTTCTAATATTTTGCTTGGAAGTCAGTACTCGATCTTCTGAAGACACAAAGTAGGCAATATCCAGACTCCAAGGGACACAAGTATAAAGATGGAATTAGGGATAACAGCCCAGTACATGTAACAAAGGATGTATGTGAAATGGTACCTCAGACAACAGACACATTATCTGAGGGCGTTCTTCCGAGTCTCGAGCGACAATTTGAACAGAATCGGCCTGAAAATGACACTGCAGCCGCTCCTGGGGGACAAGAACTTCGGATGGAACGCCTAACAAGGCACACAGCGGTAATAGAACGTCTCAATTCAAAGAAGGACTCAAATGACGACAATCGGATGATAAAACGTCTAGGACAGCTTGGACGCCATTCAGAACTTAATTCAGCTATATTTACAACGAATAATAGCCACAAAGTACGCGCACAGCGTTCGGAACAGCTGCGGCTAGAAGAAAACGCTACAGACGTTGCTATTGGTCGGCGCTCATCACGGACAGAGCGCCGGACGCGGCGCGGGCCGCACAGGGAACGCCTCGCACAACGTAGGCATAAATGCCGGACTCGTTCCACTCTGGAATCGGTATCGGAAAGCAACTGAAGTATACTGGAGTCACGATTTGAAATATCGTGCAGGAAATATGCGAATAACTGACAGAAACCCGATTAATCAACATGACAGCGCCTTCTTGGGAAAGCCTGAAGCATCAATAAGTTTATCGCCTACCAAATTTTCGCTGTTCGTGCAATAAAAGTGCCGTATGAAGGATGACCTTTTAATTTATTACTTGTTTACGACAGGTTTTGCAGACAGTATTCACTTATACCACAGAATGCACCCGGAAAAGTATATCATTGTGCACCTTATGGTTCAGGATATATGACGTCATAAACACTGCCGCATCATACGAGACGTTTAAATTTGTTACTTCTCTACCACTGACTCTGTTCGCAACACATTTCGCAGGCAGTAGACAAATATACTACTGGATGTGCCAGCAAAGCCGGCCGGAGTGGCCGAGCGGTTCTTGGCGCTGCAGTCTGGAACCGCGCGACTGCTACCGTCGCAGGTTCGAATCCTGCCTCGGGCATGGATGTGTATGATGTCCTTAGGTTAGTTAGGTTTAATTAGTTCTAAGTTCTAGGGGACTGATGACCTCAGAAGTTAAGTCCCATAGTGCTCAGAGCCATTTGAACCATTTTTTTGTGCCAGCAAAACGGTATCATTGTACACGACACACAGTCGAGGAGATACGACGTCATAAACATAAAGCTGCGTGTAAATGAAATTGCATGGCAACATTCGCTACAAGTACGGTGAAATATGTGTAAAATTACGTCTGAAATATTTTAAATGTATGTGAAATATTATTTTACATGTGCGTACAAAGGCCAAGCCATGCTTAAATAGCTCATCCTAAGACCCTGGTACGGTTTCGGACAAAATTTGGTAGTACACTTATAGATATGATATGACAAGAAATTCCATTGCGTAAGAACTACTAGGCTCCTATTGCGGGGGGCCGATGGGGAGGGGGGAGGGATATGGACAGAGATAGGCAGGAGGATGAGATGGACACAGAGGCGGAGGAGGAAATGGACAGAGAAAGAAAAGAAGAGGAGGTGGACCAAGACAGCAGGTAGAGAGAGATGGACAGAGAGAGGGGTCAGAGGAGATGGACACTGAGATGGAGGAGGAAGAGATGGACAGCGAGAGAGGGGGGGGGGTGGACAGAGGGGGAATGAGGGAATGAGGAAATGGACAGGCAGAGGAGGAGAAGGTGGACAGTGAGAGGGACAGACACAGATGGGGAAAAAAAGAGATGGATTAATAGAAGTCTGGAATAAATATTTATCGTGACAAAGCCAAGTACTCAGCTAGCAGCATAATATTGAAAGTATTCTCACATATCTGGATCTAACCGGCCTGAAAAAGTAATATGAACAAATCTTATACAAGCTATAATCTCTCAGTTAAATATATTGTAAGTAGTCAAGCGATAACTTCTTTTATGGATGCTGCAGGCGTCACGGGCAGGGTTCAGTTATCTACTTCTATACTGAGTTGACAAAAGTCATGGGATAGGGATACGCTCAGATACAGATAGCGGTAATATAGCGTACATAAGGCATAAACGGATATTGCATTGGTGGAGCTGTCATTTGTACTCAGGTGATTCATGTGGAAAGGTTATCGACCTCGTTATGGCCGCATGACAGGAATTAACAGACTCTGAAAGCGGAATGGTAGTTGGAGCTAGACACATGGGACATTCCATTTCGGAAACGGTTAGGGAATTCAGGGTTCCGAGATCCAATGTGCCAAGAGTGTGCCGAGAATCTCAAATGTCAGGCATTATGTCTCACCATGACCAATGCAGTGGCTGGCAACCTTCACTTAACGACCGAAAGCAGCTGCATTTTGCATAGAGTTGTCAGTGCTAACAAACAAGAAACGCTGCGTCGAATAACCGCAGAAATCACTGTGGGACGTGCGATGAATATATCCATTAGGACAATGCGGCAAAATCTGACGTTAATGTTCTACAGCAGACGACAACCGACGCGAGTGACGGAGTGCCTTTGCTAACAGCACGACGTCGCCCGCAGTGTCTCCCCTGGCCTCGTGGCAATGTGGGTTGGACCCTAGACGACTGGAAAACCGTTGCCCGCTCATATGGGTGCCGATTTCAGTTGGCCAGAGCAGATGGCATGTTTCGAGTGTGGGGCAGACCCCACGACGCCGAGGACCCAAGTTGTTAACAACCCACTGTGCAAGCTGGTGGTGGCTCCATAACGATGAGGGCTGTGTTTACATGGAATGATCCAACTGAACCGATCATTGACCATAAATTCTTATTTTCAGCTACTTGGAGACCATTTGCAGACATTCACGTTCCCAAACAACAATGGAATATTTATGGATGAAAATGTTCCTTGGCATGGAGACACTATTGTTTGTGATTGGTTTGAAGAACATTCTGGACAATTAGAGCGAATGATTTGGCCACCCAGACTGGCCAACATGAATCCCATTGAACATTTATGGGACATAATCGAGAAGTCAGTTCATGCACAAAATACTGCACCGGCAACACTTTCGCTACGACGACAGAGGCAGCGTGGCTCAATATTTCTGCAGGGGACTTCCAACGACTTGTTGAGTCCATGCCATGTGCAGATACTGAACTACGCCTGACAAAAAGAGGTCCGCCACGATATGAGGAAGTATCTCATCACTTTTGTCGTCTTATTGTATGTGGGATAAGCCATTGCTTCCTAAATTTATGAAGTCCAGACGTAAATTAACAACTGACATTTACGTACGGTGTATGTTCTGCAAGAAACACAAGAAAAATTAATCCTTAAATACCACTAAAAAACAATGAAGTATTTATCAGCCTACGCTATAGCAGTCGACTTCGTTTCTATGAACACAATCAAACACACACACACACACACACACACACACACACACACACTGCAAGGAAAGATGTGAGATATGCGTGGAGAGCCGACTTCAGACAACCCTCTAAGGTAAAGGAAATCAGTTGGCCCCATGACTAACACTATTCTTTGTACCAAGATATACCGAAAAGTTTCAATACAATTTTTGTTTTTCAGTTCAATTTGTTCATTTTAAAGGGTAATTAGCTTTTACTACAATGAGAAAAAAATTTATAGCTCTTACATGAGTTCCATACATCTACTTTTCTCTGTCTTATTTAAAGTAACAATAATGTTTTCGGTTCAATCCACAATTTTCTTTTCATGTCTTAATTACTGTCTTCCTTTATTCAAAAGTTACTAATATGATTCTTAACAACGGTTTAAGAGTTATTACAATACAACCCCTCTCCCACACACACAGAAAAAAATACAAACTGGTCAGTTATAGCCGGCCGGATTTGGCAGAGCTGTTCTAGGAACTACAGTCTGGAACAGCGCGACCGCTGCGGTTGCAGGTTCGAATCGTGCCTCGGGCATGGATGTGTATGATGTCCTTAGGTTATTTAGGTTTAAGTTGTTCTAAGTTCTAGGGGACTGATGACCTCAGCAGTTAAGTCCCATAGAGCTCAGAGCCATTTGAATCACCAGTTACAATATATAGCCAACCTTCCACAAGAATTCTACGACCAGTTGATAAATATTTGTATTCACTGTCGTCGAAAGTATCAACATCTTCGAGGATAGTAGTTGTTACATTTTAACCATCTCCGTAACTTCCTTTCTGTGTCTAGAGTAGCCAAAGTATATCAGATTGACGTCCTGGATCTTCCAACAGTCGCAATGCGCTCATGGTATGATTTAAATTCCATGGTGGTGGTGCAGATAGCTGTGCCTCTTGCTGGAGTGGAATTACGCATTGAACTTGCACACCGCTTTTCCGTAGTTCTGATGTAGCAGCTGCTATTCGTCATGGCAAATAGAAACTCCCTTTGTCTTTACTAATTGATTCTACAGTTTGCAACGCGCTGAGTGAGTCTGTCATGGTCAGCTTGGATTGCCATACTGTATTTTAGCGATCTTTTAATCGCTAGGAGTTCCACCCTGTTAACTGACAACTCTTTTGGTAGGCGGAATATTCTACTCCTTTAATTTTTAGCACCTACATAGAGAAAGTCAACAGAGTCATCGTATTTGAACGCATCTGCACCCACAAACAGCATTTCGCCATCGTTGGAGAAGGCTTACACAAGCGCTGTTTTTAAGTGGTGGATTAACGCATTGGTATACAGAGAGTAACAAAAATGTACGGCACTAATTGCAGGAGACATTCCTCTTTCCACATTACATCTCATTTTCACCAACTCATTAATTGAAGGAAACACACACTAGCAGAAAGCACCACCACACCACATGCAACTCTTTCTCACAGGAGATGTTCAATATGCCCTCCGTGGGCTTTGATACATGCATTAACGCACCGTCATAGTGAATCCTGGATGAGCTAATGTATCCCTGGAGCATTGCGTATGGTTTCGCAGCCTTCCATAATACGAGCATAGGCACTATGAACATCTTGTACTCGCATTCAGTTCACAAGAGCATTCAGAAACCCCCACATATAAAAGTCTAGTGGGTTTAGGTCCGGGGAGAGTGGAGGCACCCAACTGGTCCATCTCTATACATTCATCTGTCACCGAATCCGTTATTTACACTACTGGCCATTAAAATTGCTACAACACGAAAATGACGTGCTACAGACGCGAAATTTAACCGGCTGTGATATGCAAATGATTAGCTTTTCAGAGCATTCACACAGGGTTGGCGCCGGTGGTGACACCTACAACGTGCTGACGTAAGGAAAGTTTCCAACCGATTTCTCATACACAAACAGCCGTTGACCGGCGTTGCCTCGTGAAACGTTGTTGTAATGGCTCGTGTAAGGAGGAGAAATGTGTACCATCACGTTTCCGACTTTGATAAAGGTCGGATTGTAGCCTATCGCGATTGCCGTATATCGCATCGCGACATTGCTGCTCGCGTTGGTCGAGATCCAATGACTGTTCGCAGAATATGGAATCGGTGGGTTCAGGAGGGTAATACGACAACGCCGTGCTGGATCCCAACGACCTCGTATCACTAGCATTGAAGATGAAAGGCATCTTATTCGCCTGGCTGTAACGGATCGTGCAGCCACGTCTCGATCCCTCAGCAAACAACAACCATCTGCACGAACAGTTCGACGACGTTTGCAGTAGCATGGACTATCAGCTCGGAGACCATGGTTGCGTTTACCCTTGACGCTGCATCACAGACAGGAGCGCCTGCGATGATGTACTCAACGTCGAACCTGGGTGCACGAATGGCAAAACGTCATTTTTTTGGATGCATCCAGGTTCTGTTTACAGCATCATGATGGTCGTATCCGTGTTTGGCGACATCGCGGTGAACGCATATTGGAAGCGTGTATTCGTCATCGCCATACTGGCTTATCACCCAGCGTGATGATATAGGGTGCAATTGGTTACACTTCTCGGTCACCTCTTGTTCGCATTGACGGCAATTTGAACAGTGGACGTTACATTTCAGGTGTGTTGCGTCCCGTGGCTCTGCCCTTCATTCGATCCCAGCGAAACCCTATATTTCAGCAGGATAATGCATGACCGCATGTTGCAGGTCCTGTACGAGCGTTTCTGGATGCAGAAAATGTTCGACTGCTGCCCTGGCCAGCACATTCTCCAGATCTCTCACCAACTGAAAACGTCTGGTCAATGGTGGCCGAGCAACTGGCCCGTCACAACACCCCAGTCAGTACTCTTGATGAACTGTGGTATCGTGTTGAAGCTGCATGGACAGCTGTACCTGTACACGCCATCCAAGCTCTGTTTAACTTAATGCCCCGGCGTATCAAGGCCGTTATTACGGCCAGAGGTGGTTGTTCTGGGTATTGATTTCTCAGGATCTATGCACCCAAATTGCGTGAAAATGTAATCACATGTCAGTTCTAATATAATGTATTTGTCCAATGAATACCCGTTTATCATCTGCATTTCTTCTTGGTGTAGCAATTGTAATGGACAGTAGTGTAGTAGCCGACAGACAGCAACACTAAAATGAGAAGGGGCTCGTCGTGCGTAAAGCACATGTTTTCTCGCACAGCTAAAGACACAGCCGTATCTGATCAGGTAGAACATTCTTTACAAAATTATGCTAATTTTGTCCGCTAAGTCTGGGTGGAAGAAAATGAGACCTACGAACAGTCACCAACAATGTTGGTCCAAACATTGGCAGATAATATTTGTTGATGACTGGTGGTTGACAATGTAACCAGACGTCATCAAGAATGCCTGTTCCCCATGGTGTTAAAGTTCTGCACTTAAATGTGTTTCTCCAATTGTAACGTAAAAAAAAAGGAACATTTCCAGATCCATGTTCACACAACATAATTTCGTCGTCTACGTGTGACGAATGTGCCCCGCTCTTTGTGTTGTACACTTCTGTTACACCCTAGATATAAGTAGGTGTTTTTCACAGTTCATCGCCAATACGTTGTTGGTGTTCCAGAATAAATTTCCTGCTGAAGTACTTTCTACGTATTGCAAAGATGCGACCTTGTTTCAACAGATAGTGCATTCCTTGGAATGGATCCTAAAGTTCTTATGCAAAACCGCGCCGCTTTTAATCTCTGGTCTTTCGAGAAGCTGCAGCTAATCCGTAGAACGGGGACGTTGATTTCTCGTATCAGTTATGGCGGACCTGTGTAAATGCAAGCTTCCAATTACCCACAAGATTTCACACGAGTATAACGCAAGCGTTTCTGAAAATGATAATACAACCGAAAGGCTTCGGTTCTAAGCTCCAAGAACTAATATCTGTAAGTATGAGAGAAGATTTACTACTTCCACTAACATAAACAAACCTATTTAGAACTTCGAGCAAATAAAGCATATCGGGATCGAGAGAGGTGGATTTATGGCGGTTGAGGGGGAAAGGAGGGGGTTGGGGGTTGTTGGAACTGGGTGACAGTAAGTTTCCAAATGAACTGAGACCAAAAAAATTTCTTATAACACTATCAAATTTGTTTTAGCTCTGACATGCATGGGATCGTAGACTCGAATTTTAAGCCCGATTGATGAGGAGGTACTTTTCTGTGTGCGGAGTGTGTAGCTTTAATGTGTGAGACCTGTAGAGCCATATACGTACCCACAGGTTGCGAAAGCTGCAGCACTCTGAAGTTAGCCTGAATTCATCTGAATATTGGAATTTCTGACAAAACCTTTGAAGCGAGGTATAAGGAACAATCCGGCATGGAAATACGGCCAAGGTATTTAACATTTTCTGATCAGGCACAGTATAAAAATAATATAACAATAAAAAATAACAGTAAAGACTGATATGTCATTGGTTTTCAAGGAAACTCCACGTGCAGAAAGAGCTAACATAAAAAAGCAGCAGCTTAATTACCAGATGAATATTTAACTACCACACTACTCCTTCATCTCACTTATATATGAAGAGTGAACTAAAACTCCACCGACAGACTTTCAGAGAGTGTTCAGGGATACCTTCTGAGTATTGTTGTATAAGGGACCCATAGTTTTCGGGGGCTGGTTATATAGAATAGATTTATTCTGTTTGTTACCACTATCACCCTTGTTGTTGCTGTTGTGGTCTTCAGTCCTGAGACTGGTTTGATGCAGCTCTCCATGCTACTCTATCCTGTGCAAGCTTCTTGCAGTGCCTACTGCAGCCTACATCCTTCTGAATCTGCTTAATGTATTCATCGCTTGGTCTCCCTCTACGATTTTACCCTCCACGTTCCCCTCCAATACTAAATTGGTGATCCCTCGATGTCTCAGAACATGTCCTACCAACCGATCCCTTCTTCTAGTCAAGTCGTGCCACAAACTCCTCTTCTCCCCAATTCTATTCAATACCTCCTCATTAGTTATGTGATCTACCCACCTAATCTATCACCCTTATTTCTGTGAAAATATGTTCATAACACTGAAGAAACATGTAATATGTAACAACCAAAACGTACCACGCAGAACAACATTCCTCAGTTGTCAAAATACTTCTATTTATTTAATTTTGGCTTTGAGAAGCAAAGACCATAGAGGCAACCGTAGTTATAAAAGTGCAATGTTAATGTAATTACAAATTCCGTAGCAAAACAATGAAAAGATTTGTTTTCGGAGAGGGTCCGCTTTGAGCAAAGCACAATTTTTATTTTTATTTCCCAAGCATGTCTCGCTGAAGTTTCAGAATCATCAGTGGGTTTTTTTGTTATCTTCCGTCTTCACAGCGACTACGAAAGCAGTGACACGGAAGAGGAACAGGAGGAGGAAGACGAGACGTCACAATAAATAAGCATAGGGTGCTGGCTATCTTGCCAAGAAAGTACGAAATGTTGTGCACGGATGTTAATGTGTAGGATTACCAATACTATTTCTCTATTACCAACTAAATTTTTTTGTTGTGACTAGCTGTTACCAGCTGGAAAAAACCATTCCGAGGTATTAACCGCCAGTCACAATCGGTGATGGCACTAACAAATCTCTCCTCTATCCTAACAACTTTTCACATTCCTCTTAAAAACAACAAAATTTTATTTATATTTCAACGTCCAATTATTGTTAATTTTAAGAAAAGTATTATCCTTTGTCAAATGTTGTAGATGAAAATAAAACAAAAACTACAAAAAAGATGACAAAAAAACTGTAATATGTATGACCTGTTTTAAAACATCGTGTAACAGGTTTTTTAATAGATATGGGGACCCTCCACGCTCGCACCGACGTGGTGACCAAACCAAAAGTTCTACTGTCACCTCCGTCAACATGTTAGTTATCTAGTAAGTGGATCGCAGGATGCTGGGCTGTGATGTTATCCGTGCATCTGGGTAAGACTACGCATTAACACGGTCCATCAGATGATAGATAGTGGACGAAACGTGAATGAGGGTAACGAGTTGAAGAGCAGAGGGAAAAAAGTGCCAAGGCTCGTGCCGTGGGAAAAAATAGTGGCTTACTAGCTGCGATAGTTCATGCAAGATTGGATTTGTTAGTATGGGTATCATGCATCATTACCGTGGCAAGCGATGGCGATGTATCCCAGTTGCTGCAGCCGCTACATTCCTGGAACAATCAAGATCGTTATATAGTAGTGGGAGATCGGCCATAGATGTTCAATTTTGCAATAAATAAATAAATTTGCTCCTTAAAACACACAAGTAAATTTGAGTTTTTGAAGGCAGTATTTACATATTTGAGAAACAGACCCTCTCCGGAAACAGATCTATTTACAAGCAAACATGGACAGATCTACTTCAGCTTCAAGACAATGAACAGAATTCGACGCGCAAACAAAAGTTCTTAATATGAAATCAGAACACTAAATGACGAACACCATACAACAGCGACAAGTTAACAGCAATGCAGTTTCACAATAGAACAATGGTAAGAGTATGAAGTATAAAGATACGTTCATAATATCATTTAAAAAGATAAAATTACCACCCATGTTTCGAACCTGCCCGGATATATAGGTGAATGACATCCGCAGCAACTTGTAATTGAAAGCTGGACGACGGCGTCGGTTACAAAGTTCAGTTCTTAACGTAAAGTAAAAAACAAACAGACGTCCCAGTTTTTGAACCGGGCTGGTTCCATGAGAGGATAACAGCCATACAATTTGTAGGTCAAAGCTGGATGCCGGCGTCTTTTAAATAGTTAGCGAGCTAGGTTGCGAAATTAGTGTGACGTGGTTGTCGTCGGTGCAGGAACATCTCAGTAAAGCGTCGTTGTGGCATTCTTCCACTGCATTCGCTGAACCCATACACGAGAGATGTATCTGTCATCTCTTCATCAGTAGACCTATCCACAATGCTGGCGTGTATCACCATTGGCGTGCAACTAACGCTCCCGGAAAGAAAAAAATCGTAGACAGAACCGAGAGGCACTGACTGCAAACTTCAAGGCAACGAGTAGACATTGCAGTTGACAACAACAGGCACCGTGAGCGAATGAAAACCCCACAGGCACAAAGAGCGCGCGGTTGAAATTAGCTCCGCATTATTTTTGGGGCAAAAGAGATACAAATCTAAGTGTAGCAAGAAAGTAAACGATATGTATCGACTTTGTAACGAGTCGTCGTTGATATTGGGTCATTTACACCAAAATACCGAGCAGGTGTCTATGAAAAACCTCTCAAACTTTGTCGGTGGAATTCTGATACAGGCAACATAAACCTGTGACCTGCCCTGTCTTCGAGCTAACGAGGGAACATTCTCAACTTGGTGTGTGTGTGTGTGTGTGTGTGTGTGTGTGTGTGTGTGTGTGTGTACAGGGGAAAAAATAATGCAATACGTACATATTTGTTTGCGTCTAATTCCACATCTAAAAGGTAAAACACACCACGAAAGGTAATTTTTCATATTAGTTAAGAGGGAATACCTTCTAAACGATGATAAAGGAATGTTTCTCATATAAAACTTCATATGTAATTAATATCTTTGAAAATGCTTCAATCAATTTTTGTAATAATCTGAAATTTTGCAAAATACCTCACCACCATTAACTAACTTTGAAAAATGAAAACTTTTACTACTGCATAATTTAAAGAACCTTTGAAGCCACATACATCGCTGTGTAATAAAACAGCTTCCTGAAATACCATTTTTGGAAAATAAGGTGTACAAAATGTGCTGTACGAGTATTTTCAACATACCTAATCAGAAAATATAAACATTCATTATTAGCCTAATCATTTATTTTACTTACATTTGTTTTATGTTTTAAATATTGAATTAACTTTTTTAATTTTGCTGCTTCAATACGTGTATTTTGTTAATTGAAAATAATAAATAACTTACTATAAATAAATAACTTACTATACAGAATCATTACATTAATGATAATGAGTGAAGAAATGCTTAAAATATTACATATTTTTACACCATGCACATAAAATGAACGAAAATTCTTCCCGACACTGAACACAATGTAACACAAAATTTTGAAACTGACAATTACAGCTAAAATAGATATCCATGATTCCTTGACATTTCATACAGTGAACAATTTTTTAAAATACTGGTGCTGAAACTATTAAAACGAAAGTGAATGAAATGTCCAGTGGTACGATGTAGCTGTGGTTGTTCAGCTCATAAACCAACACAACCGGTTCCGCAACTTTTAAGTTGCTTTTTCTGGTGCAAATATAAATGCTATGTGACAGGTTACAGAATGCCGCAGGGTAACAACTGGCATGGCTTCGGAATGTTTTCAGCCCTCCTCATTGATAAAAGAACCATCGTCAACTGATAAAAAGACCATCATCAATGATGAATGTCATGTCTTTCGTAAGTCGCGAACTGTACACCTTCCTATTAAAATATGCTTTTGTCGGCCTATGTGAAGCAACGAGATGTTGTTCAGGGAAGTAATGGGTCTTGTAGTGATAAAAGCCGACACGCTCATTGTGTATTTGCGACCAACATGGCAGCTGACAACGTAAGCTGCCAGCATTCCATGTGTTGTCGAAGCGTGTGCTGTGGCTGGCGTGAGGGTACTGAGACAGTGGCGGAAATGGAACTCATTCTGGAACCTATGATATGGCATTTATATTTGCACCAGAAGATGCAACTTAAAAGTTGAGAAACGGGTTGTGTGGATTTATAAGTAATCTGAAGAAATACAGCTACAGCGGACTATTAGACATTTCATTCGGTGTCATTTTAATAATTTTAACACTTGTATTTAAAATAATTGGTCATTGTATAAACTGTTAAGCATTCATGTAAAACAAAATTCACTAGGGTTTCAAATTGTCACAGTTGATCCTACAAATATCCCGATTTGTATCAGGCATATTTCAGCACATTGGTAAGCTTTGACGAAGAGAATTGTTTATGTACTAGTGACTGCAGCTTGACCGTATGGTTTGTCAAGAGGAGAATGATATCGTAATCAATCATCAGAACAAGAACTGAAAATCAACTCGCGAAGACCTTCCAACATCGAAAACCGTATACGCCCCACGGCTAGTCCTGTGTCGTCGAGCCCTTTGGGCTCACCAAGTTTCTTCTCCTCAGGTACGACACTCAAAACGGTTTTTTCACATTGACCACCCGCCTTTTTTATAATCTGAAAAGAAACTAATGATGAGTTTTAACAGTGATCTCGAGAATCTTTTTTCGAAGTCCCAAATGTCCTTGTGACTGTCATAGCAGGTCAAAATATATTTGAAACATGTTCTTTCTTAGTGAGAAAGGAAAATCGGTATTATTATTAGATTCTTGGGGAGGTCAAGTGAAAGATTCGTTTAGAGCAGCATATGTGAGAACAAAGAACTTGTTGGTCTAATGATCCCAAAAGGCTCGGCGGCACCAGTACAGCCATGGGACGTCTACATCTTTCGATGTTGGGAGAACTTTGTAGCAAGACTTTCAGTTATAGTTCTGTTGAATCATTATGATGTCAATCTCTACTTGAAAAACAATATAACCAAGCTGCAGTCACTAGTACATAATCAATTCACTTAGGCAAGGCTAACCGATCTACTGAAATATGCCTGTTACAAATCAGCCTACGCTGGGTTGTGTTTTACCTGTTTCGTTATTTTGCCCCCTCTATACGAGGTGCGACAGTAAAGTAACGAGACTGATGTGAAAAAAATGTGAATTACCGTTTTAGTCAAGTTTATTGTTGTCTCCTTCAAAGTGGTTCCCTTCTCATTGCACACACTTTTTCCAGCGCTTCTGCCATTGATATTAACATTTCTGGAACTCGTCTTCTGTAATATCCTCCAAGACCCATGTCAAAGCTTTTTGGATATCTTGTGTTGTTTGAAAATGGTGTTCCTTGACCACCGTTTTGACACTTGGAAATAGAAAAGAGTCGCACGGAGCGATATCTGGTGAATAAGGTGCCTGTGGTAGTATTGAAATTTGTTTTGAGGTTAAAAGTTGCTGTACTGACTGCTGTTGTGGTGTGAGATTTTTGGGGACCATTTTTGCATAAATCTTTCTCATACCAAGATCTTCTGTTATTATTACACGAACCGTTTCTCTATTGATGTTCAGTTCTTCTGCAATCATTTTCATGGATAATCTTCTATCAGATTGTACGAGCTCATGCACCCTGGCCAAGTTGACGTCCGTCCGTGAGGTTGATGGTCGTCCACTGCGGTCTTCATCTTCAACATTCGTTCTGTCTTCACTAAACATTTTATGCAAACGAAAAACTTGAGCTCTTGACATAACCTCCTCTCCTAAAGCCTCGTGAAACTTACCATATGTTGTCATCGCGTTTTCACCCAATTTAATGCAAAAAGAAGTGGCATACCGTTGCGCAATATAATGCGGTTGCATTTCCGTGACGAGAGACGCAAACACGTGTTTACTTATTACAGCACAACTCATGAATGAGCAGTTGCATCGATGTGCTACTTGGACTAGAAGCAGCTTATACACCAAGGTCAAAGATATTGTGCCTACGCAAGCCTGCAGGGTTGCCACATCTTGCAAAGAAAATCAGTCTCATTACTTTACTGTCACACCTCGTACATTCACCAAGTTTCATCAAAATCATTTATTGACACTTGGGAGTGTTCCCTTGTAAGTATAAACAGCTGGACGACTTATTAGGTGTGCAGATAATTATGTTTACGGGTTAGTGTGTAGAGTTTAGATTAAAATTCTGAGAACAACATTAGGTAACTATATGTTAACTCTGCATTGTCAAACGATTTAATCCATGCCAGGAAGCTTCTCAGGAGGCACGACTTAACCGACAAACATCGTCACAATTGCGCCCATTTCAACGAAATATTTATCATAAATTGAATACACAAATCTCCCTTGTGAATCATTCTACATATGAGTGAAAACTCCTTCAAAATATCTACACCAGATCACGAGATTAACATTTACAAATAAACAGAAAAGCTCGGCGGAGGACTTTAATTTATAACATTTTTGTAAAAACATATGAACATAAATTTAACGTATGTCAGAAGGATTTTTTTTACATAAAGTTAAAACCAGGGCTAGCAAATAAATTAGCAGCATTATACAAACAGAGCACATAGCCATAGCATTAGCAAGTAGAACGTAAATAAACCCTAGAGGTACAATGTATTGTTGTATTTTATGTCAAGAAATGTGTAGTGCTGCAAGACAGTCAGAAATTACACAAAAAACATCAGTGCCAAACGCAGGAAAGCCTGGAAAATGTGCAAACAGACAATACTTCGAGTTGTAAGCGATATTCTTACAAAAGTACTGTAAATAAAAATCATGCTTCAGTGGCTTTATTTCCCGACAGCTGACTTTCAATTAAATGAAACGAAACGCATACTTTAAAATAAATATACATTTTTAGTGGTTGCAAAAACCGATTACAAATACATTGGACAATTGCAAAGCAACGACGAAGATATGGACATATGAATAAGAATTTTTTTCTGTCAACAGAAAATACTCGGCCAGTTTCTGAACTAACATTGGTTTAACAACAGACCACTAACATTTAGAATAATAGTAACATCACATCACACTACAGGTATCTACTGTCCGTTTGTGTAAACCTGAATGGCACTCTCAAATTACTGTTTACACAGCGCAGGAATACGGACCGCGTTCGACGTGACTCACCATCCCGAGCCAAGCCGTGTAGCGGGAACAGACAGCGTTATCTCTCGCGGGGGCATCACAAAACGACGGCTCCCGCTGTCTGGTAGAGCGTACAGATTACTTCAGCGCTCTGCCACAAACAACTCCGTCGTCACACATTTTTGTTTCACTCGTTCAAAGGCAGAAATAGTGCGGTACCCCTTCACTTCGCCACGGTTCCTTTAGTAAGTGGGAACAAGAAAAAAGGTTTCTTTCCGTGTATCTCCGAAAGCATAATACACGATAGCATATCTGCATGTACATCTACGTCTACACTCCACAAACCATCTCAAGGAATGTGGCTACCTCTTTTTATCCCCTTTCCCGTTCCTTTCACAGCCGGCCGGTGTGGCCGAGCAGTTCTAGGCGCTTCAGTCTGGAACCGTGCGACCGCTGCAGCCGCAGGTTCGAATCCTGCCTCGGGCATGGACGTGTGTGATGTCCTTAGATTAGTCAGGTTTAAGAGTTCTAAGTTCTAGGGGACTGATGACCTCAGATGTTAAGTCCCATAGTGCTCAGAGCCATTTGAACCATATTTGTTCCTTTCACGAACGGAGCGTGGAAAGAATGCTGTCTGTAATTATCTGCACGACATCTAATTTCTCTGATTTCCTTGTCGTGATCATTTCACGAGACGTATTTGAGAGAAGTAACCCTTCTTGTAACACACGCTCTTGAAATTTCAAAAGTAAACATCTCCGTGACGCACAAAATGCCTCTCTCGTAGCGTCTGCCACTTGAGTTTGTTAATCACTATCGTAAATGCTCTCTCGCGCCTAATAACCGATCCCGTGACAAGACGTGCCGCACTTCGCTTATTCCACATCTTCGTGACTACTCTACAGTTCACAATTAAGCGCCTAGCAGTGGGTTGATCGAACCACCTTCAAGCTATTTCTCTTCTTTCTACTCTCGAAGAGCGCGGGAAAAACGAACACTTAAATCTTTCCATGCCAGCTCTGATTTCTCTTATTTTGTCATGATGATCATTTCTCCCTACGGAGATGGACGCCAACAGAATGTTTTCACACTCTGAGGAGAAACCTAGTGATTGAATTTTCAAGATAAGACCCTGCCGCAGTGAAAAACGCCTTTGTTATAATGTCTGCCACCCCAATTTGCGTATCATATTCGTGCCATTCTCTCCATTACTTCACGATTGTAGAAAACGAGCTGCTTTCTTTGAACTTTTTCGGTGTCCTCCGTCAACTCTATCTCATGCGAATTCCACACCGCACGGCAATACTCTACCAGATGGCGGACAAGCGTAGTGTAAAATCATGTAGTAGACCTGTTGTATTCCCTAAGTGTACTGTCAATGAATCACAGTGTTTTATTTGCTTTACCCACAGCCTTCTCTATGTGACCGTTCTAATTTAAGTTATTCATGATTTTAGTTCCTAAGTATTTAGTTGAATTTACGGCATTATATTTGTATGATTTACCGTGTAATCGAAATTTAGCGGATTCCTTATATTACGCATGTGGATGACTTCACACTTTTCGTCATTTAGAGTCAACTGCCACTTTTAGCACCATTCAGGTATGCTGTCTAAATCATTTTGCATTTCCCGAATGAGATTTCACTCTGCAGCGGAGTGTACGCTGATATGAATCTTCCTGGCAGATTAAAACTGTGTGCCGAACCGAGACTCGAACTCGGGACCTTTGCTTTTCGCGGGCAAGTGCTCCACCATCTGAGCTACCCAAGCACGACTCACGACCCGCCCTCTCATCTTCAATTCTGCCAGTACCTCGTCTCCTACCATCCAAACTTCAAACATAACATCGGGGATAGGCTACAACCCTGTCTCACTCCCTTCCCAACCACTGCTTCCCTTTCATGCCCTTCGACTACTATAACTGCCATCTGGTTTCTGTACAAATTGTAAATAGCCTTTCGCTCCCTGTATTTTACCCCTGCCACATTCAGAATTTGAAAGAGAGTATTCCAGTCAACATTGTCAAAAGCTTCTACGTATACCTCGCGAAAAGAGCTTGAAAGTAAGATTGAAGAGATTCGTGCAAACACGAAGGCTCACGAGTAATAGTTCTTGTCGCGAACCATATGCGGCACGAAGAGGACAAAAAGTATGAAGTACAACTACAAAGGGTACAAAAAGTACCTCCCACCACACACCAAAAAGTCGCTTGCGAAGTATATATGTAGATATAAATGTAGCTGTTATAGAAAAGTATAAGCTCTCTACGCGTATATATAGGCAGTACGTCACATTTATTTTAGTTTAGGCTCCACCTCCAGTCCTGGCAGCAATCAGCGATGCTCTGCAGGTGTTCCTGCATTCCAATACGGGGTCCTGGGGTAGAAACTTTGCCAGAAAATCGTCACACCTAGCCTACAGCGTTATCCACTGGATCACTGATACAAGTTGTAAACAGTAGCGGCCCTGTAGCACACTCTCTTGTAGGGCTCCAGAAATTAAATTCACATTTGTCGCATCGCTCCCTTAGAAAGCGACTTGTTGAGTTCTGTCAGCAGGGAAGTCCTGCACCCAGCCACAATTCCAGCAGGACGCTCGATAAGCTTGTAGTTTGTTCACTAATGACAGCACAGAATTGTATCGGGTGCCTTCCAGAAGTCACGCAACGCGACGTGTACCTGGCTCCCTTCGTCTACAGGACTCTGGATCTCATGAACTAACAGGGCAAACTGTGTCTCACAAGATTCCTCTTTGTGGAATCCAGGTTGATGTTTACAAAGGAAATTTTCGTTCTCCAAGAACGCGAGATCCGGGCTGTAGTGTTCAAATGGATCAAATGGCTCTGAGCACTATGGAATTTAACATCTGAAGTCATCAGTCCACTAGAACTTAGAACTACTTAAACCTAACTAACCTAAGGACATCACACACATCCATGCCCGAGGCAGGATTCGAACCTGCGACCGTAGCAGTCGCGCGATTCCGGACTGAAGCGCCTAGAACCGCTCGGCCACCGCGGCGGCGGCCTGTTGTGTGGATGAGGAACATCAGTCCAATGAAGTTTTGTGAGCACTTCTCGGCAGCGCAGACTTAGGTGAGGCCTTGCGTTGTCATCGAGAAGAAGAAGTTCGCTTGTATTTTCGTGGAGACGAACACGCTGAAGTCGTTTCTTCAGTTTCCTGAGAGTAGTACAACGCACTTCACAGTTGATCGTCGCACCATGAGGAAGGATATCAAACAGATTGATCCCTTCAGAGTCCCAGAAGACGGTCGCCATGATTTTATCGGACGAGGGTGCGGCTTTGAACTCTTCGGAGGAGAGCTGGAGTGGTGCCACCCTGTGGACTGCCGTTTTGTTTCCAGTTCGAAGCGATGAACCAACGTTTCATCGCCTGTGACGCTTTTTGACAAACATTTGTCAGGACCAACCTCATAACGCGCAGTCAACTCCGCACAGGTGGACCTCTTTACGGTCTTCTGTTAGACGGCGAGGAAATCAGGGGGCCCACACCATTCAGTACCCCAACTGGTGGACTTGTGCATCAGTACTACCAACAGAGACGTCCAGTTGACCAGCAAGACATTTGATTGTGTTGCGTCGATCGCCTCGAATGATAGTGTCCACACGTTCCAACAGTGGGCGAGTGACAGCTGCGTGCGGCTGGCCGGCGCGTGTGGGACCGGACAGGTTTTCGCGACCTTGTTGCGATGATGACAGATGCCTCGCCCAACGAACCGCTGTGCGTTTGTTCACTGTCAGGTCTCCGTAGACATTCTGCAAGCGTCCCTCAATATCTGCGATGCTGTTGTTTGCCGTCAGAATAAACTCAGTGACAGCTCTCTGCTTGGAACGCACCTCTGTTTGAAAGGTATGTGCTAAGGTCTGATCAGGGTAGATCCAGAAAATAAAGTCGATAGATGCCAACCGCAAGGTGAAATGAGTATAATATATTTAAGTAGGAGGATCTTTGGTGGTTAAGGGAGCAGTAGTAAAAAACTCGGTCGTCGCAGCTAGGTGCCCAGAGGAATCAGACGTGTGGTGACAGCTTTAAGGTAGGATCCGCGCTACACAGTTTTCAGGTTGTACTCTGAGCAAACTTTAGCACGTTAATGGGAGAAGCTATAAAATGATTTTGTTTGGGATTAGGATTTATATGTCCAAGTTTGGACGCAGTAAGCGTTTTGTAAATTTTTTTGTAAAAGTGATTCGTGCTGCAAAAATTTTGGAAATGGTAGTTTTTCATATGACTTAAATTTTTAAATCAACATTGTGTTTAAATCTAACAGCCTGAATCATAATCCACATCCTTTGTTTGTATTCAATATGAAAATGAGTAGTAAAGTAAAGTTACCCACCAAATGAAAGAACCTAAAGAAAATAAGGCCTCTATGCAATATATATGTGCAGTTCATGGTTTGAAATCGATTTTGGTATAATTAACGTTATCAGAGCAAAGTTATTTCAAATAACTAATTTTATGCCATTGCACAACTGGCATTATTCAAGTGAAGATATAATTTCATTAAGTAAACAGCAGGGCCAAAAGTTAACTTTTCAGTACCATCTTAATGCCACTGCACAAACGGCATTATTCTCTTAAACTTGATTGCTGAGTCAAATACATGTTTCATTACTGGCAAAATGGAGGAGTGCACGAAACAAGTTCGCAAACGCAGTCAGACGCAGGTTTGTTGAATAATTATTTTGGAACAATTTTATCTTTGATACTTTCACTAATTAATAAGGAAACAATTTTGCGTTAGACACTTTCACTTTCAAAGAGAATTTTGGACATGATACTTTCACGTTACAGACTCCATTTTGAAGGCAACGTATTGCACTCCACCTATATGAACCGCATGAAACTATGGAGGCTGCAGTGGAAATATCGCGCGATGTCCCACAACAAATTCCGCATTTTTCAATCGAAACTGACCGAGAAAAAAAAAAGTATTGCCATATTTATTGAATGCCCCTAGTAGGAAACATTCCCGAGGCATATCCGATATTTTTATATAAATAATTACAAAATCCAATTGATGCTACATGCGTGTGGGAACACTTATGGCTACATAACAAGACTAAGAAAAATGTCGTGTTTTGCAAATGGTGATGTTTTTTAAAAAAGAAATTAAAGACGGATTAACTTCCCCGTCGAAATTTAGGATAGAGTTTCGCGGAAACGTTTCACACAGCTGGTTTATGACGGCTTTGCGGATATGAAGTGTAACGTGTCAGATGAGCTCTCTGGAACACAGGTGTCATGTTTAGGCTGCCTTCATTCCCCAGCCCACGCCTCTCAGCCTCCACGTATTCTGGACCCCGTCCGCTGCTTGCAACTGGAAGCCAATGCGAAAAGCAGAAACTCCACAAGAGAAATTTGCATGCGCGTCGTAACGTTGCGTGCATCGCCTTCTAATTTTCCAACGTCACTCCTGCAGACGGACAGAGTGCCATTGCAGACTTATATTTTGACTCTGCAACCTGAAACGTCCATGCAAGATCGTGTTGCTGCACCATCTGGCGCTATTTAGCGTTCTGTGATAACAACTGAGTGCTGTTATACGCGGCTGTGCTCGGTCAGTGACATGAGGAAGTAAAATAATGGAACTAGCTGCTAGTGTTGAATTCAGCCCCAGAGTCTTGTGCAGATGTACACGGAGAGGAAGCGGAGTGCTGTCTAGATAAACTGCTTAACAGAAATTTTGCGACATTTGAACATCTGAGGACGTGTTTGAATTTAGATTCAAGTGGAGTAACTACTGAAAGAATACACCTTAAAAGACTCTTAAAAAGGTCAAGTAAAAACAAAACAAACAAGAGAGTGACATTCAGGACGAAACTGCACACCTCTACCCAGCTAGGAAACCAGAATCTGCTGCTGATGTGATATAATTCCATTGAATTCTCGGCTCTTTCCGTAAATCAAAGACAGATTTCAGAAGGAAGTCTCTTTTTCTTCAAATCCTACGTTTTCGCACATTTAAAAGATGTTCTGATATAACACAACAGGTGCTTCAAGATACTGCATCAAAATGCTTGGGATTATCTGTATCCTTCCATATCGACCTTTTAGCATGTATTTACTTTGTAAGTAGGCTGTTTAGGTTTTCTTATTGGTAACGCCACATAGCGCTCTGTATGAAAAGCACTGGCTGTGCTGTGTGCAGTCTGTGGCTAGTTTGCGTTGTTGTCTGCCATTGTAGTGTTGGGCAGTTGGATGCGAACAGCGCGTAGCGTTGCGCAGTTGGAGGTGAGCCGCCAGCAGTGGTGGATGTGGGGAGTGAGATGGCGGAATTTTGAGAGCGGATGATCTGGACAGAGACAGTAAATTTGTAAGACTGGCTGTCATGAACTGATATATATATTATGACTTTTGTGCGCTATTGAGGTAAATACATTTTTTGTTCGTTATCAAAATCTTTCATTTGCTAACTATGCCTATCAGTAATTAGTGACTTCAGTAGTTAGAATCTTTTATTTAGCTGGCAGTAGTGGCGCTCGCTGTATTGCAGTAGCTTGAGTAACGAAGATTTTTGTGAGGTAAGTGATATGTGAAAGGTATAGTTTAATGTTAGACAGGGCCATTCTTTTGTAGGGATTATTGAAAGTCAGATTGCGTTGCGCTAAAAATATTGTGTGTCATTTTAGTGTTGATCAGAATAGGTAAAGAGCGAAATGCGAAATGCCTGAGTACGTTCAGTTCTGCTCAGCTGTTTGAAAATCAAATAACGTAGGGGCTTACCAGCACAGTAATTCATTAATTTTTCTAAGGGGACGTTTCATGTACTTACCTGGAGTAGGGGATACCGTGATCATGAAGGTGGTTCCTCCGGGGTGAGGCTTTTCCATTGCACTTCGGTCGAGCTGAACCACGCGATTACTCCCACATGAAGCGTCCCCTTGGAAAAATTAATGAATTTTGATTTTCAAACAGCTGAGCAGAACTGAACGTACTCAGATATTTCGCTCTGTACTTATTCTGATCAACACTAAACTGACACACAATATTTTTAGCGCAACACAATCTGGCTTTCAAAAATCCCTACAAAAGAATGGCCCTGACTAACAATAACCTATACCTTTCATGAATCACTACCTCACAAAAATCTTCGTTACTCGAACTACCGCAATACAGCGAGCGCCACTATTGCCAGCTAAATAAAAGATTCTAACTACTGAGGGCACTAGCTACTGATAGACATAGTTAGCAAATGAAAGATTTTGATAGAGAACAAACAATGTATTTATCTTAGTAATGTTCCAAAATCATCATATATATATATATATATATATATATATATATATATATATATATATATATATCAGTTCATGACATCCAGTCTTACAAATTTACTGTCTCTGTCCAGAGCATCCGCTCTCAAAACTCCGCCATCTCACTCCCCACATCCACCACTGCTGGCGGCTCACCTCCAACTGCGCAAAGCTACGCGCTGTTCACATCCAGCTGCCCAACACTACAATGGCAGACAACAATGCAAACTAGCCACAGACTGCACAAAGCACAGCCAGTGATTTTCATACAGAGCGCTACGTGGCGTTACCAATAAGAAAACCTAAACAGCCTACTACAACTTATCAGATTTCTTCGTTAGATTCAAGTTCCCGTATTCGGCTTCTTCCTTACAAATGACCCCTAGAATCAAAAACAGATATCTGAAGTTGGAACCACCTATTATTCACTGTCACATTACAAGTCTTGTGAGGGGTATATTCCACAAATTAATACCAAAACGCATGGTACAAGAGCGCTGCTGAACCTACTTTTCGACGCTTTCTTCTGAAAAAAATTCTCAAGTAATTCAAATATCACATGTGATGTACGAGGTGCAAATATCTCGACAAGTATAATTTGTTACAGCCGAATGACGATTTGTAATTAATATTTATTAACTAAAACATCGATAACTTGCGAACCCACCCAGATAGCCATGCCCTTTAGCATACCACTTTGGTACTGGAGGAGGCGCGCTGGCCCTGTACAGAACAGTAGAATAACGATGAGGGCCGTGTGGTGTGCCTACGGTGACTAACTCTCCTGTATTTTCGGTATCTCCAGTATTACAACAATTTTTTGTTTAGTTTTCCGTGCTCCCTTACTGACTCCCTGTTTCTTCAATATATTCCGTCAGCGGTATGGTTCAAATGGCTCTGAGCACTATGGGACTTAACATCGGAGGTCATCAGACCCCTAAAACTTAGAACTAGTTAAACTTAACTAACCTACAGGCATCACACACATCCATGCCCGAGGCAGCATTCGAACCTGCGACTGTAGAGGTCGCGCAGTTGCAGACTGTAGCGCCTAGAACCGCTCGGCCACACAGGCCGGCACGGTGATAACTGTTACAAATATTAATTCTACGAAGTACTACCGGTAGTTCAAATTCCATGGCCGACAAATCTCGAAAAATCATTTGTAATAATCGATGCTGTCGTCGAGATAGTCTTTTTCCGTTTGCGCTTCTACGGAAAGTAGACGGTTTGGCTCAAGGTAATACGACGAGAGGACAAATATTGTTGTAGTCTACGCGTCTAGAAGCGTAGTGAGAAGGGGGAATGTTTGCTTGTTTCTCTGTCAGCACTCGCAACCCACGGATGCGTTTGCTTCGTAGCGATCGGCAGCTAAGATACAGGTGACACACGGAACTAACAATAACTCGGGAAGGGGGATTATAGAAACGTTCATGTTTAAACACACTCGTTACATTACTCATTTCTCAACTGATGTACAAAACAACAACATTTTTAACGGTTTCAAAGAGCCAGTATTTAACAGATCGCTTAAGTTCGTGGCAGTCGAAAACAGCACAGTCAACCCGAAATGTTTCACCGATTTGTGTAGTCTTCTTCCCGTAATTGTTTTCTTTGCAATAAAATTCATTAATAAATAAATATACTGGAAAGCAATAGTTAATAATCCAATTGTTTCGGCAGTCTGTTCTTGAATTCACACCACAAATGAGTCTTACTACAGGCTTTGCATTCAAAAATTCTCTCGCTTTGTGGAGTTATCCAAAAAGAAAAAAAAACAGTTTCGTATGATATAATGCACTAAAAGAAAGCAAATTATGACAGCTTTTTTATATTTATATCTCTATTGTCAACTATTCCAAGAAAATGCGATATAGTTGTGCAGCTGACATTTATTACGACTAAAGCTTCCTTAATCCGCCCTTAAAATCACGGTCAGATGTTGGTCACCTCCCTTAAAAGCATGATCAAATGTTGGTTACCATAGTTGTGCCTGCGAGTCTGGACGTCGTTATTAGGTAGTTTCCTACATCCGACTAAGTGAATATCGAGTTGGTGCCAACGTCCTACCTCAGTTACACGATTCGTAAACAGTTAGAAAACATTTGCACATTTTTACATGTGATATAATTAGATGCAGATAGTTGGGGTACACAAATTCCATCCCGGACGGGGAGGGGTAGGTGGGGATAGGTGTCCACAGGTATGGTATCCGGTTTTCCTCTGCCACTATTATTATCAGATGCAACAATTAACATGTCGACCCCGTGCAGATACGCGATAACGGTCAGGACGAAAAAAAAGGTCCAGAAGTGAAATCGATTATTAAAATGCAATCTTTCGACATACAATGAAGATCCAAATCATTATGATCACTGCACATCACAAGATTGAATCCCGCCTGGTGGTCTAACGGGCGCGTGACTCCATGAGGAAACTATTTCAGCGGAGCAGAGACGAACGGGAATAACTCTAGCAGCGATACGGGCCGGAAATGGGGAAATTCTGTGACATAAGAGGCTTTGACAAAGGGCAGATTGTCATGGCTCGACGCCTGAGAAACAGGATCACGGAAAGGACAAAACTGGTCCACTGATCCCGTTCTACCCACTTGAGTATTAATGGGAAATCGTTACGAATAGTTTGGCATACAACTACTAATATTAGGGACAAAATACACTGAAAAGGATATGGGATGAGGTATATGTAGAAAGGTATGTTAATTTCAAATTCTATTTATTCCGTAGTAAATTTTTTTCTATACTTAAAAATTACTTGCCTAAAAAAATATACGGAAGATCCATTAAGAAAACAAGTTAGCCGTGATAACCAGGAGAATTGCAGCCTCACGCAAGAAGAAGATAGAAATTTATGTAAAGGGCAGAATAAGTCAAGATCCGACGTTACTTGCGTGCTATAAAATAATGTCAAGTTTTAAGGAAACTGATTAAAATGTCCAGACCTGTGCATATCCAAACAGAAATAAATAATGCACATAATAAGATGAAAACTATATAAGATACTGTCAAACGGGAGACAGGACAGTCAGTCAGTGTACAAGACTCCATAATAGTTAAACTAAATGACAATGTTATGACTGATAATTCACAAGTCACAAGTACTTTTAACAATCACTTCCTAAACGTTGCAGCAAATATATCATCAAATGGTTCATTTGAAGAAGCAAGAGAAGATACTAAAAACGTCATTCCACAAAACTTTAAGCAACTTGTAAGTAGGCTGTTTAGGTTTTTATGTGCTCTGTATGAAAATCACTGACTGTGCTGTGTGCAGTCTGTAGCTGGTTGGCATTGTTGGAATATACACTATTGTAGTGTTGGGTTGTTGGATGGGAACAGCGCGTAGCGTTGCGCAGTTGGAGGTGAGCCGCCAGCAGTGGTGGATGTGGAGAGAGAGATGCCGGAGTTTAGAGAGGTTACTATAAGCGCACGATCTGGACGCGTGTCCGCCAGAAAAAGGAAATGGACATTTGTAAAGATGGATGTCATGAATTGATAGATATATATATGATGACTTTTGAATATTATTAAGGTAAATACATTGTTCTCTATTAAAATCTTTCATTTGGTAACTATGCCTATCAGTAGTTAGTGCCATCAGTAGTTAGAATCTTTTATTTAGTTGGCAGTATTGGAGCTCGCTGTATTGCAGTAGTTCGAGTAACGAAGATTTTTGTGAGGTAAGTGTTTGATGAAAGGTATAGGTTATTGCTACTCAGGACCATTCTTTTGTAGGGATTATGGAAAGTCAGACTGCGTTGCACTAAAAATATTGTGCGTCAGTTTAGTGATGATCATAATAAGTAAAGAGAAAACTGTTTGAGTACGTTGAGTTTTGCTCAGTTGTTTGAGAATCAAATAACGTAGAAGTTTCCAGCACAGTAATTCTTAATTTTTCTAAGGGGACGTTTCAGACTATAACCAGCATCAACATCCTTTACTGAAACTTACACAATTGTAAAAATTAAATAAAAGCTCTTGCGCAGTTGATAGTATTTCAAACAGAACTCTGAAAAGTTGTTCATCTTATTAAGTAATGTCCTTAGCGTTATATGCAATGCATCACTGGACCAGGGAACTTTTCCAGACAGTTTAACATACCCAATTATTAAATCACTTCATAAGAAAGGTAACAAGACAGACTTAAACAATTATCGTCCAATTTCCTTACTGATAATATTTTCCAAAACAGTTGAAAAAGAAATGTACTCAAGAGTAGCCGTACTATTCAGTGGAAAAATTTACTTAGCATACCACAGTTTGGATTTCAGAAAGGTTACTCTACTGAGAATGTTATTTATATGTTCTCTCATTACAAGCCTTAAATAATAATATATCACCAGTTAGTATTTTTGTGGTTTCTCGAAAGCCTTCGAAAGTGTATATCCCGCTACTTTCATAGTAAAACACAAGTTTTATCGAATCAATGGCTTTACACACAGATGTTTTCAACCATACTTGAGAAACAGAATGCAAAAGATTGTGTTTAATAATTCAGACAGTGCCAGAAACGCACGAAATTACGTGACGGGGTAAAATAACAAAGGGAATCCCATAGGGTTCAATTTTGTGTCCACTGCTATTCCTTATACTACTGAATGATCTTCCACTTAACATTTAACAAGCAAAACTGATAGTTTTCGCAGGTGATACTAGTGTTATAACAAATTTCATAAGAGAGAAAGGAACGAAACAGTTAGTAAATGATATTTTGCAAAGATTATTAAGTGGTTCTCTGAAAATGGACTGTCCCTAAATTTTTGAAAAAATACGCTACCTTTAGTTCTGTACAACGAATAGAATCATACCAACAATTGATGTCGCAAATGAATAGCAGTCAGTAAGTAGAAATAATGCACCAAATTTTTAGGTGTACATATTGTTGAAAACTTGAACTGGAAGACAATTAAGTTCAGCTACTTTTGCACTTTGTAGAATTGCTAATCTTGGAAACAAATGTATCAACCTCCTAACATATTGCACTCAGTAATATCATACAGAATAGTTTTCTGGGTAACTAGTCACTTATAAATAAAGCATTCATTGCACAAAAGCGAACAGTAAGAATAATATGTTGTGTTCACCCAGAAACGTCATGTAGGCACCTCTACAAGGAGCTAGGCATTTTAATTGCGTTGTCACATCACATAATTTTGCTAATAAAATTCCTCATGAATACTTCCATCACTATTCGAGAACAGCACGGGGAAAAATGACGTACATTGTTAAATCTGTCATTGGCGCAGACAGGAATTCAACATGCAGCAATAAAAATTTTTGATCATTTGCGCAATAACATAAAATACCTGACAGGTACAGAAGCAAGGTTTAAATCTAATTGAAAGTCATTTCTCCTGGACAACTCCTCTTCTACTGACGAGATTCTACCTAAAAACTGGTAGCCAATAGAAAGAAAACTTACTTTTTAAGTGAAATTACACGAATAGGAATAAAATGGTAATGTCTTCATTAATGTTAACACTAATCAAGTATACATATCCTGTAAACTGACTCTTTCCACATCATTTCGACAAAGGAATCGTTCAAATAATCTTTGGAACATGGAACTAACTAACTAAATAAGTAACCACAGCAACGTGTTTCGGGAGCTGTGTTCCTATCATATGGCTGTTTAACGTGAACCTAAATCAAATGCACTTCAAAAGCACACAGGGCCAAAATGTAAAAATAAATAAAAATTTTTGGTTATGAAGTCCCCATCTTGCTCTAAGAATGACAACACCAGATACCCTGTTCCGCCTATCCATGTTGCCGCACATCCACCAATGCGTTGCTTCCACAAGGTGGGTAATGTTCGATACAATTTACAAGAAGTGCGTGATAGTGACCTACTGCGTTATGCACATTGCTGTATCCCACAGTGCGTATGGGAGTGAGTGTCCGCGTGCGGTGTCGCGGGTCGGATGTGTTTGTATCTGCCGCCAACTGTGTCAGCGTAGGCCGGCCACTGGAGGCCTCCTATGGGAGGTGCCACTAGAGAGCCTGTATACAGAGAGAGTGATCATAGATGAAGTTGCCCGTGATTGGTTGATTAGCTTTGGCGCCATTTTTCTGCCAAACGTCTCTCGCGCTTCCTATGTTCGCCGTGCTTTTGAGTTGAATAGAAGTTCAGAGGACTTTTGGAAACGATTAAAAGGTTTTTTTAATTATTGAGAGACTTCATATGCGTTGTGCATGCATGTTCGATTTAGTTGTATATCGTTTTTAGTACGTAATTATCGTTTGCGATCTTAAATACGAGTTGAAATAACGAAGCGTTTTGTGATGAAGTCGGTAGGCCTACATGTTTGAAGTAAACACGTTAGTAATTGTTCAATATTGTTTTTGACATCTGTAATTCGTTCTGCAGACGTTCGTAAACGATGCCAGGTTGTGCTGCATTTGGTTGTTCCAATAGAGGCGAAGGTGGATTTCGCATGTTGGCATCTCCACGCAATGAAGAAAGTAGTAAGCAGTTGTTTACTTTGACATGCAAAAAGTTTGAAGACGTGACAAGAAGTACTAATACGTCTCACACTTTTTGCATCTCACAAGTAAACAACTGCTTACGACTTTCACTCATCTGGTGTAATACAGGTATGTTAAATCTTTAGCGTTATGCACTTCCAATACAAAACAAATGCTTTACACTATATTTTTTATTTACGTTACTTTCATTGCAATATGTCTAGTAAATGAACTTTAAAGGAGATAAATGCAGGTAACGAATAATTTTTACAGCCACTGTATCAAATTTTCCTGTGCTATACGTAGTAGGCTACTATGAGTGTATTACAGCTGTGAAGAAATTCACTTATCGAATGATTTCGCCATATTGTCCTGTGCTTTTGATTCGGTGTGTACTCCACTACTCCACTACCATTCAAAAGTCCCGCCCGCAGTTTGGCGGAAAAATGGCCCCCGTATCGTCCTGTTGGCCATTCTCTCCCTATACAGGCTCTCTAGTGCACACGAGGTACGGTCTCCACCGCGCTGTCTGCCGGCAACTCGCGCATATACCGAGTTGTTATAATTAAGCTTTCCCTATTTAACACGTTATAACAGGGAAACTAATTACGGGACGAGTAGCAAACTTGTTAGCGTTTACGTCAAGTACTTCAGGAAGAAGAATAATGCAGAATCAATTCAATTGAAACACTTTTAATGTGCTGCTACTGTAAATTATACCATTACATACCGGTACCATTACTGGTACAAAAAGGGCTCAATATGGCGCCCATTAGTGTCCAGAAAAGTCTGAAAGCGCAGTAGTGCGTTCTGCACAGCAGAACGAAGCATGTCCGTATGTATACTGGCTACCTCTCTTGATATGCTGCGCTTCATATCGGCACATGTGTGAATGTTCCCCTGGTAAACCCTGTCCTTCAGGTATCCCCACAACCAGAAAGCACAGGGAGTGAGATCAGGTGATCGTGCCGGCCACGCATTTGGAAACGGTCGGCTGATAATTCGATCGTTTCTGAATGTGTTTCCGAGATGCAGGTGAACTTCACGAGCTATGTGAGGTGGGGCCCCACCTGGCAAGAAAACTGTTGAGTTCAGACCGAGTCTCTCCTGTAGGGCGGGTATGTCATGCAGGCGAAGCATATCGCACTACCGCCAGCCAGTCACACTGCACGTCTTTGGGCCTTGAGCGCCAAACTGTTCAAAAAAGAATGGGCCAAAGATGAACGCAGCCTTGAAGCCACAGCTTACGCTGACACGTTCACCATTCTGAGAAACTTCATGCACAGTGACTGGAGGTGAAGATCGCCACACTCGGCAATTCCATATGTTCACCTCATCCGTAAGAGAAAAATGAGCTTCATCTGTCCACAGGATGATCCAGAGAAAGCCCTCGTCAACGTCAGTCCTTGCGAGAAAGTGGAGAGCGAAGTCAACACGTCACTGTGCGTCTTTTAGTGCAAGCTACTGTACTATGCCAACTAGCTCTGCAGATGATGAAGAAATAGAGGAAATGTATGACGAGATAAAAGAAATTATTCAGGTAGTGAAGGGAGACGAAAATTTAATAGTCATGGGTGATTGGAATTCGTCAGTAGGAAAAGGGAGAGAAGGAAACATAGTAGGTGAATATGGATTGGGGGGAAGGAATGAAAGAGGAAGCCGCCTTGTAGAATTTTGCACAGAGCATAACTTAATCATAGCTAACACTTGGTTCAAGAATCATAAAAGAAGGTTGTATACCTGGAAGAATCCTGGAGATACTAAAAGGTATCAGATAGATTATATAATGGTAAGACAGAGATTTAGGAACCAGGTTTTAAATTGTAAGACATTTCCTGGGGCAGATGAGGATTCTGACCACGATCTATTGGTTATGAACTGCAGATTGAAACTGAAGAAACTGCAAAAAGTTGGGAATTTAAGGAGATGGGACCTAGATAAGCTGAAAGAACCAGAGGTTGTAGAGGGTTTCAGGGAGAGCATAAGGGAACAATTGGCAGGAATGGGGAAAGAAATACAGTAGAAGAAGAATGGGTAGCTCTGAGGGATGAAGTAGTGAAGGCAGCAGACGATCAACTAGGTAAAAAGACGAGGGCTAATAGAAATCCTAGGGTAACAGAAGAAATATTGAATTTAATTGATGAAAGGAGAAAATATAAAAATGCAGTAAATGAAGCAGGCAAAAAGGAATACAAACGTCTCAAAAATGTTATCGACAGGAAGTGCAAAATGGCTAAGCAGCGATGGCTAGAGGACAAATGTAAGGATGTAGAGGCTTGTCTCACTAGGGGTAAGATAGATACTGCCTACAGGAAAATTAAAGAGACCTTTGGAGAGAAGAGAACCACATGTATGAATATCAAGAGCTCAGATGGCAATCCAGTTCTAAGCAAAGAAGGGAAGGCAGAAAGGTGGAAGGAGTATATAGAGGGTCTATACAAGGGCGATGTACTTGAGGACAATATTATGGAAATGGAAGAGGATGTAGATGAAGACGAAATGGGAGATAAAATACTGCGTGAAGAGTTCGACAGAGCACTGAAAGACCTGAGTCGAAACAAGGCCCCGGGAGTAGACAACATTCCATTAGAACTACTGATGGCCTCGGCAGAGCCAGTCATGACAAAACTCTACCAACTGGTGAGCACGATGTATGAGACAGGCGAAATACCCTCAGACTTAAAGAAGAATATAATAATTCCAATCCCAAAGAAAGCAGGTGTTGACGGATGTGAAAATTACCGAACTATCAGTTTAATAAGTCACAGCTGCAAAATACTAACGCGAATTCTTTACAGACGAATGGAAAAACTGGTAGAAGCCGACCTCCGAGAAGATCAGTTCGGATTCCGTAGAAATGTTGGAACACGTGAGGCAATACTGACCTTACGACTTATCTTAGAAGAAAGATTAAGAAAAGGCAAACCTACGTTTCTAGCATTTGTTGACTTAGAGAAAGCTTTTGACAATGTTAACTGGAATACTCTGTTTCACATTCTGAAGGTGGCAGGGGTAAAATACAGGGAGCGAGAGGCTATTTACAATTTGTACAGAAACCAGATGGCAGTTATAAGAGTCGAGGGGCATGAAAGAGAAGCAGTGGTTGGGAAAGGAGTGAGACAGGGTTGTAGCCTCTCCCCGATGTTATTCAATCTGTATATTGAGCAAGCAGTAAAGGAAACAAAAGAAAAATTCGGAGTAGGTATTAAAATTCATGGAGAAGAAGTAAAAACTTTGAGGTTCGCCGATGAAATTGTAATTCTGTCAGAGACAGCAAAGAACTTGGAAGAGCAGTTGAACGGAATGGACAGTGTCTTGAAAGGAGGATATAAGATGAACATCAACAAAAGCAAAACGAGGATAATGGAATGTAGTCAAATTAAGTCGGGTGATGCTGAGGGAATTAGATTAGGAAATGAGACACTTAAAGTAGTAAAGGAGTTTTGCTATTTAGGGAGTAAAATAACTGATGATGGTGGAAGTAGAGAGGATATAAAATGTAGACTGGCAATGGCAAGGAAAGCGTTTCTCAAGAAGAGAAATTTGTTAACATCGAGTATAGATTTAAGTGTCAGGAAGTCGTTTCGGAAAGTATTTGTATGGAGTATAGCCATGTATGGAAGTGAAACATGGACGATAACTAGTTTGGACAAGAAGAGAATAGAAGCTTTCGAAATGTGGTGCTACAGAATAATGCTGAAGATAAGGTGGGTAGATCACGTAACTAATGCGGAGGTATTGAACAGGATTGGGGAGAAGAGAAGTTTGTGGCACAACTTGACTAGAAGAAGGGATCGGTTGGTAGGACATGTTCTGAGGCATCAAGGGATCACAAATTTAACATTGGAGGGCACCGTGGAGGGTAAAAATCGTAGAGGGAGACCAAGAGATGAATACACTAAGCAGATTCAGAAGGATGTAGGTTGCAGTAGGTACTGGGAGATGAAGAAGCTTGCACAGGATAGAGTAGCACGGAGAACTGCATCAAACCAGTCTCAGGACTGAAGACCACAACAACAACAACAACTGTACTACTGTACAATATGGGTCTTGTACGGATACCATTTGAGGATGGTTCGAAGAACCTTCCGTAAAGCGACGTTCAACTGTCGTGACACAGCACGCGCACTGCCTGACGATCGGGATCTGCGCGCAGCGTTGTCTGCCATAGCAACAGCGATTTCATCGACCACTTGTGGTGCAATCAGTGGCCTGTCTCTTCTGTGAGCGACGCCCAGTTTTCCAGTTGATTCGAACTTCATCATGCTCCGTGCAGCAGGTGCAGAAAGAGGACCCTTCCGTAATCCTTTCAGCCTGCGATATTCTTGAAGTGCGGTTGCAGCATTACTGTTGTTTTGACAACAGAGCTTCATCGGTAATGCCCTGCTCCTTTTGTCCAAGGTCATGTTGACACGTCAACAAGTGCACTGCGGCTGATTAGGCGTGTGAGAGTATGAATGTTGATGACTGATCACAGCACCTGGTGGCCATAGTTGGAATTTGGACGGTGGGGCTCTGACGCATGGAAATCATGCACCCGATAGTCTGGACATCAATACTACCGTACTCGTAGGGTAATTAGTTTCCTCATTGTAACGTGTTGAACAGGGAAAATTTGATCATAACTACCCGGTATATATGTGCTGCAGCGCTAACTGACACTCTTTTCTGTTCTGCATGTTGTACCGTTCACATCTGTGTTCTGTGTCGTGTTACGCGGGATCTACGAGGTACTGATTTCCGTTATTGTTCAGAAGTTCAAATGGCTCTGAGCACTATGCGACTTAACTTCTGAGGTCATCAGTCGCCTAGAACTTAGAACTACTTAAACCTAACTAACCTACGGACATCACACACATCCATGCCCGAGGCAGGATTCGAACCTGCGACCGTAGCGGTCGCTCGGTTCCAGACTGTAGCGCCCAGAACCGCTCGGCCACTCTGGCCGGCGTTATTGTTCAGAGGTTCATAAATAAAGCCATATTTGTGTTACTTCGACCGGTTTCGTGTGTTACTTGGTTACTACACGATTGGCGACGTGTTTGGAATGGTATCCGCGTGTGCAATATTTAAGTGCGGTTTCATCAGGTTTCTTCATTATGGATGCCATGCGTCCGGCCCCTGGTTGAACAGCTTAATGCCAGTGACCACTTTGTTGGCTTCCATTAACAGACAGACTACCGCTCCTCCATATAATGATTCAGCCGAGCTTTGGATAGCTCAAGAAAATAGACTCCGAATTTTTTGGTTTTCAATGTGACAGACTCGAATTTTTGCAAAGCGTTCTTCCTCTCGTAGGTTGTACCTAAGGTGTATCAATTACTGTGTCAGCTCGCTCCTTTACAAGAACCGGTAGCTCTTATTTATGATCGTATGTGCAACTTATTGTCCAACTACTATCGCAAACGAACCCATGTCATAGCGGCGCGAGTTGAATTCTACCGGCGCCTCAAGAAACCAAACCAGTCATACAAGGCCTGAGTAGCCGAACTTCACGGCCTTAGCCGCAAGTGTCAATTCGTTACTGATGCCCATAACGACTCTTATCCAGACTCTATGGTGCGCGACGCAATTATCTTTTTGGCTGCAGAAGAAGAAGAACACCAGAAGGCTCTACTTTGTGAAAACCCTTACTGGCAGAAGTTTTGAAAATAGCGCAGTTTGTCGGACACCGCGTGACGAAATTGGAGAATGGGGCGATGTGGCAGTAATGTCACAAGATGTGCCCACTAGGACGACAGACAGCTTGCATGGGAAAGCGGTTCTAGGCGCTTCAGTCAGGAACCGCGCGACCGCTACGGTCGCAGGTTCGAATCCTGCCTCGAGCATGGATGTGTGTGATGTCCTTAGGTTAGTTAGGTTTAAGTAGTTCTAAGTTCTAGGGGACTGATGACCTCAGATGTTAAGTCCCATAGTGCTCAGAGCCATTTGAATCATTTGAGAAAGCAGCAGTAGCGGCGGTAAACATGTGGGGCCAGAGCTGAGCTGATCAAGGCCGGGCCAAAGAGCAGCAACCGCCTCAGATCCAGCGTTCTCTGTTCCTGTATTGTCCTTTCTGTTTTGTCCAGCACAAACGTTCGGCTTGCCCTAAGCGCTGGGCTACTTGTAATGCTTGCCAGAAGAAAGGCCACACTGCCTGCGTGTGGCGCTCGAGGACGGTTGCTCAGGATTCGGATATGGACGTCAACTCTGTGACTCCAATACTTGTGACTTCTTCCAAGTTGTTATCGAGTTAAGCGTTTTTCGCCAAGTGATCTGGCTACAGGTCGATACAGGTGCTGCAGTGATGTTATTGAAATCTCAGACCTATGTGAATTTAGGCTCGCGACCATCGACACTGGTTGGGTTGGGTTATTTGGGGGAAGAGACCAACCTGCGAGGTCATCTGTCTCATCGGATTAGGGTAGGTCGGGGAAGGAAGGCGGCCGTGCCCTTTCAAAGGAACCACCCCGGCATTTGCCTAGAGCGATTTAGGGAAATCACGGAAAACCTTAATCAGGATGGCCGGACGCGGGATTGAGCCGTCGTCCTCCAGAATGCGAGTCCAGTGTGCTAACCATTGCGCCATCTCGCTCGGTCGACACTGGCAACTGGGCATCTGGCCAGTTATAACAAACGGAACATTGTGCTCTTGGGAACAATTTACGGCATTGAGGCGTGGCGCCTTATATCGCTCCTCGTGAGAAGGACTCATGCGTGCTCAGTGACAGATGGTCTGAAGCGAGTTCAGCCGAGTATGTCGTTCTAATTTTCATCTGCCAGAGGACAGTAGCGGACAGACATTAAGAAACAGGTCAAGAGAATGTTTTTCTGAAATGTTCTGTTTATTTTTTGAAGGCAGTTTTGTTTATTTATGTTTGTACAGTATTGTATATGCTTTTAGTAGTGTGAATGATGCTTGAATGTGGCCTATAGTAAATATGTTGATCATTGTTCTATTGATGAACGTTGTACGAACTAGTGTGTGAAAGTTTTAAGACAGTGTGAATGCAGACGACGGGGAATTTTGTATCATAATATGGTAAGTAAGTTTATGGTAAATGGAAATGAAGTCGCATGCTTCTTGCCACAGCGTAGGGGACGATGCGGGAGACCCGCACCAACGTAGAAGACAAGGTCCTAATAGAGGTGGTTTTCCGTTGCCTTCCTCCGACAGTAATGGGGATGAATGATGATGATGAAGCAGATACAACAACACCCAGTCATCTCGGATCAGGCGAAAATCTCTGAACCCGCCGGGAATCCAATCCGGGACACCGTGCTCGGGAAGCGAGGGCGCTACCGCGAGACCACGAGCGGCGGACTTAAAGTAAAAGGGAAGCTAAATTGACTGCAAAGGAAAATAGTTAATAACTTAAAGTATACACAAAAAATGAGAATGTTAAATATCTATTTCGGGAAAAAGTACAGTTCAAAAGTGTGTTATTTGTTGATTGGTTAGTCACGAAAAGCGGAGACTAACGTCTGGAGGGAACTGACACCATGAATCCTGCAGGGCTGTCCATAAATCCGTAAGAGTACGATGGGTAGAGATCTCTTCTGAACACCACGTTGCAAGGCATCCCAGATGTGCTCAATAATGTTCATGTCTGGGGAGACTGGTGGCCAATGGAGGTGTTTAAATTCAGAAGAGTGTTGCTGGAGCCACTCTGTAGCAAATCTGGACGTGTGGGCTGTCTCATTGTCCTGCTGGAGCCGGACGCTGTGGCCGAGCGATTCTAGGCGCTGCTGCTATGGTCGCAGGTTCGAATCCTGCCTCGAGCGTGGACGTGCGTTATGTCCTTAGGTTAGTTAGGTTTAAGTAGTTCTAAGTTCTGGGGACTGATGACCTCAGATGTTAAGTCCCATAGTGCTCAGAGCCATTTTGAGCCATTAGAATCTCGAAACCAGTCGCAGTTTGAATAAATACTCGTTTTAGTATAACTGAGGCTGAACTCTCTAAATTAATTATCATACTAGGATGTTTGTTTTCTCTGTGACTAAGAAACATATTATCCCACTATCTGCAGCTACGCCATGAGGATAACCAGTTTCATGATAAGCATCACGACAGACTGTTTCGCATTCGGCTTCATGCCAACACATTCCATAACTTGTCATCATCCCGTTACACCAAAACGATACTAAAAGCTCTCTTAAAGAGTGCATACCTAGCTGAACATCCTGCATGGTTTGTAGCTCCCAAAACGTTCGCCTTCGATCTTGATAGTGCGAACCTCTGTGACCACTATGGCGCGCCACTTTTCATTGGGAGTTCATCGTGCAAGTTAATGGTTTGTTTACTAAAAAACGCTTTACCTTGTTTCACAAATTTTATTATGGTTACTGCACAAGCTAAGATTCGGGCTACATCCCACTTTCAAGTGCGCTACTAATTCCAAAGATGATAAAGCAAAGATAAACATGATGATAAGGCAAAGATTAACACCTCAACTTCTTGATGTATCGATCCTTGGCTTAATGTAAAATTACCTCAATGACAATTTTGTGACAAATTACATATGGAATTACACAATTCAGCAATTACACTTAGATCAGTAAACATAGCTAGGAATAAGATCATGCATCAGCCTGTTACTTATAATCTACTTATGACTGAGACACAGAGTTTTACTTCTATCTAGGAGCTGTGATGTCATCTAAAAGAGGTGAAATCATGCGGAAGTCTTATACATAGAGGAAACAGGGCAAAACTCAGCCAGTTGGAAATTCTAGAAATTAAAGAACAGATGTATACATCCCTACACCTATTATTAAATGCGCAAAACCAATTCAATTATTGACCTCTTTTAGATGATATCACAACTCCTAGATAGAAGTAAGACTTTTCGCCTCATTCCATGAGTAGATAATAAGTTGTACGCTGATGCATAACTTTATTCCTAGGTATGTTTAGTCATGTTAGTATAATTGCTGATTTGTGTATTTCTATAAGTAATTTGTCAAAAAATTATCACTGAAGTAATTTTACATTAAGCCAAGGATCGATACATTAAGAAGCTGAGAAGTTTGTTTTTGCCGTATCGTCATGTTTATCTTTGATTTGTCGTCTTTCGAATGATTAATATAAATGAAAGTGAGCTTATAACCCGAAACCTAGGTTGTGCAGCAACCATAATAAAATTTGTGAAACAAGGCAGAAAACAGTGTTTCTTTACTTAATTTACAATGTTTCACCAAGAATCTGCAGTTGAATCAGTTAAAATGGTTACTGGTTTGTTTTAATCGTTTCTTGAATGTCGCCTGTCTCCGTTTTGTGAAGTGTAATATATACATCCCATAGAAGTTTGATAAGTGTACCTCCCGGACACTTATTTTCCGTCGCCCACTTGATGCACATGGTGAGTCATTAGGAGGCAATATTTTACCTGTTATAATTACTAACACAACACTTTCTTACTAAAGATTGACCTTACGACCTCGCACTGAACGGGTTCCTTATTAGTCAGTTACTTTGTCTCAACAAGAAGGCTCCCACCCCACCACTTTTCATCGCACGTATTTAGTTGGCAATGGAGCTTTTTTTGAAGTCAGTCGACTACAGTAGTGTGGCAGCAGTCAGTCCATAAAAGGTCTGGTCCTCGCCACATCATACTTTGATACAGAGTAGGAGCTGCAGCCTAGTCACCGTTGCGACCGCGACTTACTATAGATATTCAGCAGCATAGCTCTGAACAGAACACAGCAACGGCTCTAGCACACGTACGCCGCTTCATTTAGTCGGTGAGCTCAAGTGCCTCGCACTCAGACTGCAAAGGAACGAAGCTAGCCGTTTTATAGCATTGATGAAAATCATCTCCTTCCTCATCCCGATTTGCTTCTCATTGTTCAGAGTCCCCTCCCCGATTTAACCATACTTCTGTGTACCTAGCTAGTGTAGCAGAACGTTTACACTGTATCATTTTTCATTCTGAAACAACAGTGAAGACTGCTCTCAGCTTAATATCGTGGTTTGCTCAATTCTGACTTCAGACTATACACTGACGTCCAAAACGTAAGGACGGAAGTAACTTTCGAATGATGCGTCAGTACCAGTAACTCGATGAAGCTTGGACCATACATAGAAAGAACTGCTACAATATACGAGGGCAGTTCAATAAGTAATGCAACACATTTTTTTTCTGAAACAGGGGTTGTTTCATTCAGCATTGAAATACACCAGGTTATTCCCCAATCTTTTAGCTACACAACACTATTTTTCAACGTAATCTCCATTCAATGCTACGGCCTTACGCCACCTTGAAATCAGGGCCTGTATGCCTGCACGGTACCAATCCACTGGTCGATGTCGGAGCCAACGTCGTACTGCATCAATAACTTCTTCATCATCAGCGTAGTGCCTCCCACGTATTGCGTCCTTCATTGGGCCAAACATATGGAAATCCGACGGTGCGAGATCGGGGCTGTAGGGTGCATGAGGAAGAACAGTCCACTGAAGTTTTGTGAGCTCCTCTCGGGTGCGAAGACTTGTGTGCGGTCTTGCGTTGTCATGAAGAAGGAGAAGTTCGTTCAGATTTTTGTGCCTACGAACACGCTGAAGTCGTTTCTTCAATTTCTGAAGAGTAGCACAATACACTTCAGAGTTGATCGTTTGACCATGGGGAAGGACATCGACAGAATAACCCCTTCAGGTTCCAGAAGACTGTAACCATGACTTTACCGGCTGAGGGTATGGCTTTAAACTTTTTCTTGGTAGGGGAGTGGGTGTGGCGCCACTCCATTGATTGCCGTTTTGTTTCAGGTTCGAAGTGATGAACCCATGTTTCATCGCCTCCAACAGTCTTTAACAAGAAATTGTCACCCTCAGCCACATGACGAGCAAGCAATTCCGCACAGATGGTTCTCCTTTGCTCTTTATGGTGTTCGGTTAGACAACGAGGGACCCAGCGGGAACAAACCTTTGAATATCCCAACTGGTGAACAATTGTGACAGCACTACCAACAGAGATGTCAAGTTGAGCACTGAGTTGTTTGATGGTGATCCGTCGATCATCTCGAACGAGTGTGTTCGCACGCTCCGCCATTGCAGGAGTCACAGCTGTGCACGGCCGGCCCGCACGCGGGAGATCAGACAGTCTTGCTTGACCTTGCGGCGATGATGACACACGCTTTGCCCAACGACTCACCGTGCTTTTGTCCACTGCCAGATCACCGTAGACATTCTGCAAGCGCCTGTGAATATCTGAGATGCCCTAGTTTTCCGCCAAAAGAAACTCGATCACTGCCCATTGTTTGCAACGCACATCCGCTACAGACGCCAGTTTAACAGCTCCGTACAGCGCTGCCACCTGTCGGAAGTCAATGAAACTATACGAGACGAAGCGGGAATGTTTGAAAATATTCCACAAGAAATTTCCGGTTTTTTCAACCAAAATTGGCCGAGAAAAAAAATGTATTGCATTACTTATTGAACTGCCCTCGTAATACTGAAGGTAAATGAAGGGAATACTCAATGAGACGAAAAGAAACGACACTTTTAATCAAAAACAATAATTACAATGAAGTCACCGCGATTTGTGATGTGTCCTTAGACATTACAAAAGGCGGTGCGTTGTTCTAAATAGGGCCTGTGATCACCAAGGATGGCAATGCATACTCCTAAACGTGCCCCAACCTGGATACAAAGTTGAAAGCAGTTCTCATATTAGAACGTTCCACTACTTCATCAGCACTGTTGAAGAATGCTAGCTGGTCTTTGGTGCACAAGCACGTCTCCCCAAAGCCTGCTACACGTGCTCCATGGGATTTAAGCCGAGGGAACGGGCAGGTCAACTCATTCGCCCAACATTCTCCTACACTTATATTGTTCGACGCCGTCGCGCTTTGTCATCCATAAGTGAAGCCAGGGCGAATGCATCCATGAAAAGACACACATGGAGACCGAGTACAATGTCACAATAACGTTGATCGGTCAGTGTGCCGTCTACAAAAAGTTTGAGGTCCATCTATCCACGCTCCATTATGCCTCCCCACGCTGTACACCTGGACCACTGAAAAGAACATGTTCGACCATGAAAAGTAGACGTATGTAGGTGGACTGGACATTTACTTGCGCATAGCTTCAGAATGAGTGGAAATTTCATGTTGCGAGAGGGAAGCAGTTGCGTGTGACGTCTGTGGAATAGTTGACTTGGCAGTGGCAGTAGTACCTCTGAACTTGTGTATCTTTGGCTCACTTGTAGAGCGGAGAGTAGTCGCGTGTTGCACATGGAGTAAACTGGCAGAACCTTTAGCGTAGTACATACTGAAGGAGGACTTTGCTGAAGAAAACCGTTAGAAATTATTAATCTGATACAGAGACTTACAGACGCATCAATTATGGAACAGAGAAAATGGATTTTCATTCTGGATACGTTTTTAAGGTAATAATTTTTCAGGTGGCGCGTACTGATAATGTTAGCAATACTTGCAACAGAACAGTCCAGCTTCCTACACCAGTTTGGGTCATCTCAATTTAATTCATTTTAATTTGCATAATCGTAAAAGCATTGTCTTTAAAACTTCTGTGAAGAAAGTAAAGTTTTTGGTTTTTTGTGAGTTTTATGTTTTTGTGAAGCAAGAGTTTAAAATACAGCATTGTTATCATAATGAACGGATTAGTATTTTTATTTCAAGTAAGAACTTGTGGTTTTTTTCTTTAGTTTGAGAAAATCATCCTAATAATTTTAACAATAGTTTAGTTTTACTTACTTTAGCATATTTTAGCTGGTGCCATTTCTTCACGCTGTGTGTTGCTGCTGATTATGCTGTAGTTCTTCAGGTGAGACTCTTCTCATATTTTCTTGGTTCTTTTGTTTCTCATCTTACGTTTCCAATGCACAAATTCTAAGTAATTTCAGTGTTTCAACTTTTTGGAGCAGCGCGCAGTTTAATTTTAGTAGCGATTTTTGACTAACAGTTTCGATTTAATTTATTGCACAATGAACGCCACGTAGTTTTGTCTTTATGTGAATGTATTCACTGAGACACGGAGTTCGCAACAGTAATTTCAGTTCAGTCTTTTTATAACAGAGCGCAGTACATTCAGTTTTGAGTAAAAAGCACCGAACATTTTAATGCTCATGAACGAACGAACGATCGAGTCAGAGTAACTTTCAACCATCCTGGACGTCCGCTCATATGGCGAGACTTAGTAACACGTAATTCAATAATGAAAATTGTCAAATGTGACCGTTTTGGTGGTTCAGGTGTTACGGTTTTGGAAAGCACAATGTTGCATGGGTGTGCTGACCAGCAAATTTTTGAGCATGGTACGCTCGCCTGCCAGTATTATTGTGACTCTGTACTCCCTCACCATGTACATCTTTTCAGTTGTGCAGTCTGTCCTGACCTTACTTTTATGGATGACAATACGCGATCTCATCGAACAATGCGAGAGGAGGAGCTCTTGGAACAAGACGAAGATATTCGGTGAACGTACTGCCCCTCTCGTTCCCCCGACTTAAATCGCATCGGCCACGTGTAGGAACCGTAGGGGAGACGTACTGCCTAATCCCCACATGCTCCAACAACCACCTAGCAGTCGTCAAACGTCATTATGGAGGAATGGAACGCCCTACCACGAGAACTCATTACAAGCTTTGTAGCATGGGAGAACGTTGCAGAGCACACATTGCTGTCCATGGCGACCACACTCCTAATTAAGACCCACCTCCCTCCTTTCGTGATGACCGGGAGACGGTCATGAATCGCAATCACTTCAGTGTAATTATTATCTATGAATAAAACTGCCATTTCCGTCGTTTCGCAGTGAACTTCCTTCAATTACCCTCTGCAATATACTGTGGCAGTTGTTTCCATATATGGTAGGCTTCGTCGAACTGTGTTATTTGGCCCTGATGCATCATCTGAAACTTATTTTCGTCCTGAATTTTCTTCACACTAGAGTATGTTCGTGTTTATTACTCCGTATCTTCTTTCTACATCCACATCTACATCCATACTCCTATAGCCACCTGACGGTGTGTGGCGGAGGCTACTTTGAGTACCTCTATCGGTTCTTCCTTCTATGCCAGTCTCTTATTGTTCGTGGAAAGAAAGATTGTCGGTATGCCTCTGTGTAGGCTCTAATCTCTCTGACTTTATCCTCATGGTCTCTTCGCGAGAAATACGTAGGAGGGAGCAATATACTGCTTGACTCCTCGGTGAAGGTATGTTCTCGAAACTTCAACAAAAGCCCGTACCGAGCTACTGAGCGTCTCTCCTGCAGTCTTCCACTGGAGTTTATCTATCATCTCCGCAACGCTTTCGCTATTATTAAATGATCCTGTAACGAAGCGCGCTGCTCTCCGTTGGATCTTCTCTATCTCTGCCATCAACACTATCTGGTACGGATCCCACACTGGTGAGCAATATTCAAGCAGTGGGCGAACAAGTGTACTGCAACCTACTTCCTTTGTTTTCGGATTGCATTTCCTTAGGATTCTTCCAATTAATCTCAGTCTGGCATCTGCTTTACCGACGATCAACTTTATATGATCATTCCATTTTAAATCACTCCTAATGCCTACTCCCAGATAATTTATGGAATTAACTGCTTCCGGTTGCTGACCTGCTATATTGTAGCTAAATGATAAAGGATCTTTCTTTCTATGTATTCGCAGCACATTACACTTGTCTACATTGAGATTAAATTGCCATTCCCTGCACCATGCGTCAATTCGCTGCAGATCCTCCTGCATTTCAGTACAATTTTCCATTGATACAAACTCTCGATATACTACAGCATCGTCCGCAAAAAGCCTCACTGAACTGCCGATATCATGCACAAGGTCATTTATGTATATTGTGAATAGCAACGGTCCTACGACACTCCCTTGCGGCACACCTGAAATCACTCTTACTTCGGAAGACTTCTCTCCATTGAGAATGACATGCTGCCTTCTTTAGCTAAGAACTCTCCAATCCAATCACACAATTGGTCTGATAGTCTATATGCTCTTACTTTGTTCATTAAACGACTGTGGGAAACTCTATCGAACACCTTGCGGAAGTCAAGAAACACGGAATCTACCTGGGAACCCGTGTGTATGGCCCTCTGAGTCTCGTGGACGAATAGCGCGAGCTGGGTTTCACACGATCGTCTTTTTCGAAACCCATGCTGATTCCTACAGAGTAGATTTCTAGTCTCCAGAAAAGTCATTATACTCGAACATAATACGTGTTCCAAAATTCTACAACTGATCGACGTTAGAGATATAGGTCTATAGTTCTGCACATCTATTCGACGTCCCTTTTTGAAAACGGGGATGACGTGTGACATTTTCCAATGTTTTGGAACGCTACGCTCTTTTAGAGACCTGCGGTACACCGCTGCAAGAAGGGGGGCAAGTTCCTTAGCGTACTCTTTCTTATTAGAATTGTGATATCATCGACCCTTCCGCACATACAAACAAATCAGGGACCCCTGCAAATAAGAACGTTGTCGGTGCCTTACGCTGTCAGATACTGGCTACCTAAGCAAGTTAAAATACCAGCAGCCCGTTCCTACCAACCGTGCCCGCAAGCTGGAGCGAACTCCTCTCATTTTCGTCGCCTAGGATTGCTTGAGCTATGCAACACAGCTTATTTCAGTTGATGCTGGCAGTATCTAGTAATTTGTCGTGATGGCGAGTGTATTGGCAAAAACGTTCCCGCTTAAAAAAAATCATTAACTGTACATTAGAGTGATACTAAACATTACTGAGGAGTCAACTTGGCATTCTGTGAAACAGTCGGGTATTGTAACTTAACACTTTTATGTTCTTTATTGGTGACATGAAGAAGGAAAATAAATAATTCAGCAGCCAATGTCGCAGTGACTTCCGGATGCGAATGCACATCAAAGAATGGTACAAACTCTTACGCAGGTATTTGAAACTGTATTTCTGACATATCCCCTAACTACACTGCCTGGAACTCGGCGGAGATAAGCTACCGAGTAAGGGAGTACGAGGAAGGAAAATGTAATTTTCCTTGAGTTGTCGTTCTTCAGAACGACGTCTGACCGCCACTGACTAGGCATTTGACCTATTGCTGGGTCATTTAAGCTCCCGTGTACAGGGAGCGATATCTCAAGGCTTCTCGGAACGGACTTGGTTCTAGAAGGTTCCACTCACCACTGCTACATGCTTTGTTTAAGCTTTCACGAGAACTTCGCATTGGTGTTCAGTAATGTCTTCTTAATTGTTCGTTACTTTGATGAAGTAGTTGTAAGTGTCCAGTTTCCCCCTAAAATGTTAATTAAAATTGTAAAAGGGAAGATAATGAATCTTAAATGGTTACTGAGTAATGGAAGAACGGTGACTGGCAGGAAATGATAATTTCGTTAGTAATTTTGTGGAAACCTGTTACATGTCGTCTGCATAGAATGTACACGCCGCTACACAGCACGGTGTTCCATGATGGAATGGAGCATGCGGGGAAACATACTTGGATGTGGTGTAGGCACGGAGCAATCACCATAGAACAAGAGCCTTATAACGCACCAGCCTAAGTTTCTTTTAAATGTTGTTGTTGTTGTGGTCTTCAGTCCTGAGACTGGTTTGAAGTAGCTCTCCACGCTGCTCTATCCTGAGCAAGTTTCTTCATCTCCCAGTACTTACTGCAACCTACATCCTTCTGAATCTGCTTGTGTATTCATCTCTTGGTCTCCCTCTACGATTTTTACCCTCCATGCTGCCCTCCAATGCTAAATTTGTGATCCCTTGATGCCTCAGAACATGTCCTACCAACCGGTCACTTCTTCTAGTCAAGTTGTGCCACAAACTCCTCTTCTCCCCAATTTTATTCAGTACCTCCTCATTAGTTATGTGATCTACTCATCTAATCTTCAGTATTCTTCTGTAGCACCACATTTCGCAAGCTTCTATTCTCTTCTTGTCCAAACTATTTATCGTCCATGTTTCACTTCCATACATGGCTACACTCCATACAAATACTTTCAGAAACGACTTCCTGACACTTAAATCTATACCCGATGTTAACAAATTTCTCTTCTTCAGAAACGCTTTCCTTGCCATTGCCAGTCTACATTTTATATCCTCTCTACTCCGGCCATCATCAGTTATTTTGCTCCCCAAATAGCAAAACTCCTTTACTACTTTAAGTGTCTCATTTCCTAATCTAATTCCCTCAGCATTACTCGACTTAATGCGACTACATTCCATTATCCTCGTTTTTCTTTTGTTGATGTCCATTTTATATCCTCCTTTCAAGATACTGTCCATTCCATTCAATTGCTCTTCCAAGTCCTTTGCTGTCTCTGACAGAATTACAATTTTTTTAAATAAGAAATAATAACATTCTGTGGGCACGACAGTATGTCCTTATATTCTATCCATGATGGGCTGACATGTTTGTAATTGCACCAGGCCATGGTGATTCAGTTTAACGTTGACTATTGTTGAAGCAGATAGGATAGTTAGCTCTCCGAAACAACATGCAGGTTGGTTACAGTTAAACATTTGCTACATAGGCAGTGTAGACGGAACACTGAAAGGAAGATCAAGAAGTTACCGATGAGGACGTTACTGGAACATATACGAGTATGCAACGTACCGCGACTCTGATTCGGGTGTGTGCTGGCGGAACAAAAAATCACAATACCAAGAAGGAGTTTGCGACATAAACGAAATATGGTAGGCGCGTTTCTACATCTGAAAGATAATGTCTATTCACGTTTCACTTCGGTCGTACAGTATATACGAGGCACTAGTAACGCCACTCAGGATGCAAATCAGGTTTGCTTCAAATATTCGCTATAACGGTCGTGAGGGTTAGTTACCTTTGAGATTGGACGTGGTGAGTTGAGGTTAGTCAAAAATGCCTTTAACGCGGCCAAGACTCCATGATTGACACCTCACTGAGTTTAAACGAGATCCGGCAATAGGGCTACGAGAAGCGTATGTTCATTCTGCAAAACTGCAGCTGGAATGTAGCCACTGTACATGATTGTAGGCATAGGTGGTCTCGAGAATGTGCGGTCGCGTGAAGTCGGGGCTCCGGACGACCACGTGGCACTACCGAGAGGGTAGACCATCGTGTTCGGCCTATGGCTCTGGTGCATCGTACTACATGTGAGGCAGCAACCTGAGCAGCAGTTGGAACTACAGTCACACAACGAACTGTGACAAATCGGCTACTTCAAGGAGAGTTCCGAACCTGACGCCCTGTAGCGTACGTTCCACTGACCCCAAACCACCGCTTTTCGCGACTCCACTGATGTCAAGAAGGCCTCATTGGAGGGCAGCGTCGAGGTCTGTTGTGTTTCGTGATGAATGCTGGTTCTGCCTTGGTGCCAGTGATGGCGTGTGTTAGTTAGAAGGAGACCAGTTATGGGCCTGCAACCAACATGCCTGCGTGCTAGGCACACTGTACCTTCACCTGGAGTTATGGCCTGGGATGGGATTTAGTATGACAGCAGGAACACACTAGTGGTTCTCTCACGCATCCTGACTCCAAATCTGAACGTCAGTCTGATGACTCGATCTGTGCTACCGTTCATGAACAGCATTCCAGAAGATGTTTTCGAATAGGCTAACGCTCGCCCACATACCGCTGTTGTAATTCAACATGCTCAACATATTGTCGTCATTTTGGACTGGCCTACTCAATCACCAGGTCTGTCTCCAGTCAAGCACATGTAGGACATCAACGGACGACAGCTCCAGCGTCATCCACAAACTGCGCCAACTGTCCCTCTATTGACCGACCAAGTGCAACAGACCTGGAACTCCACCCCGCAAACTGAGATCCGGCACCTGTACAATACAATACACACAAGTTTGCACTCTTGAATTTAACATATTGATAGTTGCACTTGTTATTAATGTACCATTAATTCACATTTGGAATGGCTTATCTCGTGCTTACATTAACCTGTGATCTTGTAATATTAATCATTTAAATATGTTACCTGGACAAATGTACTCTTGAGGTTTCATTATTCTCCAGTAATTATGTTTTGGTGTTGCGATTTTTTTCCGTCGGTGTTTAAGCACCGTCAAGTATGCAAGGGATCAGTGTAGCATTCTTGTCTTTCTGACGTGTTGTGAGGCAAAAGTGGAAACGTCAACTATGGCAACGTTGTTGCAAAACGCGTCCAAACAGGACTAACATGCCGTTATTCTATTGTTGGGTGCCGAAGGATAGACACCCATCGTAGAATGAAGAGAGTCTGTGGGGTATCATGTCTGTTAGGAACCACCGTTGTGGAATGGTGCGCCAAGTTCCGTGCTGGTCGCGATTCGACACAAGACACTGGTCGACCTGGTAGTTCAGCCCCCTCCGTTATACGAGACACCAAAGACACTCGAGCCCCCGCCCTATAGTGCTGATCTCTCCCCATGCGAATATCACGATTTCGGTCCCTTAAAAAAGGCCTTGAAGGTATGACAATTCCTCTCGGACGAGCATGTTCAGCAGGCAGTTACGGACTTCTTCGCACAGCAGGACACGGTGCTTTCCCAAAGGGGTATTTCAGCCTAGTGCATCGGTGTAACGATTTCCTCAGTGTTCAAGGCGACTTTGCCTCATTGGCATACCTATTCTGGTCTACATGGTCTATGAACGGATACTTTTTGATCGCCTCATATATTTACAGTATGGGCACTCAATTTGGCAGGAATGATGTTCAGCCTGTGCGCTGCAGGATTTGCGCTGTCAGTAATGTTAGTGTCCTGACTTGCCGTCGGGTGCCGGTACTGCTTCTGTGACTTAGTGTTGCAACACAAGGATCAGTGGACGTTACAGCTGCAGACAGTTGCCATGGATCTGGACAAGGTGAACAGGACTTTACTCCTAAAGCTGTTTTATCAAAACAACAGATACAGTCCTGCTGTTTTTCTCGAGTATCGACGTATTAAAGCAATACGGAGAAATCCTCTTTCTACACTGATATTGAAGAACGTGATTCGTAAGTTCGGATTAGGTGGTGATTTGGGAATTGCTTCTGGTAGAGGCCGACGGCAAGTTGCGCCACAAATTGTTAAAGAAGTTACTGTCGCCGTGGCTGAGTGAGTTGGACGCAGTGTGCTATCTTCAAGCAATGCTTCACGACAGCTGAAAAGTCCGTGGTAGACCGTTCGAAAGGTGCTGTGAACAACTGTGAGATGGCAGCTCTAGTGCGGTTCCAGGCTGTCACGGATGCAGGTGGTCGTCATATTGAGAAACGATTGTACACAGGGAGGTAAACTCCGTCCGAACAGGCCTTGAAAGCCCAAGTACCGACCGACCACCGTGCCATGTTACTCTCTCGTGTAGAAATCAAAATGTTTTTCTTTCAATGGTTTACTCGTTATTCTCTACCGCAAGCTGTCACAAAAGTTTTCACAAAATCTCATTGTCCTACGAACACTCTTTTTTCGTGGAGCAACTTTCAAGTAGAGAAAGTTTAATTATAAAGACTCTGTAATGCGTTTCACATTACTGAGCCGTGGTTTATTTCACAATGTGAATTTACATGGAAGTGTTCCCATTTATTTTCAGTAGCTTCGCTTACTGTACTGTATATAAATTGCTGTGCGAAGAGCTAACAATGATGTCTATACTACCTCGATGTCGATTTCCGATCTCAGAGAATGCAACTTCAACGTGCCTGCAGATGCTTTTCATCTGCATAATCCACCATATCGTAATCAGGCAAAAAAATTTCACAGGTCTGTAGGTGATTCACTTATTTCTGGCTGTGAACTTTTGTATCAACATGCGATGAATCGACTGATGTGGGAGCAGAATCGAAAAGTATTTTCATTTTGCGTACTCGTGACATTTCGTGGCAGCCATGTTGTAATCACGCAACAAACGAAATACGAGCGAGTTGACCGCCACGTTCAGACAGCTAGAGTTCGACATCCAGATAGTATAGAGATCACTAGAAGCGGAGTTCAATATTTACTCTCTAGAGATGTTATTTTTCATCCAATTGTTTCGTGAGCGGCACCTGGAGCGCCCAAACATATTATTCTTGTCAGACGCTAAATATAGGGCCATAGGGTTGACTTTTATGCTGGTAACATAACAATTTCGTCTGATTTTCATTTATACCCCTTATTGCCTTGGTTCACCGAAGCAAAATTATAAAAGTTACACTCACTTAGGAGGATCAGTAGCGTTCGGTACTGGAGACAATCTTAAATAAGATTAGGGAAATTCAGTTTTGAGAAGGGGAGCCGCCACATAGTTCTTGCACTGACTACATCGCACTACCTCCCCCCCCCCCCCCCCCCTTTCTTAGGAGAACAGTTTTGTTCGGAAGGTACATCAGTTGGAGTCCCGCACATACGGAATAACCTTCTGAAGCCAACGATATGCAGTCCGACAGGACATGACTCATAGTGCACTGTAAGGTCACTGGGCAAGGCAGTGGCATTAATCGTTGCGGGTCTTCTGGCAGCTGACTGTGAGGCAAGATAGCAGTCTTGGCGCCAAGATGTACCACGTGATCGACCTTGGCTTTTGCCGTCGCATATTTCGGCCCTCCTGCACTCTTTTCAAAGCTTGTGGAACGACGCTGTGGGATCCATTCAGTTCCTGGCCTGTGTTCCAATGACCGCGCCACACCTAACGTAATACAAATGTGCTTGCCGCGCCATCCTGCTTCCTGTGACTTCGTGTCATTTTGCCAAACTTAAACGATACGTAATTAGAACCATAGCCTAGACCTCCGTGTACATCGTTCAGGCAAGATATTTTTGCAATGTATGGCCACGCTTTTGTTTTTCAATTTATTGGCTTTCGCGACAATCCTAACGGTACGAAAGTAAAGCTAACACAGCACCCAGTCTCTGAGCGAAGGAAATCTCTGAGTCGGTCGGGAATCGAACCCAGGCCCCTTCCCATAGCAATCCACCGCGCTGACCGAGCTGCTACCAACAATTTCCATGCTTTCGTGTAGCAGCCTCATAGTACAGCTTGCACACTGTCACCATGGGACAAGTTTGTTTTGTGAATCTCAAAGATTCCATATTATGAGTGTAATATAACGTGCGACTTATCCAATAAGACAGGCTGAGAAAGAAACAGTGCAATTCTGTCAGAGACAGCAAATGACTTGGAAGAACGGCTGGTAGTGTGTTGAAAAAAGGTTATAAGATAAACATAAACAAAAGTAAAATGAGGATAATGGAATGTAGTTGACTGAAGTAAGGTGATGCGGACAGAATTAGATTAGAAAATGAGACGCTGAAAGTAGTCGACGAACTTTGTTACATTTCTCTGTAAACTGTGGCGCGAGCAGCGCCTGCGGTGGAAGAAGTGCCTTTTCCCGGAACAACACTACAATTGCCGTATAGAGAAATTAAGAATCAGTTTCCCTTCTAGCGGTGCTGTGCGACATGCTGTGATTTACGTAGATTCAGTTTGTGTTACTGTCTTCCATTAGTTATATCAGCTACTGATTTCTTTATTCCTTACAGTGCTAGCGCATTTAATGCAAAATGAGCACTCTTGGGGCATGTTTGTGCACTACGTCGACAGTGATTTAATAGGCGTGATGCAGGAAGGTCGATACACCGCCTTCCTTACCCTCGCCCCCACCCTGCAACGCTCCCAACACCTTCTCCAATCCCATCTTGACCGGTTCACCGCTTGGTGCAACCAGTGGTTGCTCAAGGTCAATCCTTCCAAAACCCAGGCGATCATTGTAGGCAAAACCACCCCTTCCTTCCATCTCCTCGACTTCTATGTCACCATTTATGGCCACCCTATCGCCCTCACCCCCACCCTTAAATTGGCGTCACCCTTGACCGTCGCCTCTCCTGGACCCCCCATCTCCGGACAATCCAAGCCAGGGCACACTCCTGACTCCGTCTTCTCAAGCTCCTTTCTGGCCGCACATGGGTCTGGACCCATCCACCATCCTCCACACCTATAAATCCCTCATCCGCCCTAAACTCTGCTACGCCCACCCCGCCTGGATCTCCGCCCCTCCTACCTTTTACAAATCCCTTCAAATCTTAGAACACCATGTGCTCCGCCTCGCCTATCGCATCCGCCTCCCCTCCCCCACACGGATCCTGTAAGACCTTATTCCGTTCCTGCACCTCCTCCTGTTCCTCAGATGGATACGGATCCTCTACATCTCCTGTAAACTTGATCCCCCCTCACCCGCTTGTCTCTCCCATCCTCTCCCACCCTCGTCCGCTGCCGCGCATGTATTCGCACATCCCTCCCGTTTCCATCTCTCCACTCTCCATATCCTCTCCCAAGGTGGCTTCCACCAGCTCCCCCTCCCTGATGATGCCCTCATCCCTTCCATCTACCCATCTTATCAACTTTGATCCTCCTCTTCCACATCCTGTGTTTTTTCCTTACGGCACCCTCTCTCCCTTCTCTCCCTCCTCCCTTCCTCCCCCCTCCGCCCCTGGGCTTCCCCTACCCCCTTACCTTCTTTCCTCCCCCCATATCCTCTGCCATTGGCATCTACACTCTCCCCTCTCCCTCCTATCCCACCTTTTTCCCCTTTCGGCAGGTCCCTGGACTCGCACACGTCACGTGAACATTCGCGCGACAGAGATCATCGCCATCGGTTTTGTGTGTGTGCCGTCATATTTGTGCTTCAGTGTTTTTCGCCGCCCACACCCCATAGTTCATGTGTGTCATCACGGTCATCAGTGTTCGTGTACAGTGCTGACTGTTTTTTGTTTCCCTACACCTGTGAATAGCTTCATGTTTCTTAATTACTGTGTCTACTGTTTTTTGTTCACCGTTATGTTCTGTTATTCTGGCTCTTCATTGTGTCTCTTTGTACTGCCTGTGGCTGAAGAGCGACGTAATGTTGCCGCTGCCAGCCCACCTTTTGTGTAAGGTGTAAAATCACAATAAAGAAAAAAAAAGAGGGTCGATATAACCTCGTGAAACATCGTTTAAATTCCAGTTGTGACGTAGTTGGGTAGAGCGTGTGGGGATTACTCGCGTGCTAGTTCATCCGTCTACATACTTGTATCTAGGCAGCAAAAAGCTGATGGTAATCTAGCAGAGTCGATATAAAATGATGTTTGACATTAGCAAGAAAAATTCGTCTCATAAAGAAAGAAATTTCTCAACGCGAATATAAATTTAAATTTTAGGAAATGTTTTCTGAAAGTATTTGTTTCGAGTGTAGCCCTGCACGGAAGTGCAACGTGGACAGTAAATAGCTCTGGCAAGAAGAGAATAGAAGCATTTGAAATATGATGCTAGAGAAGAGCACTGAAGATTAGGGAGACAGATCAAATAACTGTTGAAGAGGTACTGAATCGAATCATGGGGAAAAGCACATTTATGTCACAGCTTGAGCAAAAGAAGGGATCGAGTGGCAGAGAACATCCTAAGACACCAAGGAATCATCATTTTGGTACTTGAGGGAAGTGTGAGTGCTAAGAATTGTGGAGGGAGACCAAGGAATACATAGAATAAGCAGTTACTTTTTTCCGTTTTTCGTAGTTCCTTAGCTGCTTCAAAATTCTCGGGGATATGTTCCGTATTTGCAACTGAATGAAAGGCAGTTTATTTTTTTTTATTTTTTTCAAAAGCGGTCTATTTCAACTTGCCTGACTCATACCACTTCCTCGTGCGATTGCGCGGGAATTCATTGCGGATCAAATGCAACAGCAGCAAGAACATTAATTTCTTCCTCTTTAGTCGTCATTTGTTTCCTTCTGTTACGTTGTCTAGATCTTACACTACCACTTTCACGTAACTGGTTGAAGAGGTTGATAAATAGTAGCCGAGATGGATGACGTCTGTTGGGATAGCCGGCCTTGTGGCTGAGCGGTTCTAGGCGCTACAGTCTGGATCCGCGCGACCGCTACGGTCGCAGGTTCGAATCCTGCCTCGGGCATGGATGTGTGTGATGTCCTTAGGTTAGTTAGGTTTAAGTAGTTCTAAGTTATAGGGGACTGATGACTTCAGAAGTTAAGTCCCATAGTGCTCAGAGCCATTTGAACGTTTTTGTTTTTTGTTTTTTTTTTTTTTTTTTTGTTGGGGAGGGGGGGGGGGGGGGGGGGGGGGAGGGGGGATATCTTGCCGCATACACCGTACAAGAACGAACTGTATTCATTCTACGCTGTCCATGCACCATGAGCCTATCGGCTTTTTCTGCATTAGTAAATCCCACCGTTCACTCACGACCTACCGCTTGGACCGTAAAGAGGAGATTAGTGTTTTACGTCCCGTCGACGACGAGGTCATTAGAGACGGAGCACAAGCACGGATTGGGGAAGGATGGGGAAGGAAACCGGTCGTGCCCTTCCAAAGGAACCGTCCCGGCATTTTTCTGAAACGATTTAGAGAAATAACGGAAAACTTAAATCAGGATGGCCGGAGACGGATTTGAACCGTCGTCCTCCCGAGTGCGAGTCTAGTGAGCTAACCACTGCGCCACCTCGCTCGGTACTGCTTGGACTTTCACACACTAACTGACTATCAAGTCGCAATGTACTTAAGGAACGAACAAGCACACTGTAAGCAAACATAACAACATCGCAGCTAGCAACTACACAGGTTGAATAGCATCAGCAAGTGTTGGCGTGGAAACTTTTCAAAATATGGTATCTTGTAAACGACTCGTACTAGAATCCTGCAACAAAAACCATTGACATTCTAATTTACCTTACTTTTAGTTTATTTATGTCAGTAGGCAGTGTTCCATTTAAAAAGTGTACGTCCGCACAAAAAAGCACTTTCTAAATATTATCTCATTCCATTTATTGGCCAACAGTACGAGGCCCTGACTACCAATCCATTGTGTGAAAACCGAACATTAGAAGCATCTTCTGTTTCCGCAATATTTACGGTGCACGTTTTAGGTGATTCCTCCTGTATATAAACGAACATGTATTACAGGCCACTGAATATGCTTAATAAACAAAATGAACGAAATGTATATGGCAAAAACAAACTGCCTTTAATTTAGTTGCAAAGACAGAAATACTTCCACGAATAATAACCAGTTGAAATGAACGTGAGCAGCGGTAATTACTCAGAGATGAAGAGGCTTGCACAGGACAGACAAGCTTAGAAAACTGTAACAAACCACTCTTCGTAATGAAGACAATAACAACCACAAAACTTGGATTTGTGGTGGAAGTTGGAGCACAAATTCATGGAGTGCAGTAGTACGTTGAGAGATGATATTTTCACAGTCGGCGGGTCCACCGAGGTACAAGAGCTCGGACGCCCGCTACCAGAAATAACAACAGACAGTCGCTGCGTGTCCATCATTCTGACGGCGCTGCTCATTACTCATCTGTGAGACTCCGCTGAGGCCTAAGCAGTTACATGGACAAAGCACAAGGTTCTCTCGCAGTTGTCTGTCCCATTCACTTAGCATTGTTCGCATTAAGGCAAAGGCTGACTAGTCCTTGGTAAACCGGAACGAGGACCAGAACCTTGAAGTAACGCACTTCACCCAGTCCCTCGTAACTCATACTACAAAGATGTACTGATTAACCACTACATTACGCTTACGTAACCAATTTGTACACCTGTATTCGCAGATCGTATTTTAAAATCCGCGACTGGTTTCCAGTACCTCAGTGATGTTGTGAGGATCTAATTTTCGCTCACATTGTTCGTTTTAAATGTTTATGTCAGATCCTGTTCTTTCTCATGGTTGACTAGGTATCAATTAAACATTCGATTGCAGGTCAAACTGCCAAATGAATACCAGGTAAAACTGATCTTTGCCCACTGATAACGATGTTTGGAATGGCAGCATTGCCTAGCTGCCCTTGTAGTCATTGTTTCGTTGGAGTCCGCCTGAGAGCAGTCGGTAGCGGATAGTCGTTAGTTAAAAGTCGTTTATTACAGTCTGCAGTAGCAGTCTGATAGAATGTTTCCACTTGCATTGTAATGATTTAGACCGAAATAAGTATGAGTCAAACGGAAATTATTCGTGCGAGTTTTATCGTTAGAACTGAGAGTAATAGTGCAATTTCAGTATGGAATGTTTTTGAGGCATATAGGGTGTTTCATAATTTCTGTTACAGAGCTTCTAGGAGCTGTAAATAAAGTTTTGGAAAGGAATATATGTACGGCGAAGTACCACAGCCAGCCCTTCTAGTTGCGAACGTATCAGTTTATCGCAGAAGGGGCGACCATTCATGGGCGGTAGGTGAAGCGGCACTTCATTAATATTTTCATCTTGTCACACTTTAAAATTTTTATTTATATCATCATGTATGCCGATTTTCCCTCCAAACTTATTTCCCTCTTTTGTACTGCGCTGAACTCTACCGTAGCAACAGGCACAAGATTCTGACAAGGTGAAATGAAGTAGGCTTCCCTTCTCTCCGCTCAACCTCGTGGGTGGAGCCGTAGGCCGAGCTTAGCTGTATGGTTGCTATAGCAAGCGTGACGTCACTTGCTCTAGTTTGTCCAAGGGGGAGAGGGGAGGGGGCGAGTATGCATTCAGTAAGATTGGAAATTTTATTCCCGGTTACACCTACTTCCAGACTGTAAAGAATTGATTGCTCTGTGCGTGGAACACGTTTCCATCTTTAGTGATGTTTGTTTTGAATATGGATTTTGCTTACGCTATAGTGTGTGTTTCGTTACAAACACCCTTTACACGTTGGAAATACGAAGATAAGGAGGAAGATTTAAACCGTGGACACACCACTGCATTACTACAAACATGTGGTATGAAATAAGTAAAACATTCAGGTAAACACTACAATCTTAGTTTGTAACTAGCGTGGTTTATGGTACTCCCAAGGTTGTGTTCCTCTCCAGCGCTGCAGAAATTGTTTTGTTGGCCATGCCTGCTTTTTACCAATAAAAGCAACGTTTGGAACAGAGAAGGACTTGCTGCTTTGTACAACATGATAATTACACGCACTCTCAGATACGATAGAGCATTTGCAGTGTCAGGTTAATTTGAAAAGTTAAGAAAGAAATCTAAATACAGTTTCAGAAGCACTAAGGGCAAATGATAGAATGTATATCACACAGGTGAAGGAAAGCTTGCGTTTGAAGAGGCTTTTACTGCGATTAGTGACGGATGCAGTACTCCATTTAAGTAAGCAAGAATTAGTATTTCACGGTTACGATGAATCGGAAGAATTTCGAGGAACCGTTGACGTTGCTGGTATGAAGGAGTCCTGCAGAAATACAGAACCAATATTGAAAAATCAAAAATGTTTTCAGTGATGAATCACGAAGTAAACAGAATGAATTAATCGATTGCATTTCAGGCTAAATGCTTAATTGGAAACTGCTGGATTTATTTCTGCCCAGATACATAAGCAGTATCTATCCATATATTATACAGGCATCTCATTGTTCTGTAATAATAACGTTCGTTAATGCTAAAGAATCTGTAGTGGAGTGTTTCTTAGGTTTCTATGACGTAAATGCAGGCAGAACATCAGAAGCTTTGTTTGCTTTCATGGAGAACATCTTGGCACCATTTGACTACGAGCACTGATTTGCATGGCGGTTTTGTAATGATGCAATCATGATGTCCGGCCTATTAAGTTGACTCCAGGAAAAAAATTAAGGACAAAGCTCTTTTTGTAGTATCTATGCACTGTTTCAGACACCTACTAGATCTAGTCTTACAACAAAGTTACAGAAAATTATGGAAATGTCGTATCCTTTCTCCTTCTGTTACTGAAATCCCTGTCCTTTTCCATCACTCAGCATAGATAACTTACGCAATTACTTCTACATTGGAACCACGCATTCCAATGGTAACACGTAATAGCTGGAGCTGTATCTCGAAGTTACTGCGTGTAGTTGTGGATGACTGGGAAACGTTGAAAGAGGTTTTCAAGACCATAGTTTTCTGCGAAAAGTCTAATGATAACTCCACCCAAGTTGCTAGAGATTTTCTAAACGACATGAACAATTTTGAATTTACATTTCGGGAATAATATTTCACGACACATTTTGTTTGAGAGAAACAGTACAATGCTCGACGTTTTGTAGAAGAGGTTACCGGGCGTTGACTACTGTATATCTAAAGTAAGGACTACTTGGGACATCCTAAGAAACCAGATGAACAAACAGTATTTTTCAGTTATTTTTCAAAAGGCCAATAAGAAGGGCCTCCCACAAGTGTACAGTTCACTCTCTAAGGACGACTGTGTTCAAACTATCGATGGTTGTATTACGATATTTTGGATCAAGCTCTGATGGAAACGGATGAGAGCTTTCGTGATAGTGAAAAAATTCAGAATATACTTTTAAACATTTCATATTTTTAGAAACATTAGTGTAGTTACACTAATGCAAGTCATAGTAAGGTGTTAAACAAGGCAAAACGGTGGAAAATGTATAAATTTTTCTCGTAGCAACAGTCGTTACACTTGGCATAAGAAAAGAGCAACATTAATTTATTTTTAATTAGATCTATTGTTTCGTCGTATTTAGTACCAAAGCTTTCTAAAGATGCTGCATCAGATTAATTAAACAGGGAGTGTTTTGCGGAAATTGTGGGTTGTCTTTTCACTGGGGTGATTGAAGCGACGTGAGAGAATGAAGTTCTCATTGAGACCCTTCCATGGAATTGGAGATTATACCAGAAAGACCGGAAATAGATGAACAGGAGGCGAAGAATTGTACGCTTCAGGAAGAACTGTAAATTACGAAATTTGGAATACGACATCTGAAAGGTTAAAAAGTAAAAGGATGCTGGGAAAAGCTGGCATGTAAAGGGCGGACAGGAGAAAATATTATTAGCGTATTCGACATTCCGTGAAGCAGTAGAACAGAACCAGAAAAAGAGGACCCTCATACAGACGTAGAAGAATATAGAATGCAGCAGAACAATACTAGGAAGCTTATAGATAAATCTGGAGAAAAACAGGAAAGGAAAGCAGAGTTCTGCCGCTAGGTAGTTGTCATGCTAGGGGTGTTGGCCAGCAGATGGGGGGAAAATTAGGTGCAAAATACCAAGTCACAAGTTTTGTGAAACGAATTGCGAATGCTAGCCAGTTAACAAAACACGTAGCACAAATACGGAAATATTTTAACAACGAAACTGAGGAAACTGGAAACAGCTTGGCTGAAAACAAAAAATACAGTATTAGGGGTGAGCAGGAGGAAATAAGAGCTGCTACTGACAAGGGATCCTCCCCATCGCACCCCCCTCAGATTTAGTTATAAGTTGGCACAGTAGATAGGCCTTGAAAAACTGAACACAGATCAATCGAGAAAACAGGAAGAAGTGTGGAACTATGAAAAAAATAAGCAAAATATACAAACTGAGTAGTCCATGCGTAAGATAGGCAACATCAAGGATAGTGTGAGCTCAGGAGCGCCATGGTCCCGTGATTAGCGTGAGCAGCTGCGAAACAAGAGGGCATTGGTTCAAGTCTTCCCTCGAGTGAAAAGTTTACTTTCTTTATTTTCGCAAAGTTATGATCTGACCGTTGGTTCATTGACGTCTCTGTTCACTGTAATAAGTTTAGTGTCTGTGTTTTGTGACCGCACCGCAAAACCGTGCGATTAGTAGACGAAAGGACGTGCCTCTCCAATGGGAACCGAAAACATTTGATCGCAAGGTCATAGGTCAACCGATTCCTGTCTCTTCCATGCGCTGTAGTCGACTGACGTCGTGTGTTTCGATGTTTGTTTAGGCGTAGCGTCCCCATACTACGGCGCAGTTACCTCGCATCGGACGGACGGACGGACGCAACTTTTCGCTCGAGGATAGACTTGAACCAACAACCTCTCGTTCAACAGCTGCTCACGCTAACCACGGGACCATGGCGCTCCTGAGCTTACGTTATCCTTGATGTTGCCTATGTTACACATGGACTACTCAGTTTGTATATTTTGCTTATTTTTTTCATAGTTCCACACAACTTCTTCCTGTTTTCTCTTTTGATCTGTGTTCAGTTTTTCAAGACCTGTCCACTGTGCCAACTTATAACTAAATCTGAGGGGGGTGCGATGGGGAGGTTCCCTTGTGAGTATACAAATGCAGGTATTGTGATGGTTGCTGGCGCCGTGAGTAGCTCCGGGTTAACTCTGCATTAAATTGAGTAAACGTTGGGCTTAAGGTTCTCCTTCAGACCAAAAGCACACCACATTGTGATTATTGGGATCAGGTGAGACAATAAGGGTTATGCAGGAGTTGGTTTAATAATGGATGAGAAAGTAGGAATGCAGGTAAGGTACTATTAACAGCGTAGAGAACTCATCATGGTAACTAAGATAAGCGTGTAGCCAACTCCCACCACAGTACTAAAAGCTTATATGCCAACTAGCTCTGCAAATGAAAAAGAGATTGGAGAAATATACCATGAGATATAAGAAATTATTCAGATATTTAAGGGAAACGAAAATGTAATTGTGATTGGGGATTGGAATTCGATAGTAGGTAAAAGAAGAGAAAAAAAACTGCAGGTGAATATGGACTGTCGGAAGGGAATGAAAGAGGAAGCCATGTGGTAGAATTTTGCACAGAGGGTAGCTTAATCATCACTGACGATAGGTTTAAGTAACATGAAAGAAGGTTTTATGAGCAGAAGAGAGCTGGAGAACCCGGGAGGTATCATACTGATTATAGAATGGTAAGCCAGAGATTTCGGAACCAGATTTTAAATTCTGAGACATTTCCAGGGGCAGATGTGAACTCTGAACACAATTTGTTGGTTATGAATATTAGATTAAAACTAAAGAATTTGCAAAAAGTTAGGGCATTTTGGAGATGGGAGCTCCATAAGCTGAAAGAACAAGAAGTTTTTGAGAGTTTCAGAGGGAGCATCAGGCAACGATTGGCTAGAACACAGGAAAGGAATACAGCAAAAGACGAATGGGTAGTTTTGAGAGATGAAGTAGCGAAGGCATCAGAGAATCAAATAGATAAATAGACAAGGCCTAGTAGAAATATTCGGTTAACACAAGAGATACTGAATTTAATTGATTAAAGGAGAAAAAATAAAAATGCAGCAAATGAAGCAGGCGAAAGGGGATACAAACATCAAAAAATGAGAATGTCTGAAAGTTCAACATGGCTAAGCAGGAACGGCTAGGGGATAAATGTAAGGATTCAGAAGCATACTTCACTACGGAAAAGACAGATACCACCTACAGGAAAATCAGAGAGGTCTTTTGAGGAAAGAGAGCTAAGGTGGAAATGCGGTTCTAAGCAAAGAAGGGAAAGCTATGTGATGGAAGAAGTATATAGAGAGTGTATACAAAGGATATGAACTTAAAGGCAATATTACAGAAGTGGAAGAGGACATAGATGAAGATGAGATGGGAGACATAATACTGCGAGGAGAATTTGGCAGAGCACTGGAAGACCTCGTAAGTAGAAAGCAGCTCCCATTACTAGACGACTTCCTGTCAGAGCTACGGACAGCCTTGGGAGAGCCAAACATGACACCAATTTTACATCTGGTGTGCAAGATGAAAAAGACAAGTGAAATATCCTCAGATTTCGAGAATAATGTAATAATTCAATTTAAAAAGAAAGAAGTTGCCGACGGGTGTGAATATTACTGAACTATGAGTTTGATAAGCCATGGTTGCAAAATACTAACACGAATTCTTTACAGAAGAATGTAAAAATTTGTAGAAGTCTCCCTCAAGGAGATAAGTTTGGATTCCGAAGAAATGTAGGAACAGACAAGGCAATACTGACCCTTCGAGACTTCTCTTAGAAGATAGATAAAGGAAAGTAAAACCAATGTTGATAGCATTTCTAGAAATAGAGAAATGTTTCGATAAAGCTGACTGGAATACTCTATTTCAAATTCTAAAGTGACAGCATTAAATACAGGGAGCGAAATAATATTTTCTGCATGTACAGAAACCAGACGGTAGTAATAGAAATCGAGGAACACGAAAAGGAAGCAGTGGTTGAAAAGAGAGTGAGACAGGATCGTAGTTTATCGTGAAAGCTATTCAATCTGTACACTGAGCACGCAATAAACGAACGCAAAGAGAGGTTTGCATTAGGAATTAAAGTTCAGGGAGAAGAAATAACAACTCTGGCGTGTGCCGATGACATTGGAATTCTGCCAGAGACTGCAAAAGACTTGGAAGAGCAGTTGAACAGAATAGACAATTTCTTGAAAAGAGGACATAAATGAATATCAACAAAATGAAAACAGAGATATTGGAATGTAGACTAATTAAATCAGGTGACGCTGAGAGAATTGTGTTGGGAAACGAGGCACGTAAGGTAGTGAATGCCGGGCATTTGCCACGCCGGACATTTGCCACGCCGGACATTTGCCACACTTGCCCCTTCGCCAGGTAGCTTGAGTAGCGATCCCTCAGGTAAGGGACGACCTTCCCGTACTACCTCTGTCCGCTTTCAGACCGCCGTCTCCACATCTTACTCGATACAACCAGTACGTAAGGGACTTTCTTCTTCGACATCTTGGCCAAATACAGAGCTTCTTTTCCGAAATCGAAATATTTATAACTTTTGGGAAACGAAAGCAATACCGACGATTACGTCAGTATGTAATTACTCGTAGTTCTGCTAAGTATAAATATAGATTCCTCTGTCTGTATGGTAGCTTCCTTTCACGTTTACTGATTGCGATAGAAACAGTCCATTTGCATGGGAGCAACAAGAAAGGAACGATGTAACGAGAATGCGAATGTACGCTAATCATTTCTTTTTGACCGCTGCATTTTTGCCTACTTTAATTGCTGCAACTGCATACCCAAAAGACAATAGGGAAAGAATAAATATGTGAATGTTTGAAAAGAAGAACGACATACTCCATATTAATTTACTCTCTAAAAACATTAGTTAATAAAGTGTAGCGGGGCTGTGTTCAAAACATAACTGAAAACACCTTCACTAAATAGATATAAGAACATCTATGACTGACATGTCTTCTAAAGTCGGCTTACAATTTTAAATGTTAGGAAAAAGGAAATGAAGTAATACAGAATGCTACGCTTGTAACGTACGTTGTTGTACTGCATTGTTTAGCTCTGGTATTTACAGATAAAGCATCTTAGGTTCTGGAGGGAAAAGCCGTAATTGTAATTATCTCGCTACGGTCGAGGGTTCGAATCCTGCCTCGGGCATGGATGTGTGTGATGTCCTTAGGTTAGTTAGGTTTAAGTAGTTCTAAGTTCTAGGGGACTTATGACCACAGCAGTTGAGTCCCATAGTGCTCAGAGCCATTTGAACCATTTTTTTGTAATTATCTGCACTAAGCAGAAACAAGAAGGACAACTTAAGGAAAAATAATGTAAGCTCACAATCGACTTTTGAAGCAGATAGTTCCTGTGACTTAGTATGGGCAGAGGTTATATTCGACAACCGGAATAAATTAATAACTGGCTCATTTCACCGACCCCCTGTCTCAGATGAAACAGTTGCTGAACGGTTCAAAGAAAACTTGAGTCTCATCGCAAATAGGTACCCTACTCATACAATTATAGTTGGCAGTTACTTCAATCTACCTTCCGCATGTTGACAAAAATACATTTTCATGTACCCTATTGTAAATAGAAAACAACTTCCGTAATTGTTCTAAATGCTTTTTTTAATTATTTTTTACAATTAGTTGACGAGGCCATTCAAATTGTAAATCGTTACGAAAACACACTTGACCTCTTAGCCACAAATAATCCTGAGCATCACGACGGATACAGGGATTAGTGAACACGCAGTCGTAGCGAGGCTCACTTCCGTAACAAAGAAATTCACCAGAACTAAATGCGAAATTTATCTATTTGTAAAAGCAGCTAAACATTCGGGTGACGTCTTTCTAAGAGATAGTCTCCAATACTTCCAAACTATGTAAATGAAGACCATATGTGGCTTAAGTTCAAAGAAATAGTATCAACAGCACTCGAGGTATTCGGTACACAAAACACGACAGAAAGCTGTTGCAGGAGCTCCGCAAAAGGCACGTATAATTTAGACGAACGCAAAATCTCCAAGATTGGTGAAGTTTTACTGAGGCTCGAAAGTTGGTGAGGATTTCAATGCGAGATGCATTTAATAGTTTCCACAACGAAACTCGCTCTAGAATTGTGGCGGAAAATCCAAAGAGATACTGGTCCCATGTTAAGTAAACCAGCGGAAAGGTTCAGTAAGTACCTTTACTGCGCGACAGCGACGGTAATGTTACTGATGACAGTTCCACTAAAGTGAAGTTAGTAAATGAATTTTCCGAAGTTCCTTCACCAAAGAAGACGAAGTAAATATTCCAGAATTCGAAATGAGAACAGCTGAAAATATAATTTAGGAGTAGATATCCCTGGTGTTGCAAAGCAACTGAAATTACACTGACAGTGACAGAGGAAATGATCAAATATTTTTTCCAAAAAGTCTCTAATGTATAAGAAAAGTAGGTATAATACTTTTGATTCTGATGTTCTTTAGTAACAATTAATTTTCAGTAGAAAGCTCCTTGTTTTTACTTACCTGTTTAAAGATTATCAACAATTTAGCAAGAAATTTTAATTTTTTAAGGATTATATCTAAATGTACTTAAGTAGATTTACATCTACTATAAATGTTTGCAGCTAAACTTAAAAAAGAATTTGAGGTGCCAAAATTGTCCACCTTAGGATCAGATCAGTTTTGGGATGTCAATTTTAGGTGCAATTCAAAGGTTCAGTTCCCATTTTCTTTTACAAAAGCGTATACTATCAGTTTAACAAACCATGATATTTTAGGTGATAGTTGTGATTCTGAAGCTTCAGAAAATTATTTTAGAGCTCACAGTTATGTAATAGTATGGCCATAATATTGGGAAGTAGAAAACAGTTATCTTAACGTGACAGCAATAAGGATACTTTTGTGAGGCTTGAAACACTTTTTAATTTTTACATTAAGAGCTGATTCGCATCACACTTTGCACAGGCTTTGGACCGTCAAAATGATAAATTACCATTTACCATTCTTGCGTGTGTAAAATCAGCCTAAACACGCTGAACTAATGTACACTCTATTTACAATTACAACTTAATATTGGCTCCGGTAATGCTGCTTCAATGTTTTGATAATTTTATCTCAGCAATCTGCGAGGACTCAGTGGTCTTCATAATTTTTAATACATAATTTTTAACGCATTTTAATCCAGTTTCTGAATATGGGCAATGGCTTTCAAGCAAGGCCTAATGTTGCCTGTCTCTTCATAATTCTTTACGATTGTCTCTATCCTGTCGTCCAGCTTCAAGTACTTCTTCCTCCTCTTACCTTCAAGATTCATTTCCAATTTCATGTGCATGCAGTTTGTGAGCTCTGCTTCCTTTTTCAAGTGCTCCACCAAATAGTTGATTCTATGGTGAGGGTTTCCAATATTACTATTCATTTTGTTGTGCCACCCTTCAACAGCATTCGTCGTTCGGTGCATTTTTTCGTAACAGTCCCACATTTCTATTGCGATATCCTCATTCTCTAGCCAGTTATCCACATCTAAGTAGTCAAAAAACTGAGAGAACCTTCCGTTATCAGGAGTTTCTGCATGAATCTCAATCCATCCATTGCTTACGTCCACCGGTTTTACAACTGCCAGCGCTGCACATGCTGACGTAAAGTCTTAAATCCTCGTTCTAGCGGAACTCCTCCGTTAGGCCGATAATTCGAATTCTTCTCCATAAACTCTTCTTCATATGGAAATAGAATCCATTTATTTCAGTTGTGGGAAAAATTTGACGAATGGCCGATATCGCAGCTGCCTCAAAGTCCACCTTTACTTTTTTACGACACCACTCAGACACTGCCTTTTTTATCAAACGATACTGACGAACATATGTGTCTTTCATCTTGTTAGGGAGCAGTTTGTTTCCTTAATCGGGCCTCTTAAGTCTACGAGTATGGCGTAGATCTGTGCAAACTGCTTGTTGCATCATGGGAACATGTTTTTAAACTTTCTTTTCCTTTGCTTCCACTAAAAATCATTATTCTCACCTCTAATCTATCGTCTTCAAGACGAAAACTTCTGCCATCTCCCATTTTTAATAGATCTTTATGAATATCAATTTCATAAGAGTTCTTAGGCTCTTGTTGGTTTCACCGCTCTTGACTCCATCGACGACGCATGGTTCTCTTCATAGATTCTGAATTAGGCATCACTGTAACAAAGTCATAAACTTTATTATGTAGATTTCCCATTTCATCCGCGTATATCTCCGATAACTGTGTAGTTTCTCCTCGGGACCTTCTCTTCGCCCTTTCCACTTGCTTTCTCACTTTCACAGCCGCATCGTCAGGTGGTCCACAGAGATGTTCTAATACGTTCAACACTTCTCCGTTCCTCGAAAGCAGCTTTCCCTTGCAGTGATCCGCTTTTCGGCGTAAGCACATCCATGTAACAACACCTTCTTTAGATTCCCTCTGTTTGAGATACGCGTAACCTTTGTAATCAGCAGGAGGCCTGCCCTTATTCGTTGTAATACTTCCATACTGAAAGCAAAGTGGGCGGGCGGGTGAGGAGGAGGAGGAAGAGGATGGGGTGGGGGGAGAGACAAGGGACCCGACCCTTCGGAGCAGGTAAAATCGTGGCAAATGTCCGGCGTGGCAACTGTCCGGACACCAAAGTAGTAGATGAGCTGCATTATTTATCTAGAAAAATAACTGATGACAGCCGAAATAGAAAGTATATAAAATGTAGACTGCCCATGGCAAGAAAAAAGCATTTCTGAAGAAGAGAAATTTGTTAACATCGAACATAGATTTAGTGTTAGGAAGTCTGTTTTGAAAGTATTTGTATAGAGTGTAGCCACGTGTGGAAGAGAAACACGGAAGATAAACTGTTTAGACAAGAAGGGGAAAAAAGCTTTTGAAATGTGATGCTTCAGAAGAAGTGCTGAAGATTAGATGGATAGATCATGTAACTAATAAGGAGGTACTGAACAGAGTTGAGGAGAAAGGAAATTTGTAGCACAATCAGACCCTGAAAGAGGGATCGATTGATAGTACACTTTCTGGTACATCAAGGGATCATCAATTTAGTATTGGAGGGAAGTGTGGAGACTAAAATTTGTAGAGGCAGACCAAGAGATGAATGCAGTAAGCATATTCAGAAGTATGTATGTTCCGGTAGTTATTCGGAGATGAAGAGGCTTGCATAGGATAGAGTTGTATGTAGAGGTACATCAAACCAGTCTTCGGAGTGAAGATCAGAACAACAGGTGCTGTTATTTGCTTGTAATTTCCTTAACAGAGTTGTTCAAGATAGTAGATAGATAATGATTTACACAAGAAGTAGAAAATAAAAGAGACACAAGTCTCTCCTGTTGTAAACGGGTTGTCAGATCATTAGGCGCAGTTAGTCACATTACATAATTTAGCTACATGTACAGTTTCGAAACACTGAAAGAAAACACTGAGTGTGATTAATGACAAAACTACTGAAGATTTTAAATGAAGTTATATAAAAGTTGAGTGGGCGATAGTATACAATGACCTAACGTCAACTCTGAATTCAACATGTTTTTTTTATGATTTTGTATTCATGTTTGAAAGTCGTTTTCCTAAAAAACAATAATTAAAGGTAATAACTGGAAGTCATAAAAGAAACTTTAAATCTCAGAGTCTCTTCAAAATTAAAAACGGATTGCATATATATTAGCCAGAACAATTAATAATCCAACAATACTTTCATGTTATAAACAGTATAGTAAAATAAAGAAAAGTTGTAAATAAATTTAAGTGTATGCACATCTTGTCTGAAACTGGCAGATGAGACAATAAAATAAAATCAATACGGAATACTGTTAATATAGAGACGGAAAGAAGCCTTAACACAAGACATTACTTTTCTTAAAGAAAACAGGAACTTATGAAACACTGTACATGTTGTAATGTGGGAACGTCACTTTCAATTTTGTAAGTTATCGATGTGCACGTCAGAGAGACAGAGCAAGTTGTGATACTGTTAAAACGATCTTTGTCTTGCTGTGGCACTGTCTTTGACTATGTGCAGTCTGATACATTTTTAGCTGAAATGAAGTAGGTTATGGACGTATTCATAGTGCTGTGTTAACTTGCGATTGTATCTGTTAGATGAAGAGAGATCTGGTGTAAAGGACAGCAAGGACGAATGTCATGCCTACACTGAAAGGCGAAAAGATTATAAATTGTGAATAATGTCATTTTTTAAGAGAAGAAGTTTGAGGTAAGACTGCAGCACTGCGCAGCTAGTTTGGGCGGAATGATTATTGTCAGATAGTTAACTTTGTTAACTTGTTCAGAGCTGAGAGAAAAACCATCCCACTTCCGGAGTCATGCATTAACATATTAACTGATTTAGCAGTTTGGTTTTTATAGAAATTTCCTGTAAACATTGTACCCTTTTTAAATCGTTGTTCACTTTGTTAAGGATAACATTGTTCAGACCATTGCTATGTGTGAAGTTTCCCGCAAAATTTTATTATGCCTTTCTGAATACATACTTATTCTAAAATCGTTGTCTTGGAATATCGTTTCATAGAAGTAGTTACTCTCCCCTTCCCACTGTTAAAAGAAGGTTTACCATTATGCATTACCATATTGCACCATGTGGTATGCAACAGTCGGAATACTGTTTGGTAATTTTATTTAAAAATATAAATCTAGCTTAGCCACTTCCTGCTTGCTGTTTGCTGTTGTGCTTTCGAGAAATCTGCAACAAACGTTGTCAAGACGCAAGGTAAGTGGAAATTTTCATTAGGGACAGATAATTGTTTTACTTCTGTTGCGCATTTAATATAAAGGCAAGTTGTATTCAGACCAATTATAGTTCAATTCAAATTAGATGAAAACGAGTTTAAATTGGATAACATTTCAAGGATACATAGTTTCGCTAACACTAAGATACTAAGAAGTTGTGGCTCCATAATACAGGGTATGCAGAAATTAAAATTGGATTTTGTTGAAATTATTATTGTATTTTTATCATTTATAGCGGCGTATGTTTATCACATGTTATACTCAACATGAGCACCATTGGCATCCCTACAAAACTCCTGTCTGCTGGCTGTGCATAAAAGACATTCTGCTGCAATTGTGATGTTATAACTGCTGTAGCTCGTCTAATTCAGTCCTGGAGCTCCGGGAATGAGTTCATGTGGTGTCGGTGAAACACATATCCTTTAATAAATATCCAGACGAAGAAGCCTCACCCTACTGGAAATAAACATTATGCACACAGTCATTCTGTACAAGCTTTGGTAAAAGAAATTCTTGCAGCATGCCCAGGTGTGGTGGCCCATTAATGGAGTTCTACGGTGAAGAAGAATGGGCTGTTTTACATGGATATTCCCGTCCATACATAAAAGTTGGGGGAGTCTCAGTGGAAATGCAGGTATTCCACTGTTGGTGGATCAGCCCAGGCCATACAGTTATGTCGTTTAACCTAACAAACGTGTGGAAGATTGCACCCTCGCTAAATATGATCTGGTTGACGATGCGATTTGCATCTGTTTCAAGAGAATCCGGCCACATATCCATACACTCTGCCAAATCCTCATCATGTAATTGGTGGAGAACCCGCAGAAGGTGCGGCAATTTGCTTCAGTATGTATCGAACACTTCATGTACCGTCGATAGTGGAATGTCTAGTTCCACCAAAAGTCGCCGCATCGATTATGGACTGCATTCAGTGGATGTTCTAAAGTATAAAGTTCAGTCAGCAGAGGTTGATGGACGGCCTTGTCCGGACTCGTTCTTAATAGCATGAGTGGACTTGTTCACTTAAACATACCATTGTGAGCCCCTCTATAGGAAGGGTGGCTACACAGATTGCAATAACTGCCGCCCTGCGTCGCAGCTTACATAATTTTATAATGTTTTTGTGAAGGAATGTACTCCATGGCTGTCAGCCACCTGTGTTGTAATGGGATACTTAGCCAGTCAGTTTGGTTTTCAAAAGAAGTAGACTACTGAGACAGGTATTTATACATTTACTGAGCGTACAATAAAATCTTTAAATGATAAAATTTTACCAATTACGATCTTCTGTCACATATCGAACGCTTTTGTCTGTGACAATGATAATATTCTATTGGAGAATATAAGGCTCAGAACATGCTTGTTTTAGTTCGTATTTAAGAAACAGCAAGCAGAAAGTTACCTTAGGCTGCTCGAGTAATACAAATAGGGACGCCGCATCTTTACATGATCAGGTATTGCTATGAGAGTCGCACAAATTTTGACTGTGGCCCACTGCTGTTCTTGTTTTATGTTAACGGTCTGCTATTTTTTCCGTCTTGAATAATTGAATCAGAAGAAAGAATTGGTCATGTTGGTAGATGATGCACGTATTGTTATGAAAATTAGTTAAATATTTGCCGAAATGTGTGTTTTTGTATAAACAATCAACGCGTATGTCCAAAAGTGGATTTTATGACTAGGTATGCGACTGTATTCAACAACGTCAGAATATTCAGTCACGGGCTGAATTCTCATAACAGTTCATGAGACTGTAAATGTTGACTTTCTGACTCATTATATTGAAACTGGAGCTGCTACTATTCCATCATCAGTGATATAGGTATTCTTTCTTACGTCAACTCTTATGACCTAACGGTATCAGATTCGTCGAGGAAAAGCAGGCGAGACCACAGAATAATATTAGAGAGGCCAGCCTTTGGAATTGTTAACAACACTCAAGAATAAGCAAATAGTCCAATCACCACTCACGCTTGATAACAATGCGTTAACCTCCTAGTTACTAAATAATTGCCTGGCATATGAGTCTGGCTGCGCGGTACTAAGATTAAAACATTCATGTGATGTAATATGCCTTACTGAAACGATAATCACATACGCAACTACAGTTGTATAGTCCATCAAGTGAACAAGACCATCAACATTCCATCTACATCTATACTCTGCAAACCATGTAAAGTGCATAGCAGATGGTGTTGCTCATTGAACCACTTACTGGGGCCTTTCCTGTTCTAATCATGTACGTAGCATGGGAAGAATGACTGCTTAAGTGCTTCTGTGCGAACAGGAATTGATGTGAACTTGTCTGCTCGGCCCCTGCGGAAGCGATGAGCGAGTGCTGGAAACTAGTGCCTCCGATGTTTTTTTTTTCCTATTCTCATTATTGAGGTATTATATGTCTTGCATATTACTCGGTCGACTTTCTCGCTTCGCTGACGCTAGAAGGCTTCGAATTGTAGTGTGTAACGCGGTGGTGTGTAGCTAATTACGTCGGCGCGTGAGGAAAAGAGTGCTGTAACCGAGCTTCTAACCGCAGAAAACGTACCTGCAATTGAAATCCATAGAAGAATGAAAGCTGTGTACGGTGATGACTGTATCGACATCAATAATGTGCAAAACTGGGTGTTCGTGTTCGTAACGAAGGAAACCGTTGTGCCAACAATGAGTGTGACAGAGCTCGGAGTGGACGACGAGTAAAATTTAAAACTGTGCGCTTCATAAAACTGAAGAACTTTGTATCCTATGAATGCGTTATAACTAAGTACCAATTAGAGTCAGTCAACTGATCCAAATACCTGAAAATAACAATTTACAGGGGTGGGAAGTGAAATGATCACATACGATCAGTCGTAAGCAAAGCCAATGTCAGACTCTGATTGATCGGCAAGGCACCGAAAAAATGCGATGTGCGTACTAAAGGAGACTGCTTATCAAACACTCAAGCGACACATCCTAGAATACTGGGGCCATACCAAATACAATTATCAGAGCATATTGAAAGTACACAAAGAAAGGCAGCACATATTGCGATGGATTTGTCTGACGAGTGAGATGCTGAAAAACGCATTAGACGCTTGAAGACAGACGCCAACTACCCTGCGAAAACACACCTAAAACTTTCTAGAACAGAGATTAAGTGAGGAATCTACGAGGAAGTTCAGTAAAGTAATGACTCCGAGATTTTTAAGTGTTGACTCTTAAACCTTTTTAAATAAGACAAACTTTATTAACATTCTACATCTATATTCTTCATCTCTGCATATATACTTCTCACCATTGTAAACCTGACGGCGAACACATTTTTCCAAATGAAAGGCCAATTTGTTGGTACTGTCACTGTATAATGTTTGACTTTGTTGACGGAGCCACAGCGTCACCTCAGCTTGTACCGCTTCATCACTATCGAAGTAAAGTCCTCGAAGTTGTTCTTTAAGTTACGAAATAGATAAAATCGGATGAGGTCAAGTCGGGTCTGTAGGGAGAAAGATCAACGACAATGAATAAAGTCGGTCTGTTGCAGATGTTGCAGCGCTCGTGTGAGGTCTGGCATTGTCATGCTGAAGCACAGGACGCTACACGCGTGGACAGGACTATTCGAATACGTGCTTTTAGTTTTATGAAAGTTTCCTAGTACGTTGTAGAGTATGGTGGTGCATTTACGCATGCATTCAAAATACACCTCACCTTGTTTCTATGTTAACTAACGATTTTCTCTGCTGAGTTCATCAGTTCGATTACAATTCTGTTATTGAAATGATATGGAAGAAGTCTAATAAGACGACGTTCATGCATGACTGGTGTTAACATTAATAAATATATTACTTATTAATCCTACTCATGCAACAACACTAAAAAACTAGTTTTTTCAATTTATTGTTCTTACAGGCTACCAGTTTTCTAATGAACATTCGTCTGTGGAATGGAAAGAATTGTCCAGGAGACATAACATTAGACTTTATTTAAAACTTGCTTTGCTAATTGTTTTGGGCAAATGATTAAAAATTTTTGTTACTTCCTTTTTGAGTCACTGATAGCCTTACTAATGTGTAATAACGGTCATTCTTTTCTCTAGTGTTATAACTATAGACGTCGCTGTTCTCAAATAGTGATGGATTATTTATGACTAATTTCATTAATGACCATATGTACTGGGTGGCGCAGCTAAAACGCCTAATTCCTTGAACAAGTAACTACATGGCGACCGCTGACGAACACTGCATATTATTCGTACTACTCGCTTTTGTGGAATAAACACTTTCTTTCTAAGAGATGTGTTACCCTAGGAAATATTTGTTATAAGACATTATTGAGTGGAAACGTGCTAAGTATGTGAGAAATCCTATTCGTTTGTTTCCAAGACCAACAGTTACACGGAGGACAAAAGTATCACAGCTTCATAGTTTGAGCAGCTCGTTAATATGCTTCTTGTAATTCAAGTTTTCATCAACATATACACCGAAAAATTTGAGGTATTCTACACTGTTTCCTGACACCAGTTCATGTGCTACATAGGTTATTGGTATGACTTTATTTGTGGTACAGAAGTAAATGAAGTGTGTTTTCTCAGAATTTAGAGAGCGCCCATTAATAATTCTTTGAAAACCATAACTGACAGTCACTTTTGTTGCTTTCTCTCTAATGGGATTTATTTGAACCTAGTATTATCTGCAGAACATACTAATTCTGCTTGATGAATGTTAAATGGAAGGTGATTCACGTACATAAGCAGTAGGAGTGGACCCAAAATTCAATCTTGTGGGACTCCATTTGTTGATTATCTTCCCAGTCACTAAAGTTTCTCTCCTTCCAAAACTGTTTCAATTATTGAGAATAGTTTCTTGCATTGTGATAAGCATGATTCAAACCAATTGTGCGTAAAGCCATCAGTTCTATAAAACTTGAGTTTTTCCAAGGGAGTAACATAAGCTATGCAATCAGACGCCTTGTAAAGATGACAGAAATATCAATTCGTGATATTTTATCACTTAAGGTTTTTAATATTTGGTGACTGAACGTATAAATGTTATTCTCAGACGAGCAACCCTGAGAAAGCGATTTACAGATTCAGTCACCAAGTATTGCAGACACCAGGTGTTGTGAATAATATGGGAAACGTGAATGTCTGAAGAGGAAAACCAGGTAATACGGAGACCCAGCTAAAGCCCTGGTGTCCACATGTGGACTGACTGGTGAGCGGGGGCGGCCGGAAGCCGCTGACTCTGACCGGAGCTACGGTTTTGGTGCGGCCCGGAACACGGAAACACGCGCTGGTCCTCCAGCGCGAATGCCACACTGTAGATGTGGAACGGACGTCCGCCGTGACGGAAACCACGACATGGTCAACAGCAACACTTCTGCTCTGCACTAGCAAATTACATGAAAATCAAAGTGTAACATGTCCTGGAAGTCTTTTTTGCCGACCTGTTGCGATAAAACTATCTCGTTTCCCAAGCTACCCAATTACGAATAAAATTATTTGAAATGATGCGGCTTTAAGAAGCGGGATGATTTTATAAGACACAACCTTTCAACTTTATACGAAGATAATAACTGTTCTCGAAAGAACAATGGGCGCGAGTAACGAGTGGATGGGCAAATTATCTATTAGGAACATTACGTATGTAGATTGTGGACAGTTGGGAATGTGGGTCTCACGGGAAGCGTGAAAGACATAAGTCCCTGATGTCGCGCTATTCATCTGTGTCCTCGGTGACTGAGATGGATGCCGGCACGGTAGCTCAGCGTGTTCGGTCAGAGGGTTATGTGCCCTCTGTAATAAAAGGAAACTGAGTTAATCGATCAACAACGAACATACACGGATGTCTTATGACGTCCGCCCCGAGCAGATGCAACGAACAAAAGCGAACAAAATGAGATTAAAAAAAAAAAAGGATAGAGCGTCTGTCATGTATGCAGGAGATACCGGGTTCCAGTCCCGGTCGGGGTACACATTTTCAGCTGTCCCCATCAAGGTACGTCAACAACACCTGTCGGCAGCTGAGGGTTTCAATTAATTATCATTTATTCTTTCATACTTTTTTGTTTTGGTATAAATAGAACACGCTTAACTAACAACACAAGAATATACGAAATAACAGTCAACCTTTGCGATCTGAGTGAGGAGTACCTACTAAATAGAAGGAAGAGGAAGAGGAGATTGATGTTTAACATCCCGTCGACAACGGTGTCTTTAGAGACGGAGCGCACAAGCTCTGACTAAGGAAGGATGGAGAGGGAAATCCCAGAAAACCTAAATCAGGATGGCCGGACGCGGGTTTGTACGATCGTTCTCCCGAATGCGAATCCAGTGTTCTAAACACTGCGAACCCTGATCGGTTATTAACACAACGAACAGGAGTAAGATGTAATCTCTACCCCATTGGCCCCTTAACCAGCCTGCATTTATCGTGAATCTCTAGCCCAGCACAAAGTCCCGAGTGACTGGCAAAAACCGCAGGTGACTCCAGTACATAATAAGGGTAAAGAACGGACCTGCAAAATTACTGATCAATATCCTTAACTTCTGTTTGCTGCAGAATCCCTGAACATGTCATCATTTCAAATGTAGTACTAAACTTTCTTGAGACTTATGTCCACGAATCAGCATGGTTATAAGAAGCATCACTCGTGCGAAAATCAGCTTGCCATTTTCTCACATGATACACTGCGAACTGAGGATGAATCCATATTTCTAAATTTGCGGAAAACATTTGACAGGGTGACCAATTGCCGACTATTAACGAAGGTACGAGCACTAGAATAGGTTCACAGATATGTCAGTGGGTCAAAGACATCTAAAGTAGTAGAACCCAGTATGTTGTCGTTGACAACGAGTGTTCATCAGAGACTACGGTATGGTTAGGAGTGCCCCAGGGAAGTGTGATGGGATCGCTGTTGTTCTCTGTCTACATAAATGAGTTGGGGGACAGGGTGGGGAGCAATTTGCGGTTGTTTGCTGATGACGCTGTGGTGTATGGTATGGTGTCGAAATTGAGTTAGTGTAGGAAGATACAGGACGACTTCGGCAAAATTTCCAGTTGGTGTGATAAATGACAGCTAGTGCTAACTTTGTAAAAAAGTGAGTTAATGCGGATGAGTAGAAATCAAAGATGTAGCGGTCGGATACAGTGTTACAGGTGTCCTGCTTGACACAGCCAAGTCATTCGAATGTCTGGCTATAACGCTGCAAAGCGATATGAGATGGAACGAGCATCTGAGAACTGTGGGAGGGAAGGCGAATTGTCGACTTCCGTTGATTGGGAGAATTTTAGGAACGAGTTGTTCTCCTGTAAAGGAGACCGCATATAGGTCGCTGGTATGACCTATTCTTGAGTACTTGTAGAGTGTTTGGGATCCGTACCAGGTCGGATTGAAGGAAGACTTCGAAGTAATTCAGAGGCAGGCTGCTAGATTTGTTAGCGGCAGATTTGAACAATATGTATGTGTTATGGAGGTGCTTCGGGAACTCAAATGGGAATCTCTGAAGGGAAGGCGACGTTCTTTTCGAGAAACTCTATTGAGAAAATTTTGAAAACCGGCATTTGATGCCGACTGCCACACGATTCTACTGCCGACAACATACATTGCGCATAGGGACCACGAAGATAAGACACGAGAAATCAGGGCTCATTCGGAGGCATATAGACAGTCGTTTTTCTCTCGCTTTATTTGCGAGTGGAACAGGAAAGGAAATGACTATTAGTGGTACAGAATATCCTCCGTCAAGCATCGTAAGGTGGCTTGCGGACTATCTATGTAGATGTATGAGGTGCGACAATAAAGTAATGAGACTGATGTGAAAAAAATGTTGCTTACCGTTTTAGTCAAGTTTAGTGTGGTCTCCTTCAAAGTAATTCCCTTCTGATTGCACACACTTCTTCCAGCGCTCCTGCCATTGATGGTATCATTTCTGGAACTCATCTTCTGTAATATCCTCCAAGACCTTCTTCACAGCTTTTTGGACATCTTGTGTTGTTTGAAAATGGTGTCCCCTGACCGCCGATTTGACTCTTGGAAATAGAATAAAGTCGCAAGGAGCGATATCTGGTGAATAAGGTGGCTGTGGTAGTACTGAAATTTGTTTTGAGGTTAAAAATTGCTGTACTGAAAGAGCAGTATGAGATGGCGCATTATCGTGATACAGAATGCAATTATCAGCAATTTTGGCATGGACACGAAGTCTTTCTAAAATTTCTTAGTAGTAATATTGGTTAACTGTTTGTCCAGGAGGCACCCACTCCTTATGAACAACTCCCTTGCAGCCAAACAAGCACACAATCCTGCATTTCACTTTTGACTTTGACATGCGAGCTTTTTTTGGTCTGGGTGATCCATTTGAGCACCATTGCGAACTTTGGCGTTTTGTCTCTGGATCGTACTGAAAAAACCAACTTTCATCACCAGTGATAACACGGTTCAACAATTCTGGATTGATTTCTGTTTGCTCTAACAGATCGGCTGCCACATTTTTCCGTGTTTCTCGCGGTTGTGGTGTAGGATTTTTGGGGACCATTTTTGCACAAATTTTTCTAATACCAAGATCTTCAGTTATTATTAGACGAACCTTTTCCCGATTGATGTTCAGTTCTTTTGCAACCATTTTCACGGACAATCTTCGATCAGATCGTACGAGTTCAAGCACCCTAGCCAAGTTGACAACCGTCCGTTAGGTTGATGGTCGTCCACTGTCGTCTTCATCTTCAACATTCGTTCTGCCTTCACTAAACATTTTATGCCAACAAAAAACTTGAGCTCTTGACATAACCTCCTCCCCAAAAGCCTTCTGAAGCTTACCGTGAATTGTCGTCGCGTTTTCACCCAATTTAACGCAAAAAGAAATGGTATACCGTTGCGCAAAATTATGCGGTTCCATTTCCGTGACGAGAGACACAAAAACATGTTAACTTATTGCAGCACAACTCACGACTGAGCAGCTGCATTGATGTGCCGCTTGGACTAGAAGAAGCTTATAGACCAAGGTCAAAGATATTGCGCCTACGCAAGCCTGCAGGGTTGCCACATCTTGCAAAGAAAATCCGTCTCATTACTTTATTGTCGCACCTCGTAGATGTAGATGTAATAATTACCTCGGGCATGTGACAAGGAAGTATGACAGGAACATTGCTGTTCGTAAGTTACAGTGCCAGAGAGAAAAGCTAACACCCAGAGGAGAAGGAGGAAACGAAATGACATTTCACGAGTTGAAAGGGATTATGGTGTTATTGCAGCAATTACAAAAATGGAGTCAAGTTTTCGAATAACTGGATAGTATAAGCCCATTTATCATTATAACGTTACTACCTCTCTGACCTGGATGCATTCACAGATTCAGTTGGGAAGGGTGTCAGAAAGCCACTGTATGCGCTGCTGAGGCAGGCTGGCCCACACCAGTCGTAACTGGTCGTTGACATTCCGGGTACTGCCACTGTGACAGGGTTGGCGTCCGAGCTGGTCCAAGATATGTTCCATCGGGGAGAGATCTGGCGATCCTGCTGCCTGTGGGGGTACTTGAGCATTACACAGACAGTTCACAGAGACACATACCAAGTGTATACGAGGACTGTCCTGTTGAAATATTGCACTACAATACTGTCGCATTAAAGGTAACACATCAGGATGCAAGATTTTCGTGATGTACCATTGTGCCGCCACTTCCCTAAAGCACTACCAGCCGTGATCTGAAGTTATATGTGAAGGCTCAACTCACCAATACGCCAGGAGTAACGGCGGTGTGTCTCTGCATAACTCTGGAAGTGCTGACCCTCTCCCCAGGTCTTCACCATACTGGCCGACGATGGTCATCCTGCGTAGATCAGAACCATGATTCATGGCTGAACACAAAGCGACGCCACTAATTAGGAGGTATGCTTCCCCGTCATGGCACCACTCCAAAATTAGCCGTTTGTATTATGTTATTAATGACAGCCTACACCTGGGACGGTGAATTCTTTAGTCCGGCTGTTGTTGGTCTCAGACCAATGGTGCTGGATGACACAGAACGTTGTAGGGACTCAATTACTGCTTCTCGGACGGCAGACGCCGTTGTGAAAGAGTTACGATGTGTTTGGGCGTAATACGGCGACCCTCCCTAATATTGGTCAGGCGTGGTCCACTCGAACATTGACGACGACTATACCCATCGTCACGTTCCCATGCAGTCCACTGTCACATCCGGATGTCCCAGGGATCTGGATATTGAACGATTCCCCTGCAGACCCTTGTATAGCCTCTAGGTGCTCATAACGTTGTCTCGCACGGGTGCGCAACATCTCTGTGCCTTGACAGTGATCAAAAAATGGTTCACATGGCTCTAAGCACTATGGAACTTAACATCTGAGGTCATCAGTCCCCTGGACTTAGAACTACTTAAACCTAACTATCCTAAGGACATGACACACATCCATGCCCGAGGCAGGATTCGAACCTGCTACAGTAGCAGCAACGCAGTTCCGGAGTGGAGCACCTAGAACCGCTCGGCCACATCGACCGGCACACAGTGATCACTGACCATCTGACGCTGCTCACGCCCGTTACATGCTCTACCCTGGTGAATGCACTAAACACGAAGAACACTAATGCACTCTGACATCCATTCTACCTGTCACAGAGAAATGTAACTCCAATAATTTATATACCCATCAGCAGCGTGTTCCTGTACGAAGTTACATAGACATCCGAATACATCTTCTCGGTTTTTAAGTTTCTTAGTCAGGTACTGTATGTACATGATCCAACGTATAAGGTCGGAAGCTACACAAGACTGTTTCCGGGTTTGACGGATGTAGACAGAGAAGTCGAAACGAATGAATTCCAGGAAGACTAGCCGAGGATTAGCCTTTGGTGTATGGATGCCTCATGACCCTCAACATGAACGAATGTAACATGTTGTTCATAAATAGACGGAAAGTTCCGTTACACTTTGATTACACTATTGCTTAATTTAGCCATTTGAAACTGTCGAAGCCACTAAATACACTCCAAGACAAAAAAGACAAAAAGACGCACCACGTAGGAATCATCCGAACGGGACGGAAATCGATAGAGGTGACGTATATGCACAGACAAGCAAATGATTAAAGTTTCAGAAAAAATGGAGAATTTATTCAAGAGGTTCACAAATTGAGAGAGTTAATAACGCGTTCGTCCACCTCTGGCTTTTATGCAAGCAGTTATTGGTCTTGGCATTGATTGATAGATACCTCTTTGCACTGGAACCTCATTGACTGAGATAGAGTTGTCTTCAGCGAGGAGTCCCTCTTCGAACTGAGCCCCGATGACCAACGAAGACGTGTCTGGAGACGCCCTGGATAGCTTTGGGATACCGACGTGACTGCTGTCCACCATACGGCCTGACAACGAGGAGAGAGGCCCTGGTGTGCCACTTCATTTCATAACAGGACCTCTTTATTATCCGCGGCACAGCATAGAAGTACGTCGACGATATTCAAAAATTGTTCAAATGGCTCTGAGCACTATGGGACTTAACTGCTGAGGTCATCAGTCCCCTAGAACTGAGAACTACTTAAACCTAACTAACCTAAGGACATCACACACATCCATGCCTGAGGCAGGATTCGAACCTGCGGCCGTAGCGAACGTTTGGAGCATTATGGGCAGGGTCCTCCAGTCAGCTCTGTATTAACGATCTAACGCCCCAGTTGGACAGAATTTGGTACGATATCCCTCTGGAGGACATCCAACAACTGTGTCAGCCATTGCCAAGTCGAATAACTGCGTACATAAGGGCCGGGGGTGGACCGACGCTTGACTTGATAAGTTTGTGAAACTCTTTCTGCCGAATAAATCATCCAGTTTTTCTAGAATTGTTATCTTTCGTTTGTCTGTACATGTACAACACATCTACCGATTTCCATTCCATTCGGATAATTCCTTCGTAAGGTGTTGCTTTCTATCCGTCGTAGAGCGTATCTGGGAGTGTAGGTTCGTAGAGATTTAAAGTGAGACTGTTATGATTCTCGTCGCCAGTTGTTATAATGACAGATGGCCAATGCTAAATGCAAACATATATTGCAAGTTTGGCATTTGACGCTGACTCTCACACGATTCTACTGCCGACAACATACATTGCACATAAGGACCTCGAAGAAAAGATATGAAGAATAAGGGCTCATACGGAGGCATATAGACAGTCGTTTTTCTCTCGCTTGATAGGAGATTGCTGAATAGTCTGTATCTGCAACGACTGAAATAATTAGTAGCCGTTGGTAAAAAATAATGTATTATCTAGAGAGGCATTACTTATGCCATACTTGACTAAGCGCCTTGTTAGAGGTTGCTTCCTGTCAGCTGAAGGCTATGCTACATTCCTAGTTGACGTTCCGAGCAAGAGTGGACGAGAGCTCGCTAGAAACTTGAAACAACCCGCGGAGCGGCGCTGGCGGCGCTAGTCGCGACTTACGGGTCCAGCGATATCTATTACGGACCACGGTTGATATCTGCAACCCCTAACAAGTGTGGTATCTAACGTTGATACCACAGGGACGACCACATAAAACTTATCAAGTGAAAGCCACATGCCAGACTGAATTTATTAAAATAATCTTCAGAAAGTGTAGACCATCAGTGTAGGAGGTAGCTTACGAAACCCTTATTCGACCAATATGTAAGTATTGCTCCTCATTTTGGAACTCTTCTCTGGTAAGGTTGATAGTGGAAGCAGAAGACATCCAAAGAACGGCAGCAAATTTCGTTACGGATTCGTTTAGTAAAGGCTGAAAGCCTCTTCGAGATGATAAGCGAACTCCAGTGATGCAAGCTGCAGGAGAGATATTTAGCATAGTGTTATGGTTTACGTTAGAATTCGGTGAGTCTACGTTCCTGGAAGATTTAGCCAGCATATTGTTTCCTCCTACAAATGGCCGGCCGTGGTGGCCGAGCGGTTCTAGATGCTTCAGTCTGGAACCGCGCGACCTCTGCGGTCGCAGGTTCGAATTCTGCCTCGGGCATGGTTGTGTGTGATGTCCTTAGGTTAGCTAGGTTTAAGAACTAGGGGACTGATGACCTCAGATGTTAAGTCCCATAGTGCTCAGAGCCATTTGAACCACTTGAACCTCCTACAAATATTTTGTGAAAATATCGTGAAGGTGAAATCAGAGGGACTGAAACTCATACGAACACTTAGCAACAGTCTTTAGTACCACGCACCTCTCGGGCGGGAACGAGAAACAAGAATGTGAGAGCGTTACACACAGTATCCTTCATCGCATACCGTAATGTTGCTTGCGTACTATAGATTTAGGTGTAGACTAGCAACCGGCCCCGTCTCACGGGTAGCACTAACAAGTAGACCACACAGGAACTATATTTTTTTGTGTTTTATATTTTTAGTTTGTTAAGTTTCATGAAGCACACGTCAGTAAAGCTCACACGAGGCAAGTTTTAATCGACAAGTATCATGAAAGTACTGCTAATTTGCACGAAATATTTATGAATCGTACTCACAAATATTCCTCGTGAATTAGTATATCTATTAGTGAAAACTGTATCAAAAATCTCTTAAGTAGTTAGTGGAACTAGCCTCCAAATGCAGAGAGGAAAATGTGGCGGGTGATTTTAATTCACTGGTATGTATGGATACACATGGAGGCGAAAAGTTTCATTGATTATCTATTCCGACGTATATGAAAGGGTCTCCTTCAGTAATAATATAAAAATATCGGAATTAAAGAACATGTAATTTCAATTATGTTAGGATCTTTATCACTAGCTAAAAAAAGGAAAATACATTCGTGCAATTAAGGATGATCTAACAAATTGCGATGATGGTTCCCAATGAGATGTAGATTTTTTCACAACAAATTAATCCGGTTTCTCCAACTGTCTCGAGGGTGACACCTTGAATGGGAATCTGCACTGCAGTATTGTTGCAGTTATTACACATGGAATTCCAAAACGTTTGTTAGACAGGGATAGAAGTGTGACCTGCTTTCTTTATTCGAAGTTGATTGGATCAGTCAGCACTAAACGAATGACACAAGAGGCCAAAATCAGGAATGGTGTTACTCAATGTTATCCATTGTCAGCACTGATATTTATTTGTGTGTTAAAGAGGCACTGAAGCAGGTAAAGGACTATGGAAATGAGCGTTTGGAGTCATTGGCCGGGAGGCCTCTTACAGGGCAGGTCCGGCCTTCTTGGTGCAGGTCTTATTACGTTCGACGCCACATTGGGCGACCTGCGCGCCGGATGGGGACGAAATGATGATGAAGACAACACAACACCCAGTCCCTGAGCGGAGAAAATCCACGACCCAGCCAGGAATCGAACCTGGGCCCCTTAGGAGGGCAGTCCGTTATGCTGATAATGATAAAGGACTATCTCAGTATGGGAGTAATATGTCAAGGACAAAAAGCTAGCATGATAAGGTCAGAGACAGAAAAGCAGTAATCACCAAAGTAAACAAGCGGTGTATCCTGTACATGAGCATATAGGGTGACTTAATGATGGACCAAGAGATCATGTGATGAGCGAAGTTTGCTATCTTTGAAGTAAAATAGATGAGGAACTAGCATGCAAGATACAGATTAGATTAGATGTACTTCTCTTCTAATGCAACCATAATGAGGAGACCCTCTTTGATGTGGACATGTCAGAGAGCAAGAATACATAATAAATATTTGCAAAATAAGAACAGGTCTGCTAATGTACCTTCTGCAGGTTCCAAATGAAAATGCCCTTGTGAATGGGTAATCGGTCAAAAAAAGTCTTAGCGTTATTTACATTTAAATGGATGTAGGCTAACACTTTTCATCAAACACTAAGTGTTTAACACACTTAGGCTATTATAGCCACGCATCATCAAATAAAAAAGTAAAATAAAAAACATTTTACAGCATTTATTTACATTGATCTCATTACTGCACAGATCCTTTAGATTCTTCTCAAATATATTAGTTGAATTTTTGTGGCTGGTAGCATGTTATTGAAAATGTTTGTTGCTGAAAATGTCTTTAGATGACTGCCTTTTTCCATGTTGTTTACAGCAATTCGCAGCAGCACGCAGCAGTAGCGGGTAAAGTTTATTGTTACTAAGAATGAATTTAATAAAAAGTAGTTTACTTGGGTCCTGTTAACTACTAAAAAACTTTTGAGATGGGATTTCATAAATTAAGTCTATTTAAAACTTCAGAATCATCATAACCCATAACCAATAATAGACAATGACAATTACAGTGACATAGGTATCAATAATGGCTAAGTGCCAGAATAACAAGTTATTTCAATTTCAACGTTACATTAACATTTAATAATCACAGCATATTTATTATTATTTTGAGGGTAAGGAGGCTTCTTTAACTGACAAGCAAAACATGAGATTATTGCAAACTCAGACTAACAGTCACGAGCCTATAACCCTGCAATTGCTTTTGCACTATGCTTGCGAATTTTACCTTGAATTCCATCTTCAAGCATAGTTAAGCCATCTAAATTTCTCCTGGCTATATAAACGAAATCGGGCCTTGAGTGTGGTAAGATCTGCCGTCACCGATGTGAGGGCAGCGTGACACGTCCTCTGTCTCTGAGCTCTTGACCGAAACTACTACTTCCACTCTCGCAGACGGACCTCGACTCACAACAATGCTTAGAATCGCGCTCCCATGTTTCGCCCTCAGATTGTTACTGTCGATATCTGATTGCTTACACAATGCAAAGAATAGCGTTAGGTTGACTATATTGTTTTCAGTGTAATGGAGAGTTGTGACACACTCCTTATAAGCTGTAATCCCAGTAAGTTAATACTTCAACTCCTTATATCTGCCTGTTGTTATATTTTAGGCATATTCTGGCAGAGCAGGAAACATTTTACTAGTTTTTACAGAGAATTCGCTATGAAAATTTCAGTAGCCGACCTTTCTAAGGCTATACTTGATTTACTATTTATTGCAATGTTTACATCGTCTCCAGTCTCTCCCTAGAAACATACAGATAACAATAAGGATTGAAGAACAGTAAAGATCTGCTTATAAAAAACAGCTGCTAACATCCATAACTTTAAACCATGAGGTAAAAAATGAAAAGTTGCGTTTTCAGTACTGTTCTGCTTGGGTAAGAAACCTAAACAGACGATTAGAAACTTCTGAAACGTGGCATGTTCAAAAAAATGTTCAAATGTGTGTGAAATCTTATGGGACTTAACTGCTAACGTCATCAGTCCCTAACCTTACACACTACTTAACCTAAGTTATCCTAAGGACTTTTTTTTTCCTTTTTGTTCAGCATAGTTCGTTGCGTTTGGTCTGTGCGGACGTCACATGGCGTCCGTTCAAGTTGATCGTTGATTCCTTTACTCAGTTTTTTTATTACAGAGGATAATCGACCCTCTGGCCGAACACGCTGAGCTACCGTGCTGGCAACCGCTCGGCTAATCCCGCGTGGCAAACGTGGCATGAAATGTGTTGTGGGCTATCAGATGGACTGGTCAACGACGTCCTGTCGCTACTAAACGAGAAAAGTAAAACATTATATTAATGTACTGGTCCCTGACTTACGGTCATTCGCCTTCTTCCTCCCAATTCAGTGTTGTTAAGTCTGAGTTACAATCACTTAATATTTTATAGTCTTTTAGATGTTCTTTCTTCATGATCGAACCAGTCTTGTGATACAGCAGATATTCTGGAGAAGGCAGGATGGAGATCTTATGCAGCTGTGTGGACAAACAGTCGTGTCCAGTAGTTATGCGGAATGTAGCTAATCATTCTTCTCTTGGCCCATCAGGTACAACTGGACAGTCAGTAAGGCATCCCCAGATCTTTCCCTCACATGAAATTATATTTGATCATATTAATTATTCCTGAGACATGTAGTTAATATTGCGTTTTACTACAAAATACGACATGTTAACTTTTGCAACGTGTATAACTGCTATGCTCTTTTTTGGCTAAAAAAATCTGCTTTTTTATTATCATCTAACTACGTGACACAGTGAGATGGTGACCTCTGAACTGGCATTATCTTTTTCGTCTGTTGTAGAGATTTAATTACTTTTGTAACTTCTTTAACTTGAATAATTTTTTGATCTTGCTTGTCTAGAATCACAAATATGACTGTTCTTCGAAGTGTCTAAAAAGTATTTATTTTTTCTCCTAAATACATGAATTAATTATTATCCAGACTGGATTACACATTCATACGAATTAAAGCGACTGACTGTCAAATCATGGATACCAACTAAACAAAAAAACTTCATAATACTCTAAGCGATCGTTACAGTATTGCAGTGCCTTGGACGTAAAGATACCTTGGTAATGTTAAATGGACAAGCCTTCTTTCTTACACATAATAATTTGAAACATGAATAAGTGGAATTATACGTATTATACTGAAATTCCTCTACAATGAATAACCTGTTGAAAGGTAATGCTGTCTTTATCTAAGCCTTTGCTTTATCTAAGTCGTTGCTGCGGGAAGTAATTGGGTGAAAACTATTGGTACAAAAAATGTACTTTAATACTTCTTTCTAATAAAAGAGGAACTGTATTTCTTAATAAAAATAAGATTCTTCGAAGAAATTGCGTTCGTTTTTACATATTAAAAAACTCGGTCTTCGTTGTACCTGACCTTAGCAAGAGACGCGTATTACTTTAACGTTTTTATTACGTCGCTTTTTTGTCTGTTTGCTGTTTGGTATAAATTTTGCAATTCATTTTAAACTAAGATTATGATCAGTTACAGTATTGAATCTTTCTACATATAACTGGATGACAACGCCGTATGAAGTCTCTTTTGTGTCTAGTGTGTGTCGGAGGATAATTTGTTTTTCTGTCTGTTTGTCTGTGCAGTACACATTTTGCAATTTATTTTGAAGTAACTTCCGGACCTTGCTGTGGCTCAGTCTGCTTATATGGATAAGAAAGGAAAGACAAAGCACTGGTTTCTAGTTTGTATGGGAATTCGATATATGTCCCAATCTCCTTGTCTCTCCCCTGCCTCTGTCCATCACCCCCTCCCCCTCCCCACTCTTCGTCAATCTCCTCCTCTTTACCTTTCTCTCTGTCAATCATCTCCTCCCCTTCTCTCCATTCATCTTCTCCTCCCTCCTCTCGATCTCCACCTTCTCCAGCCCCCTCTCTCTCCGCCTATCTCATTCCATCACCTCATTGTCTGTCTTCTCCTCTTATCTCTCTCTTCATCTCCTTTTGCACCCCTCTCCCTGTCCATCTCCTCCTTTCCGTTATCTACGTGCATTTCCTCCTACCCCTCTGTTCATCTACTCTCCCTTCCCCTCCGCCACCCTCTCTATGACCTTGAGCCTTGTTTATTGTAACTGCAGATTCATATTCCCTAGTAGTATTCTAATCACAAACGAGTAATCCATAAATATAACTTTCATGTATGCTAACAACGTTTCAGTATGTAGTCTATATGTGTCTAAACATCTACTATAGTAACGTGTAAAAATTTGAAGTGAATCGGAAAGGTACATTTTGAGATTTTTGTTAAAAATGATTTCCCTTTATATATTACACGTATGCATATTTATATATTATATGTTGTTGTTGTTGTGGTCTTCAGTCCTGAGACTGATTTGATGCAGCTCTCCATGCTACTCTATCCTGTGCAAGCTTTTTCATCTCCCAGTACCTACTGCAACCTACATCCTTCTGAATCTGCTTAGTGTATTCATCTCTTGGTCTCCCTCTACGATTTTTACCCTCCACGCTGCCCTCCAATACTAAATTGGTGATCCCTTGATGCCTCAGAACATGTCCTACCAACCGATCCCTTCTTCTGGTCAAGTTGTGCCACAAACTTCTCTTCTCTCCAATCCTATTCAATACTTCCTCATTAGTTATGTGATCTACCCATCTAATCTTCAGCATTCTTCTGTAGCACCACATTTCGAAAGCTTCTATTCTCTTCTTGTCCAAACTATTTATCGTCCATGTTTCACTTCCATACATGGCTACACTCCATACGAATACTTTCAGAAATGACTTCCTGACACTTAAATCAATACTGGATGTTAACAAATTTCTCTTCTTCAGAAACGCTTTCCTTGCCATTGCCAGCCTCCATTTTATATCCTCTCTACTTCGACCATCATCAGTTATTTTGCTCCCCAAATAGCAAAACTCCTTTACTACTTTAAGTGCCTCATTTCCTAATCTAATTCCCTCAGCATCACCCGACTTAATTAGACTACATTCCATTATCCTTGTTTTGCTTTTGTTGATGTTCATCTTATATCCTCCTTTCAAGACACTGTCCATTCCATTCAACTGCTCTTCCAAGTCCTTTGCTGTCTCTGACAGAATTACAATGTCATCGGCGAACCTCAAAGTTTTTATTTCTTCTCCATGAATTTTAATACCTACTCCGAATTTTTCTTTTGTTTCCTTTACTGCTTGCTCAATATTGAACAACATCGGGGAGAGGCTACAACACTGTCTTACTCCCTTCCCAACCACTGCTTCCCTTTCATGTCCCTCGACTCTTATAACTGCCATTTGGTTTCTGTACAAATTGTAAATAGCCTTTCGCTCCCTATATTTTACCCCTGCCACCTTTAGAATTTGAAAGAGAGTATTCCAGTCAACATTGTCAAAAGCTTTCTCTAAGTCTACAAATGCTAGAAACGTAGGTTTGCCTTTCCTTAATCTTTCTTCTAAGATAAGTCGTAAGGTCAGTGTTGCCTCACGTGTTCCAGTGTTTCTACGGAATCCAAACTGATCTTCCCCGAGGTTGGCTTCTACTAGTTTTTCCATTCGTCTGTAAAAAATTCGTGTTAGTATTTTGCAGCTGTGACTTATTAAGCTGATAGTTCGGTAATTTTCACATCTGTCAACACCTGCTTTCTTTGGGATTGGAATTATTATACTCTTCTTGAAGTCTGAGGGTATTTCGCCTGTTTCATACATCTTGCTCACCAGATGGTAGAGTTTTGTCAGGACTGGCTCTCCCACGGCCGTCAGTAGTTCCAATGGAATATTGTCTACTCCGGGGGCCTTGTTTCGACTCAGGTCTTTCAGTGCTCTGTCAAACTCTTCACGCAGTATCATATCTCCCATTTCATCTTCATCTACATCCTCTTCCATTTCCATAATATTGTCCTCAAGTACATCGCCCTTGTATAGACCCTCTATATACTCCTTCCACCTTTCTGCTTTCCCTTCTTTGCTTAGAACTGGGTTTCCATCTGAGCTCTTGATATTTATACAAGTCGTTCTCTTATCTCCAAAGGTCTCTTTAATTTTCCTGTAGGCGGTATCTATCGTACCCCTAGTGAGATAGGCCTCTACATCCTTACATTTGACCTCTAGCCATCCCTGCTTAGCCATTTTGCACTTCCTGTCGGTCTCATTTTTGAGACGTTTGTATTCCTTTTTGCCTGTTTCACTTACTGCATTTTTATATTTTCTCCTTTCATCAATTAAATTCAATATTTCTTCTGTTACCCAAGGATTTCTACTAGCCCTCGTCTTTTTACCTACTTGATCCTCTGCTGCCTTCACTACTTCATCCCTCAAAGCTACCCATTCTTCTTCTACTGTATTTATTTCCCCCATTCCTGTCAATTGCTCCCTTATGCTCTCCCTGAATCTCTGTACAACCTCTGGTTCTTTTAGTTTATCCAGGTCCCATCTCCTTAAATTCCCACCTTTTTGCAGTTTCTTCAGTTTTAATCTACAGGTCATAACCAATAGATTGTGGTCAGAGTCCACATCTGCCCCTGGAAATGTCTTACAATTTAAAACCTGGTTCCTAAATCTCTGTCTTACCATTATATAATCTATCTGATACCTTTTAGTATCTCCAGGGTTCTTCCATGTATACAACCTTCTTTCATGATTCTTAAACCAAGTGTTAGTTATGATTATGTTGTGCTCTGTGCAAAATTCGACCAGGCGGCTTCCTCTTTCATTTCTGTCCCCCAATCCATATTCACCTACTATGTTTCCTTCTCTCCCTTTTCCTACACTCGAATTCCAGTCACCCATGACTATTAAATTTTCGTCTCCCTTCACAATCTGAATAATTTCTTTTATTTCATCATACATTTCTTCAATTTCTTCGTCATCTGCAGAGCTAGTTGGCATATAAACTTGTACTACTGTAGTAGGCGTGGGCTTCGTATCTATCTTGGCCACAATAATGCGTTCACTATGCTGTATGTAGTAGCTTACCCGCATTCCTATTTTCCTATTCATTACTAAACCTACTCCTGCATTACCCCTATTTGATTTTGTGTTTATAACCCTGTAGTCACCTGACCAGAAGTCTTGTTCCTCCTGCCACCGAACTTCACTAATTCCCACTATATCTAACTTCAACCTATCCATTTCCCTTTTTAAATTTTCTAACCTACCTGCCCGATTAAGGGATCTGACATTCCACGCTCCGATCCGTAGAACGCCAGTTTTCTTTCTCCTGATAACGACATCCTCTTGAGTAGTCCCCGCCCGGAGATCCGAATGGGGGACTATTTTACCTCCGGAATATTTTACCCAAGAGGACGTCATCATCATGTAATCATACAGTAAAGCTGCATGCCCTCGGGAAAAATTACGGCTGTAGTTTCCCCTTGCTTTCAGCCGTTCGCAGTACCAGCACAGCAAGGCCGTTCTGGTTATTGTTACAAGGCCAGATCAGTCAATCATCCAGACTGTTGCCCTTGCAACTACTGAAAAGGCTGCTGCCCCTCTTCAAGAACCACACGTTTGTCTGGCCTCTCAACAGATACCCCTCCGTTGTGGTTGCACCTACGGTACGGCTATCTGTATCGCTGAGGCACGCAAGCCTCCCCACCAACGGCAAGGTCCATGGTTCATGGGGGGGATATATTATATATATATTAAAATAAACATATATTAAAGAATTCGGTACCTAAAAGTAGGCCTATATTGGTATTCAACTTTTTGTGAAAATTTCAAAGCAATCAGTCAAAAGCTTTCGGAGATAAACAGTTTTGAATAAACCAACATTTACATTATTATAACGTCCTGCCTTTTATTACATATTTTCCAGATGGCGTTCCAGAAGCTACCATAAAAACGCGGAAGTATTAGACTACCTTGTTGTGTCAAAATCTCAAAGCAGACCGTGAAGATCTGAAATTTTGAAGAAACCAACATTTACGTTTTTACTTATATAAATATTGTACATCTACGTCGGCACCTACATGGATACTCTGAAAATCACACTTAAATGCCTGACAGATGGTTCATCGAAGCACCTTCAGAGTAATTGTCTGTTATTCCAATCTCGAGTAGCTCGCGGAAAAAAACGAACACCTATACCTTCCCCTGCGGGCTCTAATTTCCCTTATTTTATTATGATAATCGTTTCTTCCTATGTAGGTCGGTATCAAAAAAATATTTTCGTATTCGGGGGAAAAAGCTGGTCTTTGAAATTTCGTGATAAGATCTCGTCGCAACGAGAAACGCTTTGGTTTTAATAAAGTCCACCCAAAATCCTATATCATGTCTGTGACACTCTCTCTCCTATTTCGCGATAATACAAAACGTGCTACCCAGCTTTGAACTTTCTCTATGTACTCCGTTAATCCTATCTGGTAATAATGCTACACCGCGCAGCAGTACTCCAATAGAACGTACTAGCATAGTGTAGGCGGTCTCTTTAGTAGATTTGTTGCATCGTCTAAGCGTTTTGCCGATAAAACGCTGTCTCCGGTCCGCCTTGACCACAACATTTTCTAGCCGCTCTTTCCAATTTAATTTGCTCGTGAAACTTCCTTGCAGATTAAAACTGTGTGCCCGACCGAGACTCGAACTCGGGACCTTTGCCATTCGCGGGCAAGTGCTCTACCAACTGAGCTACCGAAGCACGACTCACGCCCGGAACACACAGCTTTACTTCTGCCAGTACCTCGTCTCCTACCTTCCAAACTTTACAGAAGGTTCGCAGGAGAGCTTCTGTAAAGTTTGGAAGGTAGGAGACGCAGTTCGCCGGCGGACGGCGTGGAGGTAGGACGTAGTGTGGTGTGCGCTGCGCCGTCTGTGCTTCCGCGTGGTATGTCTTGGGCTTGCTGCTTTGCCATTCGCGGGCAAGTGCTCTACCAACTGAGCTACCGAAGCACGACTCACGCCCGGAACACACAGCTTTACTTCTGCCAGTACCTCGTCTCCTACCTTCCAAACTTTACAGAAGGTTCGCAGGAGAGCTTCTATAAAGTTTGGAAGGTAGGAGACGCAGTTCGCCGGCGGACGGCGTGGAGGTAGGACGTAGTGTGGTGTGCGCTGCGCCGTCTGTGCTTCCGCGTGGTATGTCTTGGGCTTGCTGCAGCTTAAAGCTCTGTTTATCGAAAACTTCGAGAAGTAATGAGTAGTATACCCCGTGATGGCTCAACTAAGTCGAAAAGATACGTTGAAACTTAACTTTGATTCTCGATATGCCAGACCTAAGTTGTTTGAAGTAGAGAATTGGTTAGAAGAAGATGTGAAGCTCTCCTTTAATGATATAGTCGGGATCCATCTGTCGATTGTAGTTTGTGTCGTGTTTGTTAAAATGCGTAGTTCCGAGTTGTGCGAGAAAATAGTTGAGTCTTCCGGAGGTGTCATGAAATTTAAGCACTCAGATGGAAACGTTGGTGAAGTCACCGTTGCACGTGCTGGTTTTGGCATTCGCACAGTTCGAATATTCGAGTTGCCTTTTGAGATTTCAACAGACCAAATTAATGCCGTAATTTCACCCTTCGGCAAAGTGCTCAGCAACTTTGCCGAGAAATGGTCAAGCGCGCATAAATTCCCAGTACTAAATGGAGTACGGCAGCTTCGAGTAGAGTTACAAAAGCACATCCCGTCGTACATCAATGTCTGCGGATATAGAGGGATTGTAATTTACGACGATCAACCGCGAACCTGTGCCGCCTGTAACAAGCCTGGGCAAGTTCGCGCAGATTGTATACAGCGGCGCGTTGCACAGCTGCCGGCCGGCGAGGCCGCCAGGCCACCGGCGATGACAACACTGCTTGGAACTTACGCCGCCGTGGCACGCGAACGACCAACTGCTTCCTCAGCCCCTGAACCGTGTGCAAATACAAATTCTCCAGACACTGAAATTCCGATGGATGTCAGTGCCGTCATAGCTGACGACCTACAAGAGTCCCACCAACCTACGAAAACAGTTGAAGTTCCACCGAAACAGGCACCTGCAACTGTTAAGGCAGCAGATCCACCGGAAGTTGAAGACCGACACACCTTGCAGGAAAGCGAAACTAACTTGGATACTGAAGAAAGTCCGTCGAGAGGCAATACTCCCCCAAAAAAAAAAAAAAAAATAAGAAACGCCGGCTGGCGCGCAAAAGTGCAGAGGAGACGGCTCCTACACTCCGACAAAAAGCAAAGGAAATAGGTAGTAGCTTAAGACAACAGATGGCTGGCAACACGAAAGCGACACCAGTTTCTGAGGTGCGTTCCCCTTCTGCGCTGGAAAAACGGGACGTCCAAGGAAAGCTAACAAAGAAAGCACCCACCCACCCTCAAGAACCGAGTCACTCTCCTGAAGATTCACTCGTCCAACCCACGATGACAACGTCAACCAGCTGGGCAGACGAAAGCGATCATAACAATGCGGATGAAGAAATGACAGAAGTTTCAGAAACTAAAACAGACTGTACTCCAGCCACAAAGATGGCTGATTTCTTCAACGAAGACGTCTCCGTGAACGAACTTTCTAAAGACCAAGGACACACCACTGAACCATTTGCTACCGGTGAATATTATTAAAATGAGTTTTAAAGCTGACGCTTGCGAGACAAAACGGAAGAATGTTGTTTAAAGTTTGATCAAGTAGAACGACCAATTTCTGACATACAAGCGTACAAGATCGCTACAGTAAACCTTAATAAGATTCGTAGTTCCTTTAAATTTCAGAAATTAAAAGATTTTATATATGCTTCTGACAGTGACATTATCCATTTACAAGAAGTGACAGACATTGAGCTCGGTAACGTACCTGGCTTCAACGCCATTGTAAACCCAGGGCATGGAACGGAAATGGGCACAGCTCTGCTCGCAAAGGAGGTCATAGTAGTCCAAGATGTGGTAAAACTATCAAACAGTAAAGGCATAGCGGCCACAATAAACAAAATACGAGTCATTAACGTATATGCCCCTTCATGATCCAGCAACAGGCACCGCAGAGCGGAGTTCTTTAAAGAAGAAGTTGTCCCACTATTTGGAACTCGATATGAACACCTTATCCTGGGAGGAGATTTTAATTGTGTTTTGCATGCCAAAGACCAAACTCCCAATTTCAACAAGTGTACTGAACTGGAACGTATAGTTAATGACCTAAGATTAATAGACTCATGGGAGCATATGCACGGTGCCGCCCCTGGCTTCACCCACACCACAAGTCACTCGGCGAGCCGTCTAGACAGGATATATGTAACTCATAATTTGAAACACCACATTTTGCAGTCCGAAATATGGCCTACCGTTTTCTCGGATCACGCTGCGAACATATGCACAATCAATCTGACAAAACAAGGGACCTACCAAGGTAGAGGCACATGGAAGCTCAACGTGTAACATCTGGAAGACCAAGCTTGTCAGGAGGCATTTTACACGTTATGGAGAGAGTGCGAAAGCAAATTTAGCTCGTACAACTCTGGCACTGACTGGTGGCTGAAACATGTCAAACCTAAAATACGGAGGTTTTTCATAAATTACTCAAAAGACAAAAACTTTTGGTACAAATCAACTATAGACTTCTACTTTCAGTCTAAGGGATTTGTACAAGTCCGATGCAACAGTTGTGGACAACTACGAAAGAATTAACAAAATTAAAGCAAAAATTTTGGCTCTTAGGCGTAAACAACTGGAAGGCTACCAAATACGGTCGCGTGCCCAGAATATAGCACAGCACGAGGTCACTTCCATTTATCATGTCATTCGTGAAAGAAAAAGGGCGTCTCGCAAGATACTCTCTGAAATAACAACTAATGATGGAAGGAAGCTGACGAAGCAAAGAGAGATTAAAGAGGCCATCGTACAGCATTTTGAATCCTTAATGTCTAGTCAACCAGTTGACGAACAGCTTCAAGACGAGTTAACGATCAACCTCCAGGGCAAAGTATGTCACGCGGAAGCACAAACTCTCATCTCGGAAGTGACTGAAGAAGATGTCGAAGAAGCTATATATGGAAGCATGAAAAATAAGGCTCCCGGGGCAGACGGAATTCCGGCAGAATTTTATCGCAAATTTAGTGACCTCGTAAAAGCTAAGTAAACTCTCATCTGCAACGAACTACTAAACCCTGAAAATGACATCCCGAAAGAATTTCGTGAGGGACTCGTAGTGTCAGTGCCAAAAACCACCAACATGAAAACTGTAAGCGCTCTGAGGCCAATCACGCTTTTAAACAGTGATTACAAAATCTTTGGCCGCATCCTCGCTCGCAGGCTGAAAACCACAATGACCAGCGTCACTGGCCCTTATCAAACAAGTGTGGGCAAAGATAGAAGAATTCTCCAGACCCTTTGTGATTACAGGGACCTAATCTCAACGGCCGACGTCTGCAAAATAAAATGTGCACTCATCTCACTCGACTTTGATAAAGCATTCGACAGGGTAAATCATCGTTTTCTCCTTCGGACCATGGGCGCAATGGGCTTCCCTCCTAGATTCATAGCAGTAGTACGAAATACATTAACAAACAACTCAGCCAGATTTGTCATCAATGGGCACATTAGCCGCCCGATTGACGTCACCAGCTCCATTAGGCAAGGGTGTCCATTGTCAATGGCACTCTTCGTCATCGCCATCGAGCCCCTGCTTGCCTCCCTTATGAAACATCTACAAGGGCTACAAATACATGGAGAAAAGATCGTAGCAAGGCGTACGCTGATGATGTTGGCTTCCTAGTCGTGAATGGCACTGAAGTAGAGAGCGCACTACAAATAGTAACAAAATATGAACAGGCATCTGGTGCAAAACTAAATAGAACAAAGTCGGGGATTTTCAACATCGGCCGTGGAATTCGGACGCAACCGCAGGGTCTGTTACGCGAGCTTGAAACCATGAAATGTCTCGGCACAGATTTTGTAGTGTTAGCAGTTAGCCAACACTACGAACACTACCTGAGTGAGGAAGCCGATATGCACGCGTTAACCCACGCAGGCTATAGATAGGTCTGAAACAGGATACCTAATGAATGCTATAAAGAAAAGTACGTAGCTGCTGGAATACTTAACTTTAATCCATCATTGTTGTACATCGCTCTTGACGATACAAGTGAGACTCTGTAGATACATGCAATGTTACTAATGGCGCCTTGCTATGTCGTAGCCATTGACTTAGCTGAAGGCTATTCTAACTATCTGCTCTGCAAATGAGCGAGGCTTCGTCAGTGTGCATCGCTAGCGAAGTCGTCCGTACAACTGGGGCGAGTGCTAGTACGTCTCTCTAGACCTGCCGTGTGGTGGCGCTCGGTCTGCGATCACTGACAGTGGCGACACGCGGGTCCGACATGTACTAATGGACCGCGGCCGATTTAAAGCTACCACCTAGCAAGTGTGGTGTCTGGCGGTGACACCACAGATTTTAAAAGAAATATCAAGCACACTACTGCTGCGAATTATCGAAAATTACTTAACAGCATACGCGCCTCTGTACAACCACATAGTATTAGGAAACTCGATGAACTTCAGAAAGTAATAATGGCAAATGTATATATCACATCCAAAGTTAATTACGTAGCACAAGTTCTGCCACCACCTGCGCCTTTGTCGAAAAGTATCGCATCTGCACTAGAACATTTTGTCAGCCGCGGTCATATTTTCAAAGTCAAATATGACGTTCCGATGCTCCCTACGAAATGCGGTGGGTTAAATCTCACCGATATCAGCAAAAAAGCGCAAGCCTTATACCTTTCAACCACATACAAACAATGGAAGGAACCACGTGGCACCCTTGCTGCACATTTGTTAAATGAAATAGCTTCTGCTGACATCAGTGCACCTATAAATGTCCAACACATACCCAACGGACTATACGACTTGAAATACTTTTTAGTGGAATACAGCTACATACAGGCAAGGATCCCTCAAAAAGACATAACGAAAGTGAAAGAACTTTACAATAACTTGATGAAAGACAAACCCAGAAACGACGTAGAACAAAAGTATCCTTATTATAACTGGGAAACAATATGGCAAAATATTCACTGCCGGAACCTGCCAACGTATGTTAGATCGACCTGGTACTATGCTGTAAACAGGAAAATTCCGACTAACTCTAAACTGCACTCTATTCGATTGGCCGAGTCACCGCTGTGTATATTATGTAATATACCAGATACCGAAGAGCATAGATTGTTGTGTGACAAGGTAAAAGACATATGGCTCTACATAAGACAAAAGATAGCGAGCGTCAGCAGAACTACGCCCAACGCCGTTACGCCTGCTGCATTTTTAAACCCTGACAGTATACCTTACCCTAAAACAAAACGAAACGCAGTCAACTGGTTGAAAGGCCAAACGGTGCATTACATCCTAACAAAAGAATCAAGCAATAGGGAGGACTTCTGGGTATACCTTACAACTGAGCACCAAAAGTTGATGTGTACTAAAAAATACAAGGAAAACTACGCAAATTTTTTAACTAAAACAATACTGTAACCAATAGAAGTGCGTAATTTACATTATCCACCGAAGCATTTCGTATATTAGACGAATGCTTTGTGGTACAAGGTTGTACTTCACGTAGCAAGAGGAGGATATCCAACAGCAAGTAATCAGAGAAGATCATAAACATAAACCAGTTAGGCCTCTATGTATATATTACTTTGTTTTGGGGGAAGCATACGACACAGTGATGAAACTGGTATCTACCCTTTATTTAGTTTCTTTCTTTCACTCCTACTTTTCACAGGAAGACATATTTATGTTATTTATGTGTAAAATCAAGCAGCAGAAGCCTACTTTAATTCATTACCTTTCTGAAGAAGAGAATTTTACTTATCAGCAATAATGAGTTTGCTTCTTTCCGTTTTTCCACACCCAGAGAACGAAATTTACAGATGCAGTTACATTTCCATAACAATTATGTGACTGCCTTCTCAATGGAATTTACATTTATTTTTATTCAAGCCATATTGCAAACAAAGGCAACAGAAGGGGCATACTTCGTTTGTCGTTCAGAAGAAGCGTGTTTCCACATCATCAAGTTACATTCATTCTTTAAAGGCGGAGAAGCCGGGCCGAGAAGGCAACACTTGGCGAGCGTAAAGGACAGGTTGAAGGGGAGGAAGGAGACCCGAAAAAAAAGAAAAAAGAAAAAAAAAGAAAAAAAGTTGATAGAGCACTTGCCCGCGAAAGGCAAAGGTCCCGAGTTCGATTCCCGGTCGGGCACACAGTTTTAATCTGCCAGGAAGTTTCATATCAGCGCACACTCCGCTGCAGAGTGAATATCTCATTCTGTAATTTGCTCGTAATTGTAGCTACTAGGTATTTATTTGAATTCGCGGCCTTTAAATTTGATTGAATTATCGTGTAACAGAAGTTTAAGGGATTCCTTTTAGCACTCATGTGGGTTACCTTACCCTTTTCATTATTTAGGCTCAATTGCCAGTTTTAGCGCCATACAGATATATTTTCTAATTCATTATGAAACTGTTTTGATCTTATGATGATTTTACTAGGCAGTAAACGACAGTGTCATCCACTAACAACCTAAAACAGTTGCTCAGACTGTCTCCCAAATCGTTTATGAAGGTAAGGAACAGCATGGAGACTGGAACACTTACCGAGCGAGGTGGCGCAGTGGTTAGCACACTGGACTCGCATTCGGGAGGACGACGGTTCAATCCCGTCTCCGGCCATCCTGATTTAGGTTTTCCGTGATTTCCCTAAATCGCTTTAGGCAAATGCCGGGATGGTTCCTTTGAAAGGGCACGGCCGATTTCCTTCCCCATCCCTCCTTCACCCGAGCTTGCGCTCCGTCTCTAATGACTTCGTTGTCGACGGGACGTTAATCACTAATCTCCTCCCTCCTCCTCCTCCACTGGAACACTTCCTTGGAGAAAGCCAGAGATCGCTTCTGCTTTACTCGATGACTTTCCATGAGTTATAACTAACTGTGACCTCCCTGATAGGAAATCAAGAATTCAGTCGCATAAGGTTCAAATGGCTTTGAGCACTATGGGACTTAACATCTGAGGTCAGACCGCCACACAAGAATTCCAAACAGCATCAGGATCCACTGCAAGTACTATGACAGTTAGGCAGGACATGAGAAAACTTGGATTTCGTGGTCGAGCGGCTGCTCATAAGCCACACATCACGCCAGTAAATGCCAAACGACTCCGCGCATGGTGTAAGCAGCGTAAACATTGGACGATTGAACAGTGAAAATGCGTTGTGTGGAGTAACGAACCACGGTATACAGTGTGGTGATCCGACGGCAGGGTATGGGTATGGCGATTGTCCGGTGAACGTCATTTGCCAGCGTGTGTAGTGCCAACAGTAAAATTCGGAGGCGATGGTGTTATGGTGTGGTAGTATTTTTCATGAAGAGGGCTTCAATCCCTTGTCGTTTTGCATGGCGCTATCACAGCAGAGGCCTACACTGATGTTTTAAACACCTTCTTGCTTCCCACTGTTAAAGAGCACTTCGGGGATGGCGATTTCATCTTTCAACACGATCGAGCACCTGTTCATAACGCACGGCCTGTGGCGGAGTGGCTACACGACAATAACATCCCTGCAATGGACTGGCCTGCACAGAGTCCTGACCTGAATCCTATACAACACCTTTGGGATGTTTTGAAACGCCGACTTCGTGCCAGGCGTCAACGACCGACGTCGATACCTCTCCTCAGTGCAGCCCTCCGTGAAGAATGGGCTGCCATTCTCCAAGAAGCCTTCCAGCCCCTGCTTGAACGTATGCCTGCGAGAGTGGAAGCTGTCATCAAGGCTAAGTGTCGGCCGACACCATACTGAATTCCAGCATTACCGATGGAGGGCTCCAAGAATTTGTAAGTCATTTTCAGTCAGGTGTCCGGATACTTTTCATAACATTGTGTATGTCAACACCCTCCTCGAAATCTAAAAATACGAAATTAATTTGAAATCCTTTGTCGATAGCACTCAGCACTTCGTGTGAGTAAAGAGTTAGATGTCTTTCACAAGAACGATGTCTTCTAAATCCCTATTGACTGTGTGTCTCTTCGAAGTAATTCATGATGTTTGAACAACATATCTTCCAAAATCCTGCTACTTATCGACGTTAATAATATGAGCCTGTAATTTAGTGGATTACTCCTATTGCCTTTCTGGAATATTGGTGTGACCTATGCAACTCCCCAATCATAGGATACGAATCTTCCGTCGAGCGAGCGGTTGTATATGACTTTTAAGTATGGAGCTGTTGCGTCAGCATACTCTGAAAAGAATCTAATTGGTATGCAGTCAGGACCGGAAGACTTGTTTTTATGAAGTTATTTAAGTTGCTTCATTACTCCAGGGATATATACTTCTAAGTTACTCATGTTGGTAGCTGTTTTGAATCGAATTCTGGAATATTTTCTTTGTCTCCTTTCACGAAGGAATTTGGAAGGTGTTTTTAGTAACTCTGCTTTGGCAGCACTGTCGTCGATCGTCGATAGTATTTCTATTGTTACCGTGCAGAGAACGCCTCGATTGTGTCTTGCTCGCTACGGCAACCCTGTACTTACTAATCCCTGTATCCGTTTTGATGGCTGTTATTAGCTCAGGATCATTTGTTGCTAAGAGGTCAAGTGTGTTTTCACAGCCGTTTACTGTTCGAGTGGGCCCATGAACTAGCTTCTCGAAATAATTTCTAGAGAATGCGTTTAGCGCAATTTCACATTGTGTTTTATGTGTACCTCCGGATTCAAACATGTATTTCCGCCGACATACCGAGGGTAAATAGAAGTAACCACCAACTTTAATTGTATGGGTCGTGTACGTGTTTCAAATTAGACTCATGTTTTCTTTGAACATTTCGGCAGTTGTATCATCTGAAGTGGAAGGTGGGTAAAAGGATCAAATTACTATTTTATTCCCGTTGCCAAGAATGACCTCTAACCATACTAACTCACAGGAACTACTACTTCAATTTCATTACAAGATAAACTTCTTCTAACAGCAAAAAACACGCCACTGCCAACTATATTTAGCCTATTCCCTCTGAACACCGTTAGGTCTTTCGCAAAAATTTTGGCTGAACTTATCTACGGCTGTAGTCAGTTTTCAGTGCCTATAACGATTTAAGCATCGGTGCTTTCTATTAGCGCTTGATGTTCCTAACCTTAAATCTCTGAAAGTTTTTGACCGAATGCTTTACAATTTTGACACAAGTTGTACTGGAATACACCTGTGTTTTATACACCTAATTTTTTAATATGTGTAATACATAATTTTTTATAAATTTAATTATAGGAAAATATTGTTACAAAAATCCCAAAAAGTTATGGGTACCTAAAAACACACCTGTATTAAAATGCAACGTTGTGTCAAATTTCAAAGCAATCAGTCGAGAACTTCCGGAGATTAACGGTTTTGAACTAACGAACATTTACATTTTTATTTATATAGATAGGGGTGCGACCGGAATCGTGAACAGCGATCTGTTCCTAGCAACACAGTCTCATCTGTAAGAAACTCCAGTCAAAAATGGAAATTGTCCACAGCTGAGTTAACAGTCGAGACGACAACGTCGGTTCATATCTGTTGTCTCGGAAGTGTCATTAACAAACGCAGGAGTTTGTCACGTTGCAGAACAGCCTTTGGGTAATTTCCTAACTACCCCAAAGTTTGCTCTGGGCTTGTCCGCTGGTGATACAAACAGCTAGACGAACGCTCATTAGAAGCGGAAGAACAGAAGTCGTCGGTGCCTGGACTCAGCTGCTCATTAACGCTACGCGGACGTCACGTGGTGCGATTCAGTTGCTAATGAGTCCTATGAGTCCTTGAGGCCGTGTTCGGAAGCTGCCGTCGTACCACACCGCAGCAGGAAGATCCTTCAAGAATTTTACCAACTGTGAATGAGTATCATATGCAGCCTGTTCCAGGAGAAAACAGTAAATATTTTGGAATGTCGTAGTATAAAATAATTAGGATAAAACATTCAGTATAACGTCTCCAATTTTTATTGTTTCATTCTGGGTTTCGGCACTATAGATGCTACAAGAATATTTATCAACTTCGTTTTTGTTTTGTGAACTTGTGCTTGAATTTACACCACTGAATTTTTGAACTGTGATTTTGATTGTGATTTGTTAGGTGATCAGTTGGATAATTCTGTTCTATCCTTTAGGCGTGCCACACGTATTTACAGATGCTAAGTATGCCAATATGGTATTTGTGTGTGAACTTTAAATTGGAAACGCTGCTGCTAGTTGTATAACATACAGTAGACGATTTTCTAACCGCATAATAGGCCTACCAGATTCAAGAGTGTTTTACGTGTGTTTACTCTAAACTGCGTGTGGTGATCCAGTCCCTAGCAGTCATAAATCACGTGAGCGAGCAAATGAACAGAGTGCGGGTGCGGTAGAAGAATTTATTCGCATATCGGTGTTCATATACAAGAATACGGTGTCATTACATACACGCAGTCTCTACCCTTATTACACTCCTGGAAATGGAAAAAAGAACACATTGACACCGGTGTGTCAGACCCACCATACTTGCTCCGGACACTGCGAGAGGGCTGTACAAGCAATGATCACACGCACGGCACAGCGGACACACCAGGAACCGCGGTGTTGGCCGTCGAATGGCGCTAGCTGCGCAGCATTTGTGCACCGCCACCGTCAGTGTCAGCCAGTTTGCCGTGGCATACGGAGCTCCATCGCAGTCTTTAACACTGGTAGCATGCCGCGACAGCGTGGACGTGAACCGTATGTGCAGTTGACGGACTTTGAGCGAGGGCGTATAGTGGGCATGCGGGAGGCCGGGTGGACGTACCGCCGAATTGCTCAACACGTGGGGCGTGAGGTCTCCACAGTACATCGATGTTGTCGCCAGTGGTCGGCGGAAGGTGCACGTGCCCGTCGACCTGGGACCGGACCGCAGCGGCGCACGGATGCACGTCAAGACCGTAGGATCCTACGCAGTGCCGTAGGGGACCGCACCGCCACTTCCCAGCAAATTAGGAACACTGTTGCTCCTGGGGTATCGGCGAGGACCATTCGCAACCGTCTCCATGAAGCTGGGCTACGGTCCCGCACACCGTTAGGCCGTCTTCCGCTCACGCCCCAACATCGTGCAGCCCGCCTCCAGTGGTGTCGCGACAGGCGTGAATGGAGGGACGAATGGAGACGTGTCGTCTTCAGCGATGAGAATCGCTTCTGCCTTGGTGCCAATGATGGTCGTATGCGTGTTTGGCGCCGTGCAGGTGAGCGCCACAATCAGGACTGCATACGACCGAGGCACACAGGGCCAACACCCGGCATCATGGTGTGGGGAGCGATCTCCTACACTGGCCGTACACCACTGGTGATCGTCGAGGGGACACTGAATAGTGCACGGTACATCCAAACAGTCATCGAACCCATCGTTCTACCATTCCTAGACCGGCAAGGGAACTTGCTGTTCCAACAGGACAATGCACGTCCGCATGTATCCCGTGCCACCCAACGTGCTCTAGAAGGTGTAAGTCAACTACCCTGGCCAGCAAGATCTCCGGATCTGTCCCCCATTGATCATGTTTGGGACTGGATGAAGCGTCGTCTCACGCGGTCTGCACGTCCAGCACGAACGCTGGTCCAACTGAGGCGCCAGGTGGAAATGGCATGGCAAGCCGTTCCACAGGACTACAACCAGCATCTCTACGATCGTTTCCATGGGAGAATAGCAGCCTGCATTGCTGCGAAAGGTGAATATACATTGTACTAGTGCCGACATTGTGCATGCTCTGTTGCCTGTGTCTATGTGCCTGTGGTTCTGTCAGTGTGATCATGTGATGTATCTGACCCCAGGAATGTGTCAATAAAGTTTCCCCTTCCTGAGACAATGAATTCACGGTGTTCTTATTTCAATTTCCAGGAGTGTATTTACAGCGGATTCACAGCCTTAAGCAGGGAGGTGAAAATAAAGAATTAGAATTTTGTTGTTGGCTAAATACAGTTCTCCGATATTAATCCCATCAATTCCGTTTACTGCTGAAGTCACTTTCACTTGTGACGTTATCAGTAACACCCGTAACTCCCATCGGCGATCCGACGGAAACACGCCTGCCTTTGTGCAGACCCTTTTCCAAAGACGCTTCTCAGAAAATATATGTCGTGTGACAGACAAGCAAATGACTGCGCCTATTGCGCTACCGTATCGTGTTACTAGGCTCCATTATCTAGACTTTCTTGCAGACAAGCTTCCAGAGCAATTGGAACAAACTATCAAAGATAGAAACACATTGTGCATGTCATTCTGTAGAGGAGGGTTCAAAGTTTTATTTTCGCACAGGTACTATACCATTCGCTCTACATGAGCACGACGGGTTGCTCAAGAAACATCCAAATGGTAGTTCATTTAATTCCACGCACGAATCAACAAGCCCATATTTATTCAATCAAAAGCTTCAGCAATTCTGTTTCTCAGCTGTTGAAGAGTAACTGTCACAGTTGGGACAAAGACTATGTCTTTCATGTAACAGCACAGAAATAAATCCCAAGGTGTGAGGCCAAAAGCAAAGAACAAGATTTCGTTGTCCACCTCTTCCGAGCCAACGTTGTGGGATGGTGTTGTTAAGATAACGCCACACCTCATGGTGAAAGTCAGACGTGGCGCCGTCATGCATAAGAATGAAATCACTGAAACATTCGAGAAGTTCAGGAAACAACCAAGTTGTCACAGTTGCCTCCGCAAAAGAGAATGATTCATAAACTTTGTAAATAGAAACGGTACAAAACACATTCAGTTTCTGCGAGTCTCTTCCATGTTCGACGACGACGCCTGAGTTTTGTGACCCCAAAATTCTTACATTATGCTGCATTACCTGACAGATGAAGCGTCGATTCGTTCGAAAGTATGAATCTTTCGGAAAATGTGTCCTCTGCCACATCCTGGACAACTGAAACGCTTAAGTCTTACCTTCTGTTATGGACGCCGGGACGCAATCGCTGTAGTAATTGAAACTTGTAAGGCGTCATACACAGAAAAACCTCAAGGAAGGGGCACTAAAGGTATCGTGAGCTACCTTTACATTTACCGTAATAAAAAATAATCAAGTCACATGCAAAGTTCAATAAAGTTTTATTTAAAATGATTGTATACATATACAAGACAATGCCGTCTTATGATACAAAAAAGTTACAATTGTGGTTATCTTCCTTGCATGATGAATTCTATGCGGCCGTTCTTCCTGGCAAATTGATTAATTACATCGTCAATAGGACAATCAATATCAGGATGAGTGCTGAACAGAGCTAAGCCATTAAGTCGATCCTCCTACATTGTCGACCTCAGCCGTGTCTTTGTACGCCGCAATGTTGGAAAACTACTTTCTTCTGTAGCAATACATGCAGGTAGACAAGCAAATATTCTGTACAGCGTGTGCCAAGTCAGATCTAGGACAAACAGGCAATGCTTGCATAACAGAATCGCGATCATTAAGGGCGTTTATGCTCGTTTGCATGTGTTAAAGTATCTCTCCCATTAGCCTCTTTTTAATCACAAAACAGTAGAATATTCGCGACTCTTCTCGAACAAATGCCAGACAGAACAACGTATCGAGATCACTACAATGGCCGCAACTTTCCTCGTAGGTATGTGTTAGTTATCTGTGTGTCAGACAAAGATACAAAATACGCTGACGCGGACGCGCGTGCTACGTAGGAAAGCAGTTACTCGATAGCTCGATTCAATCGAGTCGACTGAGGAAAGAAACGAACGAATACCGTGCGGGCTGACTGGAGGGGGGAGGGGGGGGGCGTCCCGTGCGGCCCCCATATGTATACGCCACTGCTTCATATGCACGCGTCGTTTCAGAAAACGCCGCACTGTTGTTTGAGGAAGTTGAAGCTCCTGACCTGCCGTCTTGTGGACTTCCGAGGGCTCCGTGTGAACACATCTCGGATACGCTCGACGTTTGCATCCGACGTGTGTGGCCGACCAGTGTTCTTCCCTTTGCAAATGCAACCAACTTCCAAGAATTTTTCATGGTAGTCATAAATCTGATTATGCAGAGGCGACTTCTTGCTGAATCGTCAGCTGTATGCACTTTTCACTTGAACAGGATTGACTTCACGAAAATTCCGATACACTAAATCATTCCACCTGTGGTGTAGTCGCCATATTGCTACAAACAAACAACAGACCAGGTGTGTCAAAACTTTGAACCTTCCTCTATCCAGTTACATGTTCAACGTGTTTCTCTATCTTTTACAGTTTCTCTGTAACAGACAATTGAAATCTATTGTTTCTTTTTTAATCACCCGGTATAACATTCCTCGGGAGATGTATGTACATGTACGTGATTACTCTGCTATTCACAATAAAGTGCGTGACAGGGGGTTCAATGAACCACCTTCAAGCTGTCTCTCTACCATTCCGCTCAAACGGCGCGCGGGAAAAACGAGTACTTAAATTTCTCGGTGCGAGCCCTGATTTCTCTTATTTTATCGTGATGATCGTTTCTCCGTACGCAGGTGAGTGCCAACAGAATGTTTTCGCAATCGGAGGAGAAAACTGGTGATTGAAATTTCATGAAAAGATCCCGTCGCAACGAAAAACGCCTTTCTTTTAATGATAGCCACTCCAATTCACGTTTCATATCTGTGGCTCTATCTCACCTATTTCACGATAACACTAAACGAGCTGCCCTTCTTTGTGCTTTTTCGATGTCATCCGTCAGTACTACCTCTTGCGGATCCCACACCGCACAGCAATATCCCAGAATAGGAGGGACAAGCGTGGTGTAAGCAGTCTCTTTAGTAGGCCTATTGCACCTTCTAAGTGTTCTGGCATTGAATCGCAGTCTTTGGATTGCTCTACCTACGGCATTATCTATGTAATCGTTCCAATTTGGGTTATTTGTAATTGCAATCCCTAAGTATTTAGTTGAATTTACAGCCTTCAGATTAGTGTGACTTATCGCATAATCGAAATTAAGTAGGTTTCTTCTGGTACTCACGTGAATAACTTAACACTTTTCTTTATTCAGGGTCAATTGCCCCTCTCCGTACCACACATATATCTTATCCAAATCATCTTGCAATTCGTTTTGGTCATCTGATGACTTTACAAGACGGTAAATGGCAGCATCATCTGCAAACAGTTTAAGACGGCTACTCAGGTTGTCCCTTATGTCGTTAATAGAAACCAGGAACAATAGAGGGCCTATAACACTTCCTTGTGGAACGCCGGATATTACTTCTGTTTTACTCAATGGCTTTCAGTCTATTACTATGAAATGTGACCTTTCTGACAGGAAATCACGAATCCAGCCGCACAACTGAGGCAATATTTCATAGGCACGCATTTTGGTTAGAAGACGCTTATGAGGGACGGTGTCGAAAGCCTTCTGAAAATCTAAAAATATGGAATCAATTTGACATCCCTTGTCGATAAACTCATTACTTCATAAGCATAAACAGCTAGTTGTGTTCCGCAAGAACGATATTTTCTGAATCTGTGCTATGTGTCAATAAATCGTTTGCGTCGAGGTACTTCATAATGTTCGAATAGAGTATACGTTCCAAAACCCCACCCCAAACCGACGTCAGTGATATGGGCCTGTAATTCAGCGGATTACTTCTACTTCCCTTTATGGATGTTGGTGTGACTTGACCAATTTTCCACTCTTTATGTACGGATCTTTCTGTGAGCGAGCGATTGTATATAACTGCTAAATATGGAGCTATTGTATCAGCATACTCTGAGAGGAACCTGACTGGTATACAATATGGACCGGAAGCCTTGCCTTTATTAAGTGATTTAAGCCGCTTTGTGACATCGAGTATATCTACTTCTATTTTCCTCATCTTTGTGGTTGTTCTTGACTGGAATTCAGGAATGTTTACTTCATCTTCTTTGGTGAAGGAGTTTCGGAAAACCGTGTTTAATAACTCTGCTTTAGTGGCACTGTCATCAGTGACTTCACCGTTGTTATCGCGCAGTGAAGGTATTGATTGCGTCTTGCTACTGGTGTGCTTTATGCATGACCAGAATCTCTTTGGATCTTTTGCCTGATTTCGAGACAGAGTTTCGTTGTGAAAGTTATTATAAGCATCTCTCGTTGAAGTACGCGCTCCATTTCGAACTTCTGCAAAACTTTGCCAGTCCTGGTATTTTGCGTTCTTTTAAATTTGGCATGATTTTTCGCTGCTTCTGCAACAGCGAGCTGACCCGTTTTGTGTACCATGGGGGATCAGTACCAGCACTTATTAATTTTGTGATATATATCTCTCAACTGCTGTCGATACTATCTCTTTGAAATCATTCCACAACATTTCTACGCTTACATGGTCAGATCGGAAAGAGTGAAGACTGTCTCTTAAAACGGCGTAAGAGCATTTTTATATTTTTTTTAAATAGATATACTTCGCGTTTCTTTTTGATGGTTGTAGGTGTTACAGTGGTCAGCCTAGCAGCAACTGCCTTGTGGTCGCTAATGCCTGTATTCTTCACGATACTTACTATTTATCCAGGATTATTTGTTGCTAAGAAGTCAAGTACTCTTTCCCAACCATTTACGCTCCGAGTGGGCTCTTGAACTAATGGTTCAAAATAATTCTCTGAGAAAGAATTTAGTACAATTTCGGATAACGTTTTATGCCTGCCGCCGACTTAAAACGTATAATATTCCCAGCATATCGAGGGTAGATTGAAGTCACCACCGACTGTAATTGTATGAGTGGGGAACCTATTTGAAATTAGACTCAAGTTTTCAATGACTGTTCAACAACTATACGAGGTGCGGCTAGAAAAAAACCGGACTGACGCTGGAAAAAACATTTATTTACAATTATTTAAAATTTCATGTTATCTCCTTCAATGTACTCTCCTCCTCGGTCTCTACACCGCTCCATACGAATTTTCCACTTTTCATAGCAATGCTGCAGATCATTTTCGGTAAGTCCATACATTACTTCCGTCGCTTTTTCTTTTACTGCTTCAACAGTCTCAAATCTAGATCCTTTCAAAGCTGACTTGACTTTAGGGAAAAGAAAAAAGTCACAGGGGGCCAAATCAGGTGAGTAGGGTGGATGATCTAAGATGGGAATGTTGTGTTTTGCCAAAAACGTCTTCACTGACAACGCACTGTGAGCTGGGGCATTGTCTTGGTGAAGGATCCATGACTTTTTTTCTCCACAAATCGTTCCGTTTTCTCCGTACTCGCTCACGTAGGGTAGCCAGGACGCTAATGTAGTAATGCTGATTCACTGTTTGTCCCTCTGGTACCCAATCAATGTGCACAATCCCTTTGATGTCAAAAAAAAAAACAATCATCATTGCCTTGAATTTCGATTTTGACATTCGTGCTTTTTTTTGTCGTGGAGAACCAGGAGTTTTCCAATGCATCGATTGGCGTTTAGTTTCGGGATCGTAAGTAAAAAACCACGATTCATCGCAAGTAATAACATTTTGTAAGAAGGTGGGATCACTTTCAATGTTTTCCAGAATGTCAGAACAAATCATTCTTCGGCGTTCCTTCTGTTCAATTGTGAGACACTTTGGAACCATTTTTGAACACACTTTGTTCATGTTGAAACTTTCATGAAGAATCTGCCTAACACTTTCCTTGTCAACTCCTGTTAACTCAGACATTGCTCTGATTGTTGAACGGCGATCTTGTCGAACAAGTTTACCGAGTTTTTCAATGTTTGCATCAGTTTTTGCTGACAATGGTCTGCCAGTGCGAGTGTCATCACTGGTGTCTTCGCGGCCATCTTTAAATCGTTTAAACCACTCAAACACTTGTGTTCGCGATAAACAATCATCGCCGTACACTTGTTGTAACATTACAAACGTTTCACTTGCAGATTTTCCTAGTTTGAAACAAAATTTGATGTTAACACGCTGTTCTCTCTGTACACTCATCATTTTCCGACGCACAGACAAAACGTCAACTACTTAAAACAGACGCCACGGGCAGACTGATTGCAGGAGGCAGATGAAACTCGAGCAGTAGGCGGAGCGAGAGTCACGTGACAGGCCACGCGACTTTCAGCCTTATTGCATTCGTTTTATTGTTTCATCAGTACTAGTCCGGTTTTTTTCTAGCCACACCTCGTATTATCTGAGTCTGTGGGGGAGGGGGGGCAGGGGGGGTGGATGGAGGCTGTTTAAACGATCCAGTAGTTTAGACTGATTGTCAAGTATAACCTCTACTTATACTATTTCGCAGGGACTATCTACTTCAATTTCACTACAAAGCAAACTATTTCTGACAGCAATAAATATTCCACCAGCAACTATGTTTAATCTATCGTTTCTGAACATTGTCAGATCATTTGAAAAAAATTCGGCTGAGCTTATTTCCGGCTATAGCCAGCTTTCCGTACCCATAACTGTTTGAGCTTCAGTGCTTTCTATTAGGGCTTAGAGCTATGGTTCTTTCCAAACACACCTACGACAATTTACATCTACAATACCGATCGTTTCTACAACTAACTTTTCTTTTGGTACTCATGTGAATAACTTTTTTCTTTATTCAGGGTCAATTGCCTCTTTCCGTACCATACATATATCTTATCTAAATCATTTTGCAATTCGTTTTGGTCATCTGATGACTTTACAACACGGTAAATGACAGAATCATCTGCAAACTGTCTAAGACGGCTACTCAGATTGTCTCCTGTGTCGTTAGTATAGCCTCGTTTTAGAGGGACGCCCTATCTATAGTTCCCTGAGACCCTCTAACCTAAAAAATCGCCAGTCCATGCTACCCGTGCAGGTGCATCCTGTTTGTAGTCGTATCCTGACCTATTAAGCGGAACCCGCAAACCCAGCACCCGATGGCGCAAGTCACGGAATCTGCATCCTACACGGTCACAGAACCGCCTGAGCCTCTGATTCAGACCCTCCACTCATCTCTGCACCAAAGGACAAAAGTTGGTTCTATCGACGATGCTGCAGATGGTGAGCTCTGCTTTAATCTCGCAAGCAAGACTGGCAGTCCTTACCATTTCTGCTGGCGGCCCGGAACCAGAGAGAATCATCTCCGATCCAAAGCGACACACGTCATTGGTACCTACATGAGCAACCACCTGCTGTTGGCTGCACCCTGTACTCTTCATGGCATCCGGAAGCACCCTTTACACATCCGGAATGACTCCCCCCGGTATGCACACGCAGTGCATACTAGCTTCCTTCCCCTCTTTGGCAGCCATGTTCCTAAGGGAGCCCATTACGCGCCTAACGTTGGAGCTCCCAACTACTGTATCGGCAAAAATGGTCATGTTTCTTCACAAGACTTGCTTTCGTGACAGGTAACGAAGGCAATGGTTCAGATCAGCATGCGACCACTTACACGTCTGTCTGGAAGTTTTTACTCGAGAATTCAGATAAGGCCTCGTAGCCCTCTCTCAATAGTATCTTTCACTGTACAAAATATTGGACTGTAGCTGTTCTCTTGCGTCTTGGACAGTGACGATCTCTTGGTACTGCAACAGGCTTTCACTGATGACTGAACTCTTGTGGCGTCGTCGCAAATACCACTGCTAAACACCGCTTCCATTGCTCTCTAGCAGTATATTCGGTGACTATGAAACAACATCAATGTGTCGTCGCTTATATCTTTGGGGAGGGGGTGAGAATATATATACAGTGTGGCCCATTGATAGTGACCGGGCTAAATATCTCATGAAATAAGCATCAAACGAAAAAATTACAAAGAACGAAACTCGTCTAGCTTGAAGGGGGAATCCAGATGGCGCTATGGTTGGCCCGCTAGATGGCGCTGCCATAGGTCAAACGGATATCAAATGCGCTTTTTTTTTAATAGGAACCCCAATTTTTATTACATAATCGTGTAGTACGTAAAGAAATATGAATGTTTTAGTTGGACCACTTTCTTTGCTTTTTGACAGACGGCGCTGTAATAGTCACAAACGTATAAGTACGTGGTATCACGTAACATTCCGCCAGTGCGGACGCTATTTGCTTCGTGATACATTACACGTGTTAAAATGGACCGTTTACCAATTGCGGAAAAGGTCGATATCGTGTTGATGTATGGCTATTGTCATCAAAATGCCCAACGGGCGTGTGCTATGTATGCTGCTCGGTATCCTGGACGACATGATCCAAATGTCCGGACCGTTCGCCGAATAGTTACGTTATTTAAGGAACCAGGAAGTGTTGAGCCACATGTGAAACGTCAACCACGACCTGCAACAAATGAGAATGCCCAAGTAGGTGTTTTAGCTGCTGTCGCGGCTAATCCGCACATCAGTAGCAGAAAAATTGCGCGAGAATCGGGAATCTCAAAAACGTCGGTGTTGAGAATGCTACATCAACATCGATTGCACCCGTACTATATTTCTATCCAGGAATTATTACATGGCGCCGACTTTGAACTGGACACAAGAGAAATTACGGGACGATGACAGATTTTTTGCACGCGTTCTATTTAGCGACGAAGCGTCATTCACCAACAGCGGTAACGTAAACCGGCATAATATGCACTATTGGGCAACGGAAAATCCACGATGGCTGCGACAAATGGAACAACAGCGACCTTGGCGGGTTAATATATGGTGCGGCATTATGGGAGGAAGGATAATTGGCCCCCATTTTATCGATGACAATCTAAATGGTGCAATGTATGCTGATTTCTTGCATAATGTTCTACTGTTGTTACTACAAGATGTTTCACTGCATGACAGAATGGCGAATTACTACCAACATGATGGATGTCCGGCACATAGCTCGCGTGCGGTTGAAGCGGTATTGAATAGCATATTTCATGACAGGTGGATTGGTCGTCGAAGCACCATACCACGACCCGCACGTTCACGGGATCTGACGTCCTCGGATTTCTTTCTGTGGGGACAGCTGAAGGATATTCGCTATCATGATCCACCGACAACGCCTGACAACATGCGTCAGCGCATTGTCAATGCATGTGCGAACATTACGGAAGGCGCTGTTGAGAGGAATGTCGTTACACGTATTGCCAAATGCATTGAGGTTGACGGACATCATTTTGAGCATTTATTGCATTAATGTGGTATTTACAGGCAATCACGTTGTAACAGCACGCGTTCTCAGAAATTATAAGTTCACAAAGGTACATGTACCACAATGGGACAACTGAAATAATATGTTCAAACGTACGTACGTTCTGTATTTTAATTTAAAAAACCTACCTGTTATCAACCGTCGGTGTAAAATTGTGAGCCATATGTTTGTGACTATTACAGCGCCATCGATTACAAAGCGAGAAACGTGGTCCAACTAAAAAATTTATATTTCTTTACGTACTAGATGAATATGTAATAAAAATGGGGGTTCCTATTTTTAAAAAACGCAGTTGATATCAGTTTGGCCTATGGCAGCGCCATCTAAAAGGCCAGCCATAGTGCCACCTGGTTTGCCCCCTTGAAGCTAGACAAGTTTCGATCTTAGTAGTTTTTTCGTTTGATGCTTATTTCGTGAGATATTTGGCCCTGTCACGATCTATGGACCACCCTATATATATATATATATATATATATATATATATATATATATATATATATATATATATATATATATATATGGGAGCCATTACACCGTGCATGGCGGAGGGTATCTAATACCACTGTTAATCATTCCCTTTCCTGATCCACTCACAAATGGAGCGAGGGGAAAACGAATGTCTAAAAGCTTGCGTAAGAGCCCGGATTTCTCTTGTCTTGTCTTTGTGTTTCTGTGTTTCTTACGCGAGATGTATGTTGGTGGCAGTAGGATCGTACTGCAGACTCTCGTAAATTCCCTTCCTCTAAATTTTCTGAAAACCATTTGGCGAAAAAAGTATTTCCTTCCAGACAGAGATTCCCATGCGAATTCACGGGTCATTCCGTAATACGTGTTGATGGAACCTACCGGTAACAAATCTTTAACTACGCTCGCTTCTAATTGGTAGGTGCGCTGACGGCGTGGAGAATGTTAAGACGACCACAGCCTCTGTGCATGGCGTGCGGCGTTTACTGAGGCCACCGCCCGCGCAGAGGAGAGGACTGCCCAACGAGTGCTGCGTGTGCAGGATGTGCGGGAAGTGTTGATGCGAGCGCCGCGGCGTATGGCGCTGGCCGGCTGCTTTGCGACCACAGGCGGGCCGGCCAACTCGTAACGGCACACGCGCGTCGTGGGTGGCCCCTTCCTGCGGGCTCTTCCGCCATTGATCAGGCATTCGCATCGCCCGGTGGAACCGAGAGTCAATAAACAGGCCACATACGCCACAACGCTGTATACCGTTTCAAATGTACAAACCTATGTTTTTTTTCTAAACGATGGCACCACATGTGTGGGGAAGACAGCCAATACACAGTAGTCCGTGGAGCCCAGTTAGCGAGCTGCAGCCAGTGCAAGATATCAGATGTGCTGCTGGAGTTCAACGAGCTACAAGGGGCATTCAATATTAAGCGCAACACATTTTTTTCTCGGCCAGTTTATGTTGAAAAAATGCGTAATTTTTTGTGAAACGTGTTGGAATATTCCCGTTTCAACTCAGATAGTTACCCATAGTTTCGATCATTGGCGGCGCTATACGTAGCCTTCACAATATCGTCTGTAACGGAGGTGCGTTACAAGCAGAAAGCTGTCATTGAGTTCCTTTTGGCAGAAAACGAATAGCGTCGCAGATATTCGTAGGCGCTTGCAGAATGTCTACGCAGACCTGGCAGTGAACAAAAGCACGGTGAGTTGTTGGACGAGGCGTCTGTCATCATTGCAACACGATCAGGCAAACCTGTCCGACCTCCCCCTTGCAGACCGGCCACACACAGCTGTGACTCCTGCGATGTTGGACGTGCTGACACTCTCATTCGATATGATCAATGGATCATATCAAACATCTCGCTGGTCAACTGGACGTCTCTCCTGGTAGTGCTGGCACACTCGTCCACCAGTTGAGGTGCTCAATGGCGTGTGCCCCCTGGGTTCCTCGCCGCCTAACAGAAGACCGTAAAGAGCACCAAAAGACCATCAGTGCGGTATTACTTGCGCATTATGAGGCTGATAGTGACAGTTTCTTATCGAATACCGTTACAGGCCATGAAACATGGATTCATCACTTCGAACCGGAAACATACAGCAATCCGTAGACTGTCGCCATTCCACCTGTCCTCCGAAGAAAAAGCTCTAAGCCGCGGCCTCAGCTGGTAAAGTCATGGTGAAGGTCTTATGGGACTCTGAAGGGGTTATTCTGTTGTATGTACTCCTCCTTGGTGCGATGATCATCTCTGAAGTGTGTTGAGCTACCCTCAGGAAGATATTATTCTGTTGGATGTCCTCCCTCTTGGTGCGATGATCATCTCTGAAGTGTGTTGAGCCACCCTCAGGAAGGGGTTATTCTGTTGGATGTCCTCCCTCTTGGTGCGATGATCATCTCTGAAGTGTGTTGAGCTACCCTCAGGAAGGGTTAGATGTCCTCCCTCTTGGTGCGATGATCATCTCTGAAGTGTGTTGAGCTACCCTCAGGAAATTGAAGAAATGTCTCCAGCGTGTCCATCGCCACTTCTCCTTCTCCATGACAATGCAAGACTTCACACAAGTTTGGGCATGCGAGGGGGGCCCACAGAACTTCATTGTATTCTTTCTCATCCACCCTACATCCCAGATGTGGCACCTTCCGACTCTATCTGTTTAACCCAATGAAGGATGGACTCCGCAAGAAGCGTTACGTGGTTTATGAGGAGGTTATTTATGCAACAAGGCACTGGCTCTGGCGTCGGCCAGTAGAGACGTACCATGCGGGCGTACAGACCCTCCCAGTAAGGTAGGGTAAGGCAGTCGCACAGAACAGAGGTTATGTTGAAAAACAGGGTTTGTAGCCAAAATAGTAGGGATTAATATGGTGTATTGGAATTCTGAATAAATCCAACCTCCTTTCAGAAAAAAATGTGTTGCATTACTCACTGAATGCCCCTCGCAGAACAGACCGCAGCTGAGCGATTTCTGTAAGCCAAGTGACTGTCCACAGACCCAGGATTCTTCTGGAGGCTCAACACCTAGTAGGCGGTGGCTGAGCGCATCATCGACCACTAATGATTAATTCGTAATCAAACCTCTTTTCGGGGGGGGGGGGGGAGGCGGTCTTGTGACTGGTTCGATGTAACTCTCCACATATTCCTGTCTTGTGCCAGTCGCTCCATTTGAGAGTAGCACTTACACTCGGTCTCATCAGTTATATGTCAGATATATTCCAGTCTCTGTCTTCCCCTCAAAAATTTACCCTTAAACGTTCCCTCTAATATAATGAAAGTTAATCCTTGACAACTAACACATTATCCTATCATCCTGTACCTTCTTCCCATCAGTTTCTTCCACGTATCCCTTTCCTTTCCTGTGCGGAATGTCAGTTTTTATAAGCCCACCTAGTTTTCAGCATCCGTCTGTAGCACTACATTTCAAACAGTTCGATTCTATTCCTTTCCCGTTTCTCGCAGTCCACGATTCACTACCATACGATGTTGTACTCCAAACGCAAACTGCTGAAATTTGCTCCTAAAATTAAGGCTAAAGTCTGATACTAATAGACTTCTTTTGAAGACGATGATGATTTGTGGGTGAGAGCGCTAAACAGCAACGTCATCATCACCCAGGCATGAATGATACAGAGGCGAGCGTGATGAAAATATAAGAATAATAGTAATAACTTGGAAAACTGAGTTGCATTCACACATAAGAATTCAAAAGACAACCCCGATTGTGGCCGAGCGGTTCTAGGCGCTTCTGTCTGGAACCGCGCGACCGTTACGGTCGCAGGTTCAAATCCTGCCTCGGGCATGGATGTGTGTGATGTTCTTAGGTTAGTTAAGTTTACGAAGTTCTAAGTTCTAGGGGACTGATGACCTCAGATGTTAAGTCCCATAGTGCTCAAGGTCATTTGAACCATTTTTGAACAACCTCGATAAGGTGAGCCTCAGAAAATCCCTCAACAAGAGTCAGACGAAACACAGCAAAATAACTAAATGAGATCAAGGATGAAATACCAGTACAGATACGGTTAAGAAGGGTACAGGAGACAGTGGCTCGATGAGTACTTAGAAATAATGGATGACCGAGCCACTCTGTGACACATTAAAATATCTCACCCAATATTTTGGGGAAGAGTTTCGAACATCACGCAAAATCTTAAAACACGAGTCATACTCGCCTCGTCATCAATTACAACAGAGGGCGGATCCAGTGGGAGACCCACAACAGCCCTCAGTTCGTCATATAAAATATACTCAATTATAGTATGCCCTATCGACAGCTGTGTCCCACATCTGTGACACACTGGTGACCCCTCATAACGTAAGGGAAAGCCATGCATCAATAGGCGACTTCCTTTGGCCAGGGATGTCCTCTTAGCCTGTGCATTTTACGTCCTCCTTGCATGGTCCATCATTTGTCATTTTGCACCTAAGGTAACAGAATTCCTTCACTTAGTCTGTTTGGTGGTCTACTTTATGACGTTTAATTTTACCTATAAGCTTGGGCAACAGACACGTTTTATGTAAGTGATGACCTTGTAAACACTTATGACTCGCATGTTTAATTGGGGTTCCTTCCAAGCAATTCTCAGATGCATGTAGCCTCCAGCTTTTTGCGCAGCGGATAGGAAGCCCGTCTTGAACGGACAAGCCGTAACCGACAACTGGCAGCAGTCTCAGACAGCACTGCTCCGTTCAGGTTTACAAAATACACAGAGTAGTGGTTTAAGCTACGATATTAGTCAAAGCTAACTCTTTAATTAAAATAAACTCTTATCAACGTTCCTTGGCGATTGCACATCAGCGTTAGACATACTGTTACTTATTTGCAAACAGTTCAGTTTCGATATTTCCTAAATTTCCGACACCACTTAAATATTATCGAAAAAAAGCACTCCCAGTAGGTCAGAGAGAAAGATGTTTTCCTAAATCGAAAATTATAAAAGTACCGTAGGTCGACGATGCGCAAATTATAGTAACCAATTTATCTTTTATTATTTTTGAACAAGATACCAGTATTTAAATTAGTGGCACCGTCAAGACCAGAAAGTAGATGCTCAGTAAATCTTTTTGTTATTTTCAGAACTGAGTGACTAACATTGTGTGGTAGTTTTTATGTGTAATAATGAACGGAAAATGTATAAAATGTATTTCTTTGTAAATTCTAAAACAAAATTAAAACCCTAACTTCAGCTTCAGCATGGGTTGCCAAGGGAGTGCTTGCACCCCAGAGACAGACTAACTAGACGTCGCTCATCGCCAAGGGCGTTCCGTATGTGGTGTCAACGGTTTTTGACGGAAAGCTGTGTTCAGCTGGGTACAATAATTTCGACAAAGTTCACCCTATGACAGCCAGTGAAGCCACACTATAGCATGTGGACCAAATGATTCTCGAAGACCATCATGTGACAATAAATGGTGCTTGTCCTACGTTTTTCTCGAGATACCGTGTACAGTATCAGTGCTAACTGGCTGCATTGTCGTGAAGTTTGAGCGCAGTGGTTCCCCAACGGTTGACGCCAGAGCACAGATGTAACAGGACGGGGTTATCCATACATTACAATGCAGACGGATATAAATTTCTAACGCTGATAGTTACAAGATACGAGACCTGTCTTAACCTATACCAAAGCATTCCTCCATGCAATGAAAGCATACCTCCTCCACAGCAAAAAGAAATTCATGTGGTTCAGTAGCCATTTACGGCTGTGCTAGATATGGTATGAGCCATTGCTGAAGTTCCAGAATTACGGTGCGACGTTTAATACTGTATACTTCTATAACACTCTGCGGGAATGTGACAGGACATAGCCCGCATAAGACCTGGACTCATGACAACGTGCATGATTCATCTGGGTGATAATCCCCAGTTTCACACAGCAAGAGGAAATTCATACATCTAATTTCGAACACTAAAAATACTAAGGAATGACGAGATACGTTTGAAGTTTTCTAACGCTATAGATACAGCAACAAGGAATGACGCAGTAGGCAGTACAGTTGAAGAGGAATGGACATCTCTAAAAAGGGCCATCACAGAAGTTGGAAAGGAAAACATAGGTACAAAGAAGGTAGCTGCGAAGAAACCATGGGTAACAGAAGAAATACTTCAGTTGATTGATGAAAGGAGGAAGTACAAACATGTTCCGGGAAAATCAGGAATAGAGAAATACAAGTCGCTGAGGAGTGAAATAAATAGGAAGTGCAGGGAAGCTAAGACGAAATGGCTGCAGGAAAAATGTGAAGACATCGAAAAAGATATGATTGTCGGAAGGACAGGCTCACCATACAGGAAAGTCAAAACAACCTTTGGTGACATTAAAAGCAACGGTGGTAACATTAAGAGTGCAACGGGAATTCCACTGTTAAATGCAGAGGAGAGAGCAGACAGGTGGAAAGAATACATTGAAAATCTCTATGAGGGTGAAGATTTATCTGATGTGATAGAAGAAGAAACAGGAGTCGATTTAGAAGAGATAGGGGATCCAGTATTAGAATCGAAATTTAAAAGAGCTTTGGAGGACTTGCGGTCAAATAAGGCAGAAGGGATTGATAACATTCCATCAGAATTTCTAAAATCATCGGGGGAAGTGGCAACAAAACGACTCTTCACGTTGGTGTGTAGAATATATGAGTCTGGCGATATACCATCTGACTTTAGGAAAAGCATCATCCACACAATTCCGAAGACGGCAAGAGCTGACAAGTGCGAGAATTATCGCACAATCAGCTTAACAGCTCATGCATCGAAGCTGCTTACAAGAATAATATACAGAAGAATGGAAAAGATAATTGAGAATGCGCTAGGTGACGATCAGTTTGGCTTTAGGAAAAGTAAAGGGACGAGAGAGGCAATTCTGACGTTACGGCTAATAATGGAAGCAAGGCTAAAGAAAAATCAAGACACTTTCATAGGACTTGTCGACCTGGAAAAAGCGTTCGACAATATAAAATGGTGCAAGCTGTTCGAGATTCTGAAAAAAGTAGGGGTAAGCTGTAGGGAGAAACGGGTCATATACAATATGTACAACAACCAAGAGGGAATAATAAGAGTGGACGATCAAGAACGAACTGCTCGTATTAAGAAGGGTGTAAGACAAGGCTGTAGCCTTTCGCCCCTACTCTTCAATCTGTACATCGAGGAAGCAATGATGGAAATAAAAGAAAGGTTCAGGAGTGGAATTAAAATACAAGGTGAAAGGATATCAATGATACGATTCGCTGATGACATTGCTATCCTGAGTGAAAGTGAAAAAGAATTAAATGACCTGCTGAACCGAATGAACAGTCTAATGAGTACACAGTATGGGTTGAGAGTAAATCAGAGAAAGACGAAGGTAATGAGAAGTAGTAGAAATGAGAACAGCGAGAAACTTAACATCAGGATTGATGGTCACGAAGTCAAAGAAGTTAAGGAATTCTGCTACCTAGGCAGTAAAATAACCAATGACGGACGGAGCAAGGAGGACATCAAAAGCAGACTCGCTATGACAAAAAAGGCATATCTGGCCAAGAGAAGTCTACTAATATCAAATACCGGCCTTAATTTGAGGAAGAAATTTCTGAAGATGTACGTCTGGAGTACAGCATTGTATGGTAGTGAAACATGGACTGTTGGAAAACCGGAACAGAAGAGAATCGAGGCATTTGAGATGTGGTGCTATAGACGAATGTTGAAAATTAGGTGGACTGATAAGGTAAGGAATGAGGAGGTTCTACGCAGAATCGGAGAGGAAAGGAATGTGTGGAAAACACTGATAAGGAGAAAGGACAGGATGATAGGACATCTGCTAAGACATGAGGGAATGACTTCCATGGTACTAGAGGGAGCTGTAGAGGGCAAAAACTGTAGAGGAAGACAGAGATTGGAATACGTCAAGCAAATAATTGAGGACGTAGGTTGCAAGTGCTACTCTGAGATGAAGAGGTTAGCACAGGAAAGGATTTCGTGGCGGGCCGCATCAAACCAGTCAGTAGACTGATGACAAAAAAAAAATATCCACCGTACAGTCCTAATTGTGCCCTAGAGATTTTCATCCGCTGAGCCCCTCAAAAAATTATCTGCATGCGCACCAAACTCTTTGAAGAAGACGAGGTTGTATTCCGAGTCGATTCCAGTTGGATGTGACAGCTGACACAAGAATTCTTTGCTGCAGTCTTTCAGAAAATGTTGGGATAAGGGTTTAAGTTCTCTGGGGAAGCACGTTGGAATCCAAAACGACTTTCAGGCTGCAATTTCCACCGCCAATGCCGGTATACCGCTTTGGGACTTATTTACTGACTCAACCTTTACACTCCGTAAATTTCCGCAAAGGACGTGGCAGATGGAGTTTTTATCTTAGACTTGTATATTAGAGTTTACTACTTTTACTTGAAGAACGGAGTATGGCGGAATTGGTTGGTTTATTTACCCTTAATTTTCATCCTATAGCTTTCGAGACTCTGTAAGTAGATTTCATAGTTCTACTCTGTTATGAAACGATTTCGGTTCACTATGCTCTCATTGGTGTGTTCCATAAAGAAATCTTTCATACTGAGCCATTTCTTTAATAACTTCGGTGAATTCCTTCGCCCGGAAAGCTGAACTAATAGCCTATACAGACAATAGTTTCTCAAGAAGCGTCAGCGTAATTGTAGGAAATTTACTTCACGGGACAGAAACACACGAGAAACTGCGTCGTTCGCTGGCTGAAGAATTCGCGTTATAAAATTTGAACAAATTGCACTAGATCGCGTGGGAAAGCATTCATCAATAAGCACTCGTTATCTTCCCTGTGAAATGCACACTTACAACAATTTAATGCGGATGGTATTGATGGAGCAGGAATTTCGCTGTTGACATAAACAACATGTGCTCATCTGCAGAAACCAGCACGGTTTTAGGAAACAGCGGTCATGCGAGACACAACTGGCCCTCCTTGTGCATGATATACAACAGACTCTAGATATCGGCTCCCAGGTTGATGCTATATCTCTCGACTTTCGAAAGGCGTTCAACTCAGTTCTGCACTGTCGCTTGCTCCAAAAAGTGTGCGCTTACGGTCTATCCGATGACATATGCGGTTGGATAGAAAGTTTTCTAACAGACAGGGAGCAGTATGTCGTCCTGAATTGGGTGACTTCAACAGAAACAAGCGTAACTTCAGGTGTGACCCAGGACAGCGTAATAGGTCTTCTGCTTTTTACGATTTATATAAACGATCTGGTTGATGATATTGACAGCGGCCTTAGACTGTTCGCCGATGATGCGGCAGTCTACAGGAAAGTAGTATCACACGAAAGTTGTGAACAAATCAATGAGGATTTGCAGAAAATAAATGCTTGGTGTAATGACTGGCAGTTATCTCTCAATATTACTAAGTGTAACCTACTGCGTATAACAAGGCGAAAATTCCCATTAATGGCCGGCCGGAGTGGCCGTGCGGTTCTAGGCGCTACAGTCTGGAACTGCGTGACCGTTACGGTCGCAGGTTCGAATCCTGCCTCGGGCATGGATGTGTGTGACGTCCTTAGGTTAGTTAGGTTTAAGTAGTTCTAAGTTCTAGGCGACTGATGACCTCAGAAGTTGAGTCGCATAGTGCTCAGAGCCATTTGAAACAATTTTGATTCCCAATAATGTACGAGTACAAGATAAATGCCCAGTTTTTGGAAGCGGTAACGTCCGTCAAGTATCTGGGTGTGACTATTCGAAATGATCTCAAACAGAATGATCAGATTACACAAGTAACAGGTAAGGTGAACTCTAGATTGTGGTCAATTGGGAGAAACCTGAAGCGATGCAGTCCTTCAATAAAGGAAAGAGCTTACAATACGTTAGTTCGTCCAGGCTTGGAGTATTGTTCGTCTGTATGGGACCCTTACCAGTTAGGTCTGATTCAAGAGATTTGGAAGGTCCAAAGAAGAGAGGCAAGATTTGTGACTGGTACATTTAGCCATCGCGAGAGCGTTACAAACATCATAGAAAGTTTGAAGTGGGACACACTTGCAGATAGACGGCGCGTTAAACAGGAGGGGCTGCTCACTAAATTCCGAAATCCGATCTTCGCCGAGGATGTAGAGCAAATATTATTACCACCAACTTTCAAATCGCGCAATGATCACCATTCAAAGATAAGGGAAATAAGAGCTCGTACTGAGACGTTCAGACAGTCGTTTTTTCTTCGCTCGATCCGCGAGTGGAACAGAGAGATGGGGGGAATATGACTTTGGCGCGAATTGTGCCCTCCGCCACACACCGCTTGGTGGCTAGCGGAGTATATATGTAGATGTAGATATTGATGGATTATTTTCGTCCAGAGTTTAGTTTTGATAAAGGATTATCCACGGCAGTAGTGCCGTTCCATACTCTCTTCGATATGTATTGCTCACATTCAGTATTTAGTGGGCCACTCGAGGTGAGACAGAGCGCTTAACTGCTCCTCAAACTAGGAACGGAAGTGTGAAGTCCTGTGAACATGGCTGTTGTTAGTTAATAACACGTTGCATAGACAATTTGAACGATTCTTTTATCGAAACAATGAGGAACGATGCTGTTAACAGGATGTGTACACATGTTTAGTGTTAGCATTAATGAAAAACTAATTTTTTAGTCCTGGTCGTGCAACTATACTTAAAAACCAGGGGTTTTTTTTTCTTTTTTTTAGGCTACCAGTTTTTAAATAGAAATTCGTCCATGGAATGTCTGATTTTAGGTTAGATTTAAAACCTGCTTTTCTACCTGCCACAACATTTTGTGTTATTGTGCAAATGATGAAAAACTTTTGTTGCTGCATACTGAACTCCTTTGTGAGCCCCTGACAGCTTTAATAATGGGCAATAAAGGTGGTTTTTTCCTCTAGTGCTTTAGGTGTAGACATCGCTATTTTTCTGTAATTGTGTTGGATTATTTATGACGAATTTCAAAATGGTTCAAGTGGCTCCGAGCACTATGGCACTTAACTTCTGAGGTCATCAGTCCCCTAGACTCGAACGTCCGACGGGGAGTAATTTTCTTTCATGTCAAAAGTGAAGCAAACTATGACCTCACATAGCAAATTTCGTGTTAAGCATTTTCATGTAAAACTTTTTGATGGCATTAAAGAGCTTTTAAGAAGATGAGCGTTGTAATACAACGCCTTTTGATGTTTTCAGACCAGCACACTGTATCTCAAGAAAACTGAACAAATTAGCTAAACGACAAGGCCCACACTTTCCACACAGCAACGTTCTGGCTCCTTTGCTGGCTAAATGTATGCCACCGGGTTGAATTTTGCACCGAGACAGCGTCTTTGGCCTCACATTCGTAATGTTACCCGCATATATGGACATTCGAATATTACCAATGTCAGTACGCATCGACACCTACAGTATCACACGAAATGCAAGTGCAGCAGTGAAAATTACAAATCAGTCACAGTCTTATATTAGATTTTACTAGCAGCTTCCTGACTATATACACCAGTGATAAGTATTAGGTATACTCTCACTATCTTAAAGCGTAATTCGAGTACTGATTTTACGTCAAAATGATTTAAGCAAACATAGCGCAAGTCTCATATTTTACCTTCTGTCAGAAATGCGTGATTTCAGCGTAAAGAAAAAGTAGTAATGATCCCGTGCAATAATGGCGCCTATGGGCATGATGAAGCTTATGTCAAGCCCTATATTTTATTTGGCGGTCTGGGTTTTCCTTTTACTCCTTACATCTCTATCTAATTTTAGTCTAAAGCTGGTTCACGAAAACATAGCATGATTTCGATTATATTCTAAATAAGATATTTTGTGTTCAAGGAAGGCTTAAAATATGTAAGGAAACATTAGCTTGCGATAATATCGTTATCATTACTTTGTATTGATATAATTTTACGTAATGGCGTCGACAGAAATTACGATATCGTACCCGGTGTAGCAATGTCTTTACCAAAGTGTTTAGTAAAAAACCTCACAGTAAACTTTAAGTGTCATACTTCCGAATTCATGTTTTCAAGAGCTCTTGGATGGTGATACAGAGAGAACGTCGTTTTTAAAGAGATGGTGAGAGAGGGAGACACTAGTAGACTCTACTGATGTTATAGGCACAAACTATACCCTTTACATACTGTCACTTGGCTAAAATAGTGTTTCTGTAGCTTGAACAGTTCATAACTTGTAAGTGGGTTTCACTCAGCTTTTGTCTAAAGCTTGACGGCAAGCAGACACAAAAGGGTGACAGCATTAAATGCTTGAAATTATATCTTCATCGCAAATTCAGTTCGGAGAAGAGTACCACAGAACTCCTGAAACCTCTAAACATTATTGATATAAAAATTGCCCAGTTGATGTTTTTGGAGTCAAAAAACATGTAACAGGAGTTATTTGCGGTATGAACTCAAGGAACGTCCTACCGAACCTTGTTCATGTAACTGGGGATACTAAGTACACTACCCTATTATACACTCCTGGAAATGGAAATAAGAACACCGTGAATTCATTGTCCCAGGAAGGGGAAACTTTATTGACACATTCCTGGGGTCAGATACATCACATGATCACACTGACAGAACCACAGGCACATAGACACAGGCAACAGAGCATGCACAATGTCGGCACTAGTACAGTGCATATTCACCTTTCGCAGCAATGCAGGCTGCTATTCTCCCATGGAGACGATCGTAGAGATGCTGGATGTAGTCCTGTGGAACGGCTTGCCATGCCATTTCCACCTGGCGCCTCAGTTGGACCAGCGTTCTGCTGGACGTGCAGACCGCGTGAGACGACGCTTCATCCAGTCCCAAACATGCTCAATGGGGGACAGATCCGGAGATCTTGCTGGCCAGGGTAGTTGACTTACAACTTCTAGAGCACGTTGGGTGGCACGGGATACATGCGGACGTGCATTGTCCTGTTGGAACAGCAAGTTCCCTTGCCGGTCTAGGAATGGTAGAACGATGGGTTCGATGACGGTTTGGATGTACCGTGCACTATTCAGTGTCCCCTCGACGATCACCAGTGGTGTACGGCCAGTGTAGGAGATCGCTCCCCACACCATGATGCCGGGTGTTGGCCCTGTGTGCCTCGGTCGTATGCAGTCCTGATTGTGGCGCTCACCTGCACGGCGCCAAACACGCATATGACCATCATTGACACCAAGGCAGAAGCGACTCTCATCGCTGAAGACGACACGTCTCCATTCGTCCCTCCATTCACGCCTGTCGCGACACCACTGGAGGCGGGCTGCACGATGTTGGGGCGTGAGCGGAAGACGGCCTAACGGTGTGCGGGACCGTAGCCTAGCTTCATGGAGACGGTTGCGAATGGTCCTCGCCGATACCCCAGGAGCAACAGTGTCCCTAATTTGCTGGGAAGTGGCGGTGCGGTCCCCTACGGCACTGCGTAGGATCCTACGGTCTTGGCGTGCATCCGTGCGTCGCTGCGGTCCGGTCCCAGGTCGACGGGCACGTGCACCTTCCGCCGACCACTGGCGACATCGATGTACTGTGGAGACCTCACGCCCCACGTGTTGAGCAATTCGGCGGTACGTCCACCCGGGCTCCCGCATGCCCACTATACGCCCTCGCTCAAAGTCCGTCAACTGCACATACGGTTCACGTCCACGCTGTCGCGGCATGCTACCAGTGTTAAAGACTGCGATGGAGCTCCGTATGCCACGGCAAACTGGCTGACACTGACGGCGGCGGTGCACAAATGCTGCGCAGCTAGCGCCATTCGACGGCCAACACCGCGGTTCCTGGTGTGTCCGCTGTGCCGTGCGTGTGATCATTGCTTGTACAGCCCTCTCGCAGTGTCCGGAGCAAGTATGGTGGGTCTGACACACCGGTGTCAATGTGTTCTTTTTTCCATTTCCAGGAGTGTATTTAATGGTTGATTCCATCGCAAATAATACATAATATCTTTTTCAAATCAACAGCTCAATTCCTGGAACCGTTACTAGAAATAAGAGTGATCTACACAAAGATGCAGAGTCGCCTACTTTCGTCAAGACAGGTTTCTGTTATTGAGGGGCATATAGTTTCACAAACTTGCCGCCCACCACAGAAAGTTTATTTAATTCTGTTGTTGTGGTTTTCAGTCCGAAGACTAGTTTGATGCAGCTCTCCATGCTAGTCTACACTGTGAAAGCCTCTACGTCTCAGTATAGCTACCGCGACCTACATCTATTTGAATGTGATTACTTTATTCCAGTCTTAGCTCCCTCTGTAAGTTTTACCTCTCACACTTCATTCCATTACCAGATTGACATTTCCTTGACACCTCAGGATATGTTGTATCAACTGAACACGTCTTTTATTTCACTTGCACCATGGTCTAGTCTTCAGCATTCTCCTCTAGCATTACACTTCAAATTCTTCTCTTCTCCTCTTGGCCAAATTATTTATTGTCCATATTTCACTTCCGTACGAGGCTACACGCAAAACAGAACCTTCAAGAATGTCTTCATAGCATTTAAATTTATATTCGTTGTTAAAAAACTCCTTTTCTTTTCAGAAGTGATGTCCTTGATATTGTCTGTCTCCACTTTATAAATCCTGTCACTTATTTTTCTAACCAAACAGCAAAATCCATCAACTTCTTTTAGTGTCTCATTTCCTTGCAAAATTCAGTCAGCATTGCCTGATTTAATCAGACTATATTCCATTGCCCTTTTATTAATCAAGAACAACTGAATGGTGCCCGTAAGTATATATTGGTGGCCAGCTGCATCTATTTTATTGATGACTTTATTATTACTAACAATATCAAACAATGTAAGTTATATAAATTCTGTTTTCTGCACATCATCAGCGCAGTAATGGGGTCTGTGTATGTAAATATTGTGAAGTTGCCTTATGGATCTCGTTGCATATAGATTCGCATGTTTGTATAAAGTTTAGCATTGGCTTTAAAATGGAAATATTTCAATTTTTTTTTTACTTATTACATGCCCTTGAGGACCATCTCACTTAGGATTATGGATGTATCATTAGCATCCCTCTTATTTTGTAAATAAGTGTTAAGCTTATGTGGGTCAAGCAGTATGTCTATAAGTGTCTCCATCTTACGAAATGTTAGGATTAGTTAAGCCTATCTTTCTTTATATCATCGTTAGTCTGTAATTACCTCGTTCCGTTTGCGAATGGTGCGAGGTAAACTGACTGCATACATTCACATGGATTGTAATGTCACTTGCAAAATGTAAGTTCAGCTGTTTTTCCATTTTGTGTCTCATGGGATTTTGGTAAGAGCGATGGACGCTACGTGTCAGCCCTTTATCTCCTTTCTTGTGATGTGTTTGTCCAGGGCGTGAAGGATGATAAGCTTACAGCAAATCCTTTCCACGTGCCGAGCGTGAACTAAATCTCCTCATTCCGTTTCTTCGGTACGGTACTAGTGACTTTCTTCTCTAACAAACTTAACAAATTTCCCAACAGCCCTCCCATACCTGCTTAATTAGCAGCCGTTGGTCCTTTGTCGTCGTGGCCTCTAATGTATTCCTCTGATAACAGTTAACAAAAAGTTAGGCGTACTTATTCCCTGCAGATCTAATGTTTTTTTGTCGCATATTGGCTGTCAAACTAGTTGTCAGATTCACTTCTCCGAAAATGTGTACAATAGCATTTCACATTTTATGCTACCTATAGAAAATGCGTACGGTACTTGATCTAGGCATTACTCGCTGCTCAAGTCATCTGCTGGAACATTTTGTCCGGTTGCTCTACCTAGCTTAGTGTCTTTAACGGGTTCTGCCACAGCTTTATCTCAATATGCAGGGCACTAAACACACCCGAATACTATTTTCAGATCACCCTGAGTATTTATTTTCGTTCAGGTACGTTAACAGCCTGATTCTATTTCCGTAAGAAAAGAGACGTTTTTGAAATTTCCTGGCGGATTAATCTTGTGAGCCGGACAAGCATTCGTACCTCGGACCTTTGTCGTTCGCGGTCAAGTGCTCTATCGACAGCTATCCAACGAAGGCCCGCCCTCACAGCTTTACTTCCGCCAATACCTCATCTCCTACCCTCCAGCTTAACAAAAGTTCTGCATACCTCGCTGGAGCACTCCTAGAACAAAGAATACTGCAGAGACACGGCTTAGCCACAGTCTCGGGAATTGTGTATGGACTGAATTTTCACGCTGCAGAGGAGTTTGCGCTGATTTCGAACTTCCCGGCAGACTAAAGCTATGTTCAGAAAGTTGGTGGTGATAGGAGATGAAGTACTGGCGGAACAGAAGGTGTGGGGACGGATCGTCAGTCGTGCTTGCATAGCTAAGTCGGTAAAGAACTTGCCCCAGCTTCCCGTAACAAAAATGGTTCAAATGGATCTGAGCACTATGGGACTTAACTTTTGAGGTCATCAGTCTCCTAAAACTTAGAACTACTTAAACCTAACTAACTGAAGGACATCACACACATCCATGCCCGATGCATGATTCGAACCTGCGACCGTAGCAGTTCCGGACTGAAGCGCCTAGAACCTCTCGGCCACAGCGGCCGGCGATTACCTTGTTATCCTGCCATTCGTGAACAACATTCCAGGGAGGTGAAAAAGGGAGGGGGGTATCCAAAAGGATAATGCTCGCCCACATACCACTGTCGTAACCCAACATACTTTACAGTGTGTTGACATGTAGCCTTGGCCTGCTCGATCACCAGATCTGTCTCGAATTGAGTATGCGTGGGACATCGTTGGACGACAACTCCAGCGTCATCGACAATCAGCATTAACCGTCCCTGTGTTGACCGACCAAGTACAGCAGACAAGGAACTCCATCTCACAAACTGACATCCGGCACCCATACAACCAATGCATTCACGTCTGTAGGGCTTGCATTCAGCATTCTAGCACCTACACCCGTTATTAAAGTACCGGAATTCCACATCTGCAATGGCTTTTACACTAAGTTTTGAACTTGCAGCTTTAATCACTTAAATATGTCACCTATAGAAAGGCCGCGCGGGATTAGCCGAGCGGTCGCCGGCACGGTAGCTCAGCGTGTTCGGTCAGAGAGCCGGTTGGCCTTTGTAATAAAACAACTGAGTGGAAGGATCAACAAACGAACAAAAAAAAGCGGTCTAAGGCGCTGCAGTCATGGACTGTGCGACTGGTCCCGGCGGAGGTTCGAGTCCTCCCTCGGGCATGGGTACGCGTGTTTGTCCTTAGGCTAATTTAGGTTAAGTAGTATGTAAGCTTAGCGACTGATGACCTTATTAGTTAAGTCCCATAGGATTTCACACCCACCCACACACACACACACACACACACACACACACACACACTTTTTTGAACCTATAGAAAGATATTCGCAAAATTTCATTAGTCTGTATTAATTATTTCATGGTGTTGGGATTTTGTTCTCGTTAGTGTACCTGGGACTAAGCGTGGGGACTAAACTGAAGTGGAATGACCATGTAATATTAGAGGGAGGAAAAAGTGTTCCAGCCTGAGACTCATAGAAACAACGGAACTAATCCTACTCCTACTGGGAAATGTTGGACACTTTTTCCGATGTGTGATATACGCCTCGGTATAGGGCGTGAGAAATTCGGCCCCAGCTTTCATCCAGCTTGCGGTGTCTGCCGTAATTCGAGCGCCGTAGCATTCTTACAGAGAAGTTGAAAGGCGGCTGCTTAATGACACGCGCCTTTCCATTCCTCCCAAATCTTAAAAATATGTATTGTGTTTGTCATTTCGCTTGCTAAGGATGTCGATAAGCCTGTCAACGTCCGCCCCTGGTAGCTGAGTGGTCAGCGCGACCAACTGTCAATCCTCAGGCCCTGGGTTCGATTCCCGGGTCGGAGATTTTCTCCGCTCAGGGACTGGATGTTGTGTTGTCCTAATCGTCATCATTTCATCCCCATCTACGCGCAAGTCGCCGAAGTGACGTCAAATCGAAAGACGTGCACCCGGTGAACAGTCTACCCGACTGGAGGCCCTATTCACACGACATTTACTCGTACATTTAGCGTGTCAACTACAAAGTTCGGGTGCTATGCTTTTTTGCTGTTCCAGAATCAGAGTAACAAAATAATGAACAGATAAACACGAGAAGTGGGAAAACTGTTGGGCCGCCGTTACCCGCACTCCAATGCGGCAGCTGCAGCAACAGCTGTTTAGTTTACCATTGAATTCCATCGTACGTTTCCCGTTAACCTGCAGTGCCGAATGTGCCGTGGAGGATCGTAACAGCCTTAATCCTTCTCTTGTCACTTTCGCAATCAGCTGCTGACATTCTTTTGCGTATCATAATAGAAGCACGAAGAAAGAAAGCACATTACGAAGTCGAATCACAAGAGTTACGCTAGCGCCCGTAATAATATTCGCAGCGAGGTATGACAACAAAGACCAATACATAGGGGAAACTAAGCTTGTTTTCTGATTGGATACCGCTAATGCAGCTCCCCTTTAAGGGACTACCTCACAGTCACTGTTATTCTGGTCGGAGCGTAGTGTGAATATGAGGTGATTTCTTCTGATGCATTAAAGTGTCTGAACCCTGATCAACCAATCGGAATGTGAGGGGTTTCCTTTTGTCTAGTTTTTCAATCACGCGGTCGCGGAGCCCACAACGTTCTCTGTGCCGCTCTGCTCCTGGTAGACATTCGTTTGATGGGCGCTGGCTAACAGCACGCTGTATTCACGCAGTCTCTAACCCGAATAACATTACTTGATATTTGACGTCTGTCACTTGCTGCTACAGTGTTGTCACATCGTCTGCCTTTCGGTTAAAGGTGACACGCAAACACTGTGGCTCAGGTCACACCTGCTGAAGTGCTGTTACATGTAATGCGGAGAAATGTTGTAAGCGACTGCCATGAGGTATGACGGGAACGTGAGATGCTCCGTCCACAGTAGATAGTACAGCGCCAGACGGCACGTTTTCTATCCCCGACTTTACACTTGTGTCCTAACATAAGCACAACCTCGTGATATGTAATATATCTGAAAAACGGCGATCAACAGCCTGCGGCAGAACTATCGCGCTCGCTTTGTTCGAGGCGATTAAAGCTGACCTCTCCGAGAAAACTCAAGACAGACAAAAAACTTAAAAGCGAAGCGAACGGTAATTTCTCGTTTTCACGGGGTACCTGTAACTATCGTCGCATTGAATATTCGAGCTGACGTGATACCAACTGATGAGGAATCCTCGTTGACACTCAGTTACATGTTATAAACAACACAGCGAGGTTCCAAACGAAAAATGAATAGTAGAAAGAAAAAATAAGGGCAAGTAAAGTCAATGTAATGATGAAAATAATGCGGCAAAGGATTAAAAACAAAAAAATACGTTTAAATTAATTAACTGGGCAAACGGTTATAGTCATCTTTAGGCAAATTTTTTGTTTGGCAAGCTCGCATAAACCGATTGCTAGTTTCAACCAGTTAAATAGCCGTCTTCAGATCTCGTAATACAAAGTAGTGCCTACAACGACTAGTGAAGCAAGACGCGTTGTCACAACTATATTTGCAACTCCAAAGTCAAAAATAGTGGTTGTAATATATGCAGGCTGACGATTATAGAACAATATGAAAAAAACCTAAGTTAGTTGCAAACTACAGCGTGCACACACTTTATTCTACATGTAAACGTCACTGATTTAGAGTATGACATGTTCGATATACCTGCCATCATTGACGATGACTTGGCATAGACGAACAGCGAAATTCTGCATGGCCCGCTGAAGTGTCGGAACACCGATGCTGTCGATGACCTCCTCAATGGCTGTTTTCAGCTGAGCAGTAGTTTTGTTGTTATTGATGTACACGTTGTCTTTATATAGCCCCACAAAAAGGAGTCTTACATGTTCAGATCCTGAGAATATGGCAGCCAATCGAGGCCCATGCCAGTGGCCTCTGGGTACCCCAGAGCCAGAATGCGGTCCCCAAAGTGCTCCTCCATCACATCAAGTACTGTCCTGTTTCCACGAGGCCGAGCTCCGTCTTGCAGGAACCACATCTTGTCGAAATCAGGGTCACTTTGGATAACTGGGATGAAATCATCTTCCAAAACCTTCACGTACCGTTCTATATTCACCGTGCCTTCAAGGAATATCGCACCGATTATTTCGTGACTGGACACTGCAAACCACAGTCACCCACTCAGCGTGAAGAGACTTCTCGATCACGAAATGTGGATACTCAGTTCTCCAAACGCGCTAATTTTGCTTATGGACAAACCCATCCAAATGAAAGTGGACTTCGTCCCTAAACCTAATTCCCATCATGCCCAGCGGCCAACAGCGCATTTTGAACGTCGTAACCCAAACCGTTCAGAAGTTATGACGATTTTATTTCATATAGCTCAATAATTGCCACCCTGTACATACTAGCTACACTATGGGGTAGACTGTGCCGACAGACACAACCCTGCATTGTCAGAATGGTGGTATGAAACGCGTGTGGCGTCGTTTGACGCTAATAAGACATGATTAGAAAGTTAACATTTATTCGCCTCGTGCCAGTGACACGGAGCAGACTCTTGTTGTCAGTTGGGCAGCGCTGGTAGCCAGGGCGAAGTCTTGCGGGCTACCATCTAGTATGCAGAGCTGTGTAAGGTTATGCTCCGACACTGTGTTAGAGCATCCCCCATCCTAATCAGGAAGAAAACGTCCACTGACCATCGGAATGTACTGCGCTGTCGAATTCGTGTAGTTGGCTGATCATGGCGCCATCAGACAGGTAGGCCCTGGCACCTAAAGTGCCTGCAGCAGTCAGAAACAGAGGCAACGGATGTCCTTCTCTCCCAACAGTGACGATGATGTTAGTACAATAAGCACCACAATATGTTGGAAGACCCTCACACTCCCCATCAGCAATGTGGTAGGCGGCAGCCAATGCGATGTCCCATGAGTGGCAAATCTGAACCATACTCCGCAAGCCACTTCATAGCATGTGGCAGAGGGTACTTCTGGCACCACTAACTGATCCCCCCCTAACCTGTTCCACTCACGAATGGCGAATGGGAAGAATGACTGTCGATAAGCCTCTGTATGGGCTCTCATTTCTCGTTTTTTCGTCGTGGTCATTACGTGGGATGTATGTGGGAAGAAGCGGCTTAATACGTAGTCCGACTCCTCTCCCTAAGTGCTCTCTGGAAATTCCAATCGTGAACCTCTCCATGATGCACAATATCTCTCTTGTAGCGTCTGCTGCTGGGGTTGGTTGAAAGTCTCTGCATCGCTCTCGCACAGTCTAAATGATTCCGTGACGATAAGCGGCGCTCTCCGTTGGAACGTCTCTATCTCTGCTAATCATCCCAGATTGATGAACAACACTCAAGAATCGATTATTGAGTATATAAAACGTTCCATAATTGTACAACAAACTGATGTCCGCGTTAGAGGTCTGTAATTGTGTGCATCTGTCCTTCGACCATTCGTGGAAACGGGAATGACCTTCCTTCTTTTCAGTCTCTATGGGTACTCTTCGGATCTGCAGCTAGAAGGAGAGCAAGATCTTTCACACAATCTCTTATAGCTATATCATATGGTACTGATGTCTTTCCACTATTAAGCAATTGTAGTTGCTTTTCTGTTCCGCGATCGGTTTTATCAATATTTCCCATTTCGACGTTCGTACGATGACTGGAAGGAGGGGCTGTATTACAATCTTCTACGGTGACACAACTTCGAGAGACCGAACTCACTATTTCGGCCTTCTCACTGTTATTTTTCTTTACAGTGCCAGAATATGGCTGAAATGGCTCTGAGCACTATGCGACTTAACTTCTGAGGTCATCAGTCGCCTAGAACTTAGAACTAACTAAACCTAACTAACCTAAGGACATCACACACCCGAGGCAGGATTCGAACCTGCGACCGTAGCGGTCTGTCGGTTCCAGACTGTAGCGCCTAGAACCGCTCGGCCACTCCGGCCGGCAGTGCCAGTATAGTCTCTGAGTGATTGAATAGATGACTTCAAACCGTTTACTTATTTTATGTAACACCAAAACCTTTTACGGTTGTGCTGAGATCGGCTGACAAAATTTTACTTACGTAGTCATTGAACGCTTCTTTCATTGTTTTCCTTACGCCCATTTTCGTTGTTACTAGCACGTTGTCGTTACGGCAACGGCAACCAGCCTGTTCACGGCAAGTGCTGGAACATAAACGTACTCGCAGAGTGATATGACAATGTAGAACAAAACAGAAGGGGATCGAGCTTATTGTCTAGTTAGTTGTTTCTACGATAGTTCTACTGTAAAGAACTAGCTGTCAGTCTTTGTTATTCTAAACCGAGTGTAATGTGAATATGTGGCGGTCTCTTCTGAGATGCTAAGATATTTGAACCCTGGTCAACCAATCAGAACGCTAGGCAGCTGTTTTGGCTGGTTATCCAGTCAGCCCGCATCTCGTGGTCGTGCGGTAGCGTTCTCGCTTCCCACGCCCGGGTTCGATTCCCGGCGGGGTCAGGGATTTTCTCTGCCTCGTGATGGCTGGGTGTTGTGTGCTGTCCTTAGGTTAGTTAGGTTTAACTAGTTATAAGTTCTAGGGGACTTATGACCACAGCAGTTGAGTCCCATAGTGCTCAGAGCCATTTGAACCATTTTTATCCAGTCACGCAGTCGCGAACACACAACGCTCTCTATGTCGTTTTATCTGCTCCTGGTAGTTCGTTGGGTGGAGCTGACTTTCGGCGCGCCATATTCATGCATTTATGTAGACCTTTTGTCTACAGTCCGATTAAAATTGGTTGTTAGTTGATGTCCGTAACTTGCCGCTCGGTTAAAGGTGACACGCAAACGCGGCGGATAAGGTTTTTCAATTTATTGGCATTCAGGACGTGCCCATTCAGCCATCTGAATAGTGGAGTGTCAGCTATGACGATACGAACGTAAGAATATCCCTGCACCCTGTTCGCGAGTGCAGGAAAATCTCCGATCCGCCCGGGAATCGAATCCGAGGTCCTTTCGCTTAGCAATCAGCAGCGATGACCGCGCAGTTACCGTTTTTTTCTCTATCCTCTCCTACGGTGTCGAAAATGCCACTTCTGCCCTAAGAAGAAAAAAGAAAAAAAAACCTCTTCAGGCGTTGATCCCTCTATAATCCTACATATTTTCGGCCTTTTATTCTTGATTAGTTGCCTTGATTGTTTCATCTGAATGTTGCTGTCTTGTTTTCAAACTGATATTAAAATCTGGAAAAGATGTTATCTTTTATTCAAATATATGAACAGGTATTGAATTGCTCATTTGTATCCTACTTGGTAAACCATTACTGCCTCCCATAATCTAATAAAATATTATACGGGGTTCTGTCAAGTAACTTTTTGGAGAACAAGACTGGCGCGGAATTACGAATGTTGCGGAATTTTTTGGGCAGACTCCTTACACGTTCGTTTCATTCGTATAACATGTGAGTTTTGTAACTATTCCAGATTAGTTACTGCACAGCAGTTTTTTGTTAGGTAAGCGAAATGCGTATGGCACAAAACAAATAGCGTTTTATTTAACTGCAAAAACGGATCACATGCGGAAGAATATACAAGTAATTAAGGAATTAAGAAAAATACGGAAAATGACTGTAATTAAACTGTACGCATAGCAACGCAGAAAGAATAACCTATCTAAACAAACATTCATTTCACTTATTACTCTCTACGTTACAGAGAAAAACACCTTATCTGAATCACCGTGTATATAAATGACCTAGTGGATAGTGTTTGCAGCTATGCGACGCTGCTCACTGACAACGCACATGCGTACAGGGAGGAGACAGGAACTCATTCCGAAATGCAGACAGACTTGAAGATGAATAGCAACAGGTGGAATGTTTGGTGTTACTGGTGATAGTCCCAACTCTCACGTACCATGAAGTATCTGTCTGGGTAGTTCTAAAGCGGAAAAACGACGTAGATGTGTCAGTGCTAAACCAAATGACAAGATTTATTAGAAATTCTGTTATAGCATTTTTTGAGGTCCTCAGTCCGAAGTCTAGTTTTATCCAGCCTTCCGCTCTGTCTATCCTGTCTTAACTTTATATCCGCACTAGTTCGGTCGTCATTAGTTATTTCGCAGCCAGAATAGCAGAACTCACCTACTACGTTTAGTGTCTCATTTCCTAATTTAATTGCCTCAGCAACACCTGGTTGAATTAAATTACAGGCCATTGCGTTTGTTTGACTTTTGTTGATGCTCATTAGATAACCTGTTTTCAAGACACTATCGAAGTCTTTTGCCATCTCTGGCACAATTACATAAATGAATTCGCACTCCTAACAGATCGCTTGCAAAATTTAGTCCGACTACTTTTTAGGTGTTACCTGTCTATGTGAAATCCTTTATAAAGATTAACAAAAAATATAGAAAATATGTAAAGAAGCGCACGACTCGCCGCAGGTTTGTTTAGTCAGGTTGAAAGTTTTAGAGAGATGCTAAGAAAACTACAATCGTGACCTTACAGCAAAGACGCTGAGAGTCATCAAAATATTTAATCAAATAATTCCGAGATCCCACATTCCAAAACGATACAATAAACGTATCACCTCGTCCTACGTACATCTCCTGTAGCAATGGTGACATTAAAATTAGAGAAATTTTACCAGGTACGGATAGGGCACGGATAGTCCTTCCTCCTATGTACCTTCCGCGAACGGATTAGGAAGGAGAGGAAATTATACCGGTACGTTATTGGATTTGAGGTCCTTCTGTTATACAAACAATTGTTGTTAACCCAGATATGCGTCAGTGAGTACTCTTTATTCGGTTATGTAAAATGTAAACGTGCCACTGTATTCGGTCTAAGAGTTTTGGTCTGTTGTCATTGCCTTAATTTTTCTACGCTGATGAATTATGTAAGATCCTCCATACATTATTGTATATTGGTAGTTTGTCGTCTGCAGTTATATAGTGTTGGTGTGATATTACCCAGCGAGTTAACAAATCAATCTCTGTATACAAAAGGTAATGCCTCGACTGACTCACTCACCCAGTGACTCATCTTGGCACAGCCCAAACTGTTAAGGATAGAAACTTGAAATTTGGAGAGGTTGTTGATCTTATGCTATAGTAGATTAAAGTTTTTTGAAAATATGTCGCTCTTAATGCAGTTTTGAAGCTGGACCTACGAAAAATGATATTTGGTTTCTGGATCAGAAATAAAGAAATACATATTTCGGAATTTCTCGAAATTTAAACCCTAAGGGGGTGAAGCAGTGGGTGAAAAAGTTTTAAAAGAAATATTTTTAAAGCTACACCTATGAAAATCGTTTACAAACAAATAATAGATACTTCAGTATTTCTGAAATTTCAGCCCCTTAGGGACTGAAATAGGAGATTTTTAAAGCTAAACCTAAGAAATCTGAATTTATTTTCTTGGTTGGAAATTTTAAAAAAAAAAAAAAGAGTTTCACTGTTTGTGGAAATTCAGCCTTTGTGTGGGTGAAATAGAGAATGTAAATTTTTTATGGAAATGTTTAATTGCGCAAGCATTTTTCTAGCTAAATCTATGAAAATCTGTATTTGGCTTCTCTGTTAGAACAAAAAAAAAAATACACATTTTACTGATTTTGGTAATTCAACCCCTAAGGGAGTGAAATAAGGGGTGAAATGTTTTATGAAGATTTTTGATTCTAAAGGTATTTTTAAAGCTCTGTGAAAATTGGTATTTGGCTTTTCGGTTGGAAATGAAAAAGTACGGGTTTCACTGTTTTTGGAAATCCAACCTCTAAGAGGGTCATATAGATCACACTGATTCACGAACTCATTATCGCCCAGGCCAAACCGCTAACAATAGAAGCATGACATTAGGAGGGGGTGTTCATCTCACAATGCAGACATCGTTTTAGAAGGGATTCTTGCAAATTCCACTCCTAAGGGGGTAAAATGGGGAATGAAAGACGTTTTGAAAATACACTCCTGGAAATGGAAAAAAGAACACATTGACACCGGTGTGTCAGACCCACCATACTTGCTCCGGACACTGCGAGAGGGCTGTACAAGCAATGATCACACGCACGGCACAGCGGACACACCAGGAACCGCGGTGTTGGCCGTCGAATGGCGCTAGCTGCGCAGCATTTGTGCACCGCCGCCGTCAGTGTCAGCCAGTTTGCCGTGGCATACGGAGCTCCATCGCTGTCTTTAACACTGGTAGCATGCCGCGACAGCGTGGACGTGAACCGTATGTGCAGTTGACGGACTTTGAGCGAGGGCGTATAGTGGGCATGCAGGAGGCCGGGTGGACGTACCGCCGAATTGCTCAACACGTGGGGCGTGAGGTCTCCACAGTACATCGATGTTGTCGCCAGTGGTCGGCGGAAGGTGCACGTGCCCGTCGACCTGGGACCGGACCGCAGCGACGCACGGATGCACGCCAAGACTGTAGGATCCTACGCAGTGCCGTAGGGGACCGCACCGCCACTTCCCAGCAAATTAGGGACACTGTTGCTCCTGGGGTATCGGCGAGGACCATTCGCAACCGTCTCCATGAAGCTGGGCTACGGTCCCGCACACCGTTAGGCCGTCTTCCGCTCACGCCCCAACATCGTGCAGCCCGCCTCCAGTGGTGTCGCGACAGGCGTGAATGGAGGGACGAATGGAGAGGTGTCGTCTTCAGCGATGAGAGTCGCTTCTGCCTTGGCGCCAATGATGGTCGTATGCGTGTTTGGCGCCGTGCAGGTGAGCGCCACAATCAGGACTGCATACGACCGAGGCACACAGGGCCAACACCCGGCATCATGGTGTGGGGAGCGATCTCCTACACTGGCCGTACACCACTGGTGATCGTCGAGGGGACACTGAATAGTGCACGGTACATCCAAACCGTCATCGAACCCATTGTTCTACCATTCCTAGACCGGCAAGGGAACTTCCTGTTCCAACGGGACAATGCACGTCCGCATGTATCCCGTGCCACCCAACGTGCTCTAGAAGGTGTAAGTCAACTACCCTGGCCAGCAAGATCTCCGGATCTGTCCCCCATTGAGCATGTTTGGGACTGGATGAAGCGTCGTCTCACGCGGTCTGCACGTCCAGCACGAACCCTGGTCCAACTGAGGCGCCAGGTGGAAATGGCATGGCAAGCCGTTCCACAGGACTACATCCAGCATCTCTACGATCGTCTCCATGGGAGAATAGCAGCCTGCATTGCTGCGAAAGGTGGATATACACTGTACTAGTGCCGACATTGTGCATGCTCTGTTGCCTGTGTCTATGTGCCTGTGGTTCTGTCAGTGTGATCATGTGATGTATCTGACCCCAGGAATGTGTCAATAAAGTTTCCCCTTCCTGGGACAATGAATTCACGGTGTTCTTATTTCAATTTCCAGGAGTGTATGTCACTATTAAGATAATTTTGAAGTTATAACAACGAAATTGGTATTTGCTTTCTCAGTCAGGAATTTAAAAAAAAATTATTTGTTTCAGCATGTTTGCAAATTGAACCACTAAGGGGATAAAATATGAGTGAAATTTTTTTTCAAAATAAAACATTATCAAAGAGCTACTACAGCAATTTTAAAGATAAATTTATGAAAACTGATATCTGACTTCTCGCTTACGACTATAAATATATATATATATATATATATATATATATATATATATATATATATATATATATATATATTCAGTGGTTCTGTTAATTCAGTCCCTTAAGAGAGTGAAATTGGAGTGTAAAAAGTTTTATGGAACTATTTCATTGTGAAAGACTAAATCTATGAAAATTGGTTAAAATGGGGACCGAAAAATTTTGAGGAAATATCTCATTATAATAAAAGATCTTAAAGCTGAATCTATGAAAATTGGTGTTTCACTTCTCGGATAGATATAAAGTTAGTGGATGAAAGATTCTATGGAAATCTCATCACAAGAACACGAAACGCGTGATTAACAAAAACTTTGGACTCCACCTACCAGAGTCGCCTTTTGATCACATGTACATTCGGAAAAGACCGTGATTCTATGGCCCTAATTAGTGTGCAAAGTTTGGAATGTGTTGCAATTTGTGAACAATATAAAAATTCGATTAAAGAATAACAAAAGCAGCAAATGTGTACAGATCATACAGTCTACGGAAGCGATGCAGCGGGCGCTAAACTAATTTATCTATAAACATAATTTTGTTGGGAAAAGACAACATTCCACCGTGTTGTGTTATAAACCACTGTATTCAGTATTGCAAGTTCCGGGCATGGGCCATTTTCATGTGCATCTATAGCAACAAATGTGAATACATAGTCCTCGTCTCGTCAACAACTCGCTTGCTATGCGTATTTGGGCAAAGCACGGCTGCCAACGTTCATGTAGTGATACATAGCTACAAATCACATGTATACACACTCTGTTACGGGTTCCATTAAAAAAGTGTGTATAGATGTAACTTGTAACTATGCATTACAAGATGAGGGTTGGAGCCTCTGCTATGCACAAATATGCATGGCACGCGACTTTTGGACGAGAAGAGGACGGAGTATCCACTTCTGTTATGAAAATGGGTCATTCCCGAAAATACTACTACTGAAGACAGTATTCTTAGATACAACCGGTGGAATGATTTATCGAGGCTGCAGTACCCACCCAGAGGAAAATGGTAATTTTCTTATGCGAAATTACTTTGCGAATGTCGTTTTCGATTACTTACAGTTGGTTTGGGAATGTAAAGAACTTCAAACCAAATAATGGATAATACTGGTACGTTACATACTCTCCGCCACGCACCGCGCGTAAGTTTGGGGAGTACAGGAGTGGATGTAAAAGATGTGGCTGGCGAGGAGGACAGCTGTAAGACGTTTTACAACCTGTTTCTTAAATTCTCGAGACAGAGCCACAGAAATAATGCATATATTTCGAGAGACTCTGGCAGGCTTCCGAGTGAGGAACGTCACACTGAGTCTCCAAAAATACACCGCTGTCCCGTCCTCTTCCGGGTAAACACTTCGTCAAATCATAATGAATAAACGGTTTCAGACACAGACATCTTTGCCAGACAAGGCGTCACTAAAGGACACAGTGTTACGGCACGCACCGCACTAGTTAGTTCTATTACCGGATAATAATGAGTGTGCAGAGACCACCGACAGATACCTCAGTTTCGCTCTTAAAAAACAATCAGTAATAATTCAGCGTGTCGTCAGCAGACAGGCTGAAGACAGAAACACAGTATAAAATATACACGAAATGGACGTTTACGCCCTGTCCAGATTGTCTATAATGCTGTTAAAATATTGAGCGAATACTGTCAATATTTTTTCTGTCGCTACATGTAAAGTTCACAAACCATTACACACAGTTTGTTGGAGATTACATGTTACCAACATTTTCGATTTTCTTGCCTAGTCCGTTCGTGTACTGAGCGAGGGGGAAAAGGCCATCTACTCTCTTCTCACCATCCGTACGCGAGATGTACCATGGTGGCAGCATTACGGCCACACAGCCTTCTTCGAACGCTTTTTCTTCAAATTTATCCAACATGGTTGCGCACCTCTGAATTAGTTCAGTGCCTTTCGTCGTGCTAACGTGATAAGGACTCAAAATACTGGGAGAAAAGTCTTGATTTCCGTTACAGATGCAACGTGTACACCCAATTTTATATCGTTTCTGGGCGTTAACCCCAAACACATATACGGTACGACGTGCTCAAGGTGTTCACAGCTAATTTTGTAATCGTATACTATGGTTCTTTCTTCTTGTTGCGAGCACTGTCAGCATTAATGAGAGCAGTCATTCATTACAACAAGTATAAACTTTGTCCAAATCTTTCATTTTGTCACGTCCGTCCAACAACTGTAAACAATACCAAAGTTAGACAACAGCCTGATAGTGATGGTCATTATCTTTGATAATGAGCGTTCCCTATGTATTTATAATTTTTCCGCATCATTAATGGTGCCCCATTTGACTCATCATTACAGTTGCATGTACGAGTATGCAGTACTTGGCTCTATCCTCGGTGGCAGGACAATCACTAGATGTGTAATCCCTGACAGTACAGCCCATTTTCCCAACTGCTGTTATTATGCAAGTGGACAGCGTGGAATGTGATCTTCAAGGACCGTACTAGACGACTGAGGTTCTGTGGAAGGAGGGCGTCAACAAGTCGGATATTCACAGACGACTGGTGTCAGTGTGTGGAGAGTGCGCACCGTGGTGAAAAGTGCTCATGCAACAAAACAAAGTTTGTCCCGGCAACAGTCGGAAAACCATGGCTGCCATCGCTGAAAGGGGGTTCCGGTACTGCCACACGCACTGTATTCTCCTGACTTGGTGCCCTTTAACTTCAATAGGCCCTACTCGAACCACATTTTGCAGTATGTCTCACCCAAAGCAAGACAGGTAGTCGCAGTTCGTGAAAATCTGAGAAACGATGGCCGCGCAGAGGTTTCTTCGTAGCCCCCAATAGAACAGAGTCAAAGTCTGGAGAATACTGTGGGCGTCCCAGTACCTGGAACCCCATTTCAGCGACGGCACCGGTCGTTTTACGATTCTTATTGGAACGGGTGTTGTCTTGTTGAAAGAGCATTTTTGGTGACACAGCACAATCTCCACACACTGCCACCAATAGTCTGTGAATACCCTTTCTGTTTACACCCTCGTTTCAAAGAAACCACATCGTCCAGGGCTGTCCTTGATCGTCACACTGTGTTTTCCGCTCAAATAATGACAGTGGTTGGAAAAATGGGCTGTACTGCGTATAGATTACACTTCTAGTGATTGTCCTGGCACCTACCAATAGACCAAAGGACTATGTACTTGCAACAGTAATGAATAGTCAAATGGCACAACCATGAATGAAGGGAAAAAGAAAGTGTAAATCGATATGGAACGCCCCTGGTACATTCAGAACTTTAGAGGTCATATTACGATTCCTTGGGACACACCCGCCATTGCTTTAGTTTACTTTGAAAATCCGCTTTTCAGTACTACATATTGGATTCCATCAGACAAATATTCATCGAGACAGTCCCATACCTGCGAGGGTATTCCGTATGACTGTAATTTGGTTAGTAGTCAGCGATGTGATGGTGTGGAATGTTTTTCGGAAAGCTAAGAAGACATAGTCTGGCTATTCACCTACTTCTATTGTTTCCATCCTATAGTGTATGAAGAAAGCACGATGTTCACGTGTACCGTTTCCCTTACTTTACTTTTAATTACTGGGAACGAAGTCTGTGGTGGTATGCTAAGACAATACATTAAAAATTTAAGTGCTTGTATCTACATATGCCTGAAAACTAGAAGGATTGCTAATCAGTCAGCGTACTCCGTGTGATGACATGCAGGCCAGGTATCGAAGCTTGTAGCTCGTTGCGGAGGCTAGAATTATACACAGACCATGTACAGCAGACTCAGCTGCGGCGTTCAAACTCCTTACCACTCCGTCCCGATTCACAGGAATTTCTTATATAAAACTGAATAAAAAGTCAAAGGACTGAAACTGCATCACCATCAGTTTCGTGGGTCCAACATTTATTACAATCTTCTCGACATTCCAAGTACTGATTGTTTCAGCACGCAATAAACTCAAATAATGATTCTTCTTGACAGTTCACAGTTTACTAATTATCTATCGGTACTGGAGACTCGACTAGGTCACGTACTCATATTCAAAAAATAATCTGAGTCCTATTTCTCTACGTTGTTAATAAGAAACAATGAGGAAGGAGTAAAAGCAAAGCGCATGGTGCGCATATCAAGCTGGACCATAGCCACATACAGTATTTGGTTTAGTTTGTTATCTCGTTAGTTAATTTCATGTTTCATGGTTCATTTTGCACCATAAATTGCAATGAGGTGGGAAGAGTCATTTTAGATTCATACCGCAAAATAATTTGTAACTATGGATAAATGCTGAAAATTTATAAGAAATACATTTTATTAGAGGTGTAATCTATTTTAACACTCAAGGCCAATGTCAAATTAGTTCAAAGAAATATTATACACTCGTGTTCAGGAAAAACAGAACACCTTTAATGACTAGAGGTAGAACGTTCATATTCACAGGGCATGTACATTACTATGCTCTGCAGAAATGATTAGCATTTGAACCATGTCGGCCCGCAGATTCAAGGCCAACATCGATATCGTGGTGCAACACAACCTACCAGTAAAATGTGCCTACGGCTCTGACTGTCGCTGTAAACCGAAGATAATGGATCAGTGTCATTTTAGCAGACGTTCTGGATGCCTCGCAGACACTTGCGTGAAGAGTACCGTCAAACCAGTGAGTTTGTAAGAGGGCTGATTATTGGCATGGGCCGGCCGGAGTGGCCGAGCGGTTAAAGGCGCTACAGTCTGGAACCGCACGACCGCTACGGTCGCAGGTTCGAATCCTGCCTCGGGCATGGATGTGTGTGATGTCCTTAGGTTAGTTAGGTTTAAGTAGTTCTAAGTTCTAGGGGACTGATGACCACAGCAGTCAAGTCCCATAGTGCTCAGAGCCATTTGAACCATTTTTTTTATTGGCATGAGAGGGTGTCATGCATCCATTCGGGAAACTGCTGCTCGTGTGGAACGACGTGTTTCAGCAGTGCAACGGCTGTGTGCAGAATGGCTCACGAAAGGCCATTGAACACGACGAGGTAGGTCAGGTCGCACCACCCAGACCACCTCCCGAGAAGACCGACAAATCATACAAATGGCATTGCACGACAGATCTGCGTCCTCCTTTGCTCTAGCGTAACAGTGAAGCGTACACTATCAGGGGTGTCAATCCGTCGCCGTTTGTTAAAGCATGGGTTTCATACGCGTCGTCCACTTCTCCACCTACCTTTGACGAATGTGCAGTAACATGTTGGACAGCAATCATATATGGAATGATATCACTGGGAACAGGAATAGCATCAGACAGTGTTTTCGGACGAATGTAGGTTCCGTTTGTTTGGAAATGATGGCCGCATTTTGGTTCGCTGCAGACAGGAGAATGGCGTCACGATGACTACATTCACACAAGATATACAGCGCCAACTCAAGGCCTTATGCTGTGGGGTGCCACTGGATACAATCACAATCGCAGATGGTGTGTGTCCAGGGCACTGTGACCAGTGTGATCTACGTGAATGATATCCTGCGACCCATAGCCATTCCCTTTCTGCACAACACCACAAATCCCATTTTTCAGCAAGACAATGCACGACCACATGTTGCTGCACGAACACGTGCCTTCTTGGTGTCACAGGATGTCAGCCTTTTGCCCTGGCCTGCTAGATGACCGGCCTTGTCGCCAATCGAAAATCGGTGGGATACGATAAAATGAAACTTCCTGGCAGATTAAAACTGTGTGCCCGACCGAGACTCGAACTCGGGACCTTCGAGTCTCGGTCGGGCACACAGTTTTAATCTGCCAGGAAGTTTCATATCAGCGCACACTCCGCTGCAGAGTGAAAATCTCATTCTGGATACGGTAAAATGTCTGGTGGAGTGCTGTGACCCAGTGCCAACCAACCACCACAGATGAACTTTGAAACCAGATGAATGGAGCATGGATGGCTATACCACAGGACGCCATTCGCGCCTTATACGCGTCGATGCCATCATGCGTGGAACAAGTTATCAGGGCCCACGACGGACCCTGTGCCTATTAGGCAACGGGACACATGTTGAACCAAGATGATTGAAATGCAAATCATTTCTGCAGAATATACTGATGCATATGTCCTGTGAATATGATCATCCTATCTCTGGTCGTTCAATGTGTTCTGTTTTTCCTGAACATGAGTGTAGTACACACGCGATTGATTTTTCCTAAATCCGTGCTTCTTATTTCAGATAAGCTACTCTACGGTCGTTCGAAATTATAAGTACGTCTTAACATACCTCTTATGCTGCTTCCCACACTCGCCTTCACAAACGTTGTGCTGCTACTCCGTTTTAGAAACGCAACTCAGATAAACTTAAAACTGAAAAGTTCGAAAAAAAACTTTAGCGATTCAGAGAACGAAGCTGCAGGGAATATGTTTCATCTCACAGAAGCAATAACGCATCTTAATTGCCATATTGGTGGAGAGCGTCCTTGATCTACTTAAATTAGACCGTAAAGGCTATCAATCAAACGCTCAGACAAATTTTCTTTTTTTGACTGTTCCAGTTTCGACTCTTTAGCCGTTTTAAATAATTCTACGAAACAAGATACAGTATACAAATCACTCTTGTCAACATCACATTAACAAATTAAACATGCACCTACATACACTATCAAAAAAGGTACCACAGCAAACACTTCTCCTAGATGACTGAGTGCGAGAAGCCAGGGTAAGTCCTTATATAGCTAGACGTGTCCGTACAAGCTAACACAAACTGGTTTGTATGCGTGATTAAAATAAAGAAGGGTAAATTATACAAGTATCGTCACGCCACGATATGAAATAATAAAATCTTCTCCGGCTTCCAGTCGCGTCAAGTGGCTGAAATCCCATGAGCCTTCAACTGAGTAGGGATACACTGAGGCGATGGTAAGAAGTTAACCTTAACTGTGATATTATAAGTGGGGTTGAACAAGCAACACGCAAGATGCCTAGTGAGAGTGGAGACGAAATTCGTCGCGAAACATGCAGGATTATTTCAAAATGAAAACCACCACCTTACTTGACTAGGGCTGAACACAACTGACTTCACCGCAACGACCTCCTCGTCGTGGTTCTGCCAACTAACCAGGGGAATGCATCCGCCATTCTGAATAAAGCTGATTGCGATTCTAGAATTCAGTTGATTCTCGAGGAGGACACCTACATGAAACTGCCGCGGGATCCGTCGTCAAAAATAATGGTTAAAATGGCTATGAGCATTATGGGACTTAACATCTGAGATCATCAGTCCCCTAGAACTTAGAACTACTTAAACCTAACTAACCTAAGGACATCACACACATCCATGCCCGAGGCAGGATTCGAATCTTTGACCGCAGCAGCAGCGCGGTTCCGGATTGAAGCGCCTAGAACCGCTCGGCCAAGGCGGCCGTCGTCAAGAATAATGAAGAAGATATCAGTGCTCCTAAAACAGTCATCTTTGGAAGATGCCGATATTAAGAATCCAGTCCCTCAGTCTCCGAGTCTACCTACGGTTTATTGGCTACCAATGATCCGCAAAAAAGGTTGTCCTCTTCACCCCATTATGAGCACCACTGGGTCACCAACTTGCAGACTGGCAAAGCATTTAGCCGCATATTGGTTGCTGTGCATCACATCAAGAACACCGACGATTTTATCTGCCGAATAGGGTCCTGCGTCAAGGAAAAGTAAATATAATGGTCAACTTGATGCGGTCTTCCAATTGATGTGTGTTGCTGCCGAAGACTGTATAGATCGACTCCCTCAGTTATTTGATAGTATCGTTGTAGAATTGTTTAATTACACTTTGACATCGTCTTGTTTCCTACATTGGTGGCCAGTATTTCGACTAGTTGGACGCCGTGGCAATGGGAAGTACGTTATCTCCATCCGTAGCCAACCTTTTTGTGAAGAAATTTGAAGACATCGCTTTTGACACGGCTCCAGCGAAGTCAAATTACTTTCATCGTTATGTCGACGACATTTTTATCATCTGGCCCTATGGACGTGGAAAACTGGGAGAATTCTTGGAACACATGAACAGCATTCACGACCATATTACGTTTAAGGTGGAAGTAGAGACACATTGCTTATTGCCCTTCTTTGACGTCCTCCTTCGCCGCAAAGCCAATTGGCACCGAGACGCGCAGAGGAAACACCACCGGAGAGCGAGAAATTTGTGATTTTGCCTTTCTGCGGAACAGGGCCGGGAAAGATTAGCCAGCTCCTGAAGAAACACAACATTTCATTGGTTTTCAGACCGCAGCAAAAATGCGACATAGAATTCATGAGGTCACATGAGGTCTGTGGAGGACGATCTAGAGCCTAGAAAGCCTGGAGAGCACAAAACGCCACGTCAGGGTGGCTGCCGCTATGTTGGCCAAACAGTACGCACTGTAGAGTGACGCCGTACGAAACATTATAGGCGCTTACTTCTACGCTACCCTGAAAAGCCAGCTGTGGCAGAACACGCTTTAGATAATCGACACCGAATTCTGTTCGACAAAATATCTGTCATTAAGAAGGCATAGAGATTTTGGGATATAGTTATAAAAAACTAGATAAGTAAAAATGTGTGAAAACGCCGTCAACAAGGACGGTTGAAACTCCTGGCAGACCAAAACTGTGTGCCGGACCGAGACTCGAATCGGGACCCCTGCCGAGTTCGACTCTCGATCCGGCACACAGTTTTGGTCTGCCAGGAGGTTTCGTATCAGCGCACACTCCGCTGCAGAGTGAAAATCTCATTCTGGCAACAAGGACGGTTGTTTGCTGCTCTGCACAGCTGGGACCGGGACATAGCGAGGTTGAAGCGAGCGCCACGAACGCGGGACGAAACCATTACCATATTTATCGAGGAAGCACCAGTGACGTCATAGTCTGCAGCGCGGCTATATAACGACGAGGCCGTGGCAGCCGTTTACCACTTGAGAATGGCTGATGAGAGTTCGGTCGAAAACTCATGCAATATTACCGCTTGACGCGGCTGGAAGCCCGAGAAGATTTTATTAAGATATCAAATGACACTTGAGAGCGCTTTCCACCATTAAAAAGTGTCATATTAGAATTGTTTTAGAAATTATTAAATAATTAAATAGTGCAGCCACATGTATTATATACAGCAACCAACTGAGAGTAATGATGTGAAGTACTTCTAAAGATGGTCTGATTGCAAAAGAGGTCAGTGATGTATTCAGCGAACGCAGCTAGCGTCGATCGATCGCAGCAGACGCCACATCTGCCCGGGCCGCGTGGCTGAGCGACAGCATCGCCTAGACAAGCCAGCAAAGACCTGCAGAGCGTTACAGTCTAATGATAACATGGAACGCGTTGGTGTGGCGACAGAATGATTTAATACATTAATGTTAGAAAATGTCCTATGTATTGTATCCAATAATCGTGCAACATAATGTTAAAATAAACATGTCAGTTGTACGAAAAGCAAGTACGAGGGGCGTTGTTGCAACACATTTCTATTCTGAGAGCAAGTTGGTTTCATTCAGGATTCCAATACGCCATATTATTCCCCACTCTTTTGGCTACAAAATCACGTTTTTTCAATATAGTCTCCGTCTGCCCCCGGTAGTTGAGTGGTCAGCGCGACGGAATGTCAATTCTAAGGGTCCGGGTTCGATTCCTGGCGGGGTCGGAGATTTTCTTCGCTCAGGGACTGGGTGATGTGTTGTCCTAATCATCATCATTTCATCCCCATTGACTCGCGAGCCGACGAAGTGGCGTCAAGTCGAAAGACTTGCACCCGGCGAGCTGTTTACCCGACGCGAGGCTCTAGTCACACGACAATATGATCTCCGTTCAATGCGACGGCCTTACGCCACCTTATTCGGGGCCTGTAAGCTGGCATGGTACCACTCTACTGGTCGACGTCGGACCCAGCGTCTTGCTGCATCCATAACCTCCCCATCATCGACGATCTGTTCCTCTTCATTGGGCTAAACAGATGGAAGTCGGAAGAAGCGGGACCCGGGCACACCTTTGAGAACCCCAACTGGTGGGCGAGTGTGCAGCACTACGTCAGAGACGTCCAGTTGTGCAGCGACGTGTTCGTGATTCGTCGATCACCTCGAATGAGAGTGCCCGCGCGTTCCAACATTGCAGGAGTCAAAGCTGAGTGAGCACGGCCGGCACGTGGAAGATCGGACAGATTTGCACGAACTTGCTGCGATGATGACAGACGCCTCGCCCAACGACTCACAAAGCTTTTGTTCACTGCCAGATCTCCGAAGACATTCAGCTGCGGTGCTTTCGTTTTCCGCCACAAGAAACTCAATGTCAGTTGTTTGTTTGGAACGCACTTTCTTTGCAGACGCCAATTTCAAGGCTACATATAGCGCCGCCGCCTATCAAACTTTGTAAAACTATAGTGGCTGAAGAGGGAATATTCCACGATGTTCCAATATTCCACGATGTTCCACAACAAATTCTACATTTTTTTTAATCGAAATTGTTTGCGAAAATGTGTTGCATTACTTACTGAACGCCCCTCGTAACATTAGGGTTGCAGACTCAAAGCAAGTCGTTGAACATGGACTAAAAATCGTTACTGCTACATCCATCTGAGTACCTTTATAGTAAAAAAAAATTACGGCAGCAGGAATCACATCAAGTCAGAGAAATAAAATGATTGCGAAATACAGTGTGGTTTACAGGAAATTGTAGATTATACAAGATGAAGAGAATAAATAAAGAAAATGTCGTGTGACTAGGGTCTCCCGTCGGGTAGACCGTTCGCCGGTTATGAGTCTTTCGATTTGACGTCATTTCGGCGAGTTGCGCGTCGATGGGGATGAAATGATGATGATTAGGACAACACAACACCCAGGCCCTGAGGGGAGAAAATCTCCGACCCATGCGGGAATCGAACCCGGGCTCTTAGGAGAAACATTCTGTCGCACTGATCAGTCAGCTACCGTACACTTGTACTTACCTGTAAAATATCTATCACGTATCTATATAGTATAACGTACACCACTTCCCTCCATTCCTCTTCCACGCCATGGTCGTATCCGTAAACATTCGGAAATGAGTATATAAAAGTCATGTTACTTAGACTTTCATTGCTATGAACATGCCCTATTTAGGGAATCACACTTAAAATCCTACTGTTATCATACATGAGCCATAAGTCAACTATTATGCTAAAAACAAAACACAGCCAAACAACTAAATAGGTGTTAAGAAGTGTTAGTTATATCCTACGCTAATGCCTTCCTTTAAAATTAACAATACCACTTATGGATTGTTGGGGGAAAACAGGACGCCGGACGAGCAAAGTCTTGGATGTGTTACACGTTACGAGTGAAGCACACCACTCAACCATGGCACTGTCTCTCTGCGTGTCCGTTCCTCTCGAGTTCCCAGCAACAACTGTCTTTTCGAATCTTCGTCTCCCGACAGCTCACGCATCCGGTGGTTGTCTTAGCCAATCGGGAGGTGAAACATCCTCCACCTTTCTGAAGTCTTTATTCTCAGATAAATTTCGATTACGCGATAAGTCACACAAATCTGAAGGCTGTAAATTCAACTAAATACTTAGGGATTACAATTACAAATAACCTAAACTGGAACGATCACATAGATAATATTGTGGGTAGAGCAAACCAAAGACTGCGATTCATTGGCAGAACACTTAGGACGTGCAACAGTTCTGTTAAAGAGACTGCTTACACCACGCTTGTCCGCCCTATTCAAGAGTTCTGCTGCGCGGTGTGGGATCCGCATCAGGTGGGACTGACGGATGACATCGGAAAAGTGCAAAGAAGGGCAGCTCATTTTGTATTATCGCGAAATAGGGGAGATAGTGTCACAGACATGATACGTGAATTGAAGTGGCAATCATTAAAACAAAGTCGTTTTTCGTTGCGACGGGATCTTCTCATGAAATTTCAGTCGCCAGTTTTCTTCTCCGATTGCGAAAACAATCCGTTGGCACCCACCTACATAAGGAGGAATGATCATCACGATAAAATAAGAGAAATCAGGGCTCGCACCGAAAAATTTAAGTGCTCGTTTTCCCGCGTGCCGTTCGAGAATGGAACGGTAGAGAGACGGCTAGGAGGTGGTTCATTGAACCCTCTGTCAGGCACTTTACTGTGAATAGCATACTAATCACATAGATGTAGATGTTTTGTTTTATATCATGTGACATTTCAAAAAGAAGAAAAAAAACCTCTCCGACGATATACTGGAACAAAGCCTCTCGTTGCCTGTTTCCAATGAAGTTAACTGCCTCTTTTATAACAAACAGAACATCCACGATTCAAGTGCCAGCCTGTGATTTCTCCACTCGCATTTAGGCCGTTAGCAACATAGCTTAGGCTATACGGTAGAGTGGGCTCCGTCGCCAGCTGTTGTGTCTGACTCCGCTGGGTTTAGACGTGTTGACATCACGAGCATTTACGGCCTCCATTTTCCCCTTTGACACCAGATTTCACATGGCCACACAATCGGTGGTGACGAGTTTTTCCTCCCACGACGTAAATTGGATGTTTCTCTTCACTAAACGGGCTTGTAACATTGCAATACGCCACGCGATACTTTCTCTTATGCCATTGTCCCCCTATTGAGAACAATGCACTTGGCTCTATAATACGAAATCCATGATCAAAGCTCATTGGTATTCAGTTGTTCTGTAAGCATGCACTTTGTTTCCTTCGCTAGGGTGCTGAATAGTGTCGAAGTCTTTCGGGAAATCTTGAATCATGGACTGAATCTGTGTTCTACTATTTGCAATCCATGCATTGCGTCAGTGAACGAAGACGAATGAGAAATTTCGACGTCGGCCACAATCGGACACTGAAATAAATCCAATGATTGATAAGTAAAACTTGGTGCTAGATTGGGATTCGAACCCGGATTTCCCGCTTATCGCGAGCGGTTGTCTTAACCACTCCAGCTATCGGCCCAACATAAATTCCTAAATGTCGCACACTACATATAAATATATGCGCCTTGATGGCAAACAATGAGAACCTCACTGCAGATACACACATCGGTCGATCTTTTGTGGGAATCACATGAGGCTGCGAGCAATGGGGATAATTAACTGGGGAGACTACATACGTAGTGTGCGGCGGGAAGCGTGCACAGACAGAAAATGTTAAGATGACGGCTCGTGTGAAATCAGGATTCGAGTCCTGGTCCGGGACAAATTTTCGCCTATCGCCAATGGATTTATTGCAAGGCCTGATTGCAGCTTATGTCGGAACTTCTCTTTCGTCATGAATATTCGGCTGCAGGATCGTGAATGGTGTATGGTCTTTGGGACATATCAGAGAGAACAGACACCACACGTATATAGAAGAAGAAGAAATGTTTCACATGGTCGGTGTTTTCCGAATCCTTATTAATTACTATGGTCAGGTGTGAGTTTAGAAAAAGGTGATTATTATTCAATATGACTCCTTAGCAGCGCATACTTTTTTTTCTAGTTATTTAACACTTACAGCACGGTGCCCGTACGCCATACGGGCGCGGCCGCCCTGACGTTGGCGACGGCGCCCGTATACGGTACGGGCGAGCCTTCATTTGGCTCCGTAAGCGCGTTTAGCGCGTCTCCGAAGCAGTTTCGTCAACTAATGTGGACGTATTTCGTTCTTCGTCCGCAAGAGGCAAGCACTTATCGGCTATCTCATCCTGGGAGCGGCTGTGAGCACTGCAAAGTCGAAGTTACCTGCAGTTCATTCACAGGTATTTACGATCGTGAAAATATCGAGCAGCGAGTTGGCGGAGGCAGAGATCTTAGATATTCTTTGTGGAGATGAAGAATCTGAAGTTGATGATTCTGACAAAGAGGATTCGTACTCTCCAGACGAAAGTACAAGTGACGATTCAGATATGTATATGTCTCAATTGTTCATAAAGTGAAGAGCCCGTTTGCCCGAAAAACTTTGAGTGGTGGTAAAAGCTGTTTTTCCACTTGTTTATAGAGTCAACTGTCAACAGTTTTATTTTATATAAAGAGAACACTAGGTAGAATGTATTCCTAGTAGACTTTATTCACAGAGTGGGGAAGAAATTGCCTGAGAAGGGCGGAAATATTTTTCAGCAACAAGCCGCTTCATCCTCACTAATTGAGAGGACATTTGCAAGGCACTTTCCAGAGAAGGTCCCACCCACTGCAAACAAGGTGAATGCTAGTAGGTATTGCAAAGTATGTTCAGACAGGGGGAACAAAGAGACGGGTAAGCGCATCAGGAAGGAAGTAGATGGTGGTGCAAGGACTGTGGCGTTGGCCTTTGCGTCCCACAGTGTTTCCAGGATTTTCACACGAAGGCTAACTACATCAGAACTATTAAAATACTCTAGTTTACAAGTACCGGCAGTTAGACAGTCAAGTGATATTTTGTTTTAAATTTAGATACAGTAATAATGGCATTACTCAAGAGAGAGATCATGTAAAACTTTTTTATCCACGATATTTTTGTGTTTTCTTTTTTAATTATAACACCCATTTGTATTTTATATTGTAAAATAAACTCACTATCATGTAAAGCTCTTACTTTTTCCTTTTAAATGATGCAAGAACCATATTCCTATCATTTTCCTGTTCTTTGCAATCTAATTTCAAACGTTCATTAAATATGCCAGTTCACAGCCAAGTGCCGGGTGTAAAGAGGGCAGTGTTGAAAGTGTTAATCATTCAAAAATGTACGATTAACGTCTGTCTATTTTTTTACCACAAACATGTTTTTATAATCATTACTGGTAAACCATGCAGGGGAAGATGAAGCTCGCATCATGAGACGATGGTTATGGTTCTGCAAGTGATAGAATGGCGTGGATTAAATTACCTTACGAGTACATAGTCTCATTAAACCTTTCAGAACACTCTCATGTAATATGGAACTGACCATTAGCTGTCACGAGAGGCGGACCTGCCAGTGTAAAAAGAGGCGGGCAGTAGTGAGTTGTCAGCAATAGAATGGGTCGTTCAGGAAAGCCCAGTCACTTTGAACGTATACTAATCATTGGAAGTGTCCGCCCCGATAACTGAATGGTCAGCGTGACGAACTGCCGTCCCAAGGGGCCAGGTTTGATTCCCGGCTGGGTCGGGGATTTTCTCCGTTCAGGACCTGGGTGTTGTGTTGTCTTCATCATCATTTCATCGCCATCCGGAGCGCAAGTCGCCCAATGTGGCGTCGAATGTAATAAGACCTCCACCACGGCGGCCGGACCTGCCCCGTAAGGGGCCTCCCGGCCAATGACGCCAAACGGTCATTTCCATTTCCATTGGAAGTCACATGAGTAACAATTCCATCAGGTACATTTCAACACATCTAAAGCTACCCAAGTCGACTTCTGGTGATGTGATTGTGAAGTGTACACGCGAAGGAACGACAACAGCTAATCAAGACCAGCCAAACTTTTATGTGCTGACGGACGAGCATCGGCAAGAATTGCGGAGAGTGGTTGTAAAGAATCTCATGAAATTTGCGGAAGGAACCACTCGTCATTTCCAAAGTGCTATCAGCAGTCCAACCAGCACAACGACTGTGCGCAGGGAGTTAAAAGTGATGGGGTACAATGGTTGAGCAGCTCTTCGGAAGTCACACATTTCTGTAGCCCGTGCTAAGCAACGATTTATGTGGCATAAATAGCGACGCCACTGGACAGTGAGTGAGCAAAAACGAGTGATTTGAAGTGACAAATCATACTGTAACTTGCGGCAGTCCGACAGAAGGGTTTGCGTCTGGCTGAAAGTTACATACACAGTGTAAATTAATTCAATTTTTGTGAGAAAATATTATAATGAACCTGAGTTGGTCAAACGTAGTATTGATTGTGTAGTACCGTCGCTGATGAAGAGCGATCGCTGCTTCAAGGTGATATAGGTAATGTGTTACAGTAGCTTAACGCTTTCAGACCTGAATTTTTTCTGGAGGAAGGAAAATTTTTCTTAATGTGGTAATGCTCTTAGGTGATTTTTTAATGAATTTAGGTACGAGATCTATACAAAAATATGTACCCGTTTTCAAAACATACGTTGTACAGTTGGCTTCATTTTATGGACTAAAATAACTAACTACGAAATATTCTCTATTGCAATAAATACCAAAATGATCATTCAGCTGTTACTATGCTAAATAACATGAACAGTATTATACCGGGTGATCAAATAGTTAGTATAAATTTGAAAACTGAATAAATCACGGAATAATGTAGATAGAGAGGTACAAATTGACACACATGCTTGCAATGACGTGGGGTTTTATTAGAACCAAACAAATACAAAAGTTCCAAAAATGTCTGACAGATAGCGCTTCATCTGATCAGAATAGCAATAATTAGCGTAACAAAGTAAGACAAAGCAAAGATGATGTTCTTTACAGGAAATGCTCAATATGTCCACCATCATTACTCAACAATAGCTGTAGTCGAGGAATAATGTTGTGAACAGCACTGTAAAGCATGTCCGATGTTATGGTGAGGCATTGACGTCGGATGTTGTCTTTCAGCATCCCTAGAGATGTCGGTCGTTCACGATATACTTGCGACTTCAGGTAACCCCAAAGCCAATATCCGCGCGGACTGAGGTCTGGAGGCCAAGCATGACGAAAGTGGCGGCTGAGCACACGATCATCACCAAACGACGCCCGCAAGAGATCTTTCAATCGCCATCTGTCGGACATTTTGTGAACTTTGTTTTTTTTTTTTTGTTCTAATAAAACCCCATGTCATTCCAAGCATGTGTGTGAATTTTTAAATCTCTATATACATTATTCCGTGGTTTATTAAGTTTTCAAATTTATACTGACTTTTTGATCACCCTGTACATTGGAATATAGCAAACCAACCACATCCGTGTATTCTGTTAGTCACGGGCTGTTGCGCACTGTTACATTGACTTGCTGATATTTTCATAGTGATGCACAACAGTTGGCGGCACTGGCGCATGACGAAAAGGGTGAACACTCACAAATGTGTACCTCAGGTTTACAGTAGTAGAAAATACTTCTGTTGCAGCTAAGACACAGTAAAACTTAATGTACACAATTGCAAACAGAGGGTCTGAAAGGGTTAAGATAGAGAGATGTATGGAGGACTTACAGTCCTGGTTTAGAAAAACTAGTCCCGCTATAGACACTAATCTGGTCGCTATGGACTGTTGTAGCCGTTGATGAACTAAACCCTCTCTGCGAGTAAACTGACAGACGCCAAACTGGGTGAGGAAGTGAGGCCCTCTAGTCAGCAGCGACGGCCTAAATACATGCTAACGAGAGGGCGTTGGAGGCGTGTTGCTTGTCATCATGTCTCTAGCCTCTCTCGTGATAGATGCGCTTGACCCAGCGCCTACTAATCGATCTTCATCTTTTGCCGACCGATGTGCTGGTGACAACTTACGCAAGCGCAAAGTACACGTTCGCATGCCATTCCCGTTCTAACAGTTGTGCGTGTCAGTCTACTATCAGTTACATAATTTCAATCGTATTTCATGGGAAGTGCCTGCATAACGTTACCTACCGTCATGTGTGTGGCCGAACAGTGAAGTACGTGTGATGTAGCGTTACGGTATGGAGGTGTTTTCATGGTTAGGATATGGTTGCCTTATTGCGTTTGAGAGAAAGCTAAATGCGGAAGGGTACAAACACATTTTGCGGCATTGTGTACTGCTTACAATAGAGGGACAGTTCGGAGAAGATAACAATATCAACACGACAAGCGGTAATTTCCAAGAATGATTGCCTATCGAAGTCGCGTGGTCCAACGATACATGTCGAAAGTGCGACTGTAAATCGATCATGCGACTCTGGTGGCGGTCGTTATGAGTATGTTTATGGTGGTCATTACAGCAACAACAAAAGAAGAGCGTTACAGAAATACTTGTAATTACAAAGGAGACGTATTACCTTACTCGCCGTCGGTGCTGTCGTCATGTGGAAGTCCATGTGATTTGTACGCTGCGGGAACAATTCCCTTTTTGCCATAGCCTGGGTAAACTCTGCCAATATCACGCAAGAATATTGGCAGAGTGTCATATGCGTTAACTTTACCCCGCAAACGCAAGTTGTGGAAATAGAGGTACTGAAACAAGTACAGTTCGTCTCTTTATCCTCGACGCCCTTCTCTTTTAATGGAATATTTCACATATTTCGATAGCCGCCCGATGTTCTGCCTGTGCACACTGGAGTCATCCGAAGACACGAACTCTACAGAGTGGTTGACGAACTCGTGGTCGTAACCTTCTGCTTTGAGTGTCTTGCAGGACTGAAACCCGTCTGTAATGACTTTACTACCAGGCAGTATGAAGTGCTTTATCAGACGAACTAAAGTGAGCTTGTCTCTGGACTATGCTCTGACAACGAAACACTTCCGGAACTCTCGTTCTATTCCACCGAATACCAAAATATGATCGATTTCACTTTTTGTAGGTCGTCCTCTCTGGTTCTTCCTTCTTGCTATTTGAGATTCGTCCACTTCAACAACTTTACTCGGTCCACCAATCGGTGTACTGTCGTTCGTCACTACCACATAACACACTTCTCTGCAAAACCAAAAACAGTCGCACACGGTATTGGCGGATACGTCAGTTTCCGATGCTGTTGCTTGCAAGGTGTAGCAAGATAGAAGAATTTCGCTGGTGTGGATGGATAATTTGGAAGAGCCGAACCATGTATTCTTCCTGATATTCCTTAGTTTTCCTCATTGTCCGCAATGAAATTGTAACGGTATTTCTTCCTACGAAGTTTTACACACTTCGTCCCACCACAGTCTACACAGTCGCTACTTTCCTCGTCCGGTAGTACTCCATATTTTCGACAAAACGTCAAACAATTTTCTACGCTGGATAAGCATGGAATTAGATTTTTTCAGTGTCAGAGAATCCGTCGAAGACACTTCAAGAACACCAGACATCCCACTCACTACCGACATAAATCGTCTGAGTTTTCCTGGCAATTCATAAATAATTCGCGGCGGTATGTAATTTAGAGCAACTAAGGGAACGATGGAAAACAGATGAAAATGACGATCACAAATAATAGATCATTGGGCCTGCCATCAGAGTCGCATGATCGATTTACAATCACATCTTCGATATGCATCGTTTGGACGCCGCGACATTGATTGGCAATCGTTCTTGGAAATTACCAACCACGCTGTCACAATCCAACATTTGTGAAGCAACAGTTTGTGGACAATAACATCCTGAAAAGATCTGGTCTGCCCAGAGCCGCGACCTCAATCCAATCAAATACTTTTAGGATGAGATACAACGTCGACTTCGATCCAGACTGCAGTACCCACATCACTACCTCGTCTGATTTCGACTAACGACAAGGGAAACTCACCGTCGCACCCCTTCAGATTTATTGGTAAGATGGCCCAGTTGATAGCCCATCAAAAACAGAACACACATCAGTAAGAAGGTGTACTGAACTGTGAAAAAAGAAGGAAAACAGAAACAGTGAACTATCTAAGCTTACGAGGAGCAACATTGAGTAATTTGGCAACGCCGCTGCGTCGTGGTTCTGTGGTCACGGTGTGGGGCTGCAAAGTGGGAGATCCTCCTTCAAATAGCCCTCGTGCCCGTAATCTTCTTTTTTCTACAAAATTATGAACTGCCCATCCGGTCATAGACGTGTCTGTTTTCTCCTTGCACGAATAAAGATTTTGCTTTACTACTTGACAGCTGTACAGGAAAGAATGATCAGGCATTGTGCAACTCGGATGTGGGTGTAGACGTGGTTACCATTCATTCAGATTGTACACCTTTTGTGCAACAATTAAATGTGTTTGGCTTTAGAGAAGTGAAATACTTTGTGAAGAGACTCTACGATTATGCAAAGTTGCTCGGGTACAAAGAGCAGTAGTGTTTACGCGAGCATGTGTCTATTATCAAAGTCAAAACTCTCACGTATAATCAACTTCGCTCTTAAAAACTCCAGGACATGTTCAGATTTGTTTGAACATATGCAGGATATGATGGTGTGCATGGGGAAAACATAAAAAATGTTAAAAACATGTTTTTATAGAGCACAAGTAAAGCCGTGTGACTATGGAACTGTAGCATTCATTTGTTGTAGATTAGGTGACAAACTATTATGTTTTCATCATTTCTTTGGGAGCGTTCACATTCCCATTCATACGAACACCCAAATCGGGCAAGGAGGCACATCTCATTCACTCACGAGGCGTACAAGTTAGGTGCGTCGATATGAGATTCCTATCATATGATCAACAAAAAAATGGCTCTGAGCACTATGGGACTTACCTTCTGAGGTCATCAGTCCCCTAGAACTTAGAACTACTTAAACCTAACTTACCTAAGCACATCATACACAACCATGCCCGAGGCAGGATTCGAACGTGCGACCGTAGGGGTCGCGCGGTTTCAGACTGTAGCGCCTAGAACCGTTTGGCCATATGATCAACATACCCTCAACAATATCTTGTGTGGCAGACAGACGTGCTTTCCGGTGGAGGATTCGGTTGACTTGTCACCTTGTCATCAGATGATCAAGGCTCCCTCTCGAGAGCCATTTCCTTTCGGCTGCTAATAGAGTAGGTGTCTGGAATCGTCTTCTCATTATAGGTACCTTCCTTACATCTCGCTGTTGAAAACGGACATTACGTTGCATGGGGGCTTAATTAAATAAATTTGCAAATACTTTTAGTTTTTTTAGTAGCTGTATGTCCGATTACGCTATTTCGTAAACGGTTGGCCCTGACTATTATTATTACGCAATCTGACTGCTTAGAACAACAACAAAGAATGAAATGAAAATTTTCGTTAACACAATTAATTAATTAAGTCCCCAGCAACTATAAAACCTACGAAACCAATAAGCACAAGAGTAACTGTTCTGTGTGTGGGAGTGTGACTCAACGTACACATCTGGCACGGTTCTTCTTCAACAAGACAAGAAATTTTAAATACCATTTATACTGAAGTAACTAAAGGAAATAAAAATACCATAATTACTCAAGAAAACCAGAATTACACTCTAATACAAGAACACAAGCCAGATGCTTTGTTGACTGAACCTGTAATGACGCATTATTTAAAACATGGAAATAACGAAAAAACACGCAATATTTTACCTTCATATATATTGACGAAAAGCACTCTGATCGTTACAGTATTTCCATTCGAACCATCTGCTGTCTATCCCATCAAACAACTGCATAAAACATGGAACAAGCACTCCTTACTACAACATCTCGACAAGCCGTGCCCACTAGCACATCTCGACAAGCACAGTCTTCTACGAGCTCTGCCCACGCACTGACTTCTACGAGTTCTTAACAGGCACTGACTTCTACGAGCTCTGCCCACGCACTGACTTCTACGAGCTCTCTCCAAGCACTGTGTAGGCGGCTTAATAGTACTCTTTGGCGCAATCTCTGGCGCAGTGGCTCAGTGTAGCCACCTTTCATATGCCCCTCCTCCACAGGCCAGAATTTGATGGTATTTTTGCCAGCATTGGTGGTGAAAATACCACCAAATTCGTCCAGAAAAATACAGACAAAAATAAAAGATAATATTAATACCTAAATATCACATAATTAGTTAAAATTTTGGCTTTGCACTGACCTTTCAATAACCTAATATATAAAATACAGTAGGCAATACAAATTCTTTTCATACATGTGGTTTACATAATAGTTTACACAATACATAAAAAATCAGTTTACACAAATGTTCACATAAAATTCTTTTAATTGTTCAAAAAAAAACAAATAGTTGATAATTCCAGCCCAGCAATGGTCAACAGGTGCAAACACCAACAAGTGACATCTTTTCAGCAGAAGCAGTCCATCAGTTGCACCCAGCAATGTTGAGCAGGTGCAGACACTAACAAGTGACATCATTTCAGTCGAAGCAGTCCATCAGTTGCACCCAGCAATGTTGAGCAGGTGCAGACACCGACAAGTGACATCATTTCAGTAGAAGCAGTCCATCAGTTGCACCCTGCAATGTTGAGCAGGTGCAGACACCAACAAGTGACATCATTTCAGTAGTAGCAGTCCATCAGTTGCACCCAGCAATGTTGAGCAGGTGCAGACACCAACAAGTGACATCATTTCAGTAGAAGCAGTTCCATCTGTGGCACCCAGTAAAGTTGAACAGGTGCAAACACCAACAAGTGACATCATTTCAGTAGAAGCAGTCCATCAGTTGCACCCAGCAATGTTGAGCAGGTGCAGACACCAACAAGTGACATCATTTCAGTAGAAGCAGTCCATCAGTTGCACCCAGCAATGTTGAGCAGGTGCAGACACCAACAAGTGACATCATTTCAGTAGAAGCAGTCCATCAGTTGCACCCAGCAATGTTGAGCAGGTGCAGACACCAACAAGTGACATCATTTCAGTCGAAGCAGTCCATCAGTTGCACCCAGCAATGTTGAGCAGGTGCAGACACCGACAAGTGACTTCATTTCAGTAGAAGCAGTTCCATTAGTGGCACCCAGCGATGTTGAGTAGGTGCAGACAGCAACAAGTGACTTCATTTCAGTAAAAAAACAGTCCATCAGTTGCACCTAGCAATGTTGAGTAGGTGCAGACAGCAACAAGTGACTTCATTTCAGTAGAAGCAGTTCCATTAGTGGCACCTAGCAATGTTCAAGAGGTACACACAGCAACAAATCACATTAGTTCAGTAGAAACAGTTCATCAGTGGCACCCAGCAATGTTGAGTAGGTGCAGACAGCAGCAAGTGACTTCATTTCAGTAGAAACAGTTCATCAGTGGCACCTAGCAATGTTCAAGGGGTACACACAGCAACAAGTCACATTAGTTCAGTAGAAACAGTTCATCAGTGGCACCCAGCAATGTTGAGTAAGTGCAGACAGCAAGAAGTGACTTCATTTCCATACAAGTGGTCCATCAGTTGCACCTAGCAATGATGAGCAGGTCCAGAGAGCAGTCCAAAATATTCACTATCACTGATCACACAGTTCAAGCATGAACAATAGTTTGAATACACATACTAATCACACTGTTCATCAGCAGAAATTAAACATGTCCTAGTGGCACCAATCATGTAGAGAAAGTACAAGTAACAGTCCATAATATTCACTGTCACTGATCACACAGTTCATCAGCAGAAATTAATCATCTTAAGTGTCACACATTACGTTGAAAAAGTGCAGGTAACAATTCATAATATTTACCATCACTAATCAGACAGTTCAGGCATGAACAATAGTTTGAATGCACATACAAATGCTTTTACAATGCTCTTACACTAAACATACAAATTCTAATAAACACACAAATGATATCAGATAATTGTCATATTAACTATTACAAATACACAAATATCAGTAAACCTATAATATTTATGAGTGTCAGTGCAAGCCACTACAAACAAATAAAATAATATTCAGGAGATACGTGGGTAGGATTAGGAAAGGAAAACACACAAAACACACTCACTCATCTTTCATCCACATTAAGTACTACTGTGTAATTGGATAGCGTTAACTGTGTAAATGTAATTCTGTCAAAATTTGATGTTCATCATGTGCATCAAGTAGCAGTGGCAGCAATGTATAACAGTCAATAATAGTTAAGTCAACGTCATAGTCATCATGTCAAGACCAATGTTTGCCAAGCCAGATCAAATGTACTGTTGTTGAACAACTGTCAGTGAGCCAAGATATGCAAATACTTCCTCTCTCCAAAAAAAAAGTATATACTGCTTAGTGATTTAACAAAGTGTGTATAGACTATCTTTCTTCTACTTTAGTGTTCTAGTCTGCTATCTTCATACTCCTTGTTCCATAAGACCAACAAAAAAAATATGCTTCTCACTTACTTTACCTCTTATCCACCAAAACTCCAATAATCATCAACTTCACACAATCTTAATAATACCTCTTCAATGCGTCGATACATATAAACCTTATTACCAACATCATTTCACTTCCATAACAACTCTTTCCTCTAGTCAGTCTCCTCGAACAAGTACAGATAAAATCCTAGTGCAAACTTCAGTTCATCCTCCCATACAATCTGAAGACACATGCCAACACACAACCTCTGTGTAATCCATCTGACCCAAATCTTCTGCTCATTATGAATTATAAACAAAGAAATGCATACATGACCTCTAACAGACTTAGTTCGAATAACTCTCAGTAATTATATACGATTACGGAATGTGAATGATCATAATATTTCACAGTGTGTACACCACTTCAAGAATTATGGCAGAAGCAAACATGTGGAGTATTTCTTGTGTCAAGTGTCACTTCCTATTTCAATTGCTCGCGAAAAACGCAGTGTAATAATTGTTAATGGTCTAAACCTAGTAATGGTATGTCCTGTCGTTAGCTTCCTTCCTATTAGCATAAATTTATACAGCTTCCATAAAACCTCAGCTCATGTGACTTCTATGAAGTTTCTTGTACTAATGTCGTTCGTCGAATTATAGCAGTTCATTTTCTTATCTTAAAAATATAAGGCACTGAGCGTAAGCAAAACAAGCAATAGCGAGTAAATATACCAGTAGAGAACAGAATGTCAACAAGTGTCTGCAGCACAATTCTTACAACGATCCTCTGCCAAGCAAACAATCTATAATTAATACAATAGTGTGACCTAAACTCTATGTTCATACACAGTATATCAGCATTTCTATACACCAAATTAAAGAGTAGTTATTACAACAAACAGAAATGTATAAATATGCAATCCATACGCATAGCAGCAAACAGGTCATTAGCATCATATCAGCTTAAGCAAATAAATGTTCATATGTAATCTTAATAAGTAAACATGAAGGCGCAAGCAGATAAATCACAAAGTATAACTTACATATCAGCACAACTAATCAAGTGACAATTATAATTTAAATAAATAAGCACAGCAGGCACATAGTTAAAAAATATGACATCAGTGAAAAAGCATAGCAGCCAAGCGATGCATAATATATACAAATAACAACCCAGTTCATTAATAATCATTGTCAAAATCAGTTAACGTACGCAAGCACGTCGCTTCACAAGTAATTTCATAGAACATGAAATTTAGCACAAAGTATGAATCACGTAATCGCGAGCAGCAAATTACGTCTAAAGTACGTACCTAAGTGGAAATATGTTACCTGAAAAATAAACTCAATTAATCGTTACCTGTTTAGTTTATTAGTTTCTTCTTGGAAATTACATTCTTCCTGAAAATTTCTCGATAGCAAGTCCTCTTAACGTCGGAGACACACAGAATTTACCTGAAGGTCTTAAATATTTTATAGAACCGTATCCTGAAAAATACTGAATGTTAATAACATAATTCATCAAGTCACTATAGCTTTATACTGAATTTAATCGGAGAAATTAGACTGTGTATTTGTTTACGGCTGTCAGTGCATTCGCACTGAGCGCTCGATCAGCTGTAGGCGCGTGACGTAGGAAGCAATTGTTCGCGGTCAACGACTGCCTTGTGCGGCGCGCAGACTTGACTGTTGCTTTGAGTATGTGCCGCCGCCAAAACACAGCGCGGTATCCTTGTACTCTCTGCGTGTTTACATGTAGCTGTTAGTTTCTCACAAGTATGTCATTCCACAAAATTTTTTTAAAAAGTATATCATTCCACAAAAATTTTGGAAACTACGAACCTCACGTTTTGTAGTAGTTGGCTGGCTCTGAGCACTATGGGACTTAACATCTATGGTCATCAGTCCCCTAGAACTTAGAACTACTTAAACCTAACTAACCTAAGGACATCACACACATCCATGCCCGAGGCAGGATTCGAACCTGCGACCGTAGCAGTCGCGCGGTTCCGGACTGAGCGCCTAGAACCGCTAGACCACCGCGGCCGTTTTGTAGTAGGATCAGCATAGTTACGAATAGCGTCTAATTTCTCCGGATCAGGGAGAATACCTTCTGTAGAAATAATGTGACCGAAAAATTTTACCTGAGAACGACCAAATTCAGATTTTTCTAAGTTCACTGTAATGCCAACTTTTGCAAAAATACGTAATAATGAATCCAAAATTTTGTTGTGTTCACTCCAAGAACGTTTAGCAATAAGAATATCGGCAACATATGAAGTAATATTGTCACGAAGAGAAACAGAAAAAATTCGTTTAAACTACAAATGAATGCTGCAGAAAATATAGTAAGTCCAAACGGTAATTTCCGAAGTCACTTTTGGGTAAATTAGTCATATCCGGTTAATGTTTACCTACTGTCTAGATAGATTGATAGTCGAAGAGTTGGTTTGACAGATGCAAAGAATAGTAAAAGAGTAGGCAGCGGTACAGAAAACTAAAAGAGAAATAGCACCACTACAGCTCGGGGCCCTATGCTCGCTACGGCACATATTCACTTAGAGTAGTGAATCCCCTGAGGACAAACGGTAATTTCCGAAGTCACCTTTGGGTAAATTAGTCAAATCCGGTTATTGTTCACTTACTCACTAGATAGATTGATCGTCGAAGAGTTGGTTTGACAGATGCAAAGAATAGTAAAAGAGTAGGCAGCGGTACAGAAAACTAAAAGAGAAATAGCACCACTACAGCTCGGGGCCCTATGCTCGCTCGCTACGGCACATATTCACTTAGTGTAGTGAATCCCCTGAGGACACTAATAGCCGCACATAATTTCCAGTTTGTGACTTTGTGGCACATCTGGCGGAAGTGCGTACGTAACTTGATCTAACCATGCACATGGATGTATGTCATTCTTAGAATTGCGGAAGATCTTAAATTTCCGAACAATCAAAAAATGTTTATAGTCAAAGTTTTCGCCTCGTGGCGACAAAGACCTACCGCGTCTGTCCCAGTCCCAATGACGATTATTGTCAAGTTCGCGCGCCTGGCGCTCTCGTGTTGCATCCCGTAAATGAAACAAATTATTTTCTTCAAACCCCTCTGATATCTGTGATTCCAAATTTCTTTTGCTGTCTTTTCCTACAATTTCGCCTTCGATCTGTTTGACTTGCTTTCGTAATGCCTCAACTTCCCTTTTAACGCGTTCATTAAATTTTCCCTGATTTTCAACATGTTTATTTATGTTCTGGTACTCTTCGGTTTCTGCAAATGGTAATGGAGCTGTATCATCCGAATCTCTGCCCCCATTTAAACTAAGACTTATCAGTTTATCTGAGATCTCCTCAACTCTTTCCGATGAGTCACCTATTTTTTCTTTCTGTTTATTTACGTCTTCCGTAAGTGTCGCGACTCGGGTTTCAGTATTAACACATTTGGTAGTTAACTGTTCATATTGTTGTGTTAGGTTATTTAATCTGTCATTTGGCACTGATTCCTCGATTCTCCAAATATTTCTTTCTTATCGTGTGCACGTTGTAAATTTAACTCTGAAAATTTTTGTAATATCACGCGATCTCTTTCTTCCTGTTCTCTATCCTGTTCCCTTTGTCTAATCTCTACTGCAATTAATCTATTATTGTGAGAATTCAAAATCGGTTGTACTTCTTCTCTGATTTCTTTCTTTAATTCATCTTTCATATTTTTGAAACATGTACTTATTCGTGAATCTAACCGTGTTTCCAAAGTTCCCATCTCAGTTTTAATTGTTCCTATTTGTGATTCCACTGAGTCTAACCCTGTTTTTAATTCAGATCGTAACTGTGATCCAAGTGAGTCTAACCGTGTTTCCATTGTTCCCATCTGTGTTTTTAATTCAGATCTAAACTGTGTTTCCATTGTTCTATCTGTTTTTAATTCAGATCGTAAATTTAATATTGCATTCATCAACTGCTCCGTACTAACTTGTTCGAAATTCTTTTCGCCCCTAACATTTCCCACAAAACCAACTTCCTTTGTCATAGCTGTAAGGCTATCTGTGTTCGATACTATTTCAGAGTCTTCTATCGTTAATCTCGTATTCTGTGAATTTTCTGATTGAGAAAACTTTTGAAATGGTTCCGGACTGTCTTCCCGATTTATTAAATTGTTTTCAACTCCATTATTCATCATACTGTTGTCCTGTGTTGGCGAGTTCGCCATGTCAACAATTTCGTCATTCTCACTATTCATCATTTTTGCCTTTTTCATCGATCGCGTAATCATTTACAAACATACAAAAAATTCGTCACTGTACGAAAATTACACACGCTGACTCTTTATCTCAACAATACCATTCACATGCAATGACTCCCTCAAACACGATCAATCGAACAATTGAAATAATTGCACTAAATTGTCAAACCCGTTGACAAGACAACAAATTTAAATAAATTTTGAAAAATACCATTAGAAGAATGCCAATTACCAAATCTACACATGCAATATAAACTACAATTACTAAACTCAAATTACTACAACAATACTACGGTCTACTATTTTCACAATCAGAAGATTCCAAAGGACGATCCGAAGCAGCGGTCGCCACGTGCATGGGGGCTTAATTAAATAAAAGATTGAAAATATTTTTAGTTTTTTTAGTAGCTGTATGTCCGATTACGCTATTTCGTAAACGGTTGGCCCTGACTATTATTATTACGCAATCTGACTGCTTAGAACAACAACAAAGAATGAAATGAAAATTTTCGTTAACACAATTAATTAATTAAGTCCCCAGCAACTATAAAACCTACGAAACCAATAAGCACAAGAGTAACTGTTCTGTGCGTGAGAGTGTGACTCAACGTACACATCTGGCACGGTTCTTCTTCAACAAGACAAGAAATTTTAAATACCATTTATACTGAAGTAACTAAAGGAAATAAAAATACCATAATTACTCAAGAAAACCAGAATTACACTCTAATACAAGAACACAAGCCAGATGCTTTGTTGACTGAACCTGTAATGACGCATTATTTAAAACATGGAAATAACGAAAAAACACGTAATATTTTACCTTCATATATATTGACGAAAAGCACTCTGATCGTTACAGTATTTCCATTCGAACCATCTGCTGTCTATCCCATCAAACAACTGCATAAAACATGGAACAAGCACTCCTTACTACAACATCTCGACAAGCCGTGCCCACTAGCACATCTCGACAAGCACAGTCTTCTACGAGCTCTGCTCACGCACTGACTTCTACGAGTTCTTAACAGGCACTGACTTCTACGAGCTCTGCCCACGCACTGACTTCTACGAGCTCTCTCCAAGCACTGTGTAGGCGGCTTAATAGTACTCTTTGGCGCAATCTCTGGCGCAGTGGCTCAGTGTAGCCACCTTTCAACGTCTATCCACAAACACAAATTTGACTACAGCGAACAGAAATCTCAATGAACGGACGGACAGTTCACAATTTTTAGAAAAAAAGGAAATCGGGCACTAGAGAGATATGAACACAGATCTGCTTCTTTGCAGCCTAACTCCGACCACATAACCACGACGCCGTGGCTCTTCCAAGTCGCTCGATGTTGCTCATCATAAACTTAGACCGTTTCTATTTTGCTTATTTTTTCACAGTTCTCACTGTTTTCATGCTTGATGCGTGTTAAGTTTTTGACGGGCTATGCTCTGGGGAGGGGGAGAACTCGATGGGAAGTTTCCCTTGTGAGGAAAAATGGGTTACCTTCCCCACAAAGAGAATGAGATGCCTCATTGAAAGTGTTTCCATCAGGCTTCGGGCCGTCATGAAAGCGAATGGTGGGCACACCTCGTATTAATGTCAGCTGATAGGAGTCAGGATACTTTTCATAAAATATGGTACAAACTGTTGTCTATTGTACAACTGGCCTCTTCACGCCTGAAGAGGACAAGCTGGCTGATTTTCTGCCATACTGTTGAGCAAGGAGCTGCAAGTTATGACGTGTGCTGCAAAGGCATGAACTGAGATCACTGTTCCGGCCCGCCCCCAAAACGAGATATGCTGCGGCGTCCTTCTTCGGTGACACTTTCTAAAAGCGTTTGCATTGTCTCTCTTGCTGTAACCTTTCTTCTGAACACCTGTGTCAAGTGCGGCAATTCAGACTATAGGCGGTCGTCATGAGAAACAACTTTTGCTCTGTGTATTAACGTGTTCAGGACTACTTTCTTGTGTATGGGGTGGCGAAACTATCGGCGTTGAAGTATCGAGCAGTGTACGTTGACTTCCTGTAAACCCAATGACCAAGCCGGCCTCCTTGCTTCCGCACGACTAAAACATCCAAGAACGGTACCTTGCTATCCTTCTCTACCTCGATGATAATGTTTGGATGGACACCGTTCATGTGATCGACGAACTGCCACAGGACTCTTTGCTAAGTTACAAGTTTTACGTATAATGTCTACAGATATAGACAGGCAGCAAGGCACGGCTACTGACAGCAAGCAACGCTGTTGTCAAACAAGACGCGAACCGTGCAGCAAGCGGACGAGCCCGCTAACCGCCTCCATTATGAGCTTAGTGTCAATTGACACGTGACGCGCCGACACACGCCCTCAGCTGCGTATGCCACCTCAGTGAGCACTCAGTCAGCAGACACAAAGCTTACCAAATAAATTAGCTTACCGGTCGCCACCCGACGAGCTCCAGTGAATCCTCTGATATGTAACAATAAAGTATGTGTCAGACAAATGCTCACGTGAATTCGTTATAGGTTGAACCGGTTATGAGTGACTAGTCATCACCAATATCCTATAAATTCTTCTGGGCGGATGGCTGCATCAGAGCATGACTGGTGTGTCCAGATGGCATCATCGAGTGAGAAGTATTTGTAGGCTATCGCTAATGACTAGTCAGTCCATATCGGCTTATAAAGTTGCGACGCCTCGTTATTTAAAGTTAGTCACTACCGTATGCGATAATCTTTGTAAAAGATGAAGTATCGCTTGTTTTCAAAATACTGATGTAGGATTTAATCTCTAATCATCACGTCCATTACTCCTTATTCTCTCTCTCCAACGGATTTAGAGGGAAAAAGATCATGTAATTCTTTTAATAGTGTACCTGATAACTAAAAATGTACTATGTTTCATTCTATTCTGCGAACACTAATATTTCGTCCTACTAAGAGTCAACCATTTACACACTGAAACGCCAAAGAAACGGAAACTGGTATAGACATGCGTATTCAAATACAGAGATACACTACTGGGCATTAAAATTGCTACACCACGAAGATGACGTGCTACAAAGGCGAAATTTAACCGCGAGGAAGAAGATGCTGTGATACGCAAATGATTAGCTTTTCAGAGCATTCACAAAAGGTTGGAGCTGGTAACGACACCTACAACGTGCTGACATGAGGAAAGTTTCCAGCCGATTTTTCATACACAAACAGCAGTTGACCGGCGTTGCCTGGTGAAACGTTGTTGTGATGCCTCGTGTAAGGAGGAGAAATGCGTACCATCACGTTTCCGACTTTGATAAAGGTCGGATTGTAACCTATCGCGATTGCGGTCTATCGTATCGCGACATTGCTGCTCGCGTTGGTCGAGATCCAATGACTGTTAGCAGAATATGGAATCGGTGGGTTCAGGAGGATAATACGGAACGCCGTGCTGGATCCCAACGGCCTCGTATCACTAGCAGTCAAATTGACAGGCATCTTATCCGCATGGCTGTAACGGATCGTGCAGCCACGTCTCGATTCCTGAGTCAACAGATGGGGACGTTTGCAAGACAACAGCCATCTGCACCAACAGTTCAACGACGTTTGCAGCAGCATGGACTATCAGCTCGGAGACCATGGCTGCGGTTACCCTTGACGCTGTATCACAGACAGGAGTGCCTGCGATAGTGTAATCAACGACGAACCTGGGTGCACGAATGGCAAAACGTCATTTTTTCGGATGAATCCAGGTTGTTTACAGCGTCATAATGGTCGCATCCGTGTTTGGCGACATCGCGGTGAACGCACATTGGAAGCGTGTATTCGTCATCGCCATACTGGCGTATCAGCCGGTGCCATTCGTTACACGTCTCGGTCACCTCTTGTTCGCATTGACGGCACTTTGAACAGTGGACGTTACATTTCAAATGTGTTGCGACCCGTGGCTCTACCATTTATTCGATCCCTGTGAAACCCTATATTTCAACAGGATAGTGCACGACCACATGTTGCAGGTCCTGTACGGGCCTTTCTGGGTACAGAAAGTGTTCGACTGTTGCCCTGGGCAACCAGCACATTCTCCAGATCTCTCACCAATTGAAAACGTCTGGTCAATGGTGGCCGAGCAACTGGCTCGTCACAATACGCCAGTCACTACTCCAGATGAACTGTAGTATCGTGTTGAAGCTGCATGGGCAGCTGTGCCTGTACACGCCATCCAAACTCTGTATGACTCAATGCCCAGGCGTATCAAGGCCGTTATTACGGCCAGAGGTGGTTGTTCTGGGTACTGATTTCTCGGGATCCATGCACCCAAATTGCGTGAAAATGTAATCACATGTCAGTTCTAGTATAATATATTTGTCCAATGAATACACGTTTCTCATCTGCATTTCTTCTTGGTGTAGCAATTTTAATGGCCAGTAGTGTATGTAAACAGGCAGAAAACGGCGCTGCGGCCGGCAACGCCTGTATAAGGCAAGTGTCTGGCGCAGTTGTTAGATCGGTTACTACAGCTACCACGGCAGGTTATCAAAATTTAAGTGAGTTTGAACGTGGTGTTATAGTCGGCGCACGAGCGATGGGTCGCAGCATCTCCAAGATAGCGACGAAGTTGGGATCTTCCCGTACGACCATTTCACGAGTTTACCGTGAGTATCAGGAATCCGGTAAAACATCAGATCTCCTACATCACTGCGGACGGCGACTGAAGAGAATCATTCAACGTGACAGAAGTGCAACCCTTTCGCAGATTGCTGCAGATTTCAATGCTGGACTATCAACAAATGTCACCGTACGAACCATTCAGCGAAACATCATCGATATGGGCTTTCGGAGCCGCTCGTGTACCCTTGATGACTGCACGACACAAAGCTTTCCGCCTAGCCTGGGTCCATCAACAGCGACATTGGCCTGCTGATGACTGGAAACATGTTGTCTGGTCGGACGAGTCTCATTTCAAATTGTATTGAGCTGTTGGACCTGCACGGGCATGGAGACAATCTCATCAATCCAGGGACCCTGCATAGCAGCAGGAGACTGTTCAAGCTGTTGGAGGCTCTGCAGTAGTGTGTGGCATGTGCAATTGGAGTCATACGGGGTCCCCGATAGTCTAGATACGACTCTGACAGGTGACGTGTACGTAAGCATCCTGTCTGGTCACCTGCATCCATTCATGTCCATTGCGCATTCCGACGGGCAATTCCAGCAGGACAATGCGATACCCCACACGTCCAGAATTGCTACAGAGTGGCTCCAGGAACACTCCTCTGTGTGTAAACAATTTCTCTGGTCACCATACTCCCCAGACATGAACATTATTGAACATATCTGGGATGCCTTGCAACGTGCTTTTCGTACTCATACGGATATATGGACGGCCCTGCAGGATTCATGGTGTCAGTTCCCTCTAGCACTACTTCAAACATTAGTCGAGTCCATGCCACGTCGTGTCGCGGCACTTCTGCGTGTTTGCGGGAGCTCTACACGGTACTACGCAGGTATGCCACTTTCTTTGGCTCTTCAGTGTATGTTCCAGCTAATTCAACAGTTCTAACGTGTGTCATGTCATTAAATTATCTGAAAGTTATAAAACGGAAATGTCGTGTAACTTGTGCCTCCCGTCTGGTAGACCGTGTAAGTAGGATGTTTATGTTTTCTTATTGGCAACGTTACGTAGCACTCTGTATGAAAATCACTGGCTGTGCTGTGTGCAGTCCGTGGCTAGTTTGCATTGTTGTCTGCCATTGTAGTGTTGAGCAGCGGCAGCTGGATGTTAACAGCGCGTAGCGTTGCGCAGTTGGAGGTGAGCCGCCAGCAGTGGTGGATGTGGGGAGAGAGATGGCGAAGTTTTGAAATTTGTAAGACTGGATGTCAATTATGACTATTAAGGTAAATACATTGTTTGTTCTCTATCAAAATCTTTCATTCGCTAACTACGCCTATCAGTAGTTAGTGCCTTCAGTAGTTTGAATCATTTATTTAGCTAGCAGTAGTGGCGCTCGCTGTATTGCAGTAGTTCGAGTAACGAAGATTTTTGGTAAGGTAAGTGATTTGTGAAAGGTATAGGTTAATGTTAGTCAGGGCCATTCTTTTGTAGAGATTTTTGAAAGTCAGATTGCGTTGCGCTAAAAATATTGTGTGTCAGTTTAAGCGCAGTCATGTATAATTGTTCAAAAGGGGACGTTTCAACCGGTCTCCTGGTCCAAGTCTTTTGAGTTACGCCACTTCGGCGACTTGCGCGTCAATAGGGATGAAATGATGAAGACAAGACAACACCCAGTTCCTCAGCGGAGAAAATCCCCTTCCCAGCCAGGAATCGAACCCGGGCCCCTCGGCATGACAGTGCGTCGCACTGACCACTGAGCTATCGGGGCGGACTGAGAGTTATATTTCAATGGTTTTAATTTGCAAAAGAAGCCGGCCTTAGAAATAGATATCGTATATGCCATCTGTAAGTCGAGAATGAATTTACAGAGCCCAACAGCAGCGCATATGGACCAACGCTCTCTCTGGGATTTGAGAATTTTGAGAAAGTTTTTCACCCAATATGAACTAAATCTGTCCTGCCAATCCTGACAACCGAGGCTTTTATGCATCCTGTAAACTGGGGAAACGGGGTAGTAATACATGTTAATGGAGAATATCTGAACCAACTTCGTTTTCTGATGACATTATTCTGTATCGTAGAAAGCGTAAAAACTCTTCAACAATGAACCGATGTGCTTAATAGAACAATTTTGAAGGCAGGCTTGAAACTCATTTGTAATAAGACGACTATAAAGTACAATCAACACATCATGAAAAAATAGTGCATATTAAAAGATTGGGAAACAATAGTACGAGGCGACTTAACAATTACGCATTATTATAACATAACAAGTAAATTTTATTGGCTGCAGCACTACACTTCAAAACGACATAGATACACGATACTATTTTTCAATACAGTCGCTGGGTCACTGTAAACAATTGTCAGAACGTCCTAACAATTCTGCAGTTCTTCGACGATAGAAATCTCTTTCTTCTGTCAGCGAGCGATTCGACGGCCACGGTTCGAACGTCCTCATCGTCAGAAACTCTGCAATTGTTGCGGACCAGTTTCTCGACTGCGTCGACATTGTCGTCTGTGGTCGTCGTTGTTGGCCTTCCTACCGGATCAGTGTCACCCATTTCTACGCGGACTTGTTGGCACCATTTCAGTATGGCTGGACGAGACACTGCGTTGATAGGCGCACAGCCGTCATTCGGCGGTGAATCTGCTTGTAGTTTAGACATTCTACCGATAAGAATCGTAGTTTACAACGCACTTCACATCTGGAGTAAGCTTCCAGTTTCCGCACTATTTCACTTCCGCACTGGAAAGCATCTGCCATCCGTACTGCAGAACAACTGTTTCTGCAGGCAGCCCAGAACACTGAAAGTCTTCTGAAAATGCGCCACTTTAGCTGCACAGCGGTTTTAGCGTGGGACGACGTGTGTAACTTAGTTTTTGAAGTCCCGTCGTAAAGATCAACAATCAGTTCATAGAATCTTTTGATGAGATATTTGGGGCAGGTGAAGGTCAACGATTTAATGTTTACGGAAGTAAATAGTTGGCTGTCCCTACCGATAGGTCATAGTCTGTCTCACTGTTTTACACGGAGGTCACAAAAGTCATGGGATACCTGCTAGTATCGTGTCGGACCTCCTCCTCCCAGGCGTAGTGCAGCAGCTCGTCGTGCCATGCACTGAGCAAGTCGTTGAGCGTCCTGCCTTCACAGCCGTCCGAAAGTGCGAAAGCGTTGACGGTGCAGCATGTTGTGCACGAACTCATGATTATAAATGTTCGATGGAAGTCATGTCGGGTGATCTGGGTGGCCAGATCATTAGCTGAAACTGTCCAGAATGTTCTTCAAACCAATCATGGACAATAGTGGCCCGGTGACATAACATCGTTGTTTGGGAACAAGAAGTTCATGAATGGCTGCATATGGTCTCCAAGTAGCCGAACATAACCTTTCCCAGTCAATTATCTGTTCAGGTCGACCAGAGGACTCAGTCCATTCCATATGTCATGCAGTTAGCAAAGGCACTTGCGTATGTCGTCTGCTCCCATGGCCCATTAACATCAAATTTGGCGCACTGTTCTAACGGATACTTCCGTCGTACATACCATATTGATTTCTGCGGTTATTTTAGTGTTGCTTGTCTGTTAGCACTGACACCTCTACACAATAGCCGCTCCTCTCGATCGTTGTTCGTGGTGAGCGATAATGCCTGAAATGCTGTATCCTCTGTACACTCTTGACACTGTGGATTTCGGAATAATGAATTCCCTAACGATGTCCGAATCGGTGTACTATGCCCCTAGCTCCAACTACCATTCCGGGCTCAAACTCTGTTAATTTCCGCCGTGGCGGCTATAATAACGTCGGAATCCTTTTCACATGACTCACATGAGTACAAATGACAGCTCCGCCAAAGCAACGCCCTCTTGTGTACGCGATACTTCCACCATCTGGGTATGTACATATCGTCTTCACATGACGGTCCGTGCTGGCACGGTATCTCAGCGTGTTCGGTCAGAGGGTTAGCTGCCCTCTGTAATAAAGAAAGAAATTGAGTTAATCGATCAACTACGAACTTAAACGGGTGTCTTACGACGTCCGACCCGAGCAGATGCAACGAAGAAAAGCGAGCAAAATGAGGTTATAAAAAATTGAAAAAAAATAAATAAAAATTAAAAAATAAAAGTGGTCAGCACGACGGAATGTCATACCTAACGACCCGGGTTCGATTACCGGCTGGGTCGGAGATTTTCTCCACTCAGGGACTGGGTGTTGTGTTGTCCCTGTCGTCATCATTTCATCCCCATCAACACGCAAGTCGCTAAAGTGGCGTCAACTCGAAAGACTTAAATCCGACGAACGGTCTACCCGACGGGAGGCCCTAGCCACACGGCATTTACATTTACATTTATTGTAGAAAGAAGCATTTCTGTCTTATTTTAATCAGTTTTCGTGCCCTCTATAGATACACACATCCACACAGTCGACGAATAACCTCTCATTGAAACCGTCATCTGATTGTTTCCAGTGTATTCTAACATCAGTGACGGCCACAGCGCTTAGAAGCAGTGCAGACGTTCTCAGGTTGTCTATGAGGTGATCACCAGGAACTGTGAAATTAGACATTTTAGAATTGCATACGAAAGAGTGGCCTTGGACTTTGTTCGTTCCTGCGGACTAGAAACAGTCATTGGTCCATACTCCTTTTCAAGCTGGAATTGTGCAGCGCCAATGAATTATGGTCAACGACAAGTCTCATGAGTACATCGGGCTTTGCTAGCGGTCATCGCTCCCCCCCCCCCCCCCCCCAACCATCCACCTAGAGGCCACCAGCTGAATCGGAAACGGTCCTTCGGATGATTGTGAGTCTCAGAAGAAAATATTTGTTGGATAACAATTTGCTGCACACCGGAGGATCATCAACGGCACTTTCTAATCAGTACAGCTGAGGACTGCTTCAGTCATTCGAAAACCCTCTTTATCATTCACAGTCAAGGCTATCAACCAGATCACCAAACTGCTGTAAAAGGCGAACCTACGCTACAACCACACTCTGTATTCAGTAGACGACGTAAAAATAAATTTCTGTTTGCTCAAGAGTTATCTTACGAATGGATTAACCTAGATGTACACTACTGGCCATCAAAATTGCTACACCAAGAAGAAATGCAAATGATAAACGGGTATTCATTGGTCAAATATATTATATTAGAACTGACATGTGATTACATTTTCACGCAATTCGGATGCATAGATCCTGAGAAATCAGTACCCAGAACAACCACCTCTGGCATAATAACTGCTTTGATACGCCTGAGCATTTAGTCAAATAGAGCTTGGATGGCGTGTACAGGTACAGCTGCCCATGCAGCTTCAACACGATACCACAGTTCATCAAGAGTAGTGACTGGCGTATTGTGGCGAGCCAGTTGCTCGGCCACCATTGACCAGACGTTTTCAATTGTTTAGAGATCTGGAGAATGTGCTGGCCAGGGCAGCAGTCGAACATTTTCTGTATAAAGAAATGCCCGTACAGGACCTGCAACATGCGGTCGTGCATTATCCTGCTGAAATGTAGGGTTTCGCAGGGATCGAATGAAGGGTAGAGCCACGGGTCGTAACACATCTGAAATGTAACGTCCACTGTTCAAAGTGACGTCAATGCAAACAAGAGGTGACCGAGACGTGTAACCAATGGCACCCTATACCATTACGCTGGGTGGTACGCCAGTATGGCGATAACGAATACACGCTTCCAATGTGAGTTCTCCAGGATGACGCCAAACACGGATGCAACCATCATGATGCTGTAAACAGAACCTGGATTCATCCGAAAAAATGACGTTTTGCCATTCGTGCACCCAGGTTCGTCGTTGATTACACTATCGCAGGCGCTCCTTTCTGTGATGCAGCGTCAAGGGTAACCGCAGCCATGGTCTCCGAGCTGATAGTCCATGCTGCTGCAAACGTCGTTGAACTGTTGGTGCAGATGGCTGTTGTCTTGCAAACGTCCCCATCTGTTGACTCAGGAATCGAGACGTGGCTGCACGATCCGTTACAGCCATGCGGATAAGATGCCTGTCAATTTGACTGCTAGTGATACGAGGCCGTTGGGATCCAGCACGGCGTTCCGTATTATCCTCCTGAACCCACCGATTCCATATTCTGCTAACAGTCATTGGATCTCGATCAACGCGAGGAGCAATGTCGCGATACGATAGACCGCAATCGCGATTGGCTATTATCCGACCCTTATCGAAGTTGGAAACGTGATGGTACACATATGTCCTCCTTACACGAGGCATCACAACGTTTCACCAGGCAACGCCGGTCAACTGCTGTTTGTGTATGAGAAATCGGTTGGAAACTTTCATGATGTCAGCACGTTGTAGGTGTCTCCGCCGGCGCCAACCTTGAGTGAATGCTCTGAAAAGCTAATCATTTGCATATCACAGCGTCTTCTTACTGTCGGTTAAATTTCACGTCTGTAGCACGTCATCTTCGTGATGTAGCAATTTTAATGGCCAGTAGTGTATTTGTTTCATTACATATACTTACATACTCCGGAATCCACTTTACGGTGTGTGGCTAAGGTTACATTTGCTACCTTTATCATTCCCTCGCACCTTTCGTTTTCCATCCTCTAACGGGCGTGGTGGAAAAGTTGACGTCTACTTTCTTTTATTTTGTTGTAACCATTTCGCAAGACTTACGTGGGAGAAAGAGATATGTTATTCGTCTCTTCTTTAGTTATCCTCTCTATAATGCACACGCCTCTCTGCAGAGTCTGCCACTGGAATTTTTTGAGTATTTCCATTACATTATTGTGCTTACTAACGGTTCTGTGATAAAACACTCCGTTATTGGTTGTATCTTATGTATCTCTTCTATTAACGCAACCTGGTATGAGTCTATGACTGATGAATAATACTTAAGAATCGGTCGAATGAGTGTTCTGTAAGCCAGTTCTACAGTAGACGAACTACGTTTTCTTTAGAATTTTTCAGAAACCTCTGCCTGACATTTCGTTTCCCTACAACTACATTTATGTAGTCCTTCTAATTTAGGTCGCTCTGGAAGATTACACCCAGGTTTCTTTCGGCTCTAACACTTTGCAGTGATTCACCACCATTAATAGTAATATAACAGTAGTGGCTTTCTTCACCTATTTATGCTCAATGCGGTAATTACTCCACAAGCTAACAGTCATATATTGAGTGAAACATGACAGTGCTTCACTTCTAAGCCGATTATTAATAACTTACGTGGCTTATTATAAATATTAATTGGTATCCTCAGGAATATAAGAAATACGGTAAAACATCAACGCCGGCCACGGTGGCCGAGCGGTTCTAGGCGCTTCAGTCTGGAACCGCGCTGCTGCTACGGTCGCAGGTTCGAATCCTACCTCGGGCATGGCTGTGCGTGACGTCCTTAGGTTAGTTAGGTTTAAGTAGTTCTACGTTCGAGGGGACTGATGACCTCAGATGTTACGTCGCATAGTGCTCAGAGCCATTTGAACCATTTTTAAAACATCATCTCTCCGACATCGCTGCGGTTGGAAAAAGATTCTGCAAGAACGGGACCAACGAAATAGCTGCAGATTTCAGTGTTACGCCATCAAGTATCAGCGTTCGAAGCGTTCAACGAAACATCATTGATATGGGCCTTTTGAGCCGAAGGCCCACTCGTGTATCCTTGATGACTGCACGACACAAAGCTTTACGCCTTGGCAGAGTCCGTCAACACCGACATTGGACTGTTGACGACTGAAAACATGTTGCATGGTCAGACGAGTCTCATTTCAAATTGTACCGAGCAGATGGAAACAACCTCATGAATACATTAATCCTGCGTGCCATCAGGGGACTTGTAATGCTGGTGGAGACTCTGTAATAGAGTGGGACGTGTGTAGTTGGAGTGATATGGGACCTCTGATATGCCTAGATACGACTCTGACAGGGGACACGTACGTAAGCATCCTGTCTGATCACCTGCATCCACTGATGAGAATTGTGCATTCCGACGGACTTGGGCAATTCCAGCAGGACAGTGCGGCACCCAACACTTGGAAAATTGCTACAGAGTGGTTCCAGGAACAGTTTTCTGAGTTTAAACACTTCCGCTGGTCACAGAACTCCCCAGACATGAACATTATTGAGAATATCTGGGATGCCTTGCAACGTGCTGTTCAGAAGAGGTCTCCACCCCCACGTACTCTTACGGATTTATCGACAGCCTGCAGGATTCATGGTGTCATTTCCCTCCAGCACTTCTTCAGACTTTAGTCGAGTCTATGCCATGTCGCGTTGCGGCACTTCTACGTGCTCGCGGGGGCCCTACGCAATATTAGGCAGGCGTACCAGCTTCTATGGATCTTCAGTGTAGATATTTTTGCTTTTATAATATGAGCTGAGAGACTAGGCTTACGTAAAGCGTGGTTCTTATTACAAAAATAAAGAAAAGAAGAAAGGAAAAATTAGCTACATTGACGACGCTATGACAAGCAATTTAATGTAAGCATACGGAGCCACGAATGTCCCACCCCAAAAGTGGGTGACAAATGTTGAAAATCTGACGTCACATCTGAAGTACGAAGGGTATTTTCGAGCGATGCTTGAAGAGAATACTGAGCGATGTTGTACTTGCGTTCAAGCAAACGGTGTAATTTTCGAACACCTTACGTAAATGTGATCTGTTGTAAGTGTAAAAGCTACACCAGTATTGTCCTTGCTGTAGCCAAACAAAATTTGTTCCTGCTTGGTGTTTCTTTCCTTTTACCTCTTCTTTTTCTGTTTACAGGCATTACGTGCTAAAGAAAACGTAGGTCATTTACTGGTAATTAGCACTTCGGAAGCTTATACTCATTTACTTGTCAAGCAGTACGGCAATTTACTGTTGTATTGTACTCCACAATAGGCCAGCGGAGGCCGTGAGACCGGTAAATCAGTTAATAAGTTAATACCTCAGTATAAGGACATAATTGTGTCAGTCAATAAAAAACACATAATTGTCTTAGGCAACGGAAAAAAATATTGCCTGCTGGACATATGGCTCGAACCCAGAGCCCCCGCCCCCCGCCAAAATCGCGCACGTCGGCACGGGACCACACAGACTTGTATACATGGGTTGGGATGATCAAGTGTGACAGACGGATAAACTCGACTTCTCTTCGTGTTGCGACGTGCGTCATCTGGTGACATCACATGTTCAACGTTTGTAATCCAGTTTTAAGGTATTTACCGACAGATCACTTTTTGTAGGGCAACCACAGCAGAAAAATTCCATGATCTGAATTAACAAGACCGCTGCGACTATTAGAATTCTTTACTGGAGAACACGACCGGCTTCGCAAATTAAATTTGCATCTTCAAGTGCTTCACTGTATACAAAATTTAATCTGCGAAACTGGTCGTGTTCTCTGCTAAATAATTCTAACAGTCGCAGCGGTCTTGTTTATTCAGGTCATATTTACCGACATTTGCGATCCTATTTGGCTTCTATTAAATTACTAGTGACAATATCATCTACATCGCTTCGGAGCTTTTAAATGTCAATAAGAATCTCCCTGTACGTACAGTATAAATACAGAAACAATATATAACTTATGCTATACTGTAGAGCCGAATGTCGAATGATGAAAACAGTAAGTGTCAAGTGGATTTAAAATAGTTCGCTCTCAATGACGTCAAGATAAAAAGAGGTGTGTCGTAACTGTAAAAATGTGAAATCAGAAAAACTGGTAACATGCTTAGGAGTTATATTCTGACGTTTTTCAGAATTGAAATTGCATGGTTTTCAAATAAAAGCTCAAAATAGTATTTTGAATTAATAAAAGTGGAAAGTAGTTCCATTGAACTAGGTGTCCCAGTCGAGAATAAAGGTACGACCTCGAACGAGTAAAATTTGAACCACCGAGAAATGTTGAGGGCTCTAGGATAGCTGTGACATATCGTCGATTGTTTACAGATGTACACTCCTAGAAATGGAAAAAAGAACACATTGACACCAGTGTGTCAGACCCACCATACTTGCTCCGGACACTGCGAGAGGGCTGTACAGGCAATGATCACACGCACGGCACAGCGGACAGACCAGGAACCGCGGTGTTGTCCGTCGAATGGCGCTAGCTGCGCAGCATTTGTGCACCGCCGCCGTCAGTGTCAGCCAGTTTGCCGTGGCATACGGAGCTCCATCGCAGTCTTTAACACTGGTAGCATGCCGCGACAGCGTGGACGTGAACCGTATGTGCAGTTGACGGACTTTGAGCGAGGGCGTATAGTGGGCATGCGGGAGGCCGGGTGGACGTACCGCCGAATTGCTCAACACGTGGAGCGTGAGGTCTCCACAGTACATCGATGTTGTCGCCAGTGGTCGGCGGAAGGTGCACGTGCCCGTCGACCTGGGACCGGACCGCAGCGAAGCACGGATGCACGCCAAGACCGTAGGATCCTACGCAGTGCCGTAGGGGACCGCACCGCCACTTCCCAGCAAATTAGGGACACTGTTGCTCCTGGGGTATCGGCGAGGACCATTCGCAACCGTCTCCATGAAGCTGGGCTACGGTCCCGCACACCGTTAGGCCGTCTTCCGCTCACGCCCCAACATCGTGCAGCCCGCCTCCAGTGGTGTCGCCAACACCCGGCATCATGGTGTGGGGAGCGATCTCCTACACTGGCCGTACACCACTGGTGATCGTCGAGGGGACACTGAATAGTGCACGGTACATCCAAACCGTCATCGAACCCATCGTTCTACCATTCCTAGACCGGCAAGGGAACTTGTTGTTCCAACAGGACAATGCACGTCCGCATGTATCCCGTGCCACCCAACGTGCTCTAGAAGGTGTAAGTCAACTACCCTGGCCAGCAAGATCTCCGGATCTGTCCCCCATTGAGCATGTTTGGGACTGGATGAAGCGTCGTCTCACGCGGCCTGCACGTCCAGCACGAACGCTGGTCCAACTGAGGCGCCAGGTGGAAATGGCATGGCAAGCCGTTCCACAGGACTACATCCAGCATCTCTACAATCGTCTCCATGGGTGAATAGCAGCCTGCATTGCTGCGAAAGGTGGATATACACTGTACTAGTGCCGACATTGTGCATGCTCTGTTGCCTGATGTATGTGCCTGTGGTTCTGTCAGTGTGATCATGTGATGTATCTGACCCCAGGAATGTGTCAATAAAGTTTCCCCTTCCTGGGGCAATGAATTCACGGTGTTCTTATTTCAATTTCCAGGAGTGTATGTTTGTCGATAAGTAAAGTCATCAGAAGATCAAAACAAATTGTAAAACGATTTAGAAAAGATATCTGTATGGTGCGAAATTGGCAATTGGCCCTAAATAACGAAAAGTGTGAGGTCATCCACATGAGTGCTAAAAGTAATCCGTTAAATTTCGGTTACACGATAAATCTGTCAAATCTAACGGCCGTAAATTCAACTAAATACCTATTGCAATTACGCCGACGGTGGTGGCCGAGCGGTTCAAGGCGCTTCAGTCCGGAACCGTGCGACTGCTACGGTCGCAGGTTGGAATCCTGCCTCGGGAATGGATGTGTGTGACGTCCTTAGGTTAGTTAGGTTTAAGTAGTTCTAAGTTCGAGGGGACTGATGACCTCAGATGTTACGTCCCATAGTGCTCAGAGCCATTTGAACCAACCAATTACAATTACGAACAACCTAAACTGGAAGGAACAAACAGGAAATTTTGTGGGGAATGCTAACGAAAGAGTGCGTTTTATTGGTAGGATACTTGGAAAATGTAACAGATCTACTAAAGAGACTGTCTACACTATGCTTTTGCATCCTCTTTTAGAAAAAAAAAGTTCAAATGTGTGTGAAATCTTATGGGACTTAACTGCTAAGGTCATCAGTCCCTAAGCTTACACACTACTTAACCTAAATTATACTAACGACAAACACACACAAAACCATGCCCGACGGAGGACTCGAACCTCCGCCGGGACCAGCCGCACAGTCAATGACTGCAGCGCCTCAGACCGCTCGGCTAATCCCACGCGGCAAATCTTTAAGCAAAGTTGTCAATAACTCGGAGGAAGATATCCAAGAAACTGGTGCTTGTAAGTTGGCTTCCACTTCCGCCAACTTAAATATTTTAGTATTCGTTACCACAATGGAGACTGTTTATACGAGATTGGCGTTAAGGAATGCGAAACCCAGGATGTCGACTGACTGAATTTTAGAATCTGTAATTTCCACATCGTGATTTATTTATCGCTTATACCGTTTGGGTGATTTTTTAAAACAAATTCGGACCTCTTTTCTGAATGACTGCAGGTTCCACACACAATGAGTAAGAAGGAACATTGTAAATTAGTATCGAAATCACTCTAACGACAGATCGGCGCCACATCAGTGTTGCGTCTTCCCTGCTAGAAATGCTGAAAAATAAAACTCATAATATTGTTAATAATGAAATAAACATTGGATTGGTTGACTGATAATAAAACAGCACATAAGTAACTTAAAATCAGTTAGCATATCGTGAAATTATTGCAACTACAGTCCACGATGCTTACATGTCGAAGGTTAAAAACAGAAAGAAAAGTGCAGTTCATCTCCTAGCTGCTCTCAAGAAAATTTGAAGCCTGCGCCTTCTTTTATTACACAGATAATCAAAAACATAAACATCGACTCCTCGGTAGGAAAACTTTTAAACAAATTTTTACATACAATATAGGTTTTGGGAGAGCGGTTGTACATGCTCCGGGCCGGCCGAAGTGGCCGTGCGGTTAAAGGCGCTGCAGTCTGGAACCGCAAGACCGCTACGGTCGCAGGTTCGAATCCTGCCTCGGGCATGGATGTTTGTGATGTCCTTAGGTTAGTTAGGTTTAACTAGTTCTAAGTTCTAGGGGACTAATGACCTCAGCAGTTGAGTCCCATAGTGCTCAGAGCCATTTTTGTACATGCTCCATAATGTGTATTGCTCTTTAAGCGTCTTTTCCTTGGCTTTTTTCAGGTGGGCGTAAATTTCTTTCTCTTCATAAATGTCCATAAAGTAGCCGTTCTTTGTTGTATGAAGGAGTACAGTGTTGTTTTCGATACAGTGTACCTTGTGAATATCTTGCATAAGTTGAGCTGCGAATGTAATAATTACGACACGCCCATTTTATTGGGCGCAAAAGTTTTAAACACTTGACTTCTACTGGTTTTGTTAACTGACGTTGCTTCTCCACAAGATAAAATAAGTTGTATTTCATTTTTGCATTTGTACTGTATACATATAAGCAATGTCTCCCATTTTCTATTGTATATATATATAAAAAATCTACATGCGGAGCATATTATGTATGGAAATTTGGCAGCCTCAGATATACTTGATTATAGCCTAATATAAAGGTCAAAAGCCGTCGTGCCAACTTAATAAAGTTCTAGAAAAAAGCAACAGGAGCGGCTTTTCATTACCTGAACAACAGTTGCGGAGTCAGCACCATCCAGACACGGAGAAACTAATAAAAGCCAAGGCAGTTAATGCGAGAGTATCGGTAATGTACAGACATCGACGTTGTACGTAATGTATCGAATCTACCCTAGCTTACCTTTGCAATTCGGTAGCAGCACAGACCACTTGTCGAGTGAGATGCGGCCAATGACACCCGCATGAGCGAGTCATGGCGACCTGATCAAGCCACAAGGGCAAGCCGTCTGTGTGCTCGCTGTACGCGATCGCGCATACGTGTCAGCAGGTTTTGTGCAAACCTCGCTGTTTGTGGATTAATATCATTCCTATACCAACTGGGACTGAACACGACACTGTCGATACAGACTGGGTCGGCGTACCGAGCGGGTCGCGAGAGTGCGCGATGTAAGAAATCGGAGGTAGAGATGTTTTAATCGCAGATTGAGGTTAACATCGCATTTTATGAAAGAAGAATCGAACCGAAGAGCAATGAATAACACAAAAAATACGTGTTATTGTAACCGCGGTGTGAATGGCGATTAGGCACCGTAGAGACATTGTTATTGTGCCTAAAGAACGATAAATTCATTGCTCATTTAAACTTTGTATAAACTGGAGAGACTCTTTCCATCATTTTATTCTTTTGGTGGGGAATGACGTCCAAAAACAGTAGGAGATTCGGCAGGGTGTGTGTCACTAAGCGCACAGACTTTCACATTTGTGATACGTGTACCTTGCGCTTGGCCTTAAGTCTGTCCTCCATTGCTGTCCTCAAAATTAAAAGTTCGGTGCCTGTTAATTACGACAGCTTTATAATAACTGAGGCCGCGGAGGTCTTACAGTATTGATACACCGGCTTTCACTCTCCAGAATGGCACGTCAGGTTGAGTGTGGAGACGGATGTTTAAGGCGCGTAAGCGTTCCTGAGCAGTTTCTGTAGTTCACAGATGGAGAGATACAATCTGGAGAGAAAGATACTGTGTAGTGTAGTTCCCGCGCAAGAACACCCACAGGTATTCAGGAGATAGCCCTGTGTCCATAAATGGTGCATGAAAAATGCTGAGTATAACGGACTATAAACGCAACGAGTCCCATCGTAACAGCAACAAAGACGTAAATCGCCCCCCTCCTACCAGGATGGCGAATATCTAACCTCTATAAAAGTCGCTTATATGGGTGCGTTTCCCCATTTCGGCTTGCATCGTCACTAGGATGATCGCAAATTCGTCTCCACTCTGCTTACCGGTACCTAACGTATTCCAAATCGACGTGCATAAAAACGAGAATTTACGTATGTCAATTTCACATAAGTGAACTATCAAAATTTTATTTAACCACAAAGTTCTTTCCGTATGAGTGAGCTGCCCAGCTGTAGCAAGAAAAGAAGGGAACCAGTGGAAAAATTCTCCTGTCGGAGCTAAAAAAAAAAAAAGGAATATGTTCCTGTTTTAAAAAAGACTCTGACTGAAAAGTGCGGTACCAACTGCCTCATTCTATCTTCGTCACTACTTTTAAAAATTTTCCCGAAAATTTCGGCATGTGAACGTATTCGCACTTCTTTATGCTGAGAAAGGAGGCAACGGCAGTGGGAAAAAGACGCAAAAGTAACAAACACTGGAAGACAGTAGACAGTGGTCGTGGTATAGAAAGAGTTAAGGCGACAATAATAGTTTGAGAGAAAGAATCAGTGGCACTGGCCCAAAGTTGACAGTGATATAACAGTGCAAGAAAAAGAGTGAAGGATACAGTGGCAATGAGAGGGGTATAAAGAGAAGGAGAACGTAGAAGTGGGTGAGAGCCAGTGATAATGAGAGACCATCTATGACAATGACAACGAGGAAGAAAGAGAGTGGAAGTGAGAAGAGACAGCAGTATTGGAAAGAAATGAATGAGGTAGCAGCACTAAGAGAGAGGAAGAGGGAAACAGTGATTGTGAGAGGAGATACTAGTAATAGCACAAAACGATGGACTGTGGCTGCGAGACAGGAGACACTGACAGTTACAGAGACACAAAGAGATAATGTCAATGAGTGACGCTGAATGAGCGAGTGAGAATGCGCGAGTGGGAATGGATGGTTAATGAGCAACTAATAGCGATGGAAAATAAGTTTCAGGAGTGGAATTAAAATTCAAGGTGAAAGCATATCAGTGATACGATTCGCTGATGACATTGCTAGCCTGAGTGAAAGTGAAGAAGAATTACATGATCTGCTGAACGGAATGAACACCCTAATGACTAAAGAGTATGGACTGAGAGTAAATCGAAGAAAGACGAAGGTAATGAAAAGTAGTAGAAATGAGAACAGCGAGGAACTTAACATCAGGATCGATGATCACGAAGTAGTTGAAGTTAAGGAATTCTGCTACGTAGGCAGTAAAATAACCAGTGACGGATGCAGCAAGGACGGCATCAAAAGCAGACTAGCAATGGCATAGCATTCCTGGCCAAGAGAAGTTTACTAATATCAAATATCGGCCTTAACTTGAGGAAGAAATTTCTGAGGATGTACGTCTGGAGTACAGCATTGTATGGTAGTGAAACATGGACTGTGGGAAAACCGGAACAGAAGAGAATCGAAGCATTTGAGATGTGGTACTACAGACGAATGTTGAAAATTAGGTGAACTAATAAGGTAAGGAATGAGGAGGTTGTACGCAGAATCGGAGAGGAAAGGAATATGTGGAAAACACTGATAAGGAGAAAGGACAGGTTGATAGGACATCTGTTAAGACATGAGGGAATGACTTCCATGGTACTAGAGGGAGCTGTAGAGGACAACAACTGTAGCGTAAGACGGAGATTTGAATACATCCAGCAAATAATTGAGGACGTAGGTTGCAAGTGCTACTCTGAGATGAAGAGGTTAGCACATGAGAGAAATTAGTGGCCGGCCGCGTCATAGCAGTCAGAAGACTGATGACAACAAAAAAAGACAGGGTGCGAGCGAGTTACAGTTTGGGGAGCTTCTGGTACGGGCGCGGATTCGATTCCCGGCTGGGTCGGAGATTTTCTCGGCTCAGGGACTAGGTGTTGTGTTGTTTTCGTCATTATTTCATTCCCATCCGGCGCGCAGGCCGCCGAATGAGGCGTCGAATGTCATAAGACCTGCACCAAGGCGGCCGGTCCTGCCCTGCAAGGGGCGTCCCGTCCAATGACGCCAAACGCTCATTTCCATTTCCATGGGAATGAGATGTGAGTTGCGTATTAAAAAGAGCGCTAATGCGTTCGTATGTCAAAGTTCTTGGGGACATTTTTAAGGATACTGAGAAAGCTCAAATAAGGCAACTGGTATCCTACTTCTCAGTCAGTCTTTTAAAACAGTAGTGTATTAGCCCGTCTTCCGCTGCATACTGCGCTTTGGTTACCGCGTCACATGTCCGCAACAGCTGCAATCGACATTCGATCTCCAGATAGGAAGTTGTCATATTGGGGGTTCTTTGGGGAAGAAGACCAGACATCGAGGTCATCGGTCTCATCGGATTAGGGAAGGATGGGGAAGGAAGTCGGCCGTGCCCTTTCAAAGGAACCATCCCGGCATTTGCCTGGAGCGATTTAGGGAAATCACGGAAAACCTAAATCAGGATGGCCGGACGCGGGATTGAACTGTCGTCCTCCCGAATGCGAGTCCAGTGTCTAACCACTGCGCCACCTCGCTCGGTCTTGTCATATTGTTTTGCCTCATCAGTGTGAAATGAATTTTACGCCAGGTGGTTGCGCGCGCGCTTGCGTGTGTGCTTGCGTGTGTATGTGTTTGTGTGTGAGTGTTTGTGTGTGAGAAAGAGAGAGAGGGTGTTTTGTAGAATATTGGCTGGGTCGGCCGCCCTATGCAAATGGCTGTTTTGCTGATTGTGCACACACTGCCGTGCTAGAGGGCAGCAGTTTCAAGGTTAGCGAGTGGCTCGGCGGCCAGGCTGCGCTGACCCCGGCCGCCACCTGTCGGGGTCTTTGATCTCGGCTGCGTTTGTATTCCCACCGCCCACGCGGCGCTGCCGGCCGCGACGCAACGGAATGGCCAGCTGCCCGACCGATACGTCACGAGCTCCCCGCTTCCGCGGCCGGCGCTGGCGAGCGGTAAATAAGGCAGGGCGGGCACGGTTCGGCAGAGCGGCGTAGCGCCTCTTGTGATCATTGCAGGTTTCTCTCTACACAACAGCGCCAGTTGAGTCGCATGGCAAAACACCACAACAGAGCGCCTCTCTCCGCCTGCGTCACACAGATTTCGATGGGGTTCTCGCACAGGCGATAAGCGATGCGACTCGTGGTACGACTCAGAAGTAACCCACATTGGTGGGGCACATATAAAAGTAGAGCCCGATTAAAACTGATTGATAGTCACATGTCGGAAAGATCAGACACCACGCATTCATATAATTGATTCTCGATGGCCAATGAATCCATCCACATTCAGTGCAGTTGCACATTTACGTCCGACCTCCTGCTGCAATCTCAAAGTACCGAGCATGGACGACATGGACCGCGACTGCGGATAGATGCCGCTAGGTGGGAATCTGGGTCGGCCGAGATAGTCGACGCAGTTGCAATAAACACTCTGTCCGGGAGGCGTTGTGATTAAGAGAACTGCCTAGCAAGCAGGAGATCCCATGTTCGAATCACCAGTCCGGCACACATTTTCACTCGTCGCCGCAGATTCCACATATAAGTCTCGATGTAGATGAAATAGTCCCCTCCTTTTCCTTTCCTCTTTCCCCCCTCCATCTTCAATTTGCATAATTGATAGTTGACATTTCATACTCTGGAGCTGGTTTCCTCCAATCGGAACGCTCAACGTCACGCCCGGACCGTTCGCCGTTGCCAGACTGCTCCAACAACTGGTCATTTTAGTTCCAGTTCCTTGTCCAGCTCTCGCTCTTGATGTATTTGGATCACGAATCCTGGTCCTGGCCCTTTTATTTCATATTTCCCACACACACACACACACACAACGATGCTAACGAAATACACGTCTTTCACACACAGCACTAACCATACACTACTGGATCCTTCCTTACGAGACATGATTCAAAGCCACGTATACAGTTAGCGTAATCACAGACATCGTCTTGCATTAGATAAGCTTTACACGACATTGCGTGAAGTCAGTTTTTTTAAAGCTACAATTCATCATTCTAACAAGGTAACCAGAGTCAGAACATTTCAATGCAAGGAAGTGGTTAGCGTACAAACCTGCTGTCTAGACTGACGTAGGTTCAAATATCGTGAAATTCAACCAACACCTTTTTTTAAAATAAATCTAATCAAAAGACTTTGCTATTTTTATTCTGTTAATTGGTTTAAATGTATATGTTTTTTATTTCCAAGTCTCTGCCGCGTCATTTTCATGATGGTATTGACTTTTTTTTATTTGCTGTTACTTCTCTTCGTGGCTCTCTTTTATCGTTTGCAACCTACTTGTATAACCTATACTCTCCAACCTAGTGCCAAACAGTACTGCTCGTCGGTTGGTAACGCAGCATCTCGTGCAGCCAGTGTGAGAATAGTTTCCGGTAAGCACTGACAGCGAGAAATTACATTTTGCCTTTAGCGCTGAAACTGAAATTTTTCTGTCATGGGTTTCGTCGTAGATGTTAGCTTTAATCGCCATAGTTTCTTGGCCGGCCGCGGTAGTCTTGCGGTTCTAGGCGCGCAGTCCGGAACCGCGCGGCTGCTACGGTCGCAGGTTCGAATCCTGCCTCGGGCATGGATGTGTGTGATGTCCTTAGGTTAGTTAGGTTTAAGTAGTTCTAAGTTCTAGGGGACTGATGACCACAGTAGTTAAGTCCCATAGTGCTCAGAGCCATTTGAACCATAGTTTCTTGCCCAACGTTTTCTCGGAAACGTTCCACGCCATTAGTTTGTAGTTAGGTTTGGACATGAGTTTAAAGTTAGGGCCACAAAACGTGTCGTCTGCCGCAGTTTACGCATTGGTCACTAAAAATCAAATGTCGACAGAGCGTCTCGCACTTCCGTCATACATCGTAGAGGCCGATTGCAACATTGCTGCGTGTAACACACTAGACAGCGTTTGCGAAGTGACTCGCCGTGTTTGTCTGTCGCCTACGACCGAGCACCAGCCAGTAGCCGACGTGATAGCACTGTAGCGGCTAGTGACAGACCTCAAATGTCAGGTAATTTTAATCGGACTTACAGCTGAAATGACTTAATACTTAACACGGCGACGTCAGCGATACAACACGAGTCTTCATGGTATCGCCTGGCGCAACAGGGAGTGCTGGTTGCTCCGTGTATCGTATGATACAAACTTCGAGTCATCAGAAATGCCTCCACAAAAAATTTTTTCATGCCTCTGTACTTAGTTTCCCACACTGGCTGGTCTTACATGAAATTAACTTTTTATGGTGGCATTTTAACGTCAAATACACTTCTTCAGCAACTTACAGTATTGTCATGGGTAACTTTTCAGCAACACAAATAGCAAGTTAAAAATTCGTGTCCTGCTCTGTCAGAGTAGCTGATACTAGTTGCTCCAAAAAATCTCAAGTGGCTGGACTCACTCTGTACTATTCGTGAAATTTGTGTTCGTTTTGAGAGAGCTCATGAGAAAGAAGAGCGTAATTGTGTTGTTATTTTCATCAGTGTTCGGGTGCATTCGGCACTTACTTACCTTTTTCAGTTTCTTGAACTTTAAATAACGAATACCATACCATCGTTCTCTTCAGAAGAGCTCATGATTGCAACTGAAATATAATCAGAAACGCGGGTCGCATCGCTTATCGCAGAGCAGACTGCATCATCCCAGTGGGAACACGAGTGTTGCACTAATAAGCATCGTCTCAGTGAGAACCGCGCATTCGAGGCACCATTTGCTCTGCGCTTGCCGCGCGATTTAATATACTGAAGCACCTCTGCTGAGCGTTCAGACCCCTCCAGCTCAAGATTCCGAAATTCCTCGCTCTTCCAACACTGCAATCCCTTGTTACTCTACAGACGGCGGCGGTTCACCCTTGACATTTCTTAATTAACATGGACTAGTTAGACCTAACGCTCAACTCATAGGCAAGTTAGAAACTTCTTAATTAACTATCTAAAGCTACAAACGTAATTACAGTTTTCTCCCTTGCTGTTGAGGTAAGATAACAGGCTATGTTTAAAAGAAATTTAAATAAATCTTACCTCAAAGATGCGGACAGTTTTCTTCGCTTTCAGTTGCTGTTTGGACATTACAACACTCAGAAAAGACAGACTTACGCACATGCTCGTTAACTTAGTGGAATTGACTCTGATCCAAAAGGAAGCAGTTAGTGAACCGTTTATCAGAAAACTCGGACGTCAAAGCGGATCCATCCATGCCCATTTCCCCGTCAGAATCTAACTCTGACTGAAGTTCACGAGTTCAGCCATAGCTATGCATGGAAATACTGCGCGATACCAGCTACGAAACTGTCACTGCGCAGTTACAGAGTTTCCCGTACTTTTCCTGTGCTGCACTACCGTCTGTGTGCGAATGTGACGGCATAATTTGGCTTGATTGTAGGCTGCCAGGCATAGAGGACGGGTAGGTCTTTTGCTGAAGCTATCTTACCGTGTGTGGTGTGCGGAAAGTTATTGGATGACATAATTCTGAAGATTCCTAGCAGAATAAAGCTGTGTGCCTGACAGGGTCTCGAACCTGGTAGCTTTAACCTCCACTCTGCGACGGAATCCTAAGTGCAGATTTTTACTGTAGAAATTGGGATTTTTCAGTATATAATAACGGCTTTTCTTTATGTGCATCAACTGAAACATAATAATGCCTTTTTTACTCAACTGTAAAAGGCGCAGTGCCATTATAGTCGTCTTGCTGGAGATTGAAACTCCTGTTTTCGTTTTCTACATGATTGCCATTTGAGTTGGATTTGTAGACCTCTCCTTTCGCAAAACACAACGTACCTTCTTTCTTCTATTTATCAAAATATGTTTCGACACCTATGTGTCATGTTCTGAGCCGGCCGCGGTGGTCTCGCGGTTAAGGCGCTCAGTCCGGAACCGCGCGACTGCTACGGTCGCAGGTTCGAATCCTGCCTCGGGCATGGATGTGTGTGATGTCCTTAGGTTAGTTAGGTTTAAGTAGTTCTAAGTTCTAGGGGACTGATGACCACAGAAGTTAAGTCCCATAGTGCTCAGAGCCATTTGAACCATTTGAACCATGATCTGAGAGTTTCGATTTATTTCTAAGTACTGTATATTAATTCTGAACGTGGGTTTGTACAGGGCTTTTAATGGTTTGGCAGTGCATTATGTTTTACGTCCTACTTTTGTTGTTGTAATTACTTGCACTGTTTTTCACCCCTTTTGCACTTCACTCTCACCTTGTCGTTTTGTGTTCTAAACTGTGTGATAGAAGGTGAGAATAATGTGTAAATGATGTGAAAAACAGCGCATGCATTACAAAAAAAAAAAAAAAAAAAAAAAAGGCAAGATGCACTGCAGGATCGAAAACATAACATAATTTCAGACGCTTAAAAGGCCTGTAAAAATCCAGTTTCACAGTTAATGTATTTTCTGAGACCCACAGAATATGACAGATAGGGGCCGAAACATGTTATGGTAAATATAAAAAAAAGGTTCAAATGGCTCTGAGCACTATGGGACCTAACATCTGAGGTCATCAGTTCCCTAGAACTTAGAACTACTTAAACCTAACTAATCTAAGGACATCACAACATCCATGCTCGAGGCAGGATTCGAACCTGAGACCGTAGTGGTAGCGCGGTTCCAGACTGAAGCGCCTAGAACCGCTCGGCCACTGGTAAATAAAAAAACGTAAAAACATTGATTTGCACAAGATGGAGTTTAAAAATCATAGCAATGAGATTAAGTTGTAATGGCAAGGCCTCTTCTTACACACAGTGACGTCAGACATCGACACGATTCCTGACTAGTCAGCTGAGGCAGTACAGAGATTATTTATCAGGACTGTAGATAGCAAGGGAAGGGACGATTTAATGTCGCTCGAGTCCCTTGTTCAGGAATATGTACTTTTCCATCATATTATTTAGTTTCATATAAAATGTGAAGGCAACGACTAAGAAAATTTTATTTCACTAACTTAAGTACAAGGTTATCTTAAAAAAAATGGCTCAGCACAATAAAACTGAAACAGAATTTCTGGGCCCTGAATACCCTAAAACTGACCAAGTGACTAGGGTATTCTAAGATTTAGTTCCAATAAGTGAGAAGGGTAAGATAACTACAGTGGTAACCACTATTATAAGTGTGTGGCTGCTCCATTTATAAAATAGAGGGTTGAATCCCTAACACTAAAGTTCAATAACAGATCAAGTTTTTAGTCTGTCTCGGATGAACCATCGCTACATTGCGCCTAAAATAAAAATCCCCTGGAATATTTAAGTAACCTACCGCTACAAATAGAGTTGTTGATTGCAAATCAAGGAGTAAATAATTGTCTCAGCTTTATATAGTAGTTAAAAAAACTGCTTACAGCATAGACTGATTGAAAATAAAATAATGTTACTTTCATCTTAGTTCATTTTGTCTAGTAAACGACTGTAGCCCGAATACCAAATTACGTATTCTTCCAATAGCATCAAAGGCTATTCAGAGTTTTTTTAACGACATTAGCCGCATTTTCGGCTTCGAAGTGAATCGATTGTAACTGGTGAAAACATCTGCCAGACAATACAATGAGGTCTACCAGTCAGCGAAGGAAGTAAGAAACCTTGTCGAAGAGTTCAGAGTGACAGACGCGAATTCCTATTTAAAGGCCTAATTTTCATATTTAAGTACCAAGCTATGGTAAACATTCATACTGATACGAAGGCAACTGCATTCTACAGATGACAGCAAGCTGCAAAAGAGTGAAAGTCTCTTTTAAAATGCGGATGGACCATTACGAAGCTCTTTTCTTAACAACAAGCTCAAGTGCTTCCAGCCATCCAATCTCAGATGACAACAAGAAAGATGTTGATGATTTACTGCAAACTATTTTTGGAGAAGACTGGCGGAAATCAAGAGGACTAAAGTACTGTGTACTGTTTAGAAAATGATTCTGGTTTATATGTCTAAGTGTAACAGATGTCACCGTTACATAATTATATTCAGCCATGGTGATCTGAAATATTTTAAATAATTGTGAAGCAACAATAAAATAAATTAGAGCTTTCGGTACAACACTGAATATGAATATGAGTTTTACAGTTGCCAATTTACAATTTTTTCCTCAAGATATCGCATATTGAATCGTTACATATACGTACAACGATAGAATATATCAAACACTAGACAACTAGATATAAGTTGCGTTGAAAAAATAAGATATTTTCTCGGAAAATCATTCAAATCTGACACATGTCCGAATGGTTCATGCAATTCCATGTTTAAATGTACTTTTTAAAGGAATATTTTCACTGTAGATATAATTTTCAGGTATTAACTACGATTTGGGACAAAATTATTGGCGTTTGAGTTGTAAAACGGTATTTTTCTTCATTTATATGCCTGAAAGAAGTTTTATGTTGACTTTAAAAAATGCGTCTAGTGAACAAGCTCGTCTTTGCATGTTTCCTCCTGAAATATGAACCCACAACGTCCATAACTGTCTCGCTCATCACAGCACCACTTAATTGTCCTACACCCACATAATACTTTCCTAGTACAGGTCCCATGACTTAGTGCAGTAAAATGAGGTGGTTCATTCTTGTTATAAAACGGCCACTGACATTTGTTATCTTTTTGAAGAAACAACTTTCAGATTTTGATACCTTCAATGCAGATATGTCCTCATTAATAACTTAAGAAAAAACGTGTAAATATTTCGTAATTGTAATATTTTAAAATTGCTCGTATGCGTTTGCCAATGCTTTCAGCTGAAGAGAAGCCTGATGGGCGATAGGAAGAAGCTATAATAACAAAATGGTAAGTACAAAAAATGGTTCAAATGGCTCTGAGCACTATGGGACTTAACTTCTGAGGTCATCAATCCCCTAGAACTTAGAACTACTTAAACCTACCTAACCTAAGGACATCACACACACCCATGCCCGAGTCAGGATTCGAACCTGCGACCGTAGCGGTCGCGCGGTTCCAGACTGTAGCGCCTAGAACCGCTCGGTCACTCCGGCCGGCTCCATAGATTAGCAGAGAGATAAATGTCTTGTGTGCGCAGTGGCAGCCCGCTATTCGTGAAGTAAAGCATTTCAAGCAGCGTCTGTTTTATCTTCCCGTTTGCTATCGTAGACTTCAGGGCCATTTTCCAATGCCTATGGGGAAGGGGGATTTTGTTCGGCCTGGAGACCATGTACTGTTCCTTACATAATTCTCCTAGATGGCTGCTGCTCGGAGTTAATTAGGGAAGCTTGCGGCCTTGTGATTTTCCACGATAGCCGGAGTTTTCCGTCACCTGTTGGAAACAAACTTTTGAAAGTCTTGAGAGGAAGTAGCATCTTTCGGAAGCAATATTCACGGAAACAGGAAACGGCCAATGCGAATACCTACACTCTGCTCCTGAATCTCCTTGGATGAAAGGGCTAAATGTTGAAGCAATTTTCGTCGAGAGGTTTGGAGAACGTGAAGTCGTAGAGTCGGCCGCCAGCTCTCGTGGGTTTGAGGTGGCAAGTCAGTCAGTCAGTTCGTAGATCATCTGAGCGATTCTCTTATCAAAATGATGTGTAATTAGTCAGTTTACAGGACATGTATGCACGATTAGTGTTAAAATTAATGAAAAATATTCGCCAGTGGAAATGAAGGAGTGGTCAAAGAGGAACAATTTAAGTTAGATTTAAAACGATCAAAAGTTTTTATTGCTGCATATCTAATTCTTTTCTGAGCCACTGACAGCTTTAGTAATGGATACTAAGATCATTTTTAGCTCTGGTGCTGCAGGTTAGGATATCACTGTCATTCCCAGACTGTGATGGATTTTTATGACGAATTTCATTAGCGAATATACGTATTGTGACGGCGCAGTTACAATGTCTAGCTCCTTGAAGAGGTACCTACATGTCGTCCGTGCGTGAACACCGCACATTATTCTTACAGGTCGCTTTTGTGCAATCAATACTTTTCTCTTAGTAATAAGTTACCACAGAAAATTACTCCATATGACGTTATTGAGTACAAATATGCAAAATATGTCAGGTTGATTTGCTTTTTTCCAAGATCAGCAATTGTGCAAAGACAAAAGTAGCTGAACTTGGAACTGTTTGAAAAGCTCAATAACATAGTTCTTGGAGTTCAACCTTTAATCATTACATTCACCCAAAAATTTGAAATTTGAGTCATCCTAATCTACTTACTGACTTGTGCTAATATGCTGCACCAAGTATTTTGCATGATTGTTGTACACAACTGAATACAGAATTTTTTCAGGTTACGCAGTGTCCATCTTATGAGAATTACTTTATAATTCTTTCGAAAATATGACATACCATCTCTTCTGTTGCTTTCTCTCCAGTGGCATTTGTTATAACACTAGCATCGTCTGAAAAAGGAACAATTTTGTTCGTTGAATGTTAAGTGGAAGGTCATTCACATAAATAAGGCGCAGGAGTGGACCAGAAATAATACCCTGTGGGTCTCCCTTTGTGATTTCTCCCCAGTCACTAAAATTTTCTGCCGTCTGGACATTGACTGAATTATTCATTCCGACCAGTAGTATTCCGTTTGTTTGGTTCAAACCACATGAGCATAAATCCATCAGTTGCATAAAAGATGAGCTGTTCTATGAGAGTAACGTGGTTTCCACAATGAAACACCTTGGAAGGAGTACAATAAGTACCAAATGACGATATTTTATTATTTAAAGGCTGTACTCTTTCATGAGTGAATTTAAAAATAGCATTCTTAGTTGAAAAATCATTCTGGAATCCAAACTGTGATATGCTAAGTAAATGATTTTCTCTGAAGTATGAGACTACTTCAGAGTACATTACTTTTTCAAATATTTTAGAAAAATATGGCAGTAAGGAAACTGGACGATAATTGTTTAAGTCTGTCTAGTCACAGTTTTTATAAAGATGTTTAACAGTTGCATATTTTAACATGCCTGGAAAAGTTCCCTGTGCCAGTGACGCGTTGCCTACATCACTGAGGACACTACTTATTAAGTAGAACGAAAAACCACTGCATTTTTACTTTTTGTTCATTCGATGGTTAATTTTGTGCCGAAATTTGCAACTTGGGCTGGTTTTTCGTTCTACTGGTTAACGGAAGTTGCTGAACCAAGCTACTGCAGCATGCTGGAAGATTGTAAATTACTTACTAAGTTGGAACAACTTTTCAGACTCTGTTTGAAATCCCATCAGCCCCATGTGAGCGTTACTTTTTTAGAATTTTCGAATTCTATGAATTTCGGTGAAGGATGTTGGTGTTAGTTTTAGTTGCTTAAAGTGATGTGAAATGTACACTGTGTAATAGAGTTGGTGCTGTGAAGTGTTGAATTGGAGTCGGGAGTTAGTGATCGTTCGTGATGAACAAAATTATATTTCAAATATGGAAAGATCCTTGTGTATGGATGTTGACCTAGTTTTCTAGGCGACTATCGCGTTTTAGGAAGCGTGCAACTGCTCGATAGGAAGAGGCAGCCCATAGCACAGTGTGGAGCCATTAGCAAAAAATGGTTCAAATGGCTCTGAGCACTGTGGGACTTAACATCTGTGGTCATCAGTCCCCTAGAACTTAGAACTACTTAAACCTAACTAACCTAAGGACATCACATACATCCATGCCCGGGGCAGGATTCGAACCTGCGACCGTAGCGGTCACACGGTTCTAGACTGAAGCGCCTATAACCGCACAGCCACACCGGCCGGCAGACATTAGCAAGCAGGAGGTAAGGTTCACTGAGAGAACCGGATTGGGTGAGATTTAACGGAAACAGACGAATTTCACTTCTTTCGTGAGACATTTATTTGTGTTTTCTTAGGGTTCCGTACCTCAATCGGTAAAAACTTAACCTTTATAAAACCAGCTGTTGTACGTCCGTCTGTCTGTCTGTCCGACTATCAAGACCTCTTTTTTTTTAGTAACGAGTACAGGTATCAAGCTGACATTTATGCCATATACTAAAGTCTAACGTTCCAGTGTGAAACATAAAAGCTTCTAAGTCAACGCAGTCAAGAGGCACGACCATACGCTGAGCAGACGATAGCCATGGGATAGCGATATGCAAATATACAGATGGCGGCAGTATCGCATACAAAAAGTATAAAACGGCAGTGCACTGGCGGAGCTGTCGTTTATACTCAGATGACTCACCTGGAAAGGTCTCTGACGCGACTATGGTCGCACAATGGGAATTAACAGATTTTGAAAGCGGGATGGTAGTTGAAGCTAAATGCATGGGACACACCAGTTCGGAAATCGTAAGTGAATTCAGCATTCCCACACCCACAGTATCAAGAGTGTGCCGAGAGTAGCAAATTTCAGACATTACCGCTCCCCATGGACAACGCAGTGGCCGATGGCTTTCACTTAACGACCAAAAGCAGTGGCGTTTGCGTAGGGTGGTCAGTGCTAGCAGACAAGCAACACTGCGTGAAATAACTACAGAGTCCAGTGTGGGACGAACGACGAACGTATTCGGTAGGACAATGATGCAAAATTTGGCATTAATGGGCTATCTCAGCATACGACCGACGCAAGTACCTTTGCTAACAGTACGACATCATTGCAGCGCCTCTCCCGGGCTTGTCACCACAGCGGTTGGCCCCTGAACGACTGGATAACTGTAGCTTGGTTGGATGAGCCTCGATTTAAGTTGGTGAGAGCTGATGGTAGGGTTCAAGTATGTCGCAAATCCCGCGAAGCGAGGGACCCAAGTTTTCAACAAGGCACTGTGCAAGCTGGTGGTGGCTCCACAATGGTGTGGGATGTGTTTATTTGGGAATGACTGGGTCTTCTTGTCCAGCTCAAACGATCATTGACCATTTTCAGCCATTCATTGACTTAATGTTCTGAAAGAATGATGGAAATTTTTTGGGTGACAATGTGCCAAGTCACTGGGCAAAAACTGTTTGTGACTGGTTTGAAGAAAATTCTAGACAATTCGAACGAATGATTTGGCCACGCAGATCGCCCAACATGAATCCCGTGGAACACTTATGGCACATAATCGAGAGGTCAGTTTGTGCACAGAATCTTGAACCGACAAGGCTATAAGACAGCATAGCTCAATATGTCTGCAGGGGGCTTCCAACGATTTGTTGAGTCCATGCAGTGTCGCGCAGCTACACTATGCCGGGCTAAAGGAGGTCCGACACCTTATTAGGAGGTATCCCATAACCTTTGTCACCTCAAAGTACCGGGTGATCAAAAACTCAGTATAAATTTGAAAACTGAATAAATCACGGAATAATGTAGATAGAGAGGTACAAATTGACGCACATGCTTGCAATGACATGGGGTTTTATTAGAACCAAAAAACAAAAAAGTTCAAAAAATGTCCGACAGATGGCGCTTCATCTGATCAGAATAGCAACAATTATCATAACAAAGTAAGACAAGGCAAATATGATGTTCTTTACAGGAAATGCTCAATATGTCCACCATCATTCCTCAACAGTAGCTGTAGTCGAGGAATAATGTTGTGAACAGCACTGTAAAGCATGTCCGGAGTTATGGTGAGGCATTGGCGTCGGATGTTGTCTTTCAGCATCCCTAGAGATGTCGGTCGATCACGATACACTTTCGACTTCAGGTAACCACAAAGCCAATAATCGCACGGACTGAGGTCTGGGGACCTGGGAGGCCAAACATGACGAAAGTGGCGGCTGAGCACACGATCATCACCAAACGACTCGCGCAAGAGATCTTTCACGCGTCTAGCAATATGAGGTGGAGCGCCATCCTGCATTTTGGTCGGACATTTTTTGAACTTTTGTATTTTTTTGGTTCTAATAAAACCCCATGTCATTCCAAGCATGTGTCAATTTTTACCTCTCTATCTACATTATTCCGTGGTTTATTAAGTTTTAAAATTTGTACTTACTTTTTGATCACCCCGTATGTCACATGTTTTATACACGCAAATTCATTCATCAAAATCTATAAATAAACTAGCTACATACATGTCGAGCTTGCTGGCCTAGCGGTTTCTACCCTCTGTAAGAATAAAAACAAAAACTAACTGAATATTTCATCGATGAACTTGAGGTGATGTCGTGCAACATCTGCACAGACTAAAAGACATAAAATGAGGAAGAAGCCGACAGATAGTACTAAAAGAAAACCATAATATCCATGCCTCGAATCTGAGAGGTCGGGGGCGGCCGGAGTGGCCGTGCGGTTCTGGGCGCTACAGTCTGGAGCCGAGCGACCGCTACAGTCGCAGGTTCGAATCCTGCCTCGGGCATGGATGTGTGTGATGTCCTTAGGTTAGTTAGGTTTAATTAGTTCTAAGTTCTAGGCGACTGATGTCCTGAGAAGCTAAGTCGCATAGTGCTCAGAGGCATTTGAACCATTTGAGAGGTCGGGCATCGAATTTAGTTCGGACAACAGATTTTTCATTACTCGTTTTAAGCTGCCACTTACCTCTCAACGATGTGAGGAGTCGCGAGAAACAACACGAGCCTTGGTTTCCACGCTAATGTATGTGTCCCGTTTCTTGGGTTCGATAGCTGGGGTAGAATGAGGGTACGCAAGTCGCTGAAGTGGCGTCGAATAGAATCGCATGAACCAGGCATTGAGCTATTTGAAATTATTATGGTTATCTATATACATAATTAAGTTTGCAAGGAATCGTCACAAGGTGAGTCCTTCTCGCACATGTCCACTGTCTGTTGAGTGTCATTTTCCTACTGACATTGAATTATATGATCTCTGAACTTTGGAAGATAAGAGACGAGGTACTGGGAGAATTGAAGTTGTGAGGACGAGTCGTGAGTCATGCTTGGGTAGCTCAATTGACAGAGCACTTGAACACTTGCCCGCAAAGGGCAAAGGTCCCGAGTTCTGGTCTTGGTCCGGCACACAGTTTTAATCTGCCAAGAAGTTTCATATCAGCACACACTCCGCAGAAGAGTGAGAATTTTATTCTGGAATTAGATTATTGTTTTGTTGTTGTGGCGATCACAGGCGGAAGTTGCTAGAAGCTAATCGGTGGTGGTGTACTAGAAACTGTTAGCGGGGTAAATATTCCAGTCTAGTGGTCGGATCTCGGAATATTTCTTGGAGTAATTTGTTAGCTACAGGAATCTCGAGAAGTGAGAAGCTTAACATTGTCTCGCAAGTCAAAGCGAGGCTGAAAACTCTCAGCAGACTGATAAAACACTGCTGGAAAAAAAATTGGTACACCCTTTTAGAGGTTTCCAGTTCACTCAAGATTCATTGTTGCAACAGTGCTTATGAGGTACATGAAATGATTATATTTATAGATCAATTGCACAAGCGGTTCTGAGATATACTAGGTATCGACCCATGCTGAAACATCCATATTAGTATGTGGTGTTGTAACACCATAGCTCTAATACTCCACTGATTTATTTTGCTTTTGTTTTACTTAATGTTACATCGTTGAGCTTCTGTAAATGTTGTTTAATTGAATTGATAACACAAAATTGTATACTCCTTTCTTTGTAAAAAAAAAAAACTTTGATGTCATGGTTTGATTCTATGCTATGAAGTGTATCTATCATTTAAATTCTTTGTCCCATTTGGAGGGAACAAAACTTACTGTATATAATTGTAATTTCTGTGTGAATAATTTTTTATAGAAATGTTAATATGTGCAAAGGTTCCGTTTTATTTAAAATGTTTGTTTGCTGTTATATAAACTGCTGACCTTCACTTAGGATTCTTACTTATTTCGTATGTAAAATGTAGTGTGGTTCCCCTCGGGAACGGAACTTAGTAGCGCGCGCAAATTGTGGTTGGCCTAGGTAGAAAAGGTGGAACAAGAGTCAGTCGGGGACGAGCTACCAAACTGTGAACTGCCCATGTAAAAGTTGTATATTGTGCTGGTTCCGAGGGAGTCTTTTCCTGACTTTTTCAATGCCTCGCATGGATGGATAAAGAGCTGGAACTATTCTGAAATTAGTATCTACCATCGCCACCTAGAAATGACAGAGTCCAGCAATTCTACCTGCAATTCCACCTACCAACATGCAATTGCCACCACATTGCGCAGTCACTGTAATGGAGCACTATAGTAATGTACAGTGATGGATCAGCTCATTGGATATTTTAGTGTGCACAAATATAAGGTAACTTATAACTGAATCCATGTACCTACCTTGATTTTTTCCCTATCACAACACCTCTCAGGTTCCTCTACATTTGAACTATGATTACTGGGTGTCCTAGTTTGTTGAAAAAATGAAAGCCTCAAAGCCAAATAGTTAATTAAACAATGTTGTTTGATCTTTGATAAGAAGGGAGTATCAGATTTACTGTGGATTTAGTGAAATTGTGGCAGGTAGTAAATGTAGTTTTGTGAAAGCCTCCCAGTGATGGAAACAGTCCAATTTAAAGTTTTGTGGAGTTTCAAAGTCACCTATTTAATCATTTACTTGAAAGTAGAAGACTGTGGTAGTAAAGACAATTTGCTGTTTCCTTTAAAGATTAAAAGTTCTAAAAACTGAGGCTTATAAAGTTTTGCTTAGTTAATGATAATAGTGTTGCCTGTAGTAAATTTTAAAAGATGAGTCAGTTTCTTGCAAATTTGTCAACATTGTGTCTCACTGTAGTAAAAGTGGAATACTGCAATAGTGGAAAGTTATATACTCATGCTTGCTAAGTACTTGTTTCTTTTGTGTAATAAAAGTGCATTTTAAAGTTGTAACAGGATCCACAGTTTGCCTATTGTCCTCATACTGCATAGCGATTAATAGAAAGACAACTACCTATGAAAACAGTAACTTCTTTATTAAAAAAAAAGCAATCTGTTAGTGGATTTCATTTAACTTTCACTCTAAATAGAAAAGTATTTAGCTAAGAAAGACTTAACCTGTGACCAGTTCATAATTTTGCAGTGAACTACATTTATAAATTTATGTCAACTAGGAAAGTGTTTGAAAAATAACACTTAGCCTATGTCCTATTTATGATTCTGCAGTTAATATTAATAGTAATGTTATAAAGCTTATTCAGTTTGAATAAGCCATGAAAGTAATAGTGTGTTCCGTTATCTGTTATATTTTTGCAAATAGTTTGTGCTGCTCTAGCTGTTAGTTCCAATCTTAACGTTGACATATGCAGGTGTCAGAGTTCATTGCACTCGCGTGTGGTAGAGTATAGGTTGTGTTTGTCCGTTAAAGTTACTAATAACTATTTTCTTGAACAATAATGTTAATCATTCTCTTGCCTAATTAGGCTGGCGACCGTTTGCTTTATCCTTTAAACAGTGTGGATAGGTTAAATATTATTTATTACTGTTTAAATATTTACGTATTCCTGACTTTTATTTCCGATAAGCCACCTCCGTTAGGTACAACACGGTCAACACAACAAAATTCCTCTCAGAGGGTAACACTGCTCTGTTGCGTTATACCATAATTGCTTTAATAAGATAGTTTTATTTCACAACCTGCCTCCGACTTTAAGGTTATGGTACAGCAGAAGCAGACGGTAGTGTTATAGTGTAGCCTCCACGGGTGACAATGGAGATGCTGACACTGGCATCCAGTCGATCGTGCAGGTGGTGACTTCTGTCCTGGGATAAGTTACGCCACGCCTGCTCGACCTGTTGGCTTATTTCTGTGAGTTGTTGGTGGACGAGTCGCACAAGTCTCTTCTCGTTCTACCATATCACACTCGTGCTCGAGTCTGGAGTTCAGGCTGGCCAGAATGTTGCTGCACTTCTTGCAGAGCATGGTGAGTTTCACGAGCAGTATGTGGGCGAGCGTTAACCTATTGGAACAACGCATCATCTTCCTGCTGCATGAACGGAGAGAGAACAAGTCTAAAAACATTCTGCACCTACCGAGCGCTGGTTAGCGTCCCCTATAGAAAAAGTAAAGGTGAACGAGAGTTGTAGCTTACAGTACGCCACACCATAAGACCTTGGGTTAGGCCCGTGTGTCTTGGACTAATACGCTCTACGAGACAGTGCTCACCAGGTCTACATCATACGGGCAAACGATTATCACTCGCCTGCAGGTATAATCTGCTTTCATCGCTGAAGGCCAAGGCGTGCCATTCCATCTTCCAAGTGATCAGCTGATGGCACCAAGCGGGCAGTGGACCCCATACGTGACTGGAATACGGGCTAGAGGCTTGTGTACCGGTAGTCCCACTGCTAATAGCCAGTTTGTAACAGTTCGTGCTAACATGTCTGAGCTCAAAAGTTCTCATATCTATGTTGTAGTAGCGGTACGATCTGCTACTGCTGCCCTTACAATACGACGATCCTGGTCGGCGTCTGTGCTGCGTGGACGTTGTAATGGTACTTGAATTACGTAACCATTATGGTACCTCACCTGAACCTCTCGATACCAGTAATATTCTACTGTATTTCTGTTAACTACTTAACATATTTCTGAGACAACATTCAGATTTGATTTCACTTTTGATACATCGATATGTTTATATTGCAATGATATTACTCTTACGTGTATTCATTCTTTTGTCACTATGATCTTTGACGTACTAGTAACTCTGATTTTTTGGCGCGTAAGCGGTAGTTCCTTAGTTGTTAACTTGTTAGAGAGTCGGACCTTGAAAAAGTCAAGTCTTGGACGTCATGTTGGAAAGACACATAACGAAGTCCGCTTATAAAATGTGAACTTTAACAGTGACTGTGAGAGTGATGTTTTCAAGTATGTTTTGTATTGTGAAGTGATGTTTTGTGTTTACGTGATATTGCAATAAAAGCAATTAAAAGGAAGTGTAACTTAATTTCGGAGTACTGATTATTTTTTTACATCACCATTGTCCAGTAAAAGTGTAATCTTCAAGAATGGTTTGTGAAGCGCATCTACAAAACTTTTAAATATAGCAGAATAAAACCTAGGCCTCTTTGCATCCGAGCTTGGAATCATAACCACCTAGATTTTCAACGATTGAGCCATGATTTTACGACGAGACCAGCGTGGAAAACATAAAAAAGTAAGTGCCTAGTTTTTTGATTATTACATGAAATGACTTTATTAACTGTGCTCTAATGACACCTGCCACATAATATGACTGTTGTTGCCTGAAAATGCAGTATTTAGCAGCGTGAGCAACACCACAATCGTTATTAAATGCTGACCTTTGTTGTGGTAGGGTTGTTAGAACGTCCAGAACCTCCACTATGAGTGTGAGAATGTTCACGTGACCAGTTATAATAGCATCGTTGCATATCTGACGCAGAACGTCCAACTTGTGTGGCAGTTGCCCTAAAGATGCTTACCGATACCCCTTTCATACTCGCTCATTTGGCTGTAGGAACCACAAGTGCATCTCCGCGACATTGTTGCCTGCTTGCGTCACAAATTTGCATCACATTGAGCCTTCTCGCTGTCAGCATTCTCTATTAAAGTGTAGACACGGTTGGCACTCTGGTGGCCATGCCACTACGCTATCTGTTGGCGGACGACGCTGAAACCATTATCGGTATATCTACTATCCCCCAGGTGGTATATGCTGCCGTCGGATCAAAATCGACGACTTCTTTCCAGGTGAACTAATTTTTCTTTTTCCGGCAGTGAACAAATGTAATAGTTCAGGTAACCGATCTGGCTCCGCCAATAAATGCTTCCGAGTACGTCTGCGAAACAGTACTTCCCGTAATTTGTTTGTCCCACCCGCCGCACACCTGCTGCAGTTTGAGGTACAGAATGTTTGGTGCCAGATGTACAAAACAAAACAGTACGGAAGACAGACTTGTAGCAGCGCCTGATTGCGATGTTCTTATAACGACGATTAGGACGATTTTTTATAGGAAATTCTGATGTCCTACTACGACTCATAGAAAAGAGATGCTAGTTCTGTAAGGCAACTTCATTTTTAATTTTTGTAATAGGTGGTCATATTTGAGGAATTACGTTAGTGGTGAAATCACTTGGCACAGTTAAATAGTTTCCTCATAAGCAGCCACTGTCTATGGAAAATAATGACTCTTCATTTGAAAAAGTTGTCCCGGGATACTTTGCGGTTTTGCTCAGCGAGCCGCGAAAACTTCAAATAATGCAGTAACACGTGCAGACATGCAGCGCCTGGTCAGAAACTATTAGAGCTCCGAAAGAGGTTTTCTAAGCAGTAGGCATAGAATACTTACGTTGAGTAAGTATAATGCACGATTTATATTTTGTTAAGTTTTAGAAGCAGTAGGCTTAGAATACTTACATTGAATAAGTATGAAGCACGATTTATATTTTGTAAAGTACCTAGAAAACGTTAGACTGTGATTTTCACAAATGTTAGTTTGTAACTGATTGCTGCATCTTTTTGGAATTTCAAATAAATGTATGAAAAGAATCTCAATCAGTGATAAAAGCGAATAGTAGTTGGTCTACAGTTATTCTGTTCACGTATTCAAAGATCATGTAGTTCTGAAGGTAGCAGATTAAAATGCGGAGACTGAAACCTTATCTACAACTCGTACAGAAACGAGGCCGCAGCTAAAACAGCTGAGCGGCATTACTCGGCGGTTTGTAATTTCCCAACAACCAAATTCCAATCGTCTACCTTCATCTCATTCTCGAAGATGTAGGATCCGCTGTAAATGATAAGAAGTAGATTGTCCAAGCCCAATGTCCGCCATAGTCTTTTATGTAAAACACTTACACGTGAATAAATTCTGTACATCTTTCTACCAACTGAATAAAATCTTGTACTTCAACCACACTCCGTTCATTTGGACGCTCAGACGAAATACGACTGACAAACACTATAGGAGCCTCACGCAGTTCAGTGAAAACACAAGTGAACACTCTTGAATCTAGTGCTATGCGGTTAGTCAATCGTCCACCGTATCATCTAAAAGCAGCAGCAGTATTTGCATTGCAAAACACGTACACAAATACCATGTAGGCATATTCAGCACTTGAAAATAGGAGGAGCATGCTTCAGCAAGACAGTAAAATACGAAAATAAATCAAAATGCCATTCACAGTTGGAAAATTCAGTTATATAAACTCAAGCACAATTTCACAACTCGATCTTGCGTAAGTTATATGTACCTTATGTCAGAGACTAAGGCCAACTGCAGCTGACCTTAGTCTCTTACATAAGGTACATGTAACTTACGCATATATTTTCCCTTGTGACGCCTATTGCATCATGTGACGTAATAAGGCCAATACTTCTGAAGAAGATACTTTTACATATATCGAAACCATCGTCACGGGATAATAAAACTTTATTTGCAACTGACTCGCTGATTTTTCAATCTGTTCTAATTGGTACGTCCATAATTATTAGGTGAAAACTCATAAAGCTTTTAAATTAAAAAGTTATTAACATTCCTCGTCCTTATTTTTCATGTCTACATATTTGCAGCGGTCTGTCGCTAGAGGGCTCCGAATTGTAGCGTACAAAGTAGCCGTGAGTAACGTAACTTTGTCGGTGCGTCGGTGCAAGGAAAGGTCAGGTTGTGGCTCCATCAACAAAGTTTAACGCTCTACGGTGACAGTATCGATAAACTGGTCTCTCGTTGGGAAAAATCTGTTCTTCGCTAGGCTCACTACGAGTATGTTGAGAATTAAATTTGTAGACACGGAGAATAATGGCAAAGAACGTTAATAACGTCCGTTTTATTTTAAAATCTTTGATTTCCCACATACAAAAGTTAAGATCCATAACTTTTCAGCACGCCCTCGTGGTAAATGCATCTCGCACTGAAGTCCATGCTAAATTTTTATCTTTAGTAAAACATATCCAATCTTAGAAATTTTGCATTCTTTTAAATTTGGCATGTTTTTTAATTGCTTCTGCAACAGTGCTCGGATTTGTTTTGTGTCCTATACACTTGCTACGCTCGGCATACACTGTTGTTGTTGTGGTCTTCAGTCCAGAGACTGGTTTGATGCAGCTCTCCATGCTACTCTATCCTGTGCAAGCTTCTTCATCTCCCAGTACCTACTGCAACCTACATCCTTCTGAATCCGTTTAGTGTGTTCATCTCTTGGTCTCCTTCTACGAATTTTACCCTCCACGCTGCCCTTCAGTACTAAATTGGTGATCCCTTGATGCCTCAGAATATGTCCTACCAACCGATCCCTTCTTCGTCAAGTTGTGCCACAAATTTCTCTTCTCTCCAGTTCTATTCAATACCTCCTCATTAGTTATGTGATCTACCCATCTAACCTTGCCGGCCGGGGTAGCCGAGCGATTCTAGGCGCTACAGTCTGGAACCACGCGACCGCTACGGTCGCAGGTTCGAATCCTGCCTCTGGCATGGATGTGTGTGATGTCCTTAGGTTAGTTAGGTTTAAGTAGTTGTAAGTTCTAGGGGACTGATGACCTCAGAAGTTAAGTCCCATAGTGTTCAGAGCCATTTGAGCCATCTAACCTTCAGCATTCTTCTGTAGAACCACATTTCGAAAGCTTCTAGTCTCTTTTTGTCTAAAATATTTATCGTCCACGTTTCACTTCCATACATGGCTCACTCCATACAAATACTTTCAGAAACGACTTCCTGACACTTAAATCTATACTCGATGCTAACAAATTTCTCTTCTTCGGAAACGCTTTCCTTGCCATTGCCAATCTACATTTTATATCCTGTCTATTTTGACCATCATCAGTTATTTTGCTCCCCAAATAGCAAAACTCCTTTACTACTTTAAGTGTCTCATTTCCTAATCTAATTCTCTCAGCATCATCCGACTTAATTCGACTACATTCCATTATCCATGTTTTGCTTTTGTTGATATTCATCTTATATCCTCCTTTCAAGACACTGTCCATTCCGTTCAGCTGCTCTTCCAGGTCCTTTGCTGTCTCTGACAGAATTTCAATGTCATCGGCGAACCTCAAGTTTTTATTTCTTCTCCATGGATTTTAATTCCTACTCCAAATATTTCTTTTCTTACACAAAGTGGTCAAATAACAGTTACCTTCAGAATGAAACTTTCACTCTGCAGCGGAGTGTGCGCTGATATGAAACTTCCTGGCAGATTAGAACTGTGTGCCGGACCGAGACTCGAACTCAGAACCTTTGCCTTTCGCCGGCAAGTGCTCTACGTTCGAGTCTCGCCCCGGCACACAGTTTTAATCTGCCAGGAAGTTACAGTTACCTTCACTAGATTTGTGTGGATAAATAATGAGTTTAAAACAAATCGCATAAAAGAATGGATAAACTTAACAGATACCCATCATCATACAATTGTAATGAATGACAGTGCTTACAACCTCAAGTACCTCTGCAAAAAATGGGACTTATTGGCAAATTCTCGTACAAAAATGCTAACATTCTGAAGTATTTCGTTATAAAGATTAGCCTTTTGACAAAAAAAATTGTCACATCAGTTAATAAAAGAACCAACTAAGCCGAGAAGTTACCACGGGCCACAATGTATTAAATCAGTTGTCAAAACTACAATAAATTCGATTATGGTCCAAGATTTTAATAATCATCTTGTGGCTTTTCGTTTACAATAGCCAAATCAATTAGGTGTAGCCGCCAATTTTTCTGGAATCTGGGCGCACTGCTGAGGCTCTACCTCACTTCTGCTTGCATCGCTTCTCCACTATCAAAGTGAAGTCCTCGAAGGTGTTCATTAAGATATGTAAACAGATGAAAATCGGATGGCGCCAAGTCGGGACTGTGTGGAGGATGATCGATGACAGTGAACCCAAGGCGTCAGACTGCTGAAGATGTCGTAGAGCTCGTGTATGATCTGGGATTGTCATGCTGACAAAGAGCACGCTCCAAGCGTGGACGAACTCTCCAATATTAAAAACGCGATTACAGCACGCTGCTTCTCACGCACCGACATAGTTACGTTACACACCCCCTTGTTACACGCTACAGTTCGAAGGTCTCTAGCGGGAGAGGACTGAAAATATGAAGATATGATCAATAAAGTGACTAATAACCGCGAATGGCTGCGGTGATGACCGGCTCATGACGTTTTACAAGACCATCCTTTACCCGGTAGCGTGGAAACTCGAACACGTACTGACTTTGCCCTGTGGCCAATTTCTTAGAAAAGAGTTCCCCTGGCGAAACGTGATCCTCAAACCTGCTGCTGAGACGCTTTTGGAAAGCTACCATCTGTAACTGTGATATGACAATGCTTCTGGGGTACATTTTAGTAGCTGTTTATGCTCCACGATAAACGTCGGAACCGTTAATAGTAAATATTCGGCATTGTGGTTCCAATCGGAGAAACAATACGCTATAATCTGTAGCACCAAATCTGTAGGTAGTCGTTGCAGGGGGTTTTAGAAACTTTCTTATCCTATAGTTTGGTCTGCACTGAGTGAGAACTGATGAAATGCAATTCCAAATCAGGAAAAAAGAGGAATCGAGCACCAATGTACGAGGGTAAGTCATTTATTATCCGCAAAGTAGCTATAAAATTTTATTTTAATCAAATAGGAAACTTACAACAACATCATTTTTCGACATAATCTCCTTGCGTTTCAACACACTTGGTCCATCGTTGTACAAGCTTCGTGATGTCCTTATAAAAGAAGGTTCTCGGTTGAGCTGCGAGCCAGGAATGCACCGCTTCTTTCACTGCTTTGTCCGAGGCAAATCGACGGCCCCTTAATGCCTGTTTGAGTGGACTGAACAAGTGATAGTCAGAAGGGGCAAGATTGGAACTATATGGAGGATGATCCAGCACTTCAAATTTGAGTTTCTGGAGCGTTTCAGCAGTGTGGCCAGCAGTATGCGGACGGGCACTGTCGTGCAACAACACACCTTTTGACAGCAATCCTCGGCGTTTACTTCGTTTTGCAGGCTATAGCCTGGCAGTAAGAGTCTCATTGTAATGTACACTGTTTATTGTTGTGCCTCTTTCCTTATAATGTTCCAGTAGTGCATCCGAAAAAGTCGTACTCATCAGTTTTCCTACCGACGGTTGGGTATTGAACTTTTTCTTGCACGGCGATTTTGGATGTTTCCATTCAATGCTCTGCCGTTTACTCTCCGGCTCGTAATGGTGGATCCATATTTCGTCACCAGTAATGACCCAGTCTAAGAAGTTGCCCTCTTCGTTACCATAGCGATCCAAATGTTTTTTGCAGATGTCCAAGCGCGTTCGTTTATGCAACTGTGTGAGTTGTCTTGGGACCCATCATGCAAAAACTTCATGAAACCCAAGTGTGATGTGGATGATTTCGTAGGCAGAACCGTGAATAATTTGCAGACGATGTGCCAATTCGTCAGTAGTTAATCGTCTGCCTAAGAGAATCATTTCACGTGAACGCTCGATGGTTTCTTCATTTGTGGCGGTAAACGGTCGTCCGGGTCCTTATTCGTGCGTAACACTTGTGCGACCATTCCGGGATTTTTCGATCCATTTGTAGACATTCCGCTGTGGCAAAACACTGTTCCCGTGCTGTACTGGAAGTCTTGCATGGACGTCGGTCGCTGATACGCCTTCCGACCACAAAAAACGGATCACTGAACGTTGCTCTTCTTTGGTGCAAATAGACAGCGGAGCAGCCGTGATTAACAGCACAGCAGCGATAACGAAACTAACCTAGCAGTTTGAAAATTGCAAAGAAATAACAACAAATGAACAAAGCATGCGTCATCAACGTAAAACGACAGTACTACCAAAATAAACAAAAATATAACTAAATTGCGGATGATAATGACTTACCTTCGTACATCAACCTGTAAGGGGCAGTCAAATGATAACAGAACACCCATCGCAATGGTCCATGTAATCGTTGCCTTTAAAACTAATCACCACATGCGTTAAGACATTTACCCCATTGTGAGACCACATTATCAATTCTTGTTTCGTACAGCGCGGTCGGCTGCTGACGGATCCACTCCTGCACCCACTACTGCACTTTCTCGTCCAACTAAAATCGGCGTTCACGTGTGTCTTTCGTCAGATGGTTAAAGATATGAAAATCACACGGTGAAATGTCCGGGTTGTATGGAGGATCTTGCAGTGTTTCCCAGCCAAACCGCTGAAGCGTAGCCTTCGACCGATTGGGAATGTGGGGATTCCGTCAGACAGCATTCCGACAGCCCGAGGGCAAACGACAAAGCCAGCACTGGAAACATCCCACTTCTCCCAAGCCTAAGATACCAAAAACCGTTCACACAAGTTCCGGTAAGGCCATGATGACCTTCTTTTTCGACTGCAGGAGCACTCCGCTTGTCGACTTCGCCGGCCGTTGTGGCCGAGCGGTTGTAGGCGCTTCAGTCGTGCACCGCGCTGCTGCTACGGTCGCAGGTTCGAATCCTGCCTCGGGCATGAATGTGTGTGATGTCCTTAGGTTAGTTATGTTTGAGTAGTTCTAAGTTCTAGGGGACTGATGACCTCAGATGTTAAGTCCCATAGTGCTCAGAGCCATTTGAACCATTTTGTCGACTTCCTCGAGCGTGGAACCACAATCAACGCGGAGCGCTGTGAAGCATTTTGCATAAATTTGCGCCATAAAGGCAAAACATCCGGGAATGCTATCGGACATAATTATCCAGTTGCTCTATAGCTCCCGCTCCAACACTGCTAGTCGTACAAACACTACGCTTCAGTGATTTGTTTGGGGAATGCTACAACATGCTCCATACAGCCCGGATCGGTCACGGTGTGATTTTCAACTCTTAAGCGACCTGAAGAAAGACATACGTGGATGTCGGTATCAGTCAGACTGGGAAGTTCGAAAATAGGTGCAGTTTGGATCAGGCGTTCTACGAGACAGGAGTTGATCATCTCGTCTCCCAGTGGGATAAATGTCTTAACAGGTTTGGTGATTACTTTTGAAGGCTATTCGGTTTTCATTTCACTGCTCTTCATGACATCCGAGGCTACAACAGAGCCTCAGGGAACCTCGCAGCCTTTGCCCTTAGTCATGTGTAGATTACCCAGTCCTTCGTATGAAAGGAACGGGTGTCCACTGGCAGCACATATCTGCGGTAAGAGGTATCAATGTAATCGTCCTTGGAGGCGACTCCACAGACACGATGTTTCGCCGATTCGAGTACTCTGCTGTGTGTTCTGTGGGTAGTGTGGGCTGGGGATAGGTCCGGACCATCTCGAATCGTTGGTCCACACTTACCGTACAGCTGCTTTGGCTGGCTTGCTTCTGATTTGTTCCCCATTCGGCGCTGGTCTGTGGTCCTCATTGATGACTGGTGGTTAAAAGTTCTGCCCTTAGAAGGATCGAAACCTTCATATGGGTTAGTTTTTCAGGACTAGTTACTGGAGCAATTTCTGGAACTTTTGGTAGGTAACCCCATATTTTAAAACTCGAATATTTAGTGACTGCCGAAAGAACTAAGCCTGTACGTAGCGGAATAAATCTTCAAACATTAAAGAACACAGCAGAATGAAGAATGTCAACAAACGAAGAAGTGTATGATCGATATGGAGAACCACACAGCGTATGCAAAATTAAAGCTGTAGGACGTGGGTACGAAGGAGGGTTGGGGTTGGAGGTGTCTGTATGAATTTAGATTCTGGCTTGTGCAGGGAAGCGATTTGACATTCAAACATCACTAAAATTGCAGATATAGGCGTCTTCATGCTCTACCGGTTTATCATCAAGATAAATGTAATAATTGTAGAAAGGGAACTCATAATCCACATGACAAATAGCCATTTAATGTTGTGCAGGTAAGCGATTTGACATTCAAACATCACAAAAATTGCAACTGTTGGCCTCTGTATGCCTTACTGATTGGTTATGAAGGGAAATGTAGATATTGTAGCAAGGAAAGTCGTAATGCACATGACAAATAGTCATTTAATACTCTTTTGAGTATGTACAATATCAAAATAGTTTAATTAACAGTGACCTATGCACAACCCAGTATCAGATGATGGATCATTGGAGGACCGCTGATATTCTCGTCTGTGCATGCCGTGGGAAAGGCAAAGGAAACGTAAATGCATTCCTCTCCAGCAGTTGCGGTTCTAAGATCATATAGTCGGATAGTACTAGGAACAATTGCGGTGATAGTTTGTTATGACTACCAAATGGCTCTTGATGAGTTGGAACGAAATCAAACCCACGTATTACGAGGTGCATTCAAGTTCTAAGGCCTCCGATTTTTTTTCTAATCAACTACTCACCCGAAATCGATGAAACTGGCGTTACTTCTCGACGTAATCGCCCTGCAGACGTACACATTTTTCACAACGCTGACGCCATGATTCCATGGCAGCGGCGAAGGCTTCTTTAGGAGTCTGTTTTGACCACTGGAAAATCGCTGAGGCAATAGCAGCACAGCTGGTGAATGTGCGGCCACGGAGAGTGTCTTTCATGGTTGGAAAAAGCCAAAAGTCACTAGGAGCCAGGTCAGGTGAGTAGGGAGCATGAGGAATCACTTCAAAGTTGTTATCACAAAGAAACTGTTGCGTAACGTTAGCTCGATGTGCGGGTGCGTTGTCTTGGTGAAACAGCACACGCGCAGCCCTTCCTGGAAGTTTTTGTTGCAGTGCAGAAAGGAATTTGTTCTTCAAAACATTTTCGATGGATGCACCTGTTACCGTAGTGCCCTTTGTAACGCAATGGGTAAGGATTACGCCATCGCTGTCCCAGAACATGGACACCATAATTTTTTCAGCACTGGCGGGTACCCGAAATTTTTTTGGCGGCGGTGAATCTGTGTGCTTCCATTGAGCTGACTGGCGCTTTGTTTCTGGATTGAAAAATGGCGCCGGCCGAAGTGGCCGTGCGGTTAAAGGCGCTGCAGTCTGGAACCGCAAGACCGCTACGGTCGCAGGTTCGAATCCTGCCTCGGGCATGGATGTTTGTGATGTCCTTAGGTTAGTTAGGTTTAACTAGTTCTAAGTTCTAGGGGACTAATGACCTCAGCAGTTGAGTCCCATAGTGCTCAGAGCCCATTGAAAAATGGCATCCACGTCTCACCCATTGTCACAACCGGCGAAAAGAAAGTCCCATTCATGCTGTCGTCGCGCGTCAACATTGCTTGGCCACATGTCACACGGGTAGCCATGTGGTCGTCCGTCAGCATTCGTGGCACCCACCTGGATGACACTTTTCGCATTTTCAGGTCGTAATGCAGGATTGTGTGCACAGAACCCACAGAAATGCCAACTCTGGAGGTGATCTGTTCAACAGTCATTCGGCGATCCCCCAAAACAATTCTCTCCACTTTCTCGATCATGTCGCCAGACCGGCTTGTGCGAGCCCGAGGTTGTTTCGGTTTGTTGTCACACGATGTTCTGCCTTCATTAAACTGTCGCACCTACGAACGCACTTTCGACACATCCATAACTCCATCACCACATGTCTCCTTCAACTGTCGATGAATTTCAATTGGTTTCACACCACGCAAATTCAGAAAACGAATGATTGCACGCTGTTCAAGTAAGGAAACCGTCGCCATTTTAAGTATTTAAAACAGTTCTCATTCTCGCCGCTGGCGGTAAAATTCCATCTGCCGTATGGTGCTGCCATCTCTGGAACGTATTGACAATGAATGCGGCCTCATGTTAAAATAATGCGCATGTTTCTATCTCTTTCCAGTCCGGAGAAAAAAAATCGGAGGCCTTAGAACTTGAATGCACCTCGTAGATGTTGATATGATCACTTCATGTGGTAAAAACATCAATATTTGAGGTAAACTACGATCCATTTGTGAACTAAGAGTTAGAAATTTACTGATGGTACAGAAATTTATCTGATGAAAATTTCGCTGCCTAATCGAACCTACCACGCAACTGGCAGAGAAATGCTTACCACCAACTTGTTAGAATCGCCTCTGCAATCAGTGTGCCCACCTGTCTGGATCTGACATATTCTAAGCCCGGCTGTGGTCATCAGAAAGCTCCTCACATCAAAGTACTGCGCCTGCAAACCTCGCGCCCGGTGTTGAAGTCTTTCCTCTTCCGAGACTAAAAAGTGAATGTGTTGTAATTTACTATCTGTGTTCTACCTTGGCTCTGCCTAAAGAACCCGTATATTCCTTGCTGCGCAATGTCAGGCAATAACAATTGCTGTGCTAATTGTATGGGTGAGATTTTGTAATTTATCTCCCATCCACATTAATTTTTAGTGTCTGTCCAGTAGGGCAGAGAGAAGCATAAATCATGACGTCCCCTCCTAGAAACTCGAACGGAATATTACCAGGTAAGATTAGAGAGAGAAAGACAATAGAGACTGAAAGAGACAGCGCTTGTCTTGTGCCCCCAAGGTCTGGGTACCAAACTTGGTGGAGGAATTTGATATTTCCTCAGAACATACCTTGCATCATAATTGTAAAGGGAGTCTCTCCATCGATTATTGGAGTCGAGACTTGTCCGAATGCCTGTCTGGGGAAAATTATTTGTTTGAACATGCCTTCCCCTGAAACTAACAGACGACGCTGTACGGAATGCTCCCATTGTTAGTGGATACAGAGAATGGGTAACTGCAATCTGGCGGCTCCTGAAAGCGTCGCCATAGGACTCCTTTTTGCCTTCAGGTAGAACGACCTACGTACGCTGGTGATCAAAATTAAAGCGACAAACGTAAATTTTGAAATGTTGTGTTTATTTTGCTACAAAACAGTATAAACAGGTGATAGTGAAATAGAAACAATGTAATGAACGCAGAACGTAAACAGCTGCAATATGCATAACGGAAGGCAAAAATTTTCTTCCTTTTCTTTTTCAAGTTAACGGATCTGCACACACATTCTGGCAACTGGTTAATCTGCTCAGTATGGGGTGTGGCCACCTCTGGAAGCAATACACACCTGAAAACGGCGGCGTACGCTGTGAATGATGTCATTGATCTCATGTTGAGGCAATAACGCCAATATTCCTAGAGAGTTGCTCGCAACTCTTAGAGAGCGGTTGGTGGACGCTGACGTGATGCAACCTGTGTCCCTAAGGCGCCCCAGACGTGCTCTATGGAATTCAAATCGGAAGAGCTAGAGGCCAAGCCATGCGTACAATATTTTTCGTTTCCAATAAAACATCAACGGCTTTTACTCTATGAGGTCGATCATTATCGTCCATTAGTACGAGGTCTGGGCCCGCACCACCTCTCAACAGCCACACATGAGGTCCAAGATCTTGTCAGGATACCTAACAGCAGTTAAATCTTGCCGATTCACCCACACAATTTCATGTGGTCAACATAATCCCTGCCCACAACATTAGGGATCCTCATCGATATTTGTCTCCTTCCACAATGTTTGGGCCTCGAAATCGTGTTCCACGCGAAAGCATCGAGAATCACTCTCCAGATCAAATCTGGACTCATATGTGAAAAGAACATCAGCCTACTGTACGACCGCCCAGTTGGCATGTTGACAACTCCACTCTAGACGTTGCCTTCTGTGAAGACGCGCCAAAGGTACATATACAGCAGGTCTCCAACAATGAAGGCCACTCTGCCGAAGCCTTCTGTACACTGCCTGGATGCAACACATCCAGTGGATGCTGAGAGGTCAGATGACAGTTGCTGAGAAGTACTTAGGCGGTACCGTCGTGCCCTTACGTCCAAATAACGGACCTCTCTTTCTGATAACGGATGTGGTCGGCCCCGTCCTGGTCTTCGGGGTACTGTTTCGGTCTCCATAAATTGTTGCCGCTTCCGAGAAACGACAGAACGGTACACACTAAGCCATCGGGCTACATCAGTTTGCGACTGTCCTGCTTCCATTCTTCTTGTGGCCCTGCACCCCAGAGAGTCTGACAGGCGTCTTCATTGTTCCGTACTGAACTGTCAGTGACTGTATACACAGCTGAAGAGAGACTACCGGCAAACACTACCCCTTTTGCTAGTTACCCTGACGTCATCGTTGGCGTGGTTGTCTATGGACCGAAATGCAATTTTCCGTGCAGAACACGATTGTTGGGACATTTGTTAACAGTTTGTATGATGATACGGTGAATTAGACACAAGATGGGGAAACAGCGACTCGTTGCTTTAATTTTGGACGCCAGTGTAGTAGAGTGGTGCGGCCAGCACAGTTTACAGCGTGTTCCTTGCGAGGTGAGTGTCTTCCGTGAGGGATGAGCCCTTCCTTCACAGGAACTCGTACCTGCCAGAGCCTCTCTCTAGGCTGAGGCTAAACGCCAACATTTACGGAATTTATATACCGTAACTCGAATAATAAAACTATCAACAGCTGTTCATACTCTGACTAGGCAAGGAACTCCTTCCACGTTTAAGATCAGAGGCTGGAAACGGATAATCTCCTGTACTGATCGTACGCAACTGCTTGTGATAATTATAATCTTCTTACTCAGTGAAGCCGGTACATGAATAAAAATTTTATTACTCAGCTAGCGAAGAGGGATTGCTGTTCATGCAGCTACCCAGCTGGTAATTTAGTGCGGCCCTTAGAAAAGTAGGAGACTTCTTTGGATTGGAGATGCATTTCAAGCTTCAGAGGAAAGGAAAATCTGTCAGTACGTATAATATGCACCGAACGCTCACAAGGAAAAAGACTTCGTTGAAGACCAAGATTATGCTACTTTGAAAATATCAGAGAGGATATCAAAACATTACATGTGATCAAGTGGAAAAGTAAATGCCAAGATGAAACTACTTGGCAAAGAATTCTGATGGCATCAGGTAAGAGCTTTCATTGCTTCTGAAACTTGCTAATAATAACAATAATAATAATTCTATAAAATTAGCAAAATTGTGTTACATCAAAGCAACACAAATATTTGTGCCCTATCAAGTTAACTTAGAAATAAGAATGAATTTTGAAGCCATATTATTTGTTATTCCTGTAGTCTGAACATTACGGTTGCTACGAGAAGTATAAAAATGATCGGTGTTACTGATAAAAAAAGTGTCGTAACGGCGAGGTGCTGTAGGATCAAATGGTTTAAATGGCTCTGAGCACTATGGGACTTAACATCTTAGGTCATCAGTCCCCTAGAACTTAGAACTACTTAAACCTAACTAACCTAAGGACTTCACACACAGCCATGCCCGAGGCAGGTTTCAAACCTGCGACTGTAGGGGTCACGCGGTTCCAGACTGTGGCGCCTAGAACCGTTCGGCCATCCCGGCTGGCCTGCTGTAGGATCCGACAAAGTCGCTTGCTGCCAGTTCCACCGGGCGGCCTTTTATTTCCCTACCACAAATCCTTCCTTGCGATTGTTCCTAGCTCATATCTTTAAATTGTGTTTCATTCAGTTCATTTTGAAAACCGGAATGAATGGTTCAAATGGCTCTGGGCACTATGGGACCTAACATCTGTGGTCATCAGTCCCCTAGAACTACTTAAACCTAACTAACCTAAGGACATCACACAACGCCCAGTCATCACGAGGCAGAGAAAATCCCTGACCCCGCCGGGAATCGAACCCGGGCGCGGGAAACGAGAACGCTACCGCACGACCACGAGCTGCGGACGAACAGAAACGGGAATCACAGTGTTGCTCACTCTTATTTTGCAAACATTTAATGATTCCAAGAAAGAGACGAAGCAGATTAGCGTTTAATGAGCCTTTAACGATGAAGTCATTAACCGTAAGGCGCAGAACAAACCAGAGAAGTATAAACAAATATACTAGTACTGTTTTATTTTTTATTTATTTTCTTTTTGGAGAGAACCATCTTGGAAGTAGCCTTAAGCGTTATAGGTAAACCATGGAATACCTCAGTGTGGATGGCGGGAAGGGATTTTAACCTCACTCCCGTTGTAGGTGAGTCCAGTGAGTTAGCCAGTGCACCACTTCATTTGGCGACGCACACGTTCAAGACTTTTTCTTCTCCATGGATTCAATGCACAGTTCTGATAAATTTTAGAAATAGCTCCCTACCACAAGTCACTGATAATTCCTTAGTTGGTTTTGCAAACATACTGCTGGAAAACATAATATAATTTTGTAACCAAAAAAATTTTCCACAAAGTTAACCGAAATCATATTTTTCATTATTTTGCTGTTAATAAACAGGAAAAGTGTGTTGTTCAAATTGAGTCAGCTGATTTCAACTTCAATGCCCATTTTCAGTGATCAGTGCAAGAAGATAACTCAGAAATATGCGTCTATACTTGGATTAAAATCAGTTTATGATTGATATTCCAGCGAATTTTGTTCCTTCTCAGGCGCCACATGCTCCTTGCATCACCTGCTTTGTAGGTGCAAGTGTTGTAGCTCCCTGCCAAGGAAGGCTGGCTGTACGCCGGCGACACTGCTCCGCACCACTTCAGCCCGTTAATCACAGTTCCTTTTATCAGAACTACAGTATCCAAATAAAACCTGCAGCTGCACAAAAATGAACGTTTTGCTGGAATATATACTGAAGTTGATTTTGCAGTAAACATTGTCTTTCCATACTCAGGCTCTCGGGGTAGCCGTGCGGTCTGAGGCATCTCGTCACGGTTCGTTCGGCTGCCCCCGCCGGAAGTTCGAGTCCTCCCTCGGTCATGGGTGTGTGTGTTGTCCTTAGCCTACGTTAGTTTAATTAGAGTGTAATCCTAGGGACCGATAACCTCAGCAGTTTGGTCTCATAGTCCTTAGCACAAATTTCCAGCACTCAGGCTCTTACACAGATATTATTGAGATTTAATATGGAAATGCACTGGAACTTGCTATATCGACTCCAGAATATTTGCAACAAAGTCGTACACTTGTACGCAGCTGCAGATGAATTTTGGATGTACAAGGTGCGGCGCTTAAATCCGCACAGATGAAACTTTTTTATAAGCAAATTTATTAAAACAAAATTCAAATGAAAATAAAAATCCTTTTACATATGAGTAGTGCTATCTTTCAAGAGTAACATAACTCGATGTAAGCCCCTTCAGCTGCAATGACCGCCTCCAATCTTGTCCTGAAGCGATCGCACTCACTCTTTAAAACAGCGTCCATACTCGCGAATGCTGCTTCGATAGCGGTACGTAGAGATTTATGGTAACTCTTTCGACTACGCTCCAAACGTAGTAGTCGAGAGGGTTCAAATCCGGGCTATTCGGGGACCAGAACTCTTTTGATCAGAACATGCCAACGTTATTCGAGAGCCAGTTGCGGACTAAATGGCTCTGTATCAGCCGGTGCAACCTCCTGTTGAAAGACATATTGTCTCCTCGAAGTCACAGTTACCATCCACGGTTTCAAGACATTCGTCAAAACTTGCAGTTAAACTTCTTTTGTCACAGTTTGTCCCTATTCAAAGAAATATGACGGCATGAGATCACCCTCACTGGACACAACACCTAGGACCTGAACCCCATACTTCTCCGAAGAATTGTAGTTGTATACAATATCGTAAAGAGCTGATCTCGGGTACCCGAAGAATGCCCGAAGAATCGAATTATTTCAGTGGACGAACGCCCAGCGTGAAGACTTTCGGTAACCGCGTGTCTTCAGTTGTACTCCGCACTTGTCCGTAATACATCAGCTATCGTGAGGTTCCGACTCTTTACTAGATGCCTATGGCTTTCAAGGACGTCAATCGCAACCTCCGGCGGAACTACGGGATAGGGGGAAACTCAAATTGAAATTTGTCTGAATTTAAGCGCCGCACCCTGGATCTACTAAAGTTACAGCCAATATCTCAAGTGTTCAAAACATTGGTGAATACCACAAACTAACGAGGCGTTCATATATCCGGAAATAACTGACTGAAACTAGGAACAGCTGCGTAAACATGCAGTCAGAATTTAGATAGTGTTGCTCTGCGTCTCCCTTGTAGTGTTCTGAGCAAGTCTTTGCTCATGAATCATAGCTATTATTATTATTAGACGTCAAGGATCTCAAACCATGGGCAAAAACAGCAATGAAGAGGAGTGGAAATGCTACTCTTATTTTAAGGGCCAGCCTTGAAGAGTGGAATACGGAGAGCTTATTACACTTTTTACAGTGAGAGGTGTAATTAGACTCGTGGCCGTGCGGTAGCGTTTTCGCTTCCCGCGCCCGGGTTCCCGGGTTCGAGTCCCGGCGGGGTCAGGGATTTTCTCTGCCTCGTGATGACTGGGTGTTGTGTGATGTCCTTAGGTTCCTTAGGTTTAAGTAGTTCTAAGTTTTAGGGGACTGATGACCATAGATGTTAAGTCCCATAGTGCTCAGAGCCATTTGATTTTTGTAGTTAGACTAAGCGAGATTTGGCTCGCGGAACAGTTCCGCGGGATCGTACTGTGAGACAGTTCTCTGGCCCTTTCATTTTTATAGACTGAACCATTGCGTGAAACAAATACGAAAACCGTGAACAAGGTAACCACGTCGGCGCACTCGATCGTACCTCCGACTGCTGCAACCGAGTTGCAACGAGTTCCTCACGAAGACGCTGTATTTGAAATAGAAAACGAAACGACGACGCTGCTGTTGGAATAAGGGAGTAGTCCATCAGGGATACTAATGTCGTAAACAGAGTATCTGTGAAAGGACAGTGGAACCTGTAGACGATACCATCAGGAACTTAATCCATATGACTGGAAGACATTTTGAATATATTGTGTCACTTATCAGTCTGAAAATCGAAAATATGGATATGAAGTTAAGAGAAGCAGGAACTGCCCGAGAAAGAGCGGCACGATAGGCACTGACAGGAATGGGGATATGATTCAGGAAACACTGACAACTGATCAACCAACAACACCGTTCCTCCATCTTTGCAATAAGCAACAAAGGGATTGTGAATGCACAAGAACATTATTTAGCAGATTACTTCGTTTTAAATTATACGTTCCCCTGTCAGAACAAATACTGATTAAAAAATATACTTATTTCGCTTCTAGCTGTGTCCAGACCTGATTTCAGATTGTCTTTGTCCCTTAAAGGGACCAAGTATTTGTAAGCTAATCACTTTTATCCACGTACGTTCTCACTACCTCCAAAAAACAATTGTTTTCGTCAATATAACTTTATGAAAACCAATAAACAAGAATTCTATAAATATTATAAAATGACAAATAAATATGCATACAGATACAATAGACAATTTTCATGTCTAATTCAGTGATCCTGCCGTTATTCTTCCTCGCTTCTGTATGTCCTCAACAGAATTTTTAATACTGATTACAGACTGTCATGTGAGATGCCGCAACCACATAATTTTTTAAACACTTACTGCAAATAGTCTCAGTTGCAAATCCTCACAAACGATAATTAGTTTCGATCACTTAATGATCGTCTTCAGATGCGATTCATCAGGAGTTGTGAAAAGTGATTACTTTGTAAAAGAACACAGTCGCTAGGTGAAAATAACTGGAACAGTGTTCATAGCCATCATTTTACGCGAAACGAGGAACTTTGTTTCGCACCCAAAACCTGACATTAGTGTGGCTCGCAGCTAAACAGTCTCATGCAACATATTTGGTTTATAATACACGAGACTGGCCTCACGAATTTGTTGCTCCAGACTGTTTCACATAAGCTAAAACCAGTTTCAGGAATTATATACGTTTACACAATGAGGAGTGAGTTATTGATTTTTATAACATACAAACAGTTCATTTAAAGTTATACCCGCTGACAATTGTGAAATTTGTGATGAAATGGAGTAGTATACTTCCATCTTTCTTTGATACATGTGCCGTATTGATCTGCTGCAGAATGAATCTTCCCTCAGTTATTGGAAATTACAAGCCACCATTCTGGCTAGCAAGACTGTTCCCAGCGAATGCCCGAAGATTGTTCTGAAAGTCGAACGTACATCTTCATTTTCAAGAAACTGCGTAAGAAAATCGATGTTCCGACTTTTCAGTCCTTCATGACAGCAGCTATTCATCCCATTCCTTTGCTCCCATCCCTAGTTTCCAAGCCGAAATTTCAGTTTTCCTCTAACTTCATTTCTGGAAACGTCGCCAGTTCCTCCATGTCGATGGTAACATCGAGATATCTCTTCAGAGAAGGCTCCAGAACTAACTTACGCAGCAGTTGAACCCATTAATATTCGAACTAGCTGTGGAGTGTAACTCTAAACCACAGTCTCTCAAATAATGAAACAGTAAAATGACGCTTAGTAGTACGCAGAAATTCTGTAGAACGCAGACCATAATTTCCACAAAAATGTGTCGTTGCTCTGAGATGAGGTATTTAAGAGTAACAGGGCGACCCAACTGTCTTCGGGCTGAATAAGGATCATAGACTCAGTAAACAGGGTGTTACAAAAAGATACGGCCAAACTTTCAGGAAACATTCCTCACACACAAATAAAGAAAAGATGTTATGTGGACATGTGTCCGGAAACTCTTAATTTCCATGTTAGAGCTCATTTTAGTTTCGTTCATCTACGCTCACTGGAGCACGTTATCATGATTTCATACGGGATACTGTACCTGTGCTGCTAGAACATCTGCCTTTACAAGTACGACACAACATGTGGTTCATGCGCGATGGAGCTCCTGCACATTTCAGTCGAAGTGTTCGTACGCTTCTCAACAACAGATTCGGTGACCGATGGATTGGTAGAGGCGAACCAATTCCATGGCCTCCACGCTCTCCTGACCCAACCCTCTTGACTTTCATTTATGGGGGCATTTGAAAGGTCTTGTCTACGCAACCCCGGTACCAAATGTAGAGACTCTTCGTGCTCGTATTGTGGACGGCTGTGATACAATACGCCATTCTCCAGGGCTGCATCAGCGCATCAGGGATTCTATGCGACGGAGGGTCGATGCATGTATCATCGCTAACGGAGGACATTTTGAACATTTCCTGTAACAAAGTGTTTGAAGTCACACTGGTAAGTTCTGTTGCTGTGTGTTTCCATTCCATGATTAATGTGATTTGAAGAGAAGTAATAAAATGAGCTCTAACATGGAAAGTAAGCGTTTCCGGACACATGTCCATATAACATATTTTCTTTCTTTGTGTGTGAGAAATGTTTCCTGAAAGTTTGGCCGTACCTTTTTGTAACACCCTGTATACTTCGTGATGTGTCCACTGTCGGCGAGCACAAGTAAACTGCACTTCATATTTCTGACACGAGAGCACAGCAGGGTGCAGTTAGGTAAGCTGGACAGGAGGGGAGCACATACGAAGCACCCGCAACATGTGAAAAAAACTTCTTGAATGTGCAAAGTCCATTGGCAATATGTCAAATATTATAGCTACAGTGAATCTGTGAAATCGCTTCAATCATTTACAATAACCTTGTATTATCGGGAGAGATTAAAATCTTTGACCTATGTGACTAGTAGCTACACTATATAATTATTACAGCTTCAGACTAACACAGTGCCGCAAAACAAAACCTTCAAACGAGACACCAACATCAAACCATCACAAACTCGAAGTCAATTCCTGATTGAAAAAAAGGCCTATGACCATTATGTTAACTGTATATCAGGTGTTTGGTTTCTTGTTTAACGTGAAACATGCTTTGTTGCAGTTATGGTAGAAAAAGAAGTGCCCTGCGTTAATGTCTTCGTGTGAGTCTTTGACTTATCTTTGTTATTACTAGCCAAGTGTGATACAAATTTGGTCTTTTCTGATACGTGTTCATAGTCTGGTAAAGACTATAGCGTGCAGTTTAGAGGTGTGAGTAGCCATCCTCCTTTTATCATATCCATTATCAAACGATAACTGTCCTTTTTTAATATTGGCACTTCCGATACCTTTCTTTCTCATAAATACTTCATTCTGGGTTTCTGTTCGATTATATTTATGATTACGGCTTCATTCAAGTAACATGGAAGTTTCCCATAGCAGCCGGCCGATATTTCATGCGATGCAAATCTCCAAAGTGCATATTGGAGGGTTGGTCATAAAGTTTTAATTATCAACTCGAAAAAATTAAGTACGCAATTTGATTTGTTCGGGGTAATAACTAAAGCTTTGTGACCATCCCTCATAACTATAGTGAACAAAGTGTCAACAGTCGATTTGAACTCCATTTGAACATAACTATTTGCGTTACCAAGTGCGTATTACCCAACTGGTGGAAACATCTTTTCCATGTCTTACCAAACGATATCATCTCGGTTTCCACTACAGCCTTATCACGGCTGACGTATTTTTGTCCCACATCAGATCTTCTGATGCAGTGTGCACCTGTTTCCTGTTGACCTTATTTACATGTGATTTCTTTTGTAAATAGCTAATTAGTTTCAAGGAAAATGTAGATCACTGAATTGAAAGCATGAGAACCACATTAACACTTCCTTATCGATTGAATTTCGCTATCTCGCGCAATATTATATACTAGGTCAATGAGATAAGTAGTTAGAAAGATTCTTGTCTCTGTAAGCGCTTTGTGCCAGATACTACTGAGAACTCAAGTGAGCAGAGATCCTTACACATCTATATCTTACTTACTTGCCAACCGATAAAGCTTTCCTTGCGGCAGCAATCTGTTTACCTCTTTACGTCGTAAACTCTCGTTAACCTACAAGTGGAAACTTCATGAAACTTTGGAGTTGCGGGAGCTTTACCCTTAGTTGCGCTTGGTAATTAACAACAACTTTTACAGCTGCTTAGTTACTGGCTTGACAGAGTCACAGACAGGGAATGTTTACAAGCAGCTGATGTATTATTATTGTTTTATGGACATAACAGCTAAAAACAAACTTTTATTTTCAATCAGGTATCAATAATCCTTTATCTGTTTAGGATGACTTCCTGATTCTAATTCTGCCACATTTGTTATTCTTAGAGAACGTGTATTTTGAATGCCGCTAACGTAAAATAACAGCAAGGAATGGATAATGAAAGGAACGGGAATTTTTCATAATGTCAAGGTGGGACCAGTAGCATGCGTATCTGCAATTCGCGTGTGGAACGAGCAAATACGACTGTATATATTCTTCCTTTCAATTCTCCATTTGTAATCCCATATTGTCCGTAGTTGCTTTATAACTGTTGAAGGTATTTGGTTTCCGTCTTTGGAATGATAAGAACATGCTTGTTTTTGTCACCAAAGGCGTTTCGTTTTATTGAAATAAAACATCAGCAGTGATTTATAATGGAAGATACAATTTGGCTTGCTTTCTAGATCAAAAGCAGTTCTTTACAAATGATGTAGTTTTTGCTTATGGTATGTTATGTCTCGTTTTCGCTCACATCGGGAAACGCCGTCTGCTTGCACGTTTTTGAAGTATCCCTTCGTTTGGCACTGTTGATTCTGACTTAATCTCACATTGTTTTGCAGATCTACAAGTTTCTTGATATGAAACACGCCAAGATGTTGCGCCAGTACTGTCCGTTTGTATTTGCCTGGGTAAATATGTCTCTGTATTGTGCAGTGTTACGAACTGTCTATATGCTTCTGCGCGTCCGAATGTCCCTTGCGGTTTTCTCGTTATCCCTACACAATATCTACATTGGTGGCAGCAGAAACATCACACATTACCATCACTAAACATTTGTGTTGACTGTTACGTAACTTTGCTTAAAATGAAAACAAGTGTTACGGCTTGATAAAACATGAAAAAGGAATATCTTTATTTATATAATACGTTCTACATCCTCAGGATCTCCTCAATTCGAGTTTCCAGAAGGAAGAATTTCTCGAACATAACAAACCAAGGATGGCTAGAGGACAAATGTAAGGATGTAGAGGCTGCCTACAGGAAAATTAAAGAGACCTTTGGAGAAAAGAGAACCACTTGTATGAATATCAAGAGCTCAGATGGAAACCCAGTCCTAACCAAAGAAGGGAAAGCAGAAAGGTGGAAGGAGTATATAGAGGGTCTATACAAGGGCGATGTACTTGAGGACAATATTCTGGAAATGGAAGAGGATGTAGATGAAGATGAAATGGGAGATACAATACTGCGTGAAGAGTTTGACAGAGCACTGAAAGACCTGAGAGGAAACAAGGCCCCCGGAGTAGACAACATTCCATTAGAACTGCTGACGGCCATGGGAGAGCCAGTCCTGACAAAACTCTACCATCTGGTGAGCAAGATGTATGAAACAGGCGAAATCCCCTCATACTTCAAGAAGAATATAATAATTCCAATCCGAAAGAAAGCAGGTGTTGACAGATGTGAAAATTACCGAACTATCAGTTTAATAAGTCACAGATGCAAAATAGTATCGCGAATTCTTTACAGACGAATGGAGAAACTAGTAGAAGCCGACCTCGGGGAAGATCAGTTTGGATTCCGTAGAAATGGTGGAACACGTGAGGCAATACTGACCCTACGACTTACCTTAGAAGCTAGATTAAGGAAGGGCAAACCTACGTTTCTAGCATTTGTAGACATAGAGAAAGCTTTTGACAATGTTGACTGGAATACTCTCTTTCAAATTCTGAAGGTGGCAGGGGTAAAATACAGGGAGCGAAAGGCTATTTACAATTTGTACAGAAACCAGATGGCAGTTATAAGAGTCGAGGGACATGAAAGGGAAGCAGTGGTTGGGAAGGGAGTGAGACAGGGTTGTAGCCTGTCCCCGATGTTATTCAATCTGAATATTGAGCAAGCAGTGAAGTAAACAAAAGAAAAATTCGGAGTTGGTATTAAAATCTATGGAGAAGAAATAAAAACTTTGAGGTTCGCCGATGACATTGTAATTCTGTCAGAGACAGCAAAGGACTTGGAAGAGCAGTTAAACGGAATGGACAGTGTCTTGAAAGGAGGATATATGATGAACATCAACAAAAGCAAATCGAGGATAATGGAATGTAGTCGAATTAAGTCGGGTGATGCTGAGGGAATTAGATTAGGAAATGAGACACTTAAAGTAGTAAGAGAGTTTTGCTATTTGGGGATTAAAATAACTGATGATGGTCGAAGAATAGAGGATATAAAATGTAGACTGGTAATGACAAGGAAAGCGTTTCTGAAGAAGAGAAATTTGTTAACATCGAGTATAGATTTAAGTGTCAGGAAGTCGTTTCTGAAAGTATCTGTATGGAGTGTAGCCATGTATGGAACATGGACGATAAATAGTTTGGACCTGAAGAGAATAGAAGCTTTTGAAATGTGGTGCTACAGAAAAATGCTGAAGATTAGATGGGTAGATCACATAACTAATGAGGAAGTATTGAATAGGATTGGGGAGAAGAGAAGTTTGTGGCACAACTTGATTAGAAGAAGGGATCGGTTGGTAGGACATGTTCTGATGAATACACTAAGCAGATTTAGAAAGATGTAGGTTGCAGTAGGTACTGGGAGATGAAGAAGCTTGCACAGAATAGAGTAGCATGGAGAGCTGCATCAAACCAGTCTCAGGACTGAAGTCAACAACAACAACAACAACAACAACAAACCATGGATGACAGTTTGATAAAGTGCACTATTGGCCATCAAAATTGCAGCACCATTGAGACGGCGTGAAACAAACGACAAATTTTCATGAAGTGTACTGCATGCATGGATGTGCAAATGATTAGCGTTTCATGGCAAGCGGAGGTAACAGCTTGAATAGTTTACGTGTAAGGAAATACGAGTGTTACGCAGTGATTAACTCATTCAGCAATCCCATTACTACGTCGGTTGTTTGTAAGATCATCTTCTTATGCTTTGTGTGAGGAAGAGAAACAAACATCTTCTTCAAAGCAGTGAGGACGATTTTTAGCTGCTTACTAACGTCAGCTAACTCATCCTGTGTTCGAGAACAGCATTCAAAGTGGACCTGCACTGTGGCTGGTGCAATGTTTCACAGAGCAGTAAGCTTAAAACTTTAAAATCAGTCTGCTAATTCTTTTTTAATTTCTGGATTATTTTAGCTGAAAGTATTACTGATTCCTCTTGAGAACTGAAGATGTTAATATCTAAAATGAGATTTCTTTTAAGACAAGAATGTACCCTGGGATACAAGTTACTTATTACCTGCTGCTTGAAAATATCGCTAATTCACGACAAATGCAAACAATATACACTTCTGTTGAAGCGGGAAAGCCAAATTTTACTCTATACGTTAGTTATGGCATGTGTTACACTAACTGCAAATCACGAACGCTAATATGTGTTCTGCGCACCACTTTTAACTTCCCAAAATTATCAGAAATTTACGTTTATTCACGTTGATGTACACTGAAACAGGGGTGAACGATTCTTCTAACAGGGTTACTACCTCTATAATTATACAGAGCAGAAATCTAGACAACTGATGCTATAACGCCAAATATATTTTTCGCCGCTCTAAGCCTACGAAATTACGCAATGTATCATGATAAAAGCACGAGTTTTGATAAAATCAACACAAAAATGGCGTTTAAATTTTACATGATGTTCCTGAAACTAGTTTTTCGAAGTGAATTTTTATGACACACGTGATTTTAATCAGCCATTAAAGAAATATCGGAATCCGGCTAACGTATGTAAATAAAAGCAAAAAAACCTACAAGGTGTATGGATTTTGTAACTAGTTTTGACACCAGCCACACTAGTGGACCGGTTAACACCGTGCCGTCAAGATGTCTTAGAAAAACAATGTAAAATGTGTCTCACAATAAAGCACGTCTTTTGCATGGAACAGCTAACAAATAGATCCTTTATCTGTCCCTCAACATGTGAAGGTACTTGTAACGTGCCTCACACTCTAATCGGTAAACCACGTGCTGCGTGATACTGTACATATCGGTTCGGAAGCAGGTCTTTGTTCTGAAAAAACCAAATCGTTGTTTGAAGCGAATATAGTTTATTGCCAAATTGAGGGTCCTTCCCCGATTTCTCTCTCTCTCTCTCTCACACACACACACACACACACACGCACACACACACACACACACAAGCGCTCGCGCGCGCGCTGCTATATTTTACCGGTTTCATTGTTATTGAAGAACACCAAAAGACTGAAATCGGTTTCAGCTACTCAACAAAAGGGTTTATAAAAGAAATAAAACAGTTTAGTGATACGTAGCCCACCCTTTGGGTCAAACATATGTTTCAACTGTTTGGTTCTGGGGATGAGCGTTTGCTACGACTGCGTAGCAACACACACACGAAGACACATTTTCCTGTCTGCAGTGAAATTTAAAGTTATCACCAAAGAAAAAAAATGCTGAGTAACTCGAAACAATAAATATATAAAAATATAAAAGACAGATGATAACTCAAGCGCGACTCAAAATATTAACTTTCATCTTTATAGTTTGCACTGTTATAACTTGACCAAAACTTACCTAAATATGGTTTTCTTGTCGTCTTGCATACATAAAAGCTCATAGAAGGTAAGATCACGCCGGATTACAGCTAACCAAGCAAACTCAGACAAATGCGTTACGATCACACAACACGAGAAACATAAATCGATCATTTTTATAAAAATGTGTTCAATTTAACTTAAATGATAATTAGACTGAATCTTTATTCTTGATACCGAACAATATCTTACAGCCAAAATTATCTTACTCAATCTACAGCGCGGAAGCGCTGTAACAAAAATTTGTAGCCTAGGAAAAGGCGGCGCACAAAATCGCTGTTTGCGGGGCTGGGGGAGTCTTAGTGCTCGGATCCTATTTGAACTACGAACATAGGTTAAAAAGTTTTTCGTTACGCCTGGAGCAGAGGCCATTTGTTTAGCAACTCGAACATGTGTCTTACTGTAGCACTGTTACAGTTTATTAAGCAATGTTTGAACGACGAATCGGAGCTAGCCCCGAGGAAAATTATGCGAATCGATTCATTTCTTTTGCAAAAGATTTTAATTGGGCTAAAATTAATGTTCAGATAATGGCACCATTTCCACGTGCATTGTTCGTATTTTACGTGCGAAAAAAATCACCCTCGTACGGATTTTTCGTGCAGGAACAGCAATCCTTCAATAACTCCGGACTGGAGCGAGACTGGAGGTTTAAATTTGGTCCACAGCTGTATCGCACCTTCAACTAAGATACGTTTTAATCGTTTATAAAAGTCTTTCTTCGTTTGCTTTTACGTGCAAACAATATGTTTTTCTGGGAGGTTTTGAAGAGATCCACGTTTATGCTTTAAACAAACTTGTACGCATCCGTTCAAACTTTGCACGAAGGTAGATAAGTGGATAAAGTCAAAACGGCATTTTTTCATCCAATACTTTTATTCGTTGACGAGATACAATGGTTTAAATTCGAATTAAATGCACCACGTGAAATTCGTTGATATCTGAACTGAATGGGCGCAAATGGTTTAAAGTGAACCAAATAAATGAAAAATGTATTCTTACGATAAAACTGAAAACTCGCTGTGAAAAATCTAGCTTCATTCGGATTTTACGTGTTAAATACAGGTATTCTGTTAGTTTTCTCTACGCGCGCCGCTTCTATCTTTCAGACTTCTGCGAATTGATTCAAATTTGGCAAGAAGGTAGACAAATTCACGTAATTAATAATAGTCCTGTTATTTGGTTAAAGCCTCATCCGTTGCCACGTTAGAGTTTTGTAAAGCTGCACATGAAATGCACGTAAAATCCGGTTGTGAGTGAGTAGCACTTGCTGAGAGTGATTAAATTGATATGGATGGCCATAAAAGATATATTCTAGCGGTAATTACAAGAAGCATTTGCAAAAATCTTTCATCGTTCGGGTTTTAGGTGCGAAACATCACGGGTCTGCGCATAAAACATTGTTTTGTAGAAATGCGTTGCATTTTAAGCGCTGTAATTGGATGTCACTAAAAAAACTGGTTGCTACATTTGATTATAGTTTCGTTGTTTATACGTTAAAAGATCTTATTCGCCACGCCTTTGGACGTGCAAAAAAACACATACACAAAACCTGAATTATGCCCAGCGCTGTATAAAATGATAAACTGTTTGATCGAGCATTCAAAGCTTTATCGATGAGCACACAGAAAATTAATCTACTCGAAAATTGCTGTAAAATGACAGTAAGAAAAAAGGTCAACTTATTTCTAACCAGTAGAAAATGTTTTACTACGTTTTCGTCAAAAACTAGTATGCCCTCTTGTAGATAATTTACTGTCAAACAAAACAGCTTGCGATACAGTTAGCTTTTCAGACAGTTTACCAACGTAATACGGTCGTATCGTAAATTTATCTGGGTAATGTAAATTTTGTACATACTTTATTATCACAAACTTCGTAAATTGTCGGACAGGACTGAAAAAACTGGTATTATTTTGTCGCAGTTCTTACACTTATCTCAGCCAATCATACGCATACTTAATTCGGATTAGTTGTTGCACGTTGCGTGCCAAAATTATCCACGTGAGTTTTTCTAGCTCCTGTTTCTTAATTTGCAGTTTTTATTATTGCATACTTTAAATAAACAATGAGAAGTATTTTAATATAAGAGATAATAACAATATGTATGCTTTTCAATAGTTCATTATTTGTTGAGCGAATCCTTCAGCTTGCGATACAGTAAGCTTTTCAGTAAGTTTACCTACGTAATACGGCCGTATCGTAAATTTATCTGGGTAATATAAATTTTGTACATACTTTATTATCACAAACTTCGCACAGTATTTAATATTTCGTTCGGTATCGTATTTTTGTTTGCTGTTAATTTTGTGTACTGTATTAAGTACGGCATTTACGGTTATTTTTCATGGCTTTGCGTTTTCATCCTCATGTGTATACCAATAAAATGTGTGTAACTATAGAAAAAAATTAAAAAAACGATAAGTGACTAAACAATTTTAAAAATATAAAACAAAATAATAAACTAATAAAAATTTTAAAAAGTTATAAATACGAAGAACAGAAAAAATAAAACAATAAATCTCCCACGTGCACGTACCCGTGACGACGTCGTGAGGCTTGTGTGATCTGAGGACACAGTAGGCTACAGTGCACAGGTTGAGGTACAGCAGGCAGGTAATAACCGTGTAGCTGCCAGACTAACGATGTCCAACTAAAGTAACGCGGTTCGAAAGACAATAAAAAATCGTATACCGGATCAATCATCGCCAGAGTCAACCAAAATCTACATGTTGCCAAGCTATGACGGTCTAATGTCAAAATTATGATAAAGTAAAAGTTGCAACCAGAATGAAAAATTTTCCTGTGACAGCACAAAAAAGGTGAATATGTCTTGGGATATATGTTAAGGACATTAAAAAAAAGGGAACTAGCTTTTCGACTTAATTTGCAGCTTCAAAGACATTCAAATCAAAACATCTTGACATATTCGCCCTTTATTTTTAAGATTTACCCTACTCCCCGAACGCAGTGAGCTCTCTTAGCTGTAGGGTGTTGGCACACCTACATCTTGCAATTTATAGGCTAAAGTCCTTGAGTGCCCAAAATCCAAAGGTTCGCAAGGAATATGAAACAAAGAAGACGAAGTAAATATTCCAGAATTCGAATGAAGAACAGTTACCAACATGAGTAACGTAGAAGTAGCTATCCTCGTAGTAGTGAAGCAACTTAAATCACTTAACCAAAGCAAGTCTTACGGTCCACATTATATACCAGTTAGATTCCTCTGAGAATATGCTGATACAATGACTCCAAACTTAACGATCATATACAACCGTTTGCTCGATAAAAGATCCGTACCCAAAGAGTGGAAAGTTGCACAAGTCACACCAATATTCAACAAAATTAGTAGGGGTAACTCCTAAGTTACAGGCCCATATCATTAACGTCGATATGCAGCAGGATTTTGGAACATATATTGTGTTCGAACATTATGAATTACCTCGAAGAGAACGGTCTATTGACACACAGTCAACAAGGATTTAGAAAACATCGTTCTTATGAAACTAGCTCTTTACTCGCACGAAGTAATGAGAGCTATTGACAAGTGATTTCAAATTGATTCCGTATTTCTGGATTCCCGGAAGGCTTTTGACGCTGTACCACACAAGCAGCTTGTAGGAAACTTGCGTGCTTACGGAATATCGTCTCAATTATGTGACTGGATTCGTGATTCCCTGCGGGAGAGGTCACAGTTCGCAGTAATTGACGGAAAGTCTTCGAGTAAGACAGAAGTGATTTCTGTCGTTCCCCAAGATAGCGTTATAGTCCCTTCGCTGCTTCTTATTTGGGAGACAATCTGAGCAGTCGTCTTAGGTTGTTTGCAGATGACGCTATCGATTATCGTTTAGAGAAGTCACCAACATATCAAATTGCAAAACTATTTAGAATAGATATCTGTATGGTACGAAAGTTGGCAATTGAGATGTAATAATAAAGTGTGAGGTCATCCACATGAGTGCTAAAAGGAATCTGTTAAGCTCCGGTTACACGATAAATCAGTCGAATCTAAAGCCAGTAAATTCAAATAAATACCTAGGAATTACAATTACGAACTTAAATAGCAAAGAATACATTGAAAACATTGTGGGGAAGGCTAACCAAAGACCGCGTTTTATTGGCAGGACACTTACAAAATGTAACAGATCTATTCAAGAGACTGCCTACACTACGCATGTCTGTTCTCTTTTAGAATACTGCTGCGTGGTATGGGATCTTTACCAGGTATGATTGACGGAGTACATGGAAAAAGTTCAAAGAAGGGCAGCACGTTTGCTTTGTCGCGAAATAGGGGAGACTGTGTCACTGAAATGATGCAGGATTTGGGATGGACATCATTAAAACAAAGGCGATTTTCGTTGCGGTGGAATCTTCTCACGAAATTTCAGTGACCAACTTTCTCCTCCGAACACGAAAATATTTTGTTGACGCCGACCTACATGGGGAGAAACAATCATCATGATAAAATAAATCGAAATCAGAGCTCGCACGGGAAAATGTAGGTGGTCGTTCTTCCCGAACGCTATATAAGACTGAAATAATCAACCCTCTGGCAGGCACATAAATGTAATGTGCATAGTATCCATGTAGATGTAGTTATTAGATAAAACTTTTTCTGGGGTTACAAAATTTTTGGGGGTGTATCTGCTCCTGGAGGCCTCTATAATATTTTTTTATGTTCTGGGTGGGGGGTGACGGATTGAGTTTTTTCTTTTCCCCAGAGGAGACCATTTCTCCCCCAAAACCACTCCCTGATACATTTATGGTGAGTGCTGTAAGAACAAATAGACTCAAATTTATGAACTTCCAGAGAGTATGATGCATTTGCAATCGTAAGCCTCCGATGGTGGAAGTGCATCTTTAATAGGAAATATACCTGAGTGGGGATGCATGCATCCTAAACTTGAATTACACGTTGAACCATATTGCATGATGTGAGCAATGTCATCGTGAATGACTTGATGTCGTGTGTCATGTTAAACGACACGACATTTTGTACCATGTTACATTACTTGACATGATGCGGTACATTACATGACACAGGTTTTGAAACCCTCGTCGCAAGTGTTGTAAAACCTCATCGGTGCTGTTCTGGAGTCCGAGTTTGTGAGTTCGTGAAACGGCTTCTGGTGCAATACACCGCTAAAGCAAATTCTCCCTGCCACTATTACAGAGATGTACCCCAGGGTCAGGTAGCAGGATAGGAGAACGAAGATTCTACAACACCCCAACAAACAGGTAACAAAGTCACACAAATGAGTTAAAAAGGTTTACTTATCTCTGTGACTTGTTGAATGATTAAGTCTGCAACACTGCACGTAACATAACAAAAAAAAGGCCCTAGTGCAAATAATCTTAGGTAGACTTCACGGTACATAGTAAATGCAATTTGCAGCTTTCTCTTCACTTGTAAGAGTTCACTAAACGACATTCCCTGTCTACGTCAGCCCTGGACGATGATCTGTAACCAAGTGGGCCAGAGCTGCTGTTCTGTCTTCCGAGTAGGCTTCTGTCTGTCATTGGCGGATTGTACTCGACCGGGGTAATTTAAACAAAAATTGTATACACAACAATGTGCCGTCTTGTTTTCTTCCTCGCAGTCGGTTTTCAAAGAAGACAAGAAAGTGGTGTTTGTTAAAAGAAATGGCTCTGAGCACTATGGGACTTAACATCTGTGGTCATCAGTCCCCTAGAACTTAGTACTACTTAAACCTAACTAACCTAAGGACATCACACACATCCATGCCCGAGGCAGGATTCGAACCTGCGACCGTAGCAGTCTCGCGGTTCCGGACTGCGCGCCTAGAACCGCTAGACCACCGCGGCCGGCGTGGTGTTTGTGGTTTATTGTCTGCTGACTAGAACACAACTACAGAATCTGAATTTGCAATAAATATAAACAAGGCTCGAAGTCAGAGACGGTGGGGAAAGAAGAGATGGAGGGATAGTTGGTGGAGGAAATGGACCCAGAGACGGTGAAGCAGGAGATGGGCACAGAGAGAGAGAAATAGGAGACATTGAGAGAGGGGTGGGGTAGGGGCGGAGAATATGGACTGGACAGAGAGAGAGAGAGAGAGAGAGAGAGAGAAGACAAGGAGATTAGGACATTATCCAATTCCCATACATACACTACTGGCCATTAAAACTGCTACACCATGAAGTTGACGTGCTACAGACGCGAAATTTAACCGACAGGAAGAAGATGCTGTGACATGCAAATGATTAGCTTTTCAGAGCATTCACACAAGGTTGACGCCGGTGGCGACACCTACAACGTGCTGACATGACGAAAGTTTCCAACCGATTTCTCATACACAAAAAACAGTAGTTGACCGGCGTTGCCTGGTGAAATGTTGTTGTGATGTCTCGTGTAAGGAGGAGAAACGCTTACCATCACGTTTCCGACTTTGATAAAGGGCGGATTGTAGCCTATCGCGATTGCTGTTTATCGTATCGCGACTTTGCTGCTCGCGTTCGTCGAGATCACATGACTGTTAGCAGAATATGGAATCGGTGGGTTCAGGAGGGTAATACGGAACGCCGTTCTGGATCCCAACGGCCTCGTACCACTAGCAGTCGAGATGACAGGCATCTTATCCGCATGGCTGTAACGAATCTCGATCCCTGAGTCAACAGATGGGGACGTTTGCAAGACAACAACCATCTGCACGAACAGTTCGACGACATTTGCAGCAGCATGGACTATCAGCTCGGAGGCCATAACTGCGGTTACCCTTGACGCTGCATCACAGACAGGAGCACCTGCGATGGTATACTCAACGACGAACCTGGGTGCACGAATGGCAAATCGTCATTTTTTACGATGAATCCAGGTTCTGTGTACAGCATCATGATGGTCACATCCGTGTTTGGCGACATCGGGATGAACGCACATTGGAAGCGTGTATTCGTCATCGCCATACTGGCGTAGCACCCGGAGTGATGGTATGGAGTGCCATTGGTTACACGTCTCGGTCACCTCTTGTTCGCATTTACGGCACTTTGAACAGTAGACGTTACATTTCAGATATGTTACGACCCGTGGTTCTACCCTTCATTCGATCCCTGCGAAACCCTACATTTCAGCAGGATAATGCACGACCGCAACTTGCAGGTCCTATACGGGCCATTCTGGATACAGAAAATGTTCAACTACTGCCCTGGCCAGCACATTCTCCAGATCTCTCACCAACTGAAAACGTCTGATCAATGGTGGCCGAGCAACTGGCTCGTCACAATTCGCCAGTCACTACCCTTGATGAACCGTGGTATCGTGTTGAAGCTGCATGGGCACCTGTACCTGTAAACGCCATCTAAGCTCTGTTTGACTCAATACCCAGGCGTATCAAGGCCGTTATTACAGCCAGAGGTGGTTGTTCTGGATACTGATTTCTCAGGATCCATGCACCCACATTGCGTGAAATTGTAATCATATGTCAGTTCTAGTATAATATGTTTGTCCAACGATTACCCGTTTATCATCTGCATTTCTTGTTGGTGTAGCAATTTTAATGGCCAGTAGTGTATTCAGCTATTACGAAGTATTGCTGGGTTCGCAAGTTTCGAATTACTTCTAGTCATACGCTTTGTTTAATATTAAAATAGTCTTTCAACAATACTCAGAACATAATAAGATATAGAAATAAGATCTTACCCCAGATACAAATCAATAGGAAAGTTACAAGTCTATCGCAGACTACCGTTATAAACTCAAGCAATCCCAAAAAGAGGGTCATCTACCTTTCCTCGATATGCCAGTTAAAACACAAACGGACGAGCCACTGAGTCACAGTGTGCATAGGAAACCCACGCTCGTTGGCCTCCATCTCTACGCCGCCAGCCATTATCATGTCACACCAAGCAGTTTGGACGCGCAAGTTGCCGAAGTGGCGTCATATCGAAAGACTTGCTCCCGGCAGAAGGTCTACCCGACGAGAGGCCCTAGTCACACGATATTTTCATTTGTTTACCGAACAGTTCTGTGCTTAAGCCACTGATCTATCTGTCAGACAAAGATATATTTTTATTCTCTTACTTTCTTTATTAAGCTTGCTGTTATAACTTCAGGATTTGTTTGAATTCGATAGACTTTACTGCGATTTCGTTATGATAAATTAATATATTTCGCTTGAAGAGTTTCTTACCCTTATCTTTAAACTATTTAAATTACCTTCATTCACCCACATATTTTATTTATTTCCTTACCGTTGAACTACAACACTTGCGAATAATGTTTCGAAGGACTGTCTAATCAGACCAACAGATTGAACGGGGATTTTAGTCGAAATCAACAACACCTGTGAAAGTGGCTAAAACTGAGAAAGAAAGAAGCCAACAATCGCTTATCAACGTTACGCCGACCCGAAAAGATCGGTAGACTCATTTGGTAAGATGACGTCCAGTGTACTACGCTCCCATCAAGAAACTGTAAAAGGCCTCTTTGTAATGGTAAACACCATGTAAGTCTTCGAAAACCAGGTTATATCGCATTCCATTCGAATAATCTATGTAAATTATGGCAAACTACAGGTATTATAGCAATTGAAAAGAGGTTCAATGAACACCAGCGAAATGCACAACTACTCCGAAGAGCCAAAGAAAGTGGTTCAAATGGTTCAAATGGCTCTGAGCACTATGGGACTTAACAGCTGAGGTCATCAGTCCCCTAAAACTTAGAACTACTTAAACTTAACTAACCTAAGGACATCACACACATCCATGACCGAGGCAGGATTCGAACCTGCGACCGTAGCAGTCGCGCGGTTCCGGACTGAAGCGCCTAGAACCTCTCAGCCACCGCGGCCGGCTCCATCCGCTCTATAGAATTTGAAACGAGACTCGTCCGACCAGATAACATCTTTCCAGTCATCAACAGTCCAATGTCAGTGTTGACGGGCCCAGGGGATGGTAATTTTTGGAAAGTTGTGGTAAGGTGCAATGGGACTAAATTGCTGAGGTCATCGATTCCTAGGCCTACACACTACTTAATCTAACTTAAACTAACTTACGCTACGGACTATACACACACGCATGCTCGAGGAAGGACTCGAACCTCCGACTGAGGGTGTCGTGCGAACCGTGACAAGGCGCCCTAGGCCTCGCAGTTACCCCGAGCGGCTGTGAAGTCATCAAGGGTACACGAGTGGACCTTCGCTTTCAAATCCCATATCGATGATTTTTCGTTGAATGGTTCGCACGCTGAGACTTATTGGTGGCCCAGCATTGAAATATGCAGCACTCTGCGGAAGGGTTGCAGTTCTGTCACGTTGAACGATTCACTGCAGTGGTCGTTGGCCCCTTTCTTGCAGGATCTTTTTCCGGCCGCAGCGATGTCGGAGATTTTATGTTTTACAGGATTCCTGATATTCACGGTACGCTCGTGAAATGGTCGTACGGGAAAATCCCCCCTTCATCGCTACCTCGGAGATGCTGTGTCCTATCGCTCGTGCGCCGACTATAACACCGCGTCTATACTCAAATCTTGATAACCTGCCACTGTAGCAGCAGTAACCGATCTAGCAACTGCGCCAAACACTTGCTGTCTAATATAGGCGTTGCTGACCGCTGCGCCGTAGTCTGCCATTTTACGTATCTCTATATTTGAATAAGCATGCCTATACCTGTTTCTTTGACGCCTCAGTATAAATCTACCAAGGAAATCAGCTGTCGCCGAGCACTGCTTCACATCTAATCGTAAAATGAAATACGACAAAGCCAGTATTGTGGTGTTAATGCTAAGTTTCTGGGTCAGTGTGACAAAGGAGTCTGTCCCCCGTAGCAGTCCCGCTCGCGACGCCGTACAGGTAGGACGTCGTTTAGTTCCGCTCCGTCGCAGTGCTACGAGCACTGAAAGCTTAATATTTGCGTGATGCTTTGTGCTTTGTGAGTGTATATCTAAGTCGAATCCGACATTGTGTTGTGTAAGTGTGCTGTTGGTAGTGGCGTTGTCCGCTTCTTTTGTTCCCATGGCGTCCAAGTCTATTCCACGTAATAGTAGAGTGAGCTTTCGTTTTGATAAATCAAACCGTTCAGCCCAGTTCTCTGGAAATCGACAGTTGGTTGGTAGATACTTTGATTTCGGAGCAGATACACACAGACTGTATTCTGACACCGAACTCTATGTTTCCACTGTAGGGGTCGAAAAATTACTGCTTAACCTTGTTTCTCAGGTTCTTTTACGTTACACAGATGGATTTGTACAGTCCTCCTTGCGAACGCTAACGTCGAATAAACGGATGTTCTTGTCTTCAACATGCCTCCAGAAGAAGATAATATTTACGTTCAAAATGCTTTGTTTAAGTACGGTGAGGATAAGAACTTTCACCCTGAACGATGGTCCATCGAGGATAGACTTCAGCATTACAGAAGGATTCGTTCCGTAGAAACGCAGGTGAAACAGAATATTCCATGCCATTTGTAAGTATGCGGTTACCGTATACACAATATATACAGTGGCCAGTTAGAGGTGTACTTTTTGTGTAACGAGAGTGGTCGTCTTCGTAACAATTGTATGCCACTGGTTACTTTGCGATCTTCTGCTGAACAGCGGCATAGGTTAATGGTGGCGGAAGTTGTCACCAATGGCAATGAATCAAGGTCCGGGCAATCGTCTGCTAGTGGCTCCCACCGGAAATATTTTAATCTCTCTGAGGGTGATTTTCCTCCTCTACGACCGAAGACGGGTTCTGATGTGACTGCCTCTCGCACTGATGATCAGGTGATCCCAAATAAGAGGTGCCGTACCACAGGATGCCGATATTACGTGGGTTGTTCCCCCTCTCCTGCCCACCGCCCTCCCCCAGAAACTTGTGCGTCTGTTAACCCGCTTGATTGCTGGGATTGGAGTTATGACTAACGAGCCGGGAGTTGAGATAGAAATTTCTGGTGCTCCTTCGATTTCCGCAGGTGTTCCCTGTGAAGCTCTCCAACGGTCGGAACACTGAAACGTCCCCTTTGAAAAATTTATACATGACTGTGTTTAAACTGACCCACAATATTTTTAGTGCAACGCAATCTGACTTTCAATAATCCCTACAAAAGGATGGCTCTGACTAATATTAAACTATACCTTTCACAAATCACTTACCTCACAAAAATCTTCGTTACTCAAGCTACTGCAATACAGCGAGCGCCACTACTGCCAGCTAAATAAAAGATTCAAACTACTGAAGGCACTAACTACTGATAGGCATAGTTAGCAAATGAAAGATTTTGATAGAGAACAAACAATGTATTTACCTCAATAGTGTTCAAAAGTCATAATGTATACAGCAGTTCATGACATCCAGTCTAACAAATTTCCAAACTCCGCCATTTCTCTCCCCACATCCACTACTGCTGGCGGCTCACCTCCAACTGCGCAACGCTACATGCTGTTCACATCCAGCTGCCCAACACTACAATGGCAGACAACAATGCAAACTAGCCACAGACTGCGCACAGCACCGCCAGTAATTTTCATACAGAGCACTACGTGGCGTTACCAATAAGAAAACCTAAACAGCCTACTTACATAGCCCCCATGCTCCCCACAAAAAATTTTACAAATTGTTTTGGGCAGTGGCCAATACTGATTTGAAAAAATTTTTCATAATTACAATAACAATGAAATCAAATGCACACACTTATTGATACAATGTTGGTCAAAAGCTAAAATTTTCTCACAGTCCATAAAGACATCACAGTAAAATAGCAGTGTTTTTCTCAATGTCTGAGCAGTAAAAGAAAATGCACACGGAAGTAGTGGATTTCCATGCAGTCTTGAAGAAGTAGTGTTGTCCTTCCAACGGAAAGACAGTGCTGAATCTTGACATGCAGACAGGTAATGGGCCACAACAGAGCAAACCCACAGCAGAGTCATTCGAAGTTTTGAAGAATACTGATATGTAGGTCATCACAGAGCAGACCCACTGTAGTCCTGGTAGAGATTATGGTATTGGTGGGCCACCAGAGGTGCAGACCCACTGCAGTCGTAGAAATAATGATACTGGTGAGTCAGCAAATGTGTAGACCCACTGTAGTCCTTCCAGAAATAATGGTATTGGTGGGTCATCAAAGATACAGACCCACTGTAGTCCTTGTAGAGATGGCCAGCAGCCATTTGTTGTGACTGTGCAGGTGCACAATCACCATCGAAGAGTCTTGCGGAGAATATAGCAAGTCCATCAACCACCACTTGTGCACTCACAAAGTTTTTGGAATTTTCCTCAGAACCAGCAATGCTGTTATCCAGTCCCTTGCTGAATTATTAACACACATGCAAACAATAACAGTCCCTACTTCTCACATATTGTCCATATACTATGACCAACAGAAACGTGTGCAGTGAAATGGAACTTACAAGTTACTTAATTTGATGAACTGGTGTCAATTACAATTTTATAACATAAGAATACAATAACAAAGGTACAAAATACATCATTAGAGAACATAACAATACAGATAACATTTGTAGTAATACAGGCATTACAAAAGAATCGAAATAACATATATATCAGAGTTACAGGAATTATGACATAAGTACATACATAAAGATCAGAATAACTTTTGAAACATCACCTTCACATATGAGCAACAAAACAGAATAAATAATGTCTAAACATCTTTTCAAAGTAAATAACATATTATCAGAAAAATTCTACAATGTAACTCTCATCAGATAAACACATAAAGACAGGAAGAACACAAATATACAAGAGTACACAAACACATAGCAGAATAACACAAGAGGAAAGGGCAGGGTTTGTTTTCAGTGTAACATTTGGTACTGCAGTCCAACCTAAAAACTTCATTCCATAAATCTTTCGTCTTATTTCAACATTTGTTTCCACCAAAAAAATCCTATCCAAGCATGCTTCCTGTATTTATATGTTCACATATTTCTTACCTCATTATTTATTTTCCATTATCTTACCTCATCATTTATTTCCAGGAAAATCCTACCTAAACCTGTTGTCCCTAAACCCTACTTTTTTGGTTCATATCCTCTTTCAAAATACTTTTTTGGCCAAACCATTTTCTTACAGCTTCTCAATGCATTTCTTCCAATTCATCACAACTCGTTCTCTCATATAGCCTACCCCATCTTAAGCTAACTTAAATCTACTGAGCTCAGATGCTAAACTAAGGGACGAGGCAATGCAGCAGCACAAAACAATTAACACAAACAGCAATGACAAAAAAACGCAAATTGGCAAAGCCAGCAGTAGTATATGTAAATTATGAAAGCAAATGCAATATTACAACTAATATAAGGCACTGTGCAGCAAACAAGAAAAATAAATCAGTAGTAAAACTGGCTTAACAGGGTAATACAAAGTGAAATTCAGTAGCACTATGCCTGGCAAACAGCAGCAGCAAATGAAATAACTTATATCTAAACATGACATAGCTCAAGCAGAAAAAATATTACATTAAAGACAACAATGCAGACAAGGGAAATGTATATTCACATCTTAATGTCTATGTAATTAAAGTGGTGCACCACAAGAAGTTATTCTACCAAAAAAATTACAAAGTAGTTGAAAAGAAAATTCCATATGCAATTCCTGTAAAGGGAAATGTCTTTTTATGTTCCTTCATTTTTTTGAATAGATGATAAAATTATTTACTGGATCTGTAGGCATAAAATATTTATATTAGTACATCTATTAAATTTTATTTTAACCAATGCTGCAGTGCAGCTAGAAACTAGATATTACACAAAATGAGTAAATAAATACATAAAGCAAGCTATATGGCATTTCTCTCAACTAGCAAGACAATAGCCGTGAAATGTTTCTCATCGTTTCATTAGGCATTTTAGTAAATATCACAAATTAAGAGCTCCACAGTATAATCATATGTTTTCAAGTTTGAGCGTGTCGTATTTGCGATGCTTTCTACAAAGGAATGTCAATAGCGAGGATAATGGCCTCCCATTTTTTTTCTACCTGTGCCTCTGAAAAGGCACACAATAATGGCTTTTTCTCCAGGTGTCTGACACAGCTGGGTGCCCACGACGCATTACGTGCAGGTGGTCACTTAACTTTCTTATGGAAATATTTACGACATCAGTTTCCGCTACAGTGGTAGTCTCATATAAAAATATTTCACAGGTCAAGAATTCACGTTACAAATATGTAGAAACAAAATCCTATTGATATAACAGTGTCCAAAAAATTTTCGTCGGCATTGTGATACATTCACGCATTTACATACATTTCATAACTCTTAAAGTACGATTCTTGGTTTCCAACAATCTTTTTCATAAATCAGCGTCCCTAACCACTACTCATTATTCCTTACCTTATTACACATATACATATTCGTAGACATTCTTCAATATTTCATCATAATAAATACTTAGCATAATCAAATTCCTCATATAGCATCACTTTATTGATCATAAACATACCGCAACAACATAATACACATAGTCATCATAATAATATCATAACACCTCAGTCAACTCTCAAAATCGTCGTAGCTTCCTCCAATAATTTCAAAACCTAAAAAAAATTCTCTGCTCATTTCAATAGTGTCATCTACCTCAAACGTACTTTAAAACCATGATCCCATACCAAATACATCATTCAAAGCTTTCATAGTATCACAATGGTTCCAAAAAAATATGAACAGTTCACAAAGTACAGACAAAATACAATTTCGTAAGTGTGAAGTTATCCAACGGTGTAATTACATAAACATCTGTCACTTCCGTAGTAAAAAAGTTTGTCTCTCTCAGTTAAATGATCAGATAGCTGTGTAATTATGTGTTAGAGAAATATGGTACCGATGTGCAAAATTTTATAAGCAAATACCATATTAGCTAGGGCTCTTTGTGCTTGCCACACACATGGTACACAAAGTAAGCGTATACCCCCCTGAGGATTAATGTAATTATACCCTCAGGTGTTACAGATTACAGCAATGGAATGAAATGTATCACGGAAAACCTTTGTATCATTGCACTTCAAATATCTTTAAAAATAAATGATTTGAGTACAAAATCAATCACTCAAATATGTGTCCTGTAGCGCTAAATGTGCGTCTTGCTGTAAGATAATCTCTGTGGAAGTGTCGTAGTTATTGTCCTCCAAAAACTAAGTTCTGCAGAAGCCAATGTACTTACCTCATGATAAACAAAAGTGAAATGCTTTGCGTATAGATATCGTAGTTATTACGTACAGTACTGTGATCAAGAAAGTACTACACTGTAACGTATTGTTGTGCTACAAAACAAAAAAAAGGCCGCCTTATTGTAGCTATACCACAAAGTTGCTATTAAACATGTTTTACTTTCCAGAAGAATTCAGAAAAACTGTGCAGATATAAAGCAGATACAGCACAAAAGCAACAATGTAAATTGTGTCACTCATTAGTAGCGTCGTGATAAAATCGTGTAGCTGTCACATAAACTAACCACTATGTCATCTGGTATCTCACAGAAAATACTTTAAATCCAGAATGTATTTTCAAGTAAACCAAAATGTTGCATAACACCTCAGTCAAATCTCATTAGTAGTACTGGTAAATGTTCTAAGTATGTGAGCCTTATAGTCGTTACGTAATCGTGCAACTAACAAGCAAGAATGTACACACACAATAACACTGTGTTGTCTGTTCACAATAACAACGCATTCGTAATTTCTGTTTAAATAAGTTCTCTTGGTTCTTGACTGGATATTCAACTTCAAACATTGTTGCATGTTAACAGATTCTAAGTCTGACAAAGCATACTAGAAATGTGAAGTGAAAAATTTTATGGCAAAGACTAAGTTATAAAGCAGATTATCTTTCAATAAACGGTTTTACATGTGAAATGTGGTGCAATCCTTTACTCTTCCCAGTACGCAGAGGTTCAACTTGAACGGAATTATCATGCGGTATACGTCGGTGAGGAATGCTAAAATTTTTCTCAAGGTTAGCGTCTATGTTATTTTTCTCTGAGCCAGCCGGCGCACGCGGCTGCCTGCGGTGCGAGTCATTGTCTGTTCCTTTGTTGGCGCGCGTCGTTATTGGGATTAGGAGACCTAGCTTCTACAAATTCACGTTGTCGAGAGTGCCCTGCTCTGTTTGAATCCCGCCTGTTCTGATGCAATTCAGGTCTGTTGTTACGATCATATCGTCTGTCGTCATGTCGGAAGATTCCATAGTTTCTTTCTTGTTGGTCACGTGGTGGAGAACTTCTCCCTGAATCGTAACTGGCGCTGGTCCGTTGCGTCTAAAGTTATTCTGTCTCCCTTGATAATATTTATTTTGGTTCCCATATTGTCTGTTTCTCTGATTGTCTCTGTGATAGTCATTACCGCGGAGAGGTAATCTTTCCCTGTAGTTATTACTACTCTGCCAACGGTTGTCATACGGGTGGTGTCTGTTTTGGTCACGATTTGTGTTGTGAGAATAGCCTTGTCGTGTCCAGTTACTATTTCTTTCATCGCAGAATTGCGACGGATGCGACCTGTAATTGTTGTGTTCCTGTTTTCGCGTTCTGCGATTATCAGTGTCAATTTCTAATTCTTGTAAGAGTCCTTGAAAAGCTTCAATGTCGTCTTTGCAACGTCCTGCCAAAATAATATGTCGTAAATCTTCAGGTAATTTGATTAAGCAAATGCGGATGAGTTCTGAGGGGCAGTATAGGTTTGACAGGTACTAATTCTTGTGCAACACGGCTTCAAAATATTTCACAAGACTGGAAAATTCAGATTGTTCGAAATGTTTCATCATTATGATGCTATGTTTTACTCGGTCTTGTGTAGCTTGAGACCAATATGCTGAGAGGAAGGCATGGTAAAATTCTCCTTCACTGTGACAATCGTGAATGACCGATCGCATTCTTAGAGCTGGTTCATTCTCTAAGTAGCCATACATAAATTCTAATCTGTGCTCTAATGACCAATTGGGAGGAAAACAATGAGAGAATTGATGGAGCCATGCTTGTGGATGAATGTCGTTGCCAGAATTCTTAAATGTTTTGAATTTACGTGTAGTAATGAACAGCTTATAGTCAAAATCATCATGTCGGCGAGTCACATGTCGGTCATTGTTACGTCGTTTCGGCGGTCCCATCTCAAAATTCGGTGTGCCTTGCCAATTTCTTTCATAATTTCCGAAGTGTCCTGTGTTATTATTTTGTGGTTGTTCCGTATTTCTAAGTCCCTCTTCCCGTGTTGGAGTGCGAGTGTCCTCTGAAATATGTAATTTTTGTATTCATTTGTCAGCTGATCTTGTACTTCCCGGATTTCTCTTTGGTGTTGCGTATTAATTTGATTCTGATTTTGTTTGAATTTCCTAATTTGTTCGCACTCTTCTGTGTCATTAAAGACTACCGGTTTTGTGTCATTCAGATTATCACCTACCTTCGTAGATAAATTATTTAGCTGATCCGAAAGTTCAACTACTTTCTCTGATAATGAACTAATTTCCTCCATGTGTCTTTCTACTGTGTCCTTTAAGTTTTCCTGAGTTTTTGCAAGTTGCGTAACCGAATCGGTAGATGCAACTGAGTCAATTTTAGCTTGCAAGGTCTCATGATTTTCATGAACAATAATTTGCAGTTCTTTTATGGCTGCTTCGTGATTCTGTAATGCATTTTCATGCCGCGAAAAAAATAGGTTGAAAATGCTCACAAATTTGTGTTTTTACGTCGTTACAGACTTTTTGACATTTCGATTCGATTTTATGTAACTCAGAAGTTAAATCTTCACGTGTTTGTTCAAGCGTGGTGTGAAGATTTTGTTCCATTGCGTCTAACTGTTGCTGTGTTTGTCTCTGGTGTTGTTCCATTGTGTCTAACTTTTGAAGATTTTGTCCCATTTGTTGCATTAATTGTAATAACAATGCACTGGTGTCTGAAACATGTTCCTCAGTGCTTTTCGGCAGTGAATTTGCACCGGCAACATTCACATTTTGACAAGCGGAAAATGTGTCTTAACTCATTTGAGAAAACGGTGAGAACCCAAAACCTGAGTCTACAGCATTTGCAATATTGTGTTGTCATTCCCGATTCCTGAGGCGAGCTGTTGCCGACCGATCGATCGATAATGCTTCCCTGTTCACTATCTGTTTCACTGTCTACACCATTATTTGACGCCCACTCCATTTCCCTATGCACAGTTACCAAATTACTACTTTGAATATCTGCTAATTCATTACACAGCGGTGCCGGTAAGCTACGCTCGTCGTCACTATTATTTCTCTGTTTACTTTGGAGCCTAGTGTTACGTTTTTCACACGCCATTATTATCACAATATTTCACACGATAACACAGAAAATAAGAGAACACATTAACATAGCGCTGAAAATAATATCTAGTTAATTGCAAGCTGCGAAATACTTGGTGCAAATTTACATGTGCCATACCTGTTTTACTGTACAACAATGAAAGACTGCAACTACAAAGGAGATTCTCTCTACAATTACACGCTAGCAACAAACAAAATCTTCACTAATTACACAAACTACAAGAAAAAATCAGAAGATTCCAGTGAGGTATCCTCGGCTAAGGGTCGACATATGAAACGTCCCCTTTGAAAAATTTATACATGACTGTGTTTAAACTGACCCACAATATTTTTAGCGCAACGCAATCTGACTTTCAATAATCCCTACAAAAGAATGGCCCTGACTAATATTAAACTATACCTTTCACAAATCACTTACCTCACAAAAATCTTCGTTACTCTAGCTACTGCAATACAGCGAGCGCCACTACTGCCAGCTAAATAAAAGATTCAAACTACTGAAGGCACTAACTACTGATGGGCATTGTTAGCAAATGAAAGATTTTGATAGAGAACAAACAATGTATTTACCTCAATAGTGTTCAAAGTCATAATGTATATAGCAGTTCATGACATCCAGTCTAACAAATTTCCAAACTCCGCCATTTCTCTCCCCACATCCACCACTGCTGGCGGCTCACCTCCAACTGCGCAAAGCTACGCGCTGTTCACATCCAGCTGCCCAACACTACAACGGCAGACAACAATGCAAACTAGCCACAGACTGCGCACAGCACAGCCAGTGATTTTCATACAGAGCGCTACGTGGCGTTACCAATAAGAAAACCTAAACAGCCTACTTACAACACTTGGTGTCGTTTCCCTTGTCGCCTCTTCCATTCGTTCCACCTGTTGAGTTGCAGCATCCCTCAGGTTCCTTGTAGGGTACTCCTGACCGTAGATTTAATTCCTTGCTCTTAGGCCCGTCTGATTGCCTTGTTGCTGTCGCTGGGGGTTCCTGTCTGTAGACAGTTTCCGATTCAGGCCCGGAATCGAGAGGCCTTAATGTGGTTAACAATCTTCCCAGCTCGCTGACGGTGTAAGATAACTTGCCACACAGCCGGCATGAATAACGAATCCCTTCTGATCCTTGCTGTTCCAAGGAAAAACCAAAAGTGTACCGGTTCCGCAGGACGCGGCACTAGCCCCTGCCTCAGATTCTTCGATGGACGCAGCGATGCATTGTGATGTTCAAGAGGAGGAATACGTTGTATTTCTCTTTTTGCCGTTTTCACGTCTCTGCTATTCTGATTGATGACCCAAGATTACACCTTCATTACCCTAAATGTTAACAGAACTGACTCAGATCTACGTTCATCTTCGTTAGGTCTAATAGTGTGCTTTTACAAGTTTTGTCCAGCAGTTTTGCCATGAATTTCAGTCCTTTTTTAATGTGACCCTAAATGTGCGACGAGAATTTCCCTCTTCTTTCGTGAAGGTATTTCCGTTACTGTTACCGAAAACTTGGTTCTGGGAGAGAGATAGGGTGTCATCTTTCTGATCTCATCTTGGTTGTTTTATATGCACCACCTGGTTCGGGCCATACAGCGGTGCGTTCGCGGTTTTATAAAGAGTCCTCGGTGTCTCATGTTAGGTGCCGATTTTAATTGTTTTTGCGTCCTAACAGTCAGTCCACAAGTTATAATTTTTGTCGTCATTTAAGCGAATTAATCCACTTGGTGCGTTTGCGTGAAGTGTGTGAGCAGTAATATCCCACCTTGGTTAGATACACGTTCTTTACCGCCGCCTCTCGTAGCCGTATCGACTAGTTTTATTTATCTGAGCGTTTATGTGACAGGAGCCTTGCAGTTGACTTAATCCCCGTTTACTTTTCCGACCACTGTTCTGTGGCGGTCACAGTAAAGCTTGAACGGCAACCTACGGAACTGTTTCGGGCGTAGTTGACGCTAAATGTCTCTCACCTCACTGACAGTACGCTGGATGATCTGGTTGGCACCGTTGGGAGCGTTGCCTCTGCTCCGTTGTGCGTTAGTTACTCTTCGCTGTTGGGTTAGTCGACAGATCTAACGAATCCGAAGTTTCGTCAGTCCCTAACATCGCTCGAGCGAGGCACTGCAGGAAAACTTAAGAATTTTATTACATTCTTCTGCGGGAACTGTGTGAACAAGCTGATGATGCGGTCTCTGACGCCCTCTACGAATCTTAGACGTTCGCCGTATTAAGGCAAAGCAGCTGTAGCTCGTGCGGCATCAGCTGGAGGGTTTATAGGTCAAATCTAAAGCTCAATCGCTTGTTGGAGGGGAACTGACAATCCTGTGTCACCTGTTTCACCATTAGTCGCGAAGTCATCGATCTTTCATTACTCTCTGACAACTGTTAAAGGCTGTCAGCTGGCAGCGCAATGTGATACTGTTCAAATTCTCCACCAACATTACTCGGAAATGTATGCGGTGGATGACAATGTGAGACCCCTCCCGATGATGCTCATGAAACATTAAGTGGTGGGACCACGCCTGCTTTGGAAGTTTGATTTCTATCCCTCTTTCAGGCAGGAGACATGTTTGCTATTTATTGCTGTTTCTCCCTACCGTAAATCATATAGTCGCGATTGTCTCTCTGAAATGTTTTATGTCCGCTTTTGTCCTTTCTTCATTACGATGTTTACGACGATGGTAAAGGAGCTCATTAAGGGGAAACCCATGCCCGCAGCCTTTAAGGTGAGTGATATAGTATTAACACCGAAGCGCTCTGGTAGTGTCACAGTGGATTTGTTTCGCCCACTCACATTGCTTAGTTTTCATTATAAACCTGTTGTGTGGACAATTAGTAGCAGGTTATCTTCTCTATTGGCGAACGTGATTGGAGAGCAACAGAGTTGCCTTCTTGGTCGCCCGATTTTGACTCCAGTAGTCATCTCAGTTGTTGCAGTCACTTCCGGTCACTGTTCCCTTACTTTCCTGGAGTCTAACAAGGCATTTGACAATGTTTCTCATAATTATTTGGCCCGTGTGTTGGGGATACTCAGTTTTACCTCTAAGGCTCATGTAGTTCTTTCCCCATGTTTTAGGGCATCGCGGCGGAGATACTTGTTCACGATCAGCTGACGGCCGCTGTGGCCGAGCGGTTCTAGGCGCTTCAGTCCGGAACCGCGCTGCTGCTACGGTCGCAGACTCGAATCCTGTCTCGGGCATGGGTGTGTGTGATGTCCTTAGGTTAGTTAGGTTTAATTAGTTATATGTCTAGGGGACTGATGACCTCAGATGTTAAGCCCCATAGTGCTCAGAGCCATTTGAACCATTCGAATGATCAGCTGCCGCCGCCGATCGCGATTAGTCGTGTTGTGCCACAGTGCAGCTCGCTTTCCATGCCCTTGTTTTTCCTCTGTCTGGAGCCGCTGCACGCCTTTTCCACTTCAGTAATCAGGAATTACCCTTTCTTGAGCGACGCTCACAGTTCGGTTGTATGCCGACGATGTGCTGGTTCTTTTCCGTCGTACTGAGCAATGGCCCTTGCCATGATGATTGTTGTCGAGACTCTGGTGCACGGCTGAATGTGGGTAAAACTACTATAGGGCTTCAATCATATTGCTATTCCGTGGGCTACTGGTGTAGATCAATATACGTAACTGGAGATCATTGTCAATCGTTGCCCTATTAAAATGGCTACACTTAAGTGGAAAACTGTAACTGACAAGATCCACTGGACCATATTGGAACATGAATGGCGCCAAGTTGCAATTCTCCAAAAAGTTCGCATTTTGGATACTTATGTGTTGTGCAAGGAATATTACTTTACCCAATGGTTCCTGCTCCCTGTGATGGTGGCAAAAATTGCAGCAATTGTCTGGGCGGTTTATATGGTAATGCTACATATTTGGGGTGCGCTATACGATCACGTCCAAGCCACATGTATTAGGGTGTTTGGGGCTCTATGACTTCAAGACCAAAGTTTCTGCTTTAGACATTCGTCGCACGGTGTTGACTGTTACACAAGAGTCACATACTTTAACAGCTAGACTGTTCACACTTGTGCGTGGACTGAGTCTTGCTCCGCCTGTTGATGTTAGTCGACTTAGTTTCAAACTACGCCACATCAGAAAATTTTACCTTGCCTTATGCTATTTAGGTGCCGATATATTGCAGCGGCAAGTACTTATGACCGAGTCTTTGTTTGCTAGCTGGAAGGAGATGGTCTGTCCCAATCCGACAATCCGATAGCACTATTGGAGTCGCCTAAATGTCAATAGAACTGACTCAGATCTACGTTCAGCTTCGGTAGGTCTGACATTGTGCTTTTACAAGAAGTTTTGTTCGGCAGTGGATTTCAGTCTGTTTTTAATGTGACCCTAAATGTGCGACTCCTATTAGACATTCCATGTGCTGACGGTACTCGCGTTAGTTTCTTGGAGAGAAGATGGCCTGATACCTGTGGCTTTCGTTCACGATGCAATTTCTGTGTCACATCACAGCTGCTGGGCTCCCGGGAGAAGTTCCATGCGGTGACCATAGCCGTGTTAGTCCCTTGGAGAGAAGTCGGCATGGAGCTTGTAGTTTTCAGTCACGATGATATCTTTGTGTGGCATGATCCATGCGAGGGTGCAAGGGTTACAGTAATCGGGCAGTGGTGCATCGGATACAAGATACTGCACCCCCAGGAGAAGTTGCTGCGGTGACCATAGTCGCGCTATTCTGTTGGAGAGAAGTCAGCATGGAGCCGGTAGTTATCAATCGCGATGCAATTTCTGTGTAGCATCGTCAATGTGAGTGTGCGAGGCTTACAGTAAACTTGCAGTAGTGCATCGGATACAAGCTTCTGGACTCCGAGGAGAGGTTACATGCGGAAACCGTAACTGCATTAGCCTCTTGGAGAGAAGTCGGTATGGAGCCTGTAGTTTTCAATGGCGATGCACTTCCTGTGTTTCATTATCAATGTGAGGGTGCTAGGATTACAGTAAATGGGCAATGGTGAACCGGGTATAAGCTACTTGACTCCCAGGAGGGGTTCCATTTGGTGACAATAACGGTTCCAGTATTGTATATGTATACTAACAAAATGACCCTGACAATGTCACCGACTCTTATCCAGTAGCTCAGCACCTGCCTAATGGCGAGACAACGCCTGATGGCGACAAGAGCAACTAGAAGAGATGTCAGCATGGAGCCTGTAGTCTTCAGTCGCAATGCAATTTTTGTGTCCCATTGTCTATGTGAGGATACGAGGGTTATAGTAAACTCGCAGGGGTGCATCAGATACAAGCTACTGTAATATCAGGAGAGGTTCCATGTGGTGACTGTACCCGCGTCTTTCTCTTGGAGAGAAGTCGGCATAGAGCATGTAGCTTTCAATCGTGATGCAATTTCTGTGTCCCGTTATCAATGCACTGTTGTGAGGTTTGCAGTAAACAAGCAGTGGTGCTTCGGATAGGAGCTGCTGGGCTCCCGGGCGAAGTTCCATGCGGTGACCACAGCCGCGTTAGTCCCTTGGAGAGAAGTCGGCATGGAGCCTGTAGTTTTCAGTCACGATGATATCTTTATGAGGCATGATCCATGTGTAGGTGCGAGGGTTACAGAAAATGGGCAGTGGTTCGTTGGATACAAGCTACTGGACTCCCAGGAGAGGTTCAGTGCAGCGACCATTGCAGTGTTAGTCTCTTGGAGAGAACTCAGCATGAAGATGTATTAAAGCGCGATGCAATAACTGTGTTGCATTATCAATGTGAGGGTGTGAAGGTTACAGTAAACAGGCAATGATGCGTCAGGCATTAGCTACTGCACTCTCAGGAGAGGTTCCATACAGTGATCATAGCCGCGTTAGTCTCTTGGAGTAAAGTTAGCATCGAGCCTGTAGTTCTCAATCACGATGCAATTTCTGTGTCGCATCGTCAATGTGAGGTCGTGAGGGTTACAGTAATCGGGCAGTACTGCATCAGATATAATCCACTGGACTCCCATGAGAGGTCCATGCAGTAACCGTAGCCGCGTTAGACACTTGGAGCAAATCGTCATGGAGCCTGTAGTTCTCAAACTCGATGCAAATTCTGTATCGCATCTTCAGTCTAAGCGTGCAAGGACTAGAGGAAATGGGCAGTGGTGCATCGGGTATAAGCTACCGCCCTCCCTGGAGAGGGCCCATGCAGTGACTGCTGCCACAGTAGCCTCTTGGAGAGATGTTGGCATGGAGACTGTAATTTACAATCACGATGCTATTTCTTTGACGCATCGTCAATGTGAGTTAAATGGGCAGTGGTGCACCGATGCAAGCTACTGGACATCCAGGAGAGGTTCGTTGCCGCAACTGTAGCCACGTTAGTATCTTGGACTGATTTCGACAGCAGCCTGTTGTTCTCAATCGCAATGCAATTTTTGTGCCGCATCGTCAATGTGAGGGTACGAGTGTTACAGTAAACAGCAAGTGTGTCAATGGATACATGCTACTAGACTCCCAGGAGAGGTTAAATGCTATGACCGTAGACGCGTTAATCTCTTTGGGAGAAGTCAGCATCGAACCTGTAGTTTTCAGCCGCGTTGCAATTTCTGTGCAGCATCGTCAATGTGAGTGTGCCTTGGTTACAGTAAACGAGCGCTGATGCATCTGAAACAAGCTACTGGACTCCCAGGAGACATTCCATGCAGTGATGGTATCCGTGTTAGTCTCTTGGACAGAAGTCGGCATGGAGCCTGTAGCTTTCAATCGCGATGCAAATTCTGTATCGCATCTTCTATGTGAGTGTGCAAGGGTACACTAAGTGTGCAGTGGTGCATTGGATACAAGCTACTGGGCTCCTAGGGCAGATTCTATGCGGTAATAGTATGTGGGTTAATATGTTGGAGAAAAGTCGACGTGGAAACTGTAGTTTCACTCATAATGCAATCTCTGCATCGCATCGTGAATCTGAGGGATCAAGGGTTATAGTAAACGTGCAGTGGTGCTGTAAGGTGTCAGGCAAATCCAACACCTTCCATGAAAACCCTGACATGATAAGCAAATTCAGTAGTATGTCACATAGCTCCGAATAAATCGTGACATTAAATTAACCAAAGTAATATGAGTAACGAGTGAGCAAAAGGAATACCACAGACTAACACAAGAATGCCTAAATTCATGTCATACCTTCCCACCGTGAGACACGCAGTTCCGAGGGGAGAAACGCGAACAGAAGCCGAGAGCAGAACCGTTTTAAGCGAGAAGGCCCTACGATAAGGGACAGACACCCACGTCGCCAGCTAACCGCTACGACCACACCACCCGCAAGTTTTTAGCGTGAGACTTTTTCGCGTCTCTGTGACGTTAGGACCACCCCCAGCCCATGTTAAAAGCTAGAGCCCTCCAGAAGAACAGTATAGATCTTACGATAACACAAAAAGGGCTACACCACCCGCAAGTTTTAGCGTGAGACTTTTTCGCGTCTCTGTTACATCAGGACCACCCCCCCCCCAACCCATGTTAAAAGATAGAGCCCTCCAAAAGAACAGTATAGATCTTACGATAACGCTAAAAGGACCACACCAGCTGCAAGTTTTAGCGTGAGACTTTTTCGCGTCTCTGTTACATTGCAAACTATAAAAACATTGCCCCACCACGAAAAGTATAACGTTTCTCATTGGATAGACAGAATTTTTGTAGGCGGAGCTTAAGGTTAACATTGAGACCCTGATTGGTCAGATGAAAACACAGCCAGATAGTTCTTTTTTAAACCAACTTCGGTAAATTGTAGTAAGGAGAAGTTAGGAGAGAGTTGCTTCGGAGACGGCGAGGTGAGCGGAGCTGTGCTGCCCGCCGCCCCCTGGCGAATACCGACAAGGTAATGAACGCACGCGATGCCGCATTTTTGAGCGCATAAGGCTTCACTCAGAATTGCAGAAGTCTCATCTGTTTCATCCCCTTTACGTAATACCAGTGTCTATCGTCAATTAAAGCTCATGGTGTTCACATTTGCCACTTCAAGTAAAAATCTGAAAGGCGATGATTTTCTTGTTATATAGTTATTGAGAAGTCACATCAGCCACTGTAATTTATGACAAGTTAGATAAGTAATTAAAGATAATTGAGGGTCACTGTAGACCATTTTGATAGTTTTCTCTCTTGTGAAACTTAATTTAAATCTAGATTATAGATGTGATATGGCACAGGTCATCCTTCGATCCATTGTAGAACTTGGAAACCCATTCAGGGAATATTCGCTCACATTTTTGTTGAATGCAGGTGGTTTTTACCATCCTGTATTAAAACATTTCCTTTTATCAATAGTGCAATTTATAAACGATGTTTCGTGAGCAGAATAAAATTTCCAATGGTAAACTTAACTGCTTTTTCGACGTTATTTTACCAGCTAACTAAAAATAGGAAAGCCTTGAACACCTTAGACTAAATTTAGTTAGTATTAAGATTCCTTTACAGGGAGTGCAGTGGAGCTGACGCTGAAATCATTAAGTATTTGGTTATATCATCGCTAGTCTCACTGAACTCTTCTGAATTCTACATGTCATGTGTGGTCTGACGTCTCCTTACCAGCAACAGGTCCCAGGTTCAAACTAGTCAATTCCCTAAAAAACACGCTCAGAGCGTCGTTGCGCGAAAGTGGTAGGGAGACACGACTTAGAACAAACAGAAACCACGCAGAATGTTTAGAATGCATCGGATACAAGATACTGGACTCCCAGGAGAGGTTTCATGTAGTGATAATAGCCGCGCTAGTCCCTTGGAGAGAAGTCGGCATGGTGGCTGTAGTTTTCAATCGCCATGCAATTTCAGTGATGCATCGTCAATATGAGGGTGGGAGGGTTGCAGTAAACGGGCAGTGGCGCATCGGTTAGAAGCTACTGGACGTCCGGGTTAGGTTCCATGCGGTGACCATAGTCGCGTTAATCCGCGAGATGTCGGCATGGAGCCATTACTCTTCGATCGCGACGGAATTTCTGTACCAAATTATCAATGTGAGGGTGCGATTGCTACAGTAAACGGGCAGGGTTGTATCGGATACAAGCTACTGGACTCCCAGCAGAGGTTCCATGCGGTGATCATAGCCGTGTATCCCATGGATTACAGTGTGGAACAATGTTAGTCTCCCAGTTCATTTCATGCCAGCGCCTCCTCGTGTTATAGAATCGTAAATAATTTGATCCCCATTAATGATCGTTAACATCAGCTTGGGATTATTGACCTGGGTAAAGTGTGCTCTTATAGATACCATCCAGCATCGATTTACCTGCTGTGAACATTTGGCGAACTGGTATAGGCTTTCCTTACCAGATCTGTTGACACTGTCCACACCACTGACATTGGTCTAAGGCCTGCAATTTTTTTTCTCCGAGAGCGATGAATAACACAATAATGAGCCTGCTTAGTCATTTTGTACACTTTGTAGTTGCTGGTGATGGGGAAGACGATCACTTGGTGTTTCGCCAGTATATGCAAGCTGCATATTGGCGCAGCAGGCATGATGTTCACAAATTGCAGCATCTTCTAAATGTTTACGCCAGTTAACGCCACAGAAACGTGTTCCTCCCGTAATATATCTCTGACCGAGAAGCAATTGTGGCAGCTTGAGTCCAACGTTTTTGTCAGCCATACCTTTTGCGTTCTTGTGGTGACATTTCCATACAAACTTTCATCCCATAGCACACATTTCATCCCATAATACACATTTAACACCGAGAAGCGGAATTCCAGTTTTCATAGCTTCAAAATTTTTTTAACACAACAAAATATTTTCTTACACATTATCGTCCCCTGATTCAACCCCTTAGGGATTGAAACTCCAAGAAAAGAGAAACCAATAGAATTTTTCACGTATTTGGCTTTGATTATACATCCATAATTAAATAATTTGATAAAACTTTTGTCTCATTATCTAACTCCCTCAAGGATTTGAATTTAGAAAACACTGAAACAATATATTTTTTTTATTTCTAATGCAGAAATCAAATACCAATTTTCATACATGTAGCTTTAAAATGCTTCAGTAGTACTACAAACAACGATTTATTTTCAAAAAAATTTCACCTACTATGTTACCCCTTAAGGGTTGAATTCCAAACACTGCTGAAACACGTCTTTCTTTATTTCTGATCGAGACAACAAACACTAATTTCGTAGGTGTAGCATCAAAACTGCCTTAATAGCCACTAATTTTCAAAAAACTTTTCGTAGCCTATTTCTCCACCTTAGAGGTGGAATTTCGAAAAATTTCTTTTTTTACGATACCTACATTATAAAATCTACAACCTCTCCAAATTTTCTGTCCTTAGTGGCTTGGGCTGGACGATTATGAGTCAGTTAGCGAGTTAGACTGTCGGGACAAAAAGTAGCCGAGTAGTCAACGGGACAGGGTGTCATATAGGGGACCTTGGTTCGATTTTCGGTAGTGTTACGAATTTTTCGTTGGATAAAGGACTGGACGGAGATGCATGCTCCCTTACGACGCCAATTATGGAGCTATCTACTCAAGAGGTAGCAGTTTCCAGGGCCGAATGTCGACCATGGTCGGGATTGCGGTTAGCTAACCCCATCCCCTTCATGCCGTATCCGGTGATCAGTACAGTAAGTGAGAATGACACGGCATTCAAACGACTACCGCGTAGCCTTGGGGGGGGGGGGGGATCGTGGGGATTCGTTTTTTTTTTTTCGTTATTGAAGTAAAGATGTCAGATAACCTAATGAACCGTGACGGAGGTTCAATTTAAACAAGGCTTTGGGTCTAGCATTCAAAATTATGGTGATCTCACTGGCTCTATCATCCACCAGAGCAGGAGAATGCTGAATGAATTTACGATCACGGAATAACAGTGTGAGTTCTGAAAACTAAATGAGAATCAAAGGACGTAGCGGCTATTAATAACAGCACAACACCAACAATACTTCACAGTGTCGTTGGAGCTTGGACAGCGAGTACGCATAGTAACGTAGCTAGCATGCACCTGAAGATAACAACTGGGTCGGTCGTCTCAATTCCTGTTCATACGATGGAATCGCACCGGAATGCACATCATTAATAAATCACACTCAAAAAACCCGAGAGATCATACGAAACTCCTCATCGTCTAAGATTCGCCGAGTGCATTGCAGAATATCCGCAGATGTGGTAATACGCTGGATATGACTACGCTTTATGCTGTTAACCGCAGATTCTGAATTTGTCACAGACACGCTGCTAGTGGAAAGTACTTTGACGGAGCAGCTCCCACAGGCGTCCACACTTAGTACGTAGAGCTGGTTGTTCTCAGAAGATGCTAAGAAGGCTACGCGCCGGCGGCTGCTGATGCTGTTAAGGAAACAAAACTTCATCCTTCGCTAATACGGAGACTGAAGGCCGAGAGCAACGTGGCACGAAGGCGATGCTTAATGCAGGACCACAATTTCGAATATGGAAAGAGATCTGAGACCGGCCATTACAGAGTAATAAATGACAGAAAGAAGTATGAGATATACCTACAAGTGAAGACATAAAAGGAGAAGATGTGATGTGATTCAACTCTCAAAAAAGTGAAATTCGGGAAAGCAAAAGGTGAATGAAACTTAGCGTTGAACAACTCGTCGCCAAAGCCATCGTTAGGGACCGAGCACTGCATTTGTATGGATCTACAATTACCTCTACATGGCTACTCTGCTAATCACACTTAAGCGCCTGGCGGAACGTTCATCGAACCACTTTCACAATAATTCTCTATCATTCCAGTCTCGAACAGCGCGTGAAAAAAACGAACACCTGTATCTTACTGTGCGAGCTTTTATTTCCTTTATTTTACTATTATGATCGTTTCTCCATGTGTAGGTCCTTGTCAACAATACATTTTAGCATTCGGAGGAGAAAGTTGGTGATTTCAATTATGTGAGAAGATTCAATCGCAACGAAAAATGCGTTTGTTTTAATGACGCCCATCTGAAATCCTGTATCATGCCAGTGACACTCTTTCCCCTATTTAGGGATAATGCAAAATCTGCTGTTCCTCTTTGAACCTTCTCGATGTACTCCGTTAATCCTGTCTCGTAAGGATCCCACACCGCGCAACAGTACTCCAAAACAAGAAGTAGAAGCATAGTTTAGGCAGCGTCTTTAGTAGATCTGTTACATTTTCTAAGTGCTCTGCCAATAAAACACAGTCTTTGATTTGCCTTCCCCACGACATTTTCTGTGTATTCTTTCCAATATAAGTTGTTCGTAATTGTAATTGCTAGCTATTTAATTGAATTTACGGCCTTCAGATGTGACTGATGTGTCGCGTAACCGAAACTTAACTAACGCATTCCTTTCAGCACTCATGTGGATGACGTTACACTTTTCATTATTTCGGTTCAATTGCCAATTTTTGCACCCTAGAGATATCTTTTCTAAACCGTTATGCAATTATTTTTGATCTTCTGATGACTTTATAAGGTGATAAACGATAGCATCATCCGTAAAAAAAGTAAGACGACTGCTCAGATTGTTTCCCAAATCGTTTATATAGATGAGGAACAGCAGAGGGCATATAACAGCAGCTTGTGGAACACCAGAAGGTTTTTACTTGATGACTTTCCATCAGTAGCTACGAACTGGACCTCTCTGATAGGAAATCACAAATCCACTCACATAACCGACACGATATTCCGTAAGCACGAAGTTTCATTACAAACCGCTTGTGTGGTACAGTGTCAAAAGCCATCTTGATATCTAAAAGTACGGAATCAGTTTGAAATCCCACGTCACTAGCATTCAACACTTCGTGTGAGTAAAGAATTAGTTGTGTTTCACAAGAATGATGTTTTCTAAATCTGCGTTGGCTGTGTGTCAATAGACGTTCCCTTCGAGGTAATTTATAATGTTCGAACACAACATATGTTCCAGAAACGGAAATCCGGCGGGTGGCATTTAAATATGATACACAGTATATCGTTTACATGGTGTAGGAAAACCAGTGTAAATTTAAACTAGCATGGATTGACGGCAATTTTAAATGTAGTCCATCGGGATATGACCACCTGTATAATAGCGTTCCGGTCCACCTTTGGAACGCATTATGGCAGCGATTCTGCGTGTCATAGATTCGACAAGTCCTTGGTAGGTTTTTCGGAGGTATGTGACACCAGTTTTCTACGCAGAGGTTACGCATTCTCAAAAACTACTGGCCGGTTGTTAGTTGATAACTATTATAGAAAGCAATTGTGATACAGTAAAAGACGAATACAGTTACCGATACAAAATTATTGAAAGGATATATATGAAGATAATAGGTCTGACACTTTTATGGTGAATTTAGGGTCAAAAATTAAAATACCTAACACATTGCCTGTAACAACCTATAAATTACTTATGAAAGATAAAGTCTCTACAAGACAGCTGAAGAAAAGGCAGATCAATGATTAGCGCCCTCTGTTGTGTTGGCCAGTGTCAGACCTATTATCTCTATATATTTCCTTTTAATAATTTTATATGGGTAACTGTATTCTCTTTTACTGTATCATAATTGGTTTCTGCAATAGTTGTCAATATCTAAAAGTCTGCTACATGTATTTTACCTAACGTGTTTTTATCAGATTAGTTTTCTTACGCAAATGATGACTACATCTAAGCGCACAACAGCGACATCTATGTAGGATGTAGGCAAATATATTTCTTGTAGTTAATGTACTTCAGTAACCAGTTGCAAAAATGACTGTGTGGACGATGTTGCCTATACTACACCTTATTTTAGATCTATGTGACGATGCTGCGCTGAGTATATTTATATGTTTAGACGATGCCATTACGTCTTTATCACTTCAGGACATGGTGTATAAAAGGTACGTTTTACCGTATTTTATCTTTACATTTCCCTGGTTGTATGATAGTATATTGTGATACGTGTTGCTGTATTGTGTTGAAAGACAGACTGCTCGCTAGGTGTATATATGTTTATATTGTAGATCTGAGGATGGGAATTACTGACTGAAACCGGTCATCGTTAAAAGAACTGATATTGTGATCAAAGACTGGAATAAAAACATTTGACAGTATTCGATCACTGTTAACTTACGCGACTATGTCGCAGCTGGTGGAATATGAAAGATCACACGGAATAGTACTAGAAACCACATCGGGGTAAACGCATACTGTGTAATTACCAACAATACTAATGAATGAATACATATGAATAAAACAAAAAGTTGGAGGCTTACCTGTAAGATTTTCGTTCACAATACCAAGAGAGAAGGTGGCAGCTCCTCGCCATACACGTAGGAACAGGCAACATTTCTCACACACAAAGAAAGAAAATATGTTATGTGGACATGTGTCCGGAAACGCTTACTTTCCATGTTAGAGCTCATTTTATTACTTCTCTTCAAATCACATTAATCATGGAATGGAAACACACAGCAACAGAACGTACCAGCGTGACTTCAAACACTTTGTTACAGGAAATGTTCAAAATGTCCTCCGTTAGCGAGGATACATGCATCCACCCTCCGTCGCATGGAATCCCTGATGCGCTGATGCAGCCCTGGAGAATGGCGAATTGTATCACAGCCGTCCACAATGCGAGCACGAAGAGTCTCTACATTTGGTACCGGGATTGCATAGGCAAGAGCTTTCAAATGCCCTCATAAACGAAAGTCAAGAGGGTTGAGGTCAGGAGAGCGTGGAGGCCATGGAATTGGTCCGCCTCTACCAACCCATCGGTCACCGAATCTGTTGTCGAGAAGCCTACGAACACTTCGACTGAAATGTGCAGGAGCTCCATCGTGCATGAACCACATGTTGTGTCGTACTTGTAAAGGCACATGTTCTAGCAGCACAGGTACAGTATCCCGTATGAAATCATGATAACGTGCTCCATTGAGCGTAGGTGGAAGAACATGGGGCCCAATCAAGACATCACCAACAATGCCTGCCCAAACGTTCACAGAAAATCTGTGTTGATGACGTGATTGCTCAATAGCGTGCGGATTCTCGTCAGCCCACACATGTTGACCGTAAAAATTTACAATTTGATCACGTTGGAATGAAGCCTCATCCGTAAAGAGAACATTTGAACTGAAATGAGGATTGCCACACTGTCGGATGAACCATTCGCAGAACTGTACCCGTAGAGGCCAATCAGCTGCTGATAGTGCCTGCACACGCTGTACATGGTACGGAAACAACTGGTTCTCCCGTAGCACTCTCCATACAGTGACGTGGTCGACGTTACCTTGTACAGCAGCAACTTCTCTGGCGCAGACATTTGGGTTATCGTCAACTGCACGAAGAATTGCCTCGTCCATTGCAGGTGTCCTCGTCTTTCTAGGTCTTCCCCAGTCGCGAGTCATAGGCTGGAATGTTCCGTGCTCCCTAAGACGCCGATCAATTGCTTCGAACGTCTTCCTGTCGGGACACCTTCGTTCTGGAAATCTGTCTCGATTCAAACTTACCGCGCCACGGCTATTGCCCCGTGCTAATCCATACATCAAATGGGCATCTGCCAACTCCGCATTTGTAAACATTGCACTGACTGCAAAACCACGTTCGTAATGAACACTAACCTGTTGATGCTACGTACTGATGTGCTGGATGCTAGTACTGTAGAGCAATGAGTCGCATGTCAACACAAGCACCGAAGTCACATTACCTTCCTTCAATTGGGCCAACTGGCGGTGAATCGAGGAAGTACAGTACATACTGACGAAACTAAAATGAGCTCTAACATGGAAATTAAGCGTTTCCGGACACATGTCCACGTAACATCTTTTCTTTATCTGTGTGTGAGGAATGTTTCCTGAAAGTTTGCCCGTACCTTTTTGTAACACCCTGTATAGCTTAGTGCAGATGGCACCACTCATATGATTTAGCCCATAGCCTTGCTATGTCATTTGCCCTGATATATCATTGTAGTCTGACTTCCCCTACTTTAATACTCTGTCCAGTCACATTAATGAGACCATCTGTCAAAAGACAATATCCACCTGTTGCATCGCGAACGGCTGCAGAACGTGCACTAAGGGTGTCAGTTAGGCTCTGGAAGGTACTGGCAGGGATGTGGGGCCACGCTGACTCGTTTGTCGGTCGAGGATCCATGCCGCGAATAGGACTATTGATGTCGTACCCCAATTCTCGATTGGGTTTAAGTTCTGGGAGTTTGGTAGCTAGAGGAGTACGGTAAACTCATCCTGGCGCTCTTTGAATCACGTACGTTCGCTACGAGCTTTGTGACACATTGTATTGTCCTGCTGGTAGATGTCGTTATGGTAAAGAAAAACGAACTGCATGTACAGTTGGACAAGGTCCCTAAGAACATATTCATATTTGTGTTCATCCATTGTGCCTTCCAGAATGACGAGATCATCCAGGGAATGCCACGAAAACTTTCCCCACACCATAAAATTTTCTCCTTGTTTGCTTTCAGACATTGCTAGCCGTACACGCCAACGACCACCTGTCTGATGGAGCATAAAACGTGGCCCATCTGAAAAGACCACCTCTCGCCGGACAGCAGACGTCCAGTTGCAGTACTGCTGAGCAAATTGCAGCCCTCGAAGTCGCTAATCAGCAGTCAACACGGGTGTATCGATCGGGCTCCTACTGTGCGGGCCCATATACGGCAACGTTCGCTGACCGGTCGTTGAGGAGGCACTGTTGGTACCCCACGGTTTGTCTGAGCGGCCAGTTGCTCAACAGTTGCACGTCCACTCGCCCTTTCACATCTCCGCAGCCTTCGTTCACCCCTGTCATTTATGCCCTGCGATTCACCGCAGTTGCCTCGGCGCCGGTTTCGGATTACGCTGTTTTGCCACGCCTGGTATACTTTATCTACGGCACCACAGTTATAGTTTACAGACTTTCGGAAATGCTTCCACCCTTGGCCCGAAAGCCAATGATCATGCTCTTGTGGACGTCAGGTAAATCGCTCCGTTTCCGCATTACGACAACGACTGCAGTGTTTTCCACGTCTGCCCGACGCGCTTTATACAAGGTGAAGATTAATAAAACCGACAAATTGCAAAGACAGATTCCTGATTGGAAATGGAGGAAGAAACCTCCTATGAACATGTGTCCGGGAATGCATCGTTGCCATGGTATGTAGTGCTGACGAATGAACGTTCTTCTGACCACGTGCCGTACGTTTCTTGTATATTGCAGGCCGTGTGATTGACGCAGCATACTGTAAACAGGAGAACGGTCAGTATTCATATGGGAACAAGCCGAGAGGGTGTTTGTGAAAGGCCTAACAGATGGAAACGGTCGAGAGTTAGCGCAGCTCTACAAAACAAGTTGCCTCACGGACACTAACCACATCACACAACATTTCAAGCCCATTGTCGGCGGTTGTGTGATTATGGGTGCTTTCAGACAGACGAACGTGCAGGGAGGCGGCGGACTACACGTAGGTTAGATTTTGAGAACCAGAAGCTACTGGATATTGAGACGAATCCCAGTGCAAGCTCCAGGCAAGTGGTCCGCCGACATGGTGTGAGCCAAAGCACAATTATGTGTTTCCTCATGCCAACGGCTACCAAGGAGGCCACTTTGAACATCTATTGTGCCATGGATGCGATGCACCTCTGTACTGTGTTCCGCAACGATTTACTGTCGTTGCACGAACACCGTCCATTACCGGACATACGGACATAGCGCCTTTTTCCTCCATTTACAGTCAGGAATCCGTCCATGCTGCTTGTCGGTTTTATTAATATTCACCCTGTATGCCCTCCACTACTAGTGCTGCCACCTGTCGTCTGTGAATTGTCGTCGTACGTAGACGTCGAACACAGACGGTGGTCATATTGATGTAACTGAACCGTGTATTTTAGTCATCATTTTGGCCGATTCTCTGTTACCTAATAGAAGACGTCCTCTATCCCAGAGTGACTTTGCACATCTCTCAGGAGGCAGATGCATTACATTCAAACGACTCCTTGATCCTGCTCTACTAAAAGAAATATTTAGTTCGAGAATCCGATGGACGTGGCGTTTACTCGTTTTCGAGTAAGATTTGAATTTTTCCTACGCATCCAGTTCTTCCCTTATCATTAATCTCACCAATGCCATTTTAAAAACGGCTTTCGGGTGGATTAGGGACACCACCAGCGAGCTAAGACGTTATTTAAGCCGTATTTTGACGACGGCGTCTGCTTGCTTAGTAGTCAGTTTACTGGCCCAGAAACGCACATGATTCTGGTCATAGATGTAATGTATTTATGAAATCCATAGTTCTCTTCACGTCTCTATTGCAGTACAAAACGAAATCACAACAACAAATAGTTACGAAAACAGGTGACTATACACTGAGATAACAGAAGTCTTGGGATGTTTCCTAATATCGTGTACGACCTCCTCCTGCCCGGCGTAGTGCAGCAACTGGACGTGGCATGTACTCAAAAAGTCGTTGGAAGTTCAAATGGTTCAAATGGCTCTGAACACTATGGGACTTAGTATCTGAGGTCATCAGTCCCATAGAACTTAGAACTACTTAAGCCTATCTAACCTAAGGACATCACACACATCCATGCCCGAGGCAGGATTCGAACCTGCGACCGTAGTGGTCGTGCGGTTCCAGACTGAAGGGCCTAGAAGCGCTCGGCCACAGCGGAAGGCCGTTGAAGTCCCCTGCAGAAATATTGAGGCGTCTTGCCTCCACAGCTGTACATAATTGCGAAAGTAACTCCAGTGCAGGATTTTGTACACGAACTGACCTCTTGATTGTACCCGATAAATGTGCAATGGGATTCATGTTGGTCGATCTGGGTGGGTAAATCATTCGCTTGAATTTTCCATATTGTTCTTCAAACAAATCTCGAACAATTGCGGCCCGGTGACACGGCTCATTGTCTTCCATAAAAATTCCATCAAATTCTTGGGAACATGACGTCCATGAATTGATGCAAATAACCAATTCCAGTCAATATTCGGTTCAGTCGAACCATAGTATCCACTCCATTTCATGGAAACACAGCCCACACCATTATCGAGCTACCACCAGCTTGCACAGTGCCTTATTGACAACTTGGGGTTGTGGCCGAGCGGTTCTAGGCGCTTCAGTCCGGAACAACGCTCCTGCTACGGACGCAGGTTCGAATCCTGCCTCGGACATGGATGTGTGTGATGTCCTTAGGTTAGTTAGTTTTAAGTAGTTCTAAACCTAGGGGATGATGACCTCAGATGTTAAGTCTCATAGTGCTTAGAGCCATTCGAACTACACTCCTGGAAATGGAAAAAAGAACACATTGACACCGGTGTGTCAGACCCACCATACTTGCTCCGGACACTGCGAGAGGGCTGTACAAGCAATGATCACACGCACGGCACAGCGGACACACCAGGAACCGCGGTGTTGGCCGTCGAATGGCGCTAGCTGCGCAGCATTTGTGCACCGCCGCCGTCAGTGTCAGCCAGTTTGCCGTGGCATACGGAGCTCCATCGCTGTCTTTAACACTGGTAGCATGCCGCGACAGCGTGGACGTGAACCGTATGTGCAGTTGACGGACTTTGAGCGAGGGCGTATAGTGGGCATGCGCGAGGCCGGGTGGATGTACCGCCGAATTGCTCAACACGTGCGGCGTGAGGTCTCCACAGTACGTCGATGTTGTCGCCAGTGGTCGGCGGAAGGTGCACGTGCCCGTCAACCTGGGACCGGACCGCAGCGACGCACGGATGCACGCCAAGACCGTAGGATCCTACGCAGTGCCGTAGGGGACCGCACCGCCACTTCCCAGCAAATTTGGGACACTGTTGCTTCTGGGGTATCGGCGAGGACCATTCGCAACCGTCTCCATGAAGCTGGGCTACGGTCCCGCACACCGTTAGGCCGTCTTCCGCTCACGCCCCAACATCGTGCAGCCCGCCTCCAGTGGTGTCGTGACAGGCGTGAATGGAGGGACGAATGGAGACGTGTCGTCTTCAGCGATTAGAGTCGCTTCTGCCGTGGTGCCAATGATGGTCGTATGCGTTTTTGGCGCCGTGCAGGTGAGCGCCACAATCAGGACTGCATACGACCGAGGCACACAGGGCCAACACCCGGCATCATGGTGTGGGGAGCGATCTCCTACACTGGCCGTACACCACTGGTGATCGTCGAGGGGACACTGAATAGTGCACGGTACATCCAAACCGTCATCGAACCCATCGTTCTACCATTCCTAGACCGGCAAGGGAACTTGCTGTTCCAACAGGACAATGCACGTCCGCATGTATCCCGTGCCACCCAACGTGCTCTAGAAGGTGTAAGTCAACTACCCTGGCCAGCAAGATCTCCGGATCTGTCCCTCATTGAGCATGTTTGGGACTGGATGAAGCGTCGTCTCACGCGGTCTGCACGTCCAGCACGAACGCTGGTCCAACAGAGGCGCCAGGTGGAAATGGCATGGCAAGCCGTTCCACAGGACTACATACAGCATCTCTACGATCGTCTCCATGGGAGAATAGCAGCCTGCATTGCTGCGAAAGGTGGATATACACTGTACTAGTGCCGACATTGTGCATGCTCTGTTGCCTGTGTCTATGTGCCTGTGGTTCTGTCAGTGTGATCATGTGATGTATCTGACCCCAGGAATGTGTCAATAAAGTTTCCCCTTCCTGGGACAATGAATTCACGGTGTTCTTATTTCAATTTCCAGGAGTGTATTTGACAATTTGGGTCCATGGTTTCGTGGGGTCTGCGCCTCACTTTGAACCCTTCCATCAGCTCTCACCGCCTAAAATCTGAATTCATCTGACAAGGCCAGAGTCTTCCTGTCGTCTACGGTCCAACTGATATGGTCACAAGCCCAGGAGAGATGCTGTAGTCGATATCATGCAATTAGCAAAGGCACTTGCGTCGGTCATATACTGCCATAGCTCATTAACGCTATATTTTGCTGCACTGTGCTAACGGATACGTTCATCGTACGTCCAACATTGATTTCTGCGGTTATTTCACGCAGTGCTTCTTGTCTGGTAGCACTGACAACTCTACACAAACGCCTCTGCTCTCGGTCGTTAAGTGAAGGCCATCGACCACTAAGTTGTCCGTGGGTAGAGGTAGTACCTGAAATTTGGTATTTTCGGCACACTCTTGTTACTGTGGACCTCGGAATATTGAATTCCCTAACAATTTCCAAAATTAAATGTCCCATGCGTCTAGCTCCAACTACCACTGAGCGTTCAAAGTCCGTGGATTCCCGCTGTGATGCCACAAGCACGTCCGAAAACCCTTCACTTGATTCAGCTGAGATCAAAGGACAATTCCGCTGGTGCGCTGCCCTTTTATGCCTTGTGTACGCGATATAACCCCCATCCGTGCACGTGCACATCGTTATCCTATGATTTCTGTCATCTCAGTGTTTGTATTGTAGAGTAGAAACATCTCTGGAGTGAGCATTCGGATGCGCGGGACAGAATTTATGTTTTCAACGCACATTGTCAGCCTAGTCACGTGATCTCAGGAGGCCTTACGTTTCTCCGTAAACCCGCCTGTACGCTTAGAGTGTCGTTATATCGCTAATACTGACAGACTCTCTTAGTAGGTACCGTGCAGCTGGTGTAGGCGTTTCGTAAACATCATAAAAATTTATACTTGGTACCTGGAATAGACTGGACTCTTAATTTTGTAGTTCCTCTTTGGGACAGCTCTGATGTACCCATTTCTTGGTAGACTGGGTCAGCCACCGCTATTTTTCGGTATTATGCGGCACTTAATCGTACTGCCTCGTCTGCTGCAGAAAATTTTGGATGTGGTGGCACCGCAAAACGGCTTGGTAGCAGCCAGTGCCTTTGAAAGTGTCCAGAAAACTCCGAAATCCCAGCATATTAGAGATACCACCTGCTTCGTCGCTTTTTCTCCAATTTTTGTGAATTTATTTTCCTCTTTCTTGTAGGCTAGCGCATACTTTTGCTTCTTGATAATACTCTGACGTATTTATTTAGTGCATTGTATGTGCATTCCCGCATTACATTACATACTACGTAAGAAGTGAATGGAAAGTCCGACAGCTGGTTAAATGCACTACAAAGCCTCAGGTATCCAAAATATTAAATATACGATATAGGATACGTTTCACTCTCCTCTTGCCGTACCGCCCCCCGTCAACACTTAGATGATTTCAATAACTTAAGAACAAAGCTGCTCCAGTAACATATTTATTGTAGCTCTTGAGTGTTATGTGTTTAGGGATAGACCATGTAACAGCGTCCAAGGAAGTGGACAATGACACACATGAAGGAATTTGATGGAATCTTATGTAAAAATGTTTTATGCTTGTTACTCAAATCGTAAGGACAATAAACTGAAGGTGAAATCCTACAAAGCAGCTGAATTTGTACGTTGATACACTGTGTGTGTGTGTGTTTGTGTGTGTATGCGTGAGTGTGTGTATTTGTGCCTCAGTTCCGTTGCACAATATTATGGTTCACATTCAGTCTGTTGATTTCTTATTGACGTACTTGCAAAGTAAAATATACAACCTAGGTGTGAGGATGCCAGTGTTGCGATAAAAATAAACGAAGAAAGTGCTCTGTACCAGACTTGTGCAAAATAGTGTATTTAAGATTAACGCCGAAATTTCACTCACTGCAACGTCGTATTTTCCAACTTTTATGTTCAAATGGTTCAAATGGCTCTGAGCACTGCGGGACTTAACATCTGAGGTCATTAGTCCCCTAGAACTTAGAACTACTTAAACCTAACTAACCTAAGGACATCACACACATCCATGCCCGAGGCAGGATTCGAACCTGCGACCGTAGCGGTCGCGCGGTTCCAGACTGACGCGCCTAGAACCGCTCGGCCACAACGGCCGGCCCCAACATTTATGTACTTCATAGTTCTCCATTACATGTTGCTGTGAGGAAATATTGAACTTCCTACCTACTTCCAATTTTCCACACTCGAAAAAGTTGGTCCTCTCTCTCTTTCTCTTTCACACAACCAAACACCCACCCACACAATCTCTCTCTCTCTCTCTCTCTCTCTCTCTCTCTCCCTCCCTCCTTCCCTATCTCTCTAGTCATTTTCTGCATTCTGCCAAACTTCCTATCCGAACAAGAATGCAATATTTCAAGAGCATTTGGTTTTGAATAAAACATGAAACTGTTGCTTCTTGTTCCGTATCGCCATATGAGAAGCATATTTCAGTTTAAAACAAATAAACTGACCATAAATTTCTTAGGTGTGAGCTATCGGAAATGTACAAAGAAGAAAAACAACCTAACTTCTAGCACTCTATTTTGAGGTTCATCATTGTCAAAAGTAATGCTCATTTTTCGAGCTGTCGATTTCAATACTCTTTTATGTGTATGAGTGCCAAGAAATTATTGTTACGGGTGACCAAACACTTTCCTCAACAATTCTACAAGTTTTGCACGCATAATAACAGATTTAAAACGGTTATTGAAAATACAATCAAAACAGCACAGTATGTCGAAGTATCCATACAATACTGAACACAAGCTTTTTATCCTTCCATGTATTTCTCTGAAGCAATAACAGTAATCCACTACAGCAGTTATGATCAAACATACGTCTTATACGAGCCAACAAATGGTTCGCGCTACACATACTTGTAATATTTTACACTGAAGTACCAAATAAACTAGTGTAGGTATGCGTGCCTGGCGCAGTTGTTAGATAGGTTACCGCTGCTACAATGGCTGGTAAGCAAGAATTAATTGATTCTGAACGTGATGTTATAGTCAGCGCACTAGCGATGGGACACAGCATATCCGATATAGCGATGAAGTTAGGATTTTCCCGTACGATCATTTCACGAGTGGACCATGAATATTAGGAATCGAGTAAAACATCAAATCTCCGACATTTCTGCGGCTGGAAAAATATCCTGCAAGAACGGGACCAACGACTGAAGAGAATCGTTCAACGTGACAAAAGTGTAACCCATTAGCAAATTGCTGCAGATTTCAATGATGGGCCAACAACAAGTGTCAGCGTGCGAAACATTTAATGAAATATCAACGATGTGGGCTTTCGGAGCCGAAGGCCCACTCTTGTACCTTTGGTGACTGCACGACACAAAGTTTTACGAGTCGCCTGGGCCCATCAACACCGACGTTGGACTGTTGATGGCTGGAAACACGTTGCTTGGTCGGACAAGTTTCGTTTCAAATTGTACGACCGGATGGACGTGTACGGAATATGGAGACAACTTCATGAGTCCATGGACCCTGCATGTCAGCAAGGGCTGTTCAAGCTGGTTTAGGTTCTGTAATGGTGTGTGACACGTACAGCTGGAGTGATATGGGACCCCTGATACGTCTAGATACGACTCTGACAGGTGACACATTTCATAAGTATCCTGTCTGATCATCTGCATCCATTCATGTCCATTGTGCATTTCGACGGACTTGGGCGATTCCAGCAGGACAATTCGACACCCCACATGTCCAGAATTGCTAAAGAGTGGCTCCAGAACACTCTTATGAGTTTCAACATTTCCACTGGCCACCAAACACCCCAGACATAAACACAGTTGAACACGTCTGGGATGCCATGCAACGTGCTGTTCAGAAGAGATTTCCATCCCCTCGTACTCTTGCCAATTTATGGACAGCCCTGCAGGGTTCATGGTGTCACCTCCCTCCAGCTATACTTCAGACATTAGTCGATTCCATGCCACGTCGTGTTGCGGCAATTCTGCGTGCTCGTGGGGGCCCTACACGATGTTAGGCAGGTGTACCAGTTTCTTTGGCTCTTCAGTGTAAGTTTCGAAGTCAGCGGAAATCACAAAGAAATGGTGAAATCCCAAGATCACGTGGCAATCCCAGTTTAATGTTGACAACATTTGCAGAACGTAACGCTCACTCCAGAGATTTTTGTATTCTATGACAAGTACGTCCAAAAATTTCGAACATAATTAAGGCGGCATTGTTTCCGCTCACACCTGTGACTGCAGCGCTGTCGGTGGGTGAAATAGGAAACGAAGTTGAGAGAGAGAGACGTATACATTTGCAGGCAGGAACAGAGATAGATACGTCCTATGAGTGCGACATATTCTCCAAAACCTCTGCAATATGTCGGTGACTACCTGCACCAGCCTGCAAGATCAGCTCACCTCTTACATACTGCTCGGCCACAAGGCAAAACTTCCGCCTGTTACAACCACATTGCACCAAAGTTGACGGAAACGCTATTGTCGCCAAATACTATTACAGAAATGGCCCATCTGAACCTTTCTGGAGGTGAGATAAAATTAGACCCATCCAGGAAGGAACTGATTCCCACCGACAACTATTAAACGACACATTTTACCTGCTAAGTCAATGAAATATGGACGCTAAATGTTAGTTGTATGGACAGTGAACTCACTACTTAAGAAAACTGTCTTCATTAAAAATCTAAATAAAGACCACTCCTTTCTTGTTCCAAAGAACTCAGTTCAGGATTCTCTGCAAATTAAATAACTTTATCTTCAAAGATATGTGACACGCTGTGAACGATGAATCACCTGAAACTTGCATCGCTTATATTTCGTGAACCGTTCGATATATTGAAATGAGGTTTCAAAATGTCACCAAGCGGAGAGTGACACGTAATGTTGTTGCATCTTTAACCCACAAGCGAACGGACATTAGCAATAATTCGTCATTTTTCACTACCAATGCTTGTACCTGTGAACAAAAGTTTATCTTGGAGGGAACAAAAGAGAAGACGAGACAACGACCGTTGTATGCCAACCTTACAAACAACACGTTGTTGTTGTGATCTTTTGCGCTAATAATTGGCATACGAGTGTCACTCGATACAACAATACAAAAACTTGTGATATTCAGATAGTATTACTTTGCATGCCAAACTTACAGTTTCTAACGAAACAAACAAAATCGCGTATGAAAGTAAAAATGTAAGTGTTTGAATATTTATGCAAGAGTGAAACGCATGGAGATATTGCACTTGTCGCTACATTGCAACTTCATCCTTCTCACCGAAGAGTAACGTAACGTGAAGAAAGGCTACCATTTACCCTTGATTTGGTTTGATTTGATTTTAACAGGGAAGCTAAAACAGCTTAGGTCTAACCCGCCACTGCCCGCACCGAAACTAAGTTTATTGTGCGGTATCGCTCCCTGTATATCTAGTAAAGCCAACCAATGCCCTTAAATTGTGCAAGGAGTCCCTCTGACCAGTTTTTTGTTAGACTCAATTCTTAAAGTCTAGCTGTCCCGAAGATTCTGTATCTTTTACTCTCCAATGCCGTTCATTCGAAGATTAGGTGTGATGGAGTTTCTTCACCCTCATCACAGATCCTACATTTAGGGTCCTTCTCCGACCCATTGTGTGTAGGTGTTTTTTGGAATTCCCATGGCCGGTCATCGGTCCAGTCATGAGTTTGATTTCTTTCCTGTTCAATCCCAGGATTACAGAGCGTCTTTTAAAACATGGCTTGGGCATCATTACCTTATCACGTTTTTGTTTATGGACCTTGGTCCCATATCCTGCGTGCTGTTTCCTAAGGCAGTTCCGTAGTTCTAATTTGATCATAGCCTTGGTAATTGTCAGTACAGGTTCCAGTGAAATCGTTTACCCTTTCGATGTAACAACTGGAGACACGTAAGTTATGAATTGTTTGACAATTCTGTAGCTGCTATTCTGAGACGGTTCCTCATGTCTGCAGTGATATGCACGGAGCGCTCAATGATTTCACTAAATGACATATAGGAAATATATCAATAGCGTACTATCCATGTAGTGTAAAGAAAAACAGACCTACCAGTTAAGCTACCTGATAACATGTGCTGTATACACACTAAGACAAAAAATATGCACTTTAAGACAAAACAAACGACGTACCAGGAAGGAGTTACCCGAATGGGACGGAAATCTTTCTCTGTAATGTATACATGCAGATAAATGATTACAATTTCAGAAAAATTGGCTACTTTATTCAAGAGAAAGAGCTTTACAAAATAAGCAAGTCAATAACACGTTGTTCTTTCTCTAGTCCTTACGCGAGCAGTTATACGGCTTGGCATTTATTGATAAAGTTGTCCTGAAGGATATCGTGCCAAATTCTATCCAACTTTCGCTTTAGATCGTCAAATCTCGTACTTGTTGGAGGGCCCTAGCCATAATGTTCCAAATGTCCTCAGTTGCAGGGAGGTCCACTGACCTGGCTGGCCAAGAGAGCTTGGCAAGCCCGAAAATGAGCAGTAATAAGTCTCGCCTTGTTCAGTGGGCATTATCTTGCTGAAATGTAAACCCAGGTTGGCTGGCCATGAAGGGCAACAAATCTTCGCTAGTCGTCGGGGCTCAGTTCGAAGCAGAACTCATCACTGACGACAATTCTATTCCAGTCAGTGAGATTCCAGACCGAAGGCGTGTGTGGAGACAGCTTGGACAGTTATGGGATACCATGACTGTCCACCATATGGCTCGACAACCAAGAGTGATGGCCTGAGGTGGCACTTCTTTTTACAGCAGGACCTCATTGATTGTCATCCGCGGCACACTGACACCACAACGGTACGTCGACGATATTCTACGTCCCGTTTTGCTGCCCTTCGTGCAAGCCATCTGAGACTTAAGGAAAGAGGACGCAAACTTCCTTTGACGGTTCCCTGAAAGACTATCAGCCAGCGGCAAGTTCCTGCTGATGCGAACCTAACACGACAGATTACTGTTCGCTGGCGTTCATCTACCGTTTTCACCAGAGTGGATGCTTGTTCTGTTTTGTTCGCTCCTGCAGAAACCAGACTTGAAACAGTGCGTCATTTTTTTCACTGTATGACATGTTTTTCTAGGAATCTGTATGCATTCACATGGTTCTACAAGTCGGAGCACTAATCCTTTCTTGTCTACCTACCGAGATGTAGGTTTTCGCTGATTTAAAGGACCCGGATCGGGATAATGACGAATTTTTTTCGTGTATGTCTACTAACTTGGATGGGTGACCATCCGGTCTGCCGAGCGCTGTTGGCAGAAGGGGTTCACTCAGCCCTTGTGAGGTAAACTGAGGAGCTACTTGACTGAGAAGCAGCGGCTCCGGTCTCATAACTGACATACGGCCGGGAGAGCGGTGTGCTGACCACATGCCCCTCCATATGCATCCAGTGAGGCCTGTGGGCTAGGATGACACGGCGGCCGGTTGGTACCGTTGGGCCTTCGTGGCCTGTTCGGACGAAGTTTAGAATGTCTACGAAAACAGTAAAGACACTTCTCTTTGATGTGAAATGTGTATTTAGTATTTAGCTTGATTCTATATATCTTTATTTTCTAAAAATATGCTGATCCAGGCTTATTGCAACTCTAACATTCTGCGTGGTTTTTGTTTGTTCTAAGTCGTGTCTCCCTACCACTTTCGCGCAACGACGCTCTGAGCGTGTTTTTTAGGGAATTGACTAGTTTGAACCTGGGACCTGTTGCTGGTAAGGAGGCGCCAGACCACACATGACATGTAGAGTTCAGAAGAGTTCAGTGAGACTAGCGATGATATAACCAAATACTTCATGATTTCAGCGTCAGCTCCACTGCACTCCCTGTAAAAGAATCTTAATACTAACTAAATTTAGTGGAAGGGCTTCAAGGCTTTCCTATTTTCAGTTAGCTGGTAAAATAACGTCGAAAAAGCAGTTAAGTTTATCACTGGAAATTTTATTCTGCTCACAAAACATTGTTCATAAATTTCAACTATTGATGAAAGGAAATGTTTTAATACAGGATGATTAAAAACCAACTGCGTTCAATAAAAATGTGAACGAATATTCCCTGAATGGGTTTCCAAGTTCTACAATGGATCGAAGGGTGACCTATGCCATATCACATCTATAATCTAGGTTTCAATTAAGTTTCACAAAAGAGAAAACTATCAAAATGGTCTACAGTGACCCTCAATTATCTTTAATTACTTATCTAACTTGTCGTAAATTACAGTGGCTGATGTGGCTTCTCAATAATTATATAACAGAAAAATCATCGCGTTTCATATTTTAACTTACGTAGCAAATGTGAATACCATGAGCTTCAATTGACGATCGACACTAGTATTACATAAAAAGGGGATGTAACAGATGAGGCTTCTGCAGTTCTGAGTGAAGCCTTATGCACTCAAAAAAGCGGCATCGCATGCGTTCATTACCTTGTCGGTGTTCGTCAGGGGGCGGCGACCAGCGTAGCTCCATACAGCTCGCCGTCTCCGAAGCAACTCCTGTCTAACTTCTCCTTACTACAATTTACCGAAGTTGGTTTAAAAAAAAAAAAACTATCTGGCTGTGTTTTCATCTGACCAATCAGGGTCTCAATTTTAACCTTAAGCTCCGCTTACAAAAATTCTGTCTATCCAATGAGAAACGTTATACTTTTCATGGTGGGGCAATGTTTTTAAAGTTTGCAATGTAACAGAGACGCAAAAAAGTCTCACGCTAAAACTTGCAGCTGGTGTGGCCCTTTTAGTGTTATCGTAAGATCTATACTGTTCTTCTGGAGGGCTCTATCTTTTAACATGGGCTAGGGGGTGGTCCAAGCAGTTACTTTTCGTGGTGGGGCAATGTTTTTTAGGTTTGCAACGTAACAGAGACGCGAAAAAGTTTCACGCTATAACTTGCAGCTGGTGTGGCTCTTTTAGTGTTATCGTAAGATCTATACTGTTCGTCTGGAGGGCTCTAGCTTTTAACATGGGCTGGGGGTGGTCCTGTCGGTTAGTTGGCGACGTGGGTGTCTGTCCCTTATTGTAGGGCCTTTTAGCTTAACACGGTTCTGCTCTCAGCTTCTGTTCTCGTTTCTCCCATCGGAACTGCGTCTGTCTCACTGTGGGAAGGTATGACATGCATTTAGGCATTCGTGTGTTAGTCTGTGGTGTTCCATTTGCTCACTCGTTACACGTATTACTTTGGTTAATTTAATGTCACGATTTATTCAGAGCTATGTGACATACTACTGGATTTGCTTATCATGTCAGGGATTTCATGGAAGGTGTTGGATTTGCCTGACACCTTACATATCACCACCCTTCTAACTTAATTTTTGCACTGAAGTTAGGCAATGATTGAATCGTTGTCTAAGTCAGTCAAAAATTATTCCTTTATCTAAATTTTGTTGCGTACTGTTCAGCCACGTTATTCTGGTTCTGTGCTAGTTTGTATTACTAATTTATATTTTTATATTCTTCCACATTATTCTCAAAAATATGTTTATATTATTATTATCATTAATTTTTAATTATTTTCTTTCTTTATTTAAGTGTGACGTTTGTTTTTTAAGAAGTTATCGAAAGTGAGGAGTTTTTCACATCGATTTTCTTAGAAATATTTTTTTTATAAATGTAGTAAGTAATTAAGTAAAATCAATTCCTAACACATTTTCTAAATATCATGTACAAGTAAAATGTTTTTGTTTCTAGACACTCATTTCAACATTGTTACACTAACAAATAAGAATTATTTCCAAGAATTGCTTTGACAAAGAAACATACATACACAAGTATTGAGATATTACCCTAACAAATGGTACAAATGTTTAAAAAAAGGGAAAACATCCAACAAGATCATTTTTTATTCTTTGTTTTTATAATGAGAAAATACGTAAAATATAGTTATTCTTTTATTTTTATGAGGAGAAAATAAGTGGCATATAGTTTTAGTGTTTATTATGACTTACTTTTGTTGTTTATATACTGTCCATTTCAGAGCTAATGACTTACTTTTATCGATAATCTATTTTTTACTTAAGTCCATAGTCAATGACTGTTATTTTGTAGTTTATTAGCTGTCTGGTGTGCTTAACTTATTTAGTTTTTCACACATTTCTTTTGTACAATTCCTACATCACATAATTTGAGTTCACACATTCACACAATCCTATGAATATTTAAGCATGAGGTTGGCGAATGTTTTTGCACGAAGGTGATGGACTTGAGCGAGATGGATGTGGGTAAGTATTTGATGTACAGCTTGGTTCATCGTTCCTTGTTGGCTTTGCAAGTGTGTGTTGCTGTTGTCGAGGCCCCATAATGGAATGGAGCTGTGAGTGCAGAATCTCGTGGTTTACTGGCTTTGTATGCGTGAAAGTCATCGTTATGTGTCGCTGAAAGCAGTCGTTTTTCGTTGTAATACTTCGCAGACGACTAGTTTACAATAGGATAGGGATTTGGGAAGGTATGTCGTCCATTCTTCACCCACCTTCTTTCTTGGTCTCAATCTTGCGAATCTTCAACTTCTGTTCTTCCTGCTTTTTCTCTGCTTCTTACTTGCTTCTTGGTTCTTCTCTGGGCAGGATATGGAAATATTTGTTGATAACTAGTCGCTTTGAAGTTCTCCTCTCAGTAACAGTTTGATAAATTGTTTGAGCATGTCATTTTTACTTTGTGGAAGTTTTCTTCAGTTTCGTGTATCAGCGTGCTGTTTAATAGCAGTATTGTGACTTTTACACATATTTTTCTGCCAGTGGTGGCTTGCCCAAGTGGTCTTCTCGTCGGGCCGTTTTTTGCTCGCTCCGCTGAGTGGGGGCGTCCCAGGGTTTACGAGCGGTGAAAGTCCGGTGTTTGCTTGTCCCTGCACCGGTCGCTGTCCTTTCCCTTCTCTTGACGCTTCTGCCTTGTAGGAATCGTGTCTTGCTAATTATGTCCTTTTCTTTCTTGATACTTCTCACTTTGCAACTTGTGGGTCGTTGCATCTGGTCCTTGCTGGAGTTTTTACAATGGTTCTTACAAAAAGTTTTACTTATAATCATCTAACATATGTCTAGTACCTACATTGTTTTACGCCTTCTTAAAAAGCTTTACAAATTTTGGCGCCCTTTCCATGTTACAATTCTAATATATTTTGAGTCTTAACTTCTACAAGAATCCTCAAATTCGTTTTTTATTTTTGTGTAGTGTCGTGGTGTATAGCATTTTAGTATTTCATGCTGTTAGACTATCTACATTTTATCCCTTCACCTTAATCTGTGGTACTATTGGTGTTATTTTTGTTCTTGTTTTTATTGACACTACATTCTTTTTCCACCTTCCTCTCTCTTCATTCTTCTTTCTCCTGACGATCTTATCTGCAACTTAATCTTGAAATATTGTGCTGATTATTTACCAGTAATAAAATTAACCTTCAAACTTTTTGATATGGTTCACATGGTGAAGTCCTAAGGTTTTGCCTGTTTTACTTCAAACTTGTACTGAAAGTGTTTAATACTGCCAGTCTTAGGTAAAAATACCTCTGCTTTATCTCGTAAAATACCCTCTAATTCTCTTTTACTGTGTTCCGAAATACCTTGAACTTCTTGCAATTTTTTGTCGATTTCTTTATGGACTTCTAACATGAGTTGAGGCGATTCCCCCTTTTGTGCATACCATTCTAATTCTTCATCCTCTTTATCTCACGTCATTCTTAATTGTTTGTTTATAACTGGTATTTCTTCTAATTTTAGCTTTTGCTCAAAGAGAAGTGTGACATTCCCGAATGTTACGCTACCTTTCCCCATATCTATTATCGCTCGTCTCTCATTTAAAAAATCTGCACCTATAATCAAATCTACAGTTAATTTAGGTATAATCATGAAGTTGGCTTCGATCTTTTGATCTTGGCACGAAAGAGTTAACCTTGTTTGTCTCGTAACTTCCGCAGCATTGTTTCTAATAGGATGTCTTACTTTAATCTTACGTGTTTTCAGAACTGGCAATTCCTCATTGGCATTACACTGCATGAATAAATTTTCTGAGATCGCGGTCAGTTCACTTCCGCTATCAATTACAATACTGACTGGGATATGCTTTACCATGGCCTTCACAATTGGTTGAATTTGAAAGGGTTGTTTCTGTTCTTCTTCTTCTTGCATCAACGAATCCTCCACTGAATCATACATGAGTCTTCTCAGGAATTTCCCTTGTGAATTCGAACTTTCTGTAGGATAAGCTTTGACTGTTACTTCTCTCTCTTTTATTCCTCTTCTCTATTTCTTCCTTCATTTACGCTTTCTTCAACATCCTCTACTTTTTCCTCATCCTCGTCTGTCTTCTCCTTCTTCGTCGCTACTTCCACATAATCGTATCTAAATGCTCTAATTATCGCTTCATAACTTCCTTCATTATATACGTTGGGTTGTGTGCCCACCAGTAACTTATTTTCAACTTATGTCGACTGCGCATTATCCTCATTGAATTCGCTTTCCCTGGTTTCCATCTCAAATAGCTCTGCAATACTCATTACTTCGTTCTTTCCTCCTACATTCGTTGTGCATGCCTCTGGTAATTCATCTTCCTCATCAATATTCTCCCAATTAATTTCGTTCCAACACGATATTGATATTTTCCTGTCTTCGTTTTCATCTGGTCCCTGCGGATTTGTTTCTTCCTTCTTCTCTTCTCGTGATAAGGTATTTACTTCTCTGTTCAAGGTGTTGCAATTGTCCTGGGTCGGTGCGTCATTCCCTTTGGCATGGGCGCTTAGCTGTCAATTCTAACGTTTATCGGGGTTTGGTGGTCTTACCTCCACCTCTTCTATCTGTATTCTCTTTTCTTGCTCCGCTTGTTGATATTGGTTTCTTTGTTGATAATTTGTCGGTCTATTGACGCTCCAATACCCGTTCCGCTTGTCGTTGTTCCCTCTGTAATAGTTGTTGCCATTCCTGGGTGAATTATAGTTATTGCCATATTCTCTTCTAAATCCATAACCGGTTCTTTGTTGAAATCTATTGTCGTTTCTTGGTGCGAAGTTATCACGTGGTTCGTAATTATTGTTTCTTCGTACTGTGTCTTGTGGATTCCACTGCTTTTTGCTTTCGTTTTCACGTGCGCTTCGTCTTTTTCTTGCGTCATCTTCCGAAAATATGAACTCTAGTCCCCTTAGAATACCTTTAAATGCTTCGACGTCATTGCCTCCGCTCCCTGCTAATGATTGCTGGTATTTCAATGGTAACTTCATCGCGCATAATTTAATCAACTCTCCGTCACTGTATGGTACATCGAAGCATTGATTTTTCTTTGCCATTAATTCGAAAAATTTCATGGGACTCTTCTCTCCTGAATTTTCAAAATATGGGTTCTGTAATAATTCGTACTTCACTCTGTTCTGTGCTTCGCTGGACCAATATTGTGAGAGAAACTTCTCTCTGAAATCTTCGTACGATCGGCATGTCGCTGAAACATTTTGCATGGTTTCTGCGACTGTTCCTGACATGTGTGCACATATAAAGTCTAATTTGTGTGCTAGCGTCTAGTGTTCTGGTAATCCTACTCGGAATTGATCAATAAAAGTTCGTGGATGTAATGAGTTTCCTTCTCGAAAGTGTTGAAATTTTCTGACTGTGAGGAAATGATCGTTGTCGTACTTCGTCATAGTTCCATATGAAATTCGCGATTCTTCGCCACTTTTGTTTCTGATCATTTCTCCCGTCGTTCTTTCCGGTTGTGGTAGATCCATTGGATATTGTTCACTGTAACTTTCGCGTACCCTTGCGTAGTATCATTGGAGTGGTACGCAATAATTTTCTTCCATCGGTTGTGAACGTGTAGCTGAATGCATTGCACTGTACTCTTCGCGATCTGGCTTTTCATTGTCACGTATTGGTTGGGTATCTTGTCTGGCTAACCTTGCCGCTTCATTGCACGATCCAGACTGTCTTGAAACATGCATTTGTGGTTCCGCATGTGTTTGTGATGCCGTTTGTTCATCAAGAATTTCGAAACGTGTTTGTTGCTGTGGAGTCTGTCTGATTACACGTATGTTACTTTACGCCTGTGATTGGAATCGCAAATGCGTAATATCTTCGTTAATTGCTTGTTTTTCCGGTGCAGTTACAGATACGGATGTGGTTGCAGACTCAGTGCTTGTTCGATCCTGTTCACTACGCTCTTCAATGGTTTGCAACAAACATGCATTTAGGCAGTCTTATGTTTGTCTGTGGTATTCCATTTGTTCACTCGTTACTCGTATTACTGTGGTTAATTTAATGTCACGATTTATTCGGAGCTATGTGACATACTACTGGATTTGCTTATCATGTCAGGGTTTCCATGGAAGATGTTGGATTTGCCTGACACCTTACACAACATGTTCTCTGAAAAACTGCTCATTCAGAATTTCCACACGTAATGTAATTAGCACGCGTTTCCGTAGCTGGCTAACATGGCAACACAGGCAATTATTTCCGTTTTAGACGACGAGTCTCAAGAATAGCATATCTTTGTTGTAATTTGTTGTGTTTGTTTAACATAATCGTAGAACGTTTCAGTAATTGATTTCTTTCAAAAGAAGTCTTATCCAGGAAGATAACTAAGTAACAAAATAATAATTGAGATAATTCGGAGAATGTTATTAGAAGTATTAAATTTGTGTGGGAGAAGACGTGGTGTCTGATACTCAGCGCCAGTAAACTTCTTGGATACGAGTGCCAGTATTCTGCTACAAATCACGTTGTTCACACTGTCATTCTAAATCTGTGTACGACCAGGGATACATTTCTTCATTTACTCAGTATCAGACAGACATACGAACATTGGCTTTATAACGCTGGTGAGAACTTGTTGATAAACTGTGTGTATAAGGTTGAACTGGTTATTAGTGTCTGTTACATTGGGACCAAGTGTCTGATACCTCAGGACGTAATCCATGCAATGTCTGTAGATGAACCCTATGGAGTAATGATGACTTAGTCACATAACACAAAGGACATATTATTAACTTAACATGATTTTAAAAAAAAGACACGTCAATGGGATGTCGTTCACAGCCTATGACACGAAAAGGACTAGGAAAGAATACAGAATATTTTGGAGAGACAAGCTAGACAAAGGATGAAATCGGCTAAAAGAGGCAAAGTAGTGACTAGTGTCTGAGAAAATTCTTGATACGAACAGAGGATTCAATAAACTGCTGTAGAAACATCGCTCGGCACAGATGTGCGTTTTGTAATGTAAGAAATGCCATCAAGAGAACAAACAGAGAGGCGACCTCTCACGATAAGCAGGAAATCTGGGTTCCAGTGCCGGTCGGGCAAAGATTTTCATCTTCGCCACTCCATTATGCAGTTGATCGTTTTACATGTCAGCAACTGCGAATACATTTAATGTAGATCTTTTTCTCTTTCCTCGCCTTTTCCTGTGTCTCTACAGAGCCGACATAGTTATACCGGTTTTGACAACGCTAGTGACAGTTGGCGGCCAGATGCCGTCCCTGACTTCACCATTCACCCCTCACCGACACGGAATCTGTGTTCCCCATCTGTCTCCGTCTCGAGTAAATCTCATGATCAAGTGTGAGGACGTTCTCTAAATGTTTTTGTAGCGTGTATCTGAATGAGGACGGAGGTACAAGCCCGGTATTCACACAGTTGGATGTAGGAGACTACCTGAAAACCACATCCAGTGTGCTTGGCTGAGCAGCTCCAGTCGTTAATCAGCGAGGCGGACTCGATCCGAGGCAAGTTCGCCTCCCCAAATTCCAGGAGTGGCACGTTAACGCTCTCGGATATCAGGGCGGGATTAAAGACAAAGATGTAAAATTTTCAGTCTTTGTGCTGAATATCAATTTGCACATTGCATCAAAGCATTTCTTTAATAACTCATGAAACAAAAGCTGAGTTCCATGAGACGTCGGCGCTAAAGTAGTTTTGGATTTTCAAAAGAAATTAACTGAAGAATGAAAGCTGGACTTAGGTATTTCTTTGGAAAGTTGGCCACTGATTCTGCTGTCTTGTGCATACACAAACTGTATTATTGTCGAGGTTAGTAGTAAACGAACTGTTGTTGAGAGTAGTCGGTCACCGAATGCAGTGTGCGGTGGAGAGAAGCCACGCAACATGAGAGGTCGCAGCGCAGCGTGCCGTGGCTGTGATAGCAGCGCCGCAGGAGACTTTGGTGTAAATTGAGAAATTTTTTGATAATTTTCCTTATTGCTGCACTTAGTTGTTTCTTGCTTGTGCATAGGAGGTACTTTGTCAGATTTGTGTATGCATACATTGAGAGTAATATTCGAAACCTTGTATTGGCCTGGGACGTGATTATTGATTATAGACGTGGTGGAATAATTACAGTTGTTGCTAATCATACAGTCGAACAAAAGGAAAAGTCTGTGTAAAGTTTGTCAGTGCTGAAGGGGACCACCCCCAGCCTATCTAACCCACGTTAATTTAGGCAAGTATTTGAACCATTTCTGAAAAAACTTTTTTATGCAGGACCTTAATATTTTTACTGTATGTTACATGATGCTAATAGAGTCAACTGTACTAAAATCTACTTTATCCATTTTATAGTTTTTAAGAAATACTTTTTTAAATTTATTAACAAAAAATTTTTCTGCAGAAAATATTTTTTTTGAACTTCCTAATAGGGGAATATTAATGAATGTAGTACCAGAGGTGGCTTTTTATGTTATGCAGAGTCTCTGAAAGTTTCATTCATTTTAATGGGCCATATGTACTGAAAATTTTAGTTTGCGGGAAATTGACTTTAAAGAAAAAACTTTTGAAATTTGTTACTTACAGTTAATTAAAACTGTACTGCTGCATACGATGGCCCTTCTTTGGCCTCTAGCAGGTCTTCCAGCTTCTTTTTCACCTTCCTGGATGTTTGTCTTGCTTTCTTGGCCATATTAGGTGCAGACCAGTCTGCATGCCTATAAATGCTGTTTTAGGAATGCGGTTCCGAATTATGCTGTTGAAATATTCATTTGGGTTCTTTGTCTGCCCATGCAGACATTTCCTTAGAAGGTCAGGATGAGCCAAGTCTCTGAAAATAGGTTTAATTGCTGTAATAACAGCAGCAGGAAGAGAATGCTTGTGAGAATAAAATTCTCCAGTTGCTTGCCCCCTATTGTATTTGCACCACAAATTTTCTCCTGATGGAGGACAATCCATGACATCAGTAGAGGACTTATCGACGAATGTGGCCCAAACGTTCCTCTTCATTCCCTCCACATTTTCTTTATTTCTCCTAATTGCCTGTCTGTAGTATACCTGAAAGTTTTCTATTTCAGTTTTAGTTAACCGACCCTGTACGGTCAACAATTTTCCATCTTCTAATTTTTTTTCTCTCATATCAACAGTTAGTTTTCTCAGCCTTGTTCCCAAACGGTTTGGAACATGGCCTACACATTCTATTTTTCTAATAATGGCATCTCCATATGGCTTAGAGTTCACCAGATTGTTGTATGCCTTACTGTCACCATCGCCCAAATAATTGGTGTACCGTACGCCTCTTGTTTCTACGGAGCGATGAAATATTTGTTGCACTCCATGAACTTCCATACCACCACTTGTTCCTCTAAAATTAGCCACACAGTTGTGTTCTTTATGTTCATTGACTTCACAACATTCGTAATATTTAGACAATATCTCCACATCTAACACTTTACCGGTGTCTACACTCGTGGCAGTCACTACTCAATTCAGAGAAGTATGTCCTCTTTTCTGCCAACTTCCATCAACTGCAACTGCAATATCCGAACATCCATCATTTTCTTCCACTATTTCCCTAGCAGCCAGTTTCATGCTTTCGTCACTGACCTCACATAGAGCTTTCTCTAATATTGCGGTCACTTTTTCAAATTTGTTTGGTGATTGATGGAAGTTCATCACTGACAAAATGTTCTCCCTCCAGCCATACCCTTGCCAATGGATCGTAAGGCATAAACTAATCTAGTATTGATTTCATAAGGGCCACTTGCATCTGGTTTTGAAGAACTCATAAATGAAATCGCAGCTGAACATTTAGTGCAAATTAAATCCAAAGCAATTGCTAAGTCTTTTCCCCCACCAGCACTCTCACAAATTTTCACACTCTGTGACTCACCACACTGTCTACATTGTGCAAATTTAGAAATTACATCTGATAATATTCTCAAATTTATATTAATGTTACTGCACCCCTTGTTACTTACAGTAAATTCGTTGTAACTCTCTTGAAATGGTGAGATCTTCTTTGATGATGCACTTGTTGAAGAAATACAATTAGAAACATCGTTGCCAGGCGACATTACCTCTAGTACAGAAAGCTTTCTAAACTTGTTTCCTCCAAATTGTCGTTTCTTGAAAATGCCTTTCCGTTTCGTTATCTTCAATAAACACAATAAAACACACGTAAACAAGACTGCAAACGTAAGTATAACAAATACTCGCTATCACACTTCAACAAAACTGACCGCGTGTTTGAATGCGTGTTGTTTACAAACAGCAGAAACAAAAGAATACCGACCGTTGAATTCCAAGGATAGCCAACACACTCGGGAGTAAAAAAAATCCCTAACTTGCAATGTAGGGGATATAAAGATCTAAAATATATGCAGAAAAGTGGATGACAGAAAATTGAGCGTGGCACATAAACACACGTGGTAGGAAATGCTGTTTAAATGCTCGAAAAACTTTTTTTCAGCAAAACCCTTTTCACAGTACTTGAATAAAACCTTAATCTATCAAAATATGATGAAAACTGAAAATCGATATTTTTCGACCAGAACCAAGGAGCGGTCCCCTTCAATCATCAATTTTCTGAACCCAGTTAATTAAAAGTTTTTATTAGTTTCTTTCATTTTTACACCGCTTATGGCTATTCTATCAAGAATATTCGTAATCACGAATGTATAGAAAGCTGTTTGACCAAATGTGTCAGAGAAATCTTACGTGTCACTTGATAAAATATTTTTATATAGTGCATCGTACGTTATCAGAGAAATGTTTCCTTAAAATTAACATGACAGTTATAGGTGGGTGTGGTTCACCGTAACTACACTTATGCTCCTAAATTAAGTGTAATTGCAGAATGTGGTACCACAGACCGTGGCACTACACAAAACTGGCGCTAGTAGCATAGGCACGTAGGGAACACACACGACACACGTCTGTAAGTCCACGGTATTGGTGATAAGCTGAGAAAACCGTCCCGAAACACAAGTGCTGCAAAACGCCATTGTTTCCTGCGCATGTATCCCGACATCAATATGGGATATGGTCACAATGCACACGTACACAGGCCGCACAACGTGTTGGAATACTCTGGATCAGGTGGTCGAGCAGGTGCTGGGTGCGGGGTGCCTTCCATTCTTGCACCAGTGCCTGTCGGAGCTCCTGAAGTGTCCTAGGGGTTTGAAGACGTGCAGACGTATTCGATGGGGTTTAGGACTGGAGAACAGGCAGACCACTCCATTCGGCTGATATCTTCTGTCCAAGGTACTCCTCCACAATGGCAGCTCGGTGGGGCCGTGCGTTATCATCCTTCAGGAGGAAGGTAGGACCCACTGCACCCCTGAAAAGGAGGACATACTGGTGCAAAATGACGTCCCGATACACTGACCTGTTACAGTTCCTCTGTGAAATACATGCAAGGGTGTACGTGCACCAATCATAATATCACCCCACACCATCAAACCACGGCCTCCATACAGGTCCCTTTCAAGGACATTAAGGATTTGGTATCTGGTTCCTGGTTCACGCCAGATGAAAACTTGGCGAGAATCACTGTTCAGACTATACCTGGACTCATGCGTGAACCTGGAACCACTGTTCCAATGACCATGTACTGTGTTCTTGACGCCAGGCTTTACGGCCTCACCTGTGACCAGGGGTCAGTGGAAAGCACCTTGCAGGTCTCCAGGCGAATAAACCATGTCTGTTCAGTCGTGTGTGGAGACAACTGTTCCAGTGGCTGCGGTAAGGTCCCGAGCAAGGCTACCGGCAGTCTGCGGGCACTGGTGGTGAGATATCGGTCTTCTTGTGGTGTTGTACACTGTGCACGTCCCGTACTGTAGCGCCTGGTCACGTTTCCTGTCTGCTGGAATCGTTCCCATAATCTTGAGATCACACTTTGTGGCACACGGAAGGCCAGTGCTACGACCTGCTCTGTTTGACCAGCCTCCAGTCGCCTTAGTATTCTACCCCTCATAACATCATCAATATGTGTTCTTTGAGCCATTTTCAACACACAGTCACCATTAGCACGTCTGAAAACGTCTGAACACTTACTCGCTGCACCGTACTCTGACATGCACCAACACACCTCCGCGAATGTGGACTGCTGCCAGCGCCTCCGTGGGACGACCGCAGATCAAGTGCACCGCATGGTCATACCCCGAGGTGATTTAAACCCGCAAACCGCCCACCAGAGCGTTGTTTCACCGTGTATCAGCATCATCCTTAATTTATGAGCATGAGTGTAGATTAACATAAGGGTCACCTCCTTCATAGCCGAGCCAGCGCCCTGTGTGTGTGCGTGCGCGGTGACAGTCGCGCCCCCGGTGCTGTGTGTAATTGCCGCGCGGCTGCCGTATTTGGACGCCACGTCCGGACTCGCCAGCTGCTGCTTCCGCCGCAGGAGGACGCGCCGGCCATACGAAGCGGCGTGACGTCAGCACGGCTGCGCACCGGCTCGAATACGAATGGCCGCCCATAGCTACGCTGCTCCGTTACGACCTTTGCACCCGTCCTGCGCACGGCCAGTTTAAGGTCGCCCGGAGCCTGTACCACTAACTGCGAGGTTGCAATCCACCAGTAACTACTAGTACTTGTTTTAAACGTATTGTTTTCCTTTCGAGTTATATGCAAAGCAAATGTCTACTGCAATTTCATTTCAATAATACACCCATTAACACGTTTATTTTTTTCCTCCTGTTCTTCCACATTTTCACACAGGTCAGTAGTGTTATAAGTGAATCTTCTTATTGGTATGCTTTCATCCAGAATTTTGATGTTACCTTTCTTTCCGGTTACAAACGTTGTTGAACGTGCCAACCACCTGTATCCACGACACCCTGGAACCGCACTACAGATTGCTCTATTGCTGCCTGAAACAACGGTGGACCATGGAATGCTCAGCCGCTGCGATACAGCTTGTGCACTGCTTGAAGATCGCTCACTGTGTTCAGCATTCTCATCCACGGCAACAGTTCAAATTTGTTCAAATGGCTCTGAGCACTATGGGACTTAACATCTGAGGTCATCAGTCCCCTAGAACTCAGAACTACGTAAACCTAACTAACCTAAGGACATCATTCACCTCCATGCCCGAGGCAGGATTCGAACCTGCGACCGTAGCAGTCGCGCGGATCCAGACTGAAGCGCCTAGCACCACTCGGCCACACCGGCCGGCACGGAAACAATAATTTCCTCAATAATTTCTGGCGGTCTCTCCCTTAGCAGTTCCCAAATCTCCAATCAATTCGAACTTCAGAATTATGTTCTTCAGGCCCGGTGCGGAAATACGACCTCTCCGTATTTCTTCAGTGGGTCGATACTCGCGAAGAGCACCGGCACTATTGCTGTTGTTTCGGCAAAACAAGAACCCTGCTCACTTTGTCCAGACCCATGTTGCCTGTCTGCAACTGTAATGCACATGTATGCTTGTGTTTCAACCCTACATCGCCCTGCCAGTACCGGTACCTAACGGCAAATAATGACACTAACATTACTAACAACGCAAATCCTGTAGCGTACAGTCTGAACGTCATTACTTTAAAACTCTGTACTCATTCAGTAAATAGTTTACCTTCTACACTGGCTCAAATAGCAGAAGTTTAATTACAGTCACCCTGTACTTCCCAAATAAATGTCTTAGTTCTGTTAAATGGTTTTCTTGGAAGTTGGTGCCTATCTTCAAGCGTCTGTCGATTCTGGTTCTTCAGCATTTCGTGATGCTCTCCTGTGAGACAAACAAACCTTCCATCATTCGTGTTGTTCTTTTAACATTCGTTCAATAATCTGTGTTCATGAAAATTTTCCCCGGCATGTTACCAACGCCTCCACCTGCTTTACTTACGGATTACTCTTTGGGTCAGTTCATTCCGTACAAAGATGAAGTTTCTTTCTTACATCTGTACGACAGTTAACTGTTAACTGATTTTATTTGTGACTCATTGACTCTGCCATCATAGGCTACTACATTTCTGCGTTTCCTGAAATCTGTACATTACTATATATTTGACTCAAGTTATCAACCAATAAAGTCTTATGAAGATTTGACTGGGTATTAGTGCACCTTGTTCAGACAGTACTTCAGAATAAGTTGCACTTAGTATTGTTTAGTAGGTCATCAGTATACAGCGTGAACAGTAAGGGTCCTAACACACTTACAAGGACACGCCTGCAATGAGTCATGTATCATGACTGTCCATCCAAGGTAACACGCTGTGGCCTCCCTACCAGTACAGCGCCAAAATTCGTTTGTTTAATTAATAAACGTAGGTGTGGTACTAAGTCAAAGAATATTCGGAAAACAAGAAGTCCGCTTTCACCTGTTTACATTTATGCACGGCTTTCAGTATATCATGTGAGAAAGTGGAAGTTGGGTTTCGCATGACCTATGCTTCGGTATCCATGCTGACTACCAAGGAGGAGATCAATCTAGCTGTCTTATTATGTCTGAGCTTAAAATATTTTTGAGGTAGGGAACCTGGGGTAGGAGAAGCCAGCTTAAGGAGATATGGAAGTAAATTTGTTTACCGCTTTCTTCAGCACTACTGTTTTCAAGCTTATTTATAACTACATGCATAGAAATTTGCACGTACTGTGCCGTTTATTTACATGAACATTCTTTATTTCCTGCAAGGAAAGGAGAAGGACGAGCCTCATCACTAGGAAGTGATGATGCAGGTTTTGTTTACTTTTACTTGTTCATAAGGTGGCTCTGTTCTACCGTATTTACATTGTCCCATGAGAGAACCTGCCGAGAAACAACGACAGACCCATTCATTACTCAGTGCTATTCAGAGACGTACGGAACAGTACATGGAGCACTATCGGTACAGTTTCGCAGAGCTCCCTGACATGAGCCTTGCGTATGGGGAAGTACGTTACAATGCTCTCGCTGCTGAAATGCTGGCCGCGCGGGATTAGCCGAGCGATCTGGGGCGCTCCAGCATAGACTGTGCGGCTGGTCCCGGCGGAGTTTCGATTCCTTCCTCTGGCATGGGTGTGTGTGTTTGTCCTTAGTATAATTTAGGTTAAGTAGTGTGTAAGCTTAGGGACTGATGACCTTAGCAGTTAAGTCCCATAAGATTTCACACACATTCTGAAATGCTGTACAGGGAACGATTTCCTGACAGGCACCATCTATCACGACGAGTTTTTATTTCTCTCGATCGACGAATGCGGTAGACTGGTTCACTGAAAAGAGAAACGAGGGACCTGACAACATTGAGACCACTCGCACATCCGATTTTGAAGAGGAGGTGATGGAATGTATTGCAACGGACCCCACTACGAGTACTCACAGTATTGCACATGAAATGGGCGCTGCACATACTAGCGTGTGGCGAGTACTCCAAGATCAACAATTACACCTATATCACCCACGAGTCCATGCAATGATTGTGACTGACTTTGAAGGATCGTATTATGTCAGCGGTTGCGCCAACAATGGACTGATCGACCAGATTTCCTGCCGGCCTTTGTGGACGAGCGGTTCAAGGCGCGTCAGTCTGGAACCGCGCGACTGCTACGGTCGGAGGTTCGAATCCTGACTCGGACATGGATGTGTGTGATATCCTTAGGTTAGTTAGGTTTAAGTAGTTCTAAGTTCTAGGGGAATGATGACTTCAGATGTTAATTCCCATAGTGCTCTGAGCCATTTGAACCAGATTTCCTAAAATCGTGCTGTTTACTTACGAGGCCTCATTTGATCGGGGTGGTATTTCGAACAGCAGGAACAGTCTTCTGTGGGATGAGGAAAACCCTCACGCTGTAGTAGGGTCTCACCGTCAAGTACTTTTTGCTGTGAATATCTGGGCTGGGATTGTAGGCGGCAATCTCATTGGGTGATATCTTCTATCTGGCCGTCTGAATGGTCACCTGTACTCGAGGTTCGTCCAAAGAATTCTGCCTGAGTTGTTAGATAACGTACCATCGGCTGTTCGTGAGAGGATGTGGATACAACATGACGGTACACAGCCTCACTTCAGTGTGGATACCCGCAACCATCTCAAAGCTGTATTTCCTGGTCGCTGGATTGGAAGGGGAGGTCCTATTCCATGGTCTGTGAGGTCCCCTGACCTGAATTCCCTTGCTTATTTCCTTTGGGTTTATACACCAGTGGATACGGATATGGAATTACTTGCCAGAATTGTAGCTGTCTGTGAACACGTCAAGAATATTTGTCAGGGTGCCTCAGAATCTTGTTCGCCGATGTCATGCTTGAATTGAGGTTGATGACCGTCAGTTTCAGCACATTTTGTGAGACACAGCACAAATGGTACGTTTTTGTGTCAATGATGCTATTTGCAGTTAGCTGTAACTAATGCAAATAAAAAAGTACACCGTAATGTGATTTTATACCTCTTATCTTCTTAAGCTAGTTTCTCCGGCCCCAGATTCCCTACCTCAAATTGTGCAGTGGAGCATCCTCTACGTGCTTTTAACTTTTTGCACGTTCTTACCGAAACACCCTGTGCAACTATATAAGACTGTAATTTTGTTCTGTGGATCACGTATAGCTTTTGGATGGGCGTGATCCATGATTCTTCGAACCACTTGGCACATAGACTCTACGGTATTTTGTGTTGAAGATAGAGGTTAACTGACCTGAAAATTCTATATAGAATCTCACAGGGATTCCGTCGCGCCGTGGACATATGCTCACTTTTAGCGATTTCAATTGATCGTCAACGTCACTTGTAAAAGGCTATAAATCGTTGGCCAATACAGTAGCAGCTAACACTAAATTTTCCATCTCCTAATCTTTAAAAAAATCGAACTCCAATGAATGAAACAGCTACGTTTTAAGAAAACTCGTTGTTGACGTACCTCAATGTTTATGATGTCTTTTCTCCAGGACTATGTGTCATAAGATTGCAGGTACACTCAGTGTATATGTGGATACTGCCACAAAAATTTGTCGCGAATAGAGTTTGCAGTATATAAGCTGCAAATTATAACGTCATGGCTGATGGTGGAGTTTTACAATAAGGCATGGACAGCGAAAATGTAGTAAGTGATGAAATTTATTCTTTTCATTATTTTGTGGGTGGTGTCTGCGAGAAAGTTTCAAAAAGGTTTCAAGTCATGTGGAAAGTTTATCTGAAGTCTCTAAGCTCTTTCATTCTCAAGTATTGGATGGATATCGTGTGGACAATATGTGTGCTGTCAGTTAAACTGCCTCAAGGCTTCTTCCCGGTTTCTAACTGTAATATTTGACTTACTGTGTTAAATCTTTAAGATAAGATTGTACCTCTTAACGAGTGGATTACGACAACATTTACAATTTTAAAATTCGGTCAGCAATTATATGAAATTGTGATCTTCAAAAGGACAAATAAATGAAGCGCAGCGATTGAGCAATTTAAGGAAATAGATATCAAATAGTGCTTAGGTCATAGATCCTTATTGCAAGAACATAACCAACAGTCATTGCTCAGATGATTGGATAAAGGAAATCCCAACTAATAAAAAAAGAAAACATTAGATAAGGAGGCAAGCGGGAGCGGGAGGGGGGGGGGGGGGACAGTCAAGCAGTGATATAAGGCCCAACAATAATCCTTGGAGTTACCTTAATCCTAGCATGGATAGTCTCGTGCATCGTTTAATTAAAAATCCGATGAGTTATGAGTAATGAATAATAGTACATCCTAAATCATTGTACTCCGAAACGATGACCTCACCGTCAGCTACCAGCAGTTAGGTAAGCTTGTACCAAAATGGCACCTGAACTGTTGGTCCACATGGCTTGTTAGCTGACTGTATCTTTCCTGGAATCGTTCGTTGTCCCTTACAAGTCGGGGCCAACGAGATAAACGAACCCTGCAACGAACTTGTGACGTAACACTAGTAGGCTTGTTCGCCACATTTCGCGAGGGCTCGGCTCCGTGCAGCGCCCACGGAAAATCAATAATTAATTAGAAAAGTACCCGCTAAAAGTCTTAATATTATCGTGTGCTGTCGAGAGCATACGTGCATTTAAACAAGCAGTCAAGAATTATTAAACTCGTCTGCAATGGTTGCTGGCACTCGTCAAGACCTGCGATGTCATGTGCTGTGACGTACGTACCACGGCTTGTCTTTCTCGTGGGCCACGTGGCAAGTCCCGCAAAAACTGAGGGCCGCTCTTCTCTCTCTTCCGCCTCTAGCCAGTCCTACAATAGAAATTTAATATATTTTCCATACATCTATTTTGATATGACAGCATTAACGTGCTGCAGTGTTTCTCGGAAATTACGAAAATTACTCCGGTAAAGTAGAGATTTTCCAAATGCGAAATATCGTTCCAAGGTACAGGATGGTATGTAGCTAGGAACAAATATTCTATTCAAATTGAAAGTGTTTCGTCGAGGAAATCTTCTCCCTGACCTACTTAACAGTCTGTGTTACGTTATCATTCTACCAGACTCCACATTTGTCAATAAGATTTTCTTCATAAGAAATCTGATTAGTGATTCAACTGCATGATGTTACATTGAATTCAGATATGCAGCCAGAATTTTTCCATCGGGCACAGTTCTTTTTGTGGCAGATACTTTTCCAAATTTGATTTTAGTGCTCTCTTTCACCTATCATAGGAATCTGTGCCACATATATAGCGATGTCACGGACTGCGCGACCGCTCTCGCATGAGGTTCGAGTCCTCCCTCGGGCATGGGTGTGTGCCTTGTTCTTAGCATAAGTTAGTTTAAGTAGTGTGTAAGTCTAGGGACCGATTACCTAAGCAGTTTGGTCCCAGTTGTTAATCTGGCATTGTGATGTGGCAGTACTGACCTGATTGTGAGCGTGTTAGCAGGATTATCACTAGTGAAGTATTATTACTTCCTTTCTGTATAGAGTGTATTGTGTGCGTTGTGTTTTAGTGTTCTGTTGTTTCATCATGCCAAGAAAGTGTGTAAATAATGCGGATAACTTCTGTTATATTTGTTGTGAGCTGACATTCAAATCTCAAAGACGACATTTCACGCGACCTGTGAAAGAGTGTTATGAACTTTACTTGGTTACAACGTGGGTAATTTGGAAGAGCTGGGCCCCAAATATATGTTCTGTTTCGTGGACTTGACTATTGACTGGGTGGAAAAATGGTATACATGGTAAAGCATTTGCAGTTCACACGATTTAAAGGGAACCGACGCATTGCTATTTTTGATTAACCAGAACATATTAGAGTCTCATCTAAAACAAAACGTACAGTTAAGTATCCGAATTTTCCATCTGCAATGAGACCTGTCTTACACAGTGAAGAGTTCCCTTTACCAGTATATGTAAATACGACCTTGGTCTGTAGCTCTGATTCTGAGCTACCTCAAACTGAGGGCAGTAGATGTTGATCAGAAACATACTTTACCAATCAACAAGACGTTAACGACCTGATACGGGATTTAAACTTCTCATAACATCAAGCTGAAATTTTAACTTCTACATTCAACGGGTGGAATCCATCCCAACAAGATGTAAAAATATGTACTTACCGTCACCGTCATAGTGATTTCAAAGACTGCTTCTCTGAAGAAAATGTTATGTTTTGCAGTGCTATTTGTTCTGTTATGGAAACTTTTTGGCATCAACACCTGTGGCGATATTGTTAGGGCCCACACTGTTATGTAGAATCAAACTCCTTCCGAACATGCCTTGAAGGTCCAACGGTACCAACTGTTCGCCGTGCCATCGTCAACCCGTAGGCGTCACTAGATCCGGATATGGAAGAGCATGTTGTCAGCACACCGCTCTCCCGGCCGTTTTGATTTCCACAGCCGTGAAATTTGTGGCAAACGTGGTTGCCGCGACGCTTGTCCTCTTATCTGGTTCACAGATAACCCGCTGCCCATTCAGCAGACGTGAAACGTTTTGATTGGACCTCAGATGTCTTCTCGGTGCCCCGTCTTCAAGACATGTAATACTAGTTTTGATGGTCCATTCATGGTTTCGGTGCTCCGCCGTCGCTGTTCCAATCTCCCAGCGAAGTCTGCTGGGCGTCCTTTTTGTCAAGGCCTGTCTGGAGATCCACCAACCAGGAATAAATGTTTTATACACACAATTATCCACTGCTCGCACGAATTTCAGAAACTTCATGGTGACTAAACGTCGAAAGTCGTAATTCTATTGGACTGATGACGATGAAGTCCCATACTCCGTGACAGAGAGTAGGGGAACGATGCGGGAGATCCCCACCGCCGTACTAGGCAAGGTCCTAGTAGAGGTGGTTTGCCATTGCCTTCCTCTGACCATAATGGGGATGAATGATGATGATGAAGACGACACAACAACACCCATTGATCTCGAGGCAGATGAAAATCTCTGACCCCGGGACCACTCGCTCGGGAAGCGAGAACGCTACCGCGAGTATTCTATTAGACTGTTTCTAGGTAATATGCTTAGACGTAAGTACGGAATAGGTTGCAGCTATGTAATATGTTGTTTCGGTTTTTGTCATGCGTCAGTGGTTCTCTGTGTTGTCATATCTATTTCACACGTTTTCTCGCGGTCTATTTCCCAATACTTTCGCTGGAATCTCCACTGACAAATGTTACGAAGGCGTGCTGGAAAGTGGTACCTCCGGAACTTTATGTGAAAACACTTAATTCTTTTTAAATAAAACAAACGTTGTTAATCCACGTCTTTATTCTTCATGTCGGTACATTTATTTCTCAACATAGTCACCCTGGCGATAAATAAATTCATTTCTCTTTACGAGAGACCAGTTTGTGATACCGTCTCTACTGAATGTTTGGCGCTCTTGTCGCATCCACAACCTCAGCTCTGCTGGCACCGCATCATCGTTATCTTAGTGAAGTCCTCGAAGGTGTTATTTAACTTTTAGAAATACGTGAAAGTCAAGTGGGGTCTGTATGGAGGATGTTCGGTAACAGTGAGCACAAGGCGTCGGATCTTTGCACATGTCGCAGCGCTCGTCTGTGGCCTGGCATTGTCATGCTGACGGGGATGGTGCTGCATGTGTGGGCGAACGCTTCGCAATCGAAACTAGACTATATCACTGTTTCTCACACGTCGATATAGCCGTACGACACACAGCCATGTTGCACGCTACAATCCGGAGCCCTCTAGCGGCAGAGTGCTGCAAATATTTAGACCTGAAGACTAAAGACATAGAATATATACACTCATCATCATCATCATCATCTTGGACAGTTTCCAGCCACTGGCTGGGTCTGTCGGGAACACAAGCCTCTCCATCGTGTTCTGTCTTTCCACCATTCCCCCTCTTCCACCTTCGTCCAGTTCTCTCCTCTTCTCATCACACATTCCTTCACTCCCTTCACCCATCTATCTCTTGGTCTTCCTCTGGGCCTCTTCCCCTCCAGTTGCAGATCAAACATCCTCTTTGGAATTCTTCCCTCATCCATTCTCTTCATGTGTCCATACCACTGCAGTCTTGATTTTTCTATTCTGTCCTGTACTGGTTCCTCCTTTAGTCTTTCCCTCACATACAAATTTCGCAATCTGTCTCGTCTTGTTACACCCAACCTGCTCCTCTGGAACTTCATTTCACTAGTCTGTATTCTACTTTTGTCGCTTTTGTGCATTACCCATGTCTCACTTCCGTATGTCAATATGGGGACAAAGTAGGTTCGGTATATAATTCCCTTGAATTTCTGTGGCACCTCCTTGCTCCAAATAAGCCCCCTAATGCATTTGTAGAACTGCTCTGCTTTTCTGCACCTTTCATTTATTTCCATTGCGTTTCCCCCCTTACTTTCAATCACGCTTCCCAGGTACTTGAAGTTCTCTACCACTTGTAGTTTTTCCCCTCCACAAGTTATATCCACATTTGGCCTATTCTTCTTCCTTGTTGTGACGATTATTTCACTTTTCTTTGCAGAGAAATGCATTCCATATTGTGCTGCCGTTGCCTCCCATGCATCTAACTGCTCTTGCACCTCCTTCACGCAATTTCCCCATAACATCAGGTCATCGGCAAAAAGCACTGCTTTCATTTTATGATCTCCAATTGCATCTGATACTTGCTGTAGGATTTCATCCATAACAATAATAAACAATAAAGGCGAAAGTGCACTTCCCTGTCGCAGCCCATTTTCCAGCTTGAACCATGCAGTACGTTCCCTCCCCACTTTCACACAACTCTCACTTCCCTCATACATTTTTCTGACTTTTCGTGTAATCTCTTCATCTATCCCTTTTGCGTTCAGCACATCCCAGAGCTTGTCCCTACAGATACTGTCATACGCCTTCTCAATATCCAAAAAGGCCATGATTAAGTCCTTCCCGTACTCATAGTGCCTTTCCTGCAGTTGCCTTACCGCAAATATGAGGTCCGTTGTTGATCTTCCCGGTCTGAAACCGTACTGCTCCTCTTGCAGTCTACTTTCAATACTGCTTCTTATTCTCTTCTCCAGCATCTTTTCATAGATTTTTCCACAGTGGCATAGCAGGGTGATTCCTCTGTAGTTCTCACATCTCCTTTTATCCCCTTTCTTGAAGATCGGGACTATAATTCCTTTCTTCCAATCCTCAGGAATTCTGTTCTCCTTCCACACCACCCTCAGCACTCTGTATAGCCACTGGGTTCCTACTTCTCCTGCTGCTCGTATCATATCCACTGTTACTTCGTCCCAACCTGGTGCCTTGCCCCCTTTCATCCTCTTTATGGCTTCTTCCACTTCATTCCAAGTTAGATCATCAATTTCCCCACTATTATAATCGTCTGCTGCCTTAGGCTCTCCATCGCTGTTAGTTACCTGCTTGGCAGCATTCAACAGATCTTCAAAGTACTCCTTCCAAATCTTTTTGAGCTCATGCATTTCCTCCACAACTCTTCCATTATTATCCATGATCCTCAGGCACTCGCTTCTGTCGTTCCTCTTATTTCTTACCATGGTGTAAAGTACTTTTTTGTTCCCTTCACTGTCCTCTTCTAACATTCTTGTCCATTTTTCCATCCACTTCTTCTTCTCCGCCCTTACTATGGTCTGTGCCGCTTTCTTGCTTTCCTTATATTTTACCCTAGCTTCCTCTGTTCGGATCTGGAACCATTCTCTGAAGGCTTTGTTCTTTCGAAGTACTGCCTCTTTACATATGTTGTTCCACCATGGGGTTTCCCTACTTCTCCTCTTTGTGCTAGTTCTTCCGCACACAGTCTCAGCTGCCTCAACTAGAGCCCTCTTAAAATCGCCCCATTCTTCTTCCACTGTTCTCTGATCTTCCTTTGGCAGCTTCTTCCTGATCAGTGTCTGGTACTGGGTCCTCCGTTCATCCTCTTTCAGCATCCATGTCTTCAACCTTTTCTCCTGTATATCTGTTGCCCTCCTATCTTTTTTCTCTCTCAGGGTGGCTACCAACAGCCGATGGTCGCTGTCTAAGGCCTCAGATGGTATGACCTTAACATCTGTGAGGCTGCTCATCATCTGCCTATCCACTAGTACATAGTCTACTACTGAAGTTTGGGACCAGTCCCCACTGTACCAAGTTATTTTGTGACTACTCCTCTTCTTGTACCACGAATTTGCGATCGCCAGCCCATTCCTCTTGCAGAATTCCAGCAACAATTTTCCTTCTCTATTTCGGTTCCCCCAGCCCTCTGGTCCCATTATCTCCTCGAATCCTTTCCTGTCTGTGCCAACATGTGCATTGAGGTCCCCTATTATAATCTGATTTCCTCCATTTAGCTGCTTTTGCATGTCATCTTCAAATTCCTCCTTCTCCTTTTTTGTACACCCCACCTGTGGGGCATATGCTTGGATGATTTCAATGCTTTTTCCTTTCACCCGTACTCTGGTTTTTATCATTCGATCATTGATACCTTCCACCTCCTCCTGCAGACCCTCTCTGACCACTATTGCCACTCCATTTCTTCCCCTCTCATTCCCTATCCAGTACAGTTTACATCCTTTACTTAGTGGTTTTTCACCAACTCCTCTCCACCTAGTCTCAGCAAGTCCCAAGATGTCCAATTTCCTCCTTTCCATCATTTCTACAATTTCTTCTAACTTCCCAGTTAGAGTCCTTACGTTTAAGGTGCCCAGCCGTAAACCATCTCGTAATCCTTTTCCATTGCTTGGTCGGTTTCCTTTAAATCCGTTCCGTGATCCGAGGCATGTTCCCTTTTTGAAAGCAGTTGATTTATCCACTACTGGCTTGCTAGGCCTATCGCAGCTTCACCAGAGCCCCGTTAGCCGTCACGTTTCAGGGTTCCCATAGGGCCTTCTCAGCTACCGTAGCGGTCCTGGGGCACACAAAGTCCCCGCTGTACATCGCCCCTAAAGGCAATCCCCTACTTTGTGCCGTTGCCCATCTCCCACGACTTGGACGAGGGGTTGGACTTACGGGAGAATATATACACTACTGGCCATTAAAATTGCTACACCACGAAGATGACGTGCTACAGACGCCAAATTTAGCCGACAGGAAGACGATGCTGTGATATGCAAATGATTAGCTTTTCAGAGCATTCACACAACGTTGGCGCCGGTGGCGACACCTACAACGTGCTGACACGAGGAAAGTTTCCAACCGATTTCTCATACACAAACAGCAGTTGACCAGCGTTGCCTGGTGAAACGTTGTTGTGATGCCTCGTGTAAAGAGGAGAAATGCGTACCATCACGTTTACAACTTTGATAAAGGTCTGATTATAGCCTATCGCGATTGCGGTTTATCGTATCGCAACATTGTTGCTCGCGTTGGTCCAGATCTAATGACTGTTAGCAGAACATGGAATCGGTGGGTTCAGGAGGGTAATACGGAATGCCGTGCTGGATCCCAACGGCCTCGTATCACTAGCAGTCGAGATGACAGGCATCTTATCCGCATGGCTCTAACGGATCGTGTAGCCACGTCTCGATCCCTGAGTCAACAGATGGGGACGTTTGCAAGACAACAACCATCTGCACGAACAGTTCGACGACGTTTGCAGCAGCATGGACTATCAGCTCGGAGACCACGGCTGCGGTTACACTTGACGCTGCATCACAGACAGGAGCGCCTGCGATGGTGTACTCAACGACGAACATGGGTGCACGAATGGCAAAACGTAATTTTTTCGGATGAATCCACGTTCTGTTTACAGCATCATGATGGTCGCATCCGTGTTTGGCGACATCGCGGTGAACCTACATTAGAAGCGTGTATTCGTCATCGCCATACTGGCTTATCACCCTGCGTGATGGTATGGGGTGCCATCGGTTACACGTCTCGCTCACCTGTTGTACGCATTGACGGCACTTTGAACAGTGGACGTTACATTTCAGATGTATTACGACCAGTGGCTCTACGCTTCAGTAGATCCCTGCAAAACCCTACATTTCAGCAGGATAATGCACGATCGCATGTTGCAGGTCCTGTACGGGCCTTTCTGGATACAGAAAATGTTCGACTGCTGCCCTGGCCAGCACATTCTCCAGATCTCTCACCAATTGAAACTGTCTGGTCAATGGTGGCCGAGCAACTGGCTCGTCACAATACGTCAGTCACTACTCTTGATGAACTGTGGTATCGTGTTGAAGCTGCATGGGCCATCCAAGCTCTGCTTGACTCAATGTCCATGCGTTTTGAAGGCCGTTATTACGGCCAGAGGTGGTTGTTCTGGGTACTGATTTCTCAGGATCTATGCACCAAAATTGCGTGAAAATGCAATCACGTGTCAGTTATAGTACAATATATTTGTCCAATGAAAACCCGTTTATCATCTGCATTTCTTCTTGGTGTAGCAATTTTAGTGGCCAGTAGTGTATATACTTACGTGGATATGGTGTCTGTTAATAATGTTCGTTTTATTTAAAAAGCTTTACGAGTTTTCACATAAAAAACTCGGAGGCATTACTTTTCAGCACAGTCTCGTACATTACGGTTGCCATCGCTTTTAGTTGAAAATACCACAAATTGTTCATAAAGTTTTAATTTTCGTGTCAATGAAATAAAAAATTTTTGTAAATATATGTGTGCAATCTAGGCACCCATTGAAATGCAATAGTATGTTAGGAACCCGCTAGAGTATCTAAAACAAAACGGCTGATTTCTGTCTCTGCGAGAAAGTCTCCTCATAGGGGGATGGTATCCTTGGTAGCTGCAAGCACAACATCATCCATGTTTTAAAATATAATTAACGGAATTGTTCAAATCTATTACATGGTAACTTGCTAGTTTTGAAAAAAGAAAAATCTTTTGAAAGGGTTATTCATTCTACGAAATTTCCAATATACACAAAAATTAAATAGTACACCATTTCTCAAAGTTTCCAGGACTGAAACGAATTCGGTCTACCTATTTACATTCACTCTGAGTTCGAATTTTGTATCTTTCTTTCCGAACGGCACTAAAAAGTTTGTATAAAAATCAATAGTTCAAGAACTAGCCCAATATATTTGCAGAAAACTTAGTTGTATACGTTTTAAACATTCTCTACATTCTGACAGAAAACAATATACAGGCTATGCTACACTAAATTTAGTAAAGGGCTATTGTACCACCTACCGTAATCTTCTCAGTACAACGAACTGGCAATCACATGTACAGATATCGGAGAATATTGGGCCAGCAACGCAGGGAAATTCGCCCTTGCTTTCCCACACCTTGTTTTGGCATTAGTAAACCTAAGAGCTAAGCACGAGGAAGTCAGTTCTGCTTCAAACTAAACTCATCATCGACCCCAGCTCAGTATCTCGCAGACGTTATGTACGAAACTCTTTCGAACGCACTCTTGAACCACGCAGTAGGTGGGCTGGAGGAACAGCCATATCTGTCGCCTGCAGATTGTGAAACCGAACTTTGAAACCCGCTTTAAGCTGCGCCGATATTTCCCAACTGGTAGCTCTATCAAGCAGTTAGGGCCTCGCTCATTCCAAAGCTGTGGAAACACTCGAGTGCGACTTCTACGAAATGTCGAGGACGAGACAGAACCGACACTTAGCAAAGATGGTCACCAGAATGCGGCGTTTAAATGCTAGAGGACGACCTCCTCTTCTGGAAAGATACTGTAGGCACTTTGCAAACACGTGAATGATGTGTTAGCTTCTTTTCAGATCCATCATACTTAAGAAATAGCCGCGAGAGGCAAACAAACGTGAAGCTACTAAGAGATCTCCACAAGGATAACGAATTTATGTGACTTTAAGATCCTGTTACTTTTTATAACATCGTAAGTACCTCATCGACTCCTGTTGATCTCTTACGTCTGATACGTTTCAGTGCCGTATCAAACTTAGGTAAGCTCACAGGATAACCTATCTACAGCCCATCAGACCATTCCTGCTGTTGCGTCACAGTGCATGGCACTTCTAGTCTATTGTACAGACCATCCTGTATTCCTTAGGAAGTTTCTGGTGTCTTAGGTTAAAATCTTTACCTTTCTCTGTTACGAACTTACTTTTAACACTCATCTGCACAGCGGTAATGTCGCACAGACATGTCTTGTTTAATTTTCTTATACGTCTTTCTCAATATCCAGGACACTTATTTGCACCTTCTGTAGACTTCATCTGTAAGTGAACTACAGAACTTATTTTCCATCTCATTTTATCCATTTGTGGGTCTCCACTTATTTCCGATATCTATAAGTTGTTATTTAGGATATTTTTGCTTCTCTCCTTGCTTTGCCTATTGTGTTGCCTCCACTCTTTATTAGTTCTTTCTTTACTATATTTCATCCCTGTTTTACTGAATTACCTTCTCTTCATTTTTCACTATTATACATCCACGTCTGCTGACATTTATACCAGCCGGCCGGTGTGGCCGTGCGGTTCTAGACGCTTCAGTCTGGAACCGCGTGACCGCTACGGTCGCAGGTTCGAATCCTGCCTCGGGCATGGATGTGTGTGCTGTCCTTAGGTTAGTTAGGTTTAAGTAGTTCTAAGTTCTAGGGGACTGGTGACCACAGATGTTGAGTCCCATAGTGCTCAGAGCCATTTGAACCATTTTTCTACCAGCTACAAGATATTAGAGACGGTGCTACGTGATTCCCACCCACATCCATTTGTCCAATCGTCCAGTCATACCTGTTCTTTCAGTAGCATATTACGATATGGATAATAACATTTGATTCATGGACCACAAAATATATTGTTTGCTATTGAAATTTTACCTGCTCCGAAAACCAGATGAAGCTACAATTTGGTTTAGAAAAATCTCTTAAGCGACAACACAAAACGAATTTCTTCGAACTGAAAGCTCAACTGCACTGAAAGTGCGGAGTGGATGATTAAATCGAGCATAATCTCGAAAAGGGCACAGTTTCATCCCGGTTATATTCAGACACGTCCCTAAACGTGCGTGCATCGCAAGAGCGGGGTATCACCCGATGGACTGATTCAAATACTTCTACCAGCTCCCAGCGCGCGCTAATACGAGCAATAACGATATCACACGAAGCACTGTGAGCAGCAGAGTTTGTTTTTAATGCTGGATACAGCTCAGTCAGCTATTGCTGCATGACTATCGGTGCTCATTACGCAGCCAGACTGAAGAACAGGCTTACAAATAGTAAATAATATATCGTTCAAGGATATGTGGTCCTCACATGCGTGCAGTGTAAGTCTGAATCGCCGTCTCCTCTATTTTTACCACCATGGATAAGACGGAAAATCCTCTGTCGCACCATGCGTAGAAATCACAATACGAGGAATGAGCTCCGTTTACCAGTGTTCAAATATCGCTAACTGGCGAATGGTCCGATCCGACCCGTAGAAATCTACCCTGTAATTTTTCACTCTGGTAGAACACACCAAAAGAAATGCAGTGTCAAAATTTTAATTACTAAGACACATTGCAAGTATTCTTTTTAAATCTTCATAGCTACTCATATTGCCGTACGAAGAACCACTTACAGCAGCGGTTTGTACAGACCTTTCTGCCTAGCGCTCGAGTCGGCGAATAAGCGGACGTAGGCCTAACAAAAGGTAGCAATGCCGCGTAACGCGTAGTCCAAAACGAACACACGGGAATTTTAAGCACTTAAACCATACCAAAAGTATTTGACATCATTAACCTTTTGAATTACTTGCAATTCATATCGACAAATAAACTGTTGCCGATGTAATTGCTACACAAGCGACTAGCAGATGAAATAAAAAAAAGGCAATATTTGAAGTTACATTACAGGTGACTTCCATCAATCGAGATTTTAATTTGTTCACGTTAAATATTTATAACAATTCCTGTAGCATAGTTCTTATGATAATTTTTGAATAATTTGCACACCCAAAGATGAGGTTCTGGACGACCATGCCTGTCAAGATCCGTCGATTGTAAGGGCACCAGTGGCAGCTACCACAGCACAGGTAAGAGTGCTTGTGAGTGCAGACGTGTCAGCAGGAACTGTTGCAAACTGGTTATTAGCAGTGAGACTACGGGCACGCACTTATGTCGTCCGTCTTCCGCTCGCCCCACAGCGTCTACGTGCACGGCTCGAATGGTGCAATCAGAAGATCACTTGAAATATCGGTTGATGCGCCGTGATCTTCAGCTATGAAAGCAGATTCTACCTGCATGCAAGTGATGGTCGTTTGTGAGCTACAACTCTCATTCATGTATACTGTTTCTGGAGAGGACGCTAACCAGCTCTTGGTACACACAGAATCTTGCTACACCCGTTCTTTTACCGTTCCTACAACAGGAAGGTGATGTGTTGTTCCAAAAGGACAGTGGTCATCCACACACTGCCTGTAAAACTTAACATGGTCCGCAAGAAGTGCAGCAACGTCCCTTGTGAAACACGATTTCCTGATTTGTCTCCAGTCGAACACATGTGGGATATGATAGGACGAGAGATGACTCATGCGACTCATCAGCGAATAACTCTTACAGAACTATGTGAACATGTAGAGCAGGCGAGGTATACAGTATACCAGTGCAACATTCGCCATCGGTTCGATTGACTGGATGTTAGCGTCAGCGATCGTTCCGCTCATATCAGAGTTGCCTCTACTGTAATTCACCGTCGACAGTAAGTACGACTAGCAGCGCAAACGGAATATTACGTCATGAATCCGAATCGCAAAAAGAAAAAAAAAAATTGTATAAACGGAAAGCAACATAGTCGTAAAACGGAGTACTCTGAATAGCTCTGTGGGACAAGGTGCAGAGAAACACAAAACGAACAAGTATGTACCGCCACAATCAACGAACAGAAATGCCTGACGAGCAGTACGTGAACGATACCCAACAAAGCGATGTACAACGTAATAGCGGCAGAGCCGAACCGTGCGTTATACAGTGTAGCGTGCCGGGTCACTGAAGGTACTATGACACCTGTAGGGATTACCTCATTTTGTCTAAAAAAATGGGATAAAAAATGGTTGATCCGCACTCGGGCTTGACAGTAACTCGTCCACACTTCTTACTACACTTATAAAGAATCTCTCGAGTCCGAGGTCTCAAGTGCAATCTTTCAAAATGGTTCAAATGGCTCTGAGCACTATGGGACTTAACTTCTGAGGTCATTAGTCCCCTAGAACTTAGAACTAGTTAAACCTAACTAACCTAAGGACATCACACACATCCATGCCCGAGGCAGGATTCGAACCTGCGACCGTAGCGGTCTCGCAGTTCCAGACTGCAGCGCCTAGAACCGCATGGTCACTTCGGCCAGCTAGTGCAATCTTTAATAAAGCTCAATTGAAAGTGTTGTATGAACAATAATAACAAGACAAATGTTAGCTGCCAATGGCTCACCAAGTGCATCAAGAGGGCGACAGATAGTGAATGTCCGGGAGGTGCAGAGAACAAACTTCTGCGGGGTGTATATATTACACTTCACAAAATGCAAATGAAGAAATGTTCAAAACAAACTATTAACTTGTACCATGAACAAGGAATGAAAAATGGCGTGCCATAGTGATCACGAAGGTTTGAACCATCAAGATCGAAGACGAACTCCTTGAGAGGTGCAAACTGTGCCGGACCTTCAGCTAGGTATTCACTCATAAAAAATACGTATATAGGGTGGAGCAAATAAAACTGGCCCGGAGAACATAGTTCAGGGTACAAAGAAACAAAGGAGAGGAAAGAAAACACAGAACTAACCTGACTACACTGATGTTAAAAGTGATCACCATTCATCCCTTGGCAGTTTTGGGCCGTGGTCAGTAAGCTGCTGAAGGTGGATCAAAGGTGCACTGCTGGGTGCAGTCTCATTCGTCCTTGAAGACCATGGGGGTTACTTAGACTTAAGGGCTCCCCACACCAAGTAATCGCGCACTGCCAGATCAGGTGACCTGGGTCACCATCTAGGGCCGCGACCAGATTGACCTCTGCTAACAAATCTGTCAAACGTGAAGATTGTGTAAGTGTGCTCCAAGGAACCAGGGTGGATCAAGTGGCTGGCGAACACATGGTGTGCACATCACGGGGTGTGGTTACATGCATACATTCGTCTACATCTACATCTATATCCACCTCTACATGGATACTCTGAAAATCACATTTAAGTGTCTGGCAGAGGGTTCATTGAACCACCTTGACAATTCGCTGTTATTCCAATCTTGTATAGGACAGTACGATCTCTAATTTCCCTTATTTTATCAGGATGATAGTTTCTTCTTATGTAGGTCGGAGTCAATAAAATATTTTCGAATTCGAAGGAGAAAGCTGGTGATTGGAATTTAGCGAAAAGATTTATCCGCGACGAAAAACACCTGTTAAATTTCAGTCACACTCTCTCCGCTATTTCGCGATATTACAAAACGTGCTGCCCTACTTTAAACTTTTTCAATGTACTCCGTCAATCCTATCTGGTAAGGGTCCCACACCGTGCAGCAGAATTCTAAAAGAGGACGGACAAGCGTAATGTAGGCAGTCTCCTTAGTAGATTGTTAAATCTTCTACGTGTTCCACCAATAAAACGCAGTCTTTGGTTAGCCTTCTCCACAACATTTTCTGTGTGTTCATTCCAATTTAAGTTGTTCGTAAATGTAATTCCTAGGTATTTAGTTGAATTTACGGCCTTTAGTTTTGATTGATTTAGCGTGTAACCGAAGTTTAACGGATTCCTTTAAGCACTCATGTGGATGACCTCACACTTTTCGTTATTTAGGGTCAACTGCCAATATTCGCACCATACAGATATCGTTTCTAAATCTTTTTGCGAATCTTTTTGTTCTTCTGATGACTTTACTAACCGATAAACAAAAGCATCTTCTGCAAACAACCTAAGACGGCTGCTCAAATTGTCTCCGAAATCGTTTATATAGATAAGAAATAACAAAGGGCCTATAACGCTATCTAGTGGAACGCCAGAAATCACTTCTGTCTTACTTGAAGTCCTTCCGTCAATAACTACAAAATGTGACGCAGTTTCACTACAAACCGCTTATGTGGTACAGTGCCAACAGCCTTCCGGAAATTCAGGAATACGGAATCAATGTGAAATCCCTCGTCAATATCACTGAACACTTCATGCGAGTGAAGAGCTAGTTGTGTTTCACAAGATCAAAAAAAAAAAAAAAAATGGATCAAATGGCTCTGAGCACTATTGGACTTAACTGCTGTGGTCATCAGTCCCCTAGAACTTAGAACTACTTAAACCTAACTAACCTTAGGACATCACACACATACATGCCCGAGGCAGGATTCGAACCTGCGACCTTAGGGGTCGCGCGGTTCAGACTGTAGCGCCTAGAACCGCTCGGCCACCCCTGCCGGCTTCACAAGATCGATGTTTTCTAAATCCGTGATGACTGTGTGTACATAGACCGTTTTCTCCAAGCTAATTTATAATGTTCGAGCACACTACATCTTCCAAAATGATGACGATATGCGCTTAACAAGTCAAAGTGATACCGAAACAGATTTCGAGCCATGTATTTCTTCAACCTTGTCGGACAGGGTGCCACAAATCTTATCTCCGTGAAACATAATAAGGGACAGTCGTCGTCCAAGTAGCCGGTACTAAACGTAATTACGTACATGGCAGATCTGCCGCAGAAAAGTAAAAATAAAATTATGAACCAATTTTGAATTATTTTTAAACAATGCCGTTGAAATGTCATTTTATTATATTTTATTTTATTTTAGTTTCGGCATTCCATTATGCCATCTTCAGGTCCCTGCATAATAAAAAGCTCATACTTGTAGTGTATTTGAAGATGACCTACAGCAAGCATTACAGAAATGACGGGTAATAATAAAAGCACTTGAAACTACAACATGAAAATATCTCAGTTAAGGTAAATCTCTGTATACATCAAGCAGAACAGAATAAGATGATTACATACTTGTTAGTCATGAAACTATTTAACATCATTGATTTACGTTAAAAAGACCATAATTAGAGAATATACAATCAGAAGCTCCACTGAACAAAGCTTGTCAATTTTTTTAATGAAAATCTTACATAATTCTTAGAGATGAGAAAATCCCTAATATATATAAGGATGTCACTCTGTAAAATATTACACTGTAATCTATTAAGTACACAATGTGCATATCTATGGCCTAAGTAGTATCACAACTGGTGGTATAATTAGTTGTCACAGCATCAAAAATGCAACCCAGTGGTAGACAACATATTAAAACGGATTTCAAAGAGCACCCGAAAAATACAAATACTTTGAGAGCATACATTATACACCAAATCTAAGTAAAAATGTATGACTTGATGTCCTTTACGTCATATGTCATTTAATGGGCTGGTACTACGACAGTGAAACAAAGATCTCAAATCCAATTTAACCAAGAGGAATCATCCACGTTGTAAGCCGACAACGTCATACTACTTCCCTGGGATTCTAGGTAACACCCTAACGATGTGTATATAAAATGACGAACCTGCTAAATATGAACTGACACATGCCAAGTTGTGTTGTGATAGGTAATGCGGGCATCGATAAAGCTGGAAGATAAGTAAGTGTGCGAAGACCAACGTAGCACCAAAGCTGAACCCCAGTAATCAAGTAACATACTTGTGCATCAAATAGGGTCAACGATTGTGCACGAAAAAGAGTTTATTAACTGGAATCATATCGTCAAGAAATCATGGAGTGAACAATACTATTCAAAACATAGCAAATAACATAGGGATCCAAGACGATTTAAGAAAGTGTTGATACAAGTCTAAATATGCATAGAGTCTCAAGCTCCTTATGTCCCACAACAGTAGCACAGAAACTCAAACCTTGTAACTAACGTCAGGTCTACATCAATCAGAACTCCATAACCACCAAACACGCAAAGAAACATTGTCGATTATAAAAACGTGCTGCATACCCATAGATTAGAGCTTTAGGACTACACACAGTGATTTCAAGTGAAGCAGTGGATGGTGGCATAACTTCAAAAAGTGCTACAGACATGGAAGACCTAAGTTAAAGAAATTTCAAACAAAGCGTCAGCAGTCTGCGAAATCGGCCCAAAAATTTGTAGATGAGACAAATAAACTTAACCCATCGTTCAGTAAGGAATTTGTTTTCAACTCCAACCAATCTGTATTTGAAGAGGAAATGCATATGAAAGGAAACCTGGAAATTACAGGTACCAAGAGATCAGCTAACATCAGGGCCTTAACGCGTTCGTATAAAACAATTATCCCAACGGTTAATCTGGATGATAAATTGACTAGAAAGTTTATTTATTGTGCTGAGAGACGTTGGAGGTGCTCTGCTCCCTATGATTCTTTCTTTTGTGGGTGATCTTGCAATGGCAGTAGGGTTATTTAAGTCGAGAAAGCAAGAGTGGGGAAAAGGGCGTATGAGAAGGACAACTATGGTATGACTACTGTTTTTGGCCAATAGCTGGTCAAAACAACTTACTTTTGCTTCATTCCCAGTCTGCGATTAAATACGATACTCCTCTAGAGCAAACTATACCTGCTGAAAGCTGTGTGACATTGGAAATCATACCACCAGGAACCACTGGACAAATTCAAAATGTGGACGTTTGTTTTTTCCGTGCCCATAAAACATGATATCGCACTATTTGTAGCTACGCCTTAAAGGACAGCCAGTTTCAGGTTAAGCTCCATAACAGACTCTTTCGCATTCCATGGCGTGCCATCACATTCCACCACCTTCTCATCACCTCGTTACACCACTATGATTATACAGGGTTGAGAAAGTAAAAGTGGCCTGGACGAGTGGATACGATTGGAAGTGACACAAAACGTCTCAGAACACTGTTGCATTAAAAAAACGAAAAAACATGCCAAATTCAAACAGACGCAAAATCTCCAAGATATGCGATCTTTTAAAGATGCTCGAAATTTAACGCGGACTTCAATGCGAGATGCTCATAATAGTTTCCACAATGAAACTTTGTCTCGAAGCCTGGCAGAAAATCCAAAGTTATTCTGGTCGTTTTTGAAGTATGCTAGTGGCAAGACATAATCAATGCCTTCTCTCCACGATATCAATGGAGATACTATCAAAAAAAAAAAAAAAAAAAAAAATGTTTCGAATGGCTCTGAGCACTATGGGACTTAACATCTACGGTCACCAGTCCCCTAGAACTTAGAACTACTTAAACCTAACTAACCTAAGGACATCGCGCAACACCCAGCCATCACGAGGCAGAGAAAATCCCTGACCCCGCCGGGAATCGAACCCGGGAACCCGGGCGTGGGAAGCGAGAACGCTACCGCACGACCACGAGATGCGGGCTGGAGATACTATCGAAGACAGTACTGCCAAAGCAGACTTACTAAACCCAGCCTTCCGAAATGCCTCCACAAAGGAAAACGAAGTAAATATTCCAGAATTCGAATCAAAAAGAGCTGCCAACATGAGTAACATACAAGTAGATATTCTCGTAGTAGTGAAGCAACATAAATCACTTAATAAAAACAAGTCTTTTGGTCAAGACTGTAAACCAATTAGGTTACTTTCAGAGCATGCTGATGCATTAGAGCCATACTTAACAATCAAATATAACCGTTAGCACTACGAAAGATCCGTACCCAAAGACTGGAAAGTTGCACAGGTCACACCAATGTTCAAGAAAGGTAGTACGAGTAATCCACTGAATTACAGGCCCATATCATTAATGTGGATATGCAACAAGACTTTGGAACATACCGGGTGATCAAAAAGTCAGTATAAATTTGAAACTTAATAAACCACGGAATAATGTAGATAGAGAGGTAAAAATTGACACACAAGCGTGGAATGACATGGGGTTTTATTAGAACCAGGCGCTCCAGCCCATATTGCTAGACGCGTGAAAGATCTCTTGCGCGCGTCGTTTGGTGATGATCGTGTGCTCAGCCGCCACTTTCGTCATGCTTGGCCTCCCAGGTCAGACATCAGTATGTGCGATTATTGGCTTTGGGGTTACGTGAAGTCGCAAGTGTATCGTGATCGACCGACATCTCTAGGGATGCTGAAAGACAACACCGACGCCAATGCCTCACCATAACTCTGGACATGCTTTACAGTGCTGTTCACAACATTATTCCTCGACTACAGCTATTGTTGAGGAATGATGGTGGACATATTGAGCATTTCCTGTAAAGAACATCATCTTTGCTTTGCCTTAATTTGTTATGCTAATTGTTGCTATTCTAATCAGATGAAGCGCCATCTGTCGGACATTTTTTCAACTTTTCTATTTTTTTGGTTCTAATAAAACCCCATGTCATTCCAAGCATGTGTGTCAATTTGTACCTCTCTACCTAGATTATTCAGTGATTTATTCAGTTTTCAAATTTAAACTGACTTTTTGATCACCAGGTATATTGTGATCGAACTTTATGAATTACCTGGAAGAAAACTGTCTATTGACACATAGTCAACATGGATTTAGAAAACATCGTTCTTGTGAAACACAGCTAGCTCTTTACTCGCATGAAGCGTTCCGTGATATTGATAAGGGATTTCAAATTGATTCCGTATTCTTGGATTTGCGGAACGCTTGTGGCACTGTACCACACAAGCGGTAAGTGAATGGATTTGTGATTTCCTGTCACAGAGGTTACGGTTTGTAGAAATTGACGGAAAGTCTTCGAGTAAGACAGAAGTGATTTCTGTCGTTCCCCTAGGTAGTGTTATGGGCCCTTTACTGTTTCTTATCTATATAAACGATTTGGGAGACAATCTGTCCAGTCGTCTTAGGTTGTTTGTAGATGTTGTTGTCGTTTATCGACTAGTAAAGTCATCAGAAGACCAAAACAAATTGCAAAAAGATTTAGAAACGATATCTGTAGGGTATGAAAATTGGCAATTGACCCTAAATAACGGAAAGTGTGAGGCCATCCACATGAATGCTAAAAGGAGTCCGTTAAACTTCGGTTTCACGATATTTCAGTCAAATTTAAAAGCCGTAAATTCAACTAAATTCCTAGGAATTATAATTACGAATAACTTAAATTGGAATGAACACACAGAAAATGTTGTGGAGAATGCTAACCAAAGACTGCGTTTTGTTGGTAGGACACTTAGAAGATATAACAGATCTACTAAGGAGACTGACTGCCTACACTACTCTTGTCCGTCCTCTTTTAGAATACTGCTGCGTGGTGTGGGATCCTTACCAGATAGGATTGATGGAGTTCATTGAAAAAGTACAAAGTAGAGCCATAAGTTCTGCGTTATCGCAAAACAGGGAAGAGAGTGAAATTATACTGGATTTGGGATGGGCATGATTAAAACAAAGGCGCTTTCGTTGTGGAGCAATCTTCTTACGCAATTCCAATCGCCACCTTTCTGCTCCGAATGCGAAAATATTTTGTTGATGCCGACCTACAAAGGGAGAAACGGTCAGCATAATAAAATAAGGGAAATCAGAGCTCGTACGGAATGATTGGAATAATAACGAATTGTGAAGGTAGTTCGATGAACCCTCTGCCAGGCACTTAAATGTGATTTGCAGAGTATCCATGTAGTTGTAGGTGATGTAGATGTAGTTGAATGTGTGCATGTAACCACACCCCGTGATGCGCACACCACATATTCGCCGGTCACGTGATCCACGAAGGTTCCTTGGAGCAGACTTCCACAGTCTTCATGTTTGACAGATTTGTTAGCAGAGGTCAAACTGGTCGTGGACCTAGATGGTGACCCAGGTCACCTCATCTGGCAGTGCGCTATTACTTGGTGTGGGGAGCCCTCAAGTCTAAGTAACCCCCATGGTCTTCAAGGATGAATGAGACTGCACCCAGCAGTCCACCTTTGATCTACCATCAGCCGCTCACTCACAACTGCCCAAAACTGCTTAGAGATGAATGGTGATCACTTTTAACATCTGTATAGTCAGGTTAGTTTTGTGTTTTCTTTCCTCTGCTGTTTTTCTTTGTACCCTGAACTATGTTCTCCGGGCCGGTTTTATTTGCTCCGCCCTGTATACGTATTCTTTAAGAGTGAATACCTAGCTGAATGTCCGGCAGAGTTTTGTACACCTCAAGGAGCTCGCCTTCGATCTTGATGGTGTAAACGTTTGTGATCATTATGGCGCGCGATTTTTCATTCGGTGTTCCTGGTACAAGTTAATGGTTTGTTTTGAACATTTCTTGATTTCCATTTTGTGAAGTGATATACACCACGCAAGAAGGTTGTTCTCTGCACCTCCCTGACACTCATTTTCTGTCGCCCTCCTGATGCGCATGGTGAGTCATTAGCAGCTAACATTTCTCTTGTTATTATTGTTAATACAACACTTTCAAATGTGGTTTACTAAAGATTGAACTTGAGACCTCGGACACAAGAGATTCCTTGTAAGTGTAGTAAGGAGTTTGGGCGAGTTACTCTCAAGCCCGAGCGCTCCTTGGCTATTTTTACCCCATTTTTTTGACAAAATGGGGTGTACCACACAGGTGTCATAGTACCTTCAGTGACCTGGCACGCTACACTGTATACTGCCCGGTTCGGCTCTGCCGCTATTACGTTGTACATCCCTTTGTTGCGTATCGTTCACGTACTGCTCCACAGGCATTTCTGCGGTGGTATATGCTTTTTCATTTTGCGTTTCTCTACATCTTGTCCCAAACGGCTATTCAATGTTCTCGGTTTCACGGCTATGTTACTTTCCATTTATACAGATTTTTCTTTTCTCCTTGCGATTCGGATACATGATATTTGGTTTGCGCTGCTAGTCGTACTCGCTGTCGACGCTGAATTACAGTAGAGGCACGTCTGATATGAGCGGAACGATTTATTTATGTCCTCAACATCAAACCGGGTTTGTCACAAGGAGGTAAAAAAAGGAATGTGATGGCACTATAGACTTACGCTTCGTATTGCTTTCAAGCCCGAATGGGAGGGACCTGCCGCCATCTTACATAGCCCAAAAAATTAGCAGATTACTGTTTACGATTACTTCTTGTTCATTAGCTCTCTCGTGTGCGCGAACAACTGTTTTAAATGTTAAAAATTATAGTGCTTACATGAACAACACAGTGTCAGGAAGGCAATTTCGAACGTTTTTCTGTTCGTAAATGCGAATTTGCTCTAGTAACACGACACATTTAGCGTCGTCAATGTAAATTGTTTTTGTTGACGTATTTCGCATAATCAAGAAGAAAAGGAAGTGAAGTGAAAAGGATGCTTTCGTAATCCATGTAATTCTTCTTTTAGTGTATTTGTATCGATAGAAAATGAAGCTGGAAGTCCGAAACCGATACTTGCACTGCTTCTTGTTCATTACATTTTCAGCTTTTAACTAGTATGCACAACGTTTTCAATGTTAGTGTTTGTAAAAAACCTACCTACGTGTCCTTTAATAGCCCAGAAATGTGTGCTATGACGGAAGACACAAAGCATGTTATCGTATCTTCTGCGTGCCAACAAAGTGAACTAGTATTGAAATGTCAAAGAAACAGAACTGCATACGAGGGCTATGTCGAAAGTTTTTAGCAGCCCGTAAACCGTAAGGCGGAGGACAATGGGGTTGTTTTCATTCGAAAGAGCGATGTTTTTCCAGATTGGGACGTGTGCGCGCAGCCCCTGGCTAGCGGTGATCCACCCACAGCGGGGTAAGAATGCACAGTGCTGAGTCAGAGACGGTGCAGGATGGAGCTGTCGCGCCGCGACTTTCGCGCCATGATTTTTTACGATTATAAAAAGGGTTTAAGTGCCGAAGAATGCCATTCTTCTTTGCTGCGTGTTTTTGGTGAAGCTTCCCCTTATAGAGCCACAGTTGGAAATTGGTTTCGCGAGTTTTCGAGGGATCGGCAGTCAATTGAAGATGAACCTCGTCCCGGTCGGGCAGCAACAGCTGTGACTCCTGAAAACATTGATGCTGTGAGGAAAATGATCAAAGAAGATCCACATCTTATATTTTGCGACATTAAAGGGACCCTAAATATTGCATCAACAGCAGCACAGACCGCCGTTCATAGTCACTTCGGCCTTACTAAGAGATGTGCCCGTTGGGTGCCACATTCCCTGACAGAAAGCCAAAAGGAGGCGAGGGTGGACTGGTGTCGTTTCCTGCTTGAAAAATTCAGTGGAGGGAAATCGCAAGACACCTACAATATCGTCACAAGTGATGAAACGTGGGTCTTCCATTATGACCCTGAAACGAAGAGACAGTCTTCTGTGTGCTACTTCCAGGGGAGGAACCACCCACAAAAGTTCGACGAAGTCGGAGCTCTGGAAAAGAGATGGTGGCAACTTTTTTCACAAAGATCGGGCATCTCACCTCTGTGACCTTGGACACACGTCATACAGTCAATGCTGAATGGTACATGGTACATGAACGATTGTCTTCCAAAAGTCATCGCCACGTGGAAGTCACCGCATCCAAAGTCCATGAGTGGACACCTTCTGCTGCATCACGACAATGCACCTGCGCACAGGGCTGCCAGAATGATGGACTTTCTGGAGAAGGAAAAAGTGCGAGTGTTACCCCATCCCTCCTATTGACCTGACCTGGTCCCCTGTGACGTCTTTCTGTTCCCTAAGACTAAGGAAAAAATTCGAGGGTAGTGGTTTTCATCAGACGCAGAGGCCATTGCAGTGTACGAAAGTGCACTAAGTGACATCCCAAAAGAGGCTTGGACTGACACATTTTCTAAGTGGTTTCAGAGAATGGAAAAATGTATACATGCTAACTGAGAGTATTTTGAAAAGTTGTGAACGTTTTTTTGCAAATAAATTTTTTTCACACATTGTGCTAAATCTTTCGGCATAGCCCATGTAGTGGTGTACCTCCATGCAGAATAGAGTTCTTGTTTTACTAGATTGTCTGTAGCGTTTCTCAAAAACAAAACACATACAGTAAGATATTTTATGTAATTATTGTTTGTTTAGATAGATATGAATTAATTAATTAAAATGGAATCTTTATAGATTTTATCTCTGACAGTAAACATCGCTTTTAAGAAACCACTGAGCAGTTAGTAGGTACTGGTTGAGAACACTACAGGAGTGTTTCTTGCTATGCTGGGGGCAATGCTATTGAAATGACAAAACATTGCACAGAAAAATTTTACTCCTTTTCCTAACTAAGCTGAACTTTGCCTTCCAGCATCGTCGGTAAATCGGACCGTTGAGTGCGTCGACAGATGACGTTGTTTGGAGGCCAATCATCGATCTGAATATTACGTGGTTCGCGTAATAAAAGAGCCCCGATTTTGAGAGAAAAAGGTGGAAAAAATGATCTCAGGGACGTATGAATTATAATCTGTGGATTAAATGGCGAGTGAAGACTAACAGTGATCGTCTGTGGCCACCAAACAACGCACCAGCAACTTTTCGATGCAGCCTGAAACTGGACTAAAAAAAAAAAATAGTAATAATCACATATACCATGAATAGCAGGGAAAGGGATCTTCAAATATCTTCAAATGAAACACCGCTACTTAGCATCAAATTAACATAATTATTTAATGCTTTCTTATGTCGCTAGACAATTAAAACTACTTACTGCATTTGGTTTCACTAAGTTCTCTTTACACATTTTAAATCATAGATACATTTCTTATAAAATAATTCATGAATTATGAAAAACACGTCCTCTCATTAGTACATCTTTTATTTCAATTAATGTACAATTTTTTTTATTTTTGTAAAATTATTTCTAATATTTTCAGGCCTTAATTAAAATTGAGACTACTTTTTATTCATTTATGAAGTAACATTTCATGCCAGTGGATTGTTTTCACAGAAGTTTACTCGTCTTCTCACTTTGAAAATTTACCTATGATGCGTCATTCAATGTGTGACCAATAATAGCAATTTAAAGGTTAAAAAACTATATAATTCTTAAACATGTTCCAGCATTTTGAAATACTGTGGATCTGAGAAAGGGAATAGTCTCAAACGTTTAGACCCAGTAAAGTGGATATTTTGCTTTAAACATGTATGCAAGTCATTTTTTTTAGTAATGTGTAACATGTAGACCTACCTTTCAAACAATAGCCTACTTGCTTCTTTTCCGGAATATTTCTCGCCAATAAGTCTCTCAGTTTTTCAGAAATAACCAAACATAACGAAACTGGAATGTTCATCTGCTGTGATCGTCTGCTTCATTTTAATTCTGAGTTTTATTGTGAGGTTTTCAAAGTATTGATGTCTTTACCATGCGTTGTGATATACAAACAGTTAGGCGTTGTGATATACAAACAGTTAGTTTCATGTTCCACGTATCATTTGCACGATAAATCTTAATTATGTGGAACGAGTCATTTTATATTAACATCGATTTTTGTTGTAAATATGCCTCCACACTGATTATATATTAGTTTTTTTATTTTTAATTAAAGACAGACATATGTTGGTCAGTAATTCCTAGTCGTCACCATTTACAGTTACAATAATGGATAGTCTTTTGCGGAATACGAGTTGTCAACGAAAAACGTTTCAGTTTAGTTCAAAATTCTACTTTAATGTCCGTTAGGCATTTTACATCACTGGGTATGTGATCAGGACTTCTAGTGGCAGCATTGTGAGTCCCCTGTTTCTGCTACAGACGACCAGAATGTGGTGTAACGAATGTTATTTTTGCTTCTGGTACTGTAATGATGTGCATTAGTCTTCCTATTGAAGTGCAGTAGATCGTTTACAACAAACTTCGTGAGGGAATAACCACACTCTGAAGTGGTCAGATTGCTACTCAAACGTCGAGCAGCAGGCAGGCACGACGAAAGTGTGTTCACGTAAGTTTTTGATCAAAGCCTTCTTCAGAAAGGCAGCAAAGCACACACACACATACACACACATTCATATAATCATACACACAAAACTCACAGACACATGTCCGTTGTCTCCGGCTGTTCTAGCCAGAATCTTTTTTAAGTGAGGAGGAAAAGTGAAGAATGAATAATTATCGGCGCGAGGAATTTAGAGCATGAGATGCTGTACCGGCAATCAGCGCGGTCACGCAGCCGTGTGTTGTGCGGGACGAAACGTTGACGCGTTGTAGCTCACGTCAGATGTCGGAGCTTCTGGGTTTGGAAGGCAATGAAAAACATAGAAAAGAGGAGAAAGAACGGATACTGAGTAAAGTAAGGCAAATCTAAAGTCAAATGACAGCAATAGAAACTGTTACAAGAAAAGTAAACAGCGCAACCGTAATTCATGTATACAAAAAGCAATATTGCTTGAACGGCTCCACTTCCTTTAAACTTTAGCTTACGATCGGATCGATTAGTACACAAGTAAACAACACAAGCTGGCATTTTTGATAAAATGATTACGTTTCCACAAACACAAAGCATCCAACACGGTCGAATCTGGTCACGGGCACGTAAGAATGAGGTCAGGGGAAAGTATCGTCGCAGTGAACGATGGAGGTTCTACTTAAGATGACTGACGTCGGCTTCAAGTTTGTGACATAATAACAGCTCCCTCCTTTTCTTACCTTTGTCAACTGACTTCTGTATAAAGCAGTCTATTTATACTTTGCACCAGTCCGGAACTTTATTATTACCTGCAGTTCCGTTGGTTTTACAAAATTTTTTATTGGTAAAAGAAATGGTAAGTTCTTGTTGCTGCTTCGGAGGCATACTGGGAGACGTGAAAGTAAGGACAGTTCACAGTAACGGCCACAAAGATCTAATTATAGTTATCATACTAGTAATAGTGTGACTCGGTGCAAGATGTGTTGAAGTCAGAAAAATATCGAAAAGTATATAATGAAGGCTTAATATTGTAGACTTAATTTCAGTGATTTGCAGTCACATATTCCCCTTGACATTGCAAACTAAACAGCAGTATACCCATCAAAGAATCCACAGACAAAATCAAAGACAATTTATTAAAAAGTCAGACTGTGTCCACAGATAACATAGTCGAACTAATAGAATTGCTAGAGCTTGTCCACTTCCACAATTATTTCACATTCAATGGCAAAATGTACAAACAGGATGTGGGTCTAGCAACGGGAGGTCTTCTCAGTGGGATCTTTGAGGAAATTTTCATTAATCACCTCGAAAATAAACTTCTTAACAACAAGGACACAATTACCCAGAAAACTGTGCACTACTGCTGGTATGTAGATGACACATTCATTGTATATAGTGAAACTAATAAAGAAATAGAAATTCTGTTAAACAGGTTCAGTAACTTACACAGCAACATCGATTTCACCAGAGAACACCAAAAATAAAACAAAATAAATTCCTTAGCAATGACCATAACCAACACAAACCAGACGCTGATCATCAATGTACACAGAAGACCAACAAACACAGAAATTGACATTAATAAATCTTCTACACACACAAAGTCACATAAACAAGCTGCAGTCAGATCTTTCTTAAACAGAGTACAGGAATTCCCAGTTAATTCTGTTGACTGAGACAGAAATAAACACTATCAAATACACTGCACACAGCTATCATGAAAATGAAACATATGCACTGGTGGTGGTGGTTAGTGTTTAACGTCCCGTCGACAACGAGGTCATTAGAGACGGAGCGCAAGCTCGGGTTAGGGAAGGATTGGGAAGGAAATCGGCCGTGCCCTTTCAAAGGAACCATCTCGGCATTCGCCTGAAACGATTTAGGGAAATCACGGAAAACCTAAATCAGGATGGCCGGAGACGGGATTGAACCGTCATCTTCCCGAATGCGAGTCCAGTGTGCTAACCACTGCGCCACCTCGCTCGGTGAAATACATGCACTCTCAGCATGCATAACTAAAAGCAAAAGCAAACAAAATAATATGGTTACACACGCAGGATACAAAAATGTAAGTATATGACGATACCATATTCAGAAGTCATCTCAGACAAAATAGCCAAGTTGTTTAAAAACACAGACATCATGATCACTTTTGCCACCAACAACAACTTAAGAAAGAAACTGATCCATGACGTCATACAACCTACAGACACACTGAGCAAACCACGAATTTGCCAAATTACATGTAGTCCTTGCAACAAATACTACACCGCCCAAACTGGAAGGAACTATAAAACCCCTTTTTAAAGAACCCTTGCCTGTTTCTGAAACGATAAAGCTTACAAGTCAGCTATAACAAAACACATAAACAAACAGGACACAGTGTTGCGATGGATAACGACTTCAAAGTACCACGTACTTTGGAGAAAATCTGGAGAACGAACTGCCATTTGTATTGTAAAATTGTAACAGTTGCTCATTTTAATATATTACAACAACCAACGTCAGTGGTACGACAAGACACGCAGAAGACATTGCTACTGACAACACCGGGATCGACATATCAACAGTCAGGATGTCAAATTAAACACCTTTCCAAACTTATTTTATTTCACTACTAGTTGCAGCTTTTACTATGTGATCTTCAGGCCCCTGACAGACGTACAGGAAGGATCTACCTCGGTTGGGCTCAAAACAGGAGCCAGCAATACTGGTATTAGTAGATTTTTGCTATAGAGATCACTTCAACGCTGAAATTGGTAGCCAGATTAAATAAGTTTGGAAATTAGACGTCTGAAAAATCTTTCATTTGACATCCTGTATCTCCAACAGCCGAGTACCGCAACCATCTCTAAAGGTGGACGTCAGAAAGTCCGCTCGGAACATGACTTTCTAAACAATGTGTGTGATACCGCTAAGCGATGTTAAAAAGTGGTGGACTAATGAAGTTTGTAACAGTAGTCGATAGTTGCACATCATCATTTGGAGTCAAAAAAGTTGAATCACTAGATCTAACTGACTTCCAGGACTAGCGTCTGGCGTATAAGACGCTTGTACCACAGTTTAAGTCCATTTTACCGCTAACATGTGGCAGGTGCAGTGTGTTTCCCGGGAATTAGGCCGTGGTCTATAACATGTGTCGGTGCCTCACATTTCTGCTCTGTGCACTGGATACATCTTCAGAGGAACACACAGCCACTTAATCTTAAAAATTAAACATGCATACCAAGCCGAAATGTGTATAGCTAACCGTAAAATGACTATATTTGACTAATTTTGGATGACACGTACTATTTATTGATATTCTGTATGATGAAATTGGAAAACAAGGTACATAGGTAAAATCTGAACATCTACCATCAACATGATAACCGTGAACCTCAGCCTCAGCACTACTTTCGTAGGGTTCATTACACATCTAATATTACAGGTAAAGGACGAACACATAAAGCTTAACCATCGATTATGTCGGAAACTAGGGGCCGTCGCAAGAAGAGCCGCTAGGCAAGTACTGAGGACAGGTCCCTCTATAAGACTCATCAAAATACGTGGTTAAAAGGTCTGACGACCCCCTTGTTAGACAAACACACAGAAACTGATGCCCAGCAACTCTACTCATCACGTCGGGTCCGTATGCAACACAAGTTCGCTATGAATGTCATCAGCTTTGAGGTATTTTGCGCTATAGTATAGTATATTATACTATATTATGGATTTCACACTTGAGAAGCAGTGTAGCCTTTCTACTGTGCCAATTCTAACCGCTCTGGTCAATCGCGTCTCTTCCGCCTGTCACATGAAAACGGAGGGAACCCCTTACAGCATTCTTAAGGAGCTGTAGCTTATTATTGCCTTACAAGCTCAGCCATTTGATACCAGACGCACTAAATATATTTACGTGTACCAATACCATTGAATGTATTTAAATTACGTTTTCCAAATTCTGGACTGAACTTAAATTGTGGAGGGTAGAATGTTGTATTAGTCACAGTGACGCAATGGGCTTCCTTTTGAGACTGCTTCATAATATTTCTAGGGTAAATACATTAATAAATAATTAAAAATAAAGGAATTCTATCTCACCTTAAATGTAACGATTTCCATAGGACTCAGTGCAATCTTTGATTACATCACACGTCAGAATAAACAAGCAACTGCAACACTGCAAAGTGTTAAACTACCTTAGTATATACGATGCAAGGCCTTCAAGTTAGCATATTATAATTAATTTTGAACTAATTTAACTTAAATGACCAGAACATTAATGATTTCTACAGCAATGGACTGTAATGTCTGAAAGAATACTTGCACACTTAATGAAAAGTGTATGAAGTTCTGTATATATTTAACAGTTTTGAATTTTGGATAAAAATTCGTTCACGTTTATTTTTAAATGTTTTCCATGATGCTCTCTGGAAACAAACTTGGTGCCATTAAACGTAAAAATGAAGATTTAACTCTTAGAGAACCATTGTTCTGCGAAGGACTTCCATCATCGCAACAATAATTTTATTTCTTTGAAAAGTAAGTGCAGTGGAATGAAATGATGAAACCATTGAATGCATAGTGACACGAAATGCTACCAGTCGAAACCATTAAAGTACGCTAATCCAACAATGAATATGCACTGAAAATTGAAAGTTTTTGTCAGCCTGCCTCTTAGAGCCACGTCTCTACCTTTTTACAGGAAGTTGTCTTAACAATTAGGCATTTAATTTCAGTTCAGTTTATTTAACTCTTTCCACATGTATCTCTTGCAGTAGGGTCAATCTCGGTTATCCACTGACTCCATTACGCCTGCCATGCAATTCCTATACACCGCAAAGAAGAGCCTCTGGTAGAAGTGTTGGGAAATCATAGGTGGAAACATCAATGCCATTGAAATTTTGAGGCATCTGCTGATGGGTTCTCAGATAGCTTAATGATCCTCCACAACGACAGAAAGAATCATGTCTGTGGTAGGATACTTCGTAGATGGGGTTGTCCTACTCAATTCAAATATGATAGACTTACACTAACGCGTGCCTGACATTTGTAATAAATCTAAGGTCATGTATGTGTGAAATATGTACCGACAATGAAAAATGACACCAAGAGATCTTACGGCATACTTTCTAAGCGAAACAGCCCCAGGCAGTTTTAACCCCCGCACATGAATGTCCAGCATACATCTGATCAATTCTGTGATCTGAAAAACTTCCTAATCAAATGAAGCTATATCCACCCCAGAATCCTGGAAAGGAAAACGGCCAATGTGAAAGAAGTTTACAGAAAATTAATGGTAAATAAGAACAGGTATGATGCGAGACTGAAATTGCCATATAACGATTCGGCAGGAATCTGGACAAATATCCGTAATTCTGTAGTGAGATCGGCATGATACACAGCAGTCAACAGAGAATACATAAAAATTCAAGCCTCAGAAGATAAAGATAGCAGATCGACCCAGCTGTCCCACGATAATGAAGAAAGAAGACTCGTATCTAGGAATGTGGCAGACATTTGGATCATGGTCAGACAGAAACTAGTCACTGTCAACATGACTGCTCCAAACGCACTAAAACAATCGGATTTCCTGGGTGCCGGCCAGTCTGGAGCCGAGCGACCGCTACGGTCGCTGGTTCGAATCCTGCCTCGGGCATGGATGTGTGTGATGTCGTTAGGTTAGTTAGGTTTAAGCAGTTCTAAGTTCTAGGGGACTGATGACCACAGCAGTTAAGTCCGATAGCGCTCAGAGCCATTTCCTGGGCCCAGATGATTTACGTATCCTATCACCGAAGAAAATGCAGTTACCTGGGTAAAACGACAGACAATGTACTACATTTTAAAAGAAAAGGACAAAAATAAAGGAGATTATTCGATGCATATTACAGTGGAACATCATAAATTAGCAAAGAAGAAAAAGTACGACGATAATTGTGGAGCTTTTTTAAAGAAAACCATTAAAGAAGAAATTCTACAATGAAATAGAAAGATAAAAAATAACGAAAAGAAGTGAATTGAAAGGGAAGGAGATAAAACAAATTTCTTAACCTTCAAATCTATGAACTGCTGTTGCTTTGTTTTAACCATAGAAATGACACAAAAAAAAAGAACTTGGTTGTACGTCTACTGAGAATGAAGGCCGTTCTTGTAGGGAAATCTATTAATTATATAATATACGTACACAGCTATTTAATGGAGAGAAAATATTTTAATTTATGAGGGATTTAAACTACTTATTTTAAAAGGTGTTAAGTTTATTTCAGAAAGAAATTTCTGTATCATGGAAAAATAATGGCTAAGAAGCCATCCCGAGAAGCCACCCGTTAGCGAGCAAAGGCAGCGCTATATAAGTGGAGACAGAGGGTACATTTGAAAAATATACAAATAAAAATGTGGTCAAGGTAGCAGCTCGCGATTAGCAGGAAATCTTCGTTCGAGTCCCGGTCTAACCCATTTTCGTGTGTCACTACATATTTATTTCTACATCTACACCATCTACATCGATTCTCTGCAGATCTCACTTAAATGCCTGGCAGGTGTTCGTCGAATCATCTTCCCAATAATTCTGCATTATTCCACTCTCGATCAGCGTGCGGAAAAAACGAACGCCTATTTTTTCTGTGAGAGCTCTGGTTTCTCTTACTTTTTACGATGATCAATTCTCCCTATGTAGGTTGGCGTCAACGAAATATTTTCGCATTCGGAGGAGAAAGCTGGGGACTGAAATTTCGTGAAGAGATCTCGACGCTACGGGAAACGCCTTTGTCTTAATTATGTCCACCTCAAATCCTGTATTATGTTCGTGACACTCTCTCCCCTATTTCTCGATAATACAAAACATCCTGCTCTTCTTTGAACTTCCTCGATATACTCCATTAATCCCATATGGTAAGGATCCCCGCGCAGCAATACTCTAAAAGAGGACGGACAAGCGTAGTGTAGGCAGTCTCTCTAACAGATTTTTTGTATCTTGTAAGTGTTCTGCCAGTAAATCGAAGTCTTTGGATCGCCTTCCCCACAACATTTGATTTGTGTTCTTTCCAATTGAAGTTGTTCGTAATTGTAATTCTTAGGTATTTAGTTGAATTTACGGTCTTTAGATTTGACCTATTTATCGTGTAACGACTTATCGATTCCATTTAGCACTCATGTGGATGACCTAACACATTTCGTTATTTAGGGTCAGTTGCCAATTTTCGCATCATATAGATATCTTTTCTAAATCATTTAGCAATTTGTTTTGATCTTCTCATGACTTTACTAGACCAGAAACGAAAGTGTCATCTGCAAAAACAACCTAAGACGGCTGCTCAGATTGTCTCTTACATCGTTTACATAGATAAGGAGCAGCAGAGGACCTAAAACACTACCTTGGGGAACGCCATGAATCACTTTTTTTTTACTGGATGACTTTCCATCAGTTACTACCAATTGTGACCTTTCTGACAGGAACTCACGAATCCAGTCGTGTAACTGAGACGATATTCCATAATCACGCAGTTTGATTACAAGTCGCTTGTAAGGTACAATGTCAGAAGTCTTCTGGAAATATAGAAATAAGGAATCAATTTGAAGTCCCTTGTCAGTAGCACTCAACACTTCGTGTGAGTAAAGAGCTATCTGTGGTTCACAAGGACGATGTTTTCTAAATGTGTGTTGACTGTGTGTCAATAGGTCGTCCTCTTCGAGGTAATTCATAATAGTTGAACATTGTATATGTTCCAAAATTCTTTTGCATATCGAGATTAATGATGTGGGTGTGTAATTTAGTGGATTATTCCTGTTGCCTTTCTTGAATATTGGTGTGACCTGTCAACTTTCCAGTCTTTGGTACGAATCTTTCGACGAGCGAGCGGTTGTATATGATCGCTAATTTAATTTTGGTTGTATCTGAAACCGACCGCTAACCAACATTTATGTTAGTTTACAGACTTTCGTGACTTGTGATGCAGATGGGCTTGTTTAACAGCAGAAGCAGCTCCAGCAGTATCGAGACCTGTATGCAACAGAGGCTCAGAAGAGGTGTGGTATGGTCGCTTCTATTTTTGATTTTGCTCTGTTGTTGATAAACTTGAAACATGCTATATGGAACTAATTGCTCTGACGTATGTTATTGACAGTTGTGGGTGGCTTCGTGTCAAACTAATAAATCATTCCAATAAAAAGGCAGAAACTTCTCAAGGTCTCTGGTTACCACTGTCCTCCCACGGGTCGTGTTTCTCATGTGAAACATGCCAAACATCTTCCTCCATCGCACGCTCAAAAACCAGCTGGAACTTCACACCAAACGTGCTCTTCAACTTGATTTTACGATAGGAACCCTTCCCAGCGGCATTTGCCGACAATATCTTTCATCTATGTTACTCATATTACTAATATTACTTTTATCATTGCACAAACAGTGCTCGTTTTCCACGGTCTCTACTAAAATAAACATGTGCCTATCGTCCATATATTAGCCATGTTGTTGTGTCTACAGTATACACTACACCGCACTGCAAGAGAATCAGTAAGGACAAAGGAAGCAGTTTTGCAAGTCATTAGCATAGTGCTTCCTGGCACATTCACAATATTGAATAAACTGACTGCTAAACACAGAGCACACTAATTTGTGTATAACATCGAATATTACAAAACGCGCTACTACAAAATTAATAAGAAAGCATCCAAATCTTTCTGATATATGAAGGCGAAGAAAAAGTTTTTTCTTTTTAATTTTTTATTTATGAATGTGTGGCAGAAAGCAGAATGTGAACCAGTAACTTTCAGTTCCCGTCTCTGCTCGCCGCACTAGAGATGCCAGATGTTGTTTTAGTATATGTCTTCCGATATCATAAAGGCTTTAAATGCTATATAACAAAGTGTATCAAGAACGATGCGTTTTAGATAAATCTTCGATGTGCTGATACCATAAAACGGCATACTTTAACACTTTGCAACTTATAATAAGAGAACCACCAAATACGAAAAGCATTTAACCGTTGTTATGTCACATGCCTTCATTTTACTACTACAAATCGTACCGAAATCGGAGTGTTTCTCAGAGATCCTCAGTGTACAGGCGCGTTGAAACAGCGATACTAATAGCATGTAAGTTACAATACTAAAACCATCAAATGTGGGTGTCATCTAGAAATGACGTAATGCAGCACGGTGTCTCGTAAGTTCTGCCTTTGACTTAGAAAACAATGTTGTTTCTTATTGACAACGTTCCTCTCCAAAAATATGGTGTGTACGTTTATGTCTTGCATGCTTGGGGAAGTGCAAAGTGAAATTCTACGTGGTGACGTCACAAAACTAGCACAGCCTCACGTCCGTGCTCACTTCCACGTCCCGTGTGATGACGGCTGTAGCGCCTGCGACGTTCTGCTAGTGGAACACGGCAGCCCATTCGGGTCGAGACGGCAGCGGACGGCGCGCGCTATCGCATCCGGTACGAACTGGTGGCATCCCGCCGGGCTGGTAGCCGTCACGTCCCATCCCATCCCATCCCATCCCGCTAATGCGGGCGCCTGTTTGCCACCTGACAGCGCGTCGGTCTGTTATCTCCCCTAACAGCACGCTCCAGTCCTCTGACGTGCAGGGCCTGGGAGTGTCCGCCCCTGGATTGCGAGAACTGGACGCCATTTTACAGAGACAATTTACCTGCGCAGCTTGTAACTGCCGTCGCCAAAGTGTCACTTCCACGTCTGAGCAACTGTAGACAGAGAGAGAGACGAATAAAGTAGAGAGAAGTCTGAACTGAAATTGTACTAGATGCGACCCGCTTGTGCCCAGCTAAGTATCTTCCTCGGAGGTAAACAGTGTGCGATTTGCAGGGGGGGATGGGGGGGATTTCCCCCCTCTGCATCAGACCATCCCCTCCCCTGGTTTTAGTTTATGCATCCCAACCTGGGATGTTTATTTCCACGCACTGGAGTAAAACTTTACATATAATTTAAATTTGTGGAGACAAACACTGAAAGTTTTTAATACAGTCTTACTATTAATACCATTAATATGTTTGCCTATTAATTTTGAAAAAGTGTTATGTAGTAGGTAAGCATTTCAAAACATTTAGAACAAAACAAGACGTCGCCCCAGCGTAAGCGAGGCTTTAGAGCCAGGTGTGTATTGTATGGTGGAATTGATGAGTTGCGTACGAAATTGAAACCTGCGATCAGATCCAAACGTCGTGGAAAACTGTGAAGAGGTGTCATCCTACAGCAAGATAACGCTCACCAACATTCTGCCAAACGGACAGACGACGCAATAAAGGACTTGAGATTCGAGGTGCTGGAACATCCACCATACAGTCCAGACCTAGCTCCAAGCGATTTTCACATGTTTGGACCCTTAACGGAAGCACTACAGGGAAGAAGATTTGAAAGTGATGAAGACGTTATTGCTGCGTTGCGGTGCGGTGCAACCGATAAACGTATTTTCTGATAAAATAAAAAACTCGTAAAACGTCGGGAAAACTGCATTGAAGTCCAGGGAGGTTACGTAGAAAAATAACGCATGTTTCAGTTTTCTATCATCAGAATAAGTACAGCTTTTCATAAACGTCCCTTTACTTTTTGAATTCCCCTCGTATACCTGTATGTAGATGATTTTGTAAATAATCTTTACCTATAACTTACTTTTAAAGATATAACAAGGGATGGCTTTTCTGATAGTGCTTACGCGTGAATAGTGAAATGGCTCTGACCACTACGGGACTTAACTTCTGAGGTCATCAGTCGCCTAGAACTTAGAACTAATTAAACCTAACTAACCTAAGGACATCACACACATCCATGCCCGAGGCAGGATTTGAACCTGCGACCGTAGCGGTCGCTCGGTTCCAGACTGTAGCGCCTAGAACCGCACGGCCACTACGGCCGGCGTGAATAGTGAGTTTCGGCTTTGACATCTATTTATAAATAACTGTTTAACTATGGGTAACGCCACGGTCCAAGCTAGTAATATATATAATTATACGAACCCCTTAAGACATCCCCCCCACTGGTAAAAGCACAAATCGAACACTGGAGGTAAATAACAACTGACGTGAAACTGGAAACTTCATGGAGTATTCAGTACGTCAGGAAACATTCATATTCTAGAGATGACACACATGAGCACAAAACTATCATATTAAAATGCAGCAGTAAGGTCGTTCTTTGACGTGTAGATACACTAATAATATCACACACCCTTTCACTCTGCGAAACTGCATGGCGAGACGTGGGAGAACACTCGGGACGTGAGCACGCATTACTGTGTAAGTAGGCTGTTTATGTTTTCTCTATGTAAGTAGGCTGTTTATGTTTTCTTATTGGCAATGTTATGTAGCGCTCAATATGAAAATCACTGGCTGTGCTGTGTGCAGTCTGTGGCTGCTTTGCATTGTTGTAATACTCGCCATTGTAGTGTTAGGCAGCTGGCTGTGAACAGCGCGTAGCGTTGCGCAGTTGGAGGTGAGCCGCCAGCAGTGGTGGATGTGGGGAGAGAGATGGCGGAGATTTGTAATTTGTCATGAACTGATATATATATTATGACTTGTGATGATATTAAACTAAATACATTGTTTGTTCTCTATTAATATCTTTCATTTGCTAACTATCCCTATCAGTAGTTAGTGCCTTCAGTAGTTTGAATCTTTTATTTAGCTGGCAGTAGTGGCGCTCGCTGTATTGCAGTAGCTTGAGCAGCGAAGATTTTTGTGAGGTAAGTGATTTGTGAAAGGTATAGGTTAATGTTAGTCAGGGCCCATTCTTTTGTACGAATTATTGAAAGTCAGATTGCGTTGCGCTAACAAAATATTGTGTTTCAGGTTAAGCACAGTCATGTATAAATTGTTCAAAGGGGACGTTTCATATGTCGACCCTTAGCCGAGGATACCTCACTGGAATCTTCTGATTTTTTCTTGTAGTTTGTGTAATTGGTGTAGCTATTGTTTATTGGTAGCGCGTAATCATAGAGAGAATTTCCTTTGTAGTTGTAGTTTTTCATTGTTGTACAGTAAAACAGTTGTGGCATGCATATAGATTTGCACCAAGTATTTCGCAGCTACGCTTGCAATTAACTAGATATTATTTTCAGTGCTATGTTAATGTGTTCTCCTATTTTTGCACTTCAAATTGTGCTTTTCTGTGTTATCGTGTGAAATATTGTGACAATTATGGCGTGTGAAAAACGTAACACTAGGCTCCAAACTAAACTGAGAAATAATAGTGACGACGAGCGTAGCTTATCAGCGCCGCCGAGTAATGAATTTACTAATGTTCAAAGTAGTAATTTGGTAACTGTGCACAGGGAAATGCAGCGGGCGTCAAACAATGGCGTAGACAGTGAAACAGGTAGTGAACAGGGAAGTATTATCGATCGATCGGTCGGCAACAGCTCGCCTCAGGAATCCGAAATGACAAGACACAATTTTGCAAATACTGTAGATTCAGGTTTTGGTGCCTCACCGTTTTCTTAAATAAGTCAAGACACATTTTCTGCTTGTCAAAATGTGAATGTTTCCGGTGTAAATTCACTGCCGAAAAGCACTGAGGAACATGTTTCAGACACCAATGCATTGTTATTACAATTAATACAACAAATGGGACAGACACAGCAAAAGCTTCAAAAGTTAGACACAGTGGAACAAAATCTTAAAAAGTTAGACACAATGGAACAACACCAGAGACAAACACAGCAACAGTTAGACGCAATGGAACAAAATCTTCACACCACGCTTGAACAAACACGTGAAGATTTAACTACTGAGTTACATAACATTGAATCGAAATGTCAAAAAGTCTGTAATGACGTAAAAACACAAATTTGTGAGCATTTTCAACCTATTTTTTCGCGGCATGAAAATGTATTACAGAATCACGAAGCAGCCATAAAAGAACTGCAAACCATTGTTCATGAAAATCACGACACCTTGCAAGCTAAATTTGACTCAGTTGCATCTAACGATTCGGTTACGCAACTTGCAAAAACTCAGGAAAACTTTAAGGACACAGTAGATACTCTGAAACTTGGTTCAGAAAAACACACTGAAGAAATAAGTACACTATCGGAGAAAGTAGCCGAACTTTCGGATCAGGTCACTAACTTATCTACAAAGGTAGATGATGATCTGAATGACACAAGACCCGTAGCCTTCACTGACACAGAAGAGTATGAACAAATAAGAAAATTCAAACAAAATCAGAATCAAATTAATACACAACACCAAAGAGAAATCCGGGAAGTACAAGATCAGCTGACACAGGTAATACAAGAATTACGTATTTCAGAGGACACTCGCGCTCCAACACGGGAAGAGGAACTTAGAAATACGCAAAAGCCACAAAATAATAACACAGGGCATTTCGGTAATTATGAAAGAAATTGGCAAGGTACACCGAATTTTGAGATGGAACCGCCGACACGACGTAACAATGACCGATATGCTACTCGCCGACACGATGATTTTGACTATAAGCTGTTCATTACTACACGTAAATTCAAAACGTTTAAGAATTCTGGCAACGACATTCATCCACAAGCATGGCTCCATCAATTCTCTCATTGTTTTCCTCCCAACTGGTCGTTGGAACACAGATTAGAATTTATGTGTGGCTACTTAGAGAATGAACCAGGTGTAAGAATGCGATCGGTCATTCACGATTGTCACAGTGAAGGAGATTTTTATCATGCCTTCCTCTCAGCGTATTGGTCTCAAGCTACACAAGACCGTGTAAAACATAGCATCATGATGATGAAACACTTTGAACAATCTGAATTTTCCAGTCTTGTCAAATATTTTGAAGACATGTTGCATAAGAATCAATATCTATCAAACCCATACAGCCCCTCAGAACTCATCCGCATTTGCTTAATCAAACTGCCTGAACATTTACGACATATTATTTTGGCAGGACGTTGCAAAGACGACATTGAAGCATTTCAGGGACTGTTACAAGAATTAGAAATTGACACTGACAATCGCGGAACGCGAAACCAGGAACACAGCAATTACAGGTCACATCCGTCGCAATTCCGCGATGAAAGAAGTAATAACTTGACACGACAAGGCTATTCTCACAACACAAATCGTGACCAAACCAGACACCACCCGTATGACAACCATTGGCAGAGTAGTAATAACTACAGGGAAAGATCACCTCTCCGTGGTAATGACTATCACAGAGACAATAAGAGAAACAGACAATATGCGAACCAAAACAAATACTATCAAGGGAGACAGAATAACTTTAGACGCAACGGACCAGCGCGCAGTTACGATTCAGGGAGAAATTCTCCACCATGTGACCGACAAGAAAGAAACTATGGAATCTACCGACATGACGACAGACGATATGATCGTCACGACAGACCTGAATTGCATCAGAACTGGCGGGATTCAAACAGAGCAGGGCCCTCTCGTCACGGTGAATTTGTAGAAGTTAGGTATCCAAACCCCAATAACGACGCGCGCCAACAAAGAGACAATAGGCAATGACTCACACCGCTGGCAGCCACAAAACGTTCTTATGACACTAACGACGCAGCTGCCGTAGCTAGTAATTACGTAAAAATGGAAGATATTAGGGACATCTTACTCCAAGAACACAACGTAAAACATAACAACGTTGCATATCCTGTGATTTGCATTACAGTAAATGACGTAAAATTTACGTCAGTACTTGACTCTGGCAGTCCCATTTCAGTAATCAGTGAAACAGCCTTTAGCAAATGCAACAAATCGAACGATTGCCCCACACTTCCGTTACGTAAGATTAAATTACAAGGTGCAATCTTTGGAAAAAGTGTAGATGTACGCCAACAAACCAACCTAGAATTCTTTTGTCAAAGCCACAGCTTCTCTACGAACTTCCTTATTGTTCCATTATTGTCGACGGAAATTATACTGGGAGTAGACTTTTTGAATGAATACAAAGCAATCTTAAACTTTCACGATGCTGAAATAACTTTAGAAAAAGAAGGTAAGTCAATAGCTTTGAAATTTGAAGATTGGCTCTCAAACCATGATGAGGAAATTAATCGGCTTTACGTTCTGTTAGACAACAGTTCGGAATTTTCTACGGAACTAGACACTAACAATCACTCTGCAAGTACTGACAGGGATGATATCGACGGCGCATTTGACACTAATAAGTTAATTCAGAATAAAATTCAAACAATTGAGAATTGTAATGACACTGATAGGCAGGACCTTTTTGAGATTTTACAAGCACATTCCACAGTTTTTACTCATAAAACAGGAACAATCAAGGGATTTCAATACCAATTTCGTGTTCGTGAGCATACTAAATTTTGTGTTAGACCATATGTAATTCCAGCACATTATAGGGACCGTGTTAGAACAGAAATACAATCTATGCTCGATGAGGGCATTATTGAGCCTGCAGTAAGCTCATACAACAATCCATTACATGTTGTTGAGAAGAAAAATGGATCGATCAGGCTTGTCTTAGATTCGAGACAAATCAATACGATCATTATTCCTGAAACAGACAGCCCGCAAACGTTAGAAGAACTTCTTCAAAATTTTAATGGTGTAAAAGTGTTGTCTTCCATTGATCTCAGATCCAGCTTTTATCAGATCGAACTTCATCCAGAATGTAGAAAATACACAGCTTTCCTTTGTTTCGGCGTTTGTTATCAGTTTCGGAAACTTCCTTTTGGTTTGAACATTTCTTCGGCAGCATTCATTCGTGGGTTAAATTCCATATTACCTGAGTTCTTAAAACGTCACATCACCTTGTATGTGGACGATATTCTGATAGCAGAAGCTTCATGGGAACAACATAATCGCATCCTCAACAGTTTGTTACGTATTTTTGCAGAATCTTGAATTACAGTTAACTTGGAGAAGTCTGAATTCGGTAGGACAAAGGTGAAGTTTTTGGGACATATTATTTCTTCTGAAGGGATTCAGCCGGATCCTGAAAAGTTAGAAGCAATCAGAGCCATTCCAGTTCCATCCACAAAAAGACAAGTCCGCAGTTTTCTAGGTCTCGTAAATTTTTACCGTCGTTTTCTGAATATGCAAATTCTTGTTACACCAAAACTTTGTTCTCTCACTGGAAAAAATACTATTTGGAACTGGGACGAACAAGCACAATTGGAATTCAATTCTTTGAAAGAAGCGTTACTTCACGCGCCAATCTTAGCTCATCCAGATCTGTCACAAGATTTCTGCCTTAGCACGGATTCTTCTAAAGTCGGTCTTGGTGCCCATTTATTTCAAGAAGCCATAGAAAATGACACTACCATTCAGAAAACCATTGCTTTTGCTAGCCGAGTGCTAACCAAATCTGAAAAAAATTATTCCGTTACTGAATTAGAAGCTTTAGCTATCGTTTGGGCATTTAACAAATTCCGTTTCTTTCTTTCTGGTAAGCACGTAAAAGTATACAGTGATCATCGTGTATTACAATTTCTTATGTCCTCAAAATTAAATCATGACAGGTTAAAACGTTGGGCATTGTTTCTGCAAGAATTCCGCTTCACAATAGTCTACATTCCCGGCAAGGAGAACATTGTTGCGGACGCACTGTCACGCGCACCGGCTGGGCTTGAGAAAAGTACCACAGAAGGCAACCTCGAGAAAAATTTCAGTATTCTTTACATTCAGAAAGTCGCCTTTGAAAACTTCATCACCACATCTTTAAAGGACATTGCTCATGAACAAGATAAAGATCCGATTTGGAAAGACATCAAGAGCAAATGGCATGAAAAGACACACACACAGATTCGGCATTATTACCTGGTTAGAAACAACATACTCTTCAAACGCTGCACTGTTGATGACAAGCTATGGGTACTTTGCATTCCAGACGATTTTGTTAATAAGCTCATTTGGTACATTCATTTCAGCTACGCACATTTTGGCCCACGAAAATGTTATCATATTCTTCGAACGACTTGTTATTTTAACAATATGGAAAAGCGAATTCGAAGAGTCTTGTCTATTTGTAAACTTTGTCAAAAGGCGAAACCATCTACTGTCTCACATCGTGCTCCGTTGTTTCCTATTATTCCTGCTAAATTAAAAGAATTTGCTGCTGTTGATCTCTTGGGACCGCTTGTCAGAACATCCAATGGATTTTCGTACGTTCTAGTCGCTGTTGAACTTACTTCAAAATTTGTTTCTTTCACTCCGTTACGTAAAGCCACTGGACGGTCTGTATCCAACGCCTTTGTTAAAAATTTCTTACGTGAAGTTGGACACGTTAGTAAAGTCATTTCAGATAACGGACCGCAATTCAGATCTGCTGTTTGGTCACGCATGCTTCGCAACCATAAAATCAAACCTGTTTTTATTTCATTGTACTCACCACATTGCAACCCGTCTGAACGGATTATGAAAGAAATCAATAAGCTTTGCAGACTTTATTGTCACAGAAAGCATCAGCATTGGGACAGATATTTACACTTATTTCAAGATGTGCTGAATGAAATGCTTCACGACTCCACTGCTTTACCACCTACTCTTGTACTGAAGAATGAAGAACCACCGAACAGAATCAGAGAGCTTGTACCTTTCCCGAATACACGTAAACTTCGACACAAAGACATAATTGATTTGGCTCTTAAAAATATAAAATCTGCAGCAGACAAAAGGAGAAAACTACACGGTAAAGCAAATGCAAAGAAATTGTATATTGGTCAGAAAGTTCTCATTAAAGCTCATTCATTGTCACATAAGAAGAAACACTTGAGTCACAAATTCTTTCTAGTTTACAATGGACCTTACAGAATCCGACGTATACCACATGATAATTGCGTTGAAGTTGAAACTCTGCGTACTAGGAAGAGTAAAGGTTTACACCACATTTCTCATGTAAAACCATTTATTGACAGATAATCTGCCTTTTAACTTAGTCTTTGTCATAAAATTTTTCGCTTCACATTACTAATATGCTTTGTCAGACTTAGAATCTGTTAACATTCAACAATGTTTGAAGTGAAATATCCAATCAAGAACCAAGAGAACTTATTTAAACAGAAATGACGAATGCATTGTTATAGTAAACAGACATCACAGTGTTATTGTGTGTGTACATTCTTGCTTGTTTGTTGCACGATTACGTAACGACTATAAGGCTCACATACTTAGAACATTTACCAGTACTGCTAATGAGATTTTAATGCAACATTTTGGTTTATTTGAAAATACATTCTGAATTTAAAGTGCTTTCTGAGAGATACCAGATGACACAGAGGTTAGTTTATGTGACAGCTACACGATTTTTATCACGACGCTACTAATGAGTGACAATTTACAATGTTGCTTTTGCGGTGTATCTGTTTTATATCTGCACAGTTTTTCTGAATTCTTCTGGAAAGTAAAACAGGTTTTAGTAGTAACTTTTGTGGTATAGCAACAATGAGACAGCCTTTTTTGTGGCACAACAATACGTTACTGTACAGTACTTTCTTCATCACGCCAATAACCATAATAACTATGATATCTATACGCAAAGCATTTCACTTTTGTTTATCATGAGGTAAGTACATTGACTTCTGCAGAACTTAGCTTTCGGAGGACGATAACTACGACACTTCCACAGAGATTATGTTACAAGACGCACAGTTTAGCGCTATAGTACACGTATTTGAGTGATCAATTTTATACTTAAAACATTTATTTTTAAAGATTTTTGAATTACAAAGAAAGTTTTCCGTGATACATTTCATTCCATTGCTGTAATCTGTAACACCTGAGGGTATAATTACATTAATCCTCAGGGGGGTACACGCTTACTTTGTGTACCATGTGTGTGGCAACCACAAGGAACCCTAGCTAATATGGTATTTGCTTATACAACTTTACACATCGGTACCATATTTCTCTAACACAGAATTACACAGCTATCTGATTATTTGACAGAGAAACAAACATTCTTTTTACTACATCAGTGACACATGTTTACGCAATACACAGTTGGGTAACTTCACACTTATGAAACTGTATTTTGTCAGTACTTTGAGAAACGCTCATATTTTTCGGAATCATTGTGATACTATGAGAGCTTTGAATGACGTATTTCGTAAGGGAGCATGATTTTAAAGTACGTTTGAGGCAGATGACACTTTTGACATGAGCAGAGAATTTTTTTAATTATTGGAGGAAGCTACGACGATTTTGAGATTTGACTGAGATGTTATGATGTTATTTTTACGACGACGATGTGTATTATGTTGTTGAGGAATGTTTATTATGCTACGTATTTCTCATGATGAAATATTGAAGAAGTGTCGACGAATATGTATATGTATAATGAGGTAAGGAATAATGAGTAGTGTTTAGGGACTCTGATTTATGAAAAGGATGTTGGAAACCAAGAAACGTACTTTAAGAGTTATGAAATGTGTGTGTATATTCGTGAATGTATTACAATGCAGACGAAAATTTTTTTGGACACTGTTATATCAATAGCATTTTGTTTCTACAGATTTGCAACGTAAATTCTCGACCTGTGAAATGTTTATATGAGACTGTCTCTGTAGCGGAAAAATGTCGTAAATATTTCCATAAGAAAGTTAAGTGACCACCTGCACGTGCGTCGTCGGCACACAGCTGTGTCAAACACCTGGAGAACAAGCCATTAGGGTGTGCCTTTCATCGCTAATGCGACACGCTCGTTACTTGAAAACATATGATTACTCGCACTTTGTGCTAATTACTGAAATGCTTATGAATTGATGGGGAATATTCGTACATCTGCACACCTGATTATGACAAGTGTCTTTCTACGAGAGTTGAGAGCTATTAATTTATGAAATGAAATGTCACATGACTACTGAATGATATTTTTATGCTTTGCTTTTCATAGTTGCTTATTTCATTTGATACCTGTTTTTCAGCTGTGTTGCAGCATTGCTTTTATAAAATTAAATGCATTTGCTAATGTGAACACTTTCTGTCAACAGATCTATTAAATAATTATTTTATGATCCACATTCTTTAAAAAAGGAGCACTTGGAATGGAGAGAACAATAAGAAGGGACTAATACCAGTAACTGCATCTATAATTTTCTTTTCAAGTACTTGGTAATTTCTTTTGTAGAATAAATTGTGATGCATCACTCTAATGTTAAGATGTGACATAGGTATTAGACATGGCCATTTTAGTGTAATATTTTTTCTGCTTGCGCTATGTCATGTTTAGGTATAAGTTGCTGCTGTTTGCCAGGCATAGTGTTATTGAATTTGACTTTTGCTCATTTATGCTGCTAGCTTTGCCAATTTACATTTTTTGCATTGCTGTTTGTGTTGATTTGTTATGTGATGCTGCATTGCCTCGTCCCTTAGTTTAGCATCTGAGCTCAGTAGATTTAAGTTAGCTTAAGAGGGGGTAGCCTCTAAGAGAATGAGTTGCGATGAATTGGAAGAAATGCATTGAGAAAACAGGTTTAGGTAGGATTTTCTTGGAAATAAATGTTGAGGTGCGAAATGTGTGAACATTTAAATACAGAAAGCATGCTTAGATAGAATTTTTTTGGTGGAAATAACGGATGAAATAAAAGGAAAGATATATGAAGTTTTAGGTTGGACTGCAGTACCACATGTTACACTGAAAATGAACCCTGTCCTTTCCCTTTTGTGTTATCCCACTATATGTTTGTGTACCCTTGTGTATTTGTTTTCTTCCTGTCTCTGTGTACAGTTTCATAGAATTTTTCTCTTCTAATACTAAGCTATATTCACTATGAGGAGGAATACTGTTATCCTCAAATATAAGTTGCATTAATAATATGTTATTTTCTTTGTAAAGTTGTTTACAATTCTGTTCTGTTTCAATGTTGATGTGTGAAATTAATGTTTCGAAAACTATTCTCATTATTTTATGTATGTACTTATGTCACTATTTTTGTAACACTGATGTATATGTTTATTTCTATTCTTTTGTAAAGCCTGTACTACAAATGTTATTTGTATAGTTATGTTTTTAATGATGTATTTTGTACCTTTATTGTATTCTTATGTTATAAAATTGTAATTGTCACTAGTTCATGATATTATTAACATGTAAGTTACATTTCACTGCACACGTTTCCGTTGGTCATAGTATATGGACAATATGTGAGAAGTAGGGACTGATAGTGTTTGCACGTGTGTTAATAATTCAGCAAAGGACTGGATAACAGCATTGCTGGTTCTAAGGACAATTCCATAAACTTTGTGAGTGCACAAGTGGTGGTTTATGGACTTGCTATATTATCCGCAAGACTCTGCAATGGTGATTGTGCACCTGCACAGTCACAACAGATGGCTGCTGGCTATCTCTACAAGGACTACAGTGGGTCTGCACCTCTGGTGGCCCACCAATACCGTAACCTCTACCAGGACTGCAGTTGGTCTGCTCTGTGATGACCTACCTACCAATATTCGTCAGAACTTCGAATGACTCTGCTGTGGGTTTGCTCTGTTGTGGCCCATTACCTGTCAGCATGTCAAGAGTCAGCACTGTCTTACCGTTGGAAGGACAATACTACTTCTTCTACAGTGATGAATGATTAGGACTGTCTTTATGGACTGTGAGAAAATTTGAGCTTTTGACCAACATAATATCAATAAGTGTGTGCATTTGATTTCTTTGTTATTGTAATTATGAAAAATTTTATCAAATCATTATTGGCCACTGCCCAAAAAAATTTTGTAAAATTTTTTGTGGGGAGCATGGGGGCTATGTAAGTAGGCTGTTTATGTTTTCTCTATGTAAGTAGGCTGTTTATGTTTTCTTATTGGCAATGTTATGTAGCGCTCAATATGAAAATCACTGGCTGTGCTGTGTGCAGTCTGTGGCTGCTTTGCATTGTTGTAATACTTGCCATTGTAGTGTTAGGCAGCTGGCTGTGAACAGCGCGTAGCGTTGCGCAGTTGGAGGTGAGCCGCCAGCAGTGGTGGATGTGGGGAGAGAGATGGCGGAGATTTGTAATTTGTCATGAACTGATATATATATTATGACTTGTGATGATATTAAGGTAAATACATTGTTTGTTCTCTATTAATATCTTTCATTTGCTAACTATCCCTATCAGTAGTTAGTGCCTTCAGTAGTTTGAATCTTTTATTTAGCTGGCAGTAGTGGCGCTCGCTGTATTGCAGTAGCTTGAGCAGCGAAGATTTTTGTGAGGTAAGTGATTTGTGAAAGGTATAGGTTAATGTTAGTCAGGGCCCATTCTTTTGTACGAATTATTGAAAGTCAGATTGCGTTGCGCTAACAAAATATTGTGTTTCAGGTTAAGCACAGTCATGTATAAATTGTTCAAAGGGGACGTTTCAACTGTACACAGCCAATTTCCTATGTGGTTTACTTGAAAAGCATATAAGTGGATCCACCCTTAATTAATTATTATTCGTTGTTTTTCATTTGTATTAACAACATACTTTTTTGAAGTTTGCTGGTGTGTAAGTAGCTTCCAGAGCCTGAAAATATGTTTTAGTACTGCCTCAGGAACAGCGACACATTGTGTACTACCAGCAGTGAAGGAGGGTAGGGAGGACAGGGTGCTTCACGTTCACCACAAAAAAATTATGTAAAAAATTAAAACTTCATTACTTGTTGTTGACTTTTATTAACAACATACTTTCTAAAGAAATCCTGAGGTCTAAGTGTCTTCCAGAACCTAAAAGTATTCAATATGATATTCGTCGTGAAAAGTCACATCTACTATCAAACATCAGCTAGATTTCGACTTTTGGATTAAGTTCAACTGAAAAAATAAAAACAGTTAATCTGGTAGGAGATTTATTAAAGACAATAATTTTTTTTTCAAAATTTGGGACTTAAAGTACATGATGAAATTACAATATTTACGAACGATTGGTATTAGGGACCCCCTCCCCCCGCCTCTCTCACCATCAGTATTGCTAGGGCTAATACGGGTGTTTGGGATCTTGGTGTATTTTATACTGGGCAGCTCAGCACAAAGTTGCGTGAATGCATCGCCAGCGCCATCTGTTGGTTGTTTACGAATCTACAGAAGACGTTGTTCCGATTCACTAGTCGTTTGACAGTGGGTGAGAGCAAACAATAGTGCCTCCGAAAATCGTTGCTCCTGACAGTTGCGAAATCTGTGCTGTATTTCGATTTTTGTGTCCAAAAGACCTATAGCTGCTCAGATTCTAGAGATGTGCCTAATTTGTGGGACTACCGCAGTGAGTGAAATAAAGATTAGGCAGTGGTAACGAAAAAGTGAAATTCTGTGGTAAGGTCTGTTCAGATGCGTGTGAAATCTTATGGGACTTAACTGCCAAGGTCAGCAGTCCCTAAGCTTACACATTACTTAATCTAACTTTAACTTACGCCAAGGACGACACACACACCCATGTCCGAGGACTCGAACCTCCGACGGGGAACCTCCGATGGTGATGGGGGGGGGGGGGGGGGGGAGCCGCGCGGAATAGCGGAACAAAGCGGACGGACCAAATCTAGGTCTGATCTATTGTTGTCAAGTAGTGTTCTGGCTGATTACTTTCCTCATGCTGAGCAAACCGCTGTTTAGGAGATGGCCACGAGTAAGAGCAGATAACTGTACCGCAAACTGTATGCGATGCTCACCGACCAACACAAAGGAGACCAAGTCGACAAGCTAATCTGAATTCCTGTTGACAAGATCGAGATTATTTTACAATGAATTTTAAATCGGCAGCGGAGTGTGCGCTGACTGAAACTGTGTGCCGGACCAGGAATCGAACTTGGGACCAGCAAACTACCCCCAAAACTGTGACTAAGACATTTTTCAGCTATACCCAGTCCTCCGCGTGTGTTAATCCCGCAACCTATGCAGGAGAACTTGTGTGAAGGTTGGAAGGCAGTAGAAAGGTACTCGTGGAAGTGAAATTGTGAGAGCGAGTCGTGAGATGTACTTGGGTAGCTAAGGCGGTAGAACACCGTTTAAATGCCTCCGTGAGAGCTGCAATTAATCTAATCTTGTCCTCGCGATCCCTACAGGAGTGATAAGTAGGGGGCCCTAGCATATTCCTAGAATCACCATTTAAAGCTGGTTCTTGCAACTTTATATGTACCGTTTCACGGGGTGGGTCGCGTGTGCCAGGTGTCTGCCAGTTCAGTTTCTCAGCATCTCTGTGACACTCCGCCACGGTACAAACAAACCTGTGACCATTAGTGCTGCCCTTCTCTGTGTACGGTCAATGTCCTGCGTTAGTCTTATGGATCCCACACACTGGAACAATGTTCTAGGATGGGTAGCAAGAGTGATTTGTAAGTAATATCCGTTGCAGACTGATAACACTTTCCAAGTATTTTACCAATACATTGTAGTCTGCCAGCTGTTGTACCTAAGACTGAGTCTATAAGGTCGACGCATCTCATATCTCTAAAAAGCGCTACACCTAAGGATTTGTATGGATTGACCGATTCCAACTGTGACTCATTAACATATTACTCATGGGATAGTACCTTTTTTGTGAAGTGCACAATTTTTCGTTTTTTTTAAATATTTAAAGCTAGCTGTCAATCTTTGCCCTACTCTGGAACCTTATCGAGGTCAGAATGAATATTTGTGCAGCTTTTTTCAGATAGTACTATATTACAGATGACGGCTTCATCTGCAAAAAGTCTGAGGTTGTTGTTACTATTGCCTGCAAGGTCAGTAATGTACAGTATGAACAACAGTGTCCCCAACGTAATTCGCTGGGGTACTGCCGTCTGCGTCACGTCTGCTGTGCAGCGAGCTACGTTAATTTAAGTATTAACTGTAGTGGTCGTGCGGTTCCAGACTGTAGCGCCTTTAACCGCTCGGCCACTCCGGCCGGCAGTTAGCTGAAACCAGACGTAACCAGTAATGAAATCCTAAACTCAGATTGGAATGTATACCGCAGAGACAGGCTGGACAGTGAAGGGGGAGGCGTGTTTATAGCGATAAGAAGTGCAATAGTATCGAAGGAAATTGACGGAGATCCGAAATGTGAAATAATTTGGGGGAAGGTCACGGTTAAAGCAGTCTCAGACATGGTAATTGAGTGTCTCTATAGGCCCCTTGGCTCAGCAGCTGTTGTGGCTGAGCACCTGAAGGATAATTTGGAAAATATTTCGAGTAGATTTCCCCACCATGTTATAGTTCTGGGTGGAGATTTTAATTTGCCGGATATAGACTGGGAGACTCAAACGTTCATAACGGGTGGCAGGGACAAAGAATCCAGTGAAATTTTTTTAAGTGCTTTATCTGAAAAATACCTCGAGCAGTTAAACAGAGAACCGACTCGTGGCGATAACATATTAGACCTTCTGGTGACAAACAGACCCGAACTGTTTGAAACAGTTAACGCAGAACAGGGAATCAGCGATCATAAATCGGTTACTGCATCGATGATTTCAGCCGTAAATAGAAATACTAAAAAGGGTAGGAAGATTTTTCTGTTTAGCAAAAGTGACAAAAAGCAGATTTCAGAGTACCTGATGGCTTAACACAAAAGTTTTGTCTCAAGTACAGATCGTGTTGAGGATCAGTGAACAAAGTTCAAAACCATTGTACAATATGCGTTAGATGAGTATGTGCCAAGCAAGATCGTAAGAGATGGAAAAGAGCCACCGTGGTACAACAACCGAGTTAGAAAACTGCTACGGAAGCAAAAGGAACTTCACAGCAAACATAAACATAGCCAAAGCCTTGCAGGCAAACAAAAATTACGCGAAGCGAAATGTAGTGTGAGGAGAGCTACGCGAGAGGCGTTCAGTGAATTCGAAAGTAAGGTTCTATGTACTGAATTGGCGGAAAATCCTAAGAAATTTTGGTCTTATGTCAAAGCGGTAGGTGGATCAAAACAATGTCCAGACACTCTGTGACCAAAATGGTACTGAAACAGAGGATGACAGACTAAAGGCCGAAATACTAAATGTCTTTTTCCAAAGTTGTTTCACAGAGGAAGACTGCACTGTAGTTCCTTCTCTAGATTGTCGCACACATGACAAAATGGTAGATATCGAAATCGACGACAGAGGGATAGAGAAACAATTAAAATAGCTCAAAAGAGGAAAGGCCGCTGGACCTGATACCAGTTCAATTTTACACAGAGAACGCGAAAGAACTTGCCCCTTCTTGCAGCGGTGTACCGTAGGTCTCTAGAAGAGCGCAGCGTTCCAAAGGATTGGAAAAGGGCACAGGTCATCCCCGTTTTCAAGAAGGGACGTCGAACTGATGTGCAGAACTATAGACCTATATCTCTAACGTCAATCAGTTGTATAATTTTGGAAGACGTATTATGTTCGATTATAATGACTTTTCTGGAGACTAGAAATCTACTCTGTAGGAATCAGCATGGGTTTCGAAAAAGACTATCGTGTCAAACCCAGCCCTCACTATTCGTCCACGAGACTCAGAGGGCCATACACACGGGTTCCCAGGTAGATGCCGTGTTTCTTGACTTCCGCAAGGCGTTCGATACAGTTCCCCACAGTCGTTTAATGAACAAAGTAAGAGCACATGGACTATCAGACCAATTGTGTGATTGGATTGAAGAGTTCCTAGATAACAGAACGCAGCTTGTCATTCTCAGTGGAGAGAAGTCTTCCGAAGTAAGAGTGATTTCAGGTGTGCCGCAGGGGAGTGTCGTAGGACCGTTGCTATTCACAATATACATAAATGACCTTGTGGATGACATCGGAAGTTCACTGAGGCTTTTTGCGGATGATGCTGTGGTATATCGAGAGGTTGTAACAACGGAAAATTCTACTGAAATGCAGGAGGATCTGCAGCGAATTGACGCACGGTGCAGGGAATGGCAATTGAATCTCAATGTAGACAAGTGTAATGTGCTGCGAATACATAGAAAGAAAGATCCTTTATCATTTAGCTACAATATAGCAGGTCAGCAACTGGAAGCAGTTAATTCCATAAATTATCTGGGAGTACGCATTAGGAGTGATTTAAAATGGAATGATCATATAAAGTTGATCGTCGGTAAAGCAGATGCCAGACTGTGATTCATTGGAAGAATCCTACGGGAATTCAATCCGAAAACAAAGGAAGTAGGTTACAGTACGTTTGTTTGCCCACTGCTTGAATACTGCTCAGCAGTGTGGGATACGTACCAGATAGGCTTGATAGAAGAGATAGAGAAGATCCAACGGAGAGCAGCGCGCTTCGTTACAGGATCATTTAGTAATCGCGAAAGCGTTACGGAGATGATAGATAAACTCCAGTGGAAGACTCTGCAGGAGAGACGCTCAGTAGCTCGGTACGGGCTTTTGTTAAAATTTCGAGAACGTACCTTCACCGAGGAGTCAAGCAGTATATTGCTCCCTCCTACGTATATCTCGCGAAGAGACCGTGAGGATAAAATCAGAGAGATTAGAGCCCACACAGAGGCATACCGACAATCCTTCTTTCCACGAACAATACGAGACTGGAATAGAAGGGGGAACCGATAGAGGTACTCAAGGTACCCTCCGCCACACTCCGTCAGGTCGCTTGCGGAGTATGGATGTAGATGTAGAAGTTGCTTCCATGACTGTCGATGACTATCCATCCAAAAACAGTTATGCATCATCTGGGTTCCAAGGGTTCCGGAACCTGTACAGAAAATTGGAACTGAGATCAACATAAATATCATTTTCGCCCTTTTTATTGCTCATGAAAACCACACATTGCATGTTGTACCACCGTACAGCGAGACCTTCAGAGGTGGTGGTCCAGATTGCTGTACACACCGGTACCTCTAATACTCAGTACCACGTCCTGTTGCATTAATGCATGCCTGTATTCGTCGTGGCATACTATCCACAAATTCATCAAGGCACTGCTGGTCCAGATTGTCCCAGTGCTTAACAGCGATTCGGCGTAGATTCCTCAGAGTGGTTGGTGGGTCACTTCGCCCGTAAACAGCCCTTTTCAATCTACCCCCGGCATGTTCGAAAGGGATCATGTCCGGAGAACGTGCTGGCCACTCTAGTCGAGCGATGTCCTTATCCTGAAGGAAGTCATTCACGATGGGGGCGCGAATTGTCGTCCATGAAGACAAATGCCTCGCCAGTATGTTGCGGATATGGTTGCTCTATCGGTGGGAGAATGGCATTCACGTATCGTACAGCCATTATGGCGCCTTCTATGACCACCAGCGGCGTACGTCTGCCCCACATAATGCCACCCCAAAACAGCAAGGAACCTTCACCTAGCTGAACTCGCTGGACAGTGAGTCTAAGGCGTTCAGCCTGACCGGGTTGCCTCCAAACACGTCTCCGACGATTGTGTGATTGAAGGCATATGCGACACTCATCGGTGAAGAGAACGTGATGCCAATCGTGAGCGGTCCATTCGGCATGTTGTTGGGCCCATCTCTAGCGCGCTGCATGGTGTCGTGGTTGCAAAGATGGACCTAACCATGAACGTATGGAGTAAAGTTGTGCATCATGCAGTCTATTGCGCACAGTTTGAGTCGTAACACGACGTCCTGTGGCTGCACGAAAAGCATTATGCAACACGGTGGCGTAGCTATCAGGGTTCCTCCAGGCCATAATTCGTAGGTAGCGGTCAACCACTGCAGGAGTAGCCCTTGGGCGGCCTGGGCGAGGCATGTCATCGACAGTTCCTGACTCTCTGTATCTCCTCCATGTCCTTACAACATCGCTTTGGTTCACTCCGTGACGCCTGGACACTTTCCTTGCTGAGAACCCTTCCTGGCACAAATTAACAAAGCGGACGCGATCGAACCTCGGTATTGACCCTCTAGGCATGGTTGAACCAAAGACAACACAAGCTGTGTACCTCTTTCCTGGCGGAATGACTGGAGTTGATCGGCTGTCGGACCCCCCTCCGTCTAATAGGCGCTGCTCGTGCGTGGTTGTCTACATCTTTGGGCAGGTTTAGTGACATCTCTGAACTGTCAGAGGGACTGTGTCTGTGATACAATATCCACAGTCAAAGTTTGTCTACAGGAGTTCTGGGAACCGGGGTGATAGAAAACTTTTTTTTTTTTTTTTTGATGTGTGTAATATGCAGCGTCGTCTTTATCAAAGAAACGTTGATCTAGTCACAATTTACTTTCCAAATGCGCCTTGTCTCATTTGCTGTTTAAATACTTTAGCTGAAAATTTCCTACACACAACGATTCAAACTGGTTGTCAACCACCTAATGTGTGTTTACGATATCAGTTTTGGAGGCCGTTGGTTCGAATTCTTACCATTTCGTAACTGGAGAAATACTGAGACGGTACTTTGAACGATGTCAAAGTCGATTCTTTTCTTCGTTTCTGTCGAACTGAGGTAGTGCTTAGTCTCCGATAATCTCGTATTTATCATATTCATTGTGTCATCAAGGTACTAAATAAATCGCTGGTGAAAAATTAACAAACGACTCTTTAGTGTTATAACAAACCAAACATCCAAAATTGTACAACACAAGGTGGAAGCGAACGTGACTTCTTTCTTCGAAATGAGAGTAACACCTGTGACAGTCGTACTGCAGATTGATGAAATTGGCACGTCATGTTGATCGATAAGAGCCCTGTATATTCTGAAACTGAGTCACACTGAAGCCATGGAACATTATTTTATCGCTACAGTCACCTTTACTGGTTGCCATACAGTACCCATACAGGCAGCCACCAAGTACTTTCTCGAGGTACACATGTAATGTGCCTCTGGAAGCACTTATACTGATCAATTTACATGACATAATTACACATAAATAATTAAATACCTAAAGCTACACAGTTTATCTGGATTATATTGGCATGTGTTCATCACTTGGTGATTTACGTAGCTGAAACTTTGTCTATGTCCTTTTTGAATCTCTAACTAGTAGTTGTAGAGATAACCGTATTTATTTACATGTTTTTCGATAATAAGGTTATGACGTTCCTCTTGCCATAACATCGCTTTCTGGTAATAATTTAGCAGACTTTTGCTGTCTTCGGGGATAACGGAAGGTAATATGGTTGAGGTTTCCTTCAGAGCCATATTTGAAGTGATAAAGGTGACGGTGTTATCTCTCGTGATTGAATCTAAGGCTGCGGTTACAATGGAATGGCGAGGCGGTATCAGAACAGCGCCGCGTGGCTAGCAGAGCAGTGCTGCTTAATCAGGCTAGGGTTGCTGATAAAATACCGTCATATCGATAATTCTTCAAATAATATCAATGTATATCGTCTATATTTCTTCACTGATACGTCAACATGTCGAAATCGAAATGGCAATACCGAGTGCCTATATTTTTATTTTATATTAAATTTTTTCGAATCACTTTTGAAGAAGTCTGATTGCACTTGGGGGGGGGGGCAGTTTGAATCGAATAACAGGGTTGCCGATATGGAGAAATAGCAATTTTTAACGCAAGTGGTGTGCTATTTCTTCACATCGGCATTCTTCAAAAACAGTTGCTGTAAAAGATGACCATAATCTAAATTGTAAGACAGGTTTTTGCAATGGGCGGAGATGTATGTGGGTATACGCTGACGTTATCGGCGCTCGTCGCTACCAACAGAAACTGCAACGTTTAACTTCCACACGCAACTTTTACACTGTACCTGCTTGGTCGCTGGTGTCTGCAGAAATTAAAAAACAAGGGAGTCCACATGAAGTGTTTCAGACAAAATCCTTATGTGACGAAACCGAAAGACGGACACATCGGACACCTTTTATTGTCCCATTTATATGCAGTTACCATTGTTAACAAAGTGGTTATCACCAAGTGTGAACGTGTATCGTTTTTCTTACAATTCTTGCTCTGGTGTAGATAGGCATACAGCTACCTTGTTGATGTACAGAATCTAGTAATAAACCAATACGTAAATATACAAATCTAAAAAAGGCAGTGTATTTACAACCTGCAGCTGATACTTTTATAGGCCCGTATGTCGATATTTTTTCGTCGGTATATCGATATGTAGATCGTTTCTTTTCGACATATCGCGGCCTCATAGTGATTATTTTACAAGTATCGATATATTGGACTCCCGATATCTTTAAAAATATCAACAGTCGACAAACCAATGGTGCTCAGTGCATGTGATTATAGTGACGCTGTAAGCAGGGCGGCGCGAATCAGAGCAGCGCTGAGCGAATCAAATATGGCTGTTTCACAGAGCCTGACTAGAACGTTCGAATGATTCCGGCTGCGTTCGGGCAACAACAACAGCATTCGGCTGTCGTCGCGAGTAGAGCGTCTGTATTGGTGCTTGCACTAGGGCTTTATTTGATGTAGTCCACAGCTCGTGTTCTCGCGGTCGCGTTCTCGCTTCACGAACAGGGGATCAGCGATTTTCACCTGCCTCAAGATGGCTGGTTGTTTGTGTTGTCATCATCATTCACGGAAGTGGCGAGATTGGACTGAGCCAAAGGTTGGAAATTTGTACGGGCGCTGATAACAGAGCAGTTGAGCGCCCCTCAAACCAGACGTCATCATGTTTTGTTGTACTGCTAAGAAGATGGCATCAGCGAAAGCTTTGATAGTAGCTATTTTTACTTGGCGTCCTTTATGGGACCACCGAAACGACAATCATTACAACTGATGCATTTTGGAAAAGTTATCTGTTGAGGTGGCAGAAGCTTTACAGACTCTTTAAGTACTGAATGAAGTTCATTAATCTCTTATTTCTTTCTTTGTCCTAAAACGAGTGGCGATAATGAAGTTGAAGTAGTACAGCTGAGAAACACATGGAAATCGTGTTTTATTACATGAGGAAAAAATTTCAGGACCATCTCATTTGGACGGCTTCTTTTGAAGCTCTGTTGAAATTTCGCCCTGTCTGTGTACTGTATGTCGCTCATCGACGCTCTGTGATCTTTGTCAAGTCAATGACGGTGCTGATGGAGAATATGTTCATTTCACATATGACCAACATATTCTGGTGAAGTTTCTACTGTCTTCATAAATATGCTCTACTCAGTTCTCATTACTCCAAAAGCACATTCTGTTTAATCATCGCCGGTCGAAGTGGCTGAGCTGTTCTAGGCGCTTCAGTCTGGAACCGCGTGACCGCTACGGTCGCAGGTTCGAATCCTGCCTCGGGCATGGATGTGTGTGATGTACTTAGGTTAGTTAGGTTCAAGTAGTTCTAAGTTCTAGGGGACTGATGACCTCAGATGTTAAGTCCCATAGTGCTCAGAGCCATTTGAACCATTTGTTTAATCATCGTGGTCTGGAAAAGCGTTTGTTGAAATGGCCATTCGACGGATCCAAAACACATCGACTGTAATATTTCATAAAATAGATATGCCTAATCTCCAATGAATACAAAAGGCAATCCGTCTGATGTATTTACTAGTGGAGAGTCTAGTGGTATGTTAAGCTACACTTCTTGCATCAAGCGAAATACATTATAAAAATAAAATCTACTACCTGCCCTTCCCTTCCCCTATCTCCCCCCGCCCAGCAACATCGATTATAATGCATTTCCCCTGAAGATCCGCAATTGTTTGTAGTTTCATTGAATGAAAATTTGTATAACTATAAAACATTGTACCAGAGTTTTCTGGACATTTTAGACGATTGCTTTCTGTCGGTATCACCGACTGCAGTTGGAGAGTTCTGTATGTTACATAAATCTTTTACAGTATTTAGAAAAACGCACTCGCTTATGGTGTGGCTGAAGGTTATTGCATAGCAATTTGGCAGTTGACTTGACAGTACAAAAAACAGTTGTGAATACTATTGTGAATGTCAGGACCATGTCTCGAAAACCTCTTCTAGTTTCTAGAAACCTGTAAGAATTCTTGTTTCATCAGCTAGTGATGGCCCTTACAAACGACGTTATTACTCATTGCAAAAATCTATAGTAGCTCGAATATCGTTTGGATTGGAAGTTTCTCCTGTTAGTAATAAGGCAAAACATTCTCTTCTTTGCGGACTGCCAATTGCCGAGATATTGTTTCGTGCTGTGAAGCGAGCCTCGGGGCTGCCGCGCCGCTTCCTGCCCCACCGGGAGCGAAGCTGCAGCAGTGAAATGAAATGATCGTACGGCTTTGTTGGCCGGGAGTCCCCATGCAGGGTTGTTCGGCCGCCGTATTGCAAGTCCTTTTTAGCTGACATCACTTCGGCGACTTGCGAGTTAATGATGATGAAAAGATGAAAGACACACAACACCCAGTCATCTCGAGGCAGAGAAAATCCCTGACCCCGCCGGGAATCGAACCCGGGACCCCGTACGCGGGAAGCGAGAACGCTACCGCAAGACCACGAGCCGTGGACAGCAGCAGCAATGAAGCTGCCCGACGCACACATCTGCTCTACGCTGTGGCTCCCCGCTCTACTATAATCCGGCACTAAGACACGGCTATGTCACTTGGAGGTTTCTGCTGCAGTTAAATCTTAGAAGATTAGATACCTCTGCTGCATGATCTGTTCCCTTGTTTCGGAATGACAGGTACTTACTAGAGACACCAACAGTGGCGGCTCGTGAGTACAAATTCTGGATGTTCGCAAACTTTTAAACAGATACATTTGTGTGTGTGTGTGAAATTAATAGCACCTGCTGTATAACAGTTATGCTGATCAACAAGTTTGTACAACTACAGCCACCACCATTAATAATAATAATAATAATAGTAATAATAATAATAATAATAATGGAGGCCCGGGAAAAGAATAGGCCTCCGGTATGTTCTGCCAGTCGTAAAAGGCGACAAAAAGAACAAACCACTAATAGGGCTAACCCCCATTTTAGTGTGATTAGTTGGTTCAGGACAGAACTAAAGAAGCCTCGGACAATCGCCGTCATGGTCGGGGACGACGCTTGAACCCCATGCCCGCCCACAATGGTAACGACACTGCTAGCCAGCTGGAAAATGATTCAAATCCAAATAGAGGTGTTTTGCAGGATATGCTTCCTGCAACCACCCTAGAAGGAAAACAAAGACAGAGGATGAGATGGTCAGATGAAGTTAATCGACACCTCATGTTCTGTTATTACCAAGCAACAAACCTAGGAACCAACACAACTGGATACAGATCACAAGTATACACAACATTTATTACCAGATACCCAGAATTAAAATTTTTAACAGAACAACGACTAGCTGATCAGATCCGTGTAATAATCAAAAATAACAGGATACCCCAGTCAGAATTAGAAAACGTCAAACAACAATTACAACAAATACTGGAACAAAATAATGTGCAATCAGAAAAAGAAGAAAATACAGTAATGGACTCAAACATCCCAGAGCAAACAAACAAAGAACAACATGCATCAATTAAACAGTCAGAGGAAAACGAAATCTTAAGACAGCCACCAGAACAAGCACAAATAGAACACGAAGTGACACACATGTTAGATATAGAAGAAAAATTTCAGCTTACATATATAGAATACAAAGACACAAATACAGACATTATACCATTCTTGCATAGACCGCCAAATAACCCACAAGTCGAAACAACAATAAAAACTATCAACACAATCATACACAACAAAATAAATGAAAACACAACTATGGAAGAGTTACAACTACTGGTTTATATAGGAGCACTCACTACACTAAATATACACACTAGGCAGAGATCAGAACCAACCAACACACAGAAGAAACCTACAAAACCAGCATGGCAACACAGGCTACAGATCAGAATAGAAAGACTGAGAAAAGACATCGGACAGCTAACACAATTTATAAGAAATGAAATGTCAGGAAAAAAAACGAAAAAGGTTAGGTAAAATCTCACAACAAGAAGTGGTAGAGCAATTAGATAAAAAGAAGCAGAAATTACAAGCATTGGCCAAACGACTTAGAAGATAGAAAAAAAGTGAAAATAGAAGGAAACAAAACCAAACATTCAACACAAACCAAAAGACATTTTACCAGACAATTGATAACACACACATTAAAATAGACAATCCACCAAACATAGAAGACATGGAACACTTCTGGAGCAAAATATGGTCAAACCCAGTATAACATAACAGGCATGCATGGTGGATACAAGCAAAAACAGATACGTACAAATGATACCACAAATGCCTGAAGTGATAATTTTGCAACATGAAGTCACCCAAGCAATTAATTCTATTCACAATTGGAAAGCCCCTGGAAAATATAAAATAGCAAATTTCTGGCTAAAGAAATTCACCTCAACACATTCACATCTAACTAAATTATTTAACAGTTACATTGCAGACCCATACACATTCCCTGATACACTTACACATGAAATAACTTATCTGAAACCTAAAGATCAAGCAGACACAGCAAACCCAGCTAAATATCGCCCCATAACATGCCTACCAACAATATACAAAATATTAACTTCAGTCATTACACAGAAATTAATGACACATACAACACAGAACAAAATTATAAATGAAGAACAAAAAGGCTGTTGCAAAGGAGCACGAGGATGTAAAGAGCAAATGATAATAGATACAGAGGTGACATATCAAGCTAAAACTAAACAAAGATCGCTACACTATGCCTACATTGATTACCAAAAAGCTTTTGATAGTGTGCCCCACTCATGGTTACTACAAATATTGGAAATATACAAAGTAGATCCTAAATTGATACAGTTCCTAAACATAGTAATGAAAAATTGGAAAACCACACTTAATATCCAAACAAATTCGAATAATATCACATCACAGCCAATACAGATTAAGCGTGGAATATATCAAGGAGACTCATTAAGTCCTTTCTGGTTCTGCCTTGCTCTGAACCCACTATTCAACATGCTAAATAATACAAATTATGGATATAATATTACTGGAAGATACCCACACAAAATCACACATCTGCTATAGATGGATGATCTAAAACTACTGGCAGCAACAAATCAACAACTCAACCAATTACTAAAGATAACAGAAGTATTCAGCAATGATATAAATATGGCTTTTGGAACAGACAAATGTAAGAAAAATAGCATAGTCAAGGGAAAACACACTAAACAAGAAGATTACATATTGGATAACCACAGCGACTGCATAGAAGCGATGGAAAAAACAGATGCCTATAAATATCTAGGATAGAGACAAAAAATAGGAATAGATAATACAAATATTAAAGAAGAACTAAAAGAAAAATATAGACAAAGACTAACAAAAATATTGAAAACAAAATTGGTGGCAAGGAACAAGACAAAAGCTATAAATACTTATGCCATACCAATATTGACCTACTCATTTGGAGTAGTGAAATGGAGTAACACAGACCTAGAAGCACTCAATACACTTACACGATCCAATGCCACAAATATAGAATACATCACCTACATTCAGCAACTGATAGATTCACATTAAGCAGAAAGGAAGGAGGAAGGGGATTTATCGACATAAAAAACCTACATTATGGACAGGTAGACAATTTAAGAAAATTCTTTCTAGAACGAGCAGAAACTAGCAAAATACACAAAGCAATCACTCATATAAATACATCGGCTACACCATTGCAATTTCATAACCACTTCTACAACCCTTCAGATCACATAACATCAACAGATACGAAGAAAGTAAATTGGAAAAAGAAAACACTACATGGCAAGCACCCGTATCATCTAACACAGCCACACATCGATCAAGACGCATCCAACACATGGCTAAGAAAAGGCAATATATACAGTGAGACGAAAGGATTCATGATTGCAATACAGGATCAAAAAATAAACACCAGATATTTCAGCAAGTATATTATTAAAGATCCCAATACCACAACAGATAAATGCAGACTTTGCAAACAATAAATAGAAACAGTAGATCACATCACAAGCGGATGTACAATACTAGCAAATACAGAATACCCCAGGAGACATGACAATGTCGCAAAAATAATACATCAACAACTTGCCATACAACATAAACTAATAAAACAACACGTTCCCACATACAAGTATTCACCACAAAATGTACTGGAGAATGATGAATACAAATTATACTGGAACAGAACCATTATAACAGATAAAACAACACCACATAACAAACCTGACATCATACTCACCAATAAAAAGAAGAAATGAACACAACTAATCGAAATACCCATACCCAATACAACAAATATATAAAAGAAAACAGGAGAAAAAATTGAAAAATACATCCAACTGGCTGAGAAAGTCAAGGACATGTGGCATCAGGATAAAGTTGACATTATACCAATTATACTATCAACTACAGGAGTCATACCACACAATACCCACCAGTACATCAACGCAATACAGCTACGTCCAAACGTATATATACAACTACAGAAATCTGTAATTATTGATACATGTTCAATTATCCGAAAGTTCCTTAATGCAATGTAACATATACCGTACAGTTAAAAGGAAGTCACGCTTGATCAAGGTCCGCGTCACTTTCCATTTTTAACCAGACATAACGTCTGAGAAAGGAAAGAAATAATAATGCTGTTTGTAGGTTTCCGCCCTGTGTTGGAGGCCAGACGGTATCATTTAGTTGGCATGGTTGCAGTTATTTGTCTTCTTCTCGTGTTGACTGGCGCCACTCGGTTTCCCAAGCGCTGCCTCTCCAAAAATGGTTCAAATGGCTCTGAGCACTATGGTCATCAGTCGCCTAGAACTTAGGACTAATTAAACCTAACTAACCTAAGGACTTCACACACATCCATGTCCGAGGCAGGATTCGAACCTGCGACCGTAGCGGTCGCCCGGCTCCAGACTGTAGCGCCTAGAACCACGGCCACTCCGGCCGGCAACTGCCGTTTGAGGAAATGATGAAATTCAAGTAGTAATATCTACCAATATGGTCACTTGACTAGCATGGAAATGGGGCACCGAGAACCACGAGGGCCCAAAGCACACCGTCGTCGATCCCACATTTAAGCGAATACCAGAGAAATCAAATCAGTGAGACAGCTTTTCGTGAATGTTCATATACACAATGTGAGGCTACAGCACAGCTAACCCGACTTAACATAAAATCAACAGATGTCAGTAGCATGAATAAATGCCACAGTCTCATAACTGACGATGATGTGCTTTATGCCCTTATGGTTCTCAGCGACTCAACAGGATTACTGTATGATAAAAATCCCAAACTTAACATACTGTATCTCATTCAGAAATCCATAAAAGAGGTTTTTCTGTCATTGTAACAATAACATATACTGATGTCCGACCTAGTTTTACTATATAGGGTGAGGCAGCTAAGTCATAACACCCCTTGTATCTCCCCAACAGTAATAGATACAAAGATGCCATTTGGACAGTGAATTGCACGGACAGGGGCTACTTTAATACATCACATTTCATGTTTGTGCTATTTTTTATTACAGAGATATGAGACCATCTTTGGTTTTTTTTAAATGGAACCCTATGTTAAAATTTAGGGTAACATGAAGGGTTTAAAAAGACGGATTCAAATATGTGTATATTATAATATTTAGGCGAATAGTTTTTGAGACACTGATATGTTCCCCGTATTATATTCGTCCTTCGAAGCGGCGTTGTCCAATGCGACCTTTTCTGTTGACCACTGAGGAACTTAACAGGGAAGGCGTTCTTTTCCTGCTTCTCGATAAATCCGCAAGGTGACGCACGAGGTAGCTGGATAGAAGGGTATAAATGTGCTGCTGAGGTAATGAGACATCGCATTTCCGTCACAGTTTCTTGGAGCAGACACGTACATCAACGAAGAAAAGTTAGATATGCTTCTAGTGTATGGTGAAAGCGGAAGAATTGCTGTTCGAGCAATAAAGCGATACGGAGAGTTGTATCATGATCGTGAGCGTCCTACGCTCCAGCTTCTTGCTCGTATTTGCGAGAAACTACTAGAATCGGGATCATGGAAAGCCTTACAGAGGACAAGGCAGAAAACTGCAACTGGCTAGGTACGTGATGAGGGCGTTCTAGCGTTGGCGTATAACGACCCTACTGTTTCGTCTCGACGTATCGCCTCGGAATGTGGTATAAGTCAGAGAAGTGTTCTACGCATATTGCACCGGCATAGATTTCACTCGTTTCACTTCTCATTACATCAAGCACTCTCGAGTGTGGATTTCGAACGGCGCCAGGAATTTTGCCGGTTTGCTCTGCAGTTCCGACAAGCTGATCCAACATTTTTTCGACGTGTGCTTCTCACTGATGAAGTGACTTTCACCTACAACGGTAATGTGAATTCGCATAATACGCATTACTGGTCAATAGAGAACCCTCATTGGCTTCGACAGGTACAGCATCAATAACCGTGGAGTGTTAACGTGTGGTGCGGCATCGTCGGAAATGTCATTGTGGAGCCGTGCGCCATTCCGGGTATACTAAATGGCAGTAACTATGCACAGTTCCTGCGAAACGTTCTGCCCATTTTGCTGGAAGTGGTACCACTAACTACGCGTCAGTGTATGTGGTTCCAACGTGACGGCGGTCCTGCTCGCTCTTCCCGCGTGGCTACAGAGCTGTTAAATGAAAAGTTTCCGGATCGTTGGACAGGACGACGTGCTGAAGTGAAGCGGCCAGCCCGGTCTCCTGATTTGACTCCTCTTGATTTTTTTCTGTGTGGAGCAATCAAACATAAAGTGTAAGCTCAAATACCAACTACGCCAGACGATGTGAAGCAACGTATCATCAAAGAGTGCGCTGATATCTCACGTGACACCCTCACAGGCGTTCACAAATCATTCGAACGGCGACTACAAATGTGCATTGCAGCAGAGGGGAAGCATTTTGAGCACATGCTTCAGTAAAGTTTTGTATCATGTACAGTATGCATTTTGCATCTTTGTGTGTATATGCTTCGTATTGTGATCAATAGCAAATATTTTCAAATAAAAAACAAATACGTACGAAATAATTGTGACCAAATAGGGAGCTCCTCATTTACATTTGTATTTCTGTTACTTAAAATGTATTAACATCTTGTAGCATTTTAATACTGTATGTTGTCTACTATTTTGGTATCACAGTTGTCAAATAACTGAATAATATCTGCGTGACATCATCTGTTAATTTTTGCGCAAAGTATCGCAGTATGTCTTACTATTGTCGGGTAAATGGGCGTGTTTGTATAAGGACGGACTCGAGACGTTTACCACAACAGGAAAGGTCACATTGGACAGCGCCGCTTAGAAGAACGAACACGATACGAGAACATATCTGTGTCTCAAAAACTGTTGGCCTAAATACTTGAAACCGTCTTTTTAAGCCCCTCAAACTAGGCCATAACATGGAATTCCATTTAAAAATACCAAAAATCGCCTCATATCTCTGTAATTAAAAAAGCACAAACATGAAATGTGATGGGGATAAAAGTCTGGTGTAGTGTGCTACCTCCTGGTGGCATTGACGTGAACTTGTAGTTGCGTGGTAAAAGCCAGCTGTGCACGCCGTGAACCGAGCACGTCGTTTATCACAACAGTATGTATTTGATCCATATGCAATGACGTCACGCCAATTGCGCACGCGCAAAAGCTCCTTAAAACGTGCACAACTGAAACTGTGTTCACGACCCTGATGCCAAGTTCCAGGGAGTCTGTAGGAGTAGCAATACATAGCGTGCTGGATTCAGTGCCACCTGTTTCAGATTACCATGTCTATGTTACATTTAACAGTATTCAAAGAAAAATAACCAATAAATCTGCAAGGTGTCAAAAATCAGAGTGTTCACGTGCTCTTGTGCTGTCACGCAGCAGCCGCCACTGGACATGACAGCATCACGCCTGCAGAATTACAGCGCGTTGCTGGTAACTTCAGCACAGGAAATCAACGATGCCCGGATGCCCATACCAACCACTTCCAGCATTTCTTATAAATAGGTAACTACATGTTTTTAACGTTAATATTATCTGTTCTTTGTAACTAACAAACTAGCATAAATTTTCGGCTATTGTCTTTTCACTGATACCGTTGTAAATGAAAGGGATCTGTGAACGTATATTGAGCTCAACTGTCGCATTTATGAACGGGGTACTGAAACGGCAAAGACTCTCGAAATCACCAAAACTTTCCTGTGGCATCAGGATGGCGTAATATACGAGGGCTGCTTTATTTATTTATTTTCTTCAAGGTCAGATCGGTCGAGAAATGGAAACTATAGCGAAAATCAAAAATGTTTTATTTTCAACATCTATCTGCACCTTCCCGATTCTTCTCTACGTAGTTGTCGCTGGAGACATTTGTTGTAGCATTGTACCAACTTTACAATACCCTCACCATAGGAGGTAACCGACTGTGCTTTCTGCCAATGGTCTACGCTGGTCTGCATCTTGTTGTCTGTACCAAAATGCCGTCCACATAGCCAGCGTTCATGTTAGCAAAGAGATGAAAATCAGGGGGAGCCAAGTCTGGGCTAATGTATGGTGGATAATAAAAACACTTCCCTTCGCAAACGCTGCAGGGGTGTCTTATTGTAGCTGCAGTGGGAAACCGTGTTTTGTCGTGAAGAACGGCAGTATATGATGAGAACATTCCTCTTTGCTTGTTCTGAATTAATTTAATTTAATTTATTTAATCGTATGGCTAGGGTTCCCCGTCGGGCAGACTGTTCGCCGGGTGCCGGTCTTTCAATGTGACGCCACTTCGGCGACCTGCAGTCGATGACGATGAAAGGATGATGATGACAGCGCAACACCCGGTCTCTGGGCGGAGAAAATTCACCGATCCAGCCGGGAATCGAACACGGGCCCAGAGGATTGACAATCCATCACGCTGACCATTGAGCTACTTTTTTGCATTTTGTTCGTTATTGATCGTTGTTTGGTCGTTTCGGACGTCACACGACATCCGTTCAAGTTCGTTGTTGATTCTTTCGCTCTGTTTTTCTTTATTTTTGTTTTATTTTTACAGAGGCCATCCAGCTCTCTGACCGAACACGCTGAGCTACCGTGCCGGCGGATGCCGGGGGCGGACTGTTCTGAATTGCCCTTCGTAGAAGATTTCCTCGAGTCGCCTGATTCACACGCTGAACTACTAGGGCATCGGTTGACACTAGCTTCTTTCGCTGACTGCCTGCATCTTGAACGTCTGGACATCATGTTTCAAAGTTCTTGCACCATTTCTGCTCTTTGCTCTCACCCTTGACAGTTACGTTATGTGAGCTGCACGGAAATCAGGCGGAAGCCCTCTAAAAAATGCTCAAATGTGTGTGAAATCTTATGGGACTTAACTGCTAAGGTCATCAGTCCTTAAGCTTACACACTACTTAACCTAAGTTATCCTAAGGACAAACACACACATCCATGCCCGAGGGAGGACTCGAACCTCAGCCGGGATCAGCCGCACAGTCCATGACTTCAGCGCCTAGACCGCCCGGCTAATCCCGCGCGGCCCGGAAGCCCTCAGCTTGAAGAAATCGAATGAGAGCGTGTCTTTCACAATAGGCGGGAGACATTATATTCTACGCGTCTTTACGTGGTCACTGTGCACTCAGAGCTGAAAAGTGCACATGACGCTATCGATGGGCGGACTAGAGACACTGCGCATCACAAGTGCGCATAGCTTCATCGGATTTTCACTGTGGTTCTAACTTCGCGATCGATCGGACCTTGACAGAGGTCGAAATTTCTTGTTCAACCAAAACCTGCCAACGCATCGCTTGTTCGTGGTTTCTTGGACCCTTATTAATAGTTTGTCTTATGTGGAACGGAACCGATGGAGTAGAAATACAGCGAAAATGTACTTTTGTCTAAAAGCGGGAGACATTTCCTTGGCTTCCATCAGGAAGGTATTGTCAGACTCGTTTGCACCACAAAGCTCCCAGTGGCTTTACACTGACACTTGGTTATTCCCCCTTGGAAAGTCTTCCATAATGAGCTGAAACAAAAGCAACTATAATTTATATGCAGCCTGATAAGGGTGACAAAAGTCATGAGGCACCTCCTTCTGCCCGATGTAGAGCAGCAACTCGTCGTGACACGGGTCCAACAAGTCGTTGGACGTCCCCTGTAGAAATATTGAGCCATGCTGGCTCCATAGCCGTCCATAACTGCGGATGTACTGCCGGTGCAGGATTTTGTGCACGAACTGATCACTCTATTACGTCCCATAAATGTTCGATGGGATTAATGTCGGGCGAATCTGGTGGCCAAAACATTTGGTCGAGTTTCCTAGAACGTTCTTCAAACCAATCGCGAGCAATTGTGGCCTGGGGACAATTCCATCTTTGTTTGGGAACATGAAGATCATGAATGGCTGCAAGTGAACTCCAGGTATCCTAAAAAAATCATTTCCAGTCAATGATCGGGTCAGGTGGACCAGAGGACCTGGTTCATTCCTTGTAAACACAGCTCACACTTAAATCTGACCAGATCACGGTTTTCCAGTGGTCTAGAGTCCAACTGATACGGTCACTGGTCCAGGATAGGAGCTACAGGCGATGTCGTGCGGTTAAAAGTCACTCGCGTCGGTCGTGCGCTGCCATAGTACATTAACGTCACATTTCGCCACACTGTCCTAACTGATACGTTCATCGCACGTCCCACATTGATTTGAGCTGTTATTTCACACAGTGTTGGTTGTCTGTTAGCACTGATAACTCTGTGCAACAAACGCTGCCGCTCTCAGTCATTAAGTGAAGGCCATCGGTCGGACACAGCGTTAGTCGTGGTGAGAGGTAATGTTTGAATTTTTTTACTTTCGATACGCTCTTGATACTGTCGATCTCGGAGTACTGAACGCCCTAACGATTTCCAAAATGATATATCCCATGCTTTTAGCTCCAACTACACTACTGGCCATTGAAATTGCTACACCAAGAAGAAATGCAGATGAACGGGTATTCATTGGACAAATATTTTATATTAGAACTGACACGTGATTACATTTTCACGAAATTTGGGTGCATAGATCCTGAGAAATCAGTACCCAGAACAACCACCTCTGGCCGTAATAACGGCCTTGATACTCCTGGGCATTGAGTCAAACAGAGCTTGGATGGCGTGTACAGGTACAGCTGCCCATGCAGCTTCAACACGATACCACAGTTCATCAAGAGTAGTGACTGGCGTATTGTGACGAGCCAGTTGCTCGGCCACCATTGACCAGACGTTTTCAATTGGTGAGAGATCTGGAGAATGCGCTGGCCAGGACAGTAGTCGAACATTTTCTGTACCCAGAAAGGCTCGTATAGGACCTGAAACATGCGAACGTGCATTATCCTGCTGAAATGTAGGGTTTCGTAGGGATCGAATGAAGGGTAGAGCCACGGGTCGTAACACATCTGAAATGTAACGTCCACTGTTCAAAGTGCCGTCAATTCGAACAAGAGGTGACCGAGACGTGTAACCAATGGCACCCCATACCATCACGCCGGGTGATACGCCAGTATGGCGATGACGAATACACGCTTCCAATGTGCGTTCACCGCGAGGTTGCCAACCACGGATGTCACCATGATGATTCTGTAAGCAGAACCTGGATTCATCCGAAAAAAAATGACGTTTTGCCATTCGTACACCCAGGTTCGTCGTTGAGTACACCATCGCAGGCGCTCCTGTCTGTCATGCAGCGTCAAGGGTAACCGCAACCATCGTCTCCGAGCTGACAGCCCATGCAGCTGCAAACGTCGTCGAACTGCTCGCGCAGATGGTTGTTGTCTTGCAAACGTCCCCATCTGTTGACTCAGTGATCGAGACGTGGCTGCACGATCCGTCACATCCAAGCGGATAAGATGCCTGTCACCTCGACTGCTAGTGATACGAGGCCGTTGGGATGCTGCACGGCGTTCCATATTACCCTCCTGAACCCACCGATTCCATATTCATTGGATCTCGACCAACGCGAGCAGAAATGTCGCGATACGATAAACCGCAATCACGATAGGCTACAATCCCACCTTTATCAAAGTCGTAAACGTGATGGTACGCATTTCTCCTCCTTACATGAGGCATCACAACAACGTTAGACTGGGTAACGCCGGTCAACTGCTGTTTGTATATGAAAATTTGTTGGAAACTTTCCTCGTTTCAGCACGTTGTAGGTGTCGCCATCGGCGCCAACCTTGTGTGAATGGTCTGAAAAGGTAATCATTTGCTATCTTCTTCCTGTCGGTTAAATTTCGCGTCTGTAGCACGTCACCTTCGTGGTGTAGCAATTTTAATGGCCAGTAGTGTACCATTCCGCGTCAGAGTCTGTTTAATTCCCGTCGTGCGGCCATAATAACGTTGGGAACCTCTTCACATGAATCACCTGAGTACAAATGACAGCTCCACCAATCCACTGTCCTTTTATGTCTTGTGTACGCAATACTTCAGTCATCTGTAAATGTGCAGATTGCTATCCCATGACTTTTGTCACCACTGTGGTTCATTTCTGTTTTCTTTTAGCTTTTGCAGTACCACTTGAATATGGCTGAAGGTTGAAACAGCCATTATGAAATAAATAATTTGTGCAGCCAACGTCGATTATGATGTCCTTTGTAAAAATCGGACTAGGATGTTAATTTTGATGTTTTCGGTGACCAAATATTGCTCCTTCTTCTAAATCTTCGAGATGCGCATGTTCTGACCACTCCTGTCTTCCAAGGTGACGACAGCCGTGTTCACTTGGCTAAACTCATGCGTTCCTGATTCAACGAACACTCAAGTACCCCATCACACTTTTATTGATCTTCCAAATCACTTCATGTCAATACAGTAGAAAACGTATGGGGCAATGTGGAAAAGCGGGTGAAGTGCGGCAACAACAAGCCTGTGACTTGGGAGCTCTACGGGATCTAATCACCAGTTGGTGGCTGCAGCTGGGTATGTCACATTTGAATTAACTTTTGGAACCTCTTCAGCCGTAAACTGAGGCAACCGTGAAGGTCAGAGGCGATTTTGTACAGTATGAGCCTGGTGTCACCTAGGGTGACGAACTTCGTGCAGTGACCTTCAGAGCCGCCGGCGAGATTCGCACAAGCGGCTTAAGCGGAAATTTCGAGACTGCGCTAGGCTAGTTTTCCTTTTGCCGGCCAGGGAACTGGTCTGTAAGCCGAAACCTCGACACTGGAGCCGTGTCCTTGCTGGCACCAGCTGCCCGGCCGCGGTCTGCTTTGCCAGAGCGATTACGGCGGCCAGCACCGTGTACTCGCCTGTGGGAGAAGCAGGTATAGAGGCCCTGCAATTTCCCTCTGGCCGTTTTGCCTTCGTTCACGTATGCCAGTGACGCGTTTTTGTAACTGAGAGCATACAAAAAATACATCAGTTACGGACGGACCTCGGGGGTACTGATTGCTTTTAAGCCTCTGGGTGATTTTTTGCGGGCAAAACTCTGTATACATGTACCACATCGTTCATCCACATAGCAAGAATAAATTTCTGTTAATCCATAGTTGTGTTTGAGCAAAAAACATACCAGGTGCTATTTTTGGTTCATTCCCAACCTGCTTTCGGAGCAGACAGGCATCGTGTTGCGTTTGTCTTGCTGAACGTTTAACGTTCATGCCGTCATAAGAAATATAGCTTGGTCGTGAAGTACGAGCTGACAAAAGTCTGTACCTTCTCTCTAGTTTTCTCGTGGTACTGTGCTCATTTACAGAGGTAATATTCAAAATGATTTATGTAGTGAATTGTTGAAAGAGCTCGTCAAGTTTTCAAATACTTGCGTCTTATATTAAATGGACACACGAAGCTTCTCGTTGCCACCAGAGCATCTTTCTCGTTGTAAGAGTTGAGCCTCATGCTGTGTTTCCATGTGTTATAAAGACAAGGTCTGTTAATTCATGTGCCCAGTCCGCGGATGGAATTTGGATAAGAACAACACCCCATTACATTGCTGGCAGGCTTAACATGGGTTTACAATGAAGACAGAAACTTTCATATAAGACAGTGGAATCTTCAAAAATATGTAAGACCCAAAATGGAAGCTAATTCTAGGTTTGTAACTCAGAATGTTCCAAGAACGATAAAAGAGGATGTCTACAAACCAGCCTGCTTACAAGACACTTGTTTGCGCCATCTCAGAATGTTTCACAAGTATGTATGACCCACACCAAAAGGGGGTGACAAGGGATATTAAATTAACATCAAAACTGGCATATTCAGTTCATACAGTTTCACATTTTTCAGTAATCCTTGCTAGAGCTGTAAGAAGTGATAAGTGAAAGAAATATTTGCAGCAATCCAGGATTCAACCACAGACCTTCACATTTCTTTTCTTTCTTGTCATTTCATTCACCAATTCGGTGGGGGGCAGGGGGATGTAGCAGCTCTTCAGCCTGTTGTTTTGAACATAATAATGTAACATACGCAAGTGAACATAAGGTGAGTATAAAAAATTGCTGTATGACACTGATGCAGTGGAGTTTACTTTTCACAGAGAGCTGCTTGGAGGCGACGAGTTGCAGGAAATGATGCTGATATGGTGTAAGCTTGTTCACCAGCTCCAGGTAAGGAGTAGGCAGAAGAGATTATGGTTGCACGGTGAAGAGCGAAATAAAAGATGAGGATAGAGAGGTGGCATGAAGTTGTGGAGAAGAACAATGGTTGTTTCTGTAGTTGTGAAACGAGTGATGACGGAAGGGATCTAAGGTCTTGTGGTGTTGGAGGGGCTGCTCAAGGGTGCGATGGAATGCATTAAACGAGGATGTCTACTCGGGAAAAGAGGAAGGGAGAGTGGTTTCTGGAATACAAGATGTGGCAGTGGCACTTAAATGAAATACTGAACGCTCGAATGGGTGGATGTTTTAAAGGACATTAGTGATGAAGCGGATGTTTTCAGCAGTAGAAGTAATGTGTCAATAGGGCATATTGGGATAGTCAGCTGAGGTTTGGTGGAAGGCGCTTTGGCTATATAGTTATAGGAGTAAGTGGGATGGGACTGGTTGCAAATGCTGCACATGAGTGGGGACTGGAGGTTGGGGTAGTGTTGGTACAGCAGCTTGGCTTTGCATTGGGAGCAGGTAGGAGAATTTTGCAGTCGGAAGCTAGAGGCATTTGTGGACCTTCATAGTAGTGGCCCACTATTTACTGGTTGAGCAGCCGAACTTTTAAACATACGCATAGAGAGATGAACTTGTTACTTTCTAAAAAAAATCATGTATTTTGCGAGAACTAAGTTGACAGCTCCTCGGTTACGAAATAGCAATAGTGTCATCTAAAGATATAACGAGCTGCTACTTCCCATCCTTTGTTAGAATCGTTACCATCTATGATCACGGTAACCTGACCTCAAAGAGATGTATCGATGCCTTCAATAGTCTAGAGTGGTATGCCAGTGTCTCCTGATCACGGTAACCTGACCTCAGAGACATCTATCGGTGCCTTCGATAGTCCAGAGTGCAATTGCAATGCCAGTGTCAGTTGAAGGGCGGTTCTTAACCCACATGTTATCTCTACTCACATTTTAAACTTATGTAGGTCGTCCATTTGGCTAGTGACATTTTTGACTTAGTACATAGCAACTGACGCCAGTACCGACAGTGATGTTTCTGTCTGATGCCTCGCAAGTGCTTTGAGGAAGCATCCCTTGTCCGGGATCACCACGTGATGTGACGATACAATTCCGTCGACAAAATTCCGAATGTTGCTAAGGAATATTTTCTAAACATTTTGGTATAACTGACTCGTGGGCACTGGTCACTCGTTGCACGGTAATTACGGTTCGTTTGATTTCTTACCCCCATGTTGGGTTTGCATTGCATTGAAAATATCTGCAGTGCCGTCGACATGCGCTGTACATCTTGTGTGGAAAAACTTGTTCCATTCACTCACGGTACTTGCTGCTGACAACATAAAAGGCTCTATTCTGCGCCCTCAAGCATGTATTCAGTAGGCGAAACCGGGACATGTTTACGCACGGGGCACGTTTACGCTGAACAATTTTCTCTAGACCACAGCCAATAATGGAAGATTAGTGTTGCTATTTACTGAGGACTCCGACAAACTCCACGGTACCAGCTGAGTGAACGTCTTGGTGCGAAGAACACGCTTGTGTTTTTGTTCAAGGTGAGTAAATTTTGCCACCCAAGTATTGTAGCTGCTGGGGAGCATATCTTTTAGAACTGAAAATAGATAAATATATGTTCGTTTACAGGAGATAATTCTGCTTTACTAGGTATATTTGTACAATTTGATTACCTGAAAGTTACTACTGTAGTTTCGAAAGTAAGTCAAACATGGCGACAGGGCAGGTTTATATAGCGCTTTTGGGGCACGTTGACACACTATTTTGCAATGCCACCCCAACCGACTCAACGAAACTTTAAGACAATAGCAACAACTGGGAAAACAATCTATAAAACGAAGACACAGGAGAGTCAAAGGTAGAAATTGGTAGAAATCTGCTTAGAGCTCGTGGATCTAAAGCAGACGAAATTAATTCTGTGAGAAGAAGCACACGCAAGAAATTTCTAAAAGTACGAACAAGGGAGAATGTGGATAGGCCTACTTCTGATGTGATCATTGGTGTTCTGTCCAAAGGCAAGTTCCCACACGGTAATTCAACATGCTCTAGTCTCCTGTCGCCCTCTTCAACCGCCGTAATTTCACTTCCCTTTATGTTGTCTCTCATGTCGTATCTCTTCCTTCTTCTAAATCTTCTCTTACAAAATAGTCTTTGTAAAGCGTCTGTTAGCAAGCGCTTCCATCTCAACGAAAGTGCATCCTGATCTTCTTCGCTTTCCTTACAACCTGCAGCAGTCTGATGAAGAGGATGAGAATTCCCTTTGTATTTACTGCTTGAGACGATACAACCAATCAAAAAGAAGTCAAGAATGGGTCCAGTGCCTTACATGTAAAAGGTGCACTCACGATGATTGTGCCACACGCAACACGTTATTTTGTGCACATAAACTACAACTCGAACAGTGATGAGGAATATGCCTTTAATTAACATCCAAATTTCTGTGTAGGCGATTTATGCTAACAGGTCGAAGTTCGAAAAAAGGTTTGTTTGGTGCCAATAAAATTTTTGTGTTTTACCATGTTAACCAGTGTACATGAGCCTGTAATTTTCTTTATTGCTAAGAAACATTTTTGGAAATTTTAGTAACGTTCTGTTTATCGTTATTGTGTTCTATGATAGCCGTAAACGTGCTCCCATAGCTTCGTAAACCTGCCCCATACTGGGAACATTCACTGAGTTGGCAAAAGTCATGGTATAGGATATGCATATACATAGGTGGCGGTAGTATCACGTACAAAAGGCCAAGCTGTCATTTGTACTTAACTGATTCATGTGAAAACGCTTCTGACGTGGTTATTAACAGACTCTGAGCGCGGAATGGCAGTTGGAGCTAGACGTATCGGACATTCCATTTAGGAAATCGTTCCGAGATTCTCAGTGTCGAGAGTGTACCGACAGCATCGCTCAGGACACGATGGCCGAGGCGCAGTGAGCGGTTTTCGTCCAAAGCGCTGGACGATTTCATTCGTTAGTTCGGAAGGTGTGGCCGATATGTGTTTTCCACCTTTCGGCCGGTCTTCGATGACAGAACCGAAGCGCGCACCCTGCAGTCTATCTCAAAGGACTTCACAGAAATTATTAGGCAAAAATGCCGTGTGGCTAGGGCCTCCCGTCGGGTAGACCGTTCGCCTGGTGCAAGTCTTTCGAGTTGACGCCACTTCGGCGACCTGCGTGTCGATGGGGATGAAATGATGGTAATAAGGGCGACACAGCACTCCGTCCCTGAGCGGAGAAAATCACCGACCTAGTCGGGAATCGAACCTGGGCCGTTAGGCATGACATTCCGTCGCGCTGACCATTCAGCTACCAGGGGCAACTATTAGGTACAAAATTTTCATTTCTGCTTTACTTGTAGCTTTACATGCCAGGTTCATGATGATGTGCACAGCATTTCGTTAACGGTCATAGTTATTGTGATATTTCCGTGAAAGTAAGAAACTGAGCGCAATTCGGAAAAGTTTGCAGTGAAAAATAGAGGTCGCTATGATTTTGCGTTTGGTGCATATTACATAATACGTTGTTGCGTATGAAATTTTTCTGTAGACTTGGGTGTATCTGTCTGCCACCAATCTCGAGAAAATTGATCTGATGTAGCACATTCATTTGCGATTGCGCCGCACCAGCAATAAAGCCAGAGTGAAAGATCTACAACAACCCTCATATTTCATAAACGGTTTCAGATATAGAAATGAGACTTTGGCAAATTATAGCATCAAAGAGGAGAGTTATTACGTAAAACTTCTTTATCTACCGTGTTATTCCAATAATTACAGAATTTTCGGTGAAAGAATGCAATTTTTAAGGGCCGTCCAGAGCTGGTGAAATGAGAAATGCTATGGGTTTTGGAACAACATAAGTGAAGACATTACACGTTTATTTTGTTCCAAGGATGTGCGTTTTCTTAAGCTACTGACCTTATTTTACCTCAGTTCCTCACTTAACAAACTTAGTAAACCAATGTTTCAGAATTCTCTAGCAATTGTGTTTCCACATGTTAGTGAGGTGTCACAGTGTAAACTCCAATGTGCTTTGGCAAAAGAAGGAAATTTTGACTTGGCAACCAGAGAAATCCCCCCCATGAACCATGGACCTTGCCGTTGGTGGGGAGGCTTGCGTGCCTCAACGTCACAGATAGCCGTACCGTAGGTCCAACCACAACGGAGGGGTATCTTTTGAGAGGCCAGACAAACGTATGGTTACTGAAGAGGGGCAGCAGCCTTTTCAGTAGTTGCAGGGGAACAGTCTGGATGATTGACTGATCTGGCCTTGTAACATTAACCAAAACGGCCTTGCTGTGCTGGTACTGCGAACGGCTGAAAGCAAGGGGAAACTACAGCCGTAATTTTTCCCGAGGGCATGCAGCTTTACTGTATGATTAAATGACGATGGCGTCCTCTTGGGTAAAATATTCCGGAGGTAAAATAGTCCCCCATTCGGATCTCCGGGCGGGGACTACTCAGGAGGACGTCGTTATCAGGAGAAGGAAAACTGGCGCTCTACGGATCGGAGTGTGGAATGTCAGATCCCTTAATCGGGCAGGTAGGTTAGAAAATTTAAAAAGGGAAATGGATAGGTTAAAGTTAGACATAGTGGGAATTAGTGAAGTTCGGTGGCAGGAGGAACAAGACTTTTGGTCAGGTGAATACAGGGTTATAAATACAAAATCTAATAGGGGTAATGCAGGAGTAGGTTTAATAATGAATAAAAAATAGGAGTGCGGGTAAGCTACTACGAACAGCATAGGGAACGCATTATTGTGGTCAAGATAAACACGAAGCCCACGCCTACTACAGTAGTACAAGTTTATATGCCAACTAGCTCTGCAGATGATGAAGAAATTGATGAAATGTATGATGAGATAAAAGAAATTATTCAGGTAGTGAAGGCAGACGAAAATTTAATAGTCATGGGTGACTGGAATTCGGTAGTAGGAAAAGGGAGAGAAGGAAACGTATTAGGTGAATATGGATTGGGGCTAAGAAATGCAAGAGTATGCCGCCTGGTAGAATTTTGCACAGAGCATAACTTAATCATAGCTAATACTTGGTTCAAGAATCATGAAAGAAGGTTGTATACATAAAAAAACCCTGGAGATACTAAAAGGCTTCAGATAGATTATAAAATGGTAAGACAGAGATTTAGGAACCAGGTTTTAAATTGTAAGACATTTCCAGGGGCAGATGTGGACTCTGATCACAATCTATTGGTTATGAACTGTAGATTGAAACTGAAGAAACTGCAAAAAGGTGGGAATTTAAGGAGATGGGACCTGGGTAAACTGAAAGAACCAGACGTTGTACAGAGTTTCAGGGAGATCATAAGGGAACAATTGACAGGAATGGGGGAAAGAAATACAGTAGAATGGGTAGCTTTGAGGAATGAAATAGTGAAGGCAGCAGAGGATCAAGTAGGTAAAAAGACGAGAGCTAGTAGAAAAAACAGAAGAGATACTGAATTTAATTGATGAAAGGAGGAAATACAAAAATGCAGTAAGTGAAGCAGGCAAAAAGGAATACAAACGTCTCAAAAATGAGATCGACAGGAAGTGAAAAATGGCTAAGCAGGGATGGCTAGAGGACAAATGTAAGGATATAGAGGCTTATCTCACCAGGGGTAAGATAGATACTGCCTACAGGAAAATTAAAGAGATCTTTGGAGAAAAGAGAACCACTTGCATGAATATCAAGAGCTCAGATGGAAACCCAGTTCTAACCAAAGAAGGGAAAGCAGAAAGGTGGAAGGAGTATATAGAGGGTCTATACAAGGGCGATGTACTTGAGGGCAATATTATGGAAATGGATGCGGACATAGATGAAGATGGAGATATGATACTGAGTGAAGAGTTCGACAGAGCACTGAAAGACCTAAGTCGCAACAAGGCCCTGGGAGTAGACAACATTCCATTAGAACTACTGACGGCCTTGGGAGAGCCAGTCCTGACAAAACTCTACCATCTGGTGACCAAGATGTATGAGACAGGCGAACTACCCTCAGACTTCAAGAAGAATATAATAATTCCAATCCCAAAGAAAGCAGGTGTTGACAGATGTGAAAATTACCGAACTATCAGTTTAATAAGTCACAGCTGCAAAATACTAACGCGAATTCTTTACAGACGAATGGGAAAACTGGTAGAAGCCGACCTCGGGGAAGATCAGTTTGGATTCCGTAGAAATGTTGGAACATGTGAGGCAATACTGACCTTACGACTTGTCTTAGAAGAAAGATTAAGGAAAGGCAAACCTACATTTCTAGCATTTGTAGACTTAGAGAAAGCTTTTGACAATGTTGACTGGAATACTCTCTTTGAAATTCTGAAGGTGGCAGGGGTAAAATACAGTGAGCGAAAGGCTATTTACAATTTGTACAGAAAGCAGATGGCAGTTATAAGAGTCGAGGGACATGAAAGGGAAGCAGTGGTTGGGAAGGGAATGAGACAGGGTTGTAGCCTCTCCCCGATGCTATTCAATCTGTATATTGAGCAAGCAGTAAAGGAAACAAAAGAAAAGTTCGGAGTTGGTATTAAAATCCATGGAGAAGAAATAAAAACTTTGAGGTTCGCTGATGACATTGTAATTCTATCAGAAACAGCAAAGGACTTGGAAGAGCAGTTGAACGGAATGGACAGTGTTTTGAAAGGAGGATATAAGATGAACATCAACAAAAGCAAAAGAAGGATAATGGAATGTAGTCGAATTAAATCGGGTGATGTACATGGAATTAGATTAGGAAATGAGACACTTAAAGTAGTAGAGGAGTTTCGCTATTTGGGGGGCAAAATAACTGATGATGGTCGAAGTAGAGAGGATATAAAATGTAGACTGGCAATGGCAAGGAAAGCGTTTGTGAAGAAGAGAAATTTGTTAACATCGAGTATTGATTTAAGTGTTAGGAAGTCGTTTGTGAAAGTATTTGTATGGAGTGTAGCCATGTATGGAAGTGATACGTGGACGATAAATAGTTTAGACAAGAAGAGAATTGAAGCTTTCGAAATGTGGTGCTACAGAAGAATGCTGAAGATTAGATGGGTAGATCACATAACTAATGAGGAGGTAGTGAACAGAATTGGGGAGAAGAGGAGTTTGTGGCACAACTTGACTAGAAGAAGGGATCGGTTGGTAGGACATGTTCTGAGGCATTAAGGGATCACCAATTTAGTACTGGGGGGCAGCGAGGAGGGTAAAAATCGTAGAGGGAGACCAAGAGACGAGTACACTATTCAGATTCAGAAGGATGTAGGCTGCAGTAGGTACTGGGAGATGAAGAAGCTTGCACAGGATAGAGTAGCATGGAGAGCTGCATCAAACCAGTCTCAGGACTGAAGACCACAACATCAACAACACCAGAGAAATGTGTAGGTTTTACTCAAAATTCACAAATCATGACGCTTTTCTGAGAGTTACAAATGGTAAACAAGTCAGGCGAAAGTAAATCGCTGCATTTTCGATGGAATTCTTTTTGCATACTAACGAAAGAAAAGGTGACAGTAGATCTCTTTGAATGGTCACGATACAAGTGTGGGCTTGGAGGGGCCCATTTTCATATTTACAAAAAATGTGAGCGTAGGCTACAGTCTAGAACAACGCTTTGCACTTCAGTGCTCAGCAGTTCCCCTACAGATCTCTCAGTGACGCCCACCCCCTACCCCCACCATTACCCCCACCACTACCGCTCTCCTGATATTTCCCCAGACTACTGTGCATCTAGCGTTCTCGGCGTTGGCGTTTTGCGTGCACTAATTTCTTATCTCTCTCCCCATGGACAATGCAGTGACCTACGGCCTTCGCTATACAGCGTTTGTGTAGAGTTGTAAGAGCTCACAGACAAGCAACACAGCGTGAAATGAAAACAGAAATCAATTCGGGAAATACGACAAACGTATCCACTAGGACAGCGCGGCGAAATCTGACATTAATGGGCTGTGGCAGCAGACGACCGACACGAATGCCTTTGCTAGCTGAACGACATCGGCCTGCAGTTCCTCTCCTGGGCTCGTGACCGTATCAGTTGGACTCTAGACTACTGGAAAACAGTGAGTCCCGATTTCAGTTGGTAAGAGCTAATGACACGGTTCGAGTGTGGCGCATAACCCACGGATCCATGGAGCCAAGATGTCAGCGAGGTAATGTGCAAGCTGGTGGTGGCTTCATAATGGTGTGCGCTGTGTTTATGTGGAATGGAATGGGTCCTCTGATCCAGCTGAACAGATCGTTGACTGAAAATGCTTATGTTAGGCTACTTGGAGACCATTTCCTGCCATTCATGGACTTCTAAATAAGGTCGCCGGCCCACAACTGTTCGTGATTGGTTTGAAGAACATTCTGGACAATTCGAGGGAATGATTTGGCCGTCCAGATTGCCCATCATGAATCTTATCGCACATTTATGGAACATAATCTGGAGATTAGTTCATGCACAAAATCCTGTGCAGTCAACACTTTCGCGGTTATGGACGGTTATACAGCGAGCATGGCTCAATATTTCTGCAGTGGACTTTGAAACATGCTCACTATTTTTATATAATTGAATTTAGCATATTTCGTGACAGTACTCACTTTTCCGTGAAATGTTTACAAGATGATATTTGTCTTTTTGTGTTGGCTTCATTCGTCTAGTGAAAGTATGATTCCACAATGCTGTTTCGTCGGCTGCAGAAATGACCTGGTTCAATGCGTTTGACTCATTTTTAGTGCTTTAAATACCATTTCTTCGAATGTGGTTCCTTCTTGATGTTTATATAAAAAAAGTAGTAACATAATTCATTTTTCCTGTTCACTAGCAAGTTATTATAACGGCGTCGTGCACATTGTTCCACCATCACACACACCAAGAGTTCACTGCCGACTGACTACGGTCAAAGACGACAAGATTCCACTTGTAACCAATGATATTCTTCGTCACATCTACTAACATTAATCAATATGCTGTCACTCTCAAACATATAAGCAAATTAGCATAAAATAAGGCAAATTACAATTCACAAAAAAATATTCTGACAAAAATATAAGAAAACATTTAGAATTCCCTCATTAGATTTGGTATCGACAAATCCGGTAGAAAATAACACATGTCCCAGATCCATTACAACTTGCAACGACTTGTTGTGTCTATGCCACGACGAGTTGCTGCACTATGCCAGGCGAAAAGAGGTCCCATATATAAACGATTTGAAACACAGCAAATCTGAACCAAAAGAGATTCCTGAACAACCCCTGAAATTTAGTCGGTGAAGATCGGGAAAGAAGTACCCACGCTTGAGTTAGTAGTCAGCTAGTACCTGGACGCCACAACTGACAACGTATATGAAGCAAATGGGGGGGGGGGGGGGGGGATACGGAAGACAGTGCGGTCGTTTTATAATGCGGAAACGGAGCGAATTATCTGAAGTCCAAATGGGCATGATCATTGGCTTTCGGACAAGTGTGGAAGCATTTCGGAAGAGGCTGAGTTTGTAAGCTGTTCGCCTCTCGCTGTGACACCGAGGCAACTGTGGTGTATCATGGGCCACAGAACAACAGGGTGAATGAAGGCTGCGAAGATATGTACGGGCGAACATACGTGTAATGTGGAGCAACTGCCCGCCCAGATGAACAAAGGGGCTACCAACTGTGTCTGCTCGACGACCGTTCAGCGAACGTTGCTGCGTTTGTGCCTCTGCAGCAGGCATGTTAGTTCACGCACCCATGCTGACTACTGATCATTGCCGACAAAGGCTGGCATTTGCACGCCAGTTCCGCTATGGACGTCCACTAAGTGGCGACAGGTGACCCTTTCATATGCATCACATTTTATGCTACGTGGGATAGACAGCCGTCGGAAACAATCATCGGAAGGGTCAAGGCTGGAGGAGGTAGCGTCATGGTCTGGAGAATGTTTTCGTGGCATTTCCTGGCTGATCTCGTCATTCTGGAAGGCACACTGTATCAACACAATTAAGCATCTACCCTTGGGGAACATGTCCACCCCCAGAAGCAGTTTTTTTCCGTCATCAGTGTTGGCATATGCCATCAGGACTACACAATGTGTCCCACAGCTCTCATTGTACGTTCGTGGTTGGAAGAGACCCAAGATGTGTTTACCGTACTCACTTGGCAACCAAACTACTCAGATTTAAACCCAATCGTGAATCTGTGGGACCACCTCAATAGTGCTGTTCGCGTCATGAATCCTCAAGCATGGCTCAGCATAGCTCCACATCTCTCTCGGTACTTTCCAGAACCACATTGACTCTCTACCTGCACGTTCCGCAGCGGTCCACGCTTCAAAATGTGGTTATTCAGACTTTTGACAGGCGGTCACATTCACGTAACTGGACAATTTACTAGCCACTTATCCGTCCACGTCTATTTTGAGGCTGGTCGATGCGTAACTGTTAATACGAACACATTTACTTCCCCTTTTTTTTCGCAATGAAAATTTCACATCTTCTTTTTTTTTTAATGTAAATTAATTTTGCCATCATAAGCATTCATGATGTACGTGACACAATTCTTCTAATTTGTCTGTCTTTTCAGCATTTAGCGCTCGTAAATAATAAGAATTTGTTCCTAGTTGTAAGTGACCTCCTCTTGTCTCAATTTCTGCCATGAATATACCTCTATAATCTCATCTAACTCGATCTTAGACCGTATTGCAATAATGTGTACCATATACATCAATGCATTTTTTTTCAAGCACCTTTCATTGCTTCGCAACCGAAGCCTGACTGAGAATTTTAAAGTCAATTTATTTTGGATCTGTTATCTTAAAACTCTAAACAGGTGGTACATATTCGGTGTCAACAATAACGTACAATTATGTAGTTATAAACAAGTTGTTTCAAAGTCTATGCATCAAACGTCTGCGGGTGAGCGATATCGCCATGGGGAACAAATTCTGTTAGAGATAAAATCTTCACTGATGCTTCCCAGCAATACCAGGTTTCCTCTAGTATTCACTGGCGCTGGGACTACGGAATTACGCAGAACTAGCAGGATCTTCAAACCAGGCATGCTGCATACTAAATATCTTAGTAAATTGGTAGTCTGATTTTCAATAAGAAAATGGAGAAATATATTTTAAAAAACGAATCGCAGCTTTAATTGGTTCGTCCCACCCACTTTCACGTGGAGCATATGACTGCATTAAAGGCAACGTGCACTGCATATTTACGTTGCAGAGTGCCTACGCCCCGCCACCTCTCACAGGCATAACCAACACAACGGAACACCTAGCATCGCCTGGGAGCGTCAGCGAACATTTTGTCTCTAACAAAAGTTGTTCCACATGACGTGATTCATCACCCACAGACGTTTGATGGAAGGAGTATTGTTAATATTAATTTAGAAATAAAACAGAATGTTGGAAATGCAATCAAATGTAATGGAATGGTATTATATTTCTAAGTGAATAACTTGCAGCTTACCATATAATACTACATCTATTACTAGCAGGTCGAGTTTTGACGACTAACTATAACTGTATCTACACTTACACCTATTGTTAATGCACTGTTCTACATTTTCCCACTGTGTATGTGCTTGATTCGACAACCCTCGAATCAACGCATATCCATATAGATGGCCATTGCACATTTTTATAATTTCACAGTCATCAGCCTTCTGGTTGGATTGATGCGGCCCGCCTCGAATTCCTCTTCTGTGCCATCCTCTGCATCTCAGAGCAGTCCTCAATTGTTTTCTGGATGTTTTTCAGTCTTTGTTTCCCTTTACAGCTTTATCCTCTACAAGTCCCCCTAATACCACGGAAGCTATTGGCTCTGAGCACTATGGGACTTAACATCTGAGGTCATCAGTCCCCTAGAACTTAGAACTACTTAAACCTAATTAACCTAAGGACATCACACATATCCATGCCCGAGGCAGGATTCGAACCTGCGACCGTTGCAGTCCCGCGGTTCCCGACTGAAGCGCCTAGAACCGCACGGCCACCGCGGCCGGCCGCGGAAGCTATTCCCTGATAACTTAACAGACATGCTCCCATCCTAACCCTTCTTCTTGTTAGTGTTTTCCATATATTTCTTTCCCGCCGATTCTCCAGAGAACCTCATCGTTCCTTAACTTATCACTCCATCTAATTTTCAACACTCTTCTGTAGCACCGCATTTCGAATGCTTCGATTCTCTTCTGTTCTAGTTTTCCCACAGTCCCTGTTTCACTACCGTACAATGCTGTGCTCCAAACGCACGTTATCGGAAATTTCTTCCTCGAATAAAGGCCTATGTTTGATATTAATAGACCTCTACTTTACAGAAATGCTCTTTTTTCCAGTGCTAGTCTGCTTTTTATATTCTCCCTCCTCCATCCGTCATGGGTTATTTTACAGCCTAGATAGCATCTGCTTCGTGATCACCAATCCTGATGTTAAGTTTCTCGATGTTCTCATTGTTGCTGCTTCTCATTACTTTCGTCTTGCTTCGATTTCCTCTCAGTCCATTTCCTATATTCATTAGACTGTACATTCCATTCAGCAATTCTTGTATCTCTTCTTCACTTTCACTGAGGGTAGCAATATCATCAGCGAATCTTATCACTGATATCCTGTCAGCTTGAATTGTAATTCCACTCTTGAACCTTTCTTTTATTGCCATCATTGTTTCTTCGATGTATATAATGAAAAATAGCGGTGACAGACTACATCCCTGTCTTACACCTTTTGCAATCCGAGAACTGCTTTCATGGTCCTCAACTCTTACCGTTCCCTCTTGGTTATTGTACATGTTCTATGTAACCCATCTTTCCCTATAACTTAGCCCTATTTTTCTCAGAACTTCGAACATCTTTCACTAGCTGAAACTGTCGAACCCTTTCCGAGGTTGATAAATCCTATGAACGTGTCCTGATTTTTCTTTAGCCTAGATTCCATTATCAACCGCAACGTCACAATTGCGTCTCTGGTGCCTTTTCCTTTAGGGAAGCCAAATTAAACGTCGTCCAGCACATCCTCAATTTTCTTTTCCATTCTTCTGCACATTATTCATGTCAGCAACTTGGACGCATGAACTGTTAAGCTGACTGTGCAAGAGTTCGCACTCGTCGGTTCTTGCCATCTTCGCAATTGCGTGGATGACGTGATCCCGAAAAACAGATGCTATACCGCCAGACGCATACATTCTACAGACCAACGTGAATAGTCGTTTTGTTGCCACTTCTCCCACTGATTTTAGAAATTCCCATGGAATGTTATCTATCCGTACTGTCTTATTCGATCTTAAGTCTTGTAAATTCTGTTTCTAATACTGGATCCGCTATCCTTTCTGTGCCGACTCCTGTTTCTTCCTCTAGTACGTCATTAGACACGTCTAGATCCTCATGGAGGCCTTCAACGTACTGTTTCTACCTATCTGCTCTCTGTCTCTCTGTCTCTGTCTGTCTGTCTGTCTCTCTCTCTCTCTCTCTCTCTCTCTTTGCATTTAACATTGGAATTCCAATTGCACTCTTAAAGTTACCACCCCTGCTTTTAATTTCACCGAAGGTTGTTTTGATTTTTCTATATGCTGAGTCAGTCCTTCAACAGTCATTTCTTCTTCGATTTCTTCACATTTTTCATGCAGCCATTTCGTCTTAGCTTCCCTGCACTTCCTATTTATATCATTCCGAAGTGGCTTGTGTTTCTGTATTCCTGAATTCACTGAACATTTTTGCACGTCCGTCTTTAGTCGGACAACTGAAGTATTTCTTCTGTTGCCCATGGTTTCTCCGCACCTACTTTTTTTTCCAACTCTGTGATTGCGCTTTTTAGAGATGTCCATTCCTCTTCCTATTGCAGAACTGTCAACAGCTATTCCTTATCGCAGTATCTATGTCTTCAGAGAGCTTCAAGCATATCTCTTCATTCCTTAGTACTTCCGTATCCCACTTGTTTGAGCATTGATTCTTCCTGCTAATCTCTTGAACCGCAGCCTACTCTTCATCACAACTAAATTTTGATCTGAGTCTATATCTGCTCCAGGGTTCTCCCTACAATACAATATCTGATTTCTGAGTCTCTGCCTGACCATGATGTAATCTATCTGAAATCTTCCCGTACCTCAAGGCCTTTTCCAGGTATACCTCTTGTGATTCTTGAACAGAGTATTCGCTATTACTAGCTGAAAGTTACTGTAGAACTCATTAGTCTTTCTCCTTTCTCATTCGTAGCCCATGTTTGCTAGTAACCCTTTCTTTTACTCCTTCGTCTACAACCGCATTTCAGTCACCCATGACTATTAGATTTTAATCTCCCTTTTACGCATTGAGTTACCCGCTCATTATCCTCATATACTTTCTCTATTGCTTCATCTTCAGCTTGCGACGTCGGCATCTATGACTGAAAGATCGTTGTCGGTGTAGGTTTGATGTCGATTCTGATGATAACAAGCCTGTGACTGAAGTGTTCACACTAACTCACTCTCTGACCTACCTTCCTATTCATAACGAATCCTACTTCCGTTATACCATTTTCTGGTGCTGTTGATATTTCCCTATACTCATCTGACCAGAAATCCTTGTTTTCTTTCCATTTCACTTCACTGACTCTCTCTATATCTAGTAGATCGAACCTAAGCATTTCTCATTTCACATTTTCTAGCTTCCCTATCACGTTCAAACGTCTGACATTCCACGCCGCGAATCATAGAACGTTCTCCTTTTGTTGGTTGTTCAGTCTTTTTCTCATGGTCACCTCCCTCTTGGCAGTCCCCTCCCGGAGTCCTAATGGGGGACTATTCCGGAATCTTTTGCCAATAGAGAGATCATCTTGACACTTTTTCAATTACAGGCCACATGTCCTGAGGATACACATTATCTGTCTTTAGTGCACTGGTTTCCCTTGTATTCTGCATCTTCATGCCGTATATCGTTGCTCATTCTTCCACCTTTAGGGGCAGTTTCCCAATCCAAAGGCAAGAGAGTGCTGTGAACCTCTGTCCGCTCCTCCATCCTCTTTGATAATGTCGTTGGTAGAATGAGAGTCACTTCGTACGCTGGAAGTCTTCGGCCGCTATTGCTGATGAATATTTATTCAAAATGCAAGCGGTGGCGGGTTTCGAACCCGGGAAATTTACAACTGTTTCCAAATCACAGTCCAAGTGTCTGCATTCCCTTCCTAGCTGGGAACCTGCGATCGACATGACCAGCGGAAACCTTCCTTTCCATATTCTCAAATTGATGAAGATGTTCGGCGATATGGACCATGACCTGTTAATAGATGCACCATATCTCCAGTAAGATCGATGTCACGCATCCTGAGCCTGTTCTTAATGCTTGACAGCATGCTATATTTCTGTCTTGCAATTCCCCTAGTCAGACTGCCAATCGTCTACCTCCAGGGTCTCTTATATTATAAATATAAGCTCTTATGATCACATGTTGCAATATCATATAGTTCACATCCCAACCAACACGGCACCATCCCGTAAAATATCACGATATGAATCGAACATATGTCGAATCACCTGTAAAGTTCGACAGGTGTAGTGCAAAGGCACCGGCGAGCCTCAGAAGTACACTCCGCTTCATTCGTCGCAATATTATCCTGTAGCTCACCAGTCGAGGTGGATGCGCCATGACGCTGCCAGCGTAGCCCACAATAGCACTGAAGATAGTTTCATAATGTAACCGTACAGCATACACACATCAAAAAAAGTTTTGCGTCACCCCAGTTCCCAGAACTACTGAAGATAGACGTTGACTGTAGATATTGTATCACAGACAGAGTCCCTTTGACTGTTCAGAGGTGTCACCAAACCCACCCAGACACGTAAACAACCATGCATGAGCAGCGACAGCCGATCAGTTCCCACCATTCCACCAGGATGGAGGTACACGGCTCGTGTTGTCTGTAATTCAACCATGCCTAGACGGTCAATACCGAGGTTCGATTGTGTCCGCATTGTTACCTTGTGTCAGGAAGGGCTCTCAACAGGGGAAGAGTGCAGGCGTCTCGGAGTGAACCAAAGCGATGTTGTTCGGACATGGAGGAGATACAGAGAGACAGGGACTGTAGATGACATGCCTCGCTCAGGCCACCCAAGGGCTACTACGACAATGGACGACCGATACCTACGGATTATGGCTCGAGGAAACCTGACAGCAACACCAGCATGCTGAATAATGCTTTTTGTGCAGCCACAAGACGTCGTGTTACCACTGAAATTGTGCGCAGTAGGCCACGAGGCCATGCAGCGCGGGTCCAACGACATGCCGAAAGGAACGCTCAGGATTGGCATCACGTTCTCTTCCCCAATGGGTGTCGTATATGCCTTCAACCAGACAATCGTCGGAGACGTGTTTGGAGGCAACCCGGTCAGACTGAACGACTTAGACACACTGTCCAGCGAGTGCAGCAAGGTGGAGGTTCCGTGCTGTTTTGAGATGGCATTATATGGGGCCGGCGTACGCCACTGGTGATCATGGAAGGCGCCGTAACAGCTGTACGATACGTGAACTCCATCCTTCGACCAATAGTGCAACCATATCGGCAGCATACTGGCGAGGCATTCGTCTTCATGGACGACAATTCGCGCCCCCATCGTGGACATCTTGTGAATGACTTCCTTGAGGATAACATCGCTCGACTAGAGTGGCCAGCATGTTCTCTAGACATGAACCCTATCGAACATGCCTGGGATAGATTGAAAAGGGCTGTTTATGGACGACGTGACCCATCAACAGGAGGCATCTACGCCGAATCGCCGTTGAGGAGTGGGACAATCTGGACCAACAGTGACTTGATGAACTTGTGGATTGTATGGCATAACGAATACAGGCGTGCATCAATGCAAGAGGACGTGCTACTGTGTATTAGAGGTTCCGGTGTGTACAGAAATCTGGACCACCACCTCTGAAGGCCTCACTGTATGGTGGTACAACAAGCAATTTGTGGTTTTCATCAGCAATGAAGAGGGCGGATATGATGTTTATGTTGATCTCTTCTAATTTTCTGTACAGGTTCCGGAACTCTCGGAACGCAGGTAATGCAAACCTTTTTTTGATGTGAGTATAATTTATAATCGTCAGTGCAGGCACGGAAATGTTATGTATCACTCTGAACACTTCCTGAGTTACTTATTTTACATGTTCTCGAAAGTTTCTTTTCACATCTAGAACAATGTCTGGATACCTGCAAATAGAGCTGTGTTTTATAGTGATTCCGTCAAATCTCAGGAAGAACTTCTGACGACAGAAAGTCATCTCTTCAGAAGTATTTAGGTGCTTTTATGGACGGCTGTAGCCAGCATGTTGCCCACGCTACACCGCTGCATCCCAACAAGCACATCATTCGTCTTTTCCTCAAGTCTCGTCCTGGAGTCTGCAGACACAAATCTAGAACATCGTCCACGAGTGTAGCAAAATCTTCAGCGGTATATGCTCCGGCCAATAGTTGTCACAGAGGTTCAGTATTAATATCCCAGCCTTGGGGACAGCTCTTTCATTACCTTGCTCTATCTTGCAAGCCATTGGTCGCTACGCCCACTGCAGCAATCGAGATTTGAGGATCGCGAGAAGAGTACCAACATCGACAGAGGGTTCTGCGAATCATTGGAATTCAGATTAGTAATTAATATTTCTTCGTGGTTTCGTGATGTTCTTTGTTTTCACAAGTTTTTCTGTAGCTGCACATGGAGCCCTTCAAAAGTACACTTTCTACCAGTAACCAAAGGCACTGTCAGCAAACAGTAAAAAAGGATGGTAAAATCATTATTTGTTCTTATCCTTCCGGGCGAAAACTGTGGCCTCCACTGTCCTCCTTCCAAGATATCGTCTCCGATTTTGATCTTTATTCCTGTATTTATGTTATACACAAGATTGTAGCACCAGATGAAGTACTTCATACTGTCACTGTGGACAGAGGAGCGGCAAGAAGCAAGAAAGAACTTTCCAAGCACGTGCATTACTTCTTCGTTACGGAATCGCGGAAAGAGTTGCAGTTGTAAGGGGGGGGAGGGGGCAACATAAATACGTACCTTTCCCTTTCAGTTAGTCTAATTTCATCTTCGTGGTCTGTACAGGAGAGATATGTACAGGGTTTAAAAGTATTCATAGATTCAGGTCTGGAAACTAGTTGCAAAATTTTCCGTGATACACCAAGTGTCTTTGCCATACGTTATGTGTACTGTGCTCGAAACTAAGCGAACGGACGGAAGGTGCTAATTCTGAGGAAGATATTAGAACTTCAAAAAACGGGACATTCTTCTCACAGAAAAAGACCGAACCAAAAACTCAAACAACGTATCACACTCTATCAGCAAAAAAAGGACTACGTTCTTCGGACAGATCAGTTGAATTGACCGGGAGAGATTGACACATCAAATAGCGCAGTGTCTTTAGAACAAGAAAACCAGAGGAACGCGAAGGAATTAAAAGAAACAGCAACACAGGAAGCAGAGTTTTACGACAAAGTAGCGCTCAGTTTAAAACTCGGAGATGTCACAGGTTTCCAGGACACATTTAGACCAGGACGAAAACATCATGAACAGAAGAGCGAAGAAGGTTAAAAGTTGGAGATTGAGAGAGTACTGCAACAGGATAACGAGCAGAAGAAAATAAAACGCCCGAATCAGTTTGGTCTGCAGATGGTCACAACGAAAACAAGAAACATTTTTATGACTACAAAGCTTGCGTTTACACAGTATCTATCTTCACATTAGAATGTTCCTCAGATATTCATGCATGTGCGAGCGACATTTTAATTCGAAGATACAGACACTTCATAACCACAGACATTGTAGCTGTCAACAATATATCTATGCCCCGACGGACTAAAATGACGATAACATATTTATCTCTCCCTGTGCGGAAATCACAAAACCTGTGAGCGCAAGGGATGTGGACGCCAGCCGGCCGGGGTGGCCGAGCGGTTCTAGGAGCTACAGTCTGGAACCGCGCGACCGCTACGGTCGCAGGTTCGAATCCTGCCTCGGTCATGGATGTGTGTGATATCCTTAGGTTAGTTAGGTTTAAGTAGTTCTATGTTCTAGGGGACTGATGGCCTCAGGAGTTAAGTCCCATAGTGCTCAGAGCCATTTGAACCAATTTTTGATGTGGGCTCGCGACATATGGAAGTTGGGATCTGTCATGGAGGGCTACTCGGATAGCAAAAATGTTTGAGTGGCCGCTCGCGATAAGCAGGAAATAAGGTTTAAAGTCCCTAAATGCCACAGATTTTCATGTCTCGCAAACAGATGACGTCAACCCCAATTCGCAATATACGAATTTATTTATTTATTTATTTATTTATTTATTTATTTATTTAACCTGGCAAGATTAGGGCCATCAGGCCCTCTCTTACATCTAACCAGGCATTCTACTTATTTTACATTCATATGTTTTAGTAGGCATGTTAAACTGCATCTAGTACAAAAAGTGAAATAAACAATTGTGAAAGGTACACCTGGAAAAATACATACATATAGAGTTTATATTCTTAGGTCACAAGTACTATTATAATTAGACATTATTGAAGAGACAGATTTTAGATAGGAGTGCTGGCAGCAGGGAGTATGAGGGAGACTCATGATGAAGGGAGGAGAAGAATAGAGACATGATGAAACATAATTAAGGAAATATAAAGGAAAAGAAGATTGCGTGGCTAATAGAGATAGATGAAGAGGAAGGCATCTCAGGAGCAAGATAGGAGACGCTAGCTTTGCTATTTGACAGATGAGGGGATTGTCCTTGTACATTAATTTTGTGGAGAACTTTATGAGGATGATAGTAGGAAATGCTTCAAGTTCTTCTTAAAAGCAGCAGGAGATCGAATTTTGCGCAAGGTAAGGGGCAGTTTGTTCCAGAGGCGGACAGCGGCAACTGAGAAGGAGTTTGCAAAAGTTTTTGTTTTGTGAGTGGGCACAGTTAGGATACCAAATAAGAGTGACCTCGTGTTTCGATTATGATGACATGACAGGTTTTTAATGTCTGAAGCAAGGTACTGGGGTGCTTGCGCGACGAGGAGTCGGTGGAGTAGACATAGAGTGTGGTAGTCACGCAATTTGTCCGGCCGCAGCCACTCTAGCTCGGAGTATGAAGCACTAACATGATCATATCGGCGAATGTTGCAGGTGTAACGCACACAGGCATTCATGGTTAGCTCTAGCCGTCTTCTGTTTTCACTACTCATGCCTTGTTGAATCACATCACAATAGTGGAGGTTCGGTAGAACGAGTGCTTGCACGAGCTGGCGTTTCAAGTCCTGTGGAAATATGTTCCGAAACTTTTTGAGAGCATAGAGACAAGCAGACGTCTTTCGGCACACTGCGACTGTATTCTCCGCCCAGTTGAGATGCTCATCCAAAGTTACACCCAAGTTCTTCACGAATATATTTAGAAAAAAAAAAAACAAGAAATACAACCATAAAATAAAACGATATTGCAGTGCCTGTGTAATAACTGTGTAATAACTGTGCAAAATTCCAAAGGAACTTTGCATCGTAATTCAGAATAACACAGGTACTGCATTATCCTATTTATCCACCGACATCAGACAAGCGACTTTCAAGTAAAATGTCTCACATATACGGCAATATACATAATGAATGTACCAGTACAGGCTATAGGTGCATGTTGACGACTTATTGAAAGTCTGGGTTTGGCCGGAAGTCGTGCAAGTATAGCCGAACGGTAGTATCAGTGATTTACATTTTTATTTTTTTGATTACTCGTTTATGCCACCTTTGTTGTTGTAACACTTACTTGTAACACTAAGTTCCTAGAACTCTCATTTGTACACGTTTCCTAAATGTAATCATGTAAAAAAAATAATAAATACATTTAAAAAAACGCAGCTGACAAAATTTGTCTTCCTGACTAGCCGCTGGGGATAGTAGAGCACCACTTCAAGTTACTAAATAATTAATTACTTCATTCGCTGAAGGCCAATGAAGCTCTAAATTAAAAAAAAAAGTGGTAACGGTCGTACGTCGTAATCTTACAGTCGCCTGTTTGCGCCCAACTGTATTTTTTTAACCACATTTCAGTCTAAAGTAAAATAAAAAAAAAAAACAGTAAGGCGACCCCTCACGATAAGTGGAAAACAAAGGTTCGCGTCCAACTCTGGCACAAGTTTTCATTCTCGTCATTTCATTCTACAGCTGGTGGTTGTTCATATTCGCAATTGTGAGTACACTTTACGTACAAATACGACAAGTGTTTTTTTTAAGTAAGTACTGCTTTCAAATTAAAAAAAGACGTGCTAAGATATCTCAATAATTTTATTTTTACATGAAAGCCTGTACCTTAATCTATGCACTGACGCCATTACAATCCGATTCTTCCTTGTTTACGTTGTGCACTGAGTGTTTAACATGCCTTCGGTAATCGTGAGCCAGCCGGAATGGCCGAGCGGTTCTAGGCGCTACAGTCTGGAACCGAGCGACCGCTACTGTCGCAGGTTCGAATCCTGCCTCGGGCATGGATGTGTGTGATGTCCTTACGTTAGTTAGGTTTAAGTAGTTCTAAGTTATAGGGGACTGATGACCTCAGAAGTTCAGTCCCATAGTGCTCAGAGCCATTTGAACCATTTTGTAATCGTGAGTCCCGCCGACTGTGAAGTACGGGCTGTTATAAGATTTATTAGTGCTAAAGGCCTAAAAGCGATCGATATTCATCGTGAGATCTGTGCAGTTTGCGGAGAAAACATTATGAGTGATGGAATGGTAAGAAAGTGGGTGAGAGCATTTAAAGATGGCCGCACAAATGTGCATGATGAACAACGGAGTGAGCGTCCTTCGGTCGTTAATGAAAGTTTGGTGCAGGAAGTGGGCAATAGGGTGAGAGGAAACAGACGCTTTACGATTTCCTCCTTGCGGGATGACTTTTCTAATGTTCCTCGTTGTGTTTTGTATGGCATTGTGACCGAGCACTTGAATTACGAAAATTGTGCGTACGTTGGGTACCGAAAATGTTGACGGATGTGCACAAAACCAAACATTTCGACAGTACATTGAGTTTCCTTGAGCGGTACCACAACGACGGTGATAATTTCTTAAGCCAAATAGTTACGGGCGATGAAACATGGGTTGCCTACGTCACACCAGAATCAAAGCAACAGTCTATGGAAGTTGAGCAAGGGCATCGTTTTGCTGCAAGACAATGCCCGTCCGCATGTGGCGAATCAGACCAAAGATCTCAACACATCTTTTCGATGGGAAAGTCTAGATCATCCTCCGTTCAGCCAAGATCTTGCGCCCAGTGACTACCATCTGTTCCTGCACTTGAAGAAACACCTGGGCGGTCCGCGTCTTCAAGACGATGACGAATTCAAAACAGTGGTGATGCAGTGGTTAACAAGTCAGGCGACAGACTTTTACGAGGAGGGGATTCAAAAACTGGTACAAGGTTATGACAAGTGCCTCAATATTGACGGAAATTATGTAGAAAAGTAGATTAAGGTACAGCCTTCCATGTAAAAATAAAATTATTGAGATATCTTAGCACGTCTTTTTTTTAATTTCGAAACGGTACTTGCTTAAAAAACACGCCTCGTACAACGGTGAACGATGTTGTTATTTTCTGACATTTTTCGTTGTATTTATTCAAGAATACAAAATGAGTGCGTTTATGAAAGCTGCGTTTCAGTAGCTAAGTCGATAGAAATTGCACATCACACTATCTAGTCTGTGTTTCGGCTGTGACTAATAATGTCAAGTTTCACTTGTGTGTATGTGGGTACTTTTTAAAAAGCCAGCTTCGCTCTTCAAACTTTCTACAGTATGTGACAATGTCTTACTCGTCTTATTCTCCTCTAAGAGACAGTTGTGGATATAATTCTGAAATGCATGCTAAACACCTAACCAGTAGATCAGTATTCTGGAGCAGACAGCTCCTTGCATCACGCCGGCGAAACATCCTCATACGTTCCTCAGCAAGGTCACACTAGTCAGCTTCCTGGTAACTCATACGCTGCAACTTGCGTACCACTTGTAGATGTGCACATCACTTGGATAGTAACTCCCATTTCCTTATAATTTCAACATTAATCACTTCTTTTCATGTACTCCGTGCTGTTCCTCTCCCAATGTTTCTGTTCGCAGACTGCCGCCGTGAGGAACTCTATTAGTCTTCTCGGTTTCGAACGTCATTCCATTTTCTTACGTGATGTAGAAATTTTCGACGTACCGTATCGGATGCATTTTGTCTCACCTGGATAGACGTTTTTACATTTATAACTTACTTCTTAGCTATACGAATACGGTAGTAATTATACGTCTGCTTTCAGTACTGTAGGTAAGCTAGACACAAGTACACTATGTGATCAAAAGTATCCGGGAACCTGACTGAAAATAACTTACAACTTCGTGGCGTGCTCCATCGGTAATGCTGGAATTAAATATGGCGTTGGTCCACCCTTAGCCTTGATGACAGCTTCCGCTCTCGCAGGCGTATTTCGGTCAGGTGCTGGAAGGTTTCTTGGGGAACGGTAGCCCATTCTTCACGGGATGCTGCACTGAAGGGAGGTATCAATGTCGGTTGACGAGGCGTGGCACGAACACCCAAAGGTGTTCTATAGGACTCAGGTCAGGACTCTGTGCAGTCCAGTCCATTACAGGGATGTTATTGTCATGTAACCACTCAGCCACAAGCCATGCATTATGTACAGGTGCTGGATCGTGTTGAAAGATACAGTCGCAATCCCCGAATTGTTCCTTATCAGTGGGAAGCAAGAATGTGCTTAAAACATCAATGAAGGCCTGTGCTGTGATAGTGCCACGCAAAACGACAAAGGGTGCAAGCCCCCTCCATGAAAAACACGACCACACCATAACACCAGCGCCTCCGAATTTTACTGTTGGCACTACACACGCTGGCAGATGACGTTCACCGGGCATTCGTCATACCCACACCCTGCCATTGGGTCGCCACATTGTGTACCGTGATTCGTCACTCCACACAACGTCTTTCCACTGTTCAATCGTCCAATGTTTATGCTCCCTACACCAAACGAGGCATCGTTTGGCATTTACCGCCGTGATGTGTGGCTTATGAGCAGCCGCTCGACCATGAAATCCAAGTTTTCTCACCTCCCGCCTAACTGTCATAGTAGTTGCAGTGGATCCTGACGCAGTCTGGAATTCCAGTGTGATGGTCTGGATAGATGTCTGCATATTACACATTATGACCCTCTTCAACTATCGGCGGTCTGTGTCAGGCAACACACGAGGTCGGCCTGTACACTTTTGTGCTGTACGTGTCCCTTCACGTTTCCAGTTCACTAACATATCGGAAACAGTGGACCTAGGGATGTTTAGGGGTGGAAATCTCGCGTACAGACGTATGACACAAGTGTCACACAGTCACCTGACCACGATCGAAGTCCGTGAGTTCCGCGGAGCACCCCATTTTGCTCTCACACGATGTCTAGTGACTACTGAGGTCGCTGATATGGAGTACCTGGCTGCAGGTGGCAGCACAATGCACCTAATATGAGAAACGTATGTTTTTTGGGGTGTCCAGATACTTTTGATCACGAAGCGTATGTAGATAAAAACCTCGCTATGGGGATGCGGTGGATGTTGTTACGAAACGAAACTATCCTCTGTGTGCCGTGCCGCACAGCAGACACACTACAGCCTGCTTATAGAAGGTGACAACATCGGTAGGTACAGCTAAAACCCAAAAGCCGCCACCGTATAGCAACCAAAAAATGAGTAACTCAGAGTCATGCGAACTAAATTTTTATTATTATAAACAAGCTCCGTTTACAAACACTTCACAGAATCACGCGTAAAAATCGTAATCTATTCCAACGAGATGCTTAAATTAACAACCAAGCTAATCTCTTAACAAAGTTAAAGGGCTGTCTGGCTGTCAAGAATCGTAAATGCCATCCTGTTCTAATCCCTTCCTTTAAAATTAACTACTCCACGTACTGATGGTTGCAGGAAAGGAACAACGTCAAAGGAACACAGAAATGTATGTAAAATGTTTCATCAAAGTTGCGCATCACTCAAACCTGACGTCTTAAACCTTTGCGCCTGTCGAGATCCCAGTAAAAAGTGTAGTTTGGGACCCTCGGCTCCAGACACGCTCACACAATCAATGGTTGCGCTAGGCAATCGGGAGCCGGCACCTCCCTCCACCTTACCCAAGGCTCTGTTATTACTTTTTGTATCAACTGGAGGCTGTACAGGAGAAAAAAGTCTCCCCGAAAGACATGCAGAAACATAACCCCTCTTTACCTACCTGTAATGAAGCTAACTACCTTATTTAGATTAGATTACATTAGTACTTGTTCCATAGATCATGAATACGACACTTCGTAATGATGTGGAACGTTTCAGGTTATTACATTACAAGATATTACATTACACAAAATATTACATGACACTTAATATTTTTAATTCTTTTTCTTTTTTTTTTTTGGTGGGAGTTGGGGAAATCACCCACTTACTAATCCAAAAATTCATCTAATGAGTAGAAGGCGTTGCCATTAAGATTTTTTTTTAATTTCCTTTTAAATGCTATATGGCTATCTGTCAGACTTTCGATGCTATTAGATAAGTGACCCAAGACTTTTGTGGCAGAATAATTTACCCCCTTCTACGCCAAAGTTAGGTTTAATATAGAGTAGTGAAGATCATCCTTTCTACCAGTGTTGTAGCCATGTATACTGTTATTACTTTTGAATTCGTTCGGATTGTTAATAACAAATTTCATAAGTGAATATATATATATATATATTATTGGTGTTTTGCCCTTAAAGAGCGCATTTGGACTAAACTACTTGGCCAGTTCCTTTTGCTGCCCAAACTTCCCTCATTCGCTCGCTGTGTTTCTGTTTCCGGTCCTCTGTCCATGCTTCTTGTCGGCTTTGTGTCTTCGGCTTCATCTTGATTGCCTTTTTGGTTGCCCATATTTCTTTCATCTTCTGGCTGTGATATATATATATATATATATATATATATATATATATATATATTGTGAGGCTACAGTGAAGATATCTAGCTCTTTAAATAAGTGTCTGCAGGATGATCTTGGATGAGCTCCAGCAATTACTCTGATTACACGCTTTTGTGCAATGAACACTCTTTTACTGAGTTATGAGTTACCCCAGAATATGATGCCATACGAAAGCAGAGAATGAAAATAGGCGTGGTAAGCTAATTTACTGAGATGTATATCACCAAAATTTGCAATGACTCTAATATCATAAGTAGCTGAACTCAAACGTTTCAGCAGATCTTCAATGTGTTTTTTCCAGTTCAACCCCTCGTCAATGCATACACCTAGAAATTTTGAATATTCTACCTTAGCTACCGATTTCTGATCGAAGTCTATATTTATTAATGGTGTCATTCCATTTACTGTGTGGAACTGTATGTACTGTGTTTTGTCAAAGTTTAATGAGTGCCCATTTGCAGAGAACCACTTCTGAAAAACATCGTTTACAATTTCATCAGTTAATTCTTATCTGTTGGGTGTGATAGCTATACTTGTATCATCGGCAAAAAGTACCAGCTTTGCGTCTTCGTGAATATAGAATGGCAAGTCATTAATATATATTAAGAACAGCAGAAGACCCAAGACCGAACCTTGCGGCACCCCGTTCTTGCTTGTTCCCAGTTTGAGAAATCACCAGTTTTTTGCATATTATGTGAACTGCTTATTTCAACTTTCTGCACTCTTCCAGTTAGGTATGATTTAAACCATTTGAGTGCTGTCCATTCATACCACAGTTCTTGAGCTTATCTAGAAGTATTCCATAATTTACACAATCAAAAGCCTTTGAGAGATCACAAAAAATCCCAACGGGTGACTTCCGGTTACTCAGAGCATTTAATATTTCATTAGTTCATTCAAGAACACCGACAAATCAAGTGATTTCTCCATTTTGTTTCAGGTGGTCAATAGCTTTCGTTTTGCAGCAAGGCAGCGTGGTCCGTCGCTATCCGTTGCGTCCGTCTCTGCGCGCCTCGGGCTCCTCTTAGCCGGAGGCATTTGTGTCCCATTGTATCTTTTGAGTCCAGCACCTGGCTTCACAAGCGGCTGTGGCGAATTTTCCTCCAAAGACATGAACTGGCCGTTTCTCTTCACTAAAAGGTCTTGTTACCTTATAATGTCAGTCTCTTCATTTGGTAAAATATTCAAGTATTTCTCATTTTCAGATGCTTCACCTAGCCGAACCAAATCCTGAAACTCTCTTTCTGGTATTTTTACATCTGGTATAATATAAGGAACTTCGTAATTCTAGATGTTTTTGTGTTAAAAAGTTCACATACCCTTTCTAACAATATGACCACCTTGAAATGGAAATGATAGCCTCCCGTCCAAGGAAATAATTTGGGCACTACTCATAAAGCTTTTTCATGCATGTTTTTAGCTTCAGTGATATTTGTTTCTTATTTCTGTGAAACAACAGAGAGCTGGACCTGTCCATCAAATCATTAGTTCTCAAGCGAGTCAATGCAACTCAGTCTTACTTTTACTCATTTTCAGATCGGAAGACTAATGCGTACTCACGCAGTCCAGTTGGTTCTGCTAACGATTGACGCTGCAAACGAACCCGAGCGAAATAGGTACACACACAGTTTCGTAGGCTTTCAATAAACACACACCGAGCGAGGTGGTTATCACACTGGACTCGCACTCGGGAGGACGACGGTTCAATCCCGCGTCCGGCCATCTTGATTTAGGTTTTCCATGATTTCCCTAAAGAGCTCCAGGCAAATGCCGGGATGGTTCCTTTGAAAGGGCATGGCTGACTTCCTTCCCCGTCCTTCCCTAATCCGATGACACTGATAACCTCGCTGTCTGGTCTCCTCCCCCAAACAACCCAATCCAATAATCACAGAGTTAGAATACACTACACTGATAACATCACCATGGCTGCGAAGCATGCTAAATAATTCTTCGTCAGCTATTCTTCTGGTTATAACTAAGCAGCATGATCTAATATTGTAGCAGACAATGAGTAAAATAATGACTAAATGGCATGCGACAGTACGCTCCAGTACTTTACCTGTCGTCAGATCTGTCACAGGTAGCCGCCTATCGTGTTTTATAGAGTTTATCAGCTGGTTATGAGCTTCGTTGTTAGTCTTCACATTTTTCTTTTCAATAAATTGATTGTACCACATTGTACCACTTTCAGGCCTTTACGCGTATCATTACGCGGTTGGCGTTGTTATTTCGGTTTTTTGCAATATTAGTGCTAAATGAGGTCCGGATGCCCTTATTCATGCCTGCACTCCTCACGGGACGGAATCTATGTACCGCATCGATGAGTCTAGTGTAGATCTCATGTTCAAGTGTGGTAACGTTTTCTGTTTGCGCAAAGTGTAACTCAGGCGGAGAGGACGGCATTTATCTAACTGTATGTGGAAAATTGTGTAAAGCTACATCCAGCCTTGTCGACTCACCATCCCTCGTAGTTGATTTTCAGATTTTGATTCGTTGTTGAAGTATATGTCCAACACGCTACTAGCAAACAGTATAGTATCATCTGCATCACGAAAAAGGTTCGGATGTGTTCCATTAAGACGTATCAGCTCTTCATTATCCCAGTTTAAGGACATGTAAATTTCCCTATGACTGATGAGAATAGTTTTGGCGATAATATACACTGAAGGGCCAAAGAAACTGGTATAGTCATGCGTATTCAAATACAGAAATATATAAACTGACAGAATACGGCGCTGCGGTCGGCAACACCTATATAAAACAAGTGTTTAGCGCAGTGGTTAGATCGGTTATTTCTGTTACAATGGCAGGTTACCAAGATTTAAAGATTTAAGTAAGTTTGAACGTGTCGTTAAAGTCGGCGCACGAGTGATGGGACACAGCATTTCCGAGGTAGCGATGAAGTGGAGATTTTCCCGCATGACTATTTCAAGAGTGTACCGTGACTATCAGGAATTTGGTAAAATAACAAATCTCTGACATCGCTGCGGCCGGAAAAAGATCCTGCAAGAACAGGACCACGACGACTGAAGAGAATCGTACAACATGACAGAAGTGCAACCCATCCGCAAATTGGTGCAGATTTCAATGCTGGGCCATCAAGCCGGCCGCGGTGGCCGAGCGGTTCTAGGCACTTCAGTCCGGAACCGCGCGACTGCTACGTCGCAGGTTCGAATCCTGCGTCGGTCATGGATGTGTGTGATGTCGTTAGGTTAGTTAGGTTTAAGTAGTTCTAAACTATAGGGGACTGATTACCTCAGATGTTAAGTCCCAGCCATTTGAACCATTTTGGGCTATCGACAAGTGTCAGCGTGCGAACTATTCGACGAAACATCATCGATATGGGCTTTCGGAGCCTTGATGACTGCACGACACAAAGCTTTACGCCTCTCCTGGGCCCTGGACTGTTGGTGACTGGAAACATGTTGCCTGGTCGGACGAGTCTCGTTTCAGATTGTATCGATCGGATGGATGTGTACGGTTATGAAGATTACCTCATGAATCTATGGACACTACGTGTCAGCTATGGTGGGGGCTCTGCAATTGTGTAGGGTGCGTGCAGTTGGAGTGATATGGGACCCCTAATACGTCTGGATACGACTCTGACAGGTACACGTACGTAAGCATCCTGTCTGATGACCTGCATCCATCATGTCGATTGTGTGTTCCGACGAACTTGGGCACTTCCAGCAGGACAATGTTACACCCCACCCGTCCAGAATTGCTACAGAGTGGCTCCAGGAACACTCTCCTGAGTTTAAACACTTCCACTGGCCACCAAACTCACCAGACATGAACATTATTGAGCATATCTGGGTTGCCTTGCAACGTGCTGTTCAGAAGAGATCTACACGCCCTCGTACTCTTACGGATTTATGGACAATCGTACTCGATTCATGGTGTCAGTTCCCTCCAACACTACTTATGACATTAATCGAGGCCATGCCACGTCGGGTTGCGACACTTTTGCGTGCTCACGGGGCACTGCACTATGTTTTCCAGGTGTACCAGTTTCTTTGGCTCTTCATTGTATATTTTCATCGAGTGACTCTTCTTTTAGCTGTACATTTCTCGCTACCCACATGAAGCCCAGTTTATTTTGTAGCACTGATGTACGCACTGATCAGCCAAAACTTAATGACTACTACCCACCGCGAGACTGAACGTCGGCCTGCTGTCGCTGAGGACATTTGGTGCGGCCCAGCAAAACTGCATAAGCGGAGCAGAGACGAATAGGGAATCATTCTATCGACGACACAGGATGCAAATGGGAACATCGACTGAATAAACTATATTGACAAATTATGGTTCAGGGACAGGGAATGAGCATCTCGGAAATGGCGAAGCAGGTCGATTGTTCAAGTGTTAATGTCGAAAGAATCTTTGGGAAATAGTTGAAGGAGGGTGAAACCACGTGTAGGCGACAAGGTGAGAGGGGTCCTCTCCTCATAACAGAAAAAGGAGGCCGGAAGCTTGCCCACTGTGCAAAGCACGGTAAGCGGCGACCTGTGGCAGATCTGCCGATAGACTGCAAAGCCGGTGCTGGCATAATTGTTTAGGAGCACATCGTTCAATGCACACGATTCGACATGGGGGTCCGCAACAGACGACCTTTACGTGTTCCATGTTGACCAAACGACATCGTCAGTTAGGAATGCACTGGGCACACGATGATCGACACCGGACATTGGATCAATGGAAACGTATCGGTTATCGGATTAATCACTTTCTTCTTACAATAAGTCGATGGTTTTGTCCGGATAAGTAAGCACACTGATGAACGGCTGCTCGAAACGCGCCTCTCCAAGGACGCTCACTACTGTAGGCAGTATTATGCTTCAAGGGAGATTCATTTTGTCTTCCATGGACCTTGTGATATCACTCGATGCCACCATGACAGCAATGGACTACTTGACTATTACTGATGACCACCTGCGTCCCTTCATGCTTGATATCTTCCCACATAACGAGTACATCCTCCAGCAGGATAACTTTCTGTGTCACAAGACCGGAACTGTTCAACAGTAGTATGAGGAGCACGATAGTCAACTCGTGTTGATGCCTTTGCACAAAATTTGCCTGAATCGAACCGGATGTAACATGTCTGTCAGGTTGTCGGGCTCCAGTTCCGTTCCCACAAACTACCAGCCCATATTTCATGGGAACTGCACTATCTGTGCTTAGATACTGAAAGATGGCAAGTCGTGAGGGCCTGCGTATATTTAAATTTTATTACTGTTGTGACGTTTAATGATATGGGGTAACAGTGATTGCGTACTCCATGCCTCAGCGTATAGTTGCACTGGGAAATTAGAGATGACAGGTCTTGCCTTTTGTTAACTCAGATTTTGTGTTCTGTTTGTGCTGGCGGCAAGTGCAAAGAAACGTGCTACACTGAGTCCTACTCGAGGGAAGCCTTAATGCGTCGAAATCTGGGAAGACGGAAGCAGCTAGCCACAGGCAGAACGGCGGAAAGCACATGGGAGCCGATAGCTGCTTTCAAGTTAGCTGTAGTTTGTGGAAAGGATGGGGGAGACGCCAGGGGGAGTTGTGGAAGCAACCAGGAGTGGCCTGCTGCTAACGTAGCCCTGATACTGGTCACAGGGCTTATACGACTTGACTTTCAGGACCTCTGGTTCGATGGACCGGGGTCCTTGAAATTGTTCCAAGTCAGGAGATTTTTTTTTATTTTTTTTTTATTTTGGATCTTCAGGTATGTACAGGGCAGATGGCTGAGAACCTTTCACTTTGAGAGAAGATTATTCGATAACATAGTAAAATGTTCTCCTTTGAATCTGAGATAGTCCTAAGCTGCTGAGTGTCTGATAGTCTGTCGCTGACGTAACCGTTGTGTTGTTTGGAAAATTGGGTTCCCACATCAAATGATTTACCTCGGACGCTAAGGAATAAGCGCCATGTTCGGGAACCACACGGTGGTGTCAGCAAGTTTTGGCAACAAGCCTTTCTGTTGTGGGAGTGTATTTTGCCTGTCTCTTGGGGAGAAATGGTGTAGAGGAATGTTGCTGCACGCAGTTGGTAGGATGAGTTTCAGAGGCACTTCATCCATGGAGCAACAGTTTTTGGAACTGGGATTTTAGAGGGAGATCGAGGGAGAATTCTTTTCGGAGCACCGGAGAGGAGAGTTCGTTCGGGGATGATGTAATGTACGCGTCGGGGTTCGTTTGGGGACGGTGTGGTGTATATATAAGACTTTGTTCTGGAACTCCCTGGAGTGGAGTTCGTTCGGAGACAGCGTCCTTCACACAACGCAGCTCTTGGTCTGCCGACGGCCATCAAGGCGGAGTCCGACGTTCGAACCTGAGCACGGGTATCCTAGGTGCAGACTTGCAGATTCTTAGCAGCGTTGAGCACGGTGTACACCCACGATGGGCAGCTGTCTACAGTTGGCAAGGATTTTTTTTGTGTTATTATACACCTTTAGTGACATGTTCTTTCAACTTCCGGCAGTAGTTATTCCATTAATGCAAGTTGTACGGCTTTCGCAACTGTCACATCAGATGGTCAGTGAGATAACCTTACCGTTGTTACACAAGGAAAGAGGCGCTGCAAAGAGAATCCCATCACTTCATGCAACATCGCCTGCCGAGCGTTACTATTGATGTAATTGTGATCTACATGTGTTTTGTAGGATATGTTTCCTGTATTGTTTACTCTGAACATCATATATCATGCACGATTATGTTGTAACAAATTAGTCATTTCAATGAATAGTCTTTCTTATTTCAGTGGAGAATATACCCTGTTCATTTACTAACTTTGATTTCTTTTTGTGAGACAGCACGTGTTAGTTACTGTTTTGTCACAAATAGCCTACTTAGGTTTCTCTACCACGGCCAGAAAACACTAATAAGCGTTCAGATTGTCTGCTGCGCACAGATTTCAGTAATGTTCCTATAGGGTGGTTCTGTGTCATTCCAGGGCAAAAATTAATCTCAGGTAATTCCCACATTTCCAAATCCACTGTCATCTTCTAATATTTGGTGCCACATACTTCCTAAAATCTACCAAGGACTTGGAGAACCTCTGCTGAGTCGATTCACTGGTTTATTGCTTTCCAAAGATAGATCAACGCGCTATTAAACAGGTATGTATAAAATTTTGGCTCACCGGTGTAGACCGATGTATCGGTTTGCCTACCAGCATTAGAGTGGAAAGGTCGTGTATTATACTGCGAGAAACTCCAAAGCTGCAAGGATGCTCGACGCAGTCTGATTCTCTCACAGGAAAGTACGTGGAATGCGGGGGGAACGAATAGTGGACAGAATAGCAAGTGCTCGTATTGAGCAATGCAGTGTACCCAAGGCAGTCGACACGAGTAGCATAGCCAGTGAACGCTAACGAGGAACTCTACTAAATATGAAGGGTTTCACAACGATCTCAAGTAGGCTGGGTTCAGGGAAGGACAACTGCTCTCGCAATGCATGTTAATGGTTACTTCGTCGGCAATCGTCTTTAGCTTCGACGTTAGTGAATCTAGCTGGAGCGAATGCCAACATCGTTCTTGAGGTATGAATTTGTTGCCGATTCGATATCAAATGTTAAATCAGACTGTTATGGAGTACGTGCATTTTTGAGAAACTATCGCGTGAATGATTAGCGCTTCGGAAGACGGGGAACGCGTGTGCTGCTGACAGAGGAAGGTTGGGGCTGGATCATATGTAGTCATAGAGCAATATTTCACTCAGTACCTCTAAAATACAGGCCTAGTGTCTGTAACATCACGCCTTCTGAGGGCAAGGGTAAGCAACAAATTTATATTGAACACAGAGAAAACAAATGCCATGAATTTAAATCTGAAGAGAGAAAACAAGACTGCTAAATTAAACTTAGATGGTTCACTGCGTAACAAACTCAAAACATCTAGAAATGAATATTTATTCTGGGTTGAATTCATGTGAACGGTCAAAGTTGGTTGCAAACAGAACATCATCAGCATGTTATGCCCTTAGGATCCTGACATCAGCGTGTAACAGCCAGTGTCTCAGTTACGTATTATTCATATGTACATTTAATTCTTCGGTAACGAATTACTTTCTGGGAAAAAAAATGCACACAATATGAACACACTTTTCAAACTACAGAAAAGGATCGTAAGAATAATAATCAAAAGCAGTAATCTGGCTAATTTTAAGGCTTTGTTCAAAGCACTGGAGAACTGAACTACACCACATGAGTACATTAGCCAACCCATTACACACATTACAAATAACAGTTATATTCGCTGTACAAGCAACTCTACCCGTTATCATTGAACAAGACATATACCGAACTTACAATTATCATGAAAGCATAAACACAAAATTCAAAACAGAATTTTCTGCCAGGGAATACAATTGTATAATAATTCGCTCAATGACAGTAAAGAGATTAATGAAACAAAATTATTTACAGCAACGTTTAAAAGTAACTCTTAACCAGTACATCTGTGCACAAAGGATTACTTAAGTAACACACACCAGAGGTTTAGTAAAAGAAAAAACAGCATAAGTAAAATATAATATTGATAATCAAAATATCCACAGGTGTACTGCCGGTCTACAGTGTCCAACGGGCACAATATTTCGGCGATCGTACATGTCGCCATCATCAGGTGAACTGACGGACTGAGTTCCTGTGAACGTGCCGGTACGGAGATCCGTACGCTATGGCTGTTCAGGGGGAACTGGGTTCGGTCGCGGCGGCGGCCGATTTAAATACCCTCCGCCCGCGGCGCACTCCCTCCGCCGTCCGCGACCCCCGCGACGGTCACGCGGTGGAACATACATAGCGTACGGATCTCCGTACCGGCACGTTCACAGGAGCTCAGTCCGTCAGTTCACCTGATGATGGCGACATGCATGATCGCTGAAATATTGTGCCCGTTGGACACTGTAGACCGGCAGTACACCTGTGGATATTTTGATTATCAAATACGCTGGGAGAAACTCAAGAATCATATAATATTGATAATAAACCATTTATTATGTCACAAGATTTCCACACAATGTTTTTATTTTTTCTGGAAAACTCTAGTCTCGAAGCTCAGCAAAGTATAATACAAACTCCTGATCCCCTTTCTGAGTTCAAAATTTAACTTATTATAGTGAGGTGCCGATTTAAGTTTTATGGCAGCAAATATGAAGTTGTCGTATGCATATGAGAATCAAAAACCGTTGCTATGGTCTCTGATGTCAGCCGTGTAGTCTTAAGTTCTTAAATAATGTGAGAGTAATCTGTGTAAAGTGTGCGATATCTGATAGTGAGAAATGCAAATCACTATGGGCAAACTGAAGGGGGCTGCACTGTTTCGAACAGATCTGTCTAATTTTCAGGAGGATGGAGTTCCGGTTTGCCTGCCTCAATCCTTGTCAAACTAGGCGTGCCCGTGTGTATACATGGATTATATTTTTGACTGTTCTTAAAATGCAGTACCGTAACACGTCCAGTATCGTTCTAAAAGTGATCTTCAGGTGAATAAAAAGCATCATTACTGTTACTGGTGAAGAGTTTAACAGGAGTTGACAGGTTTTCTGTTATAGGTAGTTGATGACGATGATAGTAAAAGAAATAAACAGAAGTGTGAAAGTTAATAAAACTACCACGGCTGTTACTTTAGGTGCGTTTTGTTGTGTCTAGACAAGACAGCCTAGACACAATGAGAGGAAGCCAAAAGGCACGCGCTTAAACTCACGCAGGCTGGCGTGAGGTCTGAAACAGGATACGTAATGAATGCTATAAAGAAAAGTACGTAGCTTCTGGAATACTTAACTTTAATCCATAATGGTAGAACATCTATCGTTACGGTACATGCTTCATAATATTAATTATCAATTGAATACGGCGCCATCCTAGGTCGTGGCAAATGTAGCTGAAGTCTATGCTAACTATCGTCTCGGCAAATGAGAGCGTATTTGTCAGTGAACCTTTCCTTGCAAAGTCGGCTGTACAACTGAGGCGAGTGCCAGGTCGTCTCTCTAGACCTGCCGTGTGGTGGCACTCGGTCTGCTATCACTGACAGTGGCGACACGCGGGTCGGACGTATACTACTGGACCGCGTCCGATTTAAAAGCTACCACCTAGCAAGTGTGGTGTCTGGCGGTGACACCACATTCCTCCCCCGCAACTCGGCGTACGGTTGTATTATAAGGCTTCCGCCCGCCGTGGGGAGGACCCCATGTTGACGTATGCGACGAGGTGGGGAGCCTAACAACAGGCGAGGCTGTGCCACCCGCACCCGGCCATTCGGTCCGAGGGGAGCTGAAACGCCTGAAAACCTAGTCCAGGGTGCACGCCAACATGCGGTGTATGCGCCCGTAAAGAGACAGGAGGGGCCGAAGATTCGACCTCCATCTGGTCGGGGTACCCGACGGGCGAAGACGACATCTGGTCCGGAGCGGGCAAGAGGTCCATGTCGGAGGACAGCTGGTCACGGGAAGTGATCGGCGGCGCGTGACCCAGGGAGGCGCTTGGCGGCTGCAGCGAAGCGTCCACTGCGGGCGGCGCCGACAGGAGAACAGGCGGCGGCGGCGGCGAGTCGCCATGTGTCAAAATGGAAGGCAGCGTCGGTAACACCTGGGGATGAGGCGAGCCAGTAGATGGGTCCCCAGGGCGCTGACCGGACGGCACCGTCGCTGAAAGCAGACGGGGAGCGGCAGAACCCGTGCGACGACAGAGGCGCAGCTGATTGAGATGCCGACGCACCTCACCAGTGGCCCCCAAAACCAGATACATAGCGCGGCCGAGGCAGCGAAGAATGCGTCCTGCGAGCCAACGCTGTGAACCTCGATAGTTGCGGTAGTATACAACGTCGCCCGGAGCAAAGGCAGGCGTCTGCCGCGGCACAGGAACCTGATGCGGCGGATGCAGCAAAGACATCAAGGTTCGATGAGGACGACCGTGGAGCAACTCAGCCGGCGAGCGACCATCTCGGGGCTGAGAGCGATACGAAGACAAAATGAGCAACAACGCGTCCTCCCGAGAATGCGACTCTTTCAACTTCAATATCTGTGACTTGAAAGTCCGGACCAATCGACCGTTTGACTGAGGCGAAAACGACGCGGATGTCACATGTTGAATACCATTGGCCTTACAGAATGACTGAAATTCTGCGGACATGAATTGTGCGCCATTGTCGGAAGCAATAGTCTGTGGAAGACCTTCAATGCAAAAAATAGCGGATAACGCTTGGATGGTGGCAGATGACGTCGTGGAAGACATCCTGACAACAAAAGGAAAATTACTGAAAGAATCTACCACAACCAGCCATCGAGCACTCCAGAATGGACCAGCAAAATCTATGTGTAAGCGTTGCCAAGGGGAAGTGGCTTTCGGCCATGCAAAGAATTTCCGCGGTGGTGCGGATTGTTGTTCGGCACACACCATGCAAGAAGAGCACATATTCGTAATCGCAGCATCGAGTCTGGACCAAGTACAATGCTGACGAGCAAGTTGTTTCGTTCTCACTATACCCCAATGTCCTTGGTGGAGAAGCCGTAAGACAGAGGACTGTAACGAACGTGGGACCACGACTCTGGACTGATCATTATCAGAACGCAACAGTAAAACACCACGTCGAACAAAAAGTCTCTCCTTGTGTGCAAAAAATCGGCGAACCAACGGATCCTCGAACCGTGACTTTGACAAGGGCCATTGAGTAGCAACAAAACGCAAAACGGTACCAAGGACAGCGTCTGCAGCTGTGGCCGTAGCTACACGACGAAAATCAATCGGAAACGATTCGACCATGTCATCGGTTTCCGCATCAATGAACATGCAACCAAGTTCGGAAGAATCGAATGCTCTATCCTCAGCAACAGGCAAATGGGCAACGCATCAGCGTTGCCGTGCTTAGCAGTGGACCGATACAAGATATCGTAGCGGTACTGCGAGAGGAAAATTGACCAGCGAATGAATTTCTGCGCTGTACGTGGTGGGACAGGCTTGTTCGGATGAAAAAGCGAAGTCAAAGGTTTGTGGTCTGTAATGATGGTAAAGTGACGACCATACAAGAAATCATGAAACTTTGTAACACCAAAGACGAGAGCCAAAGCTACTATCTCGATCTGTGAATAATTTCTTTGCGCAGACGAGAGCAATTTTGACGCAAAGGCAATAGGGCGATCATGCGATCCATCTTTGTGCGCAAGCACAGCACCGATCCCGAAATCCGATGCATCTACCATCAACAAAAGGGATTTCTGGGGATCGAATGGCGTAAGGCAAGTAGTGGAAAGCAACGCTGATTTCAACTCGCGAAAGGCGCGTTCGCATTCCGTCGTCCAGACGAACGGAACACCTTTACGGCGTAAGCGATGAAGCGGAACTGAAATGGAAGAGGCATGTGGAACAAATTTATTATAATAATTAATTTTTCCCAGCACACTCTGTAGCTGCTTCAAATTCTGCGGCGAAGGCAAGTCTTGTATGGCACGGAGGTGCTCTGGACTGGGATGTATGCCTTGGGCATTGATTACATGTCCCAAATATGGTAAGTCACGAGCAAAAAACACACATTTGTCCTTCCGCAAGCGAAGACCATTGTGTCGCAAGACCTGAAATAATGTTCTGAGATTGGCTAAATGTTCTTCTTCCATCTTTCCGGAGATCACAATATCGTCCAGACAGTTTGCTGCAGTAGGGACCGAGGCACAAACAGTTTGCAGATATTGCTGAAACAATGCAGGGGCGGATGCACACCCGAATGGCAGTCTTTTGAATCGGTACAAACCAAGATGCGTGTTAACCACCAAGACGCGCTGAGATTCGTCGTCCACAGGTATTTGCACGTACGCATCTGCTAGGTCCAACTTCGAAAAATATTTACCCGGGCACAGTTTGTCAAAAAGATCTTCCGGGTGGGGTAAAGGAAAAGTTGCAATCACTAGTTGTGGATTCACTGTAGCTTTGAAGTCCACACAAAGTCTCAATTTTCCGGAAGGTTTTGACAAAATTACTAAGGGTGATGCCCAGAGAGAAGCCTGCACACGTTCAATCACACCTTGCGATTCCAAATCGTGTAATGTTCTTGCGACCTCATCACGCAATGTGTGAGGAACATTGCGCGCTCTGAAAAATTTTGGTTGCGCGTTTACTTTCAGTTCCAAATGTGCTTTATAGTTCGTAGTGCAACCAAGGCCCGGTGCAAAAATGTCTGCAAATTCTTCACATAGACGAGAAACACTGGCTGAAGGCACAGTCGGGTTCACTGATAGGACCTGATTGACTATAAACAAGTTAAACAACTGAAATAAATCTAAACCAAACAAGTTCACAGCAGAAGAAGAACGAGGGACGTAAAAAGACACAAGTTTTGTTTGTCCCTTGTATGTTGCAAGAAGGCTGCACTGTCCTAACACTGGGATATGCTGCCCTGAATAACTAGTTAGCTTAACATTTGCGGCATGCAAGGGAGGTGTGCCCAGTTGTTTGTACATGTCTTTATTGATCAATGAAACTGCAGCTCCGGTATCGAGCTGGAATGGTATCACGTGGCCAAGAATGTCCAAGTCTACAAAAAGTTTATTGTCCTGCTGACGACAAGAGCGACTGTCTCGTGCAACGTGAACAGACACTGGTACAGAATCACTTGCTAATGGACGTGATTTCCGGCGACGTCGACGCACACTGTTTGTGTTACGAACACAATCACTGTTAGAGAGATTAGCACTGTGCGGAGTGGAATTAACTACATGAATTTCCATGGGCGAAGGTTCACGAGCCGGAGTATTCTTGATTCGATTCCAGCGCAAAGCAAAGGGCCTGGAATGGTTGTTAATGTCCTATCTGAGCTTTTTCTGGCAAACACTCTGAACATGTCCTTTTTGATTACAGAAAAAGCAAATAGCTTGGCGTGACGGGCAATTCTCACGCGAATGTCTGGTAGCACACTGTGGGCATGATTTTATCACTCCATTTGCGTGCTTGCGCGGCAAACGTAGCGGAGAGCTTGGCGGCAGCTGTGCGGACGAGCGCGAGGGCTGTTTACTGTTCCGTGCAGCTCGCCCGGCGGGCCGGTTAACGTGACACACGGCTGGCGAAGTTGCAAATGATTCCTGAGCAAAGTCAAGTGTGTCTTGCCTATCCAATATGTCTATCACTTGTTAAAGGGAGGGATTGACTAGTTTCAAAATTTGCTCCCGTACACGAACATCAGAAACGTTCTGTGCAATTGCATCAAGCACCATAGTATCTGAATAAGGGAGTCCACATTCACACTCAAAAGCACAATCCCTAGTAAGGCCTTGCAAAGTTGCAACCCACTCCCGATTAGTTTGACCGGCTGTACGTTTTGTACGAAAGAACGTATACCATTTTGCAACTACATTGACTGATTCCTTAAAATATGCATCTAATGCAGACAAAATTTCTTCGTAGGACAGAGTTGCTACGTCGCGGCGTGGAAATAATTTCACTATCACATGGTACGTCTGCACCCCTACACACGCCAATAAGTGAGGCTGCCGCTCGTTACCTTGAATTCTGTAGGCGGCGAGATGGAATCCAAATTGGCGTGACCACTCCGTCCAGCTTTCCATTGCCGCATCAAATTGACGAAAAGGTGGTGCAACTGCGTGTTGTGGCTGCGGTAGCGGTGGAGCGACGGCAGCCGCATCATTTTGCATTGCACGTTGACCCTGGACGAGCTGTCCAAGGGCATCCAATAACGCCTGCGTCTGCTGATTCTGCAAGCGATAAGATTCGGATAGTACATCTGGAAAGTGTGGCGAAGCCATGACAAGTAAATTAGAGCGATACAACCGTTAATACTTCGGCGCCAACAATGTTGTGTCTAGACAAGGCAGCCTAGACACAATGAGAGGAAGCCGAAAGGCACGCGCTTAAACTCACGTAGGCTGGCGTGAGGTCTGAAACAGGATACGTAACGAATGCTATAAAGAAAAGTACGTAGCTTCTGGAATACTTAACTTTAATCCATAATGGTAGAACATCTCTCGTTACGGTACATGCTTCATAATATTAATTATCAATTGAATACGGCGCCTTGCTAGGTCGTAGCAATGTAGCTGAAGGCTATGCTAACTATTGTCTCGGCAAATGAGAGCGTATTTGTCAGTGAACCTTTCCTTGCAAAGTCGGCTGTACAACTGGGGCGAGTGCCAGGACGTCTCTCTAGACCTGTCGTGTGGTGGCGCTCGGTCTGCTATCACTGACAGTGGCGACTGGCGGGTCCGACGTATACTACCGGACCGCGGCCGATTTAAAAGCTACCACCTAGCAGTGTGGTGTCTGGCGGTGACACCACACGTTTAATAAGCCACAACATGCTTTTCTATAAGAACAAATTTACATGACAAAGCAGCATAAAAGTGCCGCAGCCACGATTTAAAATGCTTCATAGCACGAACAAACGTGGAAAGGTACATCCTGGTCTTTGCCAAGTAGAGTGTTTCACTTAGATGACTTTGGTTGGTATAATCACAGGTAGTAGCACGTGATGGATATAGGAAAACATGCAGCGATACGCAAATTACCTACAGACAATACAAGACAGCACGTGGCAGGTACAGAACAACATGCAGCGCTATACGGACTGTATACAGACCATATAGCTCAGCACATGATGGATACAGAAGAACATGCTGCATTGATAAAATCATCTTCTGTGATCAGTCGAGTGTGGCGTCGTCTTGTGGCAACGTTTGAACTTCGCCTGAAGATGATGTGCACGAAACTCACTGAAACGTTGCGACAAGACGACGCCACCACTCGGCTGACCACCCGAGAAGATTTTATCGTTGGAATACGCCGAGATAAACGTATTCCACAGCATAATTATGCCTTCACTGGCCTAAATCTGTGGCGCGGTGCACGTTTTGCCTGGATACGTCGTATAAGGACACACTCATCGACCTAGTCTTGTAAGGTGGCCATAGTTTCGCACCTTACAAGCACTCATCTACATACTTTGCCGTGATCTAAAACCACAATTAAGGATCATTTGATAGGTTGTACATCGCAAATATGAACATTTAAAGAAGACTGACATTGTCACGTACGTCTTGTAAGTAATTGTTAACGCTTTCGCATGAAAGGTGACGGAGAGTCTTTATTATCAAAACTGCATAATGATTGATTGCTTAGTAGAGGTTGGAACGCCAGTGGAGATAAAACGGCAGGCGGAACTCAAGCCCTGGGTGGAAAAATGCCCGCACAGGTGTGCTGGTCCTGTTTGACACAAGAAGTGCCAAGACGAACAGTCTGAACTCCTGGGCGCAGAAACACAATAGAGCGGCAGCTGGCTGGTAGTGTAGCTAGGCCCAAAGGATTATACATCGGAAACTATGAAAATTTTGGACGCAGTTGAGAGGAACGAGGAACCGTCACCTCGGAAATCACGCAGGCTGGGTTATTTCCTCGGATTTTACTCAGAAGAGTACCATTGTATAAGTATAGGTATTTCCTAGCAAACTTCCCGCGCTGGACGACTAAAGACTAAAATATGGTTGGTCGGCGTCCGAAAGAACCTGTACAGAGGCAGAATATTCCGTGGTTTCGAGGATGATGAGTTTTTTTCTGAGTTACGAGAGTGGGGAGCCGAGTCTTCCTGGGGAGCCAGCAGTGGAGAGAAGAGGTCTTCCGTTTTGAGCGCCGGTGTCTGACGGTCGCTCTGTATCCGCTTTGTTGGTACAGACGGACTTGCTGTCTCATCTCAGGAGAGTTTATAGTTAGAACGGTTAGGCACTCTACTGTTGCGAACCTATACAGTTCTGGACTTCACCTCCGGGTTGGAAGGCGTCGTTGAGTACGCAGCGTTCAGTGATTGAGAGCACTTCTTTTTCCTATACTTACAATGAGACGTTATTTGAACTCCGTCCTTTTGGCTCGGAGTTCGTGTTTCTCGTCCGTAGAACACAGAGAGGAGAAGACAGTTTTAGAGTGTATTAGTCAGAGGAATGCCTTCTGCCGTGCTAGTGTTGTGGCTGGAGTCCTTCCATCGTCGCAGACGTGTACGAGAACCATCACTCCAACGAACCGGACCGCAGTACATACGGTGATATTGCTAATTTCTTCTGCTTATTAGGGGTATAAAGTTAAACAGCTGTGATCACGTTAGTATATTTCCACTGAGGTTCCACACCACCGTAGATCATCTTTGAAAGTAGTATCTTCTGGTGTTTGGTACGTAGATGATGCCAGTCATTTCGCGTTATTTATGTTAGATAGCGTGGCCATAAAAATAGGCAGAGTTGGGCAATTGATCAGCCATTTTAGTCACGAAATATAGACAATAGTAATGTAAGGGGTTGTTTCTTAATCTACAATAAATGTTTAATGAGAAAAAACGTTTATCATTTAATAGTAGTAGTTGCCTTTATCATTCATGTTGAGGTTGTAATTTGTGTGTTTAAGGCCATTAAGAGATACTAATATCTTCTTCAGGGGGTAGTCAGACAGGCTCAAATCATCATTTTTTCGTTGCGCACATGTATTTTTACACCCACCTGGAGTAGCATCTTGGATTGCAACAAGAAATGCGTTTCATTCGACAAGCGACACGTTTCTATTGATTCCAGGTGAAAACTCAGTGATGCTGTACCCACTGTAATCACAACTGACGATGTCGTCGGGTCAACAAACGGTCACATAGGGGTCGTGTGATGTTCTACAATGCTCTTTGAAGGGTGTGCTCCGAAACACTTGTGCCTGCTCCAGCATTGTGTTCTGTCGTCAGATCTGACACAGATCGCTGCGTGTCCTGGGTTACAAAGCGGGGGATCCTCCTATCTCTACGTTTTGCGATGAGACGCGGTCGTCCAAAGCCATGTGGCCGACTCGTTATTTCACCATCCTTCAGCCACTTTCCATAATTGCTCACGATAGTAGTACGCGAACAGGCGACCAGCCTCGCCGTTTCAGAGATTCTCGTTGCCAGCCGCAGCGCCACAACAATGTGCCCTTTGTCAAAACCGCTTATATCACTCGATTTCCGCATCTTCGTCCCATATTTTCGATATGATGACTGTCCATTCGTCTCCCCTCCGTTTGCGTTCTTTCATTACTGCGTCACGTGCCCGCAGCACCACTAGGATGCATTCAAGCTCGCGGTGGTTGGTGGTCATAGTGGTGTGGCTCATCAGCGTATAACATGCGGCACTTTGAAGACTATACAGGATAACAGTGTAATTTGACAGTGTAATGTGTAATGTGACAGCTTTGTCAGTGACGGCACTGTGTCGTCTGCTGTTGAGCAGTAAATATAGATGGCAAGAGCGGACTGAGAGGATGCTGCCGGGAATCTCCTACGGGGGGAGTGAGGGGGCAATGAGGACCCTCCTGGCTACATCATGCTAAGATGGTGAGATTCTGGCTCCATTCTAAGTTAAAATTCTCACAGAAAAAAATAAAACATTAAAATCGGAAGATAAAGACAGCCCCTAGAAAAATCACCATGTTTGTACCATTTTATCGATTAAGCTCCAATTGCTTGTAGAAATCATCTAACAACTATAACGACACATATTACCGCATTGCCTGTGAACACGATATACCAACTATTTGTGCACGAAATCCTCTAGCAAATGAACGTTTGCCATTAGGATAAATGAAACTACCAGTTGATTACTAGCAAAAGTCTCCGATTAATACTGATGTGTCCAAAAACAAAATTTTCCACAAACACACGAAACAGTTGGCCTGTGTGAAGATAATTGCACTAATATTTATTTTTCCGTGTTTATTTTAAGATAAATTTGCCCATTAATATTTATAAGAAAACATATGAGTAGCATAGTGCAGAAACAGCGGGAATGAATAAAGGAGCATGTTTGACTAGCAATGGGTGTTCCGATTAATATGTTGAAAATGGAACAAGAAACTGAATTACAGGGCAAAGTATAAATGCAATGAAACTTTTTAAGATATCATTTAATGCATATATTCTTGAAATGTGAAGCTAGTGAAATGTTTTGTACAGGAAAGATGGTCAAGAACACAGATGTTCATTTGAATAAGAGGGTGTCAAGTGATATAAATGAAGTCAGAGTATGCTAGACGGTCATTGGGGTTTAACCTGGTGGAAGTTGATACAGTAACGTCGATCGTGTAGCTAGAATGCCACACGTATTCTAATGTGTCTGAGTTAGCCATATTTCTGTAATTATTTGTTTTAGTTGTTTTATGTGTATCGGTGGTTGATTTAGAGATTTGTAAAATGTGAATCTGAGAACATTACGTTACAGAACTTTCTTAGTGAACCATTTATTACAGGGAGGTTTGAACACACTGTACAACGCTTTCAGCTTTCCTGCGACTGCTCTGCTAGAAACATATCTTCTGCGAATAAAACATCTGAAAAAATTCAAAAGTGTGGTAAGCCTTCATTAATATCCTGAGGCCTTCTTACCTTGAATCACTGTGATTCATTCTCTACCGCAGTATAAAGACAAATCGTTGTTTAATGTTTTTACCAAAAACCTCGAAAAGTACTTGACCGACTTACTTCAAATTTTTACACGAAACTCCAATAAACGTTCGGATCGATATAGACCTTTTACAAAAAATCTGGAAAAGTTCTTCACAGTTTTGCTTCACAATTTTACAGCATACTCTAATAAATGTTCGGACAGACAGAAGCTATATACACACAACAAAAAAAGTTTTGCATCACCCCGTTTCCCAGAACTCCTCAAGGTAGACGTTGACTGTGGATATTGTATCACAGACACAGTCCCTTTGACTGTTCAGAGACGTCATTAAACACGCCCAACAAAGATGTAAACAAACATGCATGAGCAGCGCCTATTAGACGGAGGGGGTCGAACAGCCGATCAGTTCCAGTCATTCCGCCAGGCAGGACGTACGCGGCTCGTGTTGTCTGTAGCTCACCCATGCCTAGACGGTCAGTACTTCGGTTCGATAGCGTCTGCATTGTTACTTTGTGCCAGGAAGGGCTCTCAACAAGGGAAGTGTCCAAGCGTCTCGGAGTGAACCAAAGCGATGTTGTTCGGACATTGAGGAGATACAGAGAGACAGGAACTGTCGATGACATGCCTCGCTCAGGCCGCCCAAGGTCTACTACTGCAGTGGATGACAGCTACCTACGGATTATGGCTCAGAGGTACCCTGACAGTGTAACACACTTTACTTTACATATACAGAAAATATTGTACCAATAAGCGAAAAGTTTAAAGCAAAAAAATATAAAAATTTAAATGAACCATAAACAAATTTTGTTATAGATAGAGAAGGAAATCTGCCGTGCCCTTTCAAAGGAACCATCCCAAAGTTTGCCTGGAGCGTTTTGGGGAAATAACGGAATAACTAAATCTGGATGGTCGGATGCGGGTTTGAACCGTCGTCCTTCCGAATGCGAATCAACCGTGCTTAGCACTGCGCCATCTCACTCGATTTATGATTTAGGTTTTTGGAAAGCTTCCGTTGGTTGTAAGGCAACTGCTAGAACTGGAAATTCTCTCCAAATGCTCCCCACAGGGATTCCCTCAAACCCGCTATCAGCTGGTCTGTGTTCAGTTGAGAAGACCCTGACTCTACAACGTTGTTAGAACCTGAACAGCATGTCGTTCCCTCAGGTGTACAGAGAGAAAGGTATACTCAAAAGCTAAAGAGTTTTGCAAACCACTCTCGAGAGTACTAAACACTCTGAGAGAACAGAAGTGTCGACTGTATCCCAGCTAACGCTTATGCTGTGCACCTGTCACCAGTAACATACACCGCTGCAACAATTAAATATTATAATTTTAATTTACGATCCGTGCACCACAGGAAAGGAAGTTACATTTGGGGCAGATCTTATAAAAATTATTTGAACCGCGGAGTTGAGACGTAATCTGGGACCACTACTTTAAATGGCGTCAACAACATTTGTAAAATAATAATAGCGTTATGTTATATACGTTACACTGTGTATTGTACTCCGAGACTCGTACCATAAAAGCTGAGTATGCGATGTTATTAAACAGAATATTTAATCTTTACAATGCCAGATCGTCTCGTAATCAGTTCAGTCAGTCTTACGGAATTTCAGTCTGGCTGGCACCCCGATAGTCGTCAATAATGCACTGTGCAGATTCGATCCGAGTCCGGTGCATCACCTCGTGCCGGAAGCGACGCTTTAACAATTATGGTTGTCTTTTTTTTCCATCCTCCACTATAGCCCATCTTTATGCTCACCATCTCCTTCGTCGGCGTCGGCTTCTTCTGCCATTACAATAACTCTTTCTCCCTACTTTTGTCCCATAACGAAATTCCTTCTTCATCATATTACCTTCCGTTAGGTAGAATGCAGTGGATTCCTTCTTATTGACTGAAAGAATAAATAAATACATAAATAAATAAAAGAATACGTAGAAAGGAAAAGGGATGATCTCTTCAATGTTGAAACAAGTATTATTCAATAAGGAAGTTATTGCAAAATAATTTTCAAGTTTCTTTGATAAGAGGGCTTTATAATTCTTAAATCCTCTCATTCTCAGCCTCTCTATTCTCAGGTGATTAAGAAAACTCTCAAATTCTTTGTCACTTTCACTTATGATGTACTGGACGAAATTTGTCATCAGTATAGCAGTTTCTTTTGTTGGCAGACAGTGTATGTTCTCTGTTTTAAGAACTTCAGTTATCTCTACATCTGGTTTAAAAACATCAATTATCTTTATATGTCTCTGGTCTGTTATACTCATTACTGCAAGTTTAAAATTTTGTCCTCAAACGTATCTACTCGTATTTGATGCACATAAATCTGTGCTCCAGACTCTCTTTTTCCTTCACAATATGAACATTTGACAGTTTCACAAAATTTAACTTCATTAACCTTCTTATTTGTTGCTATTATTTCATTTGCTACCCGATACCATGTTGACTGCACTTGAAGAGTTAAGTGTTTGTTGAATATGTCTGCCCATATTTCTGTGCAGTTTCTGTCAAAATATTTTCTTTACATCCTTTTCACATCGGATTTATGAAGCATCTCTTTATGGAAGTACTCTTAAAGGAAGTACTACTTTGCGGCGCCATGTCACGGATTACGCGGCCCCTCGCGCTGGAGGTTTGAGTCCTCCCCCGGGCATAGTTGTGCGTGTTATTCTCAGCATAAGTTAGTTTAATTTAGTTTAAGTAGTGTGTAAGTCTAGGGGCCGATGACCTCAGCAGTTTGGTCCCTTAGCAATTCACACAATTTGAACACACTGCATTTTATCTTATCCAGTATACAACTATATGCTATGTAATATAGTGTAACCCAGTCAGAGATGTGATAGATGAGAGATATTTTCAGCCCGTGGCTCAGGCTTTGCGCTTACATCTGTTTCAAAATTCCAGTTGCTAGCGGGCAGGAATAGGTTGACACTCGATTTTGGAACTGATATTCATGACTTTTTTATCAGTATAATAACAAACAAATTATAAAACTGACTTTAGACCTTTATTGTACAACCTCAAGATTGTATTTTGTATTTTTAATGAAAAAATTGCACCCAGAGGACGCTACTCGACATCGACGAAACTCCTTCGCGGAGTGCGAATGTTGTTGGTGCGAACATTGAACGCCACAATGTTCAACCTACAAAAAAATCGAAAACTGCTTTGAATCTGATGATATTGCCTAACGGAGTACATGCGGATAATAAAAAATGGTTTTTAACAAACTGACGGCACTTTGAAAACAAAGACATTACAGAAACGTACACCAAATATTGAAGTCAAAACGCCGACTGACAAGTTACAAAAAGATGTAATTTAATTGCATGTATGTTGCATGAGCTATAGCTCCCGCCAACTTGAAAGAACAAGCATTTACAGTTTCAAATTGTGTTTTTTAGTACTCAAATTGAATAAACTTTTAATCGGTAATACCATCAATGTACAGTTGGTCTTTTTTCCACCGATGTCATTTTGACAAAATTATATCAAATGGTTCAAATGGCTCTGAACACTATGGGACTTAGCATCGAAGGTCATCAGTCCCCTAGAACTTAGAACTACTTAAACCTAACTAACATAAAGACATCACACACATCCACGCCCGAGGCACGATTCGAAACTGCGACCGTAGCAGTCGCGCCGTTCAGCACTGAAGCGCCTAGAACCGCTCGGCCACCACGGCCGGCACAAAATTATATCGATTAACTGGCATCTGTTTATCAATCGAAGCGTTTTCTGCACGGCTGGGATTGCTTCTCGAATCTTTTCTAACCGTATAAATATGTTTAATTTTCGTTTTCAAGCACTCGCGTTTTACTCCGTACAAAAAACAAATGACAGGTTATGCCGATGCTCATGCGTTCAGGGTATTCAGCGTAAACAAATCATGTTACGAAGAGAATTCTTGTTAAGCATAGTATTTTAGTTGATACTGACACTTACTGTGATACTATCCGAAACTAACAGGACCCCATTTCGTCGGCAGTTATTATAGCATTACATCGGTTGCATTCCAGCGTTGGGATGCGCCAGACCTCCATGTAGTAAATCGAGTTTTTTAACACATTTTAACATTTATCGAACACTTTATGTCAACAAAAAAGTAGACTCTCCAAGGAACATTTTAAGCCATTAAAAAATTAGGCAGAAAAAAATTTCTACCACAGTTTACCCCCTTATACCAATCGTAGAGATTTTGCTTCCTTTCGCGATCTATACAAAAGTAAGACATCACATCGTTTTTTTAACAGCCCACAGTCCTAGTCCTGCGATGAAGCTAAAGTTGACATTTTAACCTTGAAGAAATTTTACGGCTAACTTAACCAGCCTATTTCAGATTTTATCCTATTTGCGATTAGTTTCGTTCACAGCGCAGCAATGAAAATGTAAATAGAATGAAAATAGCTAATTCTTATCAGTTCTAATGTGAAGATCGCGAATATCACAAAGACAATTCAAAATTACCTCTAGTTTTCATTTTACACTGTTTTATTACGGTGAGATAATTATATACGGATTTTTATGTTATGTTTAAAATCAAATGTTTTAATGGGTTGTCAGAATCATAATAACTAGGCACAATGGCTTACATTACTGTCATTGGTCTTACTTGTGCGCAATATTTTGGATGTAAACATTTTGATACCAGTTTTAGTGATCTTTTTCTCTCCTTCCTCTTCAACTTCAGTGACTTTATTAATGCATGTAATAATTTTTGCACATTTGTTTACAGATTAACTACCAGTTGTTCAGGTTGACTGCTACTGAAGTGAACAAAAATGCCAAGATTCTGTGTTAACATTTCTATGTGTGTGGAGAAAAACAGCAAATAGCTCCATTGATTAAAAAAGCTTACAGTTGTTATTTTGGGTGCAAAATAGGTGATCAGAATAAACCCTGTGCTCCACATGTGATCTGCAACACTTGTGCTAGCAGCCTCAGGAACTGGATGCGTGGGAAAGGACGTTCAATGCCCATTGCAGTGCCCATGATTTGGCGTGAGCCGACTAACCATGTCAGTAACTGCTATTTTTGTATGGTTCCTCCTATCAAGAAGGGAATATCTAAGAAGAAGAAGCGGACAGTGATGTATTCTATCTGCCATACGTCTAGTTCTACATGGGGAAGGACTGCCAATACCTGAACCACCGACAGAGCACGAGATTACTTCTGATGGGTATTCTGAATGTCCTGAACCATGTACATCACAAGATCCAGAGTTTCTTCCAAATATATCATCAACTGATGATCCACAAAAATTGTCTCAAAATGAGTTAAGTGATCTCATTAGAGATTTGGAGCTCTCTAAAGCTAAGGCTGAGATTTTAGCATCAAGACTGCAGTAGCGCAATTTTCTGGAAAGCAATGTAAATGTTTCATTCTACCGCAGAAGAGAGCAACAGTTCACTCCTTTTTTTAACATGTGAGGTAGTCTTGTGGAACGTGTAGACATAAATGGTCTAATGAAGGCTCTCAGAATTAATTACAACCCTGATGAGCGGAGACTCTTTATTGATTCGCCAAAGTTGAGCTTAAAAGCAGCGCTTTGACATATTGGTAATGAGCTACCTTCTATTCCAGTTTGGCATAGTGTGCATATGAAAGAGTCATATCAAAACATAAAAAGTTTACTATACGCCATCAAGGATAGCAACTATTGCTATTTTCTCTGTGAATGAGATAGCCGAACTCGTGCATCTCATTACAATAAACATGTATGACCCACCAGAAAATCTCTTCAAACAGGTATAAAGAACATTGAGAGTGTAACTCTAGTGAGCCCTAAAAAGATTCTGCTCCCGCCCTTGCACATCAAGTTAGGTCTCATGAAAAACTTTGTTAAGGGAATGAACAAAGACGGCGACGCGTTTAAGTACTTAAGGCAAAAATTCCCTTGCTTAAGTGATGCCAAAGTAAAGGAGGGCATGTTTGTAGGCCCACAGATTTGAGAGCTTTTTGGAGACCACAGTTTTGATGGAATTATACAAGGTGATGAGAAGCACGCATGGGAATGTTTTAGACAGCCTGTCTATAGTTCTTAGGAAACAAACGAGCAATAAACTACAAGGAGACTGTAGATAACTCGTTGTCATCTTATGTAAAACTTGGTTGCAACATATCACTGAAAATGCATTTCTTACATGGTCATCTTGACTTATTCCCCAAAGATTGTGGTCCAGTAAGTGATGAACATGGAAGGCGATTTCATCAAGATATTGCCACATTTGAGAAGACGCACTCCGGAAAGTGGGTCCCTACTATTTTAGCAGGTTACTACTGGACTATCATAAGGGATGTTCTCGAGTATGTGTATAAACGTCAAGCCAAGCGAAAACAGTCATCTTCTGAATTTATCTCTGCACAAAATATGTAATTATATATATTGTAGATACGGACATTTAACATTCGTAATCCTTTATATCCATTTGTGACCAGTTAATTTATGTATTTTCTTTTGTGATTTACATAGTTCTGGTACAAAGTAGACTTACAAGTATTTTCATTCATGTAATACTATCTTCATTTTTTTCTTAATATTTTACTTTTGTACTTCCAGAATGACACTGAAATTTATCAGTGCATAACACATAAAATAATTCAAGTAGTTATTCACTTAGAATTTGTTATGCTGAATCCTGGAACATGAATGCATATTTAGTTAGTGAGTTATTTATACAAAAATGTAGATTACTTTTGTTAAGAAAACTAGAGCTCAGTATTTATGAAGATAATGATTTTGTATCTTTTGTACTGAAATAAACATAGCTAACTCAAAATCATGCAATTTACACACTTTCACCACGAACATATTTTAGGCAAAATGTGACTATGGACAATTTTACGTCTTGGAGTAATGAAATGTCACTGTGGGATACCAGCTTCCTCATTCTACCTTCCTCAGTGACTGTTAAAATTTCCCAAAGATTTTGGAGTTCTTTATTCTGAGAGAGAAGGAGTCGGTGGCAGTGAGAAAGAGAAGGAAAAATGACAAGTACTGGAAGGTAGCAGACAGTGGTTGTGATACAGAAAGTGCGAAGGGCACAATGGCAGTGTGAGAGACAGGGTGAAAAAGTGGAAGCGGAACATTATTGACAGTGACAGGCTAGTGACAGGAAAAGAATGAAAGAGATAGTCCCGGTGGGAGAGGAATAAAGAGAAGGAGTAACTGAAAATGGGTAAGAGCTGTCATAATAAGAGACAGAGTCTATGACAGTGACAACGAAAAAGAGAGAGATAGTGACAGTGAGAAGATGCAACAGCTATGGGAAGGAATGATTGAGATTGTAGCAGTATGAGAGAGAAAATAGGAGACAGTAACGGTGGTAGTGGGGTAACTCGAAGGATACTGTGGCTATGAGACAGGAGATACTAACAGATAGAGAGACACAAAGAGATGAATGAGTGATTGAGATGGGAAAGCGCTAGTAAATGGGCATGAGCAACTTACAGTGATGGACTAGTGGGTGTGAGCGAGTTACAGTTAGAGGAGCTTGTGGGAATAAGAAGTGAGTTGCATGTTAAAAAGAGCGCGAATATGTTCACATGCCAATTTTGGGAAAAATTTTCAGGGTGTTGAAGGTAGAATGATTCACCTGGTACACCACTTTAGAGTCTGAGTATTTGAAGCAGGAGCATATTTACGTTTTTTGTGGTTCTTTAGGAGCATTTTTTCGCTGGCTCCATTCATGAAAGATACTAAGAAAGCGAAATTACAGCTTGAAATGCGTGATTGCCTTTCTATGCACTATGTCTTCGTTGATTTCCAGGTAAACACACCTGTGGAGTCAGCCGTCTTGGTGCTTCTGACGTGCGAAACTATGTCTCCAGTAATTTATACGTTCCCAGGAATTGGCAGCGTGGATATGTAGTAACGTAGCAAAGAGGATAGGAAATCGTTAACTTCAGTGAGATACAAGGAAACGACTCCTCTTCTCATACAGGATTCGCTGGCGCTTGTAATTTGACTCTCGCACATGAAAAGTTTTTTCACAGTTTTTCTTATCGTATTTTCAATTTAAGTATTATTTGAGTTTAACGGAACGCCGTACAGCGATATGTCTATAGCCGACAAATTTAGTTAATTTTAAAAGAGAGCAATAGTTGCTTGAAGTAAGTACTTAATTGAATTATATCACTGTTTCTTACATTTGCCGTTGAGGAGCGGCAGTGTGATACGAAGAGGTCGGAGGTTGGTTCAAAAATGGTTCAAATGGCTCTGAGCACTATGCGACTTAACTTCTGAGGTCATCAGTCGCCTAGAACTTAGAACTAATTAAACATAACTAACCTATGGACATCACACACAGCCATGCCCAAGACAGGATTCGAACCTGCGACCGTAGCGGTCGCTCGGATCCAGACTGTAGCGCCTAGAACCGCACGGCCACTACGGCCGGCGGTCGGAGGTTGGAGCGAGTTATTTACCTATAGTAGGCTCAGGCATAGAGCTGTAAATACAGATGGAACTGTAGAATCGTCGGCATTACCAAAGTAACCGCCTCCTTGAATTCCTTAACATGAAGTCAGTGTAGTGCAACCAACAACTGAGAAACTTCTTTTTGATTTTGCCTTTGTCCCGCATCGGGGGAGGATTGACATGGTTATTAATGGCTCTGGCATGGTCGGATGCCCATCTTGTCGCTATCTCATTACTAGCCCGGGGTGGAATGTATTAATCCCAACAGTCAGCGTACACTATAATTCATGTGAAAGTTTACGAAATAACTGCGAGTCGTTTGTTTGAAGCAGGAATTAGGTATCATCCCGGTATTCGCCTAGTCGGATGTTAAAACCTCCAAAACACCACATCCATGCTGGCCACCACATCGACCTTCGTCGTTAATTCTTCTGGGGTATCCGATCAGGGGCCGGTGCAACTCCCCGTCCCAGAAATGGTGCTTCAGCACGCAAAGATATCCAAGTAGGTGATTAATACGAAGAGATACTGATGAATTAGTAACAGCGTGGGTTTAGTGCAGTATGTTCCTACGATAAACATTAACGACACGTTCTCTTGGCTGTCTGACAAAACAGTTCGTGGTGGGTACTTCACAGCTAGTGTGGAGGTCATCAAGGACCTCTTCTTTTTCACGATGAGCTGCACATCAAGAGTGCTTATCTTTCAGACCAGTATTCGGGCATACAATCTATCATCATTGACATCTGTTACAGAGGACACTTTTTATACACTAAAGTAGAAAAATAAGATTGCACATACTGTGCACGACTGCATCAAACGACGTGCTTGCCAGATGTAAATCTTTATGATGATTACAAATGACGTCGATCTAGAAGCATAGAAATCCTGCAAACATTGAAAAATATAACTGAAACGCAGTACATAACCATGCACACTAGACCACGGTAGGGGCCATTTTCACATGCTAAAGATAAAGAGTCTTATCTCTGCAGTACATGGGTAGATCGTCGCGTGTACACATAACAGAACTGAAAAGCTAAACGGAATGAGGATGACCGCCTCTTTAAAATCCGTGTAAAGACGATGAGCAGACGATTTCTTCAGCCAGTTATGTGTGAAGTGCAACGTCACTTGTCTCAGCCACACTTCGGGGTCGTATCGGACGAAGGGAGACTCCAACTGTGGCCTCATATTTCTAAGTAATTACATGTACGAACCGTGAACGTTCCTTGTCTGTAAAACCCAAGCTTTATTCAGTGGAATAGAAGGAGTTGCCCCGAAGGAACTTAAACAGCTGCCTTTAAAATCTGCCTTTGCTATCGCTGGAGAATTGACAAAAGATTTTGGTAGCACATCCCTTTGTAGAGCTAGCGTCAAAATGTAAAGAAGCGTAATGAAGGCCATTTTTTTATTTTCGTACTCTAATTATGGACGACATTAGTCCTTCTAGAATGTAATGAATTTTTATGATACAGTTCATGAGAGAAAATATGTACAGTGTGCTGTAGCTGAAGTACCTTATTCTTAACCCTGCTGTTCTGTTCGGGTCTATATGACCCGAAACGAATATGAACGTTATTTTACATTATGTAAATACCAATATATATTTATGAAACTTTGTGACTTTGTCTGAAAATGGATGAGCAGCATGTGTTTTAAAAGGTTTTAAAAAAGTTTAAGAAGTTTGGGCTTCAACTGTAATAGTTGCATATGTAATGTTCGGGTCATAATGACCCGACACAAATATGTTTAGTGTAACTCGTATTTATTTCTAAAATCTGGAAATGGCGAAAATTATTTTTGTTGTGTTGTGTGGGAATAGTGACTGCATCATTCCAACTTACTCTCAACAATCACCTAAAGCTCCATGCGTTCACAACAATGGGCTTGTTTGTTGCTTTCCCCAGGAAATAATAATTGGCAGTTCTCAATAATTGGAATGCTTTGTTTCTGCCCAGTTTGACTTGTGACACCATGGCGATGAGACCATTGAATGATCGTGAGTTGGAAGAAATAGTAAATGCCTCACCAGATGAAGGATCACTTTCTGAGTTTGAAGATCACATCAGCAATGCATCTGAAAGCGAGTGTTCCGATGACAGTTACGACAGTCCACAGCCCATACAAAATAGTGTAGAGACTTTTCTTTCTAAAAATGGGAATATAGAATGGCAGTTGCATCCACCAGCACAACATGGTCGCCTACCAGCTTCGAACATCATCAAGAGTACCCCAGGAGTTACCAGGTATGCAGTCAGCAGAATATCTGATGTAAAATGTTCATTTGAAGCAGTATTTCACACAGCGCTTCAAAATGAAATAATAGAGATGACAAATATTGAAGGGCAGCGAGTTTATGGTGAACAGTGGACAGATATTGATGGTTCTGTTTTCCATGCATACTTAGGACTCTTACTCCTAGCGGGTGTATATCGATCTCATGGGGAGTCTACAAAAAGTTTGTGGGATAAAGATACTGGGCGAAACATATTTCGAGCAACCATGTCTCATGAAACATTCTGTAAGATATCACGTGTCCTGCGATTTGACAAGAAATCTACTAGAGAGGAAAGACGACGTACTGACAAACTTGCCGCAATTCGTAGTATTTGGGAGAAGTGGGTAGAGGTCCTTCCTAAACTGTATAATCCAGGAGAAAATGTTACTGTTGACGAGCAGTTAGTAGCATTTAGAGGTCGCTGTCCATTCAAGCAGTATATCCCAAGTAAACCGGCAAAATATGGGATCAAAATATGGACCATGTGTGACAGCAAAACTTCATACGTACTGAAAGCCCAAATTTATACAGGAAAGGTGAGTGGAGCGGCACCAGAAAGAAATCAGGGAATGAGGGTGGTATCTGATCTCACTTCTGAGTTACGTGGTCAGAATATCACGTGTGACAACTTTTTTACGTCGTACAATTTGGGGCAGCTGCTTCTGAAAAGGAAATTGACTATGTTGGGAACTATACGGAAAAATAAGCCGGAGCTTCCACACAAAATGACCAACAAGGAGGTACACAGCTCTTCATTTTACTTCACAAATGACACTACTGTGGTTAATTATATTCCTAAGAGACACAAGAATGTTGTACTTATGAGCACTCTCCACCATGATGCGGAAATCAGTGACAGGGCTGATAAGAAGCCAAAAATGATTTTGGACTATAATTCAACCAAAGGTGCTGTAGACACGCTTGATCAGTTATTAGGTACATATACATGCAAACGAAAAAGTAATAGGTGGCCAATGATAGTTTTCTACAATATTCTTGATGTTTCTGCTTATAATGCATACGTTTTGTGGATTTCGGTTGACCCTAATTGGAATGCAAGCAAATTGACTAGAAGGAGAATATTCTTGGAGGAACTTGGAAAGTCACTGATAAAAGAACATATTGCATCAAGAACGCATTTCCCAAGAACAGAAGATTCTTTGAGAATGGTCACAAGCATCCAAAACCCGAATGATGTGGGTGGTGTGTCAGAATCGGTAACAACAAGAAAATCTACAAAACGTGCACGCTGTAAGTTCTGTCCATCAAGTAATGACAATAAAACAAACATGGTGTGTGGAAAATGTAGTAAACATATTTGCAAGAAACATGTAACCTACTTGTGTCCACAGTGCAAGCAGTAAGAAAAGAACTGTAGTATTTTATAAGATGATTGTATTGAAAATTCTGTTGTTTCAAATTTATGTGAATACTTGTGCCTAAACTACAATCAGTAAGAAGAGAGGATTCTAAAGTTGTAGTGCTTTCTATGTTGGAATGTAATAAAAAAACTGTAGTGTGTTCTGTACTGTAGTGTGCTCTAAGATGAATATCTGTAATGACAACTGTCTGTTGTTAGAAAATGTCAATACTTACGTCTAAACTGTCAACAATAAGAATAGAAGTATGGAAAAACTGTAGTGCTTTCTAAGTTGAATGCCTGTAATGGAAACTGTCTGTTGTTTCAAATTTATGTGCATATTTAAATGAAAAATATCCCTCAATAAAGTTGTATGCATTGTTATTATTATTATTATTACCATTATTATTATTATTATTATTATTATTATTATTACTAACAAGGTACTGGAATAGAACAACAATGTCGATAGCTAAAACTGTACCAAAATTTATGTTTCTAAAGCATTTTGATATGTCGGGTCATATTGACCCGAACAGTATATATGTCAAGTAAAAGTGAACAGAACAGCAGGGTTAAGCGTTGCCTACAAGATGATTAAGAGCGAGCAACACATACTGTTCTTATGAAACCCTTCGTGCAACATATATTTCCATTCCTGAAGATGAATTACCCCAGAATAGACTTCCGTATGGCATTACTGAATGATTTGTCTGCAGGGTCCGTACTAATACGAAAATGGCACAGCAGAGTTGTTTAAGTACCTCGAAGATTGTTTTTGTTTTCATTTCAAATTCTCGTCTGTATGTAATTCAAATATTTGGAAGCTCCTACTTAGGCTTTAAATTTATAACTAGTGCTGTACCATTTAATGTGCGTAATTAAATATGTTGCCTTTTTCCTAAACGTAAAGAAGAGACAATTTGCAGAAAACCAGTCAATACACCTATTCGCATCATTTACGATTTCCTCTGTAGCTGTATATCGTCTGGGAAGGATTATAATACATTCGTCACCTGCAAAAATAACTAATTCTGATTGACGTGCTACATTAAATGGAAGATCCTTGACGCATATGAGAAACAACAGAGGACCCAATATTGAACTTCGCGGATCTCCATTAATGACATTGCCCCATTCAGAAAATCATGTTGTAGTGACGTAACAAGACTGTTACGCCACACGGTAGTTGCCGAAAGAAAGGCACGCGTACACACACGCCGACGGGCGTCAAGTCTGGAACAGGATAACTATTGAATGGTAGCAAGAAAAGTACGTAGCTGCTTTATACTTAACTTTAATGATGCCTTGTGATACATCTCTCTTGACTATACAAATGCGACTCGTAAGATACATGCACTGTTACAATTGGCGCCTTGCTAGGTCGTAGCCATGGACTTAGCAGAAGGCTATTCTAACTGTCTCTCGGCAAATGAGAGGAAGGCTTCGTCCGTATTGTCGCTAGCAATGTCGTCCGTACAACTGGGGCGAATGCTCGTCCGTATCTCGAGACCTGCCTTGTGGTGGCGCTAGGTCTGCGATCACAGTGGCGACACGCGGGTCCGACATGTACTAAATGGACCGCGGCCGATTTAAGCTACCACCTAGCAAGTGTGGTGTCTGGCGGTGACACCACACATGTAAAAGTAAACTTGGTGGAGATACATTTTACGATTCGCTAAGTCTACAGATCTCCAATGCTATAAAAATTACTTTTTATTATAGCCTCACTATCCAGGAAATATTAAATGATTAGCTGAGCCTATAATCGTTTCAAAAACAGTGCAGACACCTGGCTCAATAGCAGTAGAATACTAGCAATAATTCCGCGATGCTGCACATAATCAGTGAAATGTGGATAAGTTGAGAATTTGAGTAACTCTTGCAGTTGCGATGACCACTGTGTCTGGACGGTTTAGTGGCTGCCGACATGGTAGCTCACCATGGTCTGTCAGAGGGCTAGCTAGTTTCCATCATAAAAAGAAAAAAAAAAGAACTGAGGAGGGTATCAATGGTAGACCTTGTGGTGTCACCGCCAGACACCACACTTGCTAGGTGGTAGCCTTTAAATCGGCCGCGGTCCGTTAGTATACGTCGGACCCGCGTGTCGCCACTATCAGTGATCGCAGACCGAGCGCCGCCACACGGCAGGTCTAGACAGACTTCCTAGCACTCGCCCCAGTGGTACAACCGACTTTGCTAGCGATGGTTCACAGACAAAATACGCTCTCATTTGCCGAGACGATAGTTAGCATAGCCTTCAGCTACGTCATTTGCTACGACCGAGCAAGGCGCCATTACCAGTTACTATTGATGCTGTAAAACATGTACCGTCAAGAGCGATGTTCACCATTTATGGTTTAAAGTTAAGTATTCCACAGCTACGTCCTTTTTTGCTAGTCTAATTTCCTTGACCTGTTCCAGACCTCACGCCAGCCTGCGTGAGCTGAAACGCGTGCCTTTCGGCTTCCTCTCACACCGGGTTGGCTCTCTTGCCAATCCACAACAGACCTTAAAGGGCGTCATATGACGTCCGCCACAATCAAATCCAACGAAAAACATGGAAAAAAGGAGTGTTCAGAGCAACTGTCTAGTGAGCAAGAGACCAGGGTTAGAATCCCGATCTGGCACAAATTTTCAGCTTTCTTCCTTGATTTACATCAATGCTTACTCGCAGTCAATGTCTGTAATTCATTTGTGAAACGAATATGTCGGACATTTTCTGTGCAGGCATGAGGCGGAGCTTATCCAATTAATAATTTACATTTCGAACGTGCCAAGGGTCCTTATTTCTCACTGGATGACCTATCAGTTCTGATTCGTAACGCTATGTGCCGATATGTAATCTACATTATCTATGTTAATAATAAAACTGTAAAACCACCTTGTCCGTCTGTTTGAGCACGCTAATTTTTCAAAACAACTAGGCGAATTTTCATAGGGATTTCGCAGGTAATTTGAGCGTAGCTTCGGGTAACGTATAGGCTTAATTCCATCAAAATCGTATCACGAAAAAAACCTCGTGATTTAAAATTTTATCTTAAATCGTCGCGTTTGTCTATTCGAACAGGCCAGTCTCCAAAACTACTGGACGAGTTTTCAAGGTATTTTCACAGATAACTTGATCGTAACTTGGTACAACATATACCATTCATTTTATCAAAATCAGATCACGAAAAAAAAGTTATTGTAATTTGAGTTTTAGGAGTCTGCTAGGCTTAATAGCTGGGAAGTTTATCTTAGCGACGGCATAGAACACCAATGAACCAAAAGATGACAGTTAGTTTTTTTACCTCGGTAACAGAAGTATTTTCGGAAGTTTCTACATCAACATCTACATGGACACTCCGCAAATCACACTTAAGTGCCTGGGAGAGTGTTCATCGAACCAACTTCACAAAAATTCTCTATTATTCCAATCTTGAACACGCGCGGAAATAACGAAGACCTGTATCATTACGTGCGAGCTATGACTTCCGTTATTTAATCATGATGATCGTTACTTCCTATGTAGGTCGGTGTCAACAAAATATTTTAGCACTGTGAGGAGAAAGTTGGAGATTGAAATTTCACGAGAAGATTCTGCCGCAACGAAAAACGCCGTTGTTTTAATTGTGTCCACCCAAATCTTGCATCATGTCAGTGACACTGTCCCCCCATATTTCGCGACAATACAAAACGTGCTGCTCTTTTTTGAACTTTTTTTGATGTACTCCGTTAATCCTGTTTGGAAAGGATCCCAGACCGCGCAGCAGTACTGTAAAAGAGGACAGACAAACGTAGTGCAAGCAGTTCCTTTAATATATCTGTTGCATTTTCTAAGTGTTCTGCTAATAAAACACAGTCTTTGGTTTGCCTTCTCCACAACATTTTCTATGCATTCTTTCCAATTTACGTTTTTCGTAATTGTAATATCTAGGTTCAAATGGTTCAAATGGCTCTAAGCACTATGGGACTTAACATCTGAGGTCATCAGTCACCTTAGAACTGCTTAAACCTAACTAACCTAAGGACATCACACACATCCATGCCCGAGGCAGGATTCGAACCTGCGACCATAGCAGCAGCGTGGTTCCAGACTGAAGCGCCTAGAACCGCTCGGCTACACAAGCCGGCTAATATCTAGGTACTTAGTTGAATTTATGACATCTAGATTTGACTAACTGATTTACCATGTAACCGAAGTTTAACGGATTCCTTTTAGCAAGCATGAGGATGACCTTACACTTTTCATTATTTAGGGTCCACTGCCAATTTTCGCACCATACAGATGAAACAACCTACTTACAGTTTGAGCACAGTATATGTTCCAAAATCCTGCTGCATATCAACGTTAATGCTGCCCTGGAATTTAGTGAATTACTCCTGTTGCATTTGTTGATTATTGATGTGACCCGTGCAACTTTCCAGTCTTTGGGTACGGATCTTTCGTCGAGCGAGCGTTTATTTATGATCGTTAAGTAGGAGCTATTGCGTCAGCATACTCTGAAAAGAACCATAGTACATAATACAGTCTGGACCAGAAGACTTTCTTGAAATACGTGATTGAAGTTGCTTCATTACTCCGAGGATATCTACTTATAAGTTACTCACGTTGGCAGCTGTTCTTGATTCGAATTTTGGAATATTTACTTCGCCTTCTTGAGTGAAGTAATTTCGGTAGGCTATGATAAGTAATTCTGCTTTGGCAGCACTGCCGTCGATTTTCTGTTTCTACCGCGCAGAGAAGCCTTGCAGCTAGCATCATTTACGTACGACCATAATCTCTTTGGACTTTCTGCCAAGTTTCGAGACCAAGTTTCGTTGTGGAAACTATTATAAGCATCTCGCATTAAATTCCACGCAAAATTTCGAGCTTATGTAAAAGATCGCCAATCTTGGAGATTTTGCGTTCGCTTGAATTTGGCACGCTTTTTTCGTTGTTTCTGCAACAGAGTTCTGACCTGTTTTGTACACCATGGAAGATCAGCTCCGTCGATTGTTAGTTTATTTGCTATAAGTCTCTTAATTGCTGTCGATAATAATTCTTTTAATTCAAACCACATCGGGTCTACGCTTACACTGTTGATTTGGAAGGACTGGAGACCGTCTCTCAGGAACGGGTCAAGTGAACTTTTATGCGCTTTTTGAATAGGTATGTTTTCCGTTTATTTTTGGAGGATTGGGGGTTACAGTATACAGTCTCGCTACGACAATTGATTAGTGAACACAGGCTAGTAGTAGCGAGATTTAATATTGTAACCCCCAAATCCCTGCATCAGTTTTGACGCTCGTTACTATCTCAGGATTATTTGTTGCTAAGTGTATTTTCACAGCCGTTTACTATTTGCGTGTGCCCATTGCCTAACTGCGCGAAATAATTTTCAGAGAATTCTCCCAACACAATTTCATATGATGTTTTATGCGTACCTTCGGATTTAAATATGTATTTTAGCCAACATATGGCGGGTAAATTAAAGCTACTACCAACTATAATTGTATGAGTCGGGTACGTGCTTGAAATTAAACAGTAATTTTCTTTGAAGGTTTCAGTAATTATATTATTTGAATTGGGAGGTCGGTAAAAGAGTCCATTTATTATTTCATTCATTTGCCACGAATAACCTCAGCTCATACCAACTCACAGAAAGTATCTACTTCGATTTCTTTAAAAGATCAAGTGCTTCTAATAGCACTGTGTTAAACCTATCCTCTCGGAACACCCTTAGGTTCTTCGCAAAAACTTCGGCTGGACTTATCTCCTGCTTCAGCCAACTTTCAGTGCCTATAACGATTTGAGCATCAGTGTTTTCTATTAGTGCTTGGAGCTTTGGTATTTTCCCAGCATGGCTACAATAATTAACAACTGTTTTACCGATGGTTCCTGTATCTGCGTTTTTCCTGTTTTCGATCTGCACTCTTTGACAATGAAGCCCATTTTGTGTTTCCCCGAGACCCTCTAACCTAAAACACCGCCCAGTTCACACCACACAGCCTCTGCTACCCGTGTAGCCGCCTCCTGCGTGTACTGGACTCCTTATCTATTGAACGGAACCCGAAACCCAATCACCCTGTAGCGCAAGTCGAGGAATTTGCAGCCTACACGGTCGCAGAACTGTCTGAGCCTTGTCAGTGAATGAAGCGCTGCAGTCTAATTTTCACGAGTACAAATTAACATTTAATTTACTGTGCTATGATACACGTATAACTGATTTCGTTTAATGTATTAAAAATTTAACGAAATTGCTTTGCTTATTTCGCCGGGTTTTGGTTATACTTGACTTCTTGGCTAAGAAAAACGATTCTATTGACAAAGTGATTCTACAAGGCTTCTGTTTCTACAAGCTAAACTCTAAAAACCAACGCTACGCAAATACCCTTCTTTAAGTTCCGCTGTGAAGCACTTGCGTATAGCTAGTAATTTAATAAAGTTTTAAAAGTAGAAATATGGATACTTCTTACTATAGCAGCCTCCCAACCTTTAACTGGATGAGTCATTTTGAAAAGGCCATATATCCACCACAGTAAAATTTTCAGGATGAAGAAAAAATTGTTTGGATCGCAAAATCGAATTATAAAAGTCTTCGTTTTTACTTAGACTATAGTGTCAGATATTTAGCATAATGTGACCGTCAAACTGTGTGCCTAAAGAATACTTGACCTATGTTGTGGTCGTCCATCCGTTGTACAGATATGGCGTTTTCGAATGGAATTGCTTTTTTGACAAATAAAATTCTGCGAATCGGTGATACCTTGCATCTGTCTCAAGTAAACAAGTGATAAAAATGCAAGCAATAAAGAATGCAGCATGAAGTATATGTTGGTAAGCTTTTATTACACAATGTCAAGTTTAGAGCAGTACAAAACAGAAAGCTGTTAATTCTCAAAAGTCTTCTTCATGCTGTGGAATAAGCTCTAGCACAAGGTAGGAACGAATGTATTCTGATTGGAAAAAAATGAATAATCTTTTCAAATCGTCAAGGCGATGCTGCAGTTAACAAAACTCGACCATGGTATTGTTTTTCTTTCTTTAACAAAAAATAATTACTTTGGGAATATTTTCCTGAAAATACTTGTTTAGGAATGAGCTGACTTCATTGGGCCCTTTACGACCCTGCCCTTCTTGGTACAAGGAAAAAGGTTGCCTTATGATCCTGCAAGTTGACAATGCAAAACTCAAAAACCACAATTGTCTGTAAAAATCGCTTCCTGCAATGTAATATACGGCACTGGGATGTTCTGCATGTAATCGATAGTATTGCCACCTGCAATATTGATTTCCTGGGCAAGCTTCTTGACTGCGTCAATTTTCTTGTAAAATTTCTTGGCTTTGTTTTCATGTACTACGAGACCTGCTATAACCACTCTTTTCGCATTATCATTCAAATGCAGGAATTTAATTTTTTGAGTCACTTCCGCATATTAAAATTTTCCTTGAAGAATTTCAAATAAAATTCCTACTTTAGCATCAGGGTATTGTCGTTTAAATAACTCATGCATCTGCTTGACCTCCAACTTCGCTGATAACTATTTCTTTCGTGTGTTGTCGTACAACGCACTTCATGTACAGGGAATGATTCAATATGTCCATTAATCAGGGAACATACTTCTCTGGGGATTACGTTATATGTTGAACCGTTCGACTTGCCCCACATGTCAACCGGTGAGCTGTCTAGCAGTAGCAGATGATTTAAACGGCAAACATGTTTCTCACCTATTCCTTGGAGATTCAAGAACGCATTTGTACAAACGTGGGTTAGTCTTCCATCGATGCTCGGAATATGGGATTTGCAGTATTTGACTTCATTCCTCTTTTTACGGGATGTACATGAATTAGACCTTGTAAATAACCATCCTGAATATCTTTATCATCAAAACTATTGATATGTCTGAATGTTCGCATTTTCGGTTCCTCTGTCATTGTCTCGAAACACTTTGCTGAGAACCAAAAACACCAACACAATCGCTCAGTGTTTTGTATCCCGCCTGGAAGGCGGCGCGTGGGTAGGAGCAGGTAAAGGTGAAAAAATCTGTCGGTTCTGCAGTGTGAATTAAAATCACCGTTACTTTAGCAACAACAGTAATACATAACTTTGCCCTGAGGTGCGAAGCTGAAGCGAAGTGTCCCGTCCGTCTGCTCTGGATCAAATGGGCAGAATCTGGAGCGGAGCTCGTAGACCTCTCCCGCTCCGGCTAGAGTGCGCTGTCGTCGGTGTCTGTCGTAGTGCCAACCTAGCAGAGCGCACCCACGTTGTGGCATCGTAGGTATGGATACCACAAGTGTGTGACCAAACAGCCCGCTTTTCAAGGCACAGCTGAAGGCTAATTAAGATAGGATATCGAAGACTATTGCCCAATACGGCAGAGCTATAGTGTTCTAGGCTTAACATCAGTAACTACACCTACCTGCATTGAGGTACCGTTTTGCTTGCTGATACGACGTTTCTACTGTAGCTCACATGATGTTTCCTTTGGCCTTTTGCTCTTTTTATCCCATCACATTTACTCAAAATACGCTTTTTCCTTCTGTTTACACCATCACAATCGCTGACACTATAACTTTCACTCACTGTAATCAAAGGTATAACATAACCCCCCCGAGGATAGACCCTAGATAACATAGACTGCGCATGACGTCATTTTACTGAAACCAACGTCTAAGTCACGTCGCTCGGTGCACGAAGCCGAGTATGTCATTATGCACTTATAATGCACAATTTATGACATTTTTGTTACAGATCAAATCTTGTGCTTTTTACAAATGCAGAAATAAAGACCCTCACATATGCTAGATAAGTCTTGGTTCGTATCCTACAGATTATGTAAAGTGATGAAAATCTGAGTTGTGTAAGTGACTTACTTTACAATACTTGCAGAGGTATTTCCCTAAGTTGAAAGCTAGCATGGATGTTCCTCCTTGAAAGTAAAACTTCGTGAATGACTAAGCTTTTGTGACGACATATAGTTAATATCTAGCTCACTACACCAGTATAATCAACGTTTTGTAATGTATTACGCTTCCTATCTTGATATCGTTTCGGTATCGGCACTGGATTAAGCAAAAGTCAGAAAACATTTTGTATAGATACCTGACATTATGCACATAAACGAATTTCCTTTCTTACAAAAGCTTACTAAAGCATTTCACACATATTCTTATGGAATCGACGAATTTCCTTTCTTACAAAAGCTTGCTAAAGCATTTCACACACATTCTTATGGAATCGTTAGAAAACTAACACTGCGTTCGAAATTGTTATTCTGTTTTCCACTCCTGTGGAAGCGCAGTGGCGGATTTACATATAGGTCCACGAGGTACGGGCCTAGGGGCAGCGCCTTAAGGGGGGCGGCATTATTTGCTGTGTACTCATTTTAACCTTTTACGTTTTGAAATAACTGCGCTTACAAACGACAAAAAATTTTAATATTGTTAAACAACTTGCTAGTTTAAACAAGCCTTAAGAACTAAATTCGACAATACAAGCTTGGAAATAGACATAATTTACTTGGTGACTGAATAGAAATTTAACATTCGGTTTCTGTCTGGTATCATCTTCATGATTGTTCAAAATATTTTGAAGTAAGCTGTCAGGAGAACAGTCTACAATATAATGTTTGAAACGTTATTATTCCGAGAACGTTGTCGGCCTCTACTTAACCCTACCATATTTTCCCCGTGAAAATACCGGGACCCCTGAAAAGCTGTGACAAACTGATCAGCAGTTTCTTAAATACTGTACCATGTGTGGGCCTCAGTATGTAAAACCCGACTCTACTTAAATTTCTTTACTAGGAAGTATCATGTGAAAGCTCTATGGTCTTCAATATCTGAGCTTTGATTTAATGACACCCGTTTAACAAAACATGTTGATACTGGGAATGTTTTACATGTTTAAATGCATGTTTATACAAAAAGAACATAAGCAGAATATCTAATAATATGTGAAATACACCTCACAACAGTTTAAAAATTTTATTGGTTTACTTTTTTCCTTTTTTGGCGAAAAAAGAAGAAGAATCCAAGTTTCGTTTGTCTCATTTATTGTGCCGCATCCTGCATGATATCAAAGTTCCCACTCTGTGTAATCGAATAGTACGTCGCTTTGCAAATTTTATATTAAACTTCTAAACTAAGCTTTTTCTATTCGAGGAAAGGCTATTTATATTTTATGTTTTAACAAAACGTGCATTTGCGTGTAGACATAACAGCATTGTTGACAACACACAACGTCAAATGCCAACAAGAATACTTAAACTTTGTAGTTTGTCTTCTATGCCCACAGAAACCGCTAAAGTGTTATAAGAATAAGTGGGATAAGAGTCGTTTCAGCACACCTCACTGCAAGAAATTACAAAAATTGTTTGCTTTTTAACTAGAAAAAGAGTGTCAATAATATTAAGAACATATTTGCATCCGAGCTAAAATTCAGGCGTCGCCGAAAACAGAAGCCAAAAAAGGGGCTGTCCCGTTTTCTTTACGAGACGAATTGCAGCCGGCAGGAGTGCTTCTACTGTTCATTGACAATAGAGAAACAGGTGACCATGAAATTAAATTAATCTGCATTGTCGTTCCTTCATAGCACAGTTATGTCGAGTAATCCGAGTTGGTCAGTTCATCGCTCCGTGTTTAAAGGAAAAATCTTTGTGCTCGTGTGCTGTATTTAAAGTAAAAAGCTTTGTGCTCATGTGCAGTGTAGTACTATTGGAACTTTCCTTTTACAATTTTTTTCTTTTGTTTTGACTGTTGGTTGACAATTTTGTGCCTTAACAAGAATAACAGTGAGAAAAGCTAACGTGCAAAATTAAGTGGGGTGGCATTTCGGAAATTATCGAAGGAAAGGCGAGAACGAGAAGCAAATGTTCTAAAAACGCTTGGCAGAGTAGATAAATTTTTCGCAAAAAATGTTGCTGGTTCGACTTCGAGTTCGAGTTGTACGGATGACTTTTTTTTTTTTTTTTACTCTGCGGCTGTTCAAAAGAAGTAAATACAGACAAAACAGAAGTTAAAAATGAAAAAAGCAAATTATTCCTGATTTCGATTTCACGAAAAACTAAATGTGGAGTCAGACATTACAAAAAGAAATAACTTCGTTAGTGATGATCCTGCAGAATCGTTGGTCAATGAATCAACAATCGACGTTCTCTTACAATCAAAGTTGTAAAGATGATTTTTTTTATTCAAGAAGATCAATAGGCGATAAAACCATGTATTTGAACAAAAATGTATTTTACTGTAAACTTATAAACGGGGAATCAACTTTGTGAGATGTTCTAGTATACTCCTGTAGCATCGGTGGTGTTGTGTGCCATGTAAATTGTTCGCAGGTAAAGCCACGATTGGTACTAATGATATTGCAGATTGGAAAAATATTTCTAATATTTTATCTCATCATGAGAATTTACTTGAACACAAAAATTCTGAGTTATCACTCTCAACAAGAAAACAGTCACTTGGAACAATAGATAACCATTTCGAGTCATATGCTGAAACAGAAAAAATATACTGGCGCAGTTTGTTGAAAACGGTGTTTGCAGTTGTGAAGAATCTTACAAATCACGGACTTCCTCTAAATGGACACTTTGAAAGATTCCATTCAAAACAGAATGGTCAATTTACGGTGTCTCTTGAAACTATATCCGAGTGTGATCCTTTTCTCGCAGAGTACATTGAACTATATGGGAATCCAGGGCAGGGACATACAAGTTATCTTTCTTCAACAATCTGTGATGAAATAATAGAGCTTCTTTCTGAACGAATAAAAATAATTATCATAAGTGAAATAAAATAGGCCAAATATTTCTCTATAATAGTAGGTTCTACTGCGGATATTTCACATATTGATCAATGTTCTTTCATATTAAGATATGTGAACGAGAATGGTGAACCTGTTGAACGTTTCCTTCTGTTTTTACCTAACCCGGGACACAAATCCGAAAATTTAGCTGAGCCATACTAAAAGTCTTGTCTACAAATTCCATTGATATTACTGACTGTAGAAGCCACTCATATGACAACGTAAGCAATATGTCAGGAACCTACACTGGTTTCCTGCTACTCATTAAAGAACCAAATCCGAAAGATCATTATATGCCTTGTGCAGCATATTCTTTAAATTTAGTCGGCACTAGTGCTGCAAGCTGTTGTCGGGAAGCATGTTTATTTTTCAATATAGTGCAAAATCTTTATAATTTTTCCTCTGCTTCTACACAGCGCTGGGATAAACTTCTTTCTTGCATGAAACCAGGAAGCAAAACGGGAAAAAGATTATCAAAAACATATTGGTCAGCAAGAGAGGAAGCGTGTGTGAGTCTATATGAAAACTGGAGGGCGTTATCAATGCCCTCACACATATTGCCAATAATAGTTTGAAAAACCACTTGTGCGAAATGAGACTTCAGCTTCATTGAATCAACTCAGCAGACTAGAAACAGTATTCATGATGACAGTTTGGAAAGGACATACTCTAGAGATTTACAAGTGTAAATCTGAATTTGCAAAGTATAAATATTGATACTAAAATAGTATATAAATTATATGAATCACATGTAGGATTTATTGCATCTATTCGTGGCATGTTCCACTATTATGAAAGTAAATCCATGGAGATTGTGACTGATATAGACTATAAATGCATCTATAAAAGATCACGAAAACGCAAACTTGATGATGACGAAGAAGCGGACTCTGAAGAAGTTTTTCTGACTGAAAGGGAAAAATTTAGAGTCGAAACATTTCTCCCAGTACTCGACAATTTGTACGTCGAATTGGTGAGGAGGAAGGAAAGCTATAGAACACTGTTGAACTCTTTTAGAGTTTTCAGTACCTTAAGAACAGTTCTTCTGACGATATTGCTGAATGTACAATAAAAGTCCAAGCGTCATTCCCTAGTGAATGTGTAAATTTCTCGAAACTTTTGAAATCTTCTGGGATTAGTGATATACTAGTCGAAATGAGTAAATTTTTATGAAAAGAGAGGTTACAGTCAATGTTTCCGAATGTTGACATTGCTCTTAGAATAATGGCACAAACTGTTGACATTGCTCTTAGAAGTATGGCACAAACTGTTCAGCAGAACGCTCGTTTTCGGCTCTTAAAAGACTGAAATCTTCCCTACGTTCTAAGTTGTCTGAGGAGAGATGGAATGCCTTGTTCGTTCTTCACATCGAAGACGACCACATAACTGATAACCGTCTGAACTATGAAGATCTGATCAACGAATTTTCGGCCGTGAAAGCCAGACGCAAATTTGGCTGACCGTTGAGTTTGTTTATTTATTCATATTAGTTTTAAAAATTGAAGATTATAATGTGATTTTTATTTAACTCAGAGCACATTCATTGGATTTACAAACTACGTATTACCTGTTTATTTTACAATTGCCGGTGGCAAATCATGGAACTAAGCCTCGTTTACGTTCAGACGTGACCGTAGGCGCCCGACAATACTAAACAATACCCGAATGACCCAGGCCGCTCGGAGCTGTACAGACAAGTCGTACTGATAGTGTAGTACATTACAACTGATGCGTATTCTTGGCGTCTGCTGAAATGTATAGTTATCGCGGAAATATACGTTATCGGAGAGTACGCTCAGATGAAAACGTGTTATAAAATAACGTTGTTCAGTTCTGCTGATATATACGTAAAAGCTTTGCTAATACCGTTAGAAAGAGCCACGGTGAGAGCAGTAGCTGCAGTAAAAACTGTTCAGCCCTTACATGGATTAAAGGTATTGAGTACACTTATTATGCAGCATCTGGCTACACAGACCCTGATGCTTTACACTTTAAGTATTAGATTATAAAACAAATTTGATTTTTCCACACTAGTCTGTAAATTATGCAATAGCAGATCCAGTTCTGTGTTTGTTCGTCTGTATTTAGTTATTAGTTCGTGCACCGAAATCTCTATTTCGTTTTCATTTCTTATGCTTTCCTGTAGATTCACATATTAATACCGAACGTGTTTTTTTCGTCTGCTACACTTTCAAGTTATTAGATCGTAAGACGACAGTTTAATTTTGATTTTGAACGCATCTCTGTAAAAGTAAGTATTAGTTTCTAATGTATGACACGTTTGCTTCAGTTTTTAGATAGTAACACAACTTTTTATTTTCATTTCAACTGTTTCGTGTAAAAGAACATATCAAAAGTGAATGTATAAAAAAAATCCGTTGTCTCCTACACGCTATTTTCCTTGTGCTCGTTTCTGTTGTCTTTCGACAGAAGAATGTGTTAACGCAGTGCAGTTTTAAGTTTGTTATATCCGCTGCCGTACACCAAGTACAGTTCAGGAACCATTTTACATTTTGATTGAGCACGACTAGACGGCTGAGGCGTACAGAACTTCGAATAGCAGAGCACAGAAACAGCTCACAGCGCTCCCACCCAAAACAGCAACTGTGAAGTGATCAGGTAATAGTTATTATTTAAAACATGTTTTTTGGGGGGGGGGGGGGCGCATATAACATGGTGTGCCAAGGGGCGCAAAATTTTTAAATCCGCCCCTGTGGAAGGAGCGAACTACAAGAATTCACAGTGCAAAAAAAAAGTCTTCACTAAAGAACAGTCATTCTATCGCCTGTTAAAACAAATGTCAGTACTATAATCACTGCTTCATTACCAGGAATTTCGGAAAAAATTAGGTTAACTGAACTACTGCATGTGTAAGAGTAGTACTACAGTTCGTTGAATTGTCAAAATCAGTCCTCGACTTCAGCTGTAAATGAGAGAAACTGTAATACTCAGCTCCACTTCACACGGCGCGTAATGACAGGAACTCGGCTTTCTGCCTCGAGTCATGTGACAGATGTTGGTTTCAATCGTTAACACGGCAGAGATAGGAACATGCGTGGTCTATGTTTTATACTACGAGGAAGCATTGTCAGTTGTCTACGCAAACATATGCTCGGCACGTAGCGCTTGCAGTGGTCAGCACGTGACCTAACAGCTGGCGGAAAAGGCCATATCGCAGGAGATATGGCTCTTTCCCGTGGGACGTGAAATATGACTCTTTAATATCACTTAGATAGGAGCGGACGGGATATGGTCTTTTCACATGGAATGCGTGTTTCTTCTAGTACTTCCAGATTTTGTGCTAAAATGAAATGTTGTAGGGGTGGACATATGGCCTTTTCGAAATGACTGATGCAACGGTATTCGAATGCACTTGGAAAAAGTTTCAAATGATTCCATATTACTGACATGGAGTACCTGTTTCCGAATTGGCTGTCTGGATGTAACTACTCAAATGTATTTTCATATTCTATTAGAAGGCTTAACTCTGTTACAATAAACAAAAACAATTTTTTCATATTATCTTCACTTACAGAGACCGTGAGAAATATTCGCACAGCTGAAATGAGGCTGGCTGTAGTCATTATGGCGTGCTAAAAGCATTGAAAATATTTTGTTGTGTTGATGTCTTAGTGTAGTTTTTTTTTGTTTTTTGTTTTCTATTTTTTTAAAGGTATGTAGCTGATAGAGCCCTGCGTCTGCATCATGTGTGCGAGAACCTCATGAACACCCTAAAGAGATCTAAATTGTTATGGAGGGTTTGTCAGAGTAATGAAGAAGAAATCGTGTAGTTATTTTAGATACACAAGGACATATAGTCATCTTGAATAGCTGTAAATACAGGTAACTCACAGTTTTTCCGCATGTACATATAAATATTCAAAAATACAGTTTAATTATTTTCTCTTTTTCTTTCTTTATCTCTCATTTCTGGGAAGGAAAAAAATGAAATTACGATTTACTATTAGGCGGACCTGACAAGGACATACAAAATCAACTTCAGTTATGAAACATTATTTATTACGTCACAATTTCTTGGCCTGAGCAGCTGTAATTCCTAATAGTCCGTGTCAGAAAGAAAGAAAAGCACAAAATGGAAAAAATGTGGTTCTTTTAAACAGTGATTGTCCTTAACCTTTCTCATACGCACCGGTTTTAGGTACGTAGTAAATGAGTTACAAGTAAAACTGCAAGAAACAAAAAAAATACAATTTCTAGTATTTCTCACTTTGTCTTACTCACAGGCTAGACAAAAAGAAATTCCTCCATGAATAACCGATGTAATATTTTATGGTTTAGTTTATTAAAACGTCTTTCATGCCAAAAGAGTGGATTTGATTTCAGTACTAGGATGATAATCTTATTTTAGTTGTACTTCTTATGCTTTTTTAATATATTATTTAATTTTCATTTAAACACTCTTCATGGTGTTTGTTATGCTATATTGCATACGCAGTAGACTGTTGCGGTAGTATGTTGAGACACATTGGGAGTGATGAGAAAAGAAATGCAATCCTGAGCAAACCAATTAGCTTTTCAATAAATGTAGAGTTGACAAAGACGTCGAACTAAGCCCATCACACCAAAGATTTTTCACGCCTAGAGAATTCATTATAAGCATCATTTTTAATACCGCGTAATTCCACCCTGGAAGTGATAAAATCATCGATTCTCCTAGGAAATGAATCCACAAGGTTGTACAAGTACGTCACATACAGGTTAAGCCACTCTCTGAGGATCTGATCGCGCAATTCCACCAAATTTCTCGGATGCTGATGTTGGCGCTTTGTCCGCTGTTCCAGCGTATCCACTCATTTTCTGTGGGATTCAAGTCAGGTGGTTCCGCCGGCCACTTGAGATGTAGCAGGGTGTGGAAGTGGTCAGAAAACTAGTCACATATTCTTCCAGCCCAATGAACTTTTTTTTTTTTTTTTTCCTTTATTGAATTTCAATTCCCCCCGAAGGGGGCGGGCTGGCAGCAGCTTAGGACGCCGCTCTGCAGCCTACAGGTTTTCTGACAAAGAGCAGGAGAATAAATAATAATAAAAAACAGGCGATAAAATCGGGGACTCATTGAGTAACAAGGTGAAAAGAAAATGGGGAAATGAAAACAAACAACAGAGGGATGATGAAGCGAATAAAAATACATACGGAGCAGACAGGGGAAACAAGAGACAATTAAAAAAACACGGCGACAGTCTGGATTCTGTTCGCAAAGTATATAAAACGCACACCCAGCGACAGCATGGTTTCTGTTCGCAACACAACACTGAATAGTCACTAGAACACAGCACGAAAAAGTCGGCAAAGGTGACACCACAGTCGAGAGCAGGTGGGGGGAAACTGAACAGGAGATGGGAAAACAAAAAGGGGGGGAAAGGAGAGTAAAAGCGAAGGGGGGGGGAACCGGGAAAGGAGCTGATGGAGGATGAGGACCCATAAGAGGGGTGGGGGGCAGACGCGACAGGGAGGAGGGTAGGCAGAGGAGGGGAATACAAAAGGACTGGGGGGGAGAAGGGAGGTAGGGAGAGGTGTAGTGGGGAGGAAACAGGACGGAAGGGGGGGAGGAGGGAGCCCAGGGAAAGGACAGAGGAAAGGAGGGGGAGGGAGGATCAGAGTTGATAGGAAGGAGAAATGGAGGGAGAGAGGGCATCATCCGGGAGGGGGAGTTGACGGAAGCCACCTTGGGAAAGGAGATGGAGGGTGTAGAGATGGAGGGTAGGGGGGACACAACGGTGAAGACGGGGCAGGGGGCGAGGATGGGAGAGGAGAGGAGCAACCAGGGGGTGAGGGGGTTCAAGACGGCGGGAGGTGTAGAGGATGCGGATATGTTCGAGGAAGAGGAGCAGATGGGGGAAAGGAATGAGATCATAGAGGAGCCGCGTGGGGGACGGGAGGCGGATACGGAAGGCGAGGCGGAGTGCATGACGCTCAAGGATCTGGAGGGACTGATAGAATTTGGGGGGGGGGGGCAGATATCCAGGCAGGACTGGCATAACAGAGGATGGGATGGATTAAGGATTTGTAGGTGTGGAGGATGGTAGAGGGGTGCAACCCCCATGTCCGGCCAGAGAGGAGTTTGAGGAGGCGGAGGCGGTTGTGGGCTTTGGATTGGATGGATCGGAGATGAGGGATCCAGGTGAGGTGACGGTCAATGGTGAGGCCAAGGTAGGTGAGGGTGGGGGTGAGACGGACAGGACGTGCGCAGACAGTAAGGGAGAAATCCAGGAGCCGGAAGGAGCGAGTGGTACGACCTACGATGATTGCCTGGGTCTTGGAAGGATTGAGTTTCAGGAGCCATTGGTTACACCATGCAGCAAAAAGGTCAAGGTGATTCTGGAGAAGGCGTTGGGACCGTTGGAGGGTAGGAGCAAGGGCGAGGAAGGCGGTGTCATCAGCATATTGCAAGAGGTGCACTGGAGGGGGGGGTTGGGGCATATCTGCTGTGTACAGGAGGTAGAGGAGAGGGGAGAGGACAGAGCCCTGGGGCACACCGGCAGAGGGGTAGAAGGTGCGGGAATTGGCATGATGGATGGTAACGTAGGAGGGGCGGCGGGAGAGGAAGGAGGCCACCAGACGGATGTAGTTGATAGGAAGGGCGTAGGTTTGGAGTTTAAACAGGAGACCGGGATGCCAGACACAGTCGTAGGCCTTTTCAAGGTCAAGTGAGACAAAAATGGCGGAGCGACGGGAGTTAAGCTGGAGGGAGAGGAGATGAGTGAGGCGGAGGAGTTGGTCATCAGCAGAGAAGGAAGGTCGAAAGCCACATTGGGTGTTTGGGAGGAGGTGGTTTTGGTGGAGGTGGAGATGGATGCGCCGGGAAAGGATGGATTCCAAGAGCTTGCTGAACACCGACGTGAGACAGATAGGACGATAGGAAGAGGCATCAGATGGAGGCTTACTGGGTTTGGAGAACATCAGGATACGGGAGGTTTTCCACAGGTCGGGACAGAAGCCAGTGGCAAGGATGACATTGTAGAGGGCGGCAAGGAGGGAAAGGAAGGAGGGAGGGCAGTGTTTGAGGTGGCGGTAGGTAACGCAGTCGTGGCCGGGAGCAGTGTTGCGTTTAGTGCTGAGTGTGAGGCTGATGTCCTGTGTAGTGATGGGAGTGTTAAGTGCAGATGGAGGGGTGTGGCCCAAGTACTGGAAGCTAGGAGCAAGGGGAGGAACAGAGGTATTCGTACGGTCCATGACATCAGGGAAGAGGGAATAATCAAAGTGGGGATCATCTGGGATGGAAAAAACATCAGAGAGGTGGGAGGCAAAGTGGTTGGCCTTACTGAGGTTGTCAGGAAAGGGACGGTCATTAAGGAGGAGAGGGTACTGGGGGGTGGGGCGGTTCCCAGTAAGGCGGTGGAAAGCAGACCAATACTTGGAAGAGTTGATGGGGAGCGTGGTGTTGAGGTGGGTACATGTCTGGCGCCAGGCTCGGCGTTTCTTCGCAACAAGCAGGTTGCGGATGTGTCGCTGTAATTGCCGGTGGCGGGTAAGTGTATCCCGGTCACGAGTGCGGAGAAAAGAGCGGTAGAGGCGGCGGGACTCCCGAAGGAGAAGGACGGCCTGTGGAGGCAGGGCGGGGCGGTGAGGGTGGACGGCTTTTGTGGGGATATGGGTGGCGACGGCGTCAGACAAGGTCTGGTGCAGGAAGGCAGCAGTGCGAGAGATGTCATCAGGAGACTGGAGGGTAAGGTCGTGGCTGTCAACCTGGGTGTGAATGGAATCCCGGTAGGCATCCCAGTTGGCACGGGAGTAATCATGGACAAGTTTAGGAGGGACGTCAGGGCGAGGAGCGTGGCGGGGATGGCGACCGTTAGAGATAGTGAGGAGGACAGGAGCATGGTCACTGCCAATGAGGTCAAGGACATCCGCGGTGATGCGCCCAAGGAGGTTGGGAGAGGCAAGGACTACATCAGGAGTGGTGTTGGATTCGGGCCGGGTGTGCTGGGGCAGGGGAACCAGGTCTCCCTGGAGAGTGGTGAGAAACTGATGCCACCGCCGGAGGTCGGCAGGATCGCGGCTGTGGATATTGAGGTCGGCGGCAATCACGTAGGTGGAGAAGGTGCGGTCAATGTGGGCCAGGAAATCATACGGGATGGGGGTGCGAGGGCGGACATAAATGGTGGCAGAGGTGATGGTAAGGGCGGGGAAGAAGAGGCTGAGGGTGAGATGCTCGGCAGGATTGTTAAGGAGAGGTTGGGGCCGGACAGGGAGGTGCTTGAGGTGGCCTATAGCAACTCCGCCACGTGCCAGAGGGTACGGGTTATCGGTACGATGTAGGGTGTAAGGGGCAGTGGAGACGGAGATACAGGGCTGAAGGAAGGTTTCATTGAGGACGAAGGCATCCACGCGGTGCTGACGTAGGGTGTGGAGAAAGAGGAGTTTGTGGGTGGGCAGGGAGCGAATGTTGTGGTACAGGATACGGTATGGTTGTTGTACCATGGAAGTGGAGAGTTAGACGAGGGTGGTGAGGGGGGTGAAGGTGAAGTGGGCCTGGTTGTGGGAGTAAGTGGCATAGGTGGTAAGATGGAAGATGGAACGGGCAGCGAGGGCGATTTGGGAAAGAGTGTGGGAGCGCTGGAAGGGGTGGATGTTTTGGAGCACAATGGTGGTGAAATGGATGATGTCCTCAGCAGTAGGGGGAGGGCGGAGCGAGTTGTTGGGGTGGATGGGGTCATCAACAGGACGGACAGGGACGGTGAGCTCAGGGGTTACTGGTGGAGGTTTCGCTTTACACTTCAAGGAGTAGGTAGGATGTGGTTCATTACAAGTGTTGCAGGAGGGGGGAGAGGTGAGGTTGGGGCAATGCTTGAGGAAGTGGGAGGCTTTGCAGTGGGGACAAGTAGGGGGGTTCTTGCAGGCAGAGGTAACGTGGTCATTGTAGGTGAGACAGCGTTGGCAGCGGTAGGATTGGACAGGGGAACGGGAGGGGTCCACCTTATGGCGCTGATTGTAGATGAGGGCTCCCTCGGTGAGGAGGCGGTCAATGGAGGAGGAGGATTCAGTGAATATCCGCATGAGAAAAGTCGGCCCGGCATCATTGAAGATGCGACGGGCCGAGCGGATTTCGATGTCGGGCCGGGAGTTGAGTTCCGCCAACACCTCAGCCTCCGTGATCACGGGGCTAAGCTTCGTGATCACAGCGGTGAAGGTCGGCGGACGTCGGGGAGGTTGAGGCTGACGGGGAGAGGACGGGGTGTGGTAGGGGGTGAGGGTTGCACGTTGGCCAAATTGGATACGAGGGATGCGGGAGAGGAGGTCGGTGTGGAAGGAAGCATTGGGGGATTTTATGAGGACCGAGTCCTTGCGAGGAATCAGTTGGGAGATGGGAGCATTGGGGCAGTATTTCCGGATGGCGAGAGTGAGGGAGCGGGCATCAAGGAATTGAGGGTCAGGATTGGAGAGGACAAAGGTGTGGGTGGCAGGCGTGGCGGGGGTGGGGGTCGGGGCCGCGTCCATGGGAGTGGGTGGGTCACGGGGATTGGGGGTTTTTTTGGAGGAGACTTCGGGGGAAGGGTCAGCATTCGGGCGCTTGGAAGGTTTCGTGGACACCACTGGGTGGGGAGGGGGCAGGGGGACGGGTTGCAGGGGGAGATGGCGGGGGGCAGGACCACCCTGAGCAGCGGAAGAAGCAGACGGTGGGGGCGTGGGTGTCACTGAGACTGTGGAACGTCGAGCAGAGATCCGTGCTGGCTTGGAGCCTGTCGGAGGCGGTGCGGGGAGCGGCGGAAAGTCAGTAGCTGTCGATGGGGCGACAGTGATAGGGGAAGAGGAGTTGGGGGTGGGTACAGCCGAAAGTGGCGCAGGGGTGGGGTGGACAGGGAGAGAAGGAAGGACGGGAAGTGGGGTGGAGGATGAGCTCCATGTGATGGTGGTTGGAGCAGCGGAGGGAGAGGTGAAAATGATAGTGGTAGTGGTGGTGGGTTGGGACATGGTGGCGGCGGCGGCGACCAGACGGCGGCGGCGGCGACCAGACGGCGGCGGCGGCGGCGGCGGCGACCAGACGGCGGCGGCGGCGACCAGACGGCGGCGGCGGCAGGCGGCGAGCACCGGCAGGCGGCGACCAAACGGCGGCGGCGGTGAGGACCGGCAGGCGGCGACCAAACGGCGGCGGCGGCGGCGGCGGCGGCGGCGGCGAGCACCGGCAGGCGGCGGCGGCGGCGGCGGCGGCGGCGAGCACCGGCAGGCGGCGGCGGCGAGCACCGGCAGGCGGCGACCAGGCGGCGACCAGGCGGCGGCGGCGGCGGCGGCGAGGAGTACTGACGACGAGCAGACGGCAAGGCAAGGGTGGGGATCTTCCTCGTCGAGGGTGCACCCTGAGAGTAGCCCAGGCAGTGAAACTCTTCGACGAAGAAGTGAGGGAATCCAACCCTCGAATGCCCCAATGAACTTTGCAGTTGTCTTGATATACCAGTGTGAGCAATGGCCCCTTGCGAGGTTGCCGTTTGTAAATGTTCGTCGCATGCAGTTCCCGTTGCAATGTAGTCTCGTTAACAGGTTGAGACGGACCTTGATTCTGGCTTGGAAGTAGTTTTGATTCAAAAACTGTGAAACACGTCCCCGGTCCCTCACAGTCGGAAATTCGGAATCCTTTCCCGACCACAGTTCTGACGTTGCGTTCAGCATATGACTCGATCGCAGCGCCATCTGTAAAGCAATTAACGATTCACCTGTGAGTGCGCGCTGGAGTGAGCTTATTATGAATCTTCGTTTATTCTTTAAAACCTGTCAAATTTGTGTAAGCTGGTTTTAACTTGAATTCCGAAAGAATCGTCTCAATTAATGTGATAGCAGCGAACTCCTAAGCATCTGTTACCTGCTGCTATTCTGGCTTCCACCTCACTGCCAATGTTATTTGTCTCAGTGAAAGTCAACCCAAGGTACTTGAAGTCTCCCACTCACCTCCTGGTGTCTCCTTTCCTCTCCACTCCCAACCAGTTGCCGCGCCTTTACCGTTGTGTCCCTCCCTCTCTCCATCTCCACACCCTCCACCTCCTTTCCCAACACAACTTCCACCATCTACCCCTCCCAGATGATGAGCTTCGCCCTGACATCTACCCTTCCCACCAACTCTAACCCCCTCTTCCTGCCTCCTCCTCAGGGCTCCCTCTCCTCCCCCTCCCTCCTTCTGAGTGGCTTTCCCCTCCTACTCCCCCTCCATCTCTTGTGCCTCCTTTCAGTGTCTCTGCGCTCCCTTCTGCACTGTCTTCCCTTTTTCTCTCCCACCCCATGTGTCTCCTGCCTCTTCGTGACCCCACGGTCTCTTGTGCCTCCTTTCAGTGTCTCTGCGCTCCCTCCTGCCCTGTCTTCCCTTTTCCTCTCCCACCCTATGTGTCTCCTGCCTCTTCGTGAACCCACGGTTACCCCTCTTCTCTTCATCCCGCCGCTTTCCCAGCTGCCCCATGCTCTCCCCTCCTTTTCCATCCTCTCTGACCTTTTCCTCAGCAGGTCCCACCTGTTAGTTTTATTCTTCGTCGTGTGTACTCCAAGTGGGTTTTTAGTGTGTTGTTTCGGAGTGTTTTTAATACTGTGGCCAACTTTAACCTGTGCATGCGCATTCAGTGTCTTCTCTGTGTTTTAAGAATCGCCAACTGTGTTTTTTAACTTTCTGGTGACTTTTTTAACTGTCCCCCATGAACGTCTACATGTCAGTGTATTTTTACCTCCATTTTCTCCCCTTAATCTGTTTTATGTTCTCCTTATGTATGTATCATTTTATTCTTGTTTTAATCGTCGTGTCACTCGGCTGAAGAGCGGCGGATTGTGCTGCTGACAGCCCTCCCCTGCCCATATGGGGCAGGGGAATGAAATCACAATAAAGAAAAAAAAAAGTCTCCCACCCTTTCAAACTCCCTGTCGGCTATCCTGAGATTTGGTAGGTTTTGTTGGTTGGTCATTGCCATATACCTGGTCTTTTCGACATTGACTGTGAGGCCAAGTTCCCTTGCACCTTTCTCCAGTTGTTGATAGGCTTCACCTAGCCCAACAATGTTTCGTGCAAGTAATGCCACATCGTCGGCGTAGGCTAGGTACTGCAGTGAACGATTAAAGAAGGTTCCACCTTTATTTGACTCTATCTGACTTACGACTTTTTCTAGGCAAAGGTTGAATAGCAATGAGGAGATATTGTCACCCTGTGTAAGTCCCTTCTTCACTTCCAATTCTCTGGAGATTTCGCCCTGTATTTTTACTTTACAGTTGGTTTCGCTGAGGGTCATCATAGAAAGTTTGAATGAGCTTCTTAGGTATTCCAGCCTCTTCCATTACATTCCGCAGTGCCACTCTTGAGATGCTATCATAGGCTTGTTTAACGTCGATATAAAGCTGGTGTATGTTAATTTGATGTTCGTAACATTTTTCAAGTACTATGCGCAATGTGAATATCTGGTCAGATGTTGATCTATTGCTTCTAAAGCCTCTTTGATAGTCTCCAACTCTCTCTTCCACATATGGAGTAAACCTGTTGGTTAGAATCTTGGAGAAAACTTTATATGTAGTATTTAGCAGGGAGATTCCTCGATAGTTCTGGAAGTCTAATTTATCTCCTTTTCTATGTATGGGGCACATTATAGCTGTTTCCAATCCATCGACATGCTCTCCTCTTGCCAGATATTCAATATTATTTTATGAATTACTTTCCACAGAGTTTCCCCACCATATTTGAGAATTTCGGCCTGGATCTGATTTTCTCCAGGCGCGTTATTGTTTTTTAAGGTGTTAATAGCATGCATCAGTTCCCCCAGTGTACTTTCTGGTGTTAAAACCTCTGGTCCATAGTATGTTAGTTCCACCAGTTCCTCTCGTTCTAACCCTTCTACTTCTGGGTTCAGTAACTCTTGGAACTATTCTGCCCACCTGTCAAGTATTTTATTAAACTCCCCTATCAACTCCCCTTCTTTGTTCCTACACATATTTGTTCTGGCTTGGAACCCGGTCTTTCCTTCTTTAATCTTTTGGTGCATTTCTCGAATTTGCTTCTCTTCTCCTAGTTGTTCAATTTCTTCCAGTTTTTTTTCTTTTCTAGTGCTCTTTTCTTCTGTCAGCAGACCCTCTTCGCTACATGGCGCTTTTCATTGTATTCATTCAGATTTGCTCGAGTTCTTCTCTGCAATAATTTCGTTCGTGCTATATTACGTTCCTCAGTTCTTCTCATACATTCTTCGCCAAACCAATCTTCCTTCCTTTGAGCCCGTTCTTGTCCCAAAAAACTCTCCCGCTGCCTCGAGGATTGCAGTCTTACATCGTTTCCACACTACTTCTATATGTTCATTTGACGTGTCGGTATCATTCCAAAACCCCTCTTCTATTTTCGTCTGATATGCTCTCCGTATTTCATCTGACTTCAAGAGTAAAAAGAATAAGGCCATAATACTCCGTAAACAAGGTAATAATTGCACAGAAATAGCAATTAAAGTTTGTGTGGAGTGGTACCAAGTCGGATGTGAGAGAAATCCACAGGTGGTGTGAAGAAACTAGGCGAGCCAAAAAGCTCCCAGACCCGGCAGAAAGCTGATACTGACTGACCAGGACTGTCATAGAATCTGTAGTCTTTCTCTGCTAGATCGTCAGCCACGGCAAAAGATTTAAATGCTGAAGTGTTGGCAGAAGAGCCAACACCGTGTTGCTAGAGGAGGCCGAAATGCACGCTTTTAAGCTCACGCAGAGGTCTGGAACAAGGTAAAGTAATTACCCTATAAAGGAAAGAACGTAGTTCTTGGAATACTTAACTTTAATCCACAATTGGAGAACATCGCTCTTGTTTAGACATTATTAACAATCTCAATAAAAACTGGTAATGGCGCCTTGCTAGGTCGTAGCAAATGACGTAGCTGAAGGGTATGCTAACTATCGTGTCGGCAAATGAGAGCGTATCTGTCAGTGTAGCATCGCTAGCAAAGTCTGCTGTACAACTGGGGTGAGTGCTAGGACGTCTCTCTAGACCTGCCGTGTGGCGGCGCTCGGTCTGCAATCACTGACAGTGGCGACACGCGGGTCCGACGTATACCAATGGACCGCGGCCGATTTAAAGGCTACCACCTAGCAAGTGTGGTGTCTGGCGGTGACACCACAAATGCCATCTCGAAGACCTCAGTGTTTGAAGTTTCTGGTTCAAATGGCTCTGAGCACTATGGGACTTAACTTCTGAGGTCATCAGTCCCCTAGAACTTAGAACTAATTAAACCTAACTAACATAAGGACATCACACACATCCATGCCCGAAGCAGGATTTAAACCTGCGACCGTAGCGGTCGCGCGGTTCCAGACTGTTGCGCCTAGAACCGCTCGGCCACTCAGGCCGGCTTGAAGTTTCTGATCGAACGGTCAGACAAAAAGTTGGTCTCCAAGAAATAAGCCTTATCTGAACAAAATGGAGAGGCAGAAACGTATGCGATGTGTTTAGCACACAAAAAGTGGACGTAAAAAAATTGAGTTAGAGTAATTCGAAGTGATGAGATTACGATCACTATATTCGGAAGCGACGGAATTAAGTTCTTTCGTTGCAGACCAGGCGAAGACTTGTTGATGAAGTGCACCACCGCAACTATGAAGCATTGGTATGAGTGTCATGGAATGTGACTGCAAGGCAAGACACGACAATGCGCGTCTGCAGGTATTACAAGGCAACATTCACGTAAAAAATCACCATAAAGGAAACAGTGTTGAAATTGCTGCCTTCCATCCATGATCCGTTTCAGTGTAAAAACGAGCAATGAATCTTTCAGCAAGGCAGTGCATCGTGAGTCAGTAAGAAGTAATTCGCTGACCATCTCATTGTGCTGAGATGGTTTGGAAACAGTCCCTGTCTCAAACCGATTGAGAACAAGCGGTCAAGGCTGAAAATTATGGTTTCATGACGGAATCCCAGCAACGAGAGGGAGCTAGTAGAGGCCATCGTCAATTTTTGATTCACTCTGATCAAACGACAAGAGCTTCAAAATTTGGTAAACTCGATGCTGTGCAGAATAGAGGCAGCAATTATATAAAAAGCATATCCCACGAAATACTGATAAACTGAAGTAAGTTTTGCACCAAATAGCTTGGAGCTTTCTGAAGTTGTTGCGTTGCGAGAATTTTCTTTGATATCAGTTATATTTAATTAAAATTTTGCCGCGCGGGATTAGCCGAGCGGTCTGAGGCGCTGCAGTCATGGACTGAGCGGCTGGTCCCGGCGGAGGTTCGAGTCCTCCCTCGGGCATGGGTGTGTGTGTTTGTCCTTAGGATAATTTAGGTTAAGTAGTGTGTAAGCTTAGGGACTGATGACCTTAGCAGTTAAGTCCCATAGGATTTCACACACATTTGAACAGTTTGAATTAAAATTTTATACTTTAACTCAAATTTCCAAAACAGCGGAACTTAGAACAAGTTTCCTGATAATTTATAATAAATTATATTGTATATTTTCACTAAAATAAACAGTATTCCAGAATTAATGCCACTACTAGTGGAGCCGTTGGCACTGTCTACTCTGTTGCAACGAGCGCTGGTTCCTTTTCGTGATGGCCGAACTATGTGAGGAGAGTAAATATACTTTCCTTCCAGCCATTCTCGCCAGTTCGTGAGCAGGAAGTGGCAATACTACCAAATGTGTGGTGAACAGAGTGAAAGGACCATACAAATGGATTAACGGTTCAAACGGCTCTGATCACTATCTGACTTACCATCTGAAGTCATCAGTCCCCTAGAACTTAGAACTACTTAAACCTAACTAACCTAAGGACATCACACACACCCATGCCCGAGGCAGGATTCGAACCTGCGACCGTAGCAGTCGCGCGGTTCCAGACTGAAGGACCTAGAACCACTCGGTCACAGCGGCCGGCTCCTGGCTCGCACTGACAGCGATCCTCAGTTACTGCTAGACTTATTATTATTATATATATTATTAGATTATGTGATATTAGTTCCACCATTTATGCAAAAAAAATCGTTTTTTCTTGTTGCCCAAACATGTTTTGGCACATCTGCGCCGTCATAAGTGGGAATTTTGTATTGAAAAACTGTAAAAAGTGAAAATACTTTACATTGTAACTGGTCCAACAAAATGAGGTCAATAGATAGTTTTTGTTCACTGTGATGCCACAGTGAGACCTGTTCACAGTTAGTGTTACCTCCGGCGTGTGGCAGTTATGAAGTCACCACTCCTCCCGTAGTTTCTATTGTTGTAGAACAGAGTTGAAAATTTATCGCGTCAGCGTCCAGAAGTAGCTTCTACTGCGTAACCTAGTTGAAAATTAATTGGATCTTGGATGTTAATTGAGACATAACTGAAATATTATTCATTGATCTGATGTAGGCCTAACTACATTTCCACTTCAATGCAGTTTAAGAGATAGAAATTCGCAAACATTTTCGTATTCACTAAATCACAGTGTTCACATACAACCTTAATTCGTAGCTGTCCACTGTTCTACCAAAGAGTGTCATGAAGTGAACAGTTACGCCGAAGAACTGCAGATGACACCTTTGACGTAAAATCCACGTATGTATTAATTGCATAGTGTACTGGAAGCACCTAGAACAGGTGTTGGCAAACAGTGACACTCGCGCCGCATGCGGTCCGCTAATGGTCTTTGTGCTGCCCAATAAGAGAGTTAGAATTTTTATGTAACAGCTTGTACCTTTTCTGAAATGCAAAGTTAACTAGCGCATGCAGTCATTTTAAAAGTTGCGGCACTCCGTTAACTTCAGCTTCCACAAAGTGGTCCCCGAGCCAAAACTATTTTCCACCCCTGATCTAGAACAGTCGATGAGTCAGATTGACTGTACACTTGCTTCTGCTTTTAAGATTTAACAGAAATGCAAACAGGCCTAAGTTTTCCACAAATGAAAAACTTCTGCAAATATTTTGGAAACAAAAGATATTTATGTGGGCTTGAAAATAAACTGAACGTGTTTCAAAATATATGCCATGTCATAATTAATGCATAATGTAATTTGGCGTCTCTTATGAATGATGTTACATTGAATTTTATAGAAGAGTCATAAAAAATAAAGTTGTATTTTATATTTTGTAATGACAATTACAGAAAGACTAATTTGTGTAGCATAACCTGATAGTGTGTAAAATTATGAACTCGACTAACCTTAAACGACACAGAGCTTAGCCGGATTGATAGAACAAAGTGTATATATCCAAAAATATGAATCAGATACTACATGCTCGAAAACAGATAAAACCATGGCTGAAAATTCAATATATCGTAAAATTCTGTACACTGAAAGTTACATTAAAGTTCATAATGAATGGAAGTAAAATGAAGCACAAGATAGCTGCAGTACGTGATTTCTTTGTTGTCACAACCGGTTTCGCTTCACTAAAACAGTATCGAGAAACACAACTGCCTTTTACTTCCACTCATTATGAAGTTTAATGTAACTTTCAGTTACTTTAAAGTCTTTCTTTGTTTCACAGTACGCCTGAGTGGCAGGGATGGCGAACTTCACGATCGACGATCTCTTACTGATTGCTATGGGTTTGAATGAAGGAGAGGGAAGTAAAAAAAGGGAAGTCAGTTCTTCAGACCGGAAAAACGGAGAAGCAGAAGAGGAATATGTCACTCTGTACAGCGAACAGATTGACGATGGAGCAAAGTCTTCTGAATATTTTAGAATAACACAAAATTGATTCAACCTACTGCTGAACCAGTTGGAAAGTTGGAAATCCATCTGAAAAAAAAAAAACACGGTTTCATTCAGTCAATGCATGCAACATAGTAGTGTTCACATGATCATACAAGAAACTTGCAAGATAATTACAGACAAAATGATGGACAATGTTGACCTGAATACTCTCTTTCAAATTCTGAAGGTGGCAGGGGTAAAAAACAGGGAGCGAAAGGCTATTTACAATTTGTACAGAAACCAGATGGCAGTTATAAGAGTCGAGGGGCATGAAAGGGAAGCAATGGTTGGAAAGGGAGTGAGACAGGGTTGTAGCCTATCCCCGATGTTATTCAATCTGTATATTGAGCAAGCAGTAAAGGAAACAAAAGAATAATTTGGAGTAGGCATTAAAATCCATGGAGAAGAAACAAAAACTTTGAGGTTCGCCGATGACATTGTAATTCTGTCAGAGACAGCAAAGGACCTGGAAGAGCAGCTGAACGGAATGGACAGTGTCTTGAAAGGAAGATATAAGATGAACATCAACAAAAGCAAAACGAGGATAATGGAATGTAGTCGAATTAAATCGGGTGATGCTGAGGGTATTAGATTAGGAAATGAGACGCTTGAAGTAGTAAATGAGTTTTGCTATTTGGGGAGCAAAATAACTGACGATGGTCGAAGTAGAGTGGATATAAAATGTAGACTGGCAATGGCAAGGAAAGTGTTTCAGAAGAAGAGAAATTTGTTAACATCGAGTATAGATTTAAGTGTCAGGAAGTCGTTTCTGAAAGTATTTGTATGGAGTGTGGCCATGTATGGAAGTGAAACGTGGACGATAAATAGTTTGGACAAGACGAGAATAGAAGCTTTCGAAATTAGGTGCTACAGAAGAATGCTGAAGATCAGATGGGTAGATCACATAACTGATGAGGAGGTATTGAATAGAATTAGGGAGAAGAGGAGTTTGTGGCACAACTTGACTAGAAGAAGGGATCGGTTCGTAGGACATGTTCTGAGGCATCAAGGGATCACCAATTTTGTAGTGGAGGGCAGGGTGGAGGGTGAAAATTGTAGAGCCGATTCAGAAGTATGTAGGCTGCAGTAGGTACTGGGAGATGAAGAAGCTTGCACAGGATAGAGTAGCATGGAGAGCTGCATCAAACCAGTCTCAGGACTGAAGACCACAACAACAACAACATGATGGAGGAGTTAGCCCCTACTCCTACAGAATAAATTTCGAAGAATATCGCCAAAAATTTTCATGAAATCTGTATACCAACTTTGGGCGGGAAGCACTTCGCTATTCAGCCTTCTCCGAACAGCGGTTATTTGGTCTGTAATTACCAAAAGACGTCCATAATTTTGTTGATGTCAGAGCATATGGAAACAACTGCGATGGGGAGAGCTTTACGTGAATTCAGATTTACGTAAATTGCTTCAAAAAGGCTCTCTGGATACATATGATACCAAACACTGATCGAAGTTCCACACGTTATTGTAGCTGACGAAGCATTTCTTCTAGAAACAGTTAATGCGACCATATCCAGTGGATCATTTGAAGGATCGTTTGAATCGTACCAGAAAAACATCAGAAAACCGTTCTGGTATGTTGTGGTAAAAATTTTTGTTTTACAATAGGCGGGTTCCAGCCGCTCCAAACTATATAGATACCATAATTACAACGACTTGCTTACTGCGTAATATTGTTTAAACTCCGATAAAAATATATACTATTACGTCACTCACTGAGCAAACCTGATCAGTGGGGGTAACACAGTACAAAATTTACGTTTGCAAGGGGGAAACGCAACGGCGGATGCATTTGGTGTAGCGGAAATGTCCACTGAATACTTTTTTCCTAAGGGTGGATCCCTGCCTTGGTTGTCAAACATGCAGATATGAGAAAATGTTACAACCGTAGCCTACACTCTCAAAAAAATATCTGTTAAACGTACTTACTTTCAAGTTGTTTTTGTTTTCGTTCTGTCCCAGAATCTGCGTCCATGCATTTAGTTTGCAAGGACCATACTACAGAGAATAGTTCCGCACTAATTTAATAAATTCTGCGCCATTCGTATTTATGTTGATAAAATAATGCACGACAACTCAACAATCTGTGAAGTAAGAAAATATGGTGATCACGATAAGGTGTGGACGAGGGATTGCGGTTATCGCCGAGACAACCCATTTTCGGTTATATCGTCTTCTTTTTTCAACTGCAGTTTAAAAGGACTAGTAAAACCGCTCAAAATAACCAGTTTCTGAAATAACCGATTTTAGGTTTTTTCCTATTATTTTCTGTAACAAACGTAAAAATCGAACAGAGATTGAAAAAATTTCACTCCTCCAGTTTCAAGATACGTAGAATGAAAATATTAAATTAAATATCCAAATAAAAGAAAACTTAGTCCATCTGGGATACGCTGATTTTCTCCAAAAATGAAGTGGTGGCTGCTACAAAAAATCACCAGTATTCTCCTACTGATTTTAATTTTCTGAAAGACTGCTAAAAAATCATGTTGTAACCGTGGACAATACCACTGTTTGAACATTACGAACGATCAGGAGTGAAAACTGAGGCTGAAGAGCTCTATTTTTCGTGTTAATTTGTCCATTCTCAAGGCTAAAAGCAAATAAAGGCGTGTCGCATGGACACGGACAGCACATCAGCTGCTTTCTATTTTTAGTGTAGACTATGAATGAACTGTTAAGTTTTCTGCTTACATTATGTCAAAAGTTTGTTGAGGCTCCCCGCGTTTTTAATCTTTTAAAACAAACTTCTTCGATCCCGCTCTTCATAAAATACATGTTGTACATGAAGTGCGGGAACACTTTCAATTATTTATTGCACAAGAACCAAACATTGTACACATATCATACATATGTCATTTTGAAGAGAAACCCTGAAAGTTTTTTTTCGTGTATACCGCCACAGCGTAGTTTGGTAATTTGCCCATAGTCAGCGCTAGTGCAAACATGGCGAGTTCAGGTGCGGAGCGAGCTTTGTGTGTGTTGGAGTTCGACAAAAACAAGTGTGCTACAGCTGTTCAACGGATGTTTAGAACCAAGTACGGTAAGAAGCCACCAACAAGGAAGGCCATTTACCACTAGCACAACACATTCGTTACGACGGGTTGCTTGTGCCTGACAAAGAGAAGCGGACGTCCCAGTGTAGGTGAAGGGAATGTGGAGCGCGTACGAGAGACAAAAGGAGTCCAAAGAAATCGGTGCTTCGTGCATCCCGTGAACTCGAAATGCAATCGGACTCCCCGTTCATCTTTCATCTTCCGCCCAAGTTCGTGGGTACCTGAACACGGAGATGCCACATCGATGGATCGTCCGTACTCTACAGAAGGGGACAGCTGATTCATGAAATGTCCTCCCCGACCACCAGGTGACTTTTTTCTGTGGGGACACAGTAAAGATCTGGTGTATGTACCGCCTCTACCACGTGATGTAGCAGAGTTCCATGAGAGAATACGGGAAGTGACTGCCACAGTCGACGATGCCATGCTGGTACGGATATGGCAAGAATTCCATTACCGTATTGACGTCTGCCGGGTCACTGATGGTTCGCACATCGAATGTTTGTAAAAAAAACTTTCAGAGTTTCTCTTCAAAATGCAATATGTATGATATCTGTACAATGTTTAGTTCTTGTGCAATAAATAATTGAGTGTACCCAGACTTCGTGTACACCCTGTACTTCCAGAATAGGGACAGTTCAGTCTGTAACACAACTGCCGTCCGACGACGACAGTGAGAAGCTACCGTATAGACAAGGGACAAGTCTTGCACACTGCGTGTACACACGTACCATCTAATAGAACACCCCACAAGGTAACAGGGACATTATGGTCTCAGTAATGTGGTACCAATTCTTATGCCATGTGTTTGTTGCTCGTTTCTCTCGGCATTGCCATTAAAACAGCACTGATCGCTTTTCCCCATTTTCTATGATAATGCAGTATTTTGAAGCAATGGAACTTTTACAGTTAAAAATAACTCATTTCTTAAAAAGTTTATTTAAAAACGAAAAATTTTAGCACCGCTGCTATGACTAATTGATATCGGCTGATTGATATTTTCGGTATATGACTAATCGATATTTCGGTTTAGTGAGAAAATAAAAAACCTGTTATAACCGTGACCAAACAAATATCGAAAAATACCAGTTAATAACGGAATCGGTTTTAACCGGTCGGTTTTCCCCACACCTAGCGAGCGGTTTGCACTGTCAGCTCCACGCCCAGGGAGAGTGTAAGTAATGTCTTTTAAATTCCTACAATACTTTCAACAATGTCGACGGATCTGCGGTCAAGCCACAGTGCTGTCGCATATCTATTGTGTGTGAATTCACCTTTAGAGTCATAACAGCGTGTCTATAAAATCCGTGTTTGCAACAGTGTAAACACTACCAAAGTTACCACCCACTATCACTTTTCTGATAATATCTCATAGTTTTTAGAGTATGTTTACATTCATCCAACATCATCTCACCTTGAGAATTAAATACTATAGGACAAAAAAAAACACACTGTTGTAGTTACGTTATATAACTTCAAACATCTTGCTGGTCTGGATAGTTACAAGTGATATACTATGGTCAGTTTAAAGTTGGAAATTTGTGGTAAGGTTCTATGGGACCAAACTGCTGAGATAATCGGTCCCTAGGCTTACACACTAATTAAACTAACTTACGCTATGGACATCACACACACCCATGCCCGAGGGAGGACTGAAACTTCCGCGCGAGGGGAGCCGAGCGAACCGTGAAAGGCGCCACAGACCGCGCGGCTATCCCGCGCGGCTGTCAGTTTGAAATTATTTGATAGTTGACGTCTGTCACGTGGCGCTGCAGTGTTGCCTCATCGGCTACCGCTCGGTTAAAGGCGACATGCAAACACGGTGGACCACTTCGTAACTGTGTAAATGCTGTTCGTGTAATTCGTTCTGGGAAGTTGTTGCCATTAGGTATGGTGGGAACGCGAGATGCTCTGTCAATTGCTGGTTTTCAATGACCAGTGACTGAATTGCGCCAGACAAAGCGTTTTGTAGCCCTGAATTTATACTCGTTTCCTAACCCAAGCGCAGCAACGTATCCGAGAAAACGGAGGTCAGCAACCTGCGGCAGAACTGTTAATCGCGCTCGCTTTGTCTTCGGCGATTAAAGCTGGCCTGTACGAGCAAACTCAAGACAGAAATAATTCAGTTTCAGCGCCAAAAGCGAACTGTAACGTTTCGCTTTGGCTACGCGGGGTGACGCGATAGCGATAGGTACGCAGTCCTGGTTGGAACTCTTTTACAGGTTACAGGCGAATCCAAAGCAAAGAAGAATGATAGGAAGAAAAGTAAAGCAAAATAAAGAAAATAAAAAAGTAAGTACGATGGTGAAAATGATGCGACAAAAGATTAAAATTTAAAAAAATGACATTGGAACCAATTAACTGAAAAAATAAGTCATTTTGATACAGATATAAAATAAAAAGAAAAAATGTTGTGAGGCTATGGAATTCGAACCACTGACCTTCTGCATCTCATATTGTACTTTGTTTTTTGCATTTTCTTCATTATTGGTCGTTGTAGTTGGCCGTAGCGGACATCACATGGCCGGCCGTAGTGGCCGAGCGGTTCTAGGCACTGCAGTCTGGAACCGCGCGACCGATACGGTCGCAGGTTCGAATCCTGCCTCGGGCATGGATGTGTGTGATGTCCTTAGGTTAGTTAGGTTTAAGTACTTCTAAGTTGTAGGGGACTGATGACCTCAGCAGTTAAGTCCCATAGTGCTCAGAGCCATTCGAACCATTTTTTATATCACATGACATCCGCTGTAGTTCGTTGTTGATCCGTACACTCAGTCTTTTTATTACAGACATCAGCCAGCTCTCTGACCGAATACGCTGAGCTACCGTGGCGGCAATCTCTGAGCTTCAAAGATTTTTGTTTTCTGGTATTACATTTTTTTTTAATCTAGGGAGCCAGTTGCAAAGATCATTTGCTGCCTTCAAAAAGTTCGGTTCCACTCCAAGTCATATGAAGTTTATCTACCATAAACCAATCTCATTGATGATTATAATTGAGTATGTGAAGCCGAATCGCTTCTTGTTCGTAAGAATTCAGTACTCTTCGGCTAGTGGTGTGGACGAAATGTGGGTTATTTCGTTGCCATCGTTTTGTGTGTGTTTTTTTGAGTGTGTCTATCATGTGTAATGAAATGAAAAATAAGAGGGCCGGACCCAGGTTTCGGGATCCAAACACAGTAAGAAAAAAAGCGAGACAAGTAACGGGAAGTGATGTGACCGTTTGTAGTGGCAGTTTGGTAGTGGCGAACAGTTCGGGCGTGACGTTTGGGCGTTCCAAGACCAATAAGGTATTCCACTTCTCGTGTAACAAATTAATACTCTCCTTTCAAATTGTTCCTTCCTCTATCAGTTGGGGACATTATACTCATCCATTCTAATGCTGAAGGAACGCGTTTATATATAGATAACTGGAAAAAATTTGATGTTCTTGTCCTAGATGTTTATATACGTCTGTCGCTATTAGCAGGAATTTGCAAGTCACGTAATGAGTCTACCGAAAGTTTACGAGACGAATTCAAAAGTCGCCCAATTTTCTGAACTATAATGTCGCCAGTAAAGTTCAAAAATAGACCAAGGTTTATTCAAGATGATGAGTGTGAGAGAAGACTATGAATACGTGAACAAGATGAGTTTGCATCTATAAGGGATTTGTGGGACTAATGGGTAGAGATATTACCTAAGTTATACAATCCCAACATATTTGTTACAGTAGATGAGCAACTTGTTGCAATCAGAGGAAACTGGCCTTGGCGCCAGTATTTGCCTAGTAAACCAGCAAAGTACGGAATGACGTTTTAGGTGCTGTGTGACAATGAAACAAGATATGTGTGGAACGTTCAGCCATATACTGGAGAACTACTAGGTAGCGCCCCTGAAAAGAACCAAGGCCTAACATTGATCTTACTGCTTAAAGGGGCATATCATTACCCGTGACAACTTTTTCACCTCGTGCGAGTTAGGACGAATGCTGATGAAGAGAAATATCACTAAGTTTGGAGCTGTGCGATAAAAAAAAGCCTTCCAGTCTACCAAAACTATTCCAGACCAGGGGGATACATATCTACGCATCAACATTTGCTTTCACAAAGGGCACAACGCTTGTATCAAACATCCTGAAAAAAGCAAATGTTCTTTTCTGCAAATCACTGTTACCACGATGCAAAAGTCAGTGATGGCATCGAAAGAAAGCCTCATATTATTTTAAACTACAGCACTACGAAAGGAGCTGTGGCCAAACTGTAAGGAAAACGGAAGGCTTGTTGTTTTGTCCTCGGATATTGTCGGCGTATCTGCATATAACTCGTGTTCTATACAAGGCAGCGTATCCCCAGTGGGAAGCAAACGCCGTACAGCGCAAAAGACTATTCCTAGAATCTCTTGTCAAGCAGCCATTTGTGCGGGTGTGAAGGGACGAGGACATCTTCCAAGAGGAAGTGCTGCAAGAGAAACTGTAGAGAGAATAACATCGTTTGAGTCTGCACCATAGACGTAAGAAGAAAATGTTCCTAGCAGTAAGAAGACAGGCAGATGTCCTCTATGTGGAAAAACCGATAACAAAAGTTCAGTGAAGTGTGCTAACTGTAAAAAATTCATTTGCAAGAAACATCGTACACACATGCATAAGAAATTGTTGGTAAAAGTTTGGCACAGGGTAGTAAAATCAACAAAAACATCATATTAATACCCCATTACTGTATCGCTGTACTATTCTATTATGCAGTCTGAATGATTAATACGTTAAACTATATAAATTACAAATATATTTATGTTTTCAGTATACAAATGTGTAAAAGTACCAGGAACAGAAGAAAGGGCAACTTTTTACTTAAAAATCTTGAGTGCATGCGCAAAATAAACACCGTAGTAGTGCTAAGCAATGTGTTTAAAACATTTATACGTTTCACAGTGCTTCACAAATTTTATAGGTCATAATAATTATATTGATATTTGACTTTAATCGTTTCAAAGGGTAATCACCAGGAGAACATTACAAAATACACGAAAAACACTTAACAACTTTATTTCTTTGTACACATGTAAATGAAACAGACCTTAATAAAAGTTAAATATACTTTAGTCATCATCAACATCGTTGTGCATATTTAACTTCTCGCGGCGTAATTCGGGCCCGTAATCGCGCAAATACTACCTCGTCAACTGATATTTCGGTCGCGTATCGTCCAGCCATTATCGAGCACAAGACATTGGACTTGGCAAGTTTTAAACCAACGGTTGGAGCTATGTGGACGATGCCTTTGTAGTTTTACGTCGCAAGAAGGATGAATTACAGTGATTTATTGAGCATTTGAATTCTATTCACACTGGTGTTAAGTTTACTGTGGAAGAAGAAAAAGAAGGCTGCCTCTGTTTTTGTACATTGATGGCGCATTAGGACATGCTGTATATCGTAAACCAAAGCATAATAATCTATATTTACGTGCCAGCAGTTACGATCATTCTTTACAAACCGTAGACGTCTTTAAGACCTTAGTGCACAGGGTACACTGTATATCCCATCATGATAATTTGCAAAAAGAACTCACATACCTCAAGAGCGTTTTTAAAGATAGTGGATATTCCCATCAACAAAATCGCAGAGCTTTCAGTGTGAATACCAGAATGCAAGTACGTGATCTGGACGTATAACGTAATACCTTCAGGTCAAGACCATTTTTTACCTTATTTGGGTGCTCTATCCTCGAAGATAATCAGTGTTCTCGAGAAACACCATGTTAATATGGTCTTCCGGCCTCCTACGAAGACTACTGCCTTGGCTGGTTCTGTGAAGGATGAAGGCGGGTGTATATTAGATTCCTTTAAAAAATTGCAATAAGCCATATATAGGTCAGACAACACTCGCCGTTCATGAGTGGTGTGTGGAACATCGAAGATACACACCCTTACCGTGGCCAGACAGGTCTGCTGTGGCATAACGTAGTGTAGGTAGGGGTCGTTCGATGAACTACAGTGACGTGAAGATTTAACACTGACCTCTTCCTTTTGGGATTCTATTTTCAAGGAAGTCATAGAAATCAGATTAACCGATAACTTAATAATTAGAGATAATGGTTGTAATTTAGATACGGCATGAAATTCGGCTCGCGGTGTAATGAAATTGCAGAGAATTCGTCAAGGTGTTACCATCGCCGAATATTCATCGATAAGTGAACCGAATATATGAGCGATTTCGCCACAGGTGGCGCGTAAGCAAGTGTATCTCTTTCCCACCGACCAGCAACTGTGATCTCCATGCGCAGTACCTCTGCGATGGAGCATGTAAAGGCCGCGCCTGGAACCTGCTGCGGTTGGCGAGCGTCGTATAGGCGCTCTACGCCAAAGTCGCAACACTGTACACCCGCAGCATGAACGCGCAGGCGATGTCCGGCTGGAGTGCGACACCCTGGGATTATGGTCAACGAAGTGAAGGCTGAAATTTAACGCAGCGAACAGCCAGGCAGTGATCTTCGCCCGAACAATGCTGCCGCCAGATCTCCCGCCCTTCGAAATCCTGGAAGCACCTACCCCATGGAGCAGGATGGAGAAGTATCTAGGTCTCACCCTATACCAGAGACTCTCCTGGACGCCTCATATCTGAGACGTCATAAGCAGAGCCATAGGGCGCCTTCGCGATGTCTACCCGATGCTGAACCTGCAGTCGACACTGCCACCTCAGCACGGCATCGCGCTTTACCTAACATTGGCCCGACAACCATTGTTGGATTGCGCAGCTATGGTGCGGGAAACGGCCACAGATTCGCTTATCGCAAAGCATGCAGAACCGAGTTCTGCGTCTTCCGAGGGAATACACCACTCGTCTACTTGGACGAAGACACAGGCATCCCACTACCGCAGGACAGATTAGGGCTCATCGCGAGGTCCTTCTGCGAGAAGGCGGGACAATCCCGCTACGGGTTCGTCCGTGAACTGAGCCACCAACCACACCACAGGCTGATCACACGTTAGCCTGACCTACTGCGAGAACAATTTTCTCGCAAGAGACACAGGATATCATCACCACATCACCCAAGAACAATTCACGCAGGTAAAGTTTCTCTTTTCTGCCTCACAGGAACAGCAGGAAGAGCATTTTTATGTTTACATTGATCAAAATACCGAGCAAGGAAAGCTTGCGAATGCAGCGTCAGCGTCAACGTTGTCGTCAGTCTTGCGAGTCACTCTGAGGATGGTCGGACTGTTCTCGACCGGAATATCAGTTGAAGAAGTAGTATTTGCGCGGCTAAATTCCTGAATTTAATGGACTATCATCAACATTAATTTCCGTTTCTTCACCGGCTGTTGTATTTGTCATTAATGACTTAGAAATGATGACACAGCTCGAGTATAACCCCAGTCTTGCAAAGATACAAAAGATCCTCGATGTTATCTTTGGGTATGAGATTTGGAGAAGACTATAAAGGCTGAATTTTAAAAAAATTCTTGCAACCTCGTTTTAACTTTATGGGAGATACTCATGCTTTTAAATTCTTCAAAAGTATACCTGTATTTAAAATAAATGTGTTCTGATTTTCTTTTCTGCCCTGAAACCAGGTTATCCCGAGCCAGCCGATATTGTTTCCATCGATGTCAATTTTTTTGTTCTTTGTCTTTCAGCGTCTGAGTTCTGGAACATTCAGTATATATTTCTGCTGGACTTCAGTGATATGGTATTTTTTCAGTCTTTGTGCAGCGAACCACCCTCATTGATGAAATATATCAATGAGCCATATATTTTTCTTTATTGAGGGAGGAACGGAGTCGCTCTCCACTTGCGAGTGACTTGGCTTAAAGAACGTATGATTTTTCAGGGCGTGTCAAGATGATCAACAGCATACAGATACGTAGCAGAACGGTTTGCATTTCTGTTTTGAGTTCCACTCCTATCGAAAAGAAACTCCAGTTATTATCATCTGAATTTTAGTTTTCAATAAAGCGAGACAAGTATGGACCAATTTCTGCAGAGCCACGTTTGGCGGTCCATTCACTCGAGATGCAGCATGCAGATCGACTTGATTCGTATTGTATATACTTAGGTTGTACATAGCAAGTCTTCGTCGATAAAACAATGATTTAACATTTGTCTTGGGACAATAGCACACACCACCCAGATCAAATTCAGCTAAATGGGTTATTACTGATGCAGCTTCTGATTTGATGCTGTCTTTCGTAACCCTTACGATCAGTGTGAGAACTTAGCTCCAATGGCGTTCATATGAGAGGACCTATCGGATTTATCACAAAAATGATTTTTGGTACGTGGGAGAATAGGCTAAATTCTGTGTTAACATATTTCTGTAATAATATTCCTTCTGAGGTAGGCCTATATTGTCATTATTTTTGCAAGTTTCCACATACGAGTACGTGAAATATACACTCCTGGAAATGGAAAAAAGAACACATTGACACCGGTGTGTCAGACCCACCATACTTGCTCCGGACACTGCGAGAGGGCTGTACAAGCAATGATCACACGCACGGCACGGCGGACACACCAGGAACCGCGGTGTTGGCCGTCGAATGGCGCTAGCTGCGCAGCGTTTGTGCACCGCCGCCGTCAGTGTCAGCCAGTTTGCCGTGGCATACGGAGCTCCATCGCAGTCTTTAACACTGGTAGCATGCCGCGACAGCGTGGACGTGAACCGTATGTGCAGTTGACGGACTTTGAGCGAGGGCGTATAGTGGGCATGCGGGAGGCCGGGTGGACGTACCGCCGAATTGCTCAACACGTGGGGCGTGAGGTCTCCACAGTACATCGATGTTGTCGCCAGTGGTCGGCGGAAGGTGCACGTGCCCGTCGACCTGGGACCGGACCGCAGCGACGCACGGATGCACGCCAAGACCGTAGGATCCTACGCAGTGCCGTAGGGGACCGCACCGCCACTTCCCAGCAAATTAGGGACACTGTTGCTCCTGGGGTATCGGCGAGGACCATTCGCAACCGTCTCCATGAAGCTGGGCTACGGTCGCGCACACCGTTAGGCCGTCTTCCGCTCACGCCCCAACATCGTGCAGCCCGCCTCCAGTGGTGTCGCGACAGGCGTGAATGGAGGGACGAATGGAGACGTGTCGTCTTCAGCGACGAGAGTCGCTTCTGCCTTGGTGCCAATGATGGTCGTATGCGTGTTTGGCGCCGTGCAGGTGAGCGCCACAATCAGGACTGCATACGACCGAGGCACACAGGGCCAACACCCGGCATCATGGTGTGGGGAGCGATCTCCTACACTGGCCGTACACCACTGGTGATCGTCGAGGGGACACTGAATAGTGCACGGTACATCCAAACCGTCATCGAACCCATCGTTCTACCATTCCTAGACCGGCAAGGGAACTTGCTGTTCCAACAGGACAATGCACGTCCGCATGTATCCCGTGCCACCCAACGTGCTCTAGAAGGTGTAAGTCAACTACCCTGGCCAGCAAGATCTCCGGATCTGTCCCCCATTGAGCATGTTTGGGACTGGATGAAGCGTCGTCTCACACGGTCTGCACGTCCAGCACGAACGCTGGTCCAACTGAGGCGCCAGGTGGAAATGGCATGGCAAGCCGTTCCACAGGACTACATCCAGCATCTCTACGATCGTCTCCATGGGAGAATAGCAGCCTGCATTGCTGCGAAAGGTGGATATACACTGTACTAGTGCCGACATTGTGCATGCTCTGTTGCCTGTGTCTATGTGCCTGTGGTTCTGTCAGTGTGATCATGTGATGTATCTGACCCCAGGAATGTGTCAATAAAGTTTCCCCTTCCTGGGACAATGAATTCACGGTGTTCTTATTTCAATTTCCAGGAGTGTATTTTTCTAAGATTTAACTTACAGGGTATGTGGCAAGTACCCATTTTCCGAATCCTTCTTATTGCAGTGGGAAGCAAGGTTTTGAAAGGTTTCGATGTGAAATCTCTTCTTTTATTTGGCGGGAGTAGACTGTGTCTGCATTGTGGTTGTACTATTCATCACGAAATGGCCTGGAGACAACATCTGGATGACTTCACATGGGGCTGAATCATCTAGAAACTGGAAGAAGGACGAGCGTGACCGAGTGCAGCTCAGGAGTTTCGTATTGTTTCACTTGCATTGGGGGACATTCCGAATCAAAGGCATCGCTACCTAAAGGAGAGGAGGTAGTCGACCACAGTCAATTACATCAACAATAACCGTTACGTCTTCAACAGGCAAGAAGAGGCCCACATGAAATAGAGTGTACAGTGGCAACCACATTTAACAGGACTGCAAGGCACGCACTCTAACGTCCCTGCATGGCGTTAGTCTATCTGCCCGATGACCAGTACGTTGTGTCCCGTTGACAACGGCACATTGGTGGCACCGTTTGCTTGGTACCAAGAGCATGGTTTGGTTTTGCGTAAATTTTAGAGTGCTAGCTCTGTATAAGCCGACTGGCCCGGCTAGAATAGACTTGTGGCAGCGTAGCAGAACTTGGAGTCCACTAGGCGACGCTGAAAAATGTCAGACAGAAGGCCTTATCTCTTTCCATTGAAACGGTAGCTTACTATGCAAATTGGCCATATTTTTATTTGCAAATCAGGGACACTGATAGCCGGCCGGGGTGGCCGAGCCGTTCTAGGCGCTACAGTCTGGAACCACGCGTCCGCTACGGTCACAGGTTCGAATCCTGCCTCGGGCATGGGTGTGTGTGATGTCCTTAGGTTAGTTAGGTTTAAGTAGTTCTAAGTTCTAGGGGACTGATGACCTCAGAGTCCCATAGTGCTCAGAGCCAGCCAGGGACACTGATACCCAAATCAATTGCATTTCAGATGGATTCCTGTCGAAACCCTGGAGACTGGGGAAACGCACGTTTATTTTCAATTGCAGTACAACTAGACTGACTACGTAGGTGATTTCTTCCCTTTCCTTCTGCTTGTAGATATTCCTTTGCATGGACTGGGTATGGGCCAAGGCGATTTGTGCAGGCTGTGCCAGCCGCAAAGCAGCAGGAGGAACCGTTATTTGTGTATGAGACCCCTGTGATACGGAGATGAAATGAGTTGCCAGAATGTAACTGCATGTGATGTGACGCGAAACACACGTGGTTTGTAACGGCCACTGGTGGCAGACTCAGGGAAGGGGCGGACAGATGCTGCAGATAGTCGTGCATCGTGCTCTATTGGCGCTCTGGAGAGACTTTGTCAGCCAAGGGCACTCTGCAAATTTTTCTGCTAAGAATGTCTGTGAAACTTTTCCCTCGCGGAAAGAGGATTTGGTAAATAACATGGCCAGTTTTTAGAGCCATTGCTTAAGAGAACACTTTCCATAGGAAAGCTTTCAAACAGACAAGCTTCGGCCACCTGTTGAGCATCCAGCCCAACATTTTTTCCGTTTTTTTTTTTCTTTTTCTCTTTTTATGTTCCCTCGCTAGAAAACAGAGCGCAATAAGGCATCAAATATAAAACGACTTGGCTGCCTGAATGTACAATTGTTAGGTGGAAGATTCTGGAAAAGGAGTCTCAATACACTTGATTGGGAAGGCAGCATTTTTCTTACGCTGGTGGAACAAAAATGTCACTTTCTGATTGCCAGTTGTCGCTTGAGACACGCGAAACGTCAGCAAGCTGAAGCGCTCTGCGCATTTAACTCCACTTTGGATTTTGCTCTGCTTTCAAAGGCGACACTTTGGCCTCTATTTTCAGCGGAGTCACTTCGCGTAGTACACTCGGTTCCGCTCGCAGCCGGGACAGTGCTGTCCCCTCTCTCCAGGCAAAGACTTGGCCAGCACACTCGTGGGCTAGATGTCGTCCGTGGGCGGTGCCGCTGCGGCGTCCACACAGCCGTGTTTAGCGAGCCGTCGGTACAGCCCTAAGCCGGCGCACAGACGGCGGTGATATTTACGGGCAGCAGCGGTGGCAACAGGTCGCGATGAACTTAATAACTGTCAGTTATTTCTCAGTTAGGTTCTACCTGTCCCCTAGCACTGGCACAAGACGCTCATTAATCCTGATGAACTTATTGACTACCTTACACCACGCCGTTCTCACATCACACGAAAGAACATTACTGCTAATGTTTTGCCACGCTACGTTCTATGCTGTGCTATGCGAAATATTTAGTTGCTACGTTGTTTTTCCTTTCATGCTTCCTTCTTTCCTCTAAAATCATCTTTGCCATAATGTTTTTGGATTTTAAAAGTTTTTTTCTGAGGTAGTTTCATTGGGAATGCAGCTATCTTCAGGTCAGTGAGAGCAGTTACAATACTGTGTACTATATTTGTACTGGGTGGCGGGCTGCAAGTTTGAAACACTATAGTCGCAACGAGTAGTCAGTCACCTAATAACATCTACAATTACTAAACATCTAAAAATGTTTGTTAAAGTTCTTCGTGTGTTGTATGTAAGATACAGGGTGTTTCCGGAAGAGCATGCAAAAATGTAGCAGGACTTAGAGAATGCTCCACTGAAGAATTTGAGGTAGGGAACCTGGGGTGGGAGAAACCAGTTTAAGGAGATATGGAAGTAAACTTCTGTACCGCTTTATCTACCATTACTGTTTTCCAGTTTATTTAGAACTAACATGTGTACAAGTTTACACATACTGTGCTGTTTACTTACATGTACGTTCTTTATTTCCTGTAAGGAAACAAGGAGGAGAGACTGATTACCTAGAAGTCATGATCCAGGTTTTGTTTACTTTACTTTTCCATAAGGTTGCTCTCTTGCATCGTATTTATATTGTCCTATGGCAGGTTGTGCTTTGAATCAACGACAGACGCATTCATTACTCAGTGCTATTCAGAGACGTACAGTACAATAAGCTGTAGTAGCAGTGCCGGTACAGTTTCGCAGAACTTACTGAGATGCATCTTGTGTATGCGAAGATACATTGCAGTGCTCTCACTGCTGTACAGGAAACGATTTCTTGACAGGCACGATCCGTCAAGACGAGTGTTTATTTCTCTCTATCGACGAATGCGGCAGACTGGTTCACTGGAAAGAGAAACAAGCGACCTGCCAACATGGGAACCACTCACACATCCGATTTTGAGAAGATCTGATGGAATGTGTTGCAGAAGACCCCACTACAAAAATTCACCGTATTGCACGTGAAATGGGCATTGGACGCACTAGCGTGTGGCGAGTATTTCACGAACAACAATTACACCTATATCACCCAAACGAGTCCAAGCAGTGCTTGTGACTGACTTTGAAGGGTCACATTGTGTCAGTGGCTGCTCCAACAATGGACTGATCGTCCAGATTCCCATGGCTGTTGGTGAGATGATGTGGATGCAACATAATGGTGTACCGCCTCACTTCAGTATGGATGTCCGCAATCATCTCAATGCTGCATTTCCTGGTCGCTGGATTGGAAAGGGAGGTCCTATCCCATGGCGTGCGAGGTCACCTGACGCGAATGGTTCAAATGGCTCTGAGCACTATGGGGCTTAACATCTGAGGTCATCAGTTCCCTAGAACTTAGAACTACTTAAACCTAACTAACCTAAGGACATCACACACATCCATGCCCGAGGCAGGATGCGAACCCGCGAACGCGGACCTGACGCGAATCCGCTTGATCATTTCCTATGGGGATATCTAAAGTCACTTGTGTAAGACACCCCAGTGGATCCGGAGATGGAATTAGTTGCCAGAATTGCAGCTGCCTGCGATGTGAGTCGAAACACACAAGGGATATTTTTCAGGGTGCATCAGAATCTTGTTCGCCGATGTCGTGTCTGCACTGAGGTTTCAGCACATTGTGTAAGATACAGTACGAATGGTACACTAATTGTGTTAACAATGGCGGCATCTGCAGTTAACTTTAACTGTAGCTAATGTAAATAAAAAAGTACACAGTAATGAGATTTTATTCCAATTATCTTCTTAAGCTGGCTTCTCTGGCCCCATGTCCCCTACCTCAAATTGTTCAGTGGAGCATCCTGTATGTCCTGTTAAAGTTTTGCACGCTCTTGCGGAAAGACTCTGTGTAAAGAATTTTTCATGAGAAAAAGTTAAGCTGTCCTTAACCAGAAGAGCGGTGTGAACATTAAAGTGCTTGGCTGTCGTTGTCCCTATCGAAAATGGTATTTCTCTGCCTTCATCTGGCCTTTGAACTGAGATACTCAGTCAGTAACAGGAAGAACAACAATTTAACTGACTCTCCGAACCACGGTGCAAATTGGCATTTTTCACATCGATAAATACCAGAAAATGTGATAAATCGTTGAAGTTAACTGCAGATGCCGTCATTATTAAAACAACTAGTGTACCATTCGTACTGCATCTTACACAATGTGCTGAAACCCAAGTGCAGACATGATATCGGCGTAATTCCTCACTGACATAAATCAGTGTCCACTGGGAGATAAGGTCTTTAATTCCTTCGAGTTTTAAAAACTTTACTACTGTAATTATGTTGCGGGTGAGCAAGAGCACAGGGTAAAGCATAGGTGTGACAAATGTAGTTAGTAGTGTCCCTGAACTCCTGCTTACACTCGCGTGCCGCGGCGTCGCAGACGGATCGGGCATGTGTACGGCGAAGGTGCTCACCGCTTCTTTTCTTGACAGAGCTTCGTAACATTAGGGACAATGAAAATGTCTTGTTCACGGAAAACAAAGCTGAGGTTTAGCTTTGAAAGAAATAGTTTACGTTCATCTCCGTTCCCCCTCTGGAAGTGGCTGGTACATGAGATAAAACTGAATGATGACGAATTTTTCGCTAGTCAAGGATAACGTTACAAAAAGTGTATACGTCCGTCAGTGTTGAAGTTTGTGAAATATTTGTACAAATTAAGAACAGTAAAGGTATATTTAAGAATGATGGTAGTCCAGTAAGCGCAATTGCTATTACTTATGCTGGTTTAGGTTTAAGATCTGTCAGAATTTACAGTGCGCCCTTTGAAGTTCTAACTGATAAGATACGAGATACTCTGAAGATATACGGCACTGTCTGCGATGTCAGGGAGGATACATGGTCAGAGCATTGTTTGTTTGGTACACTAAATCGAATCAGGGCGACTAGAGTGGATTTACAGAAATATATTTCGTCCTATCTCTTAATTTATGGTCACAGACCGTAAGGACATACAAAAATCAGCCCCTTACTTGTTCCGCCTATAACTCAACAGAGCATTTGAGAGGTTCTTGTGATCCCAGAAGGCCTATACAACTTCCTATTGACGGGGGCTCCCAGCAAGTAGGCAACCATTTTGCCAACTTTAAATGAAGTTATTTGATTGTAATCCCGGCAAGAGAGTCAAGTGCAGGGGGTAGCAGAAACCGAATAATGAAGTGGAACCAAATAAAGTGGATATAGCGAGTACGTCATATCCAGCTATAACACAAATTGGCGAATTTAATATGGTCCAAGAGCGTCCACAAAATTCGAATGAGCAGACGGCAACAAAACTGAAAGCGAGTAGCATCGAACAAATTGAAGGAATTCATCAAGGAATCCACGAAGTGGACATAACAGGTACCGCTGATGAAGAGATGAGAATCATCAATGACAATGGAAAAGGGGGGGGAATTATGGAAACTACGAATGGGGAACAAATGATTAACAGGCGAATAAGTTACCAAGAAATTGCAGCAAATGCAAGTGCAGCTGTCAGTCAGCCTTCAGACTGCGAAATGAATGATCTCTTTGAGGACAGTGTCGCAGGAAGAAACGTAGTGATATAAACTGAAAATGTCTGCCTCACTGGTCGCTGCTGCTACGGTCGCAGGTTCGAATCCTGCCTCGGGCATGGATGTGTGTGATGTCCTTAGGTTAGTTAGGTTTAAGTAGTTCTAAGTCTAGGAGATTGATGACCTCAGATGTTAAGTCCCATAGTGCTTAGAGTCATTTGAACCATTTGAACCGGTCGCTGCTAGAAGAAGAGCCGGAAGCAGACAACAGATACCATCATCACGGAAACAAGGAAAGACTCTGAGAAAAGATATTGGCACTTTAGGTGTCAGTAAAAAGAAACATTAGGCTGAACATCAAAGATCGGGTAGACGAATCAGCCAAGGCTATGTACAGTCGTGGACAAAACGAGCGAGACCCCTCGCCTTTTCGTTATGCAGATCCACACAGGTTTAAAGTCTGCTACACAGCATGACAGGCAAGGTGACGAAGTGCTACCAACATACTATGCACAGGAGTGAAATTGAAAAACTATCCGAACTTTGTCAGACTGTTTTCAATCGTGTGTAAGACTATACTAATGCTGATTAGTGTGTTAAACACAACACGTAAATATAAGATACAAATGAAAGAAAAAACGCTAATTAGTATGAACTGTACTAATAAAAACGAATTTCAGCTTATCGAGATAGCATATCTGTTTTAGTAAGTCAAAGTACCCCAGATCATTACAAATTAGCAAAATATTATGCGCATTCGGCCGCGAAACGGTCTGTGTCAACGTTCAGATAAGTCATACTGGATCACCGTTGCTGACGTACCATGGAAGTGTGCAAATTTAGCAATGCGTGAAGATTCATAACGAAATTCAGTTAAAAATCATTCGGTGCCACACTTAATTCAATTATTGACAGAAGCGGAAAATGTAGGCAGTAACAAGTATGAAATTCTGCAAGATTTTCTTATTTTCATCTACAGGGCGCCGGTACAGAATAAAGGTAGCAATAAAAAGTATTGGGGGCGCGAGAATTTCTTAAAATTGCTTTACTGATAGTCTCTCTGCCTCCATCGAGATTAGAACCGAAAACAAACCAGACTTCCCCTGCAGTAACAAACATCTTTCACTACACTAGGACACAACCCAGGCAAACAGCCCTCTAATAAGCCCGCAATTCCGCAATGAAAAGGGCAAAATGATCTTCAGTTTCTGTTGCATAGAGCTTTCTGAACTCTACAACAAGAATTTTCTACCTTTATGTCACCGTTTATGTGACAATCATTCGGAATGTTTACCGAAATAACAAAATACTGTTATTAGCGAGTAAATTAGTAGGATAATTCTGCACCACCCCAGGAAATAAACGGCTACATAACTGCCAATCATATTCTACAATGTTTCGAATTCTCGATTTGACTCACCACAGCCAGAAAACGTTCATTAGCCGAAGTGTTTCTTGAGATAGCTAGCAATGGGAATGCACGCACTTCTAAAACGCGGTGGCATTAATACTGGGATCTGAATTACCATCTGTATAGGCAAATGGATTGTATTTGCATTCCTATAAACGTGATTTGGATCGAAAGCGTAGCTACGATTAAAATGCTGATGTAATAGATTGCAACTAGAACATTTCGAATAGAGAAGGGAGAACTATTTATACGGCCCTCATCTTCAGTAACTGTCGTGGCTATTTTCGTTGTCAGGATTTCGTCACCTAAATCGGTAAAAATGGAACCCTACTAGTCTCTCTTTCTTGGCCGTCTATCTGTCTACCCAACCCTTAAAACCCATTTACCTCGAGTACGGGTAGACATAATGAGCGGAAATGTATCGCACTTCCTGCGGTGTACGGTCCCTTGGTAGTGTAAAAAAGTGAGCTTCTATGTCAACGCAATCTAAAGATACGGCTGTTTACGTAAAGAAAATTTACGCGAAAGGTCAAAAAATGGCTCTAAGAACTATGCGACCAAACTGCTTAGGTCGTCTGCTTAGGTTGTCTGCTAGCGTAGTGAAAGGTGTTTGCTACTGCAGGGGAGGTCTGGTTTGTTTTCGGTTCCAATCTCGATGGAGGCAGAGAGACTACCAGTAAAGCCATTTTAAGAAATTCTCGCGCCCCCAATACGTTTTATTGCTGCCTTTATTCTGTACCGGCGCCCTGTGGACGTAAATAAGAAAATCTTGTAGAATTTCATATTTGTTACTGCCTACATTTTCCTCTTCTGTCTACATCTACATCTACATGACTACTCTGCAATTCACATTTAAGTGCTTGGCAGAGGGTTCATCGAACCACAATCATACTATCTCTCTACCATTCCACTCCAGAACAGCGCGCGGGAAAAACGAACACCTAAACCTTTCTGTTCGAGCTCTGATTTCTCTAATTTTATTTTTATGATCATTCCTACCTATGTAGGTTGGGCTCAACAAAATATTTTCGCATTCGGAAGAGAAAGTTGGTGACTGAAATTTCGTACATAGATCTCGCCGCGACGAAAAACGTCTTTGCTTTAATGACTTCCATCCCAACTCGCTTATCATATCTGCCACACTCTCTCCCCTATTACGTGATAATACAAAACGAACTGCCCTTTTTTGCACCCTTTCGACGTCCTCCGTCAATCCCACCTGGTAAGGATCCCACACCGCGCAGCAATATTCTAACAGAGGACGAACGAGTGTAGTGTAAGCTGTCTCTTTAGTGGACTTGTTGCATCTTCTAAGTGTCCTGCCAATGAAACGCAACCTTTGGCTCGCCTTCCCCACAATATTATCTATGTGGTCTTTCCAATTGAAGTTGTTCGTAATTTTGACACCAAGGTACTTAGTTGAATTGACAGCCTTGAGAATTGTACTATTTATCGAGTAATCGATAATTGAATTAAGTGTGGCACTGAATTATTTTTAACTGAATTTCGTTATGAATCTTCACGCATTGTTAAATTTGCACACTTTCATGGTAATCCAGTATGACTGGTCTGAACGTTGTCATAGACCGTTTCGCGGCCGAATGCGCATAATGTTTTGCTAATTCATAACTATCTGGGGTACTTTGTCTTACTAAAACGTTTTTGCTATTTCGATAAGCTGAAATTCGTTTTTATTAGTACAGTTCATACTAATTAGCGTTTCTTCTTTCATTTATATCTTACATTTACGTGTGGTGTTTAACACACTAATCAGCATTATTATAGTCTTACACATGATTGAAAACAGTCTGACAAAGTTCGGATGGTTTTTCAATTTCTCTCCTGTGCATAGTATGTTGGCAGCACTTCGTCGCCTTACCTGTTATGCTGTATAGCAGACTTTAAAGCTGTGCGGATTTGCATAACGAAAAGGCGAGGGGTCTCGCTCGTTTTGCCCACGACTGTACATACAAGAGCATGTGGACGTGGGACAAGTAAGTGACTTTCAGAAATACGGATAATGGGAACTGAAACTCCAGACCCATCGGGAGATTTTTATTCTTCTTTCTATACATCCCAAACATGCTAGAATTTAATGGGACAGACCTATATCATTGCCACAATAGACGTAAATAAGCTACCGAGTAAATTAAAAATATCATTACTTGCTCATTTTCTTTAACGTTATGCACTGAATGGGCACTTTTAGAAGTAGTTTGTACGGATGAAACCCAGGTAACAGGCCACGAATCTTACTTGAATATCACCAGAACTGGTTGTACCAAGACAGGTACACTAGTTAGAGAAGGAATTCCGTTTATGAAAATAGAACAATTGGATTCAGGCCGTGGAGTATATGGACTCTTTTTTGACACACTAAGAGTGAATACAGTGTACATGACTCTTATGGATCAGGAAACAAAACAGAAATAGCCAATTATTTAAAAAACCGAAGTAGTATAGTTGTTGCTTACGCAATCCACAGAAAATTATCTGAGGCGGTGATTTCAACTGCGTGATAAGTGTCATTGATCAACATCCAAACTTCAGTACTTCGGCAGAACTAAAGATGCAAATTAAAAGCCTAGACTTTCGTGACACTTGGAAATCAATAAATGCCTCAGTGCCGACTTACCCCTAAGTAACACATACGTCAGCGGGCAGCTTGGATAGAACATATGAACAGGGCTATTAAAAACAAATATAGTTGATTCTGAAAGAGCACCTCTTTCCTTCTATTGCTGTCACATGATACATATTAAGAGGCAGCCACAGCAGATCAAACAAGCAAGGTGGATATGGAAGCTTAATGTCAGTATGTTTTTCAACGAGAATCAGAACACGAAGTCCATGGTGTGTGGCGAATCTGTACAAAACAAGTGTAGAAATATCCTAATGCACTGGACTGGTGGGTACAGCTGACAGTGCCAAGGATTAGGATGATCTTAATAAACTTTTCTAGCTACAAAAGGATAGAAAAAGAAGGCACCTCAGATTTCTACTATTCATGTCTCCGTGACCTGCATAACAGATGTACAAACCTAGTGTATGGTACACCAAGTGTTAATAAAAGTGAGGCAGAAATTTTATGAATCAAACCGCAACAGCTTGGTGATCTGAAAGTAGGAGTCAAAGTCATCAATGAAATCGCGAAAGAATAAACATCCTTGAGCTATCTTCTAAGACACGACAAAACGAGGGAGGGAGGCAATGTGGTGAGAATTTTATAACAAATTTTGAGAGAATCTGAAACAGGGTATCAATGATGTCATGAACTGTATTTGGAGACACGGCTCTATTGCACGAGATTCTGAAGAAGAACGGGTTCCAAAAGAGAAGCAGGCGAAACGTTCATCTAAGTTCAGGCTCATCTCCCTTTTGAATTCCGAAATTTTTTTGGTCAGTCTTCTAACTGGTTTGATGTGGCCCGCCACGAATTCCCACGAATTCCTCTCTTGTCCCAGCTTCTTGATCTGAGAGTAGCAATTGCAGCCTACGTCCTCGATTATTTACTGAATGTATCCCAGTCTCTGTCTTCCTCTACAACCTTTACCCTCCACAGCTTTGTCCTATCGTCCTGTCCTTTTATTTGTGGTGTTTTCCATGTATTCCTCTGGTAGTCGATTTTGCGGAGAGCCTCCTAATTCCTTACTTTATGAGTCCACCTAGTTTTCAACATTCTTCTGTAGCACCACATCTCAAAGGCTTCGATTCTCTTCTATTACGGTTTTCCCGCAATCCATGTCTCACTGCCATGTAATGCTGTGGTCCAAACGTACATTCTAAGAAATTTCCTCCTCAAGTTAAGACCTATGTTTGATACTAGTAGACTGTTCTTGACCAGGAATGCCCGTTTTGCCAGTGATAATCTGCTTTACATGTCCTCGTTGCTCCGACCATCACGCGTTATTTTGCTACCTTAACTTCATCTACTTCGTGATCACCAATCCTGATGTTTGTTTCTCACTGCTCCCATTTCTACTGCTTTCATTTGCTTTCGCCTTTCTGCGATTTAATTTTAATCCATATTTTGTACTCGTTAGACTCTTCGTTCCATTCAGCAGATCCTGTAATTCTTCTTCACTTTCACTGAGGATAGCAATGTGATCAGCGAACCTTATCATTGATCCTGAATTTCAATACCAATCTTGAACATTTCTTATGTTTCCCTCATTGTTTCTTCAGTGTATAGATTGATCAGTAAGGCGAAAGACTACAGCCCTGTCTTATACCCTTTATAATCCGAGCACTTCGTTCTTGGCCTCCCTGTCTTATTGTTCACTCTTGGTTCTTGCACGTATTGAATATTACCCATCTTTCCCTATATTTCACCCCTATTTTACTCATAATTTCGAACATGTTGCACCACTTTATACTGTCGAATTCTTTTTGCAAGTCGACAAATCCAATTAACGTGTCTTAACTTTTCTTCAGTCTTCTTTCCGTTATCAACCACAACGTCAAAAGCGCGTCTCTGGTGCCTTTACCTTTTTTTTAAACCGTACTAATCGTCATCTTGCAAATCCTCGATTTTCTTTTCCATTCTTCTGTATACTACTCTTGCCAGCAACTTGGATGCACGAGCTATCAAGCCGATTGTGCGATAATTCTCACACTTGTCGGCACTTGCTATTTTCTGAATTATGTTTATGTTTTGCCAAAAGTCCGATGTTATATCGCCAGTCTCATACGTTGTACACATCCACGTGACCAGCCGTTTTGTTGCCACTTCCCCAAATAGTTTTGGAAATCCCGATAGTGTGTTGTCTGTCCCTTCTGCCAAATTTGATCTTAAGTCGTCCAAAACTCTTTTAAATGCTAATGCAGGCACTGGATCCTCTATCTTTCCTGTCAGCTGCTGCTTCTTCTTCTACCATGTCATAAGACAAGTCTTCCAACTCGTAGTGGCCTTCAGTGTACTCTTTATTCCTATCCACTCTCTCCTCAGCATTTAACAATGCACTTGCCATTGCACTTTTGATGTTATCGCCCTTGCTTTTAATTTCACCGAAGGTTGTTTTGACTTTTCTATACGCTGAGTCCGTCCTTCCGATAATCGTTTCTTTTTCGATTTCTTCACATTTTTCATGCAGCCATTTTGCCTTAGCTTCCCTGCAATTGGTATTTATCTCTTATGTTTATATTGTATTTCTGCAATTTCTGAATTTCTCTACAATTTTTTTTCTTTTTTGGTCGATTAACGGAAGTATTTCTTCTTTTATCCATGGTTTCTTCGCAGTTACCTTCCTTGTATCTATGTTTTTCTTTCCAGCTTCTGTGGCTGTCCTTTTTAAAAACGTCCATTCCCCTTCAATTGAATAGTCTCCTGAGCTATTCATTATCGCAGTTTCTATAGTCTCAGACGACTTCAAGCGTACCTCTGCATTCCTTAGTACTTCCATATCACACTCCCTTGCGCACTGATTCTTCCTGACTAGTCTCTTACACTTCTGCCTATTCTTCAACATAACTAAATTGTGATCTGAGTCTATGTTTTACATCCGCTCCTCGGAAAGCCTTATAATCCAATATCTGATTTCGGAATCTCTGCCTAACTATGAGGTAATCAAATTGAAATCTTCCAGTATCTCCGGCCTTTTGCAAGTATACCTTATTCTGTTGTGATTCCTGAACAGAGTATTCGCTGTTTATTGCGGCGCTCAGTTAGTCGTTCGTAATACCAAGCCATATTCTGAATTACCCGTTCAATATCCTCAAATACTGTACTTTCTCAATCTCTTCATCCTGTGCTTGCGACGTCGGCGTGTATACCTCGCATAAAATGTAAAATAAACGGTACGTGTGTACCATGTCAATAGCTGTACTCAAACGTGTGTCAACAAAATATTTTCGCATTCGGAGGAGAAAGTTGGTCCAATATTAATACAGAACGCCCAAAGGGGCAAAGGACTCGCATAAAATGCAAAATAAACGGTACGTGTGTAACATGTCAATAGCTGTACTTCGCTCAAACGTCAGAAACGTGCTTCCTCACCCCAACCAACGTTCGGTGGGCCGCGGGATCTCAGGTAAACTAAGAGTTTAAATGAGGAAGCACGCTTCTGACGTTTGAGCGAAGTACGGCTTTTGACATGGTACACACGTACCGTTTATTTTACATTTTATGCGAATCCTTTGCCCTTTTTGGCGTTCTGTATTAATATTGGACCAATTTTCTCCTCCGAATGCGAAAATATTTTGTTGACACCGACCTACATAGGGCGGAACGACCACCACGATAAAATAAGGGAAATCAGAGCTCGTACGGAAAGTTATAGCTGTTCACTCTTTCCGCGGCCTATACGAGATTGGAATAATAGAGAATTGTGATGGTGGTTCATCGAAGGCACTTAAATGTGATTTGCAGAGTATCCATGTAGATGTAGATTTACATGCCTGTTTAGGCAATTTGTAGTTTAGTGTGTTCCGAAGAAGGCGTGGTTACCCGGGCCGAAACCTAGGTCAAGAGCCGGTTTCTATTTGCAATCGAGATGGGTTCTTTATAATCATTAAATTGTTCACGATTGCTGACGCGCTGCAATGTTAAAAGTTCTCATATTGTGAAGGTGGTTCGATGAACCCTCTGCCAGACACTTATGTGTGATTTGCGGAGTGTCCATGCAGATGTAGATGTAGATAAATAGCGCACGTTGTCACATTTGTACCGATATTCTCTGTGCACAGCGACGTTAATTATCCGTTACAGCGGAAGTGCTTGTGGGGTAGCGTTATAGACGACTTCCGAGCAGCGACACACGTCGCAGTTGCATTAGTTGCTACGAGCGTCGCGCAGCAGGTACGTGTGTGTCATTCTAAATCGCTCTGCGAGGTCAGTGCATCCTTGCAGCCAACACATTCGGCCTCACACGGCAACCGTTGCTGAAGATTATGTCCACAGTAAGCACCACCACGTCCAGTAGCTCGGGGAACTAAAGAGCCGTCTTCAGCTGACGTGAGGTATCGTACGCTGCTAGCAGAATTGTAGATACCTGTGTAATTTTTAGGGTTCTGTACCTTAATCGATGAAAACGTAACCGTTATAGAATCACACATTTTTCTCATGAACTGATAAACATATGAAGTTGAAATATATGCCACATACTGAGGTCTATGGTCCCCTGGCGGAGTAGAAAATTTAAGCTTCTAAGTCAATGCTATCCGAAGATACGGCCATTTATGTCACCTACTTTGATACTTACAAACTCACTCATCAGAACCTATAGGGTACTTCCCTTTGACCTATAATCATGAAATTTAGCAAGAAGCAAGGTTTCACAGTACAGGTAAAGTGAAAAATCCGAAAATTGTAAATCTGTAATTATATGACGCGAAAAAATACTTTTATATTATGTTATCGGACAATCTGTCTATCTGTGCGTTAAGATCCCTTTTTCTCAGGAACAAGGGGACGTATCAAGTTGATATTTCTCACACCCTAAAATCCATGGTCACTTGGTGGTGTAAAATATTTAAACTTCTGTGTCAATGCAGTGAAAAGATACCGTCATTTGTGACACATATTTTGATACGTTGTTAGTTTCGACATCTATAACAGGCAAAAATCGTCGAGATTCTCGATTCCCGGGACGGATGAATTATCTGAATACATAATTAAGTTCGTACGGAACCTTCGGCTCACGACTCCTGCACACACTTATCCGAATTTTTTACACGCTGTCTGATGCATGAGTGTAGCCAAATGGAGCATACAAACAGACCATAGCTGATGTCGTCGAAGATCGAACACTTTTCCATATTAAACTCCCCAAATGATGACATAGTTTCAAAAAATGGTTCAAATGGCTCTAAGCACTATGGGACTTAACATCTGATGTGTTGAGCCCCCTAGACTTAAAGCTACTTAAACCTAACTAGCCTAAGGACATCACACACATTCATGCCCCAGGCAGGATTCGAACCTGCGACCGCTGTAGCCGCGTGGTTCCAGTCTGAAGCGCCTAGAACCGCTTGTCCACCGCGACCGGCGTTACATAATTTCAGAAATTGCTTCTGAATCCGTCATATATCATGCTTCCTGAGACAATCCACAATGCATTTGTGACTCTTCAGGCTTTGCCAGCGGATACGTTACGAATACACGTCTTGGGTCTGTCGCCGTATAACACTGTACAAGTGCCACAGTGTTTCATCGAAGCAACTGTTGGACATATTAAGGTAGTTGTGATAATCACTGGCGACATTCGCACAGTGGCTTCCAAATTTATCGGGGACGCGAACAGGAATTGCGAATGCAAGGAAAAGCTCTTAAGTCCGTTTTAGCGACTTTCTGTTAAAGTGACAACTCGCAATGGGTGTGGATCACCAGGAAGCAAGTGGTACAGCGGCGTCAGTGATCAATTGTCTGTGCCGAGAGTGGGGTTCTAAAATTTTGAGTACACTGCAGACAAGCGACTGTGGCGTCTTCTGCTAACATCAGAAGTTAACAGATTGTCGCCGAGCTCATTCTTATTTAGCCAACGGCCTTGGCGCAGTGGTAACACCGGTTCCCGTCATATCACCGAAGTTAAGTACTGTCGGGCTGGGCTAGCACTTGGATGGGTGACCATCCGGTCTGCCGAGCGCTGTTGACAAGCGGGGTCCACTCCGCCCTTGTGAGGTAAACTGAGAAGCTACTTGATTGAGAAGTAGCGGCTCCGGTCTCGGAAACTAACATAAGACCGGGATAGCGGTGTGCTGACCACATGCCCCTCCATATCCGCATCCAGTGACGCCCGTGGGCTGAGGATGACCCGGCGGCTAGTCGGTACCTTTGGGCGTTCATGGCCTGTGCGGGAGGAGAGTTTTTTCATTACTATTTAACTAAAGGATTTTGTGCTTTTGTGTCTTTTTCATCATTAGTTGTTACTTGATTTGTTTGCCTGATACGTTGAAATGGTGACCCACAGGCCTCGTATTTTTGCTACTAGTGTTCTCCAACAGGAGAGACAAAATATCTGAAATCAAAAATTTGTTTACGTTTTGCATTACCTAGACAAATAAAAGATTACACTTTGTCTAAATAAGGAGTGAATCGATGAAGGTTCAAATATGAAAATTGTGAAAAAGTGAAATATGTTTAGCGAGAAAAATAATTTTCAACGCTACTTAAAATTTAGAAATAAAATAACTGGGATATCATCACTCTAGGACTGCCCTATGGCAATTACAGGACGATGTCCACATAAATCATCATCATCACCATTTCTTGTGTCTATGCCCACATGAGCGCAGGATCAGCATAGTTATTAACGGATGTGGCAAGGTTAATTTAACTGGTGCCCAGATGCCCTACCTGTCACCACCCTGTTACCCTCCCCCCCCTCCCCCCCACCACCAACTGTCTATCTGTAGTGTTATCCATGTGAAGGTGAGAAAAGGGTTTCTTAATATTCGTGAATTGTGTAACTAGGACGCGACTTCTTAGTATTCACTTAATGGGATGTGGAAAACCGCCTAAAAACCACATCTAGGCTCACCAACACACAGATCCTCATCGTTAAACCACAGGACATATTCGGTGCAGGGCTGGTGCACCTTCCTGTTCCGCAACCGGTGCTTTAATATGGACGGCTATCTGGGAGGGTATCACAACCACATAAATGTAGAATATAATTAATCGTTCTGGTCGTCTACAAGTCAATCGACAGCAGGATACGCGACTGCTGGATGCTTGTAACTTGCCGCCACAATATTTCGGCGCAAAAACTTCTGGCTATCACCATGTGTACACTGGCGAGTACACTGAGATCTCCTTTTCACGATTCTGCCGGCGCCTGCGCCATGTTCCCAGATGTCATTGTGCTCGCGTTGCTTTAGCACCTGTACTCCTGCTGCATGTTTGTGGGCTGTTCCGAGTGCCTTCCACGTTGAAAGTTTGCCTCATCGATCGTTCTCACAGGGTAAAATCGAAGAACGATACTGGCTACGCAACACAGAGCACGTGGGTTCCATGCAGTGTCTAACTGGAAACCACCGTTCCGATCGATAAGGTCCTCAGACAGTCCTATTTCCACCGATTTGTTGATCACGGCATTCCAGAAATTTGAAGCTGCACTGCACTTCATCGAATGACAAGTAGTAATCCAACGTTCTGCGATAGTGGATTTGCTTGCTTAACAGAAATGAGTTGGCCATTGGTATTCCACATTGCGCCCCTGAATTGTGCGCATCGTATAAAATTCGCAGCACTCGCACGGAATCCTACGGAAACCTCACTTGCGCATCTCTGAGACGTCTTTGGCCGATCCTAGAAGAGCCGGGATTTTTGATGTAGTATTCTGCCTATTTTCGTGGAAACTTTTTCAATACACGGCAAGTAAGCTGTCGTCTTGAAGGCCTCATCGTCTTCCTCGTTCTGCCATTTATACGTCAACAGCGCTCTCTGTATCAGCTGAGACGAATAATCATTTTCGTGAAATGCAGTTTGGAGTTGTCCCAGTAACGCTTGCAGATGATCTGCATCCGCGATGGTATAAGCTCGGTGCATCAATGCCTTCCGAATACCCATTGTTTGTGCCTGTAAATACAGCTCTGCGTGATTGGAGTTTCGTGACCAATAGCAAGAAAAGTGTTTCTGAACAATATAAATTTGTCAATATCGAATACAGATTGAAATGTTAGGATATCCTTTATGAAGGAATATGCCCTGAGTGTAACCTTAAAAGGAAGTTCAGACAAAATGCGAATAGAAGTCTTTGAAATGTGGTGCTACATAAGATTGCTGAAGTTTAGTTGGAGAGATTTAATAACTAATGAAGAGATACTGAACCGAACTGGGAAGAGAAAAATTATGGTACAACTTGACCGAAAGAAGGTGTTGGCTGACAGAACACACTCTGAGGTATCAAGAAATCATCTGTTCTATAATGGAGGGAAGTGTGGGAGTAGCCGGCTGGTGTGACCGAGCGGTTCTAGGCGCTTCAGTCTGGAAACGCGCGACCGCTACGGTCGCAGGTTCGAATCCTGCCTCGGGCATGGATGTGTGTGATATCCTTAGGTTAGTTAGGTTTAAGTAGTTCTAAGTTCTAAGGGACTGATGACCTCAGATGTTAAGTTCCATAGTGCAAGAGCCATTTGAACCATTCTGAACTGTGGGAGTGAATACTGTAGTTGGAAACCAATGCTTGACTACATTTAGCAGGCTCAACTGGATGTCGGTTGAAGTAGTTATGTGGAGATGATGAGGCACGCGCAGGAATCACGAGCATGGTGATCTGAATCAAACTAGTCTCCGTACGAAGACTACAGAATCGTGGATGCTGGATTCAGAGGGACTTCATGTTCGAGGTCATGCAGGCACTGGCCATTGTACCGTGAGTACCTTGACAAGGGAAAACGCTGCCACCAGCCTCAGACTCTGTAAACAACGGAGTTTTGATGACAGGGATCGTGAACTATTACATCACTGTATTTATTTAAATTCTTGATTGTCGGAAAATTACGTTTTTTTATGGAATTTTACTAACTTCCAAAATACAACTATTTTTGATCTCAGACTTTGACATATTGTCTGTTTTCACAACAGAAAGTTGTACATCAAATATGACGTTGCTCAGGTTATTCTTTTATTAGTAATTAATATTTTTAGTTTCGTATAATGTAAGTGGCCTGCCAGCGCTACTCCACTGCTTTCACACGCACACTGCAACAGATGACCGTGACGTCAGTCTGCAGGACACAACTCGTCCGTTACTGACCGTATAATACTCTACCGGCTTGCATTGCAGCCCACATACATACAGCTTTTAATAGACAAATGGGCGATCGCGCACTAGTTGCGACGCCACACTTTTGCTTTTCTCATTTACTAATTTTTCATCCGATGTGTTCTTGTTACTTCACAGCAGAGCATCCTGTATTCCATTTACATTCCTTTCCTTTTCTTTTTGTTCTTGTTTGTAATGGCCTGTCTTTCTACCCCATTCCTACCTACACTTCTAAAATTTGGTTACCGCTTTAGTCCACACCATACAATTTGTCTGTTTCCTTGTTACCTCACTAGACCAAATCTGTTGCCAATTTATACCGTGTTGTCTCTTTTAATTGCTACTGACTCACTTAGTCATTCGTATAATCTACTATTTTTTATTACTTCTTGTCCTGTCCGCAAGTCTTACTCATTGCTTCCAACTACGACATATTCTGCCTCGTTTACATCCATTATAAGGCCCCAGTTTTCAGGCACGTTCTCCAACTTACATAGTGTGTGATGCATACGACTTTCATTTGATGCTAAGATAACCTGACAACTGGAAAAACATTGTCTAAAATATGTTCAACAACACCTGTGATCATTTTGCCATGGAGTAGTCGTCCGAGATAAAATTGGAGTAAATAGCCATGCCCCATGATATCACAGCACGCTCAACAAATTATAATCCGTCTCAACGCATCTGTCAAGTCCATACTCGGTCATCTGCGTGCCACCTTGCCTCATCAGCCCCCCCCCCCCCTCCCACCAACAGCCTGCTGTACGTGACAGATGTTGTTACCTCTCTAAGTATCATCGCATTTTAGTTCTTCTAAGTAACAGCATCTGGGCATGCGCACAATGATGAAAACAAAAAACAGTCTCGCCCCAAAAAACATCGTTGGGTCACTGATCTCTTAGCGCAAACGTCCAGATTTAAATTCCAGATCACTCCGAAATGCGTCATGGGGCGGAGACACGTAATGCTGTTGGGATGATCCACGCATCGGAGTCGGATGTTGAGTTCTGCAGCCCCCTTGCTGCTCTTCGAGAGGAGTAACCTATGTGCCAGCGCCGGGTTCCATCTTCTCCCTTCTCTTCAGACATAACAACACAAACACAACACTACACTGTGCAAAAAATCACCACAGTCTTCCACACGAACAAGAATACACTCAAGGCACTTCATAACTCGGAGGGAGGTAACGGCAAACCATCTCCAGTACACGAGTAAGCGAAATTTAAGGAAATCTGTTTTTATACTGCAGTGTTCATGAGGTTTTGTGCTTCTCTGCTTATGTTACTGTTATTTAGCTTACTTTAATCTCATCTTGATGTAGAAATAATTTCACTGAGTCATCATGGCCGACTGTTCTCTAACGTAACATGGGGAACAAATTACGAACATCTACATCTGCAAGCCAAGATAATTTATTTTTTATATATCTTACATAGTTATTTATTTAACCTGATCTGATTGGGACCATCAGGACTTCCCTTACAACGGACTAGTGTTTTACATACAGAGTACGTTTTTTTACATCATAGTTACCTAAGAAATAACAATTTAAATATGACAAATAGTGTTAAAATGATTTGAGAGTCTGCACAGGTTTGATGAAAATCTCCATGCAAGCCACTTCATACCCGAATAACTACTGCGACCCACATCCGTTAGAAACTGCTTAATGTACTCATCTCTTGGTGTCCCTCTACGATTTTTACCACCAACACTTACCTCCAATATGAAACGGGTGACCCCTTGATGCCTCCAATCCCTTTTTCTAATCAGGTTGTGCCACAAATTACTCGTCTCCCCAATTCGATTCAGTTGTTGTTGTTGTGGTCTTCAGTCCTGAGACTGGTTTGATGCAGGTCTCCATGCTACTCTATCCTGTGCAAACTTCTTCATCTCCCGGTACCTACTACAACCTACATCCTTCTGAATCTGCTTAGTGTATTGATCTCTTGGTCTCCCTCTACGGTTTTTACCCTCCACGCTGCCCTCCAATGCTAAATTTGTGATCCCTTGATGCCTCAAAACATGTCCTACCAACCGATCCCTTCTTCTAGTCAAGTTGTGCCACAAACTTCTCTTCTCCACAATCCTATTCAATACCTCCTCATTAGCTACGTGATCTACCCACCTTATCTTCAGCATTCTTCTGTAGCACCACATTTCGAAAGCTTCTATTCTCTTCTTCGATTCAGTACGTCGTCGTTAGTTACACGATCTACCCACCTAATTCCAGCATTTTTCTGTAGCACCCAACTTTCAAAAGCCTCTATCCTCTCTCTCTCTCTTTTTTTACCTAAACTGTTTATGCCGCGCGGGGTAGCCGCGCCATAACGGCCGGCCTCCTTTCGGGCTTCCGTTATTTGCTTAGGACTGGTTTTCCATCTGAGGACTTGATATTCATATAGCTGCTTCTCTTTTCTATAAAGGTCTCTTTAATTTTTCTGTAGGCTGTATCTATCTTTCTCCTAGTGACATATGCTTCTATATCCTTACATTTGTTCTGTGGCCATTCCTGTTTACCCAAAAAAAAAAGTTCGAATGTGTGTGAAATCCTATGGGACTTAACTGCTAAGGTCATCAGTCCCTAAGCTTACACACTACTTAACCTAAATTATCCTAAGGACAAACACACACGCCCATGCCCGAGGGAGGACTCGAACCTCTGCCGGAACCAGCCGCACAGTCCACGACTGCAGCGCCCCTGACCGCTCGGCTAATCCCGCGCGGCTGTTAAGCCAATTTTGCATTTTCTGTCAGTCTCATATTTAAGACACTTGTATTCACTTTCGCCTGTTTCATTTGCTTCATTTTTACTTTTTTTCTTTCATCAATTAAATTCAATATCTCCCATGTTATCCAGGAATTTCCAGTAGGCCTTGTCTTTTTAGTTATTTGTTCCTCTGCTGCCTTCAGTGTTTCCTCTCTTAAAGCTATCCATTTGTTCATTTGTGTTCTACTATATTCCTTTCCCCTATTCTAGCCAGTCGTTGCCCAATGCTCCCTCTGAAACTCGCAACAACCCCTAGGTCTTTTAACACATTCAGATCCCATCTTCTTAATATCCTACCTGTATGCAATTTATTTAGTTTAACTTGTAGTTCATAATCAGTAAATTGTGATCAGAGCGCACATCTTCCTCAGGAAGTGTCTTACAGTTTAAAATCTGGCTCCGAAATCTCTGTTTTACCGTTATATGTATTATAATCAATATGAAACCTTCCGGTATCTCCAGGTCTCTTCCACGTATACCGTCTTTTTTCATGATTCTTAAACCAAGTATCAGCGATGATTAGATTATGCTCGGTGCAAAATTCTGCCAAATGGTTTCCTCTTCATTCCTTTCCTACAGTCCACATTCACCCAAAATTTTTCCTTCTCTCCCTTTTCCTATTGTCGAATTCCAGTCACCCATCGCAATTAAATTTTCGCAGTCTTAACCGTCTGAATTATTTCCTTTATCCCATCATACATTTCTCCAATCTCTTCATTTGCAGCGCTTGTTGGCATATAAATTTGTACTACTGTTGTGTGTGTGGGCGTCGTGTCTATCTTAGCTACGATAATGCGTTCACTATGCTGTTCACAGTAGCTTATCTACGTAACCTATTTTCTTATTCACTATTAAATGTACTTTTGCGTTACCGCTATTTGATTTTTGTATTATAATCCTGAATTCACCTGACTAGGAGTCCTGTTTCTCGTGCTGCCGAACTTCACTAATTCCCACCGTATCTAGCTTTGACTTATCCATTTCCCTTTTTCAGTTTTGTAACCTACCTTCTTGATTAAGGGATCTAACATTCCACGCTCCGATATGTAGAACGCCAGCATTATTTTTCCGGATGATGCTGGAGATCAGAATGGGGACTATTTTACTTCCTTAATATTTGACCCAAGAGGCTGCCATAGGTAATAATGATAATAATAACAATAATAATAATAATAATGAAAAGGCGTCTATAGACACAAGGTGTACATGTGGGAAGTGATGTCAGAGAAAACGGCACCCAAAGCCCAAAGGCCAAAGTGGACTGAAGAAAGGAAGAGAGCCTTTAGTGAACGAATGAAGGAGTACTGGAAAAACAGGAAGAACAAGTAGTCATTAATGTTTCGCGTGGTCTGAAAAAAGGCCTGTAACGATGTTACCTATAATGACAATAACAACAATAATGATAGTGGCACATATAATAAGAATTTATAGGCGTACAAACTAGATGTGACATAGAGAGGCTGGGGAAATCAAATTTAAGGAGATCACCACTTAAGAATACTGAAAAATGAGAAAGTTGGAGAAAACGATGTACAGAAGTAACGAGTGCATATAGGGACAATGGTAGTCATTATTATTGCTTCAGTTGATATGTCATTAACCGCCTTCAGAAGATGGAGATGTTATTCAGTTCTCTAATATAATACCGGAGGTTATTCCTGCGTCTAGTCTCTGCTACGGACAAGGAACTCGAGAAGTGGCTGAATAATAGAGTAGGACTGGAGGGATTCTGTTCTGATGAGAACGGGTGTTTCTGACATGTTACTCAGACAAGAACGTTAAGCTTGAGGAGAGGTATGACGAACAGTGTACGTTGATAAAACAGCAGAGGGTATGGAAATCTTTGCCCTTGTCCGCACGCAGCCAGAATAGCTGTGCATATGACGGTGAAATACGATCAAAGGGTCGAACGCCACTGTTATATCGAACACACGCATTCAGAACCAGTTTCAGGTGTACTGAGCTTTCATGAAAAAGACATTGCAGAATAACATTGCTGTAATCTATTACTGGAAGTATAGTTGTTTGTACAAGATTCTTTTTCATTTCAAGAGGGCAGAGCTTTTTATATTTTTGTAGGGCATGGAGAGATCTGATGCCTTCTTGCACACTGCAGTTTCGTGTTCAATTCTATTTAGATTTTTCGTCTATTATTACTCCTAAACACTGCTGGAGTAGCGAAGTTATATTTGTCCCATTTAGGATGAAATTTCGTATGGATTCCCGATACTTCGAGGTAATGAGCCTAGATTGGCCGACCAGTACCGCTGGGGTTTTGGAAAGGTTAGGCTTTAACCCTGTATTCTGTAGCCATTTGTATATGTAATGACATAACATCAGAATAAATGAAGAGTGTAGAACAAAAGCAAACTGGTGCTTCTCATTTATTATAATGTTGTTCTACCAACAACCGACGGGAGATTCTGTTAACATGACATAATATCAGCCCCATCCTCCACCTCATGCTGCTGCGGTTGTGTTCTTCAGTCCAATCACTGGCTTCATGAAGCTGTTCACGTAACTCTATCCTGTACAAGTCCATTAAGATCTGTACACCTGCTGCAGATTACAGCGATTTGATAACACTGCTTTCTGTATTCTAGCCTTCGTCTCTCTCAACAGTTTTTATCCCATACTTCCCTCCACTAGCAAACTGCCGATTCTTTGGTGCCTTGGGATGTGTCCTATCAACCGAACCCTTGATTTTTTTTCATTGCAGTTTATTAGTTCAAGTTGTAAGTATAAGAAAGAGGACTTTCGCTTTTAACTGAGATTAACGCTAGTTTCTGCTTAATAGCCATTTCAACTTGTTACAGATCACTCGTAAATAATATCTATTATTAGGGTCAGACTCTTGTTTCCGGAATATGAACAGCAATCTGTCAGAGCAGACGATGTCAGTTCTATTAAAGAGGCGTCCAGACCATGTAGACGTCACTTGATTTTATAGATTTCGGGAGTTTCGAGGTTCTGGATAATACAATACGCAAATTAGCGATTTCTACTGCACCTTATGAGATTGTTTTGCACGGCAACGCAATAAGTGGGTAATAATAAAGGAGAACTCACTTTTATGGTCAGATTGTCAATGTGTTCGTACTGGATCGCGCTCGTGTCTTCGAAAGAATGCAGTATTTTGTACTGAGTTTAAATCACAGCGTTTTGCACTAATTTTAAAGCAGAAGTCTGTATAATCTGTCGTAATGGGCTCGTGTAGGCGCAGAATCGGTAAGTTCTAGTTACAAGGATTTTCTCGGGCCAAACTCCAAACTTCGTTTCTCTGCTAATTCCAGCACGAAGGCCACGAAGTATGAGGATCTGTAGCCGGTAAGCTCGTATATCTGCAGTTCTGTATACCATCCAGGTAGACGTCACTGGTATCTATGCATTAAAAGCTCCTCAAAGATAGCTAGCATGAAATGTGCTAGAAACTCTTTGACGATAGATGCAGTATCCGTGCACCAGTGTATTGTTTTTTTTACTCACTGTATTGTCGGTGTCAGCATTTGCCGATGTAAATAGAAGAAATAGAAGCAGAACGTTCGTTGCATCCACCTATAGTAAGTATTTTCTTTGGAACCCGCTCAATTAATAGCTTATCAGCTGACCAGTGTGCATAACTTCCCTACAGGGCAAAGTCAACAAAGATTTCCATCTGCTATGGGTCGTAAAAGAAAGCATATGTTATGTGTGTATTATTCATTTGTTTCCTTGCTCCAAGAGTAACAAAACTTCTGATGTGGATAGTTCGAATATTTCAACAACGTTTCAAGGTACTGGACCTTTTTTTGTGCTCCGAAATAACTGCCAGAAGTAGGCTACAATCGTGATGTTAAACGTCAATTTGACTACATAATTATGCCCTAATTTAATCACAACTTCTCAAAACGTCACATATTCCACAAATACAGCCAAACGCAGTTGAAAATTATGATTATAAATATCGTTGCTGCCTATTTTTGTGTACTATCAGTGCCACCCTAATCACGACCTCGGGAAACGCTACCAATTTTGAATACAGCCATACGGCATAAACTACCTGACAGTATAACGTGGAGATTGCGGTACTAACCATCGGCTTTGATCAGTGATCTAGTGAACATGCGTCAGAAGCCGCAAATAAAATGGCTACTACAGCCAGAAGACTGCTCGGACAAGATTTAATGATCTCTTCACCCGTAAGTTAACATTAAAATATTGTAAACCGTTTTAAGTCCTCATTTTTTTAATGTTTTCCGTCGTTCTGTTTTTTGGAGGTGGTGTTTGACTAATGCAATTAAATACAAGGCTGTTCGTACTTTTTATTGTGCTATACGCATTTCGCTTCTTGTTTGTGAAGCATTTTCAGTGGCCTCTGATACGTTTTGTTTTATGTATACAGTAATTGTGTTATATAACAACAATAACAGTAATAATAATAATAATAATAGTAGGGAGACCATTTACTACAGTGCAGCTTCTGTTATTAGACTATTTTGTTTTTTGGTGAGAAAATTTATTTTGCAGCACAAGTTTCGTTAGGTTAAATTACTGTTTGTTTCTGTTTATGATTTGTGATCTTATTAGACCACATATGCCATCCTAGAGTTGTCCGTAGCTGGTCCGCACACACTAGGATGTCCTATTTTCACGTTTCTCGGACACATTTCAACTCAATACCTAATTATCGCTGTTCACTGTGTTTTTATTTGATGTGTTTAGTATATGTAGTGTTGCCAGCTGTCAATACGTGGTGATCTTTTGTTTGTTGTGGTGTCTTTATGTAATTTAATATTCTTTTTTCGTTCGTAAATATGTGTATGTGTGTGTGTCTGTGTCTGAGTTTGTGTATGTCATGCCGTTTGTGTATGCGTTTTCTTCTTTTCAGACTTAGTTATCTGGTTTGATTATGTTCTACGTCATCTCTGTTACAGTTTTAGTGGTTACATGATCCACGTATTATTGTTTGTATTGATCTAGTAATTTATTGCTTTCTTCTGCACTGCCGTGGCTCTTTGTATGCTGGAAGCTTCCCTTTAATCTTAGGAATTTGTTTCTGTGGTTGTTCATTCTAACGATTTCCATATCTTGTTCCATATTAGATGGTTCATTCTCATGCTTTGTTAGATGTTCAGCGAAGGTAGAATGGCTGTTTTCATATTTCCAGTTTCTTATTTGTTCTTTGTGTCTAGTTTTCAGACTTTCGCATGTCATTTCCAGATACTCTGCTTAGCAGTCTTGACATTTTAGGTTGTATAAACCAGCTCCTTGGTATTCGCCTCGTTTTTGTAAATATGACTGGAGAGTATTTCTTGTTTCGTATGCCATTTATATTCCTCGTTTCATTACTACATTTGCTATTCTGTGCATTGTACGTTGAAATGTGCCATTTCATGTGCCATTTCTTGCGATAACACATGTCAAGAGTGTCTCATTTTTGCAAATTTGTGTGTATTGCATTTTAACTCGTTCGATACTGTGGAGGACTGATTGTAGGCTTCCACATCGCTTGAATTTTCGAGTGTTGAAGTCACCGACGTAATTTACAGAGACTGAGAACTTAGAGACTGATCATGACCGCACTTTACTATGATACCGTCTGTCGTATTCTTCACAAGTTTTTTAAATTATAACTTTTTCTCGTAATTACTGAGAGAGATTTTGTAATATTCACTGAAGAATATATCTTCGGAAATAGGTAATAAAATGATGCTGCTATGCAAGTTGCCGTCCCATACTACATACTGTTAAATATTAGTCATACGGCTGGTTCATCAGGCGTTAGTTAATTCGCCGTAATATTAACTCGTGTAACTTTTTAATGCGATAAGCGCTCCACTGTGTACCTGTAAATATTTTTAAGTGAAACGCTGTTAGCATCACGTACATTGTACCGAAAATAATTTACATCGTAAGTGATACACAAAGAGAAGTGTCCTTTAACAGCCTTCATAATATATAATTAAAATAACATTTAGTCCATAAAAGATGGTATCGTGATGTTAAGCACAAAGGAAACAGTTTTCTGCGTCAGTCACTTGCTTATTTTTCCACTACGGCTTCGGTTGTTCACACCATATTCTTCAGGTAGGGGACTGTTTAATAGCGTAGGTGATGGTAGTGAAGAGCACAGACGCCTTTTCACAGCAGCAGACCAGGAGCAGTGTAGGTTATGTTGCGTCTTATGTGAATGCTTTTAATAGTTTGTTAACGCTTTTGAAAAAGTTGGTTGAGTAGATTTTTCTGAAGATTTTTTCTTTTTTTAAAAAAAGTAAGTCTTCATAGTGCATTCGATAATTGCGTACGTTTCCTCTTTCGTAATTTCGTAAAGCTTGTAAATGAAGACAAATAATAAATTCTTCTGTTAGTTTAACCACATCGTCGAAATTTTCGGGGATATCGGAAATAAGACGTAAATGTAGAGTATGGCAGTGACTCTGGCTACGCTTCACGTCAGCCTATTACGGTATGTCGGAAAGAAGAGACACCACACTGATTTGTTTAGATGGGCAGTGTATTCACCTTCTTCAGCGCACTTGCAAAAGTCGCTATGTTTACATGCGAAACACTTTCCGAAAGACGAAAACCGAATTTCGAAAACAGTTTTTCGCTGTCGTGCTTACTTGTTAATGTCTAATGCGGATTTGCTAGCCTAGATACATATGGCATCTAGAAAACGGCTGATCTAGTTTGTTATTCAGTCGTTATTTCTCTTCACTTAAATATTACAGGTATACAGCTTTATGCTCGGTCTAATGTTCCTGCTTCTCCTTCACCGCACAATAAGGCATATTAACCGAATATTCTGAGAACAAGACGTAACTGGACAACCCAAGCACGTTTCAAAACCGGTTGCGGATATATGGGAGCAAAAATGGATTGCGAAAATCGATTGGAAAACAACAACTAGAAGCGGATTTCCAGAATCGATTTTGAAGTGTTTACATAAACACGTACAAGCGGTTTACGTAATCTGGTTTAGGGAGCCCCATGTAAACGGCGTACGTCCGACCTCCTGCGGGAATCTAAGGGTAGCCAGAATCCAGGAAACGGACAGGGACTGCTAATAGATGGCCCAGGTGGGATTCTGACTCGGCCGTGAGGCGTTGAGAGGCAGACCGCGCAGTTGCGGTAAATGAATTGAGCGTTTGGCGTCATTGGCCGGGAGGCCCCTTGCAGGGAAGGTTCGGCCGCCTTGGCGCAGGTCTTATTACATTCGACGCCACATTGGGCTACCTACGCGCCGGATGGGGATGGAATGATGATGAAGACAGCACAACACCCAGTCCCTGAGCGTAGAAAATCCCCGACCCAGCCGGGAATCGAACCCGGGCCCATAGGACGGCAGTCCGTCACGCTGACCGCTCAGCTATCGGGGCGAACCGCAGTTGCGGTTAACATTATGACCCGGGTGGCGCAGTGGTAAACGCACTTGCCGCGTAAGTAGGAGATCCTGGGTTCGAATCGTGGTCCGGCACACATTTTCACTTGTCGCCGCTGATTCCGCGTAATGCCCCGATGCAGCTGACATCACGAATCCCTTTCCTTCCCCTTCTCCCCCTTCCACCTTCAATTAACATACAACAGTCTGCAATTGTAGGACCAGATGCTCTCTAGCGGCCAAACAGTCAACTATCAGTGCTGAAACGGACATTAGCGAGGTTTAATTTTTTCGAAGGTCTGTTCTTAAGTTGCCCGATTACACTAAGGACTTAAAGTTTCTGTCAAAATAATAAAAACGAGATAACTCGACGTTTTATTATTTAAGCGGTTACAGTAAAAAATCGAAGCTACTATCGCAATATTTACTTTAGTTGTTAAACTTTAGTATTAGTGCATGCGGAAGGGAAGATGACAACAGTAAACAAGAGCCGTGGTAGCGCCTCTTCCGTATGTGTGAACTTATAGTCCCGTACGGTTACTCATTTCATTAAAAATAAATGTTTCCTTCAATAACTCAGTAGACGATTTTTTTTATAATAACTACGATTCTCACCGCTTTGACTGCTTGTGGTCGACGAAAAGTTTATTTCAACATCTTGAATCATTTATGAAATATTACAGGTGCTGTCGTTGTATGTTACTTCGTCTTCTGGAGATCTTAAACTTAGTATTTAAGTGTTGTTTATCCTCGTGTTAGCAATAAATATAAATATATTATTTGCCATTCATCCTACTCAGGGGAATATAGTAAGCTTCTCCCAACAGTGTTACATAATGACTTTGTGTAATGTATTAACCTGTTTGCATTTAAGAACTAAACTATTAGCTTAGAATAACCGACACTTCTGGCTTAGAAAGGAATACATCGAAGTCAAACAACATTCATGGTAAGAGTAATGTTTGTTAGAAATATCTTTCATTAGTGCCATCGAAGAAACCTATGGCAAATCCAGCAAACTAATACTGAGATTATTCATATATCACAACCTGCCCACACAAAATATTTTACAGGGTGTACCACATATGCTTGCCTCCTACTTCCTCTCTTTTGGATTATTCCGGTGAAGAAAATTCTTCTTAACTTCTGACCTCTTGCTGTCCAGAACCGCTACATATGAATTTTGTGTATCTACATACTCTAAATTCACAGATTGTGAATCGAAGTTTTCAGTGAAACTAACAACAAAGCTCGCGCTTCCGTTGGATAGATGCATTCAATTCGGACCTAGACTTATTGTTTGCCGCAAATCTTATCTTCAACCACCTTTTCATTTCCGTGGTGGACTGCAGCTACTAGGGGATAATACCATATGTAATACGCATACTTAGAAGTCTCTTACATTAGATCACTTGAAATTCAGCATTTTTAGGTGTCGTTAACGGCAGTGTATTTAATCGACGAATACCATGATATGCATGTACGATGGATTGCTTCCTGCGACTGTGGGTCTGTAAACGATGATATATAAGACGTAGATCTCATTTAAACTTATATTAATGTCGTTAAATTTTGCAGCCATTATTTCACGTCTGGTACTTCAATTCTGTTTATCATGTAAATAAGAAAATATCCGTCTTCTGCAACTGAATATTTATTTTGTTTCTAATGAAACGTGTTTTGCCTGTTCATAGTAGGTATAGTCATTGGTTTTCATTTTTTTGGTCGTTTTAGGTATCGATGGGCTCTTCCGTAGGCACTACATCAAACACTACAGATCTGTAGCTGATAGGTCAGATTTATACAACTAACTACACACAGCCTTTCCCCTTGCATATTGCACATGATCTTGGTCGCTTTCTCACATGCACTTTCACTGGTGCCTCACTTGAGTGAAGAAGGCAAGAACGTGCTACAGTCTCCGCCCTCCCCCCCCCCCCCCCCCACACACACACACACACGCACACCGGTCAAACACTCCTGGATAGATCAGCATTGCACTGCTATCAAAGTGCATCAGAAAACCAGTCATTCTGCTTATCCCTCTGCTCATCCGACCTGCTTCAACATTCCACAACTCTATGTAGATTTCTGGAACGCACCGTCGAGAAGTGTTGAGAATTACGCTTATAATATTTAATTGCTCCCTTGGCTGATCGTCTCACTTATTAACGTAACTGATTTTTAATTTTTCTTATGGCTTCATTACTTGCGTTGGGCACACATGCTAAACCTGCGATGCTGCAGTGCGAATCAGTATGGGATAAAAGTGGAGGGAAATATTAAATATTCCTACGAAATAATGGAACCAAGTCCAAAAGATTTACTTAACTCATATTTTTATTTATTTTTGTTGGAACCGCGTGACCGCTACGGTCGCATGTTCGAATCCTGCCTCGGACATGGATGTGTGTGATGTCCTTAGGTTAGTTAGGTTTAAGTAGTTCTAAGTTCTAGGGGACTAATGACCACAGATGTTAAGTCCCATAGTGCTCACAAGGGAACCTCCCCATCGCACCCCCCTCAGATTTAGTTATAAGTTGGCACAGTGGATAGGCCTTGAAAAACTGAACACAGATCAATCGAGAAAACAGGAAGAAGTTGTGTGGAACTATGAAAAAAAAAGCAAAATATACAAACTGAGTAATATATGTGCAAGATAGGCAACATCATGGAGAATGTGAACTCAGGAGCGCCGTGGTCCCGTGGCTAGCATAAGTAGCTGCGAAACTAGAGGTACTTGATTCAAGTATTCCTTCGACTGAAAATTTTACTTTCTTTATTTTCGCAAAGTTATGATCTGTCCGTTCGTTCATTGACGTCTCTGTTCACTGTAATAAGTTTAGTGTCTGTGTTTTGCGACCGCACCGCAAAACCGTGCGATTAGAAGACGAAAGGCCGTGCCTCTCCAATGGGAACCAAAAACATTTGATCGCAAGGTCATAGGACAACCGATTCCTCCACAGGAAAACACGTCTGATATATTCTATGAATATACGACACTGGTGACGACATGTGCGTCACATGACAGGAATAAGTTGTCGGCGCACCTAACTTGTACAACTTAGCGAATGGGTAAAAAGATCCTTCTACCTTGCCCGATTTAGGTTTTCCTGTGGATGTGATAATCACTCCCAAAAAAGTTATGAACACGTAAGAGTTTGTCACATAAACTGAAAATAAAAAATTAAACTTTTCACTCGAGGGAAGACTTGAACCTAGGACCTCTCGTTCCGTAGCTGCTCTCGCTAACCACTATCGGGACCACGGCGCTCCTTGACTTCTATTGTCCTTGATGTTGCCTATCTTCGCATGGACTACTCAGTTTGTATATTTTACTAATTTTTTTCATAGTTCCACACAACTTCTTCCTGTTTTCTCGATTGATCTGTGTTCAGTTTTTCAAGGCCTATCCACTGTGCCAACTTATAACTAAATCTGAGTGGGGTGCGATGGGGAGGTTCCCTTGTCAGAGCCATTTGAACCATTTTTTGTAATATGTAAGTTGTTTACGATGGCGTCAAACGTGCCTGTAGTCTCGATCGTAGCTCATAACAACGGAGAGGGTGATACAATTCTTTCACATTACATTCACATGTCTTATTTTTCCTCTTTTGATGGCAAATTAAACTACGTCGATAGTAGAGATAGGGAGCTCCTAATCGGGAGCGAAATACGTAAAGACGAAAAAATATAAGGGGCGATCAAAATATTTCCGTTAGACAGCCGAAATCACAGTGATAATTGGGTCAATCATCCCACAGACACACTACGTTCGGTAAAACACAGTGTCGTGCTGCTTGAAGAAATCCGCAATTGGCTGCTGCACAGCCTCGTCCGACAGTCGACCCTTCATGCCTTTCTTAACCCTAGAACGCCCAAGCCTTTTTTTCTAACTTGGATGCCTAAGCGGGGGGAGGGGGGGGGGGGGCGGTGTTCGGCGAGCCCACAGGTATTAAATAACTTTACTGACGAAAAATTACAACTTTCAAAATGGTTTATGTATTTTAACTAAGGCATCGGTTTATAAATGTTGTTAATTGTTATAAATATTGGACTGAGTTAATAAAAAATTGACATATTACAATACAAAATACAGATGTGTTCATATACAATAGACTACTCTTAGTCCTCAACTTCAAGGCAAGAGACACACTTCACAATTTTTTCTCAATGTGTGTTACACACATGTTTATGACACTGTCCACAATACTGTTTTGGTGTACATAGATTGTTGGACTTCTGCTTCTTTGTTTTAGCTTCGCTTACATAAATATGGCACAGACCTTTCCCTGCAGGAGGCTGACGTGCTTCTGTTGTCACTTCTTTGATTTTCTTTTGTAGAATAGTCTCCATTGATTGAACAATTTGGTAGGATAACCCTCTTGCATTGGCACTTCTTTCTTCTGCCTGCAATTTCACTAGTTCCAGCCCAGCTTGCAGAAGATAAAGTTTCCTTTTGTTGTGTTTCTTTTCATTCCTTCTTGGATGTTGCTGGATGAATATGGGGGTTGCATTGATAGCACAAATGTCGATGAGAGAGTAAAATACAGATAGAGGCCATCTCTTTGTTCCCCTCTTGCAGGTGTACATACGCGCCATTTTATCAATGGTATTAATTTCACCTTTAGCGGAATTATAATATGCATTTATCTCGGTTTTATTCTTCTCCCCTCCAACAGTGCCTTTATCTTGGTGCATTTTTGACAACATCAGTAAGTTTTTACTTGGTTTCGTTTTTGGTGTGTAGGACACCAAAGTTACTGGAGGCCTACGTGTTGGGAACTGCACTAACTCACTGCAAGTTTACAAGATAAATAACAGCTGACTGACATCAAGAATCACTTCCTCTGAAAGTAAACCGATTGTTGTGAATTTCAAGAATTCAAGAATACCAACCAACAAGAAACTAACTTGCATTGTTGTAGAGGTGAGAAGTACGAAATCCTACTAAGGGAAATTTTCTATAGCATGGAAGCCTGGGGGGGGGGGGGGTTGTTGGACCGATAATAAGTTTATTTATTTTTCCTTCCAAAGCAGGAATTTTCTATAAAATATATTGACTCTAACATTTCATAAAATAGCCAACAAACAATAACTCAAAGGGAATATGTAGTATAAAAATTACTTGGGCAAAAGCAGGGGACATAAAAAAATTGGGGGTTCAACGAACCCCCCCCCCCCCCCCTTAGGCGTCCTAGGGTTAAGGGACTGAAGACGTGATAATGCAGTGGGGTGTGATCAGGACTATAGTGCCGGTGCTCGAATGTCTCCAACTTTAGTTGGAGTAACTTCTGCTTTACGACATTTGCGAAATGGGGACATGGGTTATCATGAACGTGGTACACCATTCCACAGCGTTGGATTTCAACCGACGTGCTATCCGATACACATTCGTCATTCTTCAATGGGTGTCTAACGGTGTTTGTCCTCGACAGCCCAGGAAAGAATAACAGGTCGTTGGTGTGTTTGGGGCATTTGATACGTGGGTCACTCCGAAAGAAATGCACAGTATTTTTGTAAAAATACAGTTTTCATTCTGCATGTGTGAAAGTTTTACAATGTATAGATACATCCTTCCCGCTTGTTTTCAAACTTAGTTAAACCTGTTCCCGTCATCACAGCATGTCTACAAGATGGCTGCTATACTTGACGTTCGTCAGAAGCAACGTGCTGTCATAGAATTCCTGTGCTCTGAGAACGAGACAGTGGGAAACATCCACAAGAAGTTGAAAAAGGTGTATGGAGATGCTGCTGTCGATCGCAGTACAGTTAGCCGGTGGGCAAGCAGGTTACGTGATGAAAGTGGGCACGGCAATATTGAGGATTGTTCTCTCAGCGCCAGGCCTCGTACTGCACACACTCCAGACAATGTGCAGAGACTTAACGAATTGGTAACTGCTGACAGACGCATCACAGTGAACGAATTGTCACGCTACGTTGGAACAGGGGAAGGAAGTGTTGGCAGAATACTGAAAGTGTTGGCGTTAAAAAAGGTTTGTGCCAAGTGGGTTCCCAGGATGTTGTCAGTGGCTCACAAAGAAACAAGAAAAACGGTATGCAGCGAACTTTTGGAACAGTACGAGAATGGTGGAGATGAATTTCTTGGACGAATTGTGACAGGTGATAAAACATGGCTCCATCATTTTTCACCAGAGACGAAGAGGCAATCAATGGAGTGGCATAATGCAAATTCACCCAAGAAAAAAATTCAAAACCACACCTTCTGCTGGAAAAGTTATGGCTACGGTGTTTTTCGATTCCAAAGGACTCTTGCTTGTGGACATCATGCCAAGTGGAACCACCATAAATTCTGATGCGTATGTGACGACACTGAAGAAACTTCAAGCTCGACTGAGTCGAGTTCGACCACATCGGCAAAAGCAGGGTGTTTTGCTGTTGCACGACAATGCACGGACACATGTCAGTCAAAAAACCATGGAAGAGATCACAAAACTCGGATGGACAATACTGAAACACCCACCTTACAATCCTGACCTGGCTCCATGTGACTATCATCCCTTTGGGAAACTGAAATACTCTCTTCGTGGAACAAGGTTTGAAGATGATAACTCCCTTGTGCACGCTGCCAAACAGTGGCTCCAACAGTTTGGTCCAGAATTTTACCGTGCGGGTATACAGGCGCTGGTTCCAAGATGGCGTAAGGCAGTTGAGAGGGATGCAAATTATGAGGAGAAATGAAAATATTGTTCTTAAAGGATGTATCTACACACTGTATGACTTTCAAACATGTAGAATAAAAGATGGATTAAAAAAAGATTGTGTGCGTTTCTTTTGGAGTGACCCGTTGCCATAGTTCACGTTTAAGCATTCTGCGCACGCACTTCGGAAAGGCCCAAATGACACACTAACCCCTCGCCTACATCTCGGTGCTTATATAACCGCATCGGAAACGCACTACATTGCATAGAAGCTGTAGCAGCGCACTCAAACGGAAACTTTTTGATCGCCTCTTATGAAAGCGTTGCTGTAAATCACGAGTCTTACCGGGTTAGTTTTCCTCGAAGACGGGGAAATGGTTCAAATGGCTCTGAGCACTATGGGACTCAACTGCTGAGGTCATTAGTCCACTAGAACTTAGAACTAGTTAAACCTAACTAACCTAAGGACATCACAAACATCCATGCCCGAGGCAGGATTCGAACCTGCGACCGTAGCGGTCTTGCGGTTCCAGACTGCAGCGCCTTTAACCGCACGGCCACTTCGGCCGGCGAAGACGGGGAAGAGGCGACGCGTTCGTAGGTTAACACCGTAATCATCAGTAACCCAAAGAGTATCCAAAGGCAATTATTCTCAAATGAAGAACGAGAGTATGATACATTTTTGGGTCAATCCTACTTGACATTCTACGGGCTTACTAAACGTTTGAGTAACGCCTGACGCAGGCCTATTGACTTTCCTTCGAAAAGTTACTTGCATCTCGTCCAGGGAGACACCAGAGGTCGTGGAAAATACACTCGCTGTCACGGACGAAATTCCCGCGTTCCTGATTTTTTCTGTTGTGGTCTTCAGCCCGAAGACTGTTTGATGGAGCTCTCCATGCTATTTTGTCCTGTGCAAGGCTTTTCGTCTCCAAATAACTGCTCTTGGTCTCCCTGTACAATTTTTACCACCGCCTTTCGCCCCAGTACTAAACTGATGATCCGTTGGTGTCTCAGAATGTGTCCCATCAACCGTTCCCTTCTTTTAGTCCAGCTATGCCACAAAGTTCTTTTCTCCCCAGTTCTATTCAGTAGTCTACATCCTCATTAGTTACATAATCTACCTATATAATCTTCAGCATTATTCTCTATCACCACGTTTCAAAATCCCCTATTGTCTTCTTGTCTAAACTGGTTATCGTCCATGTTTGACTTCCGCACATGGCTACACACCATACAAGTACTTTCAGAAAAGACTTTCTAACACTTAAATCTATACTTGATGTTAACAAAATATCTCTTTTCAGAAGTGCTTTTCTTGCCATTGCCAGTCTACATTTTATGCCCTCTCTACTTCAGCTACCAACAGTTATTTTACTGCCCAAATAACAAAACTCGTTTACTACTTTTAGTGTCTCGTTTCCTAATCTGATTTCCTCAGCGTCACTTGATTTAATTGGACTACATTCCATTATCCTTGCTTTGCTTTTGCTGATGTTCGTCTTATACCCTCATTTCAAGATAGTGGCCACATCGTTCAGCTGCTCTTCCAAGTCCTTCGCTGTTTCTGACAGAAATATAGTGTCATCGGCACTCCTCGAAGTTTTTATTTCTTCTTCAAATTTTTCTTTGGATTCCTTTTCTGTTTGCTCAATGTATAGATTGAATAACATCGGGATTAAACTACAACTTAGTTCTCACTCCCGTCTCAACCACTTCGACTCTTTTTAACTCCCGTCCGGATACCGTATAAGTTGTAAATAGCCTTGCACTGCCTGTATTTTACCCCTGCTATCTTCGGAATTTCAAAGACATCAGTCCACTCACCATTGTGAAAAGATTCCTCTAAGTCTACAAATGATGTAAACAAGGGTTTGCCTTCTAAGAGAAGAGGTAGGATCAGTATTGCCTCGTGTGTTCCCGATATGAGGAACAAATTAGGCTACGAGCTGCTCCGAAGATGAATTCGGGAGCTTTTTTCAGTGACCCAGAATAATTCTCAGCACTAATACACTTCGAATAACTGTCTGAGATAGGGTCTCTAGCTTCCATTTTGACACGTGAGACGGGCTGAAACTTACCATTGCTCTAAAACCAATGATTAATGCCGTACAGCTATCAACCTGTATCCAGCAAGATATACAGGCCCGACCACAATACTGGAAAACTGTACAACGTGAACAGTCTATAAACCGCTCTCAGTTGTTTTCTAGCAACTTCTGCTGATGATCACCGCGAAGGAGAATGGTTGTTGCTTAGGCTTTCCGATGGACTAGTCGTAGAATGCTCATCTGCTTCCTGTCATGCCTTTTTAGAAACTCCTTTCCGACAAGTGCTGGAAAACACCTGCACCTTCATGGGAGACTCATCAGTCTTAAGCCAGCTTGAAGTATTATCTGGGTTTAGCCTCAGCTAATTTGTAGTTAGATTCGGAATTTAAGTTGAAAGGGTACAAGAATCATAATACGAGCATGTGACATCTCTTTTAACTCGCTGTACTTACGTGCCATACTTATTCTTGTCGTTCACTTCCTCTCCACAGACTGAAATCTTGAGGCTGATAATGTAAGTCCAAACTAGCTCTCAAATACACAAGTAAGAGATATAACTTCTTCACTAACCTTTCTACGAGGGGTGTCTGTAAAATAAGGTTCCCAATATTTTTTCATAGTGTAAAACATGTTTATTTCATGAATGCGTACATTTTTGGAAAGTTCAGACTTTAACCTATTGTTCTACATAGTCGCCACTGAGGTCAATACATTTTTGCATGCGGTGTACGAGCTTTTGAATTCCCGAGTCAAAAAAATCTGTCGCCAAGCCTGAGGACCTCCTTTTCCAGCTCTTCTCTGTCGCCGTAATGCGTTCCAGCCAGGTGTTTCTTCATGTCAGGTAGGAGATGGTAGTCACTTGGGGCTACGTACGGGCTGTAGGGTGGGTGTTTGACAATACCCCATCCAGTTTTTGCCATGAGCTCGTTGATGGCTTTAGCAGAGTGCGGTCGAGCGTTACCCTGATGCAAACGCACCGCTTTGGACAGCATAAATGGTTCAAATGGCTCTGAGCACTATGGGACTCAACTGCTGTGGTCATCAGTCCCCTAGAACTTAGAACTACTTAAACCTAACTAACCTAAGGACATCACACACATCCATGCCCGAGGCAGGATTCGAACCTGTGACCGTAGCAGTCGCACGGTTCCGGACTGCGTGGACAGCATACACCTCCTCTTGTTTTGAATTGCACGGCGCAATTTTTGCAGTGTCTCGCAGTACCCGGCAGCGTTGATTGTTGTACTGATGGGCAAGAACTCGCAGAATAATACTCTCTTCCTGTCCCAAAACTGCCATAACTTTGCCGACACTTTGGGTGCGTTTGTTTGAATTTTCGCGATCTCGGCGACACTGGGTGATTCCATTCTTTGGACTGTTCTTTGGTTTCGGGTGTGCGGTAGTGCACCCACGTCTCGTCTCCAGTGACGATGGAGTCGAGGTATTCCTCGCCATGAGTTCCGTGATCTTGAAGAAGTTCTTGGGCCGCTTCAACGCGTTGACGTTTGTGGTCTTCGGTCAACATACTTGCCACCATCCTCGCGCAAACTTTAGCATACCCTAGATGCTCCGTCAAAATCTTGTCAATAGAGATTTTGCTGACATCAGGGTTCATTTTGGAGAGCTCACGAACCGTCAATCTTCGACGTGAGAGCACCACTGCCTCCACTTTGCGATTGTTTCGTCAGACACAGATGGCTGTCCCGAGTGCTCCTCATCATGGACGTCAGTACGCCCGTTCTTGAACTCTCTGCACCATCTGCGCACGTGTTGTACGCTCATACACTTGTCTCCATAGATTTCGCATAGCTAGGAATGGATTTCAGCCTACTCAATGCTTTTTCCAGACAGGAAACGGATCACCGAGCGCAGCTGACACCTGGCGGGCGAAGTGAGGGGGACATCCATCACGTACGGCTGCAAAGCCAAGACTGAGTTCCGCAGGCAGCTCGCTAGGGAGGGGATTAGGAGTGGCGGAACCAACGTACACTACAGAATCCCAGGATCCACCGTAAAAGCGCTTTTCAAGACTGTAGCGCCATGGGAACCTTATTTTATGGACAACCCTCGTATATACACTCCGTATTACAATCGGTAGCAGTTCTTGTAATACATTTCTGTTGATAAACATTAACATTCGTTACATTAATTGAGCAGTCTTTCCCACTTCATGGGACAGAGACAGAATGAAATTCAACTGTACTCGTGACGTCATCATTTAACTGTCACGAGCTTCAGCATTCTCTGGAGCGCTGCGTGTCTCTGAAAAGTGGCTCACTCGATGGAGCAACCGCCAACACCACCAAGTGCCAAGTTCGGATGGCGATAACCAGCCGCCACGTCTTACAGAGGGGTAGAGTCCATCCCCAGATTTCATGCACGTATAAACTAACTTTTGTACACTATGCGTATTCGCAGTTATTCACCACTTAACGACTTTTCTATGTTCAGATGACGAACATTGTTCGTCAGTAAAAGAGACATGTACTAACTCATCACTTATATGAAGCGATACGTTACTCTTCAAGAAGCTGACTAGGTTCCGATCACAGACTGCTATCGATAGACCACGGAAAGATAGCTCCCCCCCCCCCCCCCTCCCGCCTGTCACCTGGATACCAGTAATCATTTCTGGCGTCCCTTCTTACCTCAACAGGGCTCCGCGATGTGTCCGGGAACTAATTTTGCTTCTTCTTTTTCTTCTTCTCTTGTTACTTTTCCTTGTTTCCTTTTTTCACCTTCCCCTCTTTTCTTGAGTCCCTCATTTTTCTCTTTTCTCCTTTTGTCATTTCTCTTTAGTTCCCTTTTAGTATTTGCGCTTTCCCTGTTAACCGTATGTCTTTTCTCTTTAGTTCCTTTTCCCCTTCTCCCGTTTCTCTCTTTGTTCCCTTTCCCCCTTTCCTATTCTTCTTGTATGTGAGTACGTTAATGAATGTAAATAAAAGCTAGTGAAAGTAATATATATGGGTAATTTATGTCAATTCAACGCACCACGCAAACCGACTCGCTGATATTTCTTTCAAAATGGTGCATTCAGTGACCTGGTTAGAGATTGATAACCACCATTTCACAGAGTACTACGAAAAAAGTTACAAGGTAGCTCAGTTTAGAACCGTGTGAAATTTACATGCCTATGTCTCGACATAAATTACTCCATTTCCGGTTCTAATCCAAATATAGCAATGAAACTTTTACTCCAGTTCTGGTTCCAATCCAGATATAGCAATGAAACTCGTATCACTCAAAAGCTAGTGAGCAGAGCTTTACATTGATATGCAGCACAGCGAGTTTCAAAGAGTTTCACATTCAAGGTCATTTACCTTGACCTTTGACCTTGAATATCTCGAAACACCCAACTCTCATTTTCTTTAAATATATTGTATTGGTCCAGAACGTTACTACACTGCTCAAAAGAATTATGGGAACTTGACTTTTGGCGTCTGCCATACTCCATTCAACAATAATTGAGAATTGAGTATATTACCAAATTAAACCTTTACCTTTCACAAATTAAGTACACAACAAAACATAATTACATCTTCATTCATTTACATAACAAGAACTGAAATTTCTGACGGGTGCCGGCCGGGGTGGTCGAGCGGTTGTAGGCGCTACAGTCTGGAACCGCGCGACCGCTACGGTCGCAGGTTCGAATCCTGGCCCGGGCATGGATGTGTGTGACATCCTTAGGTTAGTTAGGTTTAAGTAGTTTTAAGTTCTAGGGAACTGATGAAAAAAATGTTCAAATATGTGTGAAATCTTATGGGACTTAACTGCTAAGGTCATCAGTCCCTAAGCTTACACACTACTGAACCCAAATTATCCTAAGGACAAACACACACCCATGCCCGAGGGAGGACTCGAACCTCCGCCGGGACCAGCAGCACGGTCCATGACTGCAGCGCCCTAGACCGCTCGGCTAATCCCGCGCGGCGGGACTGATGACCTCAGAAGTCCCATAGTGCTCAGAGCCATTTGAACCATTTTGTCCGACAGGTGTCGAAAACTAGGTGAAGCCAATCACTCATCCCGTTATCGTGGGTGCTTTTCTTTCTACTTGGAGAGCTTCAGTAAAGTGTGTACCCTCCGCGAGCTTTCACCAGCGCCTGACACATACGTACGTGGCATGCTCTATGTAAGTCCACGAAGTGATCTTCTGGTATCCTTTCCCACTCTACAGTTAGCGCGCTTGAGAGTTGTTGGAGAGTCTGTGATGGAACAGGACGACCACGAACACAGTACCAATGGGGCCTACGTCTGGACTGACTGCTGGGCATTACATTATTTCAATGTACAGGTTTTGCAAAACTTCCCTAGTGACATGCACCACGTGGACCCTGGCATTATCTTGCATGAAAAGGAATTCAGGGCCTTACCGTATGTAGCAGCCACCACATGGATGAAAACGATCTGTTCGATGTACTACCTGGCGTTAAAGCGACCATGAACAACGACAAGATCCGTACGGCTCTCAAAACTGATGCCTCGCCACACCACCACAGAAACTTTGCCGAATCTGTCGATTTCCTGGACAATATTCGGCTGGTGCCGCATACCAATGTGTCTCCACACACGAACAGGGCCATCACGTTGCGTTAGAGGAGATCTGGACACGTCTGTGAATAACACGTCTCGCCAGTGTCGAAGGTGCCAACTAACATGCAAACGGCAGAACTGTCGTGTCAAGCGGGGTACTGAAACAGGACATTTGGATCGTAATGCTCTCTCTCCTAACCTTTTTCTTAGAGCTTGATCGGGCAGAGAGGCTCCAGTAGCCCTCCTGAGATCATGTTGCAGTGCTCCGGCGTTAGCCGCACGACGCCACAACGCGGAGATGACAAGATTCCGGTCTTGGCGTGGTGTTGTAATATGTCAGCGACCTTGTCCAACTCTCCTTGTGTATTGGCCTGTCTCCCTGTAGGTTAGACGGTAGATGGAGAGACTTTGGCATTTGCAGCAACACGACGGAAAGTCCACCCTTCTTGGATCAAACAGACTGCCCTTGCAACTTGCACTGCAGTAAGACGTTATATTGTACGACCTTGGTTGAATACAACTTCCACAAACGACAGCTGCCGTCTGTGTATCTTACTAGAAAACACTGGGATACCGGTACTCATTCCATTCTGACGTGTAACTTGATATTGTGATGCATAACACAGCCGATAGACGGCGAATAACTTTAGTTTTTGCATACGCTGAAAGCGAATGTCTCAAGCTATCCAACAAAACCACAGATACCGCATATATGAAAATACACTCATGTAAAATACACTCATAAATTAAGGATAATTGCAGAATGTAGTGCCACACAACGTCGCACTACACAAAACTGGCGCTAATAGCATGGGGACATAGGAAACACATACGACACAGATCTGTAAGTCCACGGTATTGGTGATAAGTTGAGAAAACCCTCCCGAAACACATGTGCTACAAAACGCCGCTGTTTCCTGCGCATCTAGCCCGACATCAATATGGGATATGATCGCCATGTGCACGTACACAGTCTGCACAACGGGTTCGGGGGTTAGAATAGGCCCGCGGTATTCCTGCCTGTCGTAAGAGGCGACTAAAAGGAGTCTCAAACGTTTCGGCCTTCTGTGATGGTCCCCTCTTGGGTTTGACCTCCTTTTTTCTTCGAAATTTCCGTCGTCAGTGCGTGCCATTTGGGGAAGGACACCTTACGTGGTGTTTTTGTATTGGTCCATCATGCTCCACCATCTTGCATGTTACCTATTGTCGTGTGGGGGGGGGGATTACGCCCAACATCTTCTGGGTGGTCTCCTCCTCGCCTTGTGCGCACTCTTCTTCTTAGCGCCTACGACAACTGTGGACCCTTTAAACACCTAAAATCCAGCACGGTAGCCAGTCCGTTGTGGTGGGGTCGTCATGTACCCTCTTGGTGGTAGCCCCCTGACCATGCAGGGATCGCACTACAGATGCCTGAGCTGTTTCCTCCCCATGCATGCCAAGGAGTATGTGCCCGTCTTGTCTGGGGCACGGGGACTCCGGGCAACGGGATATCGGCCAGGTACCCGTTGCTTTGGCTGGGTGGCGCCCTTGGGGAGAGCCCTCGTTCGGAGTAGGTGGCATCTGGGCGGATGTGGCGCAATGAAGCGCAATAAATCACATCAAGCTGGTGGTCGCACGGCCACCAGCGTCTCTAAGCGAGGTAGAGTCGACTTCGATGCTGCGCAGTATGACCCTCAGACGTTCCCCTCGTTGACTGCGCCATGGGAGGGACGCCGATCTAGTGCTAAGCGGGAGCCTTACGTACCGCAATACCTTGTCTGCAGCAGGACTGATGGTGACTCCTTTCTTCCGACGAAGCCTATGTTTTTTGTGGAACACCTGGAGGATAAGTTTGGGGAAGTGGCGGGGTTGTCAAAAATGAGGAATAGGTCCATCCTCCTCAAGACGTCCTCCCCAGCTCAGTCACGAGCGTTGCTCTTGTGTAATAAGCTGGGTGACGTCCCTGTTACCGTCACTCCCCACAGTAGCTTAAATATGGTCCAGGGGATTATTTACCATCGTGACCTCTTGTTGCAATCCGATGACGAGCTGAGAGCCGACTTGGAACGACGTGGTGTGCATTTTGTCCGTCGTGTCCATCGAGGACCCAAGACAAACAGGGTGGCCACCGGTGCCTTTATCTTGGCCTTTGAGGGTGATGTCTTGCCCGAGAAGGTCAAGGTGATGGTTTACCGTTGCGACGTCAAGCCATACGTGCCTCCCCCGATGCGGTGCTTCCAGTGCTGGAAGTTTGGGCATATGTCCTCCCGTTGCCCATCCAGCGCTACATGTCGAGATTGCGGACGCCCCTCTCATCCTGATTCTCCATGTGCACCTCCGCCTGTATGTGTTAACTGTGGGGAGCACCACTCTCCATGCTCGCCGGATTGCCCCGTTCTTCATAAGGAGCGGAAGATCATGGAATTTAAGACCCTGGACCGGCTTACTTATCGAGAGGCTAAACAGAAATATGAAAGGTTGTACCCTGCTTCCCTTCGAACATCTTATGCTGCAGCCACGTTATCGTCGCCCGCACGGGCGACGGTTGTCGCTTCATCTGTGCCGCCTTCAGTGGGCCCTCGGGGCCATGTATCTCTGTCTGCCCCCCTCGTGCCTGGGGGCAAGCCTTCCTCTCTTGCCCCCTTAGCAGTTGGGGGCAAACCCTCTTCTGTCGCTCCCCCCAAGCTTACTTCGGGAGTGACATCTGCTCCACAACCGGGAGGCTCGATTCCTCCCCCTCCTTCTCCGGCGGCGTTGCCTCCGCCGGTTCCTCTCTCGCGGAAGGGGTCCCTCGGGGCTCTCCCTTCCTCCGTTTCTTCTCCTTCCCAGCCGGATGTCAGCCAGTGGCTGAAGGTTCCGCCACCTGCTGGTCGTAGGGCTTCTGCGTCGTCGTCAGCCTCCGACGCTCCTTCAGAGAAGCTCTCCCAGCCCTCTCACCCTAAGGGCAGACGCGAGAAGAAGGAACGGAATGTGTCCAAGAAGAAGGACGTTCCGGCGGTTTCAGCACCGCCTGCTGTACATAGTCCTGGCTCCGGGGATGAGGTGGAGATCCTCGCCTCTGCCGCGGATCTCGCCCTCACGGAACCCTTGGGGGCCTCTCCTATGGACTCAGCTGACTCTCCCCCAGTGGCGGCGGTTGGCTCTGAAGCGCTGTCTGCCTCTTAGTCGCATTCACGCCCTCCCAGTCCCTTCCTGCTTCCATTCTCCAATGGAACTGCGGCGGTTATTTCTGCCACCTGCCAGAGCTCCGGATGCTTCTGAGTGATTCCCCTGTTCTCTGCATTGCTCTGCAGGAAACTTGGTTTCCTGCACTGCGGACCCCCGCCCTTCGCGGTTATCGGGGATACTATAAGAACCGTGCTGCCTGTCAACGAGCATCAGGTGGGGTTTGCCTCTTTGTTCACCACTCTGTCTGTAGCTCGCCAGTACACCTTCAGACGCCTTTAGAGGCAGTTGCTGCCAGGGTTGAGCTCTCGCCGGCTATTACTGTATGCTCTGTTTACATTCCTCCAGATGGGGAGCTCCCCCGCCATGTCTTGGCTGCGCTGCTGGCTCAACTCCCGCCACCATTGCTGCTTCTGGGCGATTTCAATGCCCACAATCCTCTATGGGGTGGGACTGTCTCCGATGATCGCGGTCGGGCCGTGGAGCATGTGTTGGCTCAGCTCGACCTTAGCCTCTTGAACGCCGGTGCTCCCACACATTTCAGTGTGGCCCATGGCTCGTTCTCGGCCATCGATCTCTCTATTTGCAGCCCTGGACTTGTCCCATCCCTCCACTGGAGGGTACATCCTGACCTGTGTGGCAGTGACCATTTTCCCATCTATTTGTCACTGCCACAGTGTCATTCTTCTGGGCGCTTGCCCCGCTGGGCTCTCCACAGGGCTGACTGGCCAGCTTTTACTTCCGCTGTAACCATTGCGTCTCCCCCACAGGGTGACATTGACGAGGTGGTCCGTGTTTTCACCACGTCCATCATTTCGGCGGCCGAGGCTGCCATCCCCCGTTCCTCTGGCCTCCCTCGGCGGAAGGCTGTCCCCTGGTGGTCGCCGGAGATTGCTGAGGCTATTCGCGACCGTAGGCGGGCTCTCCAGCGTCATAGGCGGCACCCGTCTCTGGAGACCCTCATCGCCTTTAAGAGGCTCCGTGCCTTCGCCCGTCGTCTTATTGCACGGCGTAAGCAAGAGTGCTGGGAGAGGTACGTCTCCTCCCTGGGCTCCCGTGTCTCGTCCTCGCACGTGTGGTCCCGGATCCGGCGGATTTATGGCTCCCAGACCCCTATGGGTGTCCCTGGGCTCTCCTTGGACGGCGCTGTCTGCACGGACGCTGCCGCCATTGCTGAACGGCTAGCCGCGCACTTTGCTCAGAGCTCTGCGACTGCCTCCTATCCCCCCGCCTTTCGCTCTCTAAAGGAGCGAGCCGAGCGGACGCCGTTCTCATTCCACACGCGTCGTTCTGAAACATACAATGCTCCTTTCAGCGAGAGGGAATTCCTCGCCGCCCTCGCCGATTGCCCTGATACAGCACCAGGCCCAGACAGCATCCACGCGCAGATGCTGAAGCATCTCTCCAGGGACTGCCAGAGACACATTCTCGCGATATTTAATCGCATTTGGAGCGAAGGCGTGTTCCTGTCGCAATGGCGGGAGGGCGTTATTGTCCCCATCTTGAAACCCGGTGCGGACCCACTGGCGGTGGACAGCTATCGTCCCATTACCCTCACCAACGTTTTGTGCAAATTGCTTGAACGTATGGTGGGGCGGCGTTTGTGTTGGGTCCTTGAGTCGCGCGGTCTCCTCGCTCCATCCCAGGGTGGCTTCTGTCGGGGCCGGTCTGCAGTGGACAATTTGGTGCGGCTGGAATCTGCTGTCCGTACGGCTTTTGCCCGACGTCAGCATCTTGTTGCTGTATTTTTCGATCTGCGGAAGGCGTATGACACCACATGGAGGCATCACATCCTCGCCACGTTGCATGGGTGGGGTCTTCGTGGTCGGCTCCCGGCTTTTCTTCAAAACTTTATATTGCGCCGCTCTTTCCGGGTGCAAGTCGGTGCCACCTCTAGTTCCTCTTATATACAGGAAAATGGGGTCCCGCAGGGCTCGGTGTTGAGCGTCTCCTTATTTTTAGTGGCCATTAATGGTCTGGCAGCAGCAGTGGGGTCGTCGGTGTCTCCTTCTTTGTATGCCGACGACTTCTGCATCTCATTTAGCTCCACGACTACGGGAGTCGCCGAACGCAGGCTGCAAGTCGCCGTTCGCAAGGCCGCATCATGGGCACTGACTCATGGCTTTCAGTTCTCTGCTGCCAAGACTCGAGTAATGCACTTCTGCAGGCGTCGGACGGTCCACCCTCATCCTGCACTTTACCTCGACGGCCACCTGCTTGAAGTGGTGGACACTTGCCGCTTCTTGGGACTCGTGTTTGATGCCCGGCTCACATGGGTTCCTCATGTTACTCAGCTGAAGCAAATATGCTGGCGGCACCTCAACGCCCTCCGCTGCCTTAGCCACACGTCTTGGGGTGCAGATCGCTGCACGCTGCTGCGGTTGTACAGAGCCCTTGTGCAGTCCCGGCTTGATTATGGGAGCCTGGCCTATGGGTCTGCGTCCCCCTCAGTGTTAAAGTTGTTAGACCCCATACACCACTGTGGGGTTAGGCTTGCCACTGGCGCTTTTCGCACCAGCCCCGTGGATAGTCTACTGGTGGAGGCCGGGGTTCCCCCACTGCGGATTCGCCGCCATCGTCTGCTTGTCGACTATGCTGTCCACGTTCATTGCTCGCCAGATCATCCCAATCGTCGCCTGCTTTTCCCTGCTATGGTCCTCCATCTGCCCGAACGGCGCCCTAGGTCTGGGCTTTCCATAGCTGTCCGTGTCCAGTCCCTGCTGTCAGAACTGGGGTCATTCCCTCTTCTGCCTCCCTTCCGGGTCCGTACACCTACGCCTCCCTGGTGTTTGTCCCGGCCGTCCGTCCGTCTGGACTTGGCACAGGGACCCAAGGACTCGGTTCCGCCTGTGGCCCTCCGTCGCCGTTTTCTTGCTCTCCTCGCCTCATTTTCGGACTGTGAGACTGTCTACACTGATGGTTCCCTGGTTGATGGTTGCACTGCCTACTCTTTTGCTCATGCTGCTCATGTTGAGCAGCGCTCCTTGCCAGCTGGCTGCAGTATTTTTACTGCAGAGCTGGTGGCCATATTGCGCGCTCTTGACCATATGCGTTTCTGCTCAGGTAGGTCCGTCGTGATCTGCAGTGACTCCCTGAGCAGCCTTCAGGCCATCGACCGCTGCTATCCCTCCTCTCCTCTGGTGTCCTCCATTCAGGAGACTGTTTCCGCCATTGCCCGTTCTGGTCGTTCGGTGGTCCTGGTTTGGACGCCCGGTCATGTTGGCATCCCAGGGAACGAACGTGTAGACAGGCTGGCCAAAGGGGCGATCGACGCCCCGGCTTTGGAGATCGGCCTTACGGCTCGCGACCAGCAGATGGTGTTGCGCCGTAAGCTGATTGGGATGTGGGCTACTGAGTGGCGTGGCATGACAGCCCCGAATAAACTGCGGGCTGTCAAGGAGACGACCGCCGTGTGGCGTTCCTCCCTGCGGGCTTCTCGCAGGGACTCGGTAGTCCTGTGTCGGCTGCGCATCGGCCATACGTACCTGACGCACGGCCATCTCTTGCGTCAGGAGGATCCCCCCCTGTGTCAGTGTGGGTCCCGGCTGACGGTCGGCCACATTTTGCTGGAGTGTCCTCGACTGCGCACACTCCGGCAATCTTTTAATCTCCCGGGCACTTTGGCTTTGGTTTTATCTGACGATGCCTCCAGGGCTGATGACGTTTTAAATTTTATCCGTGGTAGTCCGTTTTATGGTTCGATTTAGGGAGGTCCTGCACCTTTCCCTTTCTGTGTCTTTTGTCCTTGTGTCTGTTGCTGTTCTGGTGTGCCGTGAGATGGTTGACTCTTTCCCCTTTTTGTTCTCGTGGTCAGTCAACCAGTCTCTGGCCGTCTTCCTTTCTTCTGTTTCTTTCTTTCTGTCTGGTGTGCCTCTGTCCTGTTCTTGTTTGTAGTGTTTGTTGCTGCATTTGTGTTCTTTTAGCGCCTGGGGGGACGTCTCCTCCCCCTTTGGTTTTTACCTGCTCCGTCGATTTTGGGCTCGCCTGATTTTGGAATGGGGGACTGATGACCTTCGCTGTTTAGTCCCCCTTAAACATCCAACAACCACCACCACAACGGGTGGTCGAGCAGCTGCTGGGGTATAGCCCCCCATTCTTGCACCAGTGCCTGTCGGAGCTCCTGAAGTGTCCTAGGGGTTTGAAGACGTGCAGCGATACGTCGACCGAGAGCATGCCAGACGTTCTCGATGGGGTTTAGGTCTGGAGAACAGACAGGCCACTCCATTAGCCTGATATCTTCTGTTTCAAGGTACTCCTCCACGATGACAGCTCGGCGGGGTCATGCGCTATCACCCATCAGAAGGAAGGAGGGACCCACTGCACCCCTGAAAAGGCGGACATACTGGTGCAAAATGACGTCCCGATACACCTGACCTGTTACAGTTCCTCTGTCAAAGACATGCAGGGGTGTACGTCCATCAATGATAATCCCACCCCACACCATCAAACCACAACCTCCATACAAGTCCCTTTCAAGGACATGAAGGGGTCGGTATCTGGTTCCTGGTTCACGCCAGATGAAAACCCGGCGAGAATCACTGTTAATACTATACTTGGACTCGTCCGTGAACATAACCTGGGACCACTGTTCCATTGACCATGTGCTGTCTTCTTGAGAACAGGCTTTACAGGCTCTCCCGTGACCAGGGGTCGGTGGAATGCACCTTGCAGGTATCCAGGCGAATAAGCCATGTCTGTTCAGTCAACTGTAGACTGTGTGTCTGGAGACAACTGTTCCAGTGGCTGCGGTAAGGTCCTGAGCAAGGCTACCTGCAGTACTCCGTGGCCGTCTGCGGGCACTGATGGTGAGATATCGGTCTTCTTGTGATGTTGTATACTGTGGACGTCCCGTACCGCAGCGCCTGGACACGTTTCCTGTCTGCTGGAATCGTTCTCATAATCTTGAGGTCACTCTTTGGGGCACACGGAGGGCCCGTGCTACGACCTGCTGTGTTTGACCAGCCTCCAGTCGCCCTAGTATTCTATCCCTCATAACGTCATCAATATGTGCTCTTTGAGCCATTTTCAACACACAGTAACAATCAGCAGGTCTGAAAACGTCTGCACACTTACTCGCTGCACCATGCTCTGTCATGCGTATGTAAACTGCTGCCAGCGCCACCGTGCGACGACCACAGGTCAAATGCACCGCATGGTCATACCCCGAAGTGATTTAAACCCGCATTGTTTCACCATCTATCAGCATTATCAAAAAAAAAAAAAAAAGGTTCAAATGGCTCTAAGCACTATGGGACTTAACGTATAAGGTCATCAGTCCCCTGGAACTACTTAAATCTAACTAACTTAAGGACATCACACACATCCACGTCCGAGGCAGGATTCGAACCTGCGACTGTAGCGGTCGCGCGGTTCCAGACTGTAGCGCCTAGAACCGCTCGGCCACTATCTGCATTGTCCTTAATTTATGAGCATGAGTGTAGATTTTACATACCGGACGCTGATACAAGTGTTTCCCTAATTTTTTGAGCAGTTTATAAACATGGTAAGTATCAAGATGGCACACCAAACGCATCATGATGAGATACACACATGTAAATTTCACACAATTTCTAAACATAACTGGCCAGTAACTTTCTTCACAATTGCCATACGAGTATACCCCTGTAAATTTGTAATTTTCCATCTCTTATCTGGATCAGATAAGAAATCTAAGATGGTTAGATACTCAACGATACATGTCTGCGTTGAACTGACGTGGAAATACCCATTAAAGGCAATTCTAGCTTCAACTATTTTAACCACATTCATCTAGGGCTCATTTTGTTTTTCCCTTACTTACTTTTTTTCCTTTTCTCTTTTGTCCCTTTTCCAGTTCCTCAACCTTATCTGTTTTTCTCCTTTATCCCTTTGTTCCTTCTCCCCATTTTTCCCTTTGCCTTTTTCTCCTTTTCGTCTTTCCCCTCTTTCCCTTTCTCCATTTGTTCCTTTTCCCCTTCTCCCACTTCAGGAAGATTTCACTGCCGTGCGGTAAGCTAGTGTGTACTTCACTGCGGCCCTCCATATGCTACGTATGTTGACAGGTTCTACAGAGAGCGGGCAGCCATGGACCGGTGGTGCGGACGCATCGCGGCGGTGACCGGCGCCGGCTCTGGCATCGGCCTCGCCATCGTCAAGGCGCTCTTCCGCTACGGCGTCACCGTCGTCGGTATGGACGTCAATCTCTGCAAGTTCAAGGTCCACCTAAGCTTACTACATAACCAGTACATAATGCTCCTCTCTTATCTAGCGGGCTTCCCTAAATTCGACGAATTTCTGTACGATGACAGAAGAGCTCATGGCATTCTAATTAAAAATAACTAACTGCCGCAACGTTCCAAAAGGCTACGTGTTGTACAAGTATTCTTTTTTCGTCTTGAGCGTACTGCAATTTATGAGAATGTTGGGTCTTACTCGTTTCAATTTTAATTATAAGGGATGATCAAAAAGTTTCGGTTAGACGGCATTAAAGTCCAGAATCGATACGCCAGTCACACAAAGTCACCGAGAGCATTGAGATAATAATCCCACAGACACACCAGGTTGAAGATACCCGTTTGGTAAAACAACGTGTCCTGCTGCGTGAAGAAGTTCGTAACTGCCTGCTACACGTTCTCGACCGACAGAAATCATCGACCTTTCGAGTCATTTTTTCAGGGACCGGAGAGAGATCAAGGTTATAGGACGTGTGCTTATGTGTCTCCCACTTCAGTTGGCGTAACTTCTGCGTCACATTATTTGCGATATGAGGACGTGCTTTATCATTAAGCGGCACCCCTTGATGCACTACTCCACAGTGGTGGTTTTTGACAGAGATGGTACTCGACACCCATTCTTCATTCTATGATGGGTGTCTGTCGGTGTTTGTCCTTCGACAGCTAAGAAAAGAATAACAGCACTTTGGTCCTGTTGGAACGGATTTGCTAACATTGTCGCCATAGTTCACGTTTCCGCATTTACCGCACACACGTAGGAAAGACACGAAGACTACCCTAATCCCTGGCTTACATGTCGGTGCTTATATACCCGCATCAAAGACGTGCTACATTTAACATACGCTGCAGAAACGCCCTCAAACGGAAACTTTTTGATCGGGCCTTATAAATGCATCATTAGTACGTTGACATATTTGACTTTTTATAGAGAAAAACAACTTTTGCGTGCGAACTGGATGTACAATTTACTTACTCTATTTACTTTCCTTTATTTAATATTCTGTGACGAGAAATTTTCCTCTTGTTGTTAGCACACTTTGGTTGAACTTCAAGCCTTCGCGATTTTTAGGCTTTTAAGAACCTATTTTTCCTTTAGATCTTTTTCAGTTCTTTGCACCTCACTCAACTTTCATACACTGTAGTGACAAAAGTCATGGGATACCTCCTTTTGTACGGTCTAGTAAAGCAACTCAACGTGCCATGGACTCAACAAGTCATTGGATGTCCCCTGTAGAAGTATTGAGTCATGCTCCCTCTGTAACCGTCCATAATTGCAAAATGTTGCATCAACTGACCTCTCGATTATGTCCCATAAATGTACGATGGGGTTCATATCGGGTAATCTGGATGGCCAAATCATTCGCTTGAACTGTTGAGAATGTTCTTCAAACCAGTTGCGAACAATTGTGGCCTGGTGACGTGGCGCATTGTCAGCCAAAAAAATTCCATCGTTCTTTGGCAACATGAAGTCTGTGAATGGCTGCAACGATTACAATTTCCGATACACCACAACGTCATCAGCAAACAGTCGCAAACTGCTGCTCATCTTATCCGTCAAATAATTTATCTGTATCAAGAACGAGAGCGATCAAATCACACTTCCCTAGGGCACTCCCAACGGTACCCTTGTCTCTGATGAACACTCGCCGTCGAGGGCATCGTACTGGCTCCCATTACTTAAGAAGTCGTCTAGCCATTCACGTATCTGGAAACCTATTGCGTATGCTCGGACCTTCATTGGCATTCTGTAATGAGGCACTGCGACAAACGCATTCCGATAATAGACAAATATGGAACCTGCATTTTGCCCTTCATCCGTGGTTCTCAGAATACCATGTAAGCAAAGGGCAAGCTGAGTTTCAGACAAGCGATGCTCTCTAAATCCGTGCTGATTAATGGACAGAAGCTCTTCTGTGCCAAGGCCATTTATGATATTCGTACTGAGAATATACCAAGAATACTGCAACAAAAGTCTGTAATTTTACGAATCCATTCTTTTACGCTTCTTATACTCTTTTTTCCAGTCGCTTGGAGGTATGTGCTAGGTGAGGGATTAGCGATAAATGCAAGTTAAGTAAGAGGCCACTGCCGTGGAACACTCTTTTTGTTAAACCGACTTGAGATTCCTTCCGGATCTGGCGACTTACTTGTTTTGAACTCCTTCAGTTACTTCTCTACCTATTTCTATGTCCCCCACGCGTGAGTTGTGCGTTAGCCAAACGATAGTCTCCTTGCACGATTCTCCTATGTGAACGATTTCTTAAGCGTGAAATTTAAAACTCCACCTTTGCTTTTGCTGTATACTACTGTCACACTAGACTAGTCAACGAGTGACTGGATAGAAGCCTTCACTCCGCTTAGTGATTTTACATAGGTCCGGAATTTTCTTGGGTTCTCGGCTAGATCTTTCGCTAAGGTGCGACGGTGGAAGGTGTATGCTTCGGGCATCGATATTTTTACAGACACATGAATATCGACTTAGGTTTGCCTGTCGACATTTACGAGTTCCTTTTCGAACAGAGCGTGGAACAGTCTCTTCTTCCTCAGCATTTTCAGAATTTCGTAATTAAATCACGGTAGATCTATTCCGTCCTTAATCCACTTACTCTACATGCACTTTTCCAGACTGCGATTTACATTCACTTTAAACAGTGCCCATAAATCCTCTACGTTCATCATATTGGAACTAAATGTCGCCCATTCATTGTCTAAGTGGGATGCTAACAACTGTTCATCGCTCTTTGTAGCAAAAATACTCCGCTGGTCTTCTTGATGGATTTATTAACTTTAGTAACCGTCATACTATGCTAAAGACGAAAGTGTAAAAGTGATATTTCCTGGAAGACTAAATTTTGTGCTTCTCACCAAATGGATATGTTCACATCTAGCACTGGCGGTAATGTCCATTGTCTGAGCTCTGAAACCACCACTACCAGCACTAACACCACCATCCGCACCGCCACTATCGTCTTCCACAAGATGCAGGATTTTAGCTGCCGTCCTCGCGAATGAATGTCCGGTGTCTTACCACGGTGTCGAACTAGAAGTACTGGAAATTCCCATGTTGACACTGAGGCGCGTTGGTGAGCAGAGCACTTATTTCTATATTTAATTTTACATTTTAAGAAGCAACATAGACGGATCATCCGTTTCCATAGCCGTAATCTTTAGTGTACGTTAGTGATGCAGCGCTTCAGCTGATTAATTAGTTATTTACATGTTCCGTCCATCAGAACCATGATATCCGACAATAAGGTAGAAGATTTCAATTTGTAAAGAGGATTGTCCAATAAGTAATTTTCTCTACTTTACAAAAAAAAGTTACACGGGATTTATCAAATTGAAATAATTTTTTCACATTGTATAATGTGCCTGTTTCTTTTCTACATAGTCACCACGTCTTTCCAAGAATTTTTGGTAATGTGACACGATGTTTTCCAAACCAGTGTTGTAACTAGTCGACTCCCGAGATCGTAACGAGCTGTTCACTCTCTTCCATTTTCATAATATTGTCCTCAAGTACATCGCCCTTGTATAGACCCTCTATATACTCCTTCCGCCTTTCTGCTTTCTTCTTCTTTGCTCAGAACTGGGTTTCCATCTGAGCTCTTGATATTCATACAAGTGGTTCTCTTTTCTCCAAAGGTCTCTTTAATTTTCCTGTAGGCAGTATCCATCTTACCCCTAGTGAGATATGCCTCTACATCCTTACATTTTTCCTCTAGCCATCACTGCTCAGCCATTCTGCACTTCCTGTCGATCTCATTTTTGAGACGTTTGCATTCCTTTTTGCCTGCTTCATTTATTGCATTTTTATATTTTCTCCTTTCATCAATTAAATTCAATATTTCTTCTGTTACCCAAGGATTTCTACTAGCCCTCGTCTTTTTACCTACTAGATCCTCTGCTGCCTTCACTATTTCATCCCTCAAAGCTACCCATTCACCTTCTACTGTATTTATTTCTCCCATTCCTGTCAATCGTTCCCTAATGCTCTCCCTGAAACTCTCTACAACCACTGGTTTTGTCAGTTTATCCAGATGACATCTCCTTAAATTCCCATCTTTTTGCAGTTCCTTCAGTTTTAATCTACAGTTCATAACCAATGTATTGTGGTCAGAGTACCCACCGGCCCCTGGAAATGTCTTACAATTTAAAACCTGGTTCCTGACTCTCTGTCTTAGCATTATATAATCTATATGATATCTTCAAGTATCTGCAGGCTTGTTCCATGTATACAACCTTCTTTCATGATTCTTGAACCAACTTTTAGCTATGATTAAGTTATGCTGTGTGCAAAATTCTACCAGGTGACTTCCTCTTTCATTTCTTCCCCCAAATCTATATTCACCTATTACGTTTCCTTCTCTTCCTTTTCCTACTATCTAATTCCAGTCACCCATGACTATTAAATTTTCGTCTCCCTTCACTATCTGAATAATTCATCACTAATTCATCAATCTTTCTGTCATCTGCGGAGCTAGTTGGCTTATAAACTTGTACTACTGTGGTAGGCGTTGGCTTCGTGTCTATCTTGGCCTTCGAGCCCTCCCTAGGGCATGGGTGTGTGTGTTTGTCCTTAGGATAGTTTAGGTTAAGTAGTGTGTAAGCTTAGGGACTGATGACCTTAACAGTTAAGTCCCATAAGATTTCACACACATTTAACTTTTTTTCTATCTTGGCCACAATAATGCGTTCACTATGCTGTTTGTAGTAACTTTACCGCACTCCTACTTTCTTATTCATTATTAAACCTACTTCTGCATTACCCCTATTTGATTTTTTATTTATAACCCTGTATTCTCCTGCCAGAAATCTTGTTCCTCCTGCCACCGAACTTCACTAATTTCCACTATAACTTAAACCTATCCATTTCCCTTTTTAAATTTCCTAACCTACCTGCTCGATTAAGGGATCTGACACTCCACGCACCGATCAATAAAACGCCTGTTTCCTTTCTCCTGATAACGACATCCTCCTGAGTAGTCCTCGCCCGGAGATCCGAATGGGGGACTATTTTACCTCCGGAATATTTTACCCAAGAGTACGCCATCATCATTTAACCATACAGTAAAGCTGCATGCCCTCGGGAAAAATTACGGCTGTAGTTTCCCCTTGCTTTCAACCGTTTGCAGTACCAGCACAGCAAGGCTGTTTTGGTTAATGTCACAAGGCCAGATCAGTCAATCATCCAGACTGTTGCCCCTGCAACTACTGAAAAGTCTGCTGCCCCTGTTCAAGAACCACACGTTTTTCTGGCCTCTCGACAGGTACCGCTCCGTTGTGGTTGCACCTACGGTACGGCTATCTGTATCGCTGAGGCACGCAAGCCTCCCCACCAACGGCAAGGTCCATGGTTCATGGGGGGAGGAATATGTCCATAACGAAAAGAAATTATTTACTACTGGAGGAGGAGGTGGTGGTATAATGGGTACCCGCTTTGATTTTTTATACATATTGCCTATTTACTGTCTACTTAAGATTTGCTGTGCACATACTATGACATGTCTTTGTCTTATTTATCATTCAGTTTTTCGGGAGTGATGAATGGGGCAAAAAAAAAGATGTGCTGGTAATTTGAGCACAATGGGATAAATTCAAAATATTAAACCAGAACTTACAAGAAAGACTGTTTCATGAAATCAAATATAATAATAAGAGTGTGCAATGTGAAATTTTATTTTCAGATCATCCCCATACAAAATCAGGTTTATCAAGAGTCATATAGCTTCAGTAATCTGAAAGACACTTTCTCTATTTAAAAAAAATCACTCAAATAAATGTCAGATGCACAACCAGCAAACTCATTGCGGGCCGACATCTCACAGAGCATACACTGCACCCAAATTTCGCCACTACAGACCAGTGTATACAATGCATCACTAAAGAGACAAGCAGTGTCGTCATTGACAGGCTTGGAACACAAAATGCAGTTTCAGGGTCGGACTCACCCAAATCTATGTCTGAATGACGTGACTCATCATCATAATCTTTGGGAGACAGAAGTAATTTTTTCTTACAGGGCTTCGTGGAAAAGGTTTTCTTTTTAATTTTTTATCTCTTGTTCTTCACGTGATCCTGGTAACATCCTTTATCTTACACACTCTCTCTGTAGACTCTTTCACGTCACTTTGTTTCCGTTTCATGTCTTGAGTTTCTCCTTTTTGTTTCCTGTTACTCATTAACCCGTTACTAGCCATTTGCAACACAAAATTGAACAGGTCTGTAGTGGTTACAATTTGGGCTCCTTTTGTTTTGAGACTCATATTACCAGCACGAAAAGGCTGATAACACCAACACCGCCACGCTTGTGTACAAACATTTAACATCGTCTAACTTAAGCGTAAGTCACAATTTAATACTGGTACATAATCTTTGATACATTTGCAATTGAAGGAAAATTCATAATGAGTACATTCATAGGCATAACTATAGTACTACTTCTACAAATGCGTATCTCACAAAGTTTTTGTCGGCGGAGGAAAGAAGATTGCCTTGCTGTTCACTGTTAAAACTAGCTACTGAGTCAGCTTGCTCTAGAGGCGTAACTACGAACTAGTACTATAGTGTCCAATCCACGAACGATGGCGAGTCGCGCAGCTCGAAACACGGGCGGGGATTGCATTGTTGTCGGTTCGAAGCGACGTTCGCAGTAAGCCCGTACACGTGAGTTGCGTTTCAAGATAGCGTGTACACTGCAAATTATGTCTCTTGCTTGCTTGTTCAGAATTTGTCGCTTACCACCACCATCAGCTGTGACAACTCGCAACAAATGGAATAGAAATTCAGTAAATATCTCGCTGCGATCATGTTTAATGGTCGCGTTAGTTACGGCATTCACAGCAGGGCGCTGAGAACACTTCTGAATGCTCATTGGCTGCCGGAAATTTGTGACGTAGATGCACAGAACAAATCTCAACTCGACCGTCATCGTTCATGACTTCAACTATAGTAACTTTCGCGTTCACCAACGGAATGTACCGTATTGTTTTTTAGATTTTTAGGGTGCCCAAATAACCCGCAGAGGCTCACAGTACCATCTTACCTCGGTTAGTATGCAGATACCGGACAATATGTTCCCAGTTGAGCACAACGCGAGCGTCCCATCACCCCCCCCCCCCCCCCACTCGAAATTGTTCCGCGGGGTAGTAAGTCTCTGGTTGACAACCCGTGCATTAAACGGTAAATACGTAAGAGACTAGCACTTTTACAAGATTCATTTTGACTACCCCTCTTGTTTGATAAATAAAGAAATGCGGCCTGTCTGCTCCAGGACTTCGCTGAGAAATGCGGCTCCTCCAACCTGCATGCACTCCAGACGGATGTCACCAAGGAGGAGGACGTCGTCAAGAACTTCTGCTGGGTCAACCAGAACATGGGCAGGCTCGACATCCTTGTCAACGGTGCCGGCGTTTTTACCGACAGGCCGCTCTCAGGTTGGTGTACACGAGAATACGAGTCATTTCGTTTATCTTCACTTACACACTGTAAATGATACTTTAATCACGAATTCCTCAACTCCACCATCCACCAGAAGCTTCCTCCGCATTTGTATGCCAGTTGTACAGGCTTCGCTGTACCTGAAGTAGGAAGGCACTACACGCTCTCATTTACTTTCGCTCCGTTAATTCTTAACTGCATTCTGATTTTTGCAGAGTGCAGTTTACTGTCTGTGTAAAAGTATGACGGCCATTATTACTGCATTTCTTCCCAATAATTTGTAACTTTGTGCTTCGTTTCTTTACATCTATTAGAACAGGCTTCCAAACAAGAATGTACAATAAATGTCTGTAGCATATAATAAGCACACAGCTCCTGCAACACCAATGCTGTGAAAGCCGATACCATTTGACAACTGGAGCGACACTAACAAATAAGAAATAATTGTTTATTATTTTTCACGAACTTTACGAAACATTTATTTTGTTTTCGGTGCTCGAGCGCTATACTCGTACTACTATCAAGAGATACTAATGACTGTAAAATAGCCATCAGTATAGCTAAAACTCATAAATAACCAACTAAATATAAGTGAAAAAATTAATGTAGCTGCAACTCACCTCCTTGTAATCAAGAGGATATACTCACATTATTTCTCTGGTTTAAGAAGCATGTACATATGCAATTGTGGCCATTAAAACAGCAAAAAAAATGTCAGTTTTGCACGAAGTGAACGCTTAGGTACTCAAATGCTCATCGTTTATGCGCAACCCTACGAAGCAATGTAACACTATTTACATTTTTTAAGGAAAGACTGCGCAGTGTGTGTCCCATTCAAAACTCGTATTTTAGTGTTGTTTGTGAAAAGAACGCGTTATTCTTCGAGTAAAAATGAGAAATGTCCACCACTACATACTTGAATTTGAAGCCGGCAGGACTGTGTCCTATTGAGGCTGTGGTTTTCGGATCCACGGTATTCCTGCTTTTGTCGGTACCGATCCCAAAACTATCGCACCAGTATGGAATCGATTGATTCAGGATGGTCATACTCGACGCCGCACAGAATCTCAACAACTAACACCAACAGGACGGACATACTGTTCGTCCGTCTGTGCGCAATGGTACAGACCAATCACATATTTTAATCCAGGAAATAGTCTTCTGTTCAGCAAGACAAGTATCCACTTGGGTGGTACGACGATGCCTGGAGCACTACAACTATTGCTGCGGCTTGTCTTGACACTGACGCACCGACAATGGTGCGCCCAACTACGTTACTGAACACAGAAATGGCACCATGTTTTATTTCCAGAAGATTCCTTTGTCTGTACACAGCATCACAATGTAAAATTCCTCGAGAGGAGGCTCTCATATTGTATTTGTCATTGTTATATAGAGGCAGCGCTTGGCGTAATGGTTTGGGGATGGCACTGGGTACTCAATACGACGCCTCTGATTTTCATAACCGCTAATTTTGGCATCGGCTATTACATCTCTGATATGTTAGAACTGGTGACTGTACCCTGTCCCCGAGCTCTTTGTGGTGTTATCTTTCAACAAGATAACGCAAGATCACAAGCTGTCGTTCACCTGATCTTCATCGATCACATAGTTTTCGACTGTTTCACTGGCCTCCATGTTCTCTAGATCTCTAAACCATTGAAAACATGCGATCATGGGTCGCCGAGAGACAGGCACACCATCATTTGCCAGCAACTACAACCAATGAAATCTGGCGTAGAGTTGAAGCAGAATGGAATGATGTACCCTTATCTATCATCAAAGATATGTTCGACTCAGTGCCGAGCCGAGTAACATGTGTTGTTGTCCACACACTATACGTAACACACTCCAAACTCCTACAAATTAATCATATATTCATCCTGCTGTACTGTATACAGATAATAAGTACAATTTTGGCCCGTATTGGACTTAACCCAGGTTAAGTGTCTGTTACTTCAGCACAGCCTCTGCGTGGCAGAACCACATGAGCCACACTCGCTGACCATCACTGTCACCTCACGCGTTCTGGAAGCACGTGGCTGACCGTTTCCACACATGGTATCTCGCAGCGCGTACTCACTGAGGGGCATGCACTCACTGACAAGGAGACCACATGGCATTGCATTACTGTACTTTTTATGTTTATTATACTCAAAGTTCTGAACTCACATATCAGTCTCGCAAAGCATCTGAATACAACTCTCAAAAATTCACGGGAAAAATGACTTTGAAGTGTTTCGAATGTCTTTAGCACAATAAAGTAGTATATATGTGTTGTGTCTGTGGTTTCAGACATGTCAGAAAGAACAGGCACCATTTTCATCCTGCAGCCACTATGAATCAAGGTACAAAGGAATTAAAGACATTAGCTGCTAGTTGAAAATTTGTGCCTTACCGGGATTCAAACTGAGGTCTTCTGGTTTCCAGGCACATGCACTGGCCACTGCGTCATCGGGACACAGTGCCAGTCTGGCACAAATTTTTATGTGCCCCAATGATATAAATTCATGTCCACTGACAACTAATGTCTTTAATTCCTTTGTGTCTTGGTTCATAGTGGCTGCAGAATCAAAACTGTGTCTGGTCTTTCGGACATGTTCCAAAGAACAGGCATCTAATACATATATAAGTAAAGCGAGGATGGCCAATGATCCCTTCAGTGCAGATGCATACCAAGCTTAGTTCTTGTGAGAATCGGCGAAATGCCGCAGGTAATGAGGATAATGAACAATGAGCATTATATCAGTAGTGTGTGGATAAGTTGATAATTTGGGTATGACGGGAGGGTGCTAGAATACTTCGTCGAATGTGGATGTGTCTGGATGGCGTAGTGGTCAGGGCATCTGGCTAGTGAGCGGAAGACTCGGGTTCAATCCTGGTCTGGCACAAATTTTCAATTTACCTCATCGATATAAATCAGTATCTACTGGCAGCCAATGTCTTTACTTCCTATGTGTCTTGAATCATAAATTAAATCAGTTGCGCGAGAGGTGGTATGGTTCACTGGTAGAGTGCTTCTCTGGCAAGTGAGCGATTCCTGGCAAGTGCAAATATTTATACAAAGGTGCATGTTCTACAAGCATATCCATGCAGCATAAAATGCATGAAGATGGAAAAAAAATCGGTAGCGCTTGAGACACCAGTCATTGGTTCTACTCTCAATTCGGTCCTTATCCTTTTTCTTTTTCGTTCACCTGAATTAATATATAAATACATGCTAACTAACACATATATAATTGTCATTTTTATGAAAAATGCAGTTCTTTTTTTATTTCTAATTACCTATCACGCACAAAAATCCAGTTTTCTTTGCAAATATAAACTCCGAATCACCAATCTATTACAAAAGATTGTTAATAAAGTTTGTCTCAAGAAACATATTACAACTTAATTTTTTTCGTATTTATGTATTTTACTCTTCACGGAAATGCACAGCGTACATGCGAACATACGAACATGCTGCCTGTCGAAACATAGAGCTTACTTCAGGATATTATCGACGCTCGGGAAAACTTCAAAATTGATTTTCTCGAGAATATCCTGGAGTTGCGTCGCACTGCTTAGAGCGTCTGCTGTTTTCAACTTCTCGTACCATAAACATAAAAAATTTACAAAAATCTCATTACCATGTGGTCTCGTTGAGATGTCCCTGCCACATGGCGCTATACAGAGCTTTGCCACAAAGTAGCGGCGCTGCGTAATGGGCCTGGCAAGCGTCGGAAGCATGTACAATTAGAATTGGTTTTTAGCTTTTGGTTTTCCATGTTTTCTGTAGAGAATATGAATGCTGTACACCTAAGATCCACCTACTATTTCCACAGTGATTGAGTATGATTGTGCATAACGAAAATTAAAGTGATAATCAAATACTGAATGTTATACAAGGCCATTGCTTTAACTGTGGAACTACAAATATCCAAGAAGGAACAGCTGATAAAATAATGTTCGCATTCAGTCTGCTACTAAAATCGCCCTGACGTTGAGAAAATTTTGGACTGAACAAACTGAAAACATTTATCTCGAGGAGCGTGACAACAGATTAGAATTCTTAACTTTTGTTTATAAATAATAAAAAAATTTCGGTCCAGCTATACTGTAGGCTCTCGGGAGTAAATTGAGGAAATGAACTAATAGAACTCGTTGCAGTTGATAATATAACTACAATGAACAGAATGAGGAAGGAAGCGCAATGTGTGGTGGTCAGTACAGATGGACATTACTCGAATAAATTTCTATCTGCATAGTTACTAGGGTAAGTAGATCATTAAGGCAAATTTATTCGCCAATAAGTTATTTATAGTATAAATGACGAATAACGTAGAATTCCACTGTATTTTCTTCATTTACTTCTACAGAATTCTTTAACTTAGAACAGTGTAGTTTCTATTTGTTAAATAACTTATTTATGGTTTTCTACAGATATGTGCCTCGGTGGCTCAGACATGTCCACCATGCACAAGCAGTGGAACGGGGGCCCCTCCCTTACGTGCAGCTTGCTGGAAATTCTTATGCCTGCGACCATAACACATCAAGCACCATCTGACACACATTTCTGATTTCATTGTCGACTTCAGTTACGCTCACACACACTTACCGACCTAGCGTTCTCCTCCTCGACCTAAGGAGTTTTACACCCCACTGCTTCTTACATATCCAGCAACAATATCGAACTCAGACACCCGTCCAAGCGGTTGCCCACGGTTTGGCGTCATATCCACTAGGCTTTTCTCCCTTCCAACGTCCGCGAAAATGGTACCACGTCGCAAGTGGAAAATTCGCCACAAATCAACGCCTTCACGCCATAGGACTAACAGACTCTCCGCATTGTTCATTTTGCCACCTCAAGGATGACGATGTCCATCAACTGACTTGTGCTGCCACCAGTGACGTCTGGAAACTTGGCCGACAGTTCGTTGCCTGTTACCTCCGCGTTCCGCCGAATTCGATTGACCCATGGACTTTTATCCATCCTGAGGATACTTATTTCCTCGCCACCAAAAATCATGCGATTGAATGGGTCAAGGGGTGGACGATCACCTATGTGTATAATGATGGCGACAAATCACGCCTTGACTTCTGACAGTACTTACAAACCGCCCACAGTGAAGTTGAGCACCGACCGCGCTACCGCGCCTTCTTCGCCATTTACCTACACGCGATCTTTACGTCACCCCCGCTCAGCTGGATGGTGCCACACGCTGACAACACTCCCCCCCCCCCCCTCCACCCCCTGCTGACATCTGAGACCCTCCGCGCTACTTTCTATATCGCAACCCACAGAGGAGTAGGCGCATAGGCACACGCCTCCTTTCTTTTATGCACTATTCCAGAGCCCGCTGGTCAGTCTCCCAACTCTACCGTCCCCTCCTCTTTGGCTTCTACCCTCCTTTCGGGCGCTTCTTCCCGGTAGTGGTGCCGGGGACACAGTGGCCAGGCCTCGCATGTTGACCCCAGCCCACTCTGCCTCCACGCTCCATCTGCCGGGCAGTTGCCTGCAAGTCTTGACATACCCCCGCACCTTCTTCCCGTTTTGTCTATTGCCTCACACCTCTTACTTTACTTGAGTATTACTGTTACTATTTTTTCCAACACCTTGTTAATAAAGACTTTTGCTCGCCTTGTTCGAGTGTTGATTCCACCGGCAGGATGACATTTCTGTTGTATTTGTGCTTGAACAAATACAGATATTTTATTTACTTACCCTTTTCCCAGCAAAAAAAGAAGAAAACTAGAGGGGATTGATTCATGGGTGGAAAGGGGAAGGCATTGTGACCAGGCCTCGGGTTTCGACCCCTGCCCATACTGTCTCCACCATCTCAGAACTGACCACTCTACTCTTAACCATTTTTTATAATTAAAAAAATGGGGGTAGACTCTTAAAAAAGTGGGTTAAATTCCGGACAGCGAAACGAGAGGATTGGCTTTCGATCCGCCGATAGTCCTACTATTTTCTCTGTTACTTATTGCTTCTCTCATCTCTAACACTGAGAAAAATGACAAGTCGCGTTACACCAAGTTTCGGAGAGCATATTAGAATGTTGGTCCCCATGTAACTGGTTGGTGTAACTGGTTTTATAGGTCTGTTCAAAGGTGGGAAGAAATCAAGGGCATACCACCATGCCAAGTAAAGCAATGCGGTGGTCAGACCAGTCTATGAGGGTAATACATATTTACTTGCCTTACAGCGTAACTAATGCAACAAAAAGCTTGCAACTTCATTGACGTACGGCCTTAGCAGTTACACTATCGACGCGGCGCAATTTAGCTGTTACTGCACTTACCAGTACTTCCCCCTTCCCCTATTAAAGCGCAGAACACTACGTAAGTAGCCGAACATGACAATGCAGCAAAATAAACTCTTAATATCCAACACCTTCTTCCGTTGCACCAATATTGCTAACACTATCGGATATGGATGTCTCGTTGATATAATTATGTAATTCGTTCGTACTTGCAGTGCTAAAAAAATGAGTGAACGTAGTAATAACTCAGTGGTTGCTAACGACTAACATCAACACACTTTAAGATGTAAAGTCTGATTAAACGTTTGTCGAATGCTGCTGGACGTCCACAGTCATCCGAAACTATTTAGGGCTAACCCTGAGTAAGCTCTCCGTTGGAAGATGGAATAGTTTTTCGATCCGACATCCGTCAATGCTGTTACATAGAGTTTTTATATAAGAAAGTTTCAGAACAGACACAGGGTTTGAATACAAAAAAGGAGTGCATAATATTGAAACACTGGCAGATTTTTTATCAAGAAAGAGTCTTGAAACGATTGGAAGACATTTTTCGCCTTTGTAAACTGGAAATACTTCAGCAACTTCTGATTCACGATATTAAAACAGATAGTTCACATTTGTTGCTGCCTAACATCAAGGGAGGCCTACAAGAAACTGTAGACGCAATCAAAGAAATGTCGAAGAAAACATAGCGTAAAAAGCAAATTTGTTTTGAATATGATTTGGTAATGGAAGCTAATGTGGAGTCTAAACGAAGTTATTTGGTAAACTTTAGCGGAACTGATGATTTCTCAGTTTTTGCAGAAGAAGATTGTGATTTGAGACTCTTATATTGATATCCTGAAAGAAAGACGATTTCGGGAGTTATAGCAAATTGAAGATGTAGTTTCTTTAATACCTCACAATGGCAAATTTTCGAATAACAAACCAGTTTCATGAAAATTTAAAATTAACAAAATGTACAAAAAATGGTTCAAATGGCTCTGAGCACTATGGGACTTAACTTCTGAGGTCATCAGTCCCCTACAACTTAGAACTACTTAAACCTAACTAACCTAAGGACATCACACACATCCATGCCCGAGGCAGGATTCGAACCTGCGACCTTAGCGGTCGCGCGGTTCCAGACTGTAGCGCCTAGAACCGCTCGGCCACCCCGACCGGCGACAAAATGTACATTTGTTTAATAAATGACAAAGAACTGGAGCAATAAATGTCACTGGATTTTATGTTATTTACAATGCATTTTATTCACAGATAACGAAAAAAACTTTTATCATGTGAATATCGTTTCGAATATATATTTTTATTTATTATTGACGAACGACGAGAAATAATTTTTCTTTGTATTCGTCATTCGTCACTAAGCAAACTTTGGCCAACTGTGCTGGTGTGGGAAGCATACTGCACATGCGCACACAGCAAATTCGCAGACTACGTGCAAATGAATACGAGCGCGTGATATCTGCCTGTCTACGGATAAGCCCGTGACATGCACGTGGCCGTTGACAAACGCGCACTCTCTCAGAGGCAGTATCGGACATTTTCGGCAACTTCGCCGAAGTTTGCAAAATGTATTCACGCTCTCTCTCTCACACACACACCATACGCACGTGCAGACCAAGAGATGAGTCACACATTTGTAGTGCTCTGTCCGTCACATTGTTCTGAATAGACACAATGCTTGGACAAGAATTCAGCCTGCAACAAATGGTCCCACCAGAATGCGGTATCTTCTGTTGGTAGGCTGGTCTGTGAAATGAGAGCATAATTACATTGTGTTTAACATAACAGTTAACTGCGTACTTCTTGTAAACAGACATGCCGTACGTAGACTGTTGGAAGACAGCTACTTTTTTAAAGTGCAGCTTTTAGGCGTCCAGTTGTCACACAGGTTTTCTTTTGGTGCATTTCAAACAAATAAAATATAAAACTTCCTGGCAGGTTAAAACTGTGTGCCGGACCGAGACTCGAACTCGGGGACCTTTGCCTTTCGCTGGCAAGTGCTCTACCATCTGAGCTACCCAAGCACGACTCACGCCCCGTCCCCACAGCTTTACTTCTGCCAGTACCTCACCTCCTACCTTCCAAACTTTACAGAAGCTCTCCTGCGAACCTTGCAAAACTAGCACTCCTTTCTTTCAGGAGGGCTAGTTCTGCAAGGTTCACAGGAGAGCTTCTGTAAAGTTTGGAAGGTAGGAGACGAGGTACTGGCAGAAGTAAAGCTGTGGGGACGGGGCGTGAGTCGTGCTTGGGTAGCTCAGATGGTAGAGCACTTGCCCGCGAAAGGCAAAGGTCACCGAGTTCGAGTCTCGGTCCGGCACACAGTTTCAATCTGCCAGGAAGTTTCATATCAGTGCACACTCCGCTGTAAAGTGAAAATTTCATTCTATAAATAAAATATAGTTTTATAAAGATAATTTAATGAAATTTCGTGGACATACAAGCGGTGTGCATTTCAGAATTGCAAGAGGTTTCCTCACAGTACATGTCTGAAATACAGCAATAGGCAGGTACACGAGGTTGTCAGTGTTAAGTTCTTGGAATTACAACTTAATGATGAATTCATTTGGGAGGGATATTCACAGAACGGCCGAAGCACCAACACAGATCTTAATTTGCAATGTGAATGTTGTCAGACAAAGGTGATATAAAAATCAAAATCTAGCACTCATCGATTATTTTCATTCCATAATGTCCTACACTATAATTTTTCGGGCAAGTCATCAAGACAGGCGACAGTTTTCGAAGTTCATAAGCGCGTGCTACGAATTTATTGACTTGACGTGCTGTGAGCTATAGAACATCCTACAGAACCTACTCAAGGGTCAAGGGATACTAGTTCCCAATACGTTTATTCCTTAATGAAATTTCTGACAACAAAAAATCTCTTTTTTTAAACCAACAGCTCGGTCTAGGAATCAATAATTGAATTAAGAGTACTCTACATAAGTATTTAAAGTCGGTTATTAAGGACCATAAACGTGTCTGTCATTGAAGAAAACACATTTTCAACAACTTCGCATTAGCCATAAATAGTGCAGCTGCGAATAAAGTACACTTTAAGAGGAGCCTAATGGCTTTCTTGGTAACCAAATCACAATACTCCATTGATGAATTTCTTAGAAGAATCAATTTTGAGGTGGAATGTCTCGCCTTTGCTGATGATATAGCAGTTATTTCTAAGGGCAAAACAGATTCGAAGATAATTGTAGAAACACTTCAGGAAAATTCAGCTTAAACCGGATTACAAACATCAGATGAGAAAGTGGAATACATTGAACTCTAACGCAGCAGAGAAGAATATACAGGATGAGTCACGTAAGACACCCCTTTTCCTTCGTGAACGGTTATACATAACGAAATGCGACTTTCGTCAAATGTTATAGCGTCTCGGGGTTAATGTTTTTAGCGCTGATATCAACTGAGATAATAAAGTAAGTATGTGTTTTTAAATGGAACCGTATATTTCTATAACTTTATTCGATAGCACAATTACAGTGATACAGCGTTTGTTACTGTTGAATAAATGGTAATTAATTGAAACCATCAGCTGCCGACAGGTGTTGTTGACATACCTCGATGGGGACAGCTGAAAATGTGTGCCCCGACCGGGACTCTAACCTGGGATCTCCTGCTTACATAGCAGACGTTCTATCCATCTGAGCCACCGAGGACCCCATCCACTCATTACTCGCGCACACTTTGGCGATTCCCGTAAGAGTTCGGGTAACCTATGAGCATTCGCACAGACGAAGGTCAATCGGTGTGTTGGCTTTTAACTGTATATGAAGATAGTAACTGCTCTCGAAACAACAGATACCATTGATGACCGTGCAGCTTCTCTTGAATAAATGATAATTAATTGAAACCCTCAGCTGTACCCATCGAGGTATATCAACTACCTGTCGGTAACTGAGAGTTTCAGTTAATTATCATTTACTCTAGAGATAGCTGCACGGTCATCAATAGTATCTGTTCTTTCGAGAACAGTTACTGTCTTCATATACGTTACTGTTGGCGCTGAAACTTGTCGCAAAACGATTCGAGAAATGTCATAGAATTTGAGAGGACGGTGGCCGGAATCGACATTAGCGGTGCAAACACCGGCCAAGCAGAGCTCTCGTGCTACGTCAACACTTTTGCCTGTTTATTTGTCTACACTGCAGGCCGCTCATTTTTGCTTCAACATTCGTTGTGTGCAGTCATGTACACCAGAGAGGAGAAGTTGGATTTAGTACTTTTATATGGTGGATGTAAGGAAAATGTCGTAAAAACAGTACAGCGGTATACGGCTACCTATCCGAATCGTCGTTGTCCGACGCGCCAGGCATTTGCAGGAATTATTAAGACGCTAGTGCGGACAGGCTGCCTGAACGTCAGAAAGAGGCCAAGAAGGAAGACCGCAAATGACAGAGAACACGAAGAAGCTGTTCTGGCTAAGACGCTAATGAATCCGCACAGTAGTACGAGACATATTACCAAACAATGTGGAATCAGTCAGACGAGTGTCATTTGACAGAATTTCCATCCCTGTAATCTTCACTACATCAGGCACTCGACGATTTTGAACGCTGTACATAATTTTGTCGATTTGCCCTTCAGCAACTGAGAGACGACATTATGTTTTTTCTACGTGTTCTCTCTAGCTGTCCGCAGCTCGTGGTCGTGCGGTAGCGTTCTCGCTTCCCACGCCCGGGTTCCCGGGTTCGATTCGCAGCGGGGTCAGGGATTTTCTCTGCCTCGTGATGACTGGGTGTTGTGTGCTGTCCTTAGGTTAGTTAGGTTTAAGTAGTTCTAAGTTCTAGGGGACTGATGACCAAAGATGTTAAGTCCCATAGAGCTCAGAGCCATTTGAACCATTTTTTTCTGTTTACCTATGAAGCAACGAATAATAACCACGCTAACGTTAATTTGCATAACATGAACTACGTGGCAACTGAAAATCCATACTGGCTTCGTCAGGTGCAACGTCAACGGCCGTGGAGCATAAACCTATGGTGCGGTGTTATAGGAAAATACATTGTAAGAGCCGGCCGCGGTGGTCTAGCTGTTCTGGCGCTGCAGTCCGGAACCGCGGGACTGCTACGGTCGCAGGTTCGAATCCTGCCTCGGGCATGGGTGTGTGTGATGTCCTTAAGTTAGTTAGGTTTAAGTAGTTCTAAGTTCTAGGGGACTTATGACCTAAGATGTTGAGTCCCATAGTGCTCAGAGCCATTTGAACCATTTTTTACATTGTAAGATCTTAGTTCATCTCAGGCGCTCTAAATGGACATTCGCACGCACACTTTCTGACGAACAGTCTGCCGGTTCGTCTAGTATACATGGCAGTGTATGTGTATTAGATAGTGTATGAGGCTGCAACATAACAGTTGTTCATCTAACTCGTCTCGTGGTGCAACGCAAATACTGAATGAGAAGTTTCGATGACGGTGCATAGGACGAAATTCTGTTGTCAGATGCCTGCGAGAACCCCCGATTTGACTTCTCTTGATTTCTTTCCTTGGGGACCGCTCAAAGATACAGTCTATGAAGAAGCCCCAACTACGCCGGAGAATATGTGTCGTCGAACCTTCAGTGTATACTCTACCATATCATCCACCGTAAAGATACCCGTTCATCCTTCTTTCGAACGGCGATTGCAAATGTGCGTTTCAATCCAAGATCGACAGTGTGAACAAATGGTTAAATAAAGGATAAAGTTATTTTTTTGGAAGACAAAATTTGTGTTATATGATCTGGGTGGTTACCTAATCATTGTCAGTAAACATAGTGTTTCAAAATGAACATACCGGTTTTAAGGCGTTGTAGCATTTATTAGTTCAAATTACAGTTGTAAATAATACACCAAATGAAAGAGCAACTGAAACTGTTTAGTTTGTATGCCTGTGCGCAATAGGAGAAGTATCGAATGACCAAGAGTGACTGATAAACGTGCTGAACAAGTCCGAGTCTTTAACGCTTAGCCCCAAGAAATATTCGCGCGGAAAGTAATTGGGCCTTTCTTTTTCCGTAAATCAACTGTGACTCATGCTTCATTTCTTGATGTGCTACAGCGAGAGCCCGTGCTTCTACGGGAAGAAGCTGAACAGCACATCTTTATTTGGGGGCAAGATGATGTGCCGCCTTACTGGCATAACTCAGTACGCGGCTGGTTAAATGACCGGTGGATTGGTCGCAAGGGGCCGGTTGATGCAGCATTTTGTACATGACCTCCACGTTCACACACGAACTGACTCGATCATGTGTACGTGCCTCCGATACCGCTGAGCTAGCCGACTTTAGAAACAGTGTTATTGCAACAGTTACTCCTGACACATTGATCAGGGTTTCGGAACAACTCACCTATCGACTCGCTGTGTGACCGGTGTTCACACTGAATAATTGTAAGAAAACCTGTTTGTGTTTCTCTTTCATTTGATGTATTATTTATAATTATAAGGTGAATGTAATATGTGCTACAAAGCCTTAAAGCCCGTATATTCATTTTGAAACACGTTGTTGTTTATTTCATTTACGTGAATACGAAATTGCACTGCAGTGTCAAATACGTCGACAGCGTGTATTGCACTTGGCTGATAACACTGTCATTACACGCTTGCGTTCAGCGTGAAACGACGTTTCGTTAAGAAGAACATTTATTTTGCGTTGTAGAAGTGGTCACCAAAGAATTTTTAATAAAATGTTTAGTTCAACGAATGTATCCCATAAGATATAATATCTTGAGCAGTGTAGATCGAGACACTTATCCGACAGCATGTATTTTACTTCTGAGAAGCACACAGCCCCGTACAGGAAGAGGTAGATCAAATCTTCCTTCTAACATTTAGATATTTAATGCAGTAGTTGCGTTCTGAAGGATATAAAACCTTTTTTTTTTTGGAGAATGACCAGTTGATTCCACTGTTTCAGCTCACATAAATCTGGGAGCATACATAAATGTGAAATAGTTTTCCTGATCCCTTTGTGATACGTTAGATTCTAGCCTATGTCGTATTTTCATATACAACAATCGTAGGTGAACCTGAATCTAGGTCGTAAGTGGATTCAAGGGGATATAAAGCTTTATGCTCGTAACACAGGCCTACCTTACGTTCTGCAACTATGCAGGCTGGTCCGATACGCCTGCTTGGCAGTGTTCGCGCCGAAAATGCGGTTTACGGCCAACGTGCTCTCAAATTATAGAACATTTCTCGAATGTTGTACGACTGGGTTCAATGTCAACATTAAGAAATGCTATATAACTTTAACTCTCTTCTCAAGAGCTATCGAATCCAGTTATAAAAAGTATAGGTTCCACTTTTAAAAAAAGTACTTGCGTCAGTATCTCCGTTGTTACCAAACAAAAACATACGTGCCCCTCGATGCTGTAACATTTGTCGAAGACCGTCTTTTGATATGTGTAAACGTTCACGAATTAAAAAGGGTGTTACGTCTTATGTGACTCATCCCGTATACAAAAACAACACGGAAACATCAAAAGAGCCGATAAGTTTAAGTATTTGGAGAATGGACGTAATCAAATGGGCTATACAGGGTGTTACAAAAAGGTACGGCCAAACTTTCAGGAAACATTCCTCAAACACAAATAAAGAACAGATGTTATGTGGACATGTGTCCGGAAACGCTTAATTTCCATGTTAGAGCTCATTTTAGTTTCGTCAGTATGTACTGTACTTCCTCGATTCACCGCCAGTTGGCCCAATTGAAGGAAGGTAATGTTGACTTCGGTGCTTGACATGCTACTCGTTGCTCTACAGTACTAGCATCAAGCACATCAGTAAGTAGCATCAACAGGTTAGTGTTCATCACGAACGTGGTTTTGCAGTCAGTGCAACGTTTGCAAATGCGGAGTTGGCAGATGCCCATTTGATGTATGGATTAGCACGGGGCAATAGCCGTGGCGCGGTACGTTTGTATCGAGACAGATTTCCAGAACGAAGGTGTCCCGACATGAAGATGTTCGAAGCAATTGATCGGCGTCTTAGGGAGCACGGAACATTCCAGCCTATGACTCGCGACTGGGGAAGACCTAGAACGACGAGGACACCTGCAATGGACGAGGCAATTCTTCGTGCAGTTGACGATAACCCTAATGTCAGCGTCAGAGAAGTTGCTGCTGTACAAGGTAACGTTGACCACGTCACTGTATGGAGAGTGCTACGGTAGAACCAGTTGTTTCCGTACCACGTACAGCGTGTGCAGGCACTATCAGCAGCTGATTGGCCTCCACGCGTACCCTTCTGCGAATGGTTCATCCAACAATGTGTCAATCCTCATTTCAGTGCAAATGTTCTCTTTACGGATGAGGCTTCATTCCAACGTTATCAAATTGTAAATTTTCACAATCAACATGTGTGGGCTGACGAGAATCCGCACGCAATTGTGCAATCACGTCATCAACACAGATTTTCTGTGAACGTTTGGGTAGGCATTGTTGGTGATGTCTTGATTGGGCCCCATGTTCTTCCACCTATGCTCAATGGAGCACGTTATCATGATTTCATACGGGATACTCTACCTGTGCTGCTAGAACATGTGCCTTTACAAGTACGACACAACATGTGGTTCATGCACGATGGAGCTCCTGCACATTTCAGTCGAAGTGTTCGTACGCTTCTCAACAACAGATTCGGTGACCGATGGATTGGTAGAGGCGGACCAATTCCATGGCCTCCACGCTCTCTTGACCTCAACCCTCTTGACTTTCATTTATGGGGACTTTTGAAAGCTCTTGTCTACGCAACCCTGGTACCAAATGTAGAGACTCTTCGTGCTCGTATTGTGGACGGCTGTGATACAATATGCCATTCTCCACGGCTGCATCAGCGCATCAGGGATTCCATGCGAAGGAGGGTGGATGCACGTATCCTCGCTAACGGAGGACATGTTGAACATTTCCTGTAACAAAGTGAAGTAATGCTGGTACGTTCTGTTGCTGTGTGTTTCCATTCCATGATTAACGTGATTTCAAGAGAAGTAACAAAATGACTCTAACATGGAAAGTAAGCGTTTCCGGGCACATGTCCACATAACATATTTTCTTTCTTTGTGTGTGAGGAATGTTTCCTGAAAGTTTGGCCGTACCTTTTTGTAACACCCTGTATAACAGTTTAAGTAGTTAGGAGAACGGAGATAATGAAACGGGTTAGATAACACCACAAGTGAAGAAAGATCGAATTTAATGGAATTAGCACACACAGACTCACCCAAAACCAATATCATAAGAGATCAGTATAACTCAAGGCAAAAATTAAACACTACTTACAATAGTAAAACTGAAAACACTTTACGGACCTGAGCGCTTAACACTGAATAAAAGTGAGAAAGGAAAATACTCAGAAATATTAAGACTACAAAGGAACAAAGAAGAAGAGGAATTAAGATACAGAAACATAGAAACAATCACAGACACAATCAGAAAGAGGAAGTCTTACGGTCATATTTACAGAATGAATGACAATAAGCTACCGAAGAAAATTTGTAATTTCATTTCCAAATTAAGAAACACCTCGGGATGCTGGAAGAGGCAAGAAGGGACTTGAGAAAACTTAACAGGAGAGGAAACGTTTCAGGCTGCTGATCAGTACTGCAAACTTTTCTGTCCAATAACAATATTCACAACCTAGGAGGGTGATAAATGAACAGAGGCAGACCATCAGTCAACGCATGAAGAAATTCATGAAGAAATTCTGGGAAGATAAGAAGAAAAATTGTACCTTTGTCTTAGGTTCTAAGCGGTCTATAATTGGCAAATACCATGAGTCTTACCTGAAATTTGGCTTTTGCATATCTTAAACTTAGGAATATTGTAAGCAAATGTTGTAACCCGTTTTGTGTTTGATGATGCCAGGTTACGAAGCCCTAACAATTATCTACTTCAGCGTGTATAAGTTTACACATTTGTGAAAAGTTTGGATTACCTCCTTAATGGAATTACGCTTCAGGTTTTTATTTCATATCCTTAAAGACCATTTTACTTAGGATCTGTAGAAGGGATATCAGCATATCTCTTGTTTCGTTAGTGTGAGCTCTGTATTTTTATGACATGTACTACATCCTCGAGAATCCCCTCACAATGGATCTGTAGAAAGAAAGCGCTTGTATCCATGTAGCTATCTGCACGAATTCTTGGATCTACATCTTTATTTCACCGACGTAATTTTCAGTGAGGAATAGCTTCACGTCGTAACCACACTCAAGTCCAAACCTGAATGCAGGGTCGCCATTGGAATTCAACACAGCATTGGAAGCATCTTTGATCTGAACACCAACGTAGAGTCAGAACAGTACTGAACTCCTGGATGCAGAGTGTTGTTATTCATACAGACCTCGAATATTCCAGAATACACATTGCTTATAATTGCTAAGGAACAGAGTCATTGTTGGACAGGACTAGTCACACGGAATTGTGGACGATATGAACCAGAGTACATACGTAATAGAGGTGGACTGATATATTATAACGAAATATGGTACAGATTTTACCATTGGGAAAGAAAGATAATAGATATACCGGGTGATCCAAAAGTCAGTATAAATTTGAAAACTGAATAATGTAGATAGAGAGATATAAATGACACACATGCTTGGAATGACATGGGATTTTATTAGAACCAAAAAAATAGAAAAGTTCAAAAAATGTCCGACAGATGGAGCTTCATCTGATCAGAATAGCAATAATTAGCATAGCAAAGTAAGACAAAGCAAAGATAATGTTCTATACAGGAAATACTCAATATGTCCACCACTGTTGCTTAACAATAGCTGTAGTCGAGGAATAATGTTGTGAACAGCACTGTAAAGCATGTCCGGAGTTATGGTGAGGCATTGGCGTCGGATGTTGTCTTTCAGCATCCCTAGAGATGTCGGTCGATCACGATACACTTGCGACTTCAGGTAACCCCAAAACCAATGATCGCACGGACTGAGGACTGGGGACCTGGGAGGCCAAGCATGACGAAAGTGGCGGCTGTGCACACGATCATCACCAAACGACGCGCGCAAGAGATCTTTCAAGCGTCTAGCAATATGGGGTGGCTCTAATAAAACCCCATGTCATTCCAATCATTTGTGTCAATTTTTACCCCTCTATCTACATTATTCCGTAGTTTATTAAGTTTTCAAATTTATACTGATTTTTTGATCACCTAGTATATAATGTTCACCTTTGACACAGGTCAGATTCCCAATAAAGGTCGCTGTTGGACTCAGTAATGAATATGCCTTCTCGGACACTACTGTGCATTTTGCAGCTGTTGTTCGTGCTTCCTAGCAAACTGTTGAGGAGTCCTTGCGATATATATTGTCTCACTCCTGTCTGGAGGCGGTTTTCAATTCTTGCCCGATTCGAGGAAGGGGAGTTAGTTGAGAAGCACGTCTGCCAAAAGCATCTCAGGCATGACCTATAGTGCTTAGGTCCAGGGAGTACGCAGGTCATTCCATACGTTCAATATCTTCTCTTTTCAGTGTGACCATCACCTCAGCAGTCCTTTGTGGGCGGGAATTGTCGTCCATAAACAGAAAATCGAGGCATACCGCACCCCTAAGCAGTTGGACATCATCCAGAATAATCTGCCTGCAGTATCACAGTGCCGTAACGGTACCTCGCGCAAAGATATGCCGCGGTGTTTGCCCACTGTGCATAACGACTGCCCATATGGTACCGCCTAGGCCTTACCGGTGACATCCATGAACATTCTGTGCAGTGTAACGTGTTACCCTCTATCTCCACACTAACTCGCGCCCAGAGTGGCGGAGACTGGTGCTACAGATCGACGCACCTCTTCTTCAACATTCTCTGTTACCTCCTGACGTATGACGACGACATTCATGGCTGCTCTCTTTTGATTACTGAGCCCAGCAGTTCCAGTTGCCAAAAATGCTGTATCCCTTCTTGCACTACCTGGAGGGCGACAGAAGCTTGATCACATGTTCCATACCATTTTCAGAGAACCACTTAATAATTCTTAGGAAAATATAATTTACCATCTCTTCTGTTGCTTTCTCTCTCATGGGATTTATTACAACAATAGTATCGTCTGCAAAAGGTACCAATAGTGCTTGTTGAATGTTATGTGCAAGGGCGTTTGAATTGTTCAGCACAACCTTTTGCGTTCTCTTTGTTAAGTATGATTCTAACCAACTGGGCGTAAAGCCATCGATACCATAAAACTCGAGTTTTCTTCAGATAATAACATGATCTATGCAACAGAAAGCCGAGGAAAGATCACAAAAGTAGCAGCTGGCGATATTTTATTATTTAAGGCTTGTACTATTTGATGAGTGGATATACAAATATAAATAACATTCTCTGTCGAGTAATTCTTCTGGAATCCAAGCTATGACATACTAAGTAAACTGTTTCCACTTAAGTGTGAGCCTTATCTTGAGTACATTACTTTTTCGAACATTTTGGAAAAAGAGGTCAGTAAGAAAACTGGATTATAACTGTGTAAATTTATCTTGTCACCTTTCTTATGAAAAGGTTTAACAGTTGCATATTGTAACCTCCCTGGAAAAATTCCCTGTGGCAATGATGCATTGCGTTTATCATGGAGTGCATTACTTAAGATGGAACAGCTTTTGGTTTGAAACTCTATGAATACCACATGAGCCTTTGCGTTTAGAATTTTTAGAATTCTATTAATTTCGGTGAAGGATGTTGGCACTACTTCTAGTTGCTTAATGTTTTGTGGAACGACGTTTTTAATAAAGTCTCTTGCTTATTCAATTGAACCATTGAGACCTATTTTTTCTGTTACATTTAGAAAGTGATTGTTAAAAGTACTTCTAACTTGCGAATTACCAGCCATTACATTGTCATTTAGTTTACTTGTTATGGAATTACACTCTTCCTCCTTTTTTTCACTGGATCTTCTCTATAATTTTTTAAGAAACCGGTTTTCAAATATTGACCAGTTTTACTACGGAATAAATTGAATTTCAGCCCAGAATGTTCTGTTGGAACAAATTAATTTTATTTTTCTGGTGACTGTTACGTATACTACGGTCCTGTTCTGCTCTAATATCTTCCAGTGCTATCTGTCTGTAACCGTGTCCTAACTTATACAATGGGTCCCTTTCATTCCAGTTACCACAAGGATTTTGTCTTGTGTGCTTGTGGCCCCCCTTACACTTCTCGCAAGATGTTCAGTTGATCTTTCCCTCCCTCTGTTACTGAGTTGCAGACCATGATTATGGTATCCCCATTTCCCAGTCGTAACAACAGGCACAGCACAGATATTAGACTTTGTTTCAGTCAAAAGCAGTTCGATCAGCTCTTTGTTCACATGGCTAACACTGCAAAACCTCCACAAATCGCACACTGGTGTGTGCTGTTGTTGCACCTATTTCATCCAGGTCACTTTTTGATGCCGTATTCTAATTTGTTAACCAGGCTGTTCCCTGCTTTTTCTACTATAAGTATCAAATTCTCCCCACCCAAATCTCTTCCCAAGACCCCCATGTTCTCTGTTACCTGCCTCAACTTTGCGCTAGGTTTCACGATGCTTGCGACATGGTATCCTACACCTAGCGTTTCCTGTAGGAATTCGCCTACACTTCTCCTGTGACTGCTCTTTTCTTTATACGTAACTTTCCTACCGACCTAGCATTAAAGTTGTTCATTCTGCACCCTACTAAGCTCAAAAACTGGTTGCGGATCTTCTCTTGCTTCAGGTAACAAGTCAAACTGATTGCTAATCGGAATTTGAAATGTGATTTCTGTCGTTTCCTCCTTTTGCCTATTGCTTGTCACCTTCTCCCAGCTCCCATTGTCTCTTTCCGCCTTCAACATATCTAATTCAAAATATTCATATTTTTAATTCTGCCTGGAGGGCACAAATATCTCTTCCCTCTTCCTCGATTTTCTCGTCTCTATGAGATAATCTGTAACACCATGGGAGAGCCTCATTTTGACACTCTTTTAGTTTACCCTCTACATTGTCCGCAGTGAAAACCAATCCACAGTCCTGATATGTTTCTCCCATACTCATTAACCTGTGGCAACATCCGGATTTGTCACACATGACGCAACTCTTGCACTAAACTAAAAAGAACTACAAGATACTTAAACCGTAATAAAGTAATAATTACTAAAAAGTTTCGGTGAGCTATGCAGCTAACGGTGTCAAGCAGACGTAGGGTAACACGGCTGATCTTCGTTGAACGTGTGAAATAGAAGATAAAAAATGAATTAAAACTGAAAAGTACGATATTTTCTAACAACAATCTGAAACCGTCGCTATTAGGAAATTTTATAAAGCGCTAAAAAATGTCGTGTGACTAGGGCCTCCCGTCGGGTAGACCGTTCGCCGTGTGCAAGTCTTTAGATTTGACGCCACTTCGGCGACTTGCGCGTCGATGGGGATGAAATGATGATGATGATGATGACAACACAACACCCAGTCCCTGAGAGGAGAAAATCTCCAACCCAGCCGGGAATCGAACCCGGGCCCTTAGGATTGACATTCTATCGCGCTGACCACTTTTTTTTAATCTCATTTTGTTCGTTTTCCTTCGTTGTATCTGCGCTGGGCGGGCGTTGAAAGACACCCGTTTCGGTTCGTTGTTGATCCATTAACTCAGTTTTTTTTAATTACAGAGGGCAGTTAGCCTTCTGACCGAACACGCTGAGTTGCCGTGTCGGCTACCACTCAGGTACCAGGGGCGGACATTGTAACCTCCGCAACACAGTACTCGTTAAAGCCTGTACTATGGTAAGTGAGCGGGGTTCACCTTATGAGAAAGGATTTTCGTATAAATAACGACCGCGTGTACCTGAATGGTGGCAAATCAGACTTACATCCACTCTGTAATAACAATGATACATCAAGTAAGTTCGAAATGCAATTACACGTCAGGATGGACCAAAAGCAACTCTGAAGATGCTACCAATTTGTTAATAATACGGTCGCCAGCCTAATTAGGCATTAACTGAGTTTCTTCCCTATACAAGTTGGTATATATTCATGCAAAACAACAAGTTGTAACACTGCATAATATAGTAGAATTTTAGAACCAGAAAATCTATTGAACTGATAGTTTCACGTTCTATACTGATATGGAAAAACTATGAATACATAACACCACACTATAATATATACTACAAAACTTTATACTGCATATTAATCTGATTAAAATCGGGCATAGGTTACCCTAGAAATAGCACTTTCGAGCCACACACAAAATGTCAATTTTGATAAAGATAAAACACTGATAAATTTTGACTTTTATATTGACTTTTAACTTTTGCTGGTCAAACCAATTTAAAACACTTCAGAATTCAAACGAATAAAAGGGGGGGGGGGGGCTGAAACTGTTATAATCACTGTATTTAAAAAAATGATTACTGAATTTATTATGCGTTCAAGATTTCCAGTATATAAGTTACTACTCTTTTCATCTTATTTACTGTTCATTTAAATACCTTTATATCTGTCTCGAAATAATAAACTTCATTACTATGTCAATATTAAAGTTATCTTTTAACTTCGTCAGACCTTCGTTATTCATTTACTGGTTCATTAACAAAACATTTTTTTAAACACCATTCTAACATAGCTAGTTCTGCAAATAATTATTATTAACACAAATTTTAATTTTCATTTTGGGACACTCGAATTGCACAACATATGGAAAGGACCCTGTCTAGGTTAATTGTGAGGATAATTAAATGATGGGAAAGTTCTGGTAAAATTTAGGTTATTATTGCACAGTTCACTCTCTGATCCATACGAATACAGTACTAAAAGTTTCAACCTGCTAGTATCGATGCGGCGGTTGGCGGGCGGCGAGATGACGAGGCACAGAGCACACATACAACCATAGCTATGGCTCTTGACGTATTGGCACTTTAAATCTTCTTAGCGTCGCAATACTTTTACATTTAGTGTCTATGGAATTTTGCCATGCTGTGTGGGCGTTGGAACGGCATACCCGAGGCTCAGTGAAGCTACGTCTTCCAGGAGACCCTCCTCGCTGCAGTAGGTGTTGCTCAAACCAGTGTCAAACTCCAACTACTACTGCTGAGCCCGTTGTGCCGTGCAGTGCCCGTGCGCATTTTCCCGCGCTCGCCTGCCATCCACCTTTTACCGCTCCCTTACAGACAGGGTATTCACCCGAGGTTTTGCATTCTACATATCCTAACACATTGCCTACGTATGGACCAAACGCACAGTTACAATTTTAAACATCTTATAACAGTTTCAACATTTGTTACATTTCAATTCTATTACAATATTGCTTGACATTTGACATAAACATTAATATTCACATTGAAACTTATTTACAGTTTTCTTAACATAATGACATGAAACAAAAAAGAAATGAAATCAGAACATCAATTACACAAGTTTATCGAACAATCAGAAAAAAATTACTTATATGTACAGTAGTACAGCGTCGTTGTTGTTACAACTTATGAAGCGCTCTAACGAACCCAAAATAATACGTGACGAATAGACGGTGGGCAGGCGTTAACACTTGCTTGCAAACACACCACCGAATTCATTGAACGTAGATTTTAAATATGGTGGCAAAAAAGGAAGGGAGGTGACATTACGTCACAATCTTGAGGCCGATGTTCGTAATCTTAACTAGCCCAAAACATTAGGTTCATCGTATTCATACCCCCGTAGTTCACAGCGATGACACTTCCCCATGACGTCACTCTTCCTCGTATTACTAGAGCAAATACGCATTCAAGAACAGAAAAAAACGTTCGAAATTGCCTTCTTGATAGTAGGTTATTCATATAAGGTCTGTAACTTTTAGCATTTAAAACAGTTGTTGGGCGCACACGAAAGAAATAATGAACAAGAAGCACTCAGAAACAGTAGTCTGCTAATGTTTTGGGCTATTTATGATGGTGCCAGGCCCCGCCCACTCTGACTTCGAACCAACGTACAGCTTAAGTCTGCAGTGCCACCTCCCTTCTTTTTTTACCTCCATGGTTTTAAATGACAGTAGACACTAAACTGATGAAAACTTTGAACTGCACGATACTTGAAACTTCCTGGCAAATTAAAACTGTGTGACGGACCGAGACTCGAACTCCGGACCTTTGCCTTTTGCGGGCAAGTAGTAGAGCACTTGCCCGCAAAAGGTAAAGGTCCCGAGTTCGAGTCTCGGTCCGTCACACAGTTTTAATTTGCCAGGCAGTTTCATATCAGCGCACACTCCGCTGCAGAGTGAAAATCGCATTCTGGAAGCACGATACTTGTAACAACAGTATTAAACATACACTATGCTGAAATAATGGAGAGCGCTGCAATATATCCAAAATAAAACAATATATCCAAAACAACTTGCAATGCTCCGCCAGGACTGCTATTTACGTGCGAGCGCTTGAGCAGCGAGGTCGTGGTGTCTTTCACAACTGCAGCAGGACCTACATGTGGAAGTGAGTAACATTTTTTTCGTCCGAATATTTTCTGTTGTCTTTCCTCGAAGCGTTGGCACCAATTTATTTATTCCTTCGTTGTGACAAGAGCTTCATACATGCCTTCCGCGACACCTTTAATCAAGTGGGATGTTGAGCTTCTGTCGTATTTAGATTCATTATGCAGCACAGGGCCAAAACAGTGTCAGTAGATCTGTGTCGTTTGCCCATGACGTTGGGCCCCGTTCTTCAATCGTTAATTCAATAAGCAGACTTGCTGCTGAGTTTTACTAAACATTTTCTTCAGTTCGACCTGGAATTTCTTCCAGCTATCGAGCTTGTCTTCATCGTTCTCGCTCCATCGTCAGGCTGTACCGTCCAAGAAAAATAACACATTTGCCAACCACATCATGTTATTCCATCTCTTCCTGGCGACTCGGTTGAACCTTTAAATCATTTTGTCAAATCCTGACCAGAGTCTCTGGAAAACAGTGACGGATACCTGATGTGCATTTGAGTTTTTGCTGTTTTGAAATCCATTGGCAAGCTGGATATGCAGACCTTGCGAACGAAGTACTGCTCGTATTCCGTTTCCTGCTCGTGTAGGTGACAACTTTTACGTTGCGTAACTTGAGCAACAGTCATGAATATGTTTTGAAGTACCCAACATCTTCTACAACCGCATTGAAGTCCAAATTCGAGCCGCTAGTGAAGTACAATATTTAGCAGTGAAACCACTTTTATGACGAACACCAACATAGGGCCAGAACAAAAGTGAACTCTCGGACAGAGAGTGCTGGTATTTACACACATATCGAATATTTTAGTATATACAAAACTTGTAAACATAAGAAATTTGTAGAACCTTCGAGAAATGATAAATACTAAATAATAAATTACTCAGCACACCAGCCAGGGACACTAAACGCTATGCGCCACTGCAGTATGTGGGTTCAGGTGAAACACACACACACACACACACACACACACACGCACATACAAATATGCGCCACTGCAGTATGTGGGTTCAGGCGAAACACACACACACACACACACACACACACACATGCACATACAAATACTCGTCAGTATGTTAAGAACTCTGTAGCACAATCTTTTCTTTGCAGAGGAATGCACCGAAAACATGAAGCGTATGCTGGACGTGAACGTGTTGGGACTGGCGATGTGCGCCAGAGAGGGTATCAAGATCATGCGTGAAAAGTGCATCGACGACGCACATATCATTAACATCTGCAGGTAACGACTTCTCTACAGTCTTCAAGTTACTTCGGTTGGTGGATTTTTCACATCTATATTACTAACACTGTTATTTAGGAACTTAGCACGATATAAATTAATTTTACGAACTCACTGATTTTTATATCAAATTTCATTGAGTAAACTTACGTTTAAGATCTCCACAGTTTTTCGCAAATGTCTTAGCAGTTTCTATCTCTGTTACTTCGTATTAAAATTAAATTTCCGTGCACTCTACCACTTCAGTACATTTCGAGGAAGACATTCACTGTAATCTCTCTCTCTCTCTCTCTTTCTCTTTCTCTCTCTCTCTCTCTCTCTCTCTCTGTGTGTGTGTGTGTGTGTGTGTGTGTGTGTGAGAGAGACAGAGAGAGAGAGAGAGAGAGAGAGAGAGAGAGAGAGAGAGAGAGAGAGAGAGACAGAGAGAGAGTCAGAGAGAGGGACAGGGAGTGCTTGTGTTCAAGTGTTCCTTTTCTGAAACGTTGCTCTCGCAACAACCAATCTGGAATACCTCCAATCTCTCGATTCCGATCAATCTTTGCTGCTGGAGATTTCAATTGATTGTTGGTCAAATGCTGAAAACCTAATTGCAAGCGATGAGTACGTAAGGCCGGTAGTAGGGAAGGTAAATGCTCGACTCCGTGGATAATTTTGGAAAAGTGAAGCTCATCTATAAAGGAAACGGCATGTAGAACGCTAGTGCGATCTGTTCTTGAGTACTGTTAAGGTTTTTGAGATCCCCGCGTGGTCGGATTAAAGGAAGAAATCGAAGCAGTTCAGAGACATGCCGATAGATTTGTTACCGGTAGCTTCGATCAGCATGCAAGTATTAGGGAGATGCTTTGTGAACTCAAGTAAGAATCCCTGGAGGGAAGGAGACGTTCTTTTTGCAAGGCATTATTGCGGAAATTTGAGGAACTGGCATTTGAAGCCGACTGTAGATTGCTCCTATTGCCGCCATTCTACATTTCGCCTAGTACCACGGAGATGAGACAAACGAGGGCTCCTACGGACGCTTAAGGACAGTCGTTTTTCCCTCACTCTATTTGCGAGTGGAACAGGAAAGTAAATGAGACTGCTAGTGGTGCAAGGTTCAAAATGGCTCTGAGCACTATGGGACTTAACATATGAAGTCATCAATCCCCTAGACTTAAAACTACCTAAACCTAACTGACCTAAGGACATCACACACATCCTTGTCCGAGGCAGGATTCGAACCTGCGACTGTAGCGGTCGCGCGGTTCCAGACTGTACCGCCTAGAACCGCTCGGCCACCCCGGCCGGCAGTGGTGCAAGGTACTCTGCGCCATGCTCAGTATGGTGGATGCGGTGTATGTATGTACGAGGGCAGTTCAATAAGTAATGCAACACATTTTTTTTCTGAAACAGGGGTTGTTTTATGCAGCATTGAAATACACCAGGTTATTCCCCAATCTTTTAGCTACACAACACTATTTTTCAACGTTATCTCCATTCAATGCTACGGCCTTACGCCACCTTGAAATGGGGGCCTGTATGCCTGCACGGTACCATTCCACTGGTCGATGTCGGAGCCAACGTCGTACTGCATCAATAACTTCTTCACCATCCACGTAGTGCCTCCCACGGATTGCGTCCGTCATTGGGCCAAACATATGGAAATCCGACGGTGCGAGATCGGGGCTGTAGGGTGCATGAGGAAGAACAGTCCACTGAAGTTTTGTGAGCTCCTCTCGGGTGCGAAGACTTGTGTGAGGTCTTGTGTTGTCATGAAGAAGGAGAAGTTCGTTCAGATTTTTGTGCCTACGAACACGCTGAAGTCGTTTCTTCAATTTCTGAAGAGTAGCACAATACACTTCAGAGTTGATCGTTTGACCATGGGGAAGGACATCGAACTGAATAACCCCTTCAGCGTCCCAGAAGACTGTAACCATGACTTTACCGACTGAGGGTATGGCTTTAAACTTTTTCTTGGTAGGGGAGTGGGTGTGGCGCCACTCCATTGATTGCCGTTTTGTTTCAGGTTCGAAATGATAAACCCATGTTTCATCACCTGTAACAATCTTTCACAAGAAATTGTCACCCTTAGCCACATGACGAGCAAGCAATTCCGCACAGATGGTTCTCCTTTGCTCTTTATGGTGTTCGGTTAGACAACGAGGGACCCAGCGGGAACAAACCTTTGAATATCCGAACTGGTGAACAATTGTGACAGCACTACCAACAGAGACGTCAAGTTGAGCACTGAGTTGTTTGATGGTGATCCGTCGATCATCTCGAACGAGGGTGTTCGCACGCTCCGCCATTGCAGGAGTCACAGCTGTGCACGGCCGGCCCGCACGCGGGAGATCAGACAGTCTTTCTTGACCTTGCGGCGATGATGACACACGCTTTGCCCAACGACTCACCGTGCTTTTGTCCACTGCCAGATCACCGTAGACATTCTGCAAGCGCCTATGAATATCTGAGATGCCCTGGTTTTCCGCCAAAAGAACGCACATCCGTTACAGACGCCATTTTAACAGCTCCGTACAGCGCTGCCACCTGTCGGAAGTCAATGAAACTATACGAGACGAAGCGGGAATGTTTGAAAATATTCCACAAGAAATTTCCGGTTTTTTCAACCAAAATTGGCCGAGAAAAAAAATGTGTTGCATTACTTATTGAAGTGCCCTCGTAGATGTAGATCTTCCCAAGTATTAACCTGGCAACCTCTTTGCACTCCTGTTTGCAGGATGAGTAAGAGAGGCTCCTACAGTGGCCTTTCCTTAAGATACGAAATGTGCACAGAAAAAAGCGTTTTTCTGCCATATTTATTCTTTCTTCCTCGCTTTATTGCAAAGTAACGGTCAAAGGCTTAAGCCTAACAGCTGCAGTAATTGAACTCTACCCACAGGAGTCGCCTTTAAAAGTCGCATTTCATCACAGACGCCTGCGTAATTGGCTCGTCGCTAATTACATTCTTGTCAGCGGCACACTGAATTGAAAGCAACAAAGTAAAATCAAACAACGATGAGTAAACGACTTCTTCTTTTCAAATCAAAACTGTACTGCTTTACCAACGATCCCACGTCTTCATTAAAGCCTTACACTCAAATAGAATGAGGTGGCCCAGTAGTTAAGATGACACTGGACTTGGCATCCTAGATGATAAGTGTTCAAACCCTGTTCTGGACTTCCTGATTCAGTTCAGTTTCAAAAAGAAAACAGTCCTGGTTGCAAAATAATTATTGTTTCATGACGCGTTACATTCTTTTGGGGAATAATCAGGTTATGTACAATGGCGTGCTGAAATGCAATTCCTCCGAATTTTTTATGTGAAAATTTTTAGTCTTTTAAATAAAACAAACGTTATAAACATTATGCATATCTATTCTTCATGTCTCTATATTTATTTCTCAACGTTGTCACCCTGGCGACGAACACGAGAACAATTCCTTGATACCGTCACTGAAGACTGTTTGAGTTCGTTCACAGAACCATAACCTCACCTCTGCTGGCACCGCTTCTTCACTATGAAAGTGAAGTCCTCGAACGTGTACTTTAAAGAAGTTTTGGTAACAGATGAAAAGCGGATGGGTTCAAATGGTTCAAATGGCTCTGAGCACAATGGGACTTAACTTCTGAGGTCATCAGTCCCCTAGAACGTAGAACTACTTAAACCTAACTAACCTAAGGACATCATACACATCCATGCCCCAGGCAGGATTCGCACCTGCGACCGTCGCGGTCGCGCGGTTCCAGACTGTAGCACCTAGAACCGCTCGGCCACACCGGCCGGCCAAAGAGGATGGGCTAAGTAGGGAATCTACGGAGGATGATCGACGACAGTGAACCACAGGCGTCGGACTACTGCAATCGTCGCACCGCTCGCTAGTGGTCTGGCTCTGTCATGCTAAAGGAGAGGGTGTTGCTTGGGTGGACGAACTCTTCGAATTCGAAACTCGGTTACTGCACGGTGTTCCTCACGCGGCGACATTATTCCGTTACACACCGTAATGCTAAACGCTACAGTTTGGAGCCCTCTAGCGACAGAGGACTGCAAATAGGTATGTAGACACGAAAAATATAAATTTAGAAAGTTAATAACGTTTGTTTCATTTAAAAAGCTTTAAGAGTTTCCACAAAATTTGGAAGGCATTACTTTTGAGCATGCGCTCGTAGTGTTACGTAAATAAGCATCCGCAACAGTTTGTGTAAGGTCCATTTTCTATCTCGCGCGTTTTTTGACAAATGCTTGTCTGCAGAGCACTACATAATTTGACGATGCCCTCAAAGGGCGAAACGCTTTATTAATTAATCATTATTTTACAACCAAGAGCGTTTTCTTTTGAAAATAAATTGTAACGGCTGTCCAGCCCATTGAGTGGAAAAGATCCCTGATTTAATTTTTTCTTCGTTGTTCTTAAATCACTTAAGGTAACTGGACGGGATGATTCCTTTAACTAAGCGACGGCTGATTGCTGATTCCGTTACATCGAGGGTGTTGTGCGGTACTTTTTTTTTAATTTGATGGGCAGCTATATCTTGAATTTGATGTTTCCTTGGTCGATGGGTTTGCAGAGGAGAGCCATAGGATTGACCTCAACGATGGCTAGATGTATATCCCCTTCATTATTTATTTTTGGAATGCAAATTTTCGTTCTCTATCAACAGTGTTTTACAACGAGTGATGACATGAAAAACCAAATTCGTAAAGTTCGTCATTCGCTCCGGGATACAGAGATAAATTGGGGCACTTAACATACACAACCGGGGAAACGAATCGATGTTAGAAAGAATTCCGCTAACAGCTGGTAGCTTTCTTTTTTTTTAGATTTGTTGGTGGTGTCGACATGGGAAATAAAATTTCTTCAGAACTGAAAGTGCTAGGAAAAGTTTTTTCTCTCACTACTTCATCCAAAAGTGCATTTTTTATTCTGTAAAAATTCTTTTTCTTTCCTTAACTGTATTTCAGATTTTCATTCCAGGAACTTTTTTTTTTTAATACGTATTATCGAATCGGTACCAAACAAGAAATTAGGTGGCATTAATTTTTCACCATGTTCCTACTTGAAATTCTTCAGTTGAATTTGTATTTTCCAACTTCCAGGCAATGTAAGGCTCACTATGGAACCTTCTGCTGTCGGTTTGACTAAAGGTATTCTATCTGGAAAATATCAGACACACCGTCTTCAAGAAAAGACACTGGAACAGTCGATGTGAAGCATGCTCTACACGTAAAACGACCATTGGATTTCAAAACACTCTGCTTCAGTATACTGCAGTACACGGTCGAGCAAGTCATTGACTTGAATCTCTGCCCCACTCTCTCTCTCTCTCTTTGTATATATATATATATATATATATATACGAGGGTTATTCCAAAAGTAAGGTCCGATTGATTGCCAAATTGAAACCACAGTGAACATCAGAAATGTTTTACTTGTAACAATTAGCTACACCTTTCAGCTACTTCTCTACGTAGTCGCCGTTCTGACTTAGACTTTTGTCATAGCGTTGTACCAACTTTTCAAGAGCCTCATCATAGAAGGCAGCCGCCTGTGCTTTCCGCCAATTCTCCACGCTGGCCTCCACCTCGTTGTCTGTGTCAAAATGTTGTCTTCAAAGACAGCGGTTCATGTGACCAGAGATGAAACTCAGGGGGAGACAATTGCGGACTGTATTGTGGGTAATCTCACATTTCCATTTGAAAACGATGCAGGAGCATCTTCATTGCCCCTGCAGAATGCGGCTGAGAATTGTCGTCAAGACGAAACAGCACGACAGTTATGTAATGTTGGCTGCATAGCTTCAGGCGAAATTTCTCACCAGGCCCTCGTACTTGGCGGCAGACACTATTTTCTAGACATCTTTACGCACTCACTGCGAGCTCAGAAATGAGAAGAGCGACGTGATGCTAACTGGGGTTATACTAGAGACACTACCCAACACATCTGTGCAAAGCTTTATCGGATTTTCATAGTCGTTTCCATTTCGCGACCGATCGGACCTTACTTTTGGAATAACCCTCGTATATATATATATACACGTATGTGTGTGTGCGTGTGTGTGCACGTGCGAGAGACAGAGGGAGGAAGGATGAGAGAAGAGGGCATCGAAGTGTTTCTTTTCTGAAAAGTTATTTTCGCATCAACCAGCCTGAAATAGTCCAGTCTCTCGCTTCTGATAATGTTTGTCACCAACGGCACATATGCTATTGCACTTCATTTTTTATAATTTACGCATCATTTGCCTGCTCGATTTCAGAAAGAATTTTGGAACTAAATTTCCTTTACTTTACATCTATGGTCACAAACTTTTCGTCAACAGATTAGGGGTTTCGGTCTATAATGACCATCTTCAGATCTGTTTTATAAAAACAATGTCCTAATGTACTGCAGCCGTAGTGGCATCGTGAAATATTAAATGTAAAATGAGCACCAGTATCGTCAAATGTATATAAATAACTAGCATATGCACGAGTCATGTTGTCAGCAGCACTAATGTTCAAAACAACTGGAAGCTGACCCGTACATATGCTGTTACTTATATACATTTGACGATACTGGTGCTGATTTTGCATTTAACATTTCACGATGCCACTACGGCTACAGTACATTAGGACATTGTTTTTATAAAACAGATCTGAAGATGGTCATTATAGACCGAAACCGGTAATCTGTTAACGAAAAGTTTGTGACCATAGACGCAAAGTGAAGGAAATGTATTCTATATACGGGTCAGTGCTTTATTCGCGACAATGTCGCAGCTTGTGAAATTTGTGGAACTGTTGGTTTTGATAAGGTGTTTGATGTGTAAAGTACCTTACGTCCAAACTTTCTTCTGCAGCAGCACCCATTGTTGCACTTGATAAAATAAATAAATAAAGGACGAAACTGCAACTTAAATACACTGCAAAGAAAACATAAAACATTAACTGATTGTTGTATTATTTCGTCTTATTATTCGGTTTACCATTCCCTTCACCGTTTTAAATACAGTTGGCACAGCAAGTTATTTTTTGACTTAACACCCTTTTTCAAACACGCGCAATATTATTTCTTATGAAAGTGAAAAACTCAATTCCTGAAACAGTGCAGTATCTCGAAGGTCACTGGGCAATCCAAACTGGAGGACTTTGCTCAATTCTTCAAACTATAAAATCCAAGATGGCAGACCTTACCCAGTTGCCCCAAGACTAGAATCCAAGATGGCGGCATCTCTCGCGGTACAATCCAACATGGCAGATCCAAGACGACGGATCGAGTCCATTTGTCCACCTGAAGGTCATCCAGACTGTTTTGAAAGGATTCTCATGCCCTATCTATTTCCTGAGGCAGACAAAGGAGTTTCCTAACCGCTGTGACATCATATGCCAATGAACCTATGTAAAAAAATGGGGAAAATTCAAAAATTGGGGAAAATCACGTAATCAATTGGACTAAGTTTTCAGACAGTGATAGACATCATACTTGATACGGTTTGCGTATTCACTATATTAAGCCATATTATGTGAAACGATGTAACTCAGCAGTGCATTAATATACATCTCTCTAAATAGTATTTCTCAGACTACACTGTTTCCTAAAGCAGCACTCACAACATGCCACTCCCCTGCTTTACTGACTGTTCTGAACAAGTTCCATTTTTTTTTAACTTGCTCACCCTGTGAAGATAACACTACAGGTCGATATAGATATTTCCCGTTTTTCCTTTACTTTCTTTTTCGTTACTTCTGCTTTATTTTCGAGACTCACTGAAAGATTATTATTTCAGGTAACGTTATGCAAAGTTATTTCTTTGTACAATTACGTTTCTGTGTACGCCATGCAATTGATTTTGAGTGGACTTTCTTTTCTTCTGTTCTGATGCTGTATGTTTTCTCATTTATTAATGTGTTGTTTAAACTCCTCCCCCTCCATGAACGGAGAAATGCGACGATGTTAATTTTGTGCGATACTGTAAATCGATGTATTTGGAAATTTGAAAGTGTAATGTGAAGCGACTTGGTTTTAGCAGTGTAGAGGGTGTCCATTCGTCCCGTTTTCCCGGGACAGTCCCGTTTTTACCAAAATGTCCCGCTGTCCCTAAAGTTTTTTTGGGGACCCTCAAATGTCCCGTTTTTTTATGATTCCGCTTGGCTAGAGTATTTTACGCTACTGGTTGTTTGACTTGCTATTAACTGCGCAATTATTTACGCTGGGAAGCGTGTGATGACTTTCAGCATACTCCAAACATGCACCGAACTGTGAAAAATCGCAAGTAATTTTAAACGCACTATAGATTACGAATAACAAAGAAGATTCTTCTCTTCTAAATCGATCCACTGAATCCGTCCTTTCGGTCCAGAGATACTCTACACCACCGATACTTGCTCTCTGGCTTTCATCACCTCACTGTTAATGTTTTGCACTATGCAATCACTGTTTCATTATGCCAAAACGAAAGTGTAATTTTAACAGCAATATTAAAAGCAAGTTTCCTTTTATCACTGGTAGTGGAGAAACTGTAGACCGTACGTTGTGCAGATCAAAATTTGCTATTGGTCATGGTGGAAGATCTGACATTGTGAATCACATTAAGACGAAGAAACATCACATGAGTGATCAAACAAAAAGAGCAAATAAATGCATGAGTGACTACTATGTAAGCTTAAAATCAGTAACAGTAATGGATAGGCAGTTGGCAGCACAAGAAACTACGTTTGCATAGCACAATGCAATGCATAACCATAGCTTTAAGACAATGGACGGTACTACAGCAGTTGTTAAAACCTTTTCGATCCTAACTTCACATGTGGACACACAAAATGTAATGCAATCATTTCCAATGTTATTGCACCATATGCAACTCAGCAGGTTTTAAATGAACTGAAAAGTACTCGATTCATTTCTGTAATGATTGATACATCGAATCATCTGGATTTGAAATTGGTTCCTCTCCTTATCAGGTATTTTCACCCTGAAAATGGCATCACGGTCAAAGTGCTCAAATTGGTTAATTTAGATGGAGAAACTTCAGATTTACTTCGGAATTATGTGCTAGAGGTTTTAAAGAAATATGATCTTGAGGGAAAGGTGATTGCAGTTTCTGCAGACATCACCAACACCAATTTTGGTAGTAAGCAGAGGGAAGGAAAAAACAATTTGTTCTATAAACTGCAACAGAACACAGTGAATAATATAGTAGGTGTTGGCTGTCCAGCACATGTGGTGCACAATTCCTTACAAACTGGCTCAGACTGCCTACCCATCGACTGCCATTTAATTGTAAACAAAATCTACCAGCATTTCCACATATATACAGTAAGGGTTGAATCTCTGAAGTCATTCTGTAAGTTTACTGAAACTGAATACAAAATTGTACTTGGGCACAGCAAGACAAGGTGGCTTTCCAGTATTGGAAAGAATTGTAGAGATATTTCCTGCTTTGAAATCATATTTCATTTCTCTTTTGATACGTGTCCTGTTCTCCTTAAACAATTATTTGATAACCCTGTGTCTATTTTTCTTCTACATTTTCTTGTTAGCCAGCTAAAACCTTTCTCTACAACAATTAAATGTATTGAGAAACAAGAAAGCACAATAGTGGAAGTTTATCAAGAAATAAACAAATTATTGGGTAAATTACAATGTAGAAAATCTGAAAAATTACTCACATCCTTTGTTCATAAGATTCTAAGAAAGCTGGAGGAAGAGGGTGAAATTACAGTAGAACAATTTCATATTTATGCTGACATCTTCTATGACTCTTGCACTGAATATATTAAAGAATGGTGTTTACCATTGCTCACACCTTTTAAAGCATTTGACTGGGTTAATACTGAAAAGGGGCAGCTACAATGGAAGGATGTTCAGGACTGTTGTGTTTTTGTTAAAAGTATTGTACCAAATTTTCCTGTTGATGAAGACGAACTGTTCAATGAATTTTCATGTGCACAGAGCTTCATAAAAAGTGAAGAAGGAGACAAAGAAAGTGTTAGTGCAACGTGGTGTAAAATATTTGCTTATTTCAAAAGTAAAAACATTTACATGAGAAACATGATTCATTTGGTGGAGTTTTGTCTGGCAATTCCTGGGTCAAATGCTGCTGTGGAACGTGTGTTTTCGATAGTGAACGCTTTGTGGTCAGATGAAAAAAACAATGAAAGTTGAAACAGTGAGGGCCTTGCTCATTGTCAAAACACACTTTATTGGTGTATCGTGTACTCACTTTTATGATAGAATTTCAAACGAAAATGCACTTCTTGATAAAGTACATGAAAGTGAAAAATACGGTGATAGTGTGGTAGAATAATTGTAAAAAGTGATTTGGGATCATCTGAGTGCACGTTGTAAGGGTAAACTTGTATGTGTATTAAATTTAGTCAATACAATATTTATGTCCCGTTTTTTTCTTCATTGTCCCAGATTTTTCTCTAATGTATTTTAAATGTCTCCTTTTTCAATGAAAATGAAATGGACACCCTAGTGTAGAAACATAACAGTAGGTCGATGGAGAAAGCATCAAGAAAGAGTTGGGAGCGAGAATGAAGAAGGTGATTGTCGTGCCACGTGAGTGCCATTGTGTTTACAGTGTCGGTGACTGATGTAAAGTAACTGTTTGAACAGTGTTACGTTTTGTGGTTTTAACGTGTATCACGGGCAAAGAACTGCCTACGGTGTCGCGTTACTTGCTAGTCGGAACAGCTGTTCAGTACATCAAGCTTAAGAACATACATTGCACGTGCAGACCGTTAAGATGCGTCAAGCTGTACGTACACTGTGAAATAACGTAATGTGCTTTCTTTTTGCAGACGGTTGTACAGTGAAATGTGCCGAACCGCAATCGAACGGAAAACAGTTACTCTAAAACTGTGACTAGTGGCTGCTAAGAAACGTAAATCACGTGTTAATTGGAGGAAGCGTGCCTTACTTTCGTCGTTGCATATAGATGCGTTAGCTACGATCATTCTATGAACATCGCGCGTTCATGCTCTAGAGTGTCTTCGAAATTTCCTGTTACAAACTTCTAGAACTTGCAGAGGGCACTGGGTACATAATATTTTGAACAGAAACCCATTTCCGGAAACGTACCATTTTCGTGCTACAGCCGCCTGAAAACATGTTTGCTAGGTAGGTTTGCAACTAGGTAGTCATGGTGGTCGGTGCTTACGCCGGATGTTATTTGACGTCTGCTCTATCTCTCTCACGTGGTTCGAGCTTCACTCACGCGTCTGTAAGTGTTAGAGGTGGTATGGATTGTTGAAGGTGGTATGGATGTAGCTGTTGGTAATCCACGTCATACCAGTCGGCGCTGGGAGCAACATCCATTGCACGCACAACTGCTCGTGTACTTGTTGATGGTTTTACTTTAACGTCATGCAGTACGGCCTCTTCCAATTCGAGTGTACGGCGTCTCCTTGGAGCACCACAGTGATGCCTGCTGATGTTGGAGGCATCCCTTTCTCGAAGCCGTTGCGTAATTGCGGTGAAAAGGGTGTGCGATCGAGTCGGACGCTGTGCATAACGATCCCGATAAAGGCGACGAGTAGCTCTTCTACACTCCTGGAAATTGAAATAAGAACACCGTGAATTCATTGTCCCAGGAAGGGGAAACTTTATTGACACATTCCTGGGGTAAGATACATCACATGATCACACTGACAGAACCATAGGCACATAGACACAGGCAACAGAGCATGCACAATGTCGGCACTAGTACAGTGTATATCCACCTTTCGCAGCAATGCAGGCTGCTAATCTCCCATGGAGACGATCGTAGAGATGCTGGATGTAGTCCTGTGGAACGGCTTGCCATGCCATTTCCACCTGGCGCCTCAGTTGGACCAGCGTTCGTGCTGGACGTGCAGACCGCGTGAGACGACGCTTCATCCAGTCCCAAACATGCTCAATGGGGGACAGATCCGGAGATCTTGCTGGCCAGGGTAGTTGACTTACACCTTCTAGAGCACGTTGGGTGGCACGGGATACATGCGGACGTGCATTGTCGTGTTAGAACAGCAAGTTCCCTTGCCGGTCTAGGAATGGTAGAACGATGGGTTCGATGACGGTTTGGATGTACCGTGCACTATTCAGTGTCCCCTCGACGATCACCAGTGGTGTACGGCCAGTGTAGGAGATCGCTCCCCACACCATGATGCCGGGTGTTGGCCCTGTGTGCCTCGGTCGTATGCAGTCCTGATTGTGGCGCTCACCTGCACGGCGCCAAACACGCATACGATCATCATTGGCACCAAGGCAGAAGCGACTCTCATCGCTGAAGACGACACGTCTCCATTCGTCCCTCCATTCACGCCTGTCGCGACACAACTGGAGGCGGGCTGCACGATGTCAGGGCGTGAGCGGAAGACGGCCTAACGGTGTGCGGGACCGTAGCCCAGCTTCATGGAGACGGTTGCGAATGGTCCTCGCCGATACCCCAGGAGCAACAGTGTCCCTAATTTGCTGGGAAGTGGCGGTGCGGTCCCCTACGGCACTGCGTAGGATCCTACGGTCTTGGCGTGCATCCGTGCGTCGCTGCGGTCCGGTCCCAGGTCGACGGGCACGTGCACCTTCCGCCGACCACTGGTGACAACATCGATGTACTGTGGAGACCTCACGCCCCACGTGTTGAGCAATTCGGTGGTACGTCCACCCGGCCTCCCGCATGCCCACTATACGCCCTCGCTCAAAGTCCGTCAACTGCACATACGGTTCACGTCCACGCTGTCGCGGCATGCTACCAGTGTTAAAGACTGCGATGGAGCTCCGTATGCCACGGCAAACTGGCTGACACTGACGGCGGCGGTGCACAAATGCTGCGCAGCTAGCGCCATTCGACGGCCAACACCGCGGTTCCTGGTGTGTCCGCTGTGCCGTGCGTGTGATCATTGCTTGTACAGCCCTCTCGCAGTGTCCGGAGCAAGTATGGTGGGTCTGACACACCGGTGTCAATGTGTTCTTTTTTCCATTTCCAGGAGTGTATTACCGTGAGCTTCGCCATGCGGAAGGATCATGTCGGTGTATTATGCAAAAGTGTACTCAACCACATTTTTGTAACACTTACAGACACGTGAATGAGGCTCGAACCAGCTCAGAGAGATTGGACAGACATCGGGTCACATCAGCCAATTCGACGTAAGTGCCATGCAAACCTAGCTAGCAAACATGATTTCAAATGGGCTGTAGCAAGGAAACAGCACGTTTCCGGACTTGGGTTCCTGTTTGAAATATTATGTTCTCACTCCCCTCTACAAGCCCTAGAAGTTTGAAACGGGAATTTCCGAACACCCCGTGTTAGCAGTGGGCGGCTACCATCAAGTCGATCAGCAAGACGTTGATGTTCAAGGATTACAGACAAACAACACGGTCGTCGCTGACTCGCCGACATTACCAGGTACATGAAGGCTTCACTTATAAAACAGAAGCTCAGCCCACGTGGAATATTGCCGAAAAGAACTTTATAATCAACTTATTAATTATGTGAAAATATTGGTACTTTTTCATGGTCAATAATTTCTGAATAATTGAAGCTGCATTTGATATTGAACAGCATTTTTTTCAGTATTATGTGATTGTGTTGGCACTTTTCCATGGTCATTATGTTTCAAGTAACGGCGTTATTTCAGTAGTTTTCAAAATTAAAGATTAAAATCAGTTCCGTTCAGTAAATCAACTGGTATTACAGATGTCTATCTTTTGCAACCATAGCTTTCCTTTCGTCTGATACAGTCCTCATTATTGCCAATAACTACTGTTTTAATCAATGAAACTAAATTTATTCAGTCTTCAATTTCATCTGAGTCTAACTGCTTATGCTTATTTGTTTGTGTTGTTGGATGATATTATTTTTTATTTGCATGTTACTTTGTTGTTGTGTCAATTCTCGAATAATTACACATTGTCCGCCATTACGTTACCATGCAGCAGCCAACACTGCAAGGCCAGTGTGCGTAGTAAGCTTCTTTGGTACAGAGAGAATTTTGATTTTGGTAGGTGTGTGAAACATCATATGAACCTCACTTGCATGTGTGGACGTACTGTACAATTAATCCTGAGGAAAGTTAAATACTTTTGGTTTCAGTTGCTTTAAAACTTACGCAGAAATCAGGGGCGACGTACCAGACTTCCACCATTTTTAATGGATGAACACGCTCATTTCTAGTTAAATTAACATTCGAAGGGACCCTGTTTCGTCACAACCCCTTCCCTTCCCCACCAACATACTGCTGGTCAGTTTGAGCCAGTAATAATAATACGTCGGTTTATAGGTTAGTGTGGATAGGGCTTGAGCATAGGCTTTTCTTAAAATCGTAAGTCTTCTGATTGTTTTCACAAGGCCCTCACGAATTCCTGATCTGTAGCAATCTTTTTTTGATCTCAGAGTAGCACTTGCAACCTACGTCCTTAAATATTTGCTGGATGTATTCTAAACTCTGTCTCCCTCTACCGTTTCTGTTCTCTACTGCTCCCTCTAGTACCATCGTAGTCATTCCCTGATATCTTAACAGAAGTCTTATCATCCCGTCCCTTCTCCTTATCATTGTTTTCCACATATTCCTTTCCTCTCTGATTCTGCGCAGAACCACCTCATTCCTTACTTTATCAGTCCAAATAATGTTCAACACACTCCATGTTTCACTTCCATACAATTCTGTGCGCCAGACATACATTCTCAGAAATGTTTTTCTAAATTTAGCTTATGTTTGATAGAACCAGACTTCTCTTGGCCAGGAATGCCCTTTTTCCAGTGCTAGTCTGTTTTTTATGTCCACCTTGCTCCGTACATCATGGGTTGTTTTACTGCCTAGATAGTACAGTCACCTGATTTCTTCTATTCCGTGACCCTCAATTTTGATATTAATTTTCCACTGTTCTCACTTCTGTTACTTCTGAATTATTTCTCTGTCTTCGATTTACCGTCAATCCATCTTCTGTACCGACTAGACTGTTCATTGCAACCAATAAATTCTGAAATTTTTTTTTCAGTTTCACTGAGGGCAGCAATGCCATCAGCCAATCGTATCATTTATATCCTTTTACCCTGAATTTTAAATCACATTTGAATCTTTATTTTGTTGCCGCATTGCTTCCTCGATGTACAGATTGAATACTATGGGCGAAAGCCTTTTTAATCTGTGCACTTCGTTCTTGGTCTTCCATTCTTATTTTTCCCTATTAGTTCTTGCTATGTTGTACATTACCAGTCTGTCCCTATATTTTACCCCAATTTTTCTCAGGATTCCGAACATCTAGCACCATTTAACATTGTCGAACGCTTTTTCCAAGCGTGTCTTGATTTTTCTTTAGTCCTGCTTCCATTACCACCCGAAACGTGAGAACTGCTTCTCTGGTGCCTTTACGTTTCCTAAAGTCGAACTGATCGTCATGTAACATATCCTCTTCTTTCTTTTCAGTTCTCCTGTAGATTGTTCGTGTCAGCAACTTGGTTGCATGAGCTGTTAAGCTTCGGAATAATGTGGATGATTTTTTCCGAATGTCTGATGGTATATCGCCAGTCGTATACATTCTATATACCGACGTAAATAGTCGTTTTGTTGCCACTTCCTTGAATGATTTCAAAAATTCCGGTGGTATGCTAGCTATACATTCTGTCTTACTTGATCTTAACTCGTCCAAGGCTCATTTAAATTCTGATTCTAATCGTTGATCCTCTAACTCTTTCCTACTGGCTCCTTTTTCTTCTCCTATCACGTTATCACACTGATCCTCTCTTCATAGAGGCCTACAGTGTACTCTTTCCACCTGTCTTCTCTCCGCTCTGCATTTGGCAGTGGAATTCCCGTTGCACTCTTAACGTTACCGCTCTTGTTTTTAATTTCACTGACGGCTGTTTTGACTTTCCTATATGCTAAGTCAGTCCTTCGGACAATCATTTCTATTTCCATTTCCTCACATTTTTCATAGAGTCATTTTACCTTAGCTTCCTTGCACTTTTTTTCATTGCTATATGACTTGTACCTCTGTATACCCAAAATTCCCTGAACATTTTTACACTTCCTTCTTTCGCCGATCAACTGAATTAATTCTTCTGTTAACAATGGTTTCTTCGCAGTTACCTAAGTTGTACATATGTTTTTAATTCCTACTTCTGTCATTGCCCTTTTTGGACATGTCGATTCCTCTTCAACTGACCTACCTACTGAGGTATTCATATCAATATGTATAACCTCAGAGAATTTCAAGTGTATCTCTTCGTTCCTTAATATGTCGGTATTCCACTTCTTTGTACATTGTTTCTTGCTAACTAGTCTCTTAAACTTCAGCCTTCTCTTTATGTTACCTAAAGTGTTATCTGAGTCTACATCTGTCGCTAGGTACGCGTTACAATCCAATATCAGATTTTGGAATCACTGACCATGATGTAATATAACTGAAATCTCCCTGTATATCTCGGCCTTTCCCAAATATACCACCTTCTCCTGTATTTCTTGAACAGCGTATTCGCTATTACCATCTGATATTTATTGCTGAACTCAGTCGATCTTTCTCCTCTCTCATTCCTACTACAAACCCCATATTTTCCCATAACCCTTTCTTCTACTCCTTCCTCTACAACCACATTCCATTCCCCAGGGCTGTTAGATTTTCGTCTCCCTTTATGTACTGAATTACCCGTTCAATATCTTCATATACTGCCCCTGCCTCTTCATTTCCTGCTTACGATGTCGGCATATAATTGACCTATTGTGTCCATGTTGATGTGCTGTCGATTCTGTTGAGAACAACCCTATCACTGAACTGTCGCAGCAACTGACTCGCTGTCCTACCTTCCTATTCATAACGAACCCGACTCCTATGACAGCATTTTCTTCTGCTACTCATACTACCCTATACTCATGTGACCATAAACTCTGACATCCACGTCCGGACCCGTAGAACGTTATCCGTTGGTAGGTTATTCGATCTTTTTCTCGTGGTCACCTTCCCCGTGACAATCACCTACTACAGATCAGAAAGGCGGACTAATCCGGAATCTGTTGCCAACGGAAAGATCATCACTATAATTTACATCTACAGGCCGCAAGTCTTGTGAATGCACATTGCGTGTCATTAATGCAGTGATTTCCATTGCCTTCTGCATCCACATACCATTGATCATTGATTTGAATGACTAGCAATTTGAAAACAATAAAACTAAGTAAATACAACAGTATTGTGTAAACAATTCACACGCAGACAAAGACTTATAGTATGTACAAGTCACACACATATTTGTACAGATATAAAATATGTACACACATGTATTTTATTTACAGCATACGCATCTACTCACTATTACCCAAGTGAATAGTGCAAGTGCTGTAGGGTCGTAATCTCGTCCTCAAAATTGACACACTTATTGTCATCGTCCAACAGGCTAATCTTCAGCTGCTCCACAGTATGGACCACATGTCCTCTTGGTCGAACTGAAAACTGAAGCACCGCAGTAGGAACATGATCTACACAACCACACAGGCAAAGCAGGTAGTTGCCAACCATAAGTGATCTTATAGCCACATGCAGTACACCCTTAGCCTGGCTTTGGAGGTGAAGAGGGAGGAGGAGGAGATTAGTGTTTAACGTCCCGTCGACATCGAGGTCATTAGAGACGGAGCGCAAGCTCGGGTGAGGGAAGGATGGGGAAGGAAATCGGCCGTGCCCTTTCAAGGGAACCATCCCGGCATTTGCCTGAAGCGATTTAGGGAAATCACGGAAAACCCAAATCAGGATGGCCGGAGACGGGATTGAACCGTCGTCCTCCCGAATGCGAGTCCAGTGTGCTAACCACTGCACTACTTCGGTCGGTGGTGAAGAGGGGGCAGTCAGCTCAGTATGGCATACACACATTTTAGATCTGAGAGCTAAAAACTTCACAGTCTGTGACCCTTTCGCCTCCTTCTTCTTTAAGTTGATAACATTCTTTTCTGGTGTATGCCAAAAGGATTATTGGCTACATTTCTAGATTTGTCACATGCTTTGGGTGACGCTTTATCACTTCATCTGGATCAAAGTTCTTCACCCAATTAATGAAGCTGTTTGTATCCATATAAAGCAACTTCGGGTCTTTGATGGGTTTGTGTGCAGTCGTAATGAAAACGGCACATGTGGAATTTCGATAGGTCCAGTATACGCATAAGGTTGGACAAAAAATGGAAAAGCAGCGAGAAATGTGTTCTCGAACGTAAATGCAAATGCTAGCCAAACCTTCACGTCGCAGCGTTGTATTAGACCACGAACGGTAGCAGTTCAATGTCCTCAATACATTGCAAGCGTCATTCATGGTAAGAAAAGTGTTCTGTACAGTTGTTATATCGGCAATAAATGACTTCGAACACGGAAAAATTGTTGGTCCTTATATGGTTGATGCTTCCATAATCAAGGTACCTATTGCATGTAGGGAATGCTGAAAAACATCATCCGCTAAGTCACAACGCGGACGATACCGTGTGTTGAATGACTGTAACAGACGAAGAGGACTGCAACAAATAAGAAAAGAATGGCAGCTGCAAAATTCAGTGCGGAGTTGAATGTTGCACTTACAAATCCATCAGCACCCTAAACAACATGAAAGGAGTTCCATAAAATGGGAATTTCTGGGTGAGCTGGAATTCCAAAACCACACATCAGTGACCCAAATGCGAATTACAGAAAAACGTGGTGCTGAATCCATGAAACTTGGACTATGTAGGAATGGAAGAAAATCATTTGGTCAGGTGAATCTTGTTGCACACTATTTACATCTTCTGGCTGAATTTATATCCCAAGAGTGAAACATGGCGGTGTTTAGATGATGATTTGGGCAGTCATATTGTGATATTCAATGGGCCTCAAGGATACACTGCAATCTTGCATTACTGCCAAGGATTATGTGACCATTTTGTCTGATCAGGTTCATCTCATAGTATAATGTTTTTTCCCCAAAGGTGATGCTTTGCGCCAAGACGACAGGGCCACTCTTCACAGAGCGCACATCATATCGTCTAGAACTGGTTTTGTCTGCACAAGGATGACAGTCACCAGACGTCGGTGTTATTGAGCCTTTGTGGTCTAGTTTGCAGAGAATGGTGCATGACTGCTATCAACATCCATCATTGTTACCTGAATTTGCCACTATTTTTCAGGAGGAATCGTGTAATGGTATAAGATTCACTTGAAAACCATACAGTTACTGTATTTATCCTTCCAACGGTTTTCCTACACCATATTAGGTGTGGTATTGTGTTGTGTTTTTGGTATTTCTGTGTTTTTTTCCAACCCCCATATACCAACATAAACAAGTTTCATGAACTGTATTGAAACTGTCACCATCTACAGAGCCTCAAATTGATCATTGAAAGTAGTAGGCTGCTTACAATTTGGCTTTGCAATAAATTTTCTCAGTCCCTAACACTCATTCTGCCGACTGAATGAGCATCCCTATGGACCCTAATGTTTTCCATGGTTTTGGCGAAAATCTCACAGTTCATTAATTTATAAGAGTCTTTCTCAAAATCACCCATCACATACTATCAACTTTTTCTGTGTTAATGGCAATATACTTCTTCAGCTAGTATGACTGGTCTAATTTAGTAACGCAGGTGAGTTGAAACAGCTGCATCGCCAAGCTTAAACACTGCCTGAAGATTCTATAATGAAGTATGTACCTTTTCTCATCCCCCAGCGTCATCAGCAGATTGGGATGGGAACCATTTCGCGCAGTTTGGTGCTCTGGGCACAACTTCTTCAGCTAGCATGACTGGTCTAATTTAGTAACGCAGGTGAGTTGAAACACACATAATGCATACTACTAGGACATGCTAGGGCTGTCGCCAAAACATATCCTATACCAAAACCGTCAGCTATATCCAAGGGATCCTGTCTACTTATTTCATCACTGGTTAATTACATAAACCGTCCAGCATGATGAACCTAAATAAGCAGTTGGGATCCAAGTAAAATATGTCACTTGAATTGACAGATTTCTTTAGACATTTCATGCATTTGTGGGTTACTTGCCTTGGCGTACCTATACACACATCGTCAATGTCCACCAATTTTTTGGAATACCTGACTTTTTAAATAGGATAATTAAGGTATAACATCATAGTAGTGGGGGAACTCTATTATCTGTACCAGAAATAGACCAGTAGGGGTTGGGAAGGGGAAATCCCTTATAACTACTTGGGGTTGACCTTGAGACGGACAAATGGGATAGGTCCGATATCTAGCATTCGTCATCTTTGACTGTGACCTCGTAGAGTATGTCATCTTGGACGTTAAGCTTAGAAAAATTGGGTTATGTCTGCCATCTTTGATCCACGGTCTTGGATTTTACACTTAGGGCAACAGCCTAGATTGGATCCTCCATCTTAGATTCTCTGCTGATCTTGGGGGATGATCGAGGGGTATGGAGAGGTGCAGGAGAGTAATAAATCATTCCTTTCTTCAGGATGAAAAGGGATAAATTTTTTCTCTGTCCCAGGACGTATCCAACACGGTTACTGACAGCTACCTTAAAAAAAAAGATATCAACCAATTATCTGTGAGTTGTGGAAGTCACCACTGAATTAATTGCTTTGAGTAGCCAGCCATCATTCAGTGTTTCCGCTGTTGATTAAGTTACTGCATTGTGTATCAATGATATTTTATCCATATTACATTCTTGTAACTGTCACTTATATTCGGACAATATCCAAATGCATCAAAGCACCAGCAATAACAATATTGTTTGTAACATATCAGGTTTTAAATTATAAGACATTTCCAGGGGCAGATGTGGACTCTGACCACAATCTATTGGTTATGAACTGTAGATTAAAATTGAAGAAACTTCAAAAAGGTGGGGATTTAAGGAGATGGGACCTGGATAAACTGACTAAACCAGAGGTTGTACAGAGTTTCAGGGAGAGCATTAGGGAACAATTGACAGCAGTGGGGGAAAGAAGTACGGTAGAAGAAGAATGGGTAGCTTTGAGGGATGAAGTAGTGAAGGCAGCAGAGGATCAAGTAGGTAAAAAGGCGAGGGCTAGTAGAAACCCTTGGGTAACAGAAGAAATATTGAATTTAATTGATGAAAGGAGAAAATATAAAAATGCAGTAAATGAAGCAGGCAAAATGGAATGCAAACGTCTCAAAAATGAGATCAACAGGAATGGCTAAGCAGTGATGGCTAGAGGAAAAATGAAAGGATGTAGAGGCTTATCTCACTAGGGGTAAGATAGATACTGCCTACAGGAAAATTAAAGAGACTTTTGGAGAAAAGAGAGCCACTTGTATGAATATCAAGAGCTCAGATGGAAACCCAGTTCTAACCAACGAAGGGAAAGCAGAAAGGTGGAAGGAGTATATAGAGTGTCTATACAAGGGCGATGTACTTGAGGACAATATTATGGAAATGGAAGAGAATGTAGATGAAGATGAAATAGGAGATACGATACTGCGTGAAGAGTTTGACAGAGCACTGAAAGACTTGAGCCGAAACAAGGCCCCCAGAGTAGACAACATTCCATTAGAACTACTGACGGCCTTGGGAGAGCCAGTCCTGACAAAACTCTACCATCTGGTGAGCAAGATGTATTGTGACAGGCGAAATACCCTCAGACTTCAAGAATAATATAATAATTCCAATCCCAAAGAAAGCAGGTGTTGGCAGATCAGTTTAATAAGTCACAGCTGCAAAATACTAACGCGAATTATTTACAGACGAATGGAAAAACTGGTAGAAGCCGACCTCGTGGATGATCAGTTTGGAAAAAAAAATGGCTCTGAGCACTATGGGACTTAACATCAATGGTCATCAGTCCCCTAGAACTTAGAACTACTTAAACCTAACTAACCTAAGGACAGCACACAACACCCAGCCATCACGAGCCAGAGAAAATCCCTGACCCCGCCGGGAATCGAACCCGGGAACCCGGGCGTGGGAACCGAGAACGCTACCGCACGACCACGAGATGCGGGCGATCAGTTTGGATTCCGTAGAAATATTGGAACATGTGAATCAATGTTGACCTTACTACTTATCTTAGAAGCAAGATTAAGGAAAGGCCAACCTACGTTTCTAGCATATGTAGACTTAGAGAAAGCTTTTGACAATGTTGACTGGAATACTCTCTTTCAAATTCTAAAGGTGGCAGGGGTAAAATACAGGTAGCGAAAGGCTATTTACAATTTGTACAGAAACCAGATGTCAGTTATAAGAGTCGAGTTGCATGAAAGGGAAGCAGTGGTTGGGAAGGGAGTGAGACAGGGTTGAAGCCTCTCCCCAATGTTATTCAATCTGTATATTGAGCAAGCAATAAAGGAAACAAAAGAAAAGTTCAGAGTAGGTATTAAAATACATGGAGAAGAAATAAAAACTTTGAGGTTCGCTGATGACATTGTAATTCTGTCAGAGACAGCAAAGGACTTGGAAGAGCAGTTGAACAGAATGGACAGTGTCTTGAAAGGATGGTATAAGATGAACATCAACAAAAGCAAAACGAGGATAATGAAATGTAGTCGAATTAAGTCAGGTGATGCTGAGGGAATTAGATTAGGAAATGAGACACTTAAAGTAGTGAAGGAGTTTTGCCATTTGGGGAGCAAAATAACTGATGACGGTCGAAGTAGAGAAGATATAAAATGTAGACTGGCAATGGCAAGAAAAGCGTTTTTGAAGAAGAGAAATTTGTTAACATCGAGTATAGATTTAAGTGTCAGGAAGTTGTTTCTGAAAGTATTTATATGGAGTGTAGCCGTGTATGGAAGTGAAACATGGACGATAAATAGTTTGGACAGGAAGAGAATGTGTTGCTACAGAAGAATGCTGAAGATTAGATGGGTAGATCACATAACTAATGAGGAGGTATTGAACAGAATTGGGGAGAAGAGGAGTTTATGGCACAACTTGACGAGAAGGGACCGGTCGGCAGGACATGTTCTGAGGCATCAAGGGATCACAAATTTAGCATTGGAGGGCAGCGCGGAGGGTAAAAATCATAGAGGGAGACTAAGAGATGAATACAGTAAGCAGATTCAGAAGGATGTAGGTTGCAGTAGGTACTGGTAGAGGAAGAAACTTGCACAGGATAGGGTAGCATGGAGAGCTGCATCAAACCAGTCTCAGGACTGAAGACCACAACAACAACAACATATCAGATGTAAATAATGGCCTTTATTTAATATCATGATGGGCAAAAAACATGAATCTTAAACTGAACCCTAAGAACTCATATGTCATCGTCATATCACACTGAAATCGTTCAATGAGCATTTTCGTGAATCAGTTCCACATATAGCCCTTGCTGGTATCCAGTTGCAATATCAAAAAACAGTGCCCTAAAAGATCTTCATATAATGTTGGCTGAGCATGTAAGCTGGGAAGAACGAACTAGTCCTTTATTTTGTCATGCCATTTCTTTACTTCTGTGAAGACACTTAACTTGGCAGAAATAGAAAAAACTTCAGATGAGTCAGGGAATCCACAAATGCTTCCGTAAGATATGTTTGTAACATCTGACTATGTAATTGTCTCAGTTGTACCGAGGCCATGTTACTGTGGATGTGATTGGATAGGCGACAAGATTTCATCATGTCCCAATTTCTTCATCGTCTCTAGTGTTCTCACAAGCTCCCCTCCCATTTAAAATACCTACCCTCATTCCATAGCTGCATTAAAAATTCTAGAATGTTCAGCACATTAGCTCTATGTAAGTATAGCACCTAATATTTCTCCATCTCCATACGACTCTGAAACAAATTATCCAATAATCTGAGTCTAATTTAAAACCACATTTCCTAAAAGAAAATGTATATTTTTCCTAAAATCAATAATGTAGCTTTGGTCTTTGCTCATCTCAGCTGTATTTGTTTTGCTGAACAATAAACCAGTAATTATTTCACATTGTCATTGCATTCTGTACTTCCCTCTCTACTTGTTTCTGTTGTCTTTCTTCCATCTCGTCTGCTAACATTACCACACTATTTCTCATTTCTCCACAGACCGGTCAACATATTCTCCAGTCTTTGTTCCTTTAGTATCCTCACATGGATTTCTGATGGAATGTCATTGCTGATGTTCGGCAGGAACATAATAAGGAAACATTACTGAAACACCATACCTTCATTACTATACCTATTACTGTTATTTAATGTCTCACTCACTTTTACATGATGATAACGATTTAGTTAATGGTAATGTTGAGTATCTTATCCAAGAACCTTAGAAGCTACTCTGCAGTTTTTCAGTGCAACTGCTTTCTGCAGCCGCAAACAGAGCACAGGAAGCAGTTTAGGTCCTCCATTTCGTTCTGGGACTGTACCATTGCTCGATATTACCACAGGGACAATGCTTGCTGACTTCTGTTTCCACATGGCCTTCATTTGTCCGCTATATCCATGTATTTGGCCGTCTTCTCATTAAAGATGGTTAGTAAATTAGGAATGTTGGGTAATGTGATATTTATGATGTAAATGACTGGGTCAGCTTTGTTATTTACTGTTGTACCCTTTACAAGAGACTGTATTATCAGTTGTTATGTTGTGATTCAAGTAAATTGTTAATTTTCCGTTTTCTACAACAGTGAGAGAATCGTATCTGCAGCATAGAGGCATAGGCATCATCAAGGGGAAGAGGTGGGAGTGGGAGCGAGGAGAACAATAGCCGACTCCGGGAATCTGGAGAAGGCTTTTAGTTTATTTCTAGTCCTTGTAAATCCACAGATTTAATATTGCTGACTGTCAAGGGAAGTAATGTGAATCTAGTAGTCACTCCATAACTGAAGTATATTGGGTTGTAACATTAAAGCATGCCGTTTGATTGGCGGGATGGTAGTTTTGACGCTGTCCTGCAGCCAAGGAGGAAGTGAACCTTTGCAAAACATTGAAAAAGTCCCCAGTGGTTCCTCTTTGGCTTTTTCGTACAGTGTTTATCAAGCTGCAGAAAAGGACTGTTCCAACACCCAATGGAGACTATGGTGCCAGGTGTCAATTCGCTAGTGTCCTACCTCACCAGCAATATTTCCACATATTGGAATTGACTGATTGACATCCCTACCCAATTGTCATAACGACACCCCTTCCCCTTGCTGCTCAGCTTAGTCATAATAGTAACTTATCTTTTGCCTGTGGACAGATAATACTCGTAATGGCCGGCTGAGACTTCCTCCAACTTCATACATAGGTGCAATTGTAAATCCTGAAATAAAATGGGCTTGGTGCTGTCAGTCTGCTCGTTTATATTGCTTTTTTAAAAACAGATGCAAGTCACATTTTCTACATTACGAAAGAGAGGAAAAAGCATGAAATTTCCTGATCAAGAAATGTCCTATCCGAAAGTTGGCACCGACTCGATCTCTATAGTATGCAGCACAGCTCAATATGAAGTCATAAAGCTACAGATTCAGCAGTCCAGTTGGAACAGCTACGTAATAAGGTCTTATGCTGAGGAGACCAAAACGGATTTGATTTAGTTTTAAACTGTTAAGAGTCGGTTCTACAGGACAATTTAAAGGAAATTTCTGGACACTCTTCACGTTCGTATGGTCGAATATCGGCCTGACCTCCAATTTACACAAACAACTCAAAAAACATAGCTCCAAAACACATTTTATAAAGATTAATTATGTCAACAGAAATTGAAAAATAGAAACCATGAAAATATGGCACGAAATTCACTAACGTTATCAGGTGTGAAGCTCTCTAAGCAAAGAGAGTTATAGATGGCATCAGAGTTGATTAATAGGAATATTGCTAATAGTATTTTTACATTTGTTGATGTCCAATATGGATTCTTCGGGCCCTTTTTCCTTCGGTTAGGTTTCTAATTTTCAGTCTCATCGAAACTTTATTGGCATATGGATTAAAATATCTTTTTTGAACATTTTCTAGCTACATTTCGTAACTACTTGAATATGCTTGATTTAATCACAAACAGATGTAATTTAGGGTTATTAACTTGAAAAAGGTGTCGTCCATAATCATATTAACAATATAGAAAGACGTTCTTTGTATACCCTAATGAAACTGGCACACCTGTGAGCCATCAAAGTAATCTAACGTAAAAAAAGAAAAACAAAAAAAATTACATTTGAGTGGACAACGATCAGTCATTTGTGCTACAGTGAGTTTTGTGTATTGGCTGTAATATTTAGTTCCTGGGTCATGACATCTCATCAAACTCACTGAATCAGTCATCAGTAACTGCAGTTTTAAAATCTTGCCTCTTCTTTAACAAATGTTTACGGACAACCATCTGTGGGGGAAAGTCTTTCATTAATTGGTACCACTGTCGCAAATTTTGGTGGATTATTTTGGCGACTGCATCATGCCTTAATAAATATTTCGTGGTTGCCAGGGAACAGATGTGTTGAGGAATCTCATCTCCATCTGAGCCCCACACTTCCTGACGATATCATCGATACCTTGCATTTTCAGGATATACTTATGGTAATTACTCATCACAGTGACCACAAGTTGTAGCGCTGTCCAAAATCCATCAGTTTTATTATTATTATTACATTATTTTTACACAGGTTACAGGACTTTTATCAGACCACTCGCAACATTCATGACTACTTGTTCTTCCCATTCTACCAGTACTCCATTTGTTCACTAAAGGCTCTCTTCCTTTCTTCAGTCCGCTTTGGCCTTTGGGCTTTAGGTGCTGTTTTCTCTGACACTTGTACACCTTGTGTCTATAGACGCCTTTGTCCATGATGTCCACTGAATCTATCTGAGCTCTTTCCAGATCAATTTTGACTTGTGTCATCCAGAGTGTAATGGTCTTTAGTCCCTGGATGTACCTGAGGATTCTGTTGGTGAATCTGGTCTGTGGGAGTCCGCTGATGTGTCCATAAAATTTTAGTCGTCTGTTTCTAATGTCCGCTGCGGTGTTGGGAAACCTCTCTGTGGTGTCCCTGGAGTACAGCCTATATCCTTCGTCTGTGAGTTTGGTCCAATAATCATATTAATGATTTTTCTTTCCTGTGTGAGAATGTTGTCAAGGTCGGTTATTGTGTGTAACATCAGTGTCTCACTGGCGTATAGCAAATCAGGTTTGATTGCAGTGTTGTTGAAACGAATTTTGGTGCAATACCCAGTGTTTTGTATAGGGCTCTCTTCATTTTCTGAGGGGAGATCTGTAGTCCTACTTTTTCTGCGCACTCTTTGAATACTTCTATCTGATTGCTGTGGTTTCGTTATCTGTGAGTAGCGCCAGGTCGTCTGCGAAGGCTAGACCGCCGACCTCCAGCTTGTCCTTGCGTCGTCCAAGTCGCACTGGCTTCCAGTGGCCTTGTATTTGCTGCTCTTTTTCCCATTTCTTGATGATCTTATCCAGCACTAGGTTGAAGAGGAATGGTGAGAGTTAATCACCTTGACGAACGCCTGTCTTGATCTCAAAGGGTTCGGAGATTTCACTTTGAAGTTCACCTCAGATGTCGTGTCCGTCAGTGTCTGTCTGATCAGTCAGAGTCTTGCGTCCAAATCTTGTTCATGTAGAATATTGAACAATGACTAGCGGTCGATGGAGACATATGCCTTCTTGAAGTCAACGAAGGTGCATATAACTGGACTTTTCCTGCAGGCTTTAACTTTCAGGGTAGTCTTCAGAATGAACATTTGTTCTTTACAGAAGCGATCAGGCGGAAGCCCGCCTGGTACTCGCCGATCTTATGTTCCAGTTGGTTCCGTGTCCTGTGGAGCAGGCACGCTGAGAATACCTTGTGTGTGACTTGTATTAGTGAGATGCCCCTGTAATTGTTCACATATGTGGGGGTCACTCTTTTTGTGCAGAAAGTGGATCAGTGCACATTTCCAGTGGTCTGGCAATTTTACTCGCGTCCATATGTCTGTCATGATCCGTGTGAGTTCTGTGAGTGAGTTTAGTTCGAGGTTTTTCAGTAGTTCATCCACTATACCGTCTTCACCAGATGTCCTGTTATTTTCTAGGTCGACAATGTGCCTTTGGACTTCCTCTTGTGTCGGGGGTAGTGAGTCTGTGTGTCTGTCTGTCTGTAGGTTCTTCATCTGGAAATCTCACTGTGGGTTCTGGGCAATTGAGGATTTTTGAGAAATACTGTGCCAGTACCTTGCAGTTCTCATTATCCATCAGTGCCAATTTTCCGTTACTATTTCTAATGCAGAGGTTCGGTGGTGTGTATCCTCGGATGTGCCCTGCAAACGTCCTGTGGAAATCCCTTGCGTTGTAGTTGCGGAAGTTGTCCTCTATAGAGTCTAGCTATTCCTTCAGGTATTTCCTCTTGGATTGTCTAATGATTTTTGCTGTTGTCTTTCGTGTTCCGTTGAACAACTGTAAATCTTCTGGGGATTTGTTACTGCTGTAATTCAGGTACGCCAATTTCATAGAGACGAATGCATTCTCACAATCAGTGTCCCTCCGTGGGTGCTTGTTGTTCTTATTCAGAGGAATGAGGGCTTGTGCTTCTTCTGTGATTTCTTGGCAGAAATTTTGCCATTCATTTGTATGTTTATTTTCCCGGTTCTCTTTCAGAGTCAGCGATCATTTTCGTGTCAAATTTCAGCAGGGGAGTTTTCTTACAGATAATTCTCTTTGGAGTGAACTTGACTTTGATACGTGTTAGGTAGTAATCAGAATCAATGTTGGCTCCCCTACATACCTGTACGTCATGGATCTCTTTCTATACTGGGTACGAGATTGCCACATAGTCAGTTTGGAATTCGCCTAACTGCTGGACTGGTGAACGCCAGGTTTTCTGTTTTCTGGGCTGTTTTCTGATGGATGTCGACATAAACTTGAAGTTGTGCTGCTGGCAAAGTTCTATGAGCCGCGTGCCATTTTTGTTGGTGAATTTATGTGCGGGATAATTTCCAACTGTTTTCCTGTGCATTTTTTCTCTGCCAGTCTGTGTAATGAAATCGCCCATAAGAAGTTTGATGTCATCCTTGGGGACTTTGGATAATACTTTCTCAAGTGTTGGCCAGAACTTATTAGCGGGCTGTGGGTCTCTGTTGTTGCTCTGGTTAGTAGGGGCGTGTGCATTGATCAGTGCATATTTTTTGTTGACACTCTGAATGCGCATGGTCATCAGTCGGTTGTTTACTGGTGTGACTACTCTGATGGATTCGAGTATTGTATTATTGACCATGAAGGCCATCCCTAACAGTGGAGCGCCTTTGTCAACTAACCTATCAGTTTTGCTCTTACAGATGCGGTACTTGCCGTAGTCTGTGGTGTCTCTTGCAGTGTAAGGGTCACTATCTTCTGCCTATCGAGTTCTGTCACTAGGCTGTGCAGCTTTCCAGTTTATATGAGAGTGTTGATGGTGAAGGTGCCTATGTACGTTGGTATCTTGTGTGGGAGTTTGCCAGATAATTCCGACTTTCTCTGTGGCCGTGGAAGTCCGTGTCCCCCAGAATCTGAGTGCCCGGTCGCTGCCTGTCGACAGGTGGATTGGTTATCACCTGGGGTATGCTGTTATTACTGACAGGAGTCAGGATTGCTTGTAAGCATTGATGTCCTGGGGTCACCCACTGGATTTGTTAGAATCGTGGATTGTCAGTTTCTGAAGAAAGTATTGCAGCCACACTCAGTGAGTGAACGGACGCTGACCAGTCGCCGGTGGCTACCACTGCAGACACGACTTGGATTTGATATATTCCATTAGTCCCGAGTACTGGGCTGCCTCTTCCTCCACCTACGCTGATTTGAAGTACATCCTCTCCACCATAGATGCTGTTGAGGTCTTCACCGTAACCCTGGTAAGGGGCCCTATAACAGGGTACTACCATCTGGAGCCTGCTGGACCCTGGTTTTTTAACGAGGTTGATACTCCGTACCACTCCTCCTTCCTCATCACTTGCAAGATGAGGCCCCAAGCTTGCGACCAGCAATGGCGGAGTTCCACTTTTATTATTATTATTATTATTATTATTATTATTATTATTATTATTATTACCTTCTTACGTATGTCTGGTTGTATGTGACAGAGGTTTCGAATGCCCCATTCTTTTCAAGTAAAAGAATAGGACATTCAAAAATAAATAATTCTTTGAATGGCTTATAAATTTCACACCACTTTTATACTTCTTTCTATGTTTAACATTTGCCACAACCTGTAGTACAGTCTGAAGTACAGAATAACCTTGTTGATGCAGCATGGTGGGTCACTGGCTGCCAGCCTCGTCAGAGGAGGCTTTCTACACATCCACCAAGCACGCTGTCAAGGCGCTCTCTGAAGGTCTGCGGCGGGAGTTCGTGCAGCGGAAGAGTTGCATGCGGATCACAGTAAGTGAGACAGTCGCTACTCACTGGTTCTGGCAGCACATAAGTAACTCTGTGGTGCCTGTAATGCATAGCGATCAGCCAAAACAACTACTTTCTCAAGGAATCAGCGCTTTCAGTTGCTGACCATGAACATTGAACAATGTGACACAGGAAGCAACCGACATCAGTAGTAGGTTTATGCCAGTTTTGATCCGCTTAGCAACTTGAAAAGTGCAAGTGTTGACCTTGAAAACACGATGTCATCAGGATGGTGACGACAAGGAAATTTAACTGCCCACCTTGGTGGAATGAAAGCATTTTGTTAGTGTGAAATTAAAATAAATTAAAAGAAAAGTTTAAAAAACTGTGAGTAGTAACCACACTCTAAGGGTTCCACATGAACAAGTAGTTTGTTTATCTGTAGGTTTTGAGGAGCGAGTTTGCGAGTACAAAATATGTGACATAAATGTCGTATCTTTTGATTTCATTGACAAGAAGCTTACAGTTTTTACACAGCATACTTTAGTATTTGACATAAGTTCCAACTTTATACCTCTACCTATCCGCCTGCTTAGCTGGGTGGTAACGTGCTCACCTTCCATGCAAGCAGGCCCGGGTTCGGTTCCCATCTGGGTTGGAGATTTTCTTTGCTCGGGGACTGTGTGTTGTGTTGTCCTCATCATCATTTCATCTTCATCACCGGCGTCCGCAAGCCGCCCAATGCGACATCGACTGAAATAAAACTTGCACTTGGCGGCCGAGATGGAGAGACAGTCAACAACATATAAGGGTTTCTTTTTACTGACTATGGTACAGAACACTAAAAATCGAAAAAAGTCCAAGATAGCGAAACCAACTCACTTGTGCTGGCAGCCATTATGACACCATGTTCGAAAATATCTGAATCTCAAATTTACGTTATGTTTAAAAATATACAGACATTGACAATGCCACAACATTTCCATGCTAAAAATAAGCAGACTTGGCCTGAATTTTGCGTAAATTGGTGCCATATTCGAAAGTATTCGATGGGTCATCAAAAGTAAGTAAGGATATTGACGAACTGATATAAGTTGGCACTATACTCTGGTTCACAAATGATGGAAGTCCGCATGGGTCGCGGCACTGATAGGGATTGCAGTAAGGGCATCGAGGGGCTTCTCACTTGAAGGGAAAAGGGTGTATCCTGTAAATTACGTCCTCACTTGCTTATATGGAATTTGTCGCTTACCACGATCATCAGCCATGACAGTTTGCTGTCAGTGGAACAAAAAATTCATTAAATTACTCGCTATTATAACGTTAAATACTCGCATTGGCTGCAATGTTGACAGAAGAGTGCTAAGAACGCTACTGAACCCTCCTTGAATATCGGAAAATGCGCGTCGTAGGTGTACCGAAAAAGCCTAAACTCGACCGACATCGTTTGTTACTCTAAATGCAGTGATTTAAATTTATAAGTCAAGCAGCACTTATAAACGTCCGTACTTTGACATCTGTACCGCACTTTGTGCAAAGGACAAGGGACCCACAAATTGTAAATACTTACTAATATACACTCCTGGAAATGGAAAAAAGAACACATTGACACCGGTGTGTCAGACCCACCATACTTGCTCCAGACACTGCGAGAGGGCTGTACAAGCAATGATCACACGCACGGCACAGCGGACACACCAGGAACCGCGGTGTTGGCCGTCGAATGGCGCTAGCTGCGCAGCATTTGTGCACCGCCACCGTCAGTGTCAGCCAGTTTGCCGTGGCATACGGAGCTCCATCGCAGTCTTTAACACTGGTAGCATGCCGCGACAGCATGGACGTGAACCGTATGTGCAGTTGACGGACTTTGAGCGAGGGCGTATAGTGGGCATGCGGGAGGCCGGGTGGACGTACCGCCGAATTGCTCAACACGTGGGGCGTGAGGTCTCCACAGTACAACGATGTTGTCGCCAGTGGTCGGCGGAAGGTGCACGTGCCCGTCAACCTGGGACCGGACCGCAGCGACGCACGGATGCACGCCAAGACCGTAGGATCCTACGCAGTGCCGTAGGGGACCGCACCGCCACTTCCCAGCAAATTAGGGACACTGTTGCTCCTGGGGTATTGGCGAGGACCATTCGCAACCGTCTCCATGAAGCTGGGCTACGGTCCCGCACACCGTTAGGCCGTTTTCCGCTCACGCCCCAACATCGTGCAGCCCGCCTCCAGTGGTGTCGCGACAGGCGTGAATGGAGGGACGAATGGAGACGTGTCGTCTTCAGCGATGAGAGTCGCTTCTGCCTTGGTGCCAATGATGGTCGTATGCATGTTTGGCGCCGTGCAGGTGAGCGCCACAATCAGGACTGCATACGACCGAGGCACACAGGGCCAACACCCGGCATCATGGTGTGGGGAGCGATCTCCTACACTGGCCGTACACCACTGGTGATCGTCGAGGGGACACTGAATAGTGCACAGTACATCCAAACCGTCATCGAACCCATCGTTCTACCATTCCTAGACCGGCAAGGGAACTTGCTGTTCCAATGCATGTCCGCATGTATCCCGTGCCACCCAACGTGCTCTAGAAGGTGTAAGTCAACTACCCTGGCCAGCAAGATCTCCGGATCTGTCCCCCATTGAGCATGTTTGGGACTGGATGAAGCGTCGTCTCACGCGGTCTGCACGTCCAGCACGAACGCTGGTCCAACTGAGGCGCCAGGTGGAAATGGCATGGCAAGCCGTTCCACAGGACTACATCCAGCATCTCTACGATCGTCTCCATTGGAGAATAGCAGCCTGCATTGCTGCAAAAGGTGGATATACACTGTACTAGTGCCGACATTGTGCATGCTCTGTTGCCTGTGTCTATGTGCCTGTGGTTCTGTCAGTGTGATCATGTGATGTATCTGACCCCAGGAATGTGTCAATAAAGTTTCCCCTTCCTGGGACAATGAATTCACGGTGTTCTTATTTCAATTTCCAGGAGTGTAAATTGTTTTACGAAACACATTATGCTTGCAAAGTATCGCTGTGTTATTTCCACATATAAAATGTCTGATAATAATTGGTCAACAAGACCGAAATTCTATGTTTGTATCAAGTGTCACGGTTTTATTTCTCCACACACACACACACACACACACACACACACACACACACACACACACACACAACCGCCCAAATTGATGTCTTAAAAGTGACTAAGGCCTCACAAATTAAATGCCCTCATGCTACTTCCACATCTAAATTGTTACAAAACACAAATGTCTAAAAATGACATCCTAAGAAGGTGGACTGGAATTTCATTTTAAGCTTAGATGAAGGAATGTGCAAATGCAAACCAGACCAATCCTGTAACTACAAAAAAGCATGTTGTCTAAAATACTATGATAAGTTGGCGAGCACAAAACAAACAAATAGACAGTCTGAAATGCTGTCAACTACTGGAATGAAATAAATATGTGACATCTAAAGCATGGCTGTGAACTCTCAAATTAACTGCCACAGTATTAATTCCACATCTAAATTGTTTCGTAACTGTACGAAACATCTGTAGCATCCTAAGCAGGCTATTGATATTTCACCGAGGCCTTAGAAGACTACGAACAGAAAAATACTTGAACAAGCATCATTTTACTGAGGAAGAGTATACTAATACAAACAATTTTGATCAACTGTCACAATGTTACTTTCATGTTAAAAACACACATAAAAATATCTGAAAGTTGTAACACACGATATTCCTGTATCAAAAAAATATGTTTAGAAGAATTAGAAGTTTCTGAGTACTGAATCACCTCATCAAGCATCATTTAAGGGGGGGCAGGGGGTGCGGGGGGGAATGCATAATGTTCTATGCCAGAAAAATGTTATCAACGATGTTCATTGACTAATGTTGCTTTTCACTGCATGTAATTGAGACTTGCTCAAGGCTAAAAAAAAAAAAAAAAAAAAAAAAAAAAAAAAAAAAAAAAAAAAAAAGAATTGAATGTGGACATAGGAAATGTACTGACCAAGCACCATATAAAGAGGGAAGACAGCACTTATTGTGTTATAACACTTCAACCACATATTTTCGTAATACACAATTGTAAATTCATAATGCTCTGAACATGAGATAAAAGCTTGACCAAGGCAATGGTGCACAAGGTTCCCCATACAGAGGTGAAACTGCAGTATGTCTTTGCATTACTGTTCTCTGATCGTTATTGAAAATTCGATCGTAGAACAAAAATAAAATTATTTATCAAAACAAACTAAGATTTCAAGTTTAAAATCACATACAGGTTGCTTATAATAGTATGTCAATACATTTACAGATCTGTAGTCCTGATAGAAAATCGAACTTGCACCAAAGTAAAATTGTATTATTTCCCAACACAGGTAGGATTTTGAGTGCAAAATGTGTGGCACCACTGTCATAATTGGTCTGCTGTACATGTTTTAAAAAAATACACATGGCTTGTACATTGTCACTACTGATAAAACATGCAGTTTAAAGTACACAAGCAACAACTCAAGTTCGATATCTGTATCACAATTTACAAGGCACAATGAACCTCACGTTACATATTTTCATATAATAAATTAATAATGACCCTATTGACCTATTTTCTACCCTCAAAAATAGCATTCTCTTTATGTCTGTCTTGAGAGATTCTGCTTGTGTCTGTGAAACATCATTACTTTTATATGACTTTTTATACCTTCTGTAGTGTCTATATTCAGATTCGTGATTCCAAGCAATAATATGTTAAACTATAATGCACCCTTTGACCTATCTCGACTGCTTATTTACCTGACTGAATTTTGATTTGACTATCACCTTTCCTCTGAAGTGTTCAGTAGGCAAACTGTTGGGTCACTGTATTTAGCAATAAAGTAATCGCTGCACCTCACTAATTACCATGAATTATTGTTTTGATAATTTATGTTTTCCACTAAACATAGAGTCTACTTTCACCACTGAGACAGGGACCATGACTAAATTTATCTGGATGAATCTCTCCTGAAATTTAACTCTACAATTTGCTATTTATGGTCGCCACATTCTGTAGCAACGAAAATTAAAAGTTAAATCGGTTCATTTGACTCTGAACAGTTATTTAAGTTTTGTTTTAATAAAGTTAAAACTTGCTTTGAAGAACCAGAATGAAACTGACAAGATATTTATCGACTTGTTTCATGACCTTAACTCTTTTTAAAAAATTGAAGTTGAGGTATGTAATTTGATAAAATTAAAGTACTTTTAAAACTTTGAGAAATTACGTTTATAATGACAGTTTATACTCAAGGACCACAACACAACGATCCATCAAATATGCATTATACTTTGGCTCATTAAACTGACTATAAAATTGCAGTTACTGCTACTACTGTTAAACACAATGTTGATAAACTTTTATGCTGTATTCAAGTAAAATGAAATGAGTACTTTAAATTGAAGGCACAATCTTCAGGTATAAATATTGCTATACTGACAAAAGTCACTCATGATTGTAGTATATGTTGAATTTACCCTAGCTCTCGTTTTACAAGAATAATAAATAAATAATCTGTAGCTTCTTTGTTATAAATAGTCTATAGCTTCTTTGTTATGAGTAGAGCAATCAAGGATATGGTGCCAAAAAAACTTCTGTATATTCTTTATGTCTCTGGCGAAAATTGTATGACAGTGGTATCATAAAAGCTGCCCTTATTACACCAGATTCAATCAAAGTGGTGCAATCCTTGTAACAGCATTATTTAGCTTGGTATGTCTTGCATCCATGGCTAATAATTACGAGGAATGAGTTCTTAATGTTGAATCATTAATAAATGTATTCTTCCAATAATAAGTGCAGTTGTCAACAAAAATAGCAATGTCTTGTGAAGTGCACCAAAACATGACCTGTCGTCATCGCTGCTGACTGGCTACTACTCACAGCTCAGTCTGTCTGCGGTAAACCTTCTTCCACCTGAAAGGTATTCCCCAGAACAGAACACAGAAGGCCAACTCTTATCCCTATCTGCGTACTGTCCACTGGGCTTGCCTTCTGCTCCATTTTACTAAATGGAATCGACAAAAGCAGAAACTTGGCCTTCTGCACGCCTATTGGCTTCTTTCTTTGTGCTGTATGATTACATTTTTTTCGTAATAGCAAACACAATGAAGTTAAGGAGAGCTCAGCTGTAGATAAATGACTTACTCTTTATTCTTAGTTGTAGAACATTAAAATAACTGTGTATTTCCCATGCTAATTAAACTTCCACAAAAATTAATAAATTCAACATTAAATCTCGACACCACACTACTTATATGGATATTAACACAGTTTTCTGTAATACATTGCCTGTACTACGTATCAAAATATATGTGGCTTGCTTATTAGCACCACGATTATGACTTACAAGTCAACAAGCTTAATTCGATCTTAGTCCCACATGTTAAAGAAACCAAAATTCGTAAACATTTGTTCTATAACATAACAAAACCCACATGGACATTACTAATGATCTACATTCCATCTTAAAGACAACTGGACGACAAGAATTACCAAAGTAAGTAATGTTGTTCCTATGACATTGACAATGACAACATCATATCTTCCCAAAAAGCATTTTCGGCAAGTCCGCCATTCACCAATCATCTGTACATCTTCCCATGCTTGGAAAACATTTTGCACAGCAGTATTGTCAGAACACCAACCAACAGCAAATATTGTTTCCTGATATGTCAAATGGCGATTGCCTATAGAGTCAAGAGATGCCTCTTTCGTCTAAGCACTTGTTTTTTCTAAGTAAGACTTCAGCTTCAATTACAGAATTGGTAAATGAAGGCTGAGTTCCCTTGCTAAGAAACTGTGCAGCTGCTCCTAAACACAGTATTTTTATTGACAAAATGTCGTCTTAGTCCGACTGGAACCGATTCAAAGCCAGACCAACGTTACAGTGACCCCGCACCAGCTTGTTAACTATATCTTGCCATGTAAGACGTTGGTCATCTTCTGCTATCACACAGTGGAGGCCTCATACCACTATGCCCCTTGCATGACCATTTTACAGCACAATTGTAAAAAGTTGCTCCCTCTTATAACAATTGTCCCATACATCGGCATGTTAAATCAAATATGAAACAGAATACTGCATGCTAGAGCGAAAATGTAAGAAGTGCTTCATACATCGCTATGCTACAGCAAAACCATAAAAACTGCCCCATACATCACAATGTTGGAGCAAAATTCTAGGAAATTGTCCCATGTATCGACATTTACAGCAGAAATGTAACAATTTGTCCTATACATCACCATGTTACAGCAAAATTGTAAGAAATTTTCTAGTGTTATAGCAAAAAGGTAAGAAATTACCCCATAAATCGACATGCTACAGAAAATTTTTTGCAAATTACTCAATGTTACATGAAAAATTTAACAAATCACCTCATACATCATCATGTTATATCAATATTGTCACTAACTACCCCAAACAAAGAGTTGTGAAGGAAAAATTGTAAGCAGTTGCTCCAACCACCTTGATGTTACAGCAAAACCCATAGTAAATTGCTCAATATAGGATCATATTACATTATAAATGTAACAAATTTCCCTGATGTTATAAGAAAAATATAACACATTTCTCCATACACAACCAAATATAGCAAAACTGTACATAACCATATGAAGCCAAACTGTAACAAATTGTCCCATTCGGACGAAAATGTAGCAAACAGACTGATACATCACCATCTTCCATCAGACTTGTAACAAACTGCACCATCTGTTGATATATCAGAGCTAAATTTTAATAGATTTCCCCATATGTCATGATGTTACAGTTTAGCTTTGTTTCCCCATGGTACAGTAAAATTATAAAAAAAGTTGTATAAACCATCATGGTGGAAGAAAATTGTAACACACAACTATAAAAAGAATTCCACTGAGATGTCATGAATTCCGTCATCTTAGTTCATGATGTCATGTGGTTAAGGTCAATGACACACATGTGATGTCATAGTAAGTGGGACATAGTTGTGATATAGAGAGGAAACTGATCTGTGCAAGTGATGTCATGAATCTGATAAAGAAATATAAACTTGTGTCACATGGGAAAGTTTTTAGGATTTCTCAGGTATTCAGCAGGGTGACGTCGTCCAGAAGGGGCTGTCTTTTGGTAAGCTGACTTCTTGCCCATTGTAGCATGCTTGATGACTGTTTCCATCTTTACACAACACTTTCTCCCTGCCCACAGCCTCTGGTCAGCCACCTCTGGGTATGGAACTAGTGTGGTGATAGGGAAGTGTGACATCAGGTATTGATCCATGGCCTTCAGTTGCTGTTGCCATTGTAATTCGTGACATGTCTGAGGGAGATGCACAGACAATGAACAGCTGACAAAATCTGCTGTGACTGAGCACTGCTTCTCCCATGGCCTTGTCCTCAATTACAATGGCACCATGTTGTTTCAACAATCAATTACCTTCTGGGATTGTATTTTAAAAAAGGCTGTAGACCTGACAAATTAAAAAATTAAGACAGTGGATTTCAAATAAGCAAGGCTTGGAGCAAAACCTTGAGCATGGTAAAAGCACAGTGGCAATCTGCATTGAAATCTGTTCCCATTATGACAATTGAAGAAAATGAGAATACACTGTCGCCACATCATCAGACACATGTGCCTGGTAATACTGCGGTGTGACTGAAGACCCTGTATGTAGCCTCAACATCATCCTACCTCCACACCCTACTATTTCCACTCACAGTGCCAGTCAGCAGTCAGAGGCTGCAGTGTCAAGGAGAGGATATATAGATGGTACCCATCAGAAAAGTCATCAGGAACGTCTGTTGATGTAAACAAGTCAACTTGCCAAAATATTGGACCTTTCAGATTATGCCACCCAGCTCAATACCTGAGAGATATTTAGAAAATGTCAGTCTGCATAGTCAGTGATGCATGGGGGTAGTTGGTTAAAATTTTATGTAACAATGGAGTATTTTTTGCTGTAACATAGGAATGTATGGAAAATAATTTGTTACAATTTTTGCTATAAGTAGACAATTTGTTCCTGTTTCACTATAACATGAAGAATTTATTACATTTTTCTGTAACATGTTGATGCATAGGGCAATTTGTTACAATTTTTGCTATAACATAGTAATACATGCAGTGAATTGTTACTGTTTTGCTGTAACATGATAATGTATAGGGCAGTTTTTTACCATTTCATTGTATGTTTATCTGTAACTGTATAAGTAGCTGACACCTCTAACAGGTGACACTCTCAGTAGCTGACATCCCCAGTAGCTCACATCCCCATTAACTGACATCTCCAGTAGCTGAGACCCATGAAGGTACACAATATCAATTACTGCTGTTACAATACCGTTATGAGGTCCTCACTGACAATCCTGTTAACTGCTCATCATTTCCACACCCTTTAAGCTGAGCATAAACTTCTCACCCTGTAAACTGAACTGTATGGGGTGATTTGTAACAGTTTTGTTATAACTTGGTCCTGTATGACACTATTTCTTATAGTTATCGTGTAAAATATCGATGTAGTGGGGAATTCGTTACAATTACACTGAAACAATAGTGCTGTATGGGAAAATTTGATTCATTTTTGTGGTAAAATGACAAGTGGAGCAATTTATTAAAATTTTGCTGTAGTACAGGAAAAATTTGCTACAATTTTACTCTTACATGTGTGCAGTTTGTTACAATTTTGTTGTAACATATTGCTATATAGGGCATTTTTTATACTTTTGCTGTAATGGGGGCAATTTGTTTCATTTTTGCTGCAGTATATGATAGTTTGTTATATTTTGCTGTCATATTAGGCAGTTAGTTACAATTTTGCTGTAACATAATGATGTATAGAGGATTTTATTCATTATTTCTTTAACATGGGGAAATTTGTTGCAATGCTTCTTGTTCAGTTATGTTTCTGTCCATAATCTCATTTAGGCCAGACATGAAATGACAACTGCTTGCTCTGTATGCTAAATGTGTTTTGTAGAATTATAAGAAAATTTAGATGTGAAATTATCATCTTGCAATTAATGTGAGAATTCACAGTCATGCTTTATGTGTTACACATTAATTCAATTATTCCAGAAGCTGATACTACTTCAGACTGGCTATTTGTTTGTTTATGCACTTGCCTTATTATATAAGTATTTTAGCCAACAAGTGTTTTGTCCAGTTATATAGCTAATTAAGTTTGTTTTGGTGCACTTCCTCATCTAAGCATAAGACTGAGATTCCAAGCTGATTGCTTAGGTTATTATTTTTTAGTACATGACATGTATTTTGTAACAATTTAGGTGTGGAAATAGTGTGGGGAAACTAATTTGTGAACATGTGCGTGTAGAAAAAAGAATAGTGTCACTTCACATAAATGTTGTAGTTTTGGTTGGCTGTCATTTTTGTAGATATTTTAGATTTGGAAATAATACTGTGATACTTGACAAGTGTCATGTGTTTCTAAAAATAATATAGAAGTAGAAATATTTGAGAGTCCCTGTGCCTTACACCGACTATGGTCTGAGTATGGATGTTCACAAGTGCTGCTTAACCTGTCAATTAGGTAATTAGTACCAAGTTACTCTGATATTGTCAACATATTTACGTATTTTTGATAAATAATTGAATACTTTCGAACACGGAGTTAATTTGCATGAAGTTCAGGTTAAGTTTATATTGTTGGCATGGAAATGCTCTCTGATGTGTATCCCACACCATGTGACAGTACTGCAGAAGAGGATGGACATGTGTAATGGCAGTCTCTTTAGTGGACCTGTTGCATCTTCCAAGAGCTCTGCCAGTAAGCCACAGACTTTGGTAAGCTCCCCACAACATTATTTATGTGATAGATCTAATTTAAGTTATTCATAACTGTAATCCCTGAGTATTTAGTTGAATCCACAGCCTTTAGATTTGTGTGATTTATTGTGTAATCTAGATTAACCAATTCCTTTTAGTGCTCTTGTGGATTACTTATCAGTATTCATTATTTAAGTTCTACTGCCACTTTCCATGCCATATAAATAAATTGTTTTAATGTTTGGGTGCTTTCCAACATGGAGTCCTAATGGCTACTGGCGCATGTGAACTAGTTCCACCAGATTCGATTTTTTATCTTTTAATGCTTTTTTATTTCTCTCTAGCATAACTGATTTACTTCTGCTATTGCGAGTTTTAAACATCTTGCTAACATCATTTTGATGACATAATGTGTACAAGGTGTTTGATAATGAGGTCATTGCCCCTCACATGTAGCCAACTTACACTAGCGCCTCAACTTTCCAGAGTCATTTAAGTGAAACGTGGATAAGCCGACCTAGCCCCACTATTCATATGAAAGTGTACTACCTGTGCATGAAAATGATCAGCATTTCAGCACAGCTGCACAAAGCAGATAACAGTAATGCATCTCAATTTTGTATAAAAGGAAATATTACTCAGCAGGTTTCTCAGTCAGAAATCAAATTTGAATTTTGGTAATTGCGAGAAGACTGTGTTGCATCGACACAGCAATTTATCATTCCACAATAATGCTGCTTGTGTTGGTCAGCATACCACAAATGTCATGCAAATACAGCACCAATAAGTTCAAGAGGGCCATACTCAATGCCATAGAGAATCTCAATAACCCTACACTTCTAGTACCTGACAGGACAGGCATATTATTCACTGTCAAGCAGAATCGTACAATAATGTGAGGCACCTTAAGTCAGGAAATGGGTTGCTTGCAGCAACACAAATGGGATGAAGTCTGAAGCACAAATGACTGTCAGCATGTCTGGTATTTTTTAGGGTTCCCTTGACGGAGGAATTGAGAGACGCAACCTGTCTACAGTGAACACAACAATGGCCATAGGAATGGCACCATGTACTTAATCCTTTCAGCCAATTCCTGGTTCTGCATATAGCACCACAATTGACTTCTTGAACGTCATATGGCCAAGCACCTGGGATGACATCATGATGTGCCATAAAGAATACAATATTATCACCTCTGGTTCGTATAGCCAGGAATTTGGACACCAACCATTACATTTAACGAGTTAAGGCCAGTGGGTGCCCCCTATCTTTGAGGTCTCCTTGAAGCTGTCTTTCACCAACAAGAGACCGCAAGAACTCACATAGATCATGCTGTTCTGATCTACCTTGGTATAGAGGATGTACAGCTATTGCCTTGAAACTGACACAAAAACATTCACCAGTCACCACAGTTGACAAATTCTGACATAACGTTGAAACAGTACAGAATTAACAGAATGACCACTTGCCCACAAAAGGCAAAGGTTCCGAGTTCGAGTCTCGGTCTGGCACACAGTTTTAATCTGCCAGGAAGTTTCAGTTCAGAATTATGTTCTCATGTGTGTCATCCAAGCTTAGGTCCACTTGACACCTAGATGGATTATTTCCATTATCCATTGGTACTGCCAGATGTGACAGGCCGGTGAACAAAATTTTGCACCCTGTTCACACCCAAACCATTTATAAGGTTAACCATGTATTCTTCTGTCTAAACTACAATGTTGTTGTTGTGGTCTTCAGTCCTGAGACTGGTTTGATGCAGCTCTCCATGCTACTCTATCCTGTGCAAGCTTCTTCATCTCCCAGTACTTACTGCAACCTACATCCTTCTGAATCTGCTTACTGTTTTCATCTCTTGGTCTCCCTCTACGATTTTTACCCTCCACACTGCCCTCCAATGCTAAATTTGTGATCCCCTGATGCCTCAGAACATGTCCTACCAACCGATCCCTTCTTCTAGTCAAGTTGTGCCACAAACTCCTCTTCTCCCCAATTCTATTCAATACCTCCTTATTAGTTATGTGATCTACCCATCTAATCTTCAGCATCCTCCTGTAGCATCACATTTCGAAAGCTTCTATTCTCTTCTTGTCTAAACTACTTATCGTCCACGTTTCACTTCCATACATGGCTACACTCCACACAAATACTTTCAGAAATGAATTCCTGACACTTAAATCTATACTCGATGTAAACAAATTTCTCTTCTTCAGAAACGCTTTCCTTGCCATTGCCAGTCTACATTTTATATCCTCTCTACTCGACCATCATCAGTAATTTTGCTCCCCAAATAGCAAAACTCCTTTACTACTTTAAGTGTCAACTCCTTTACTACTTAAAGTGTCTCATTTCCTAATCTAATTCCCTCACCATCACCTGTCTTAATTCGACTACATTCCATTATCCTCATTTTGCTTTTTTTGATGTGCATCTTATATCCTCCTTTCAAGACACTATCCATCTGTTCAACTGCTCTTCCAAGTCCCTTGCTGTCTCTGACAGAATTACAATGTCATCGGCGAACCTCAAAGTTTATATTTCTTCTCCATGGATTTTAATGCCTACTCCAAACTTTTCTTTTGTTTCCTTTACTGCTTGCTCAATATACAGATTGAATAACATTGGGGAGAGGCTACAACCCTGCCTCACTCCCTTCCCAACCACTGCTTCCTTTTCATGTCCATTGACTCTTATAACTGCCATCTGGTTTCTGTACAAACTGTAAATAGCCTTTCGCTCCCTGTATTTTACCCCTACCACCTTTAGAATCTGAAAGAGAGTATTCCAGTCAATATTGTCAAAAACTTTCTCCAAGTCTACAAATGCTAGAAACGTAGGTTTGCCTTTCCTTAATCTTTCCTCTAAGATAAGTTGTAAGGTCAGTACTGCCCCATGTGTTGCAAAATTTCTACGGAATCCAACTGATCTTCCCCGAGGTCGGCTTCTACCAGTTTTTCCATTCGTCTGTAAAGAATTCGCGTTACTATTTTGCAGTTGTGACTTATTAAACTGATGGTTCGGTAATTTTCGCATCTGTCAACACCTGCTTACTTTGGGATTGGAATTATTATATTCTTCTTGAAGTGTGAGGGTATTTCACCTGTCTCATACATCTTGCTCACCAGATGGTAGATTTTTGTCAGGACTGGCTCTCCCAAGGCTGTCAGTAGTTCTAATGGAATGTTGTCTGCTCCCAGGGTCTTGTTTGGACTCATGTCTTTCAGTGCCCTGTCAAACTCTTCACGCAGTATCGTATCTCCCATTTCATCTTCATCTACATCCTCTTCCATTTCTATAATATTGTCCTCAAGTACATCGCCCCTGTATAGACCCTCTATATACTCCTTCCACCTTTCTGCTTTCTCTTCTTTGCTTAAAACTGAGTTTCCATCTGAGGTCTTGATATTCATACAAGTGGTTCTCTTTTCTCCAAAGGTCTCTTTAATTTTCCTGTAGGCAGTATCTATCTTACCCCTAGTGAGATAAGCCTCTACATCCTTACATTTGTCCTCTAGCCATCCCTGCTTAGCCATTTTGCACTTCCTGTCGATCTCATTTTTGAGACGTTTGTATTCTTTTTTGCCTGTTTCATTTACTGCATTTTTATATTTTCTCCTGTCATCAATTAAATTCAGTATTTCTTCTGTTACCCAAGGATTTCTACTAGCCCCCGTCTTTTTACCTACTTGATCCTCTGCTGCCTTCACTACTTCATCTCTCAGAGCTACCCATTCTTCTTCTACTGCATTTCTTTCCCCCATTCCTGTCAGTTGTTCCCTTATGCTCTCCCTGAAACTCTGTACAACCTCTGGTTTAGTCAGTTTATCCAGGTCCCATCTCCTTAGATTCCCACCTTTTAATCTACAGTTCATAACCAATAAATTGTGGTCAGAGTGCACATCTGCCCCTGGAAATGTCTTACAATTTAAAACCTGGTTCTAAATCTCTGTCTTACCATTATATAATCTATCTGAAACTTGTCAGTATCTCCAGGCTTCTTCCATGTATAGAACCTTCTTTTATGATTCTTGAACCAAGTGTTAGCTATGATTAAGTTGTGCTCTGTGCAAAATTCTATCAGGTGGCTTTCTCTTACATTTCTTAGCCCCAATCCATATTCACCTACTACCTTTCCTTCTCTCTCTTTTCCTACTACCCAATTCCAGTCACCCATGACTATTAAATTTTCGTCTCCCTTCACTACCTGAATAATTTCTTTTCTCTCATCATACATTTTATAAATTTCTTCATTGTCTGCAGAGCTAGTTGGCATATAAACTTGTAGATATATAACATTACTAGCTACTACAAAATTTGCAATTTACTGATAATGTTATTGCAGTGAAAAGATTTTTTGTGATTATGACTATGTGTAATGGAAAGCTATCAGATTACTTGCTGACTCTTGAGAGATTGTTATTGAGAGGGAAACAACAGCAAAACCAATGCAAATCGAACCAAGGTTCTATTAGTAACAAAGCAAACTGTAATTACATAAAATGGTTCCTATGCTAATTAGGCAAAGTTTTACTAGCATGATTCATAGAGAAAGTTAACTTTATGGTTTGACTTTACTTGATACTAAACTCCTGTTTTTCTGATAGCATACAGGACAGTAGCCCAGTTTACCAAGTAATGTTCCAGTGAATTGACTACACAGGAGAAATATTAATATGTTTAGGCAACAACTGGCTCTTAATAACACTTACTATCTGTACATTACATTAGGAAGAGCGTGACAATTATAGGTAAATAATTACTAATAATGGAGTACTACTGACATGGACAGAAGGTTCTTTTGTCAGTTTAACTAAAGTTAATTACTACTATTGAAATAATTGTATCTTTTGTGCTGATTATTATTTATATTCTCGAGGAATATTCTCTACCTTATATTATTTAGCTCAAATGGAATATGTGGCACATGGATCTAGTATAGTTTGAATAATTGTACCCAGTTGCTTATTTTTACTTGATTGATATTATTGTAATATGAGATTTAAATTTGGCTCAACAACTAGCATCAGAGCCCAGAAACAAATCTATTGGTATATTCTGATCATGAATGAATTCTTTAGTCACAACACAAGATGGAAACAATGTTAACATGTTTCACATGAAAATGTAATCACTACTGTCTCAGTTAAAAGAATCTTTTTACTGAATGATTTTACCATCCATTCATGAAAACTATGAGGAGAATTTCAAAACTTATGCTCACTAAATAATTATGTACTTTACAGCTCCACAAAGCCTGTTCACTTTTGTTAAGGAAAATAATTACTTTTCAGTTCACTAAACAAGATACTCGGATTCATCGTAGCATTTGGTTTAGAAACCTATCTAGATAAAAGCCTATAGATTAAATACAGAGGCTCAATACAAAGCTTACAGAACACAAAATTATTATTGAAAATGAAATCATATAACTGGTCCATGCAATTACACTGTATTCAAGTGACAAATTGAGATGAAGTTGATGGCAGTGCCCATCTCCTGTGCTGTTAAAAAAAAAAAAAAAAAAAAAAAAAAAAAAATATCCATAGTTCTTCCTGTGCAACAAGCTCTGAGAATTCTCTTCTTAGGGATTTCATAGTATAAAGCTAACCAGAGTAGGCCATGAATAATAAGCCACATTACTTCCACATCAAGGTTATATTATATAATCTTGCAGTTCTTCTCGCCTCTTTTAGTTCACAAGATGTGCACCTGTTGCTGGCTAGTCACTGACTGAATTATGCCGCATAGGAGCCTTTGGTTTGACAGCCAGATCCTCCTGTTCTGTTCCTGTCTAGCCAGTTCTATTGCAGAGGGACTTCCATCCAAGTTTTACGTGATTACAAACCTATTTTCCCTATGTGTGGACCAGTGTTACAATTAAAATTGTAGTTTTTACATTCTTTTTCAGCACACTACATTCGACATTACATAAATTATGATAAATAATCAATAAAACATTTACATCGATGTCACATCAAAGAGTGTAGATCTACTTTACTCACATTAACTGAAAACAGACAAAGAAACTAGATAAGATCATTACAGACTGTATCGATAATAGTGTTTCAGACACAGTAAGTAACATTTGATGTTTTTCCAAGGTTTTGCCATCTAAATGCCCAGCAGTGTATTTAAGCCAAGTTAAGAGACCATATAACGTTTTGAACAGATGCAATGATCAGAAATTAGCATTCATTCTGAAATGAGATGACTTACCAGAATGCTATATTTTTCTATTAGTTTCAAATACACCACGTTTTAGTGGAAAGTATTTTGTGTTGTATATAAATTGCCGAGAACAAGCGTTGTGTTTTCTTTCCTTTTCCTTGACTGTCTTGCTCTAATCATCCCCTCATTAAATATTTCTATGTGAGCATGCTGAAAAGTAACGACTCAGATTTTGTTATTCTGTTCTCATTATTGGTTGAGGTATTACATGTCATTCATATTACTTGGTCAACTTCCCACTTTTCTTACACAAGCTGCAACCCTCCGATACTAGAGGGTTGCAAATTATAGCATGTAACAGGGTGTTTGTAACATCAGTGCCTCAGAAACTGCATACTGTAATAAAGATTCGAGATCGAAAAGTTCGTCCAGACTCCTTAAGCCTGACAGTTCCAGTCCACACATGAGCACTGCAACATTCGATTTTTATCTTTTTTTTTTTTCAAAACTTAAAGAACCCCTTTGAAGACTTCACTTTGATAAAGATCTGCCAACAAAGTGAGACATGCTATAGCTATGATATCAACAAACTGGACTCTGAGTTGCCAAATAAATATGTAGACCTGAAGAATAAAGATATAGAATGTTAATAACATTTCTTTTACTGAAGAATCTTTCGGAGTTTTCACATAAAAAGTTTGGAAGTATTATTTTTCTGCACAGCCTCATACTTTGATGCATTTCAGGCAAATCAAGAATGGTTTTCTACACCTGGTTAATGAAGTTTCACGGATAGTAATAAAAGTGCTTCCTGGTCAATTCTTTGTCACCGAACTTTGAAAGGACACACTATACAGTTCTTTCAAGAGGTGTCTTCACACTATATGAAAAGGATATGATGACAAATAGGCAGCATTAAAGTCTTGGGATAAGAACTGTCTAACATTAATTGACTTTTCTGTTGGTGCTTTGCAGAATATGATTATGATATTAAATAGGAAACTCTGTCTGATGTTTTGTAAAATCATTTTCATCTAGTCACTACTTGGCTGTTGGCTCATTAGCCTATCTTCAAGTGACAACTGAATGTTGCAAACACAGATATTACATGCATGGAAGATATGAAAAGATATTAAAATTGTGACATGAATAGTGTTTTAGCATAGGGAATATTACGTTTTTGTCATTCAGAAATAATTTCATTAACTAGAGAAGAAAAAGTTTTTTTTGTATAGACATATTCAACAAGTGAAAAATAATTTTTAATTCTATTTTCACCATATTATTCACACCCAAAACTTAATTTAAAAGAGGGAAAAACAAAATGTAGTTTGATCATTTAATACTAAGGTGGCATTTCGTGTCATATGTTTGTTGATTTACAATATTTCTGGGAGGGTCATCTCTCTACATTTCTTTACAGAATATAAAACTTCACAATCTACATCATATGAGTTTTTATTATGTTACAAAATTGTCTGAAAAATTTAATCTTTTCTAATTTCTAGATGACCTTATTACCGTAGCTCTGCCTGACTGACCAATATATATTTTTCCTCAGTGTTTGCTTGCGATTTTATGTACATCACTCATTTCGTTGCAGGTTGCAGTTTGTCTTTACAGTTGAATAAGAACTGTGATATACTGTTGGTAATATAAAGTGCAGGTCTGTAGACTTCAATTTTTACTGAGGTTATATCACAGTTTTTATTCAATAGTAAAGACAAACTGCAAATCCAAGGTCAGAGTGGTGTATATGAAATCACATGCAACCACTGTGGGAATGTGTATATTGGTCAGTCAGGCAGAGCTATGGCAGTTAGGAAATCTGAACTGAGAGAAGCTGCAGATTAAGAAAGAAAGGTTGAATTCTTCAAACCATTTTGTAGCAGAAAACTACTCATACGATGTAGATTGTGAAGTTTTACATCCTGTAAAGAAATGTAGAGAGAAACCCTGCTGGAAATACTATAAATCAATGAACATATGACAACAAACACCAGCTTAGTATTAAATGATAAACTAAATTTTTCTTTTCACTCTTTTAAATTAAGTTTTGGTTATAAAGAATATGGTGAAAATGTAAATTCAACATTACTTTTCACTAGTTGTTGGATGTACCTATATAAAATATCTTTGTTTCCTTTTTTAGTTAATTTAATTATTTCTGTATGACAAAAAAGTAACACTTTCGTATGCAAAAACAATACATGTCACCATTTTATCCATCTGTTGTATTTTCCAAGTAAGTAATATCTGTGTAAGTCACATGTCACTGTATTGTGTTTATGACTTTCAGTAGTCACCTGAAGATCACCTAAGAAACCAAAAGCTGGTCTGTGGTCAAATAAATATCGTTTTGCAGAACATCAGGAAGTGTTTAATATTAATTATTTAATATTAATTGAAAACACTTTGAAATTGGAGAAAAATGCCACAGAAAATCAAAATAATCAGACTTTGTATATATGAATATAATAGAGGGAAACATTCCACGTGGGAAAAATATATCTAAAAAGAAAGATGATGAAACTTACCAAACAAAAGCGCTGGCAGGTCGATAGACACACAAACAAACACAAACATACACACAAAATTCTAGCTTTCGCAACCAATGGTTGCCTCGTCAGGAAAGAGGGAAGGAGAAGGAAAGACAAAAGGATATGGGTCCCAAGGGAGAGGGCAAGGAGTCACTCCAATCCCGGGAGCGGAAAGACTTACCTTAGGGGGAAAAAAGGACAGGTATACACTCGCACACACACACATATCCATCCACACATACACAGACAAGCCTTTACAAATGTCTGCTTGTGTCTGTGTATGTGTGGATGGATATGTGTGTGTGTGCGAGTGTATACCTGTCCTTTTTTCCCCCTAAGGTAAGTCTTTCCGCTCCCGGGATTGGAGTGACTCCTTGCCCTCTCCCTTGGGACCCATATCCTTTTGTCTTTCCTTCTCCTTCCCTCTTTCCTGACGAGGCAACCATTGGTTGCGAAAGCTAGAATTTTGTGTGTATGTTTGTGTTTGTTTGTGTGTCTATCGACCTGCCAGCGCTTTTGTTTGGTAAGTTTCATCATCTTTCTTTTTAGATAGACTTTGTATATAAATTTATTGACATTTGTTTTCCCATGCATCATTTTCCAAAGCAACAGAGAAGGAGAAAAGACCAAGTTGGTGCAAAGTAGTATCTTAACAAATTCGCAGCTTAGGAAAATTTATACAAATTCTAGTGCAAAGTGACTAAAAAATTGTGGCGACAAATACAGTTTGTGCTTCTTGGGTGCTGTTACAGTAATTAACTGTAGAAGTATGTGTATGTCACCGAAAACGAACAACGGTGTTCTGGTGCCAAAAGGCGATCAAAAACTCATAACTTACTCAGCATCAAAAGACGAAATAATTACAGTACTGCAAAAGGATAGAGATGCCATGTTCGCCAAAATCAGTGAAAAAGATAAAGAAAACTGAGATTATATATACGAGAGTCTTCATTTGCCCTGCCATTAATATAACAGTATAACTTGCAATTAAGTCCATTGATAATTTATCAGTTCAACTCAAACTTTGCGGAGAGGAGCATTTGCCTGTTAGCAAAAATCTTTGAAATAGATCAGAAACTAAGTGTTTATATCCAGTGAAAGGTGCTGTACAGCAAAAAGCACGACGACCATAGATAATTTAAAGTCGAAAATGTAGGCAAGTTCATATTCTAATGCTTGCCCAGTACTAATACCATCCAGAAAAAAATCATCAGAATAAGTAAATGTCTTGCTGACAAAGGAAATATTCTGAGGTCAGCTACTGAAAAATAGTACAAATTGTAAGTGTAACTTAAGACAGTGTTCACATGCCAACCAGCGAAAACAAAACTATTGGTAACGACACCATTAATGTTCTGGAAGATAAAGCACATAAACATATGAAACAAAATTACGAGTCGAGGAATACAGTACAGAGGCCAAAAATTTTGATAGTGACTGACAGTCAAGGCAAGTCCTGTAGAAACATTCTGGAAAAAAAGTTCGAATCAGAGTATGACATTCAAAGTGTTATAAAGCCAAATGCTCGTCTCTGTGAAGTTTCAGTTGAACTAATAAATTATCAGTATACTTCATTGCGAGTTATTTGGTTATATTAATGGCAGGGCAAACGATACTGAAGACTCATACAACAAAATTCCTGAAAACATTGATAATGTCTTAACAAATGTTCTTCAAATCGGTGATAAGACCAATGTTATTTTACACACAATTCCAAAAAGATTCGACACAAAATATATAAACAAGGAAGTCAGCATGATTACTCATCATTTAGAGCAAACAGTGAACTGCGACAGAAGTAGAATATCCATAAAATTTTATGTGAAAGATTGTCATGTGATAAATACACACAACACGGATTTCACTTGAACAGGCAGGGGAAAGGACAAGTATGTAGTAGAACTTCTTCAGTAATTAAAATTATCAATTGTGTAAAACAGATCCATTCATCTTTGGCGCAATAAGTCTGCCTGAAGACATCAGTGTTACAACAAAATAAGTACAGTTTGAAAACCAGTAAGATACAAGTGCAAAAAATGAAACCAATGCTTCCCAACAAGTGGATTATAATTAGATGCACCATGGCACAAGAAAGGCAGGACCCAAATTACAGGGAATGAGCTGGCAGGAAGACACCACCCTCCTCTCAAGATGAGAATTTTTAACAGCTAACAACACTATATTAAAAAAGGAGGTAAGTGGTCAAGCAAGACTCAATAAAATCCCTAGTTCAAACTTTAAATTGCTCCTCCTAAATGTTGAGTCCCTTTCCAACAAGCTGAATGAAAAAGAAATCTTGCTAAACGATTTCAATGATATTTGTGTTTATGTTTCACTGAGCACTGGTTGAATAGAAACATGTTAGATCTGACTCACCTACCTCAGTTCAAATTAGGAGGCACATTTTGTAGAAAAATGCTCAGGCATGGTGGTAGCTGTATATATGTCCGAGAAAATATAGATTTCATTAATATAACCAAATTTGATATCTTATTCAGAGAGAGAGAGAGAGACATATAACAGTCAATAGTAGAACTGCCAAATCAAAATAGAGTCATCATCTGTGTATATAGGCCACCAGATGGCGATAAAAAAATTTTATAATAAAATGGGAGAGTTGTTAAAGAACTTTAACACCATCAAGAAAAATATTTTAAAGTGTAGAGACTTCAATGCTGATTTTTCCAAATCCAATAAATTTAAACACAAAATTAAGGAACTACTTAAGTCCTTTAACTTAAAAATAACTGTAAGTAACCCAGTTCATGTAAATAGTACTTCTGAACAGCCATTGGTCAGTTTTTGTAAATACATATAAATATACCTCCAACATACAAGTTGTGATCACTGATTTTAGTGATCACCATGCCCAAAGACTAACAACAGCTATTCCAGAAGACATGAAAGCCAAAAGAATAGAACTAATACCAGGCATTCAAGTGATGAAAGTCCGCCCCGGTAGCTGAGTGGTCAGCGTGACAGACTGTCAATCCTAAGGGCCCGGGTTCGATTCCCGGCTGGGTCGGAAATTTTATCCGCTCAGGGACTGGGTGTTGTGTTGTCCTAATCATCATCATTTCATCCTCATCGACGCGCAGGTCGCCGAAGTGGCGTCAAATCGAAAGATCTGCACCAGGCGAACGGTCTACCCGACGGGAGGCCCTAGCCACACGACATTCCCATTCCCAAGTGATGAAAATGTAGATTACTTTTCCTCTCGCTTGTGAATAGCTAACTGAAATTGTATTTATAGTTCAAACAATACAGGTTAGAAGTTTTATAAATTTATGGCCACATAAAAACATTTTTGTGTCTGAAATAGCTTTTCCTAAACAAACATCAGTAAAAAATTCCATGTACACTCCAAATAAAAGCATCACATCAGGAATAAAGATATCATGCCAGGATGAAAGAATATTATATGAAAACTCAAAAACCCACAAGTCTTGTTTTTATTAATTATTTTAAACACTATAAACGAATCTTCAGACAAGTTTTATCAAAAGCAAAGAACATTGAAAATGACAAACAAATAGAAAATTCCAGGAACAAGACCAAAGAAACCTGAAATTTTATCTACAAAGTAACAGGTACTACATCATTAGACCACAATAACATAGAACTTCATGAAAATAACAATAAAATAACCAACCCCACAGAAGTGGCTGATAAAGTTTCAAATATATCACAACACCTGATTACAAAGCATTACAGCTCACAAATAGACAGTAATACATAACATTCAGATACAAATATCTATACAAGAACTCTATTTATGTCTCCTGGAACACCTGAGGAATTATTTATGGGTATAAAAAGATTAACCAACAAATATTCAGCAGGTACTGATAAAGTACCAGAGATTATCATCAAAGCAAGTGCAGTATCTATTACAAAACCATTAATAGATGTTTTCAACTCATCATTCAAGGGTGCTATGTTCCCAACAAATCTGAAAATGGCGAAAGTAACACCACTATACAATGAGGGAGACAAATATGAGACTGCAAACTACAGGCCTGTATCCATATTGTCAGGGTTTGGCACGATTCTTGAAAAACTGTTTCTTAGGAGACTAACAGCCATCCTAAATAAAGAAATGATAGTAAGTGATTCACAACATGGATTCAGAACTGGCAGATCAATACAGTCAGGTATTTCTACATTCCTAGATGAATTTCTAACTGCAATAGATAATATGCACGATATTTCTTCCATATTCCTTGACCTTAGTAAAGCTTTTGGTGTAACTGATCATGACATCCTGTTGCAGAAGCTAAGAAATTGTGGAATATGAGGCCTACCAAATAGGTGGATCCACTCTTACCTGCATGATCATCAACAGGTCACTCAAAATACACAGATGTAAAAGTGCACAAAGTTTCTAATTTTTATAGTAATGCATGTAAAATCAAATATTGAGTCCCTCAGGGGTTAGTTCTTGTTCCCATTCATTTCATCCTTTATGTTAATGATCTATCAGAAACCAACTAAAAGGACAAGAGTACTTTCTACAGATGACACAAATATTCTAAGTCATGTCATCAAGAGAGCCTACAAGAAACAGCTGCAGCTGTGATACAACATTTAAAACAATGGTTTTGAACAAATAAGCTAATAAGAAATTCTAAATAACTTATGTCACTCAGTCTCGACACTTCACGCAAGTTCCACATGGCAATATTGATTTTGAACTTTGGCGGCAAAACAAATCTGCAAACATGTCAAAATGTTCAGGTATACATATCCAGGATAGCCAGAAATGGGAGACACACCTCAACAATGTAAATAAAATGTTAAATACACTTACATATGCTATAGTACTAATCTTCATAAAAGTAAACATTTTAAAAAAAGAAAATATTATCAAGCATAGCCAGCCGGTGCGGCCGAGCAGTTCTAGGTGCTTCAGTCTGGAACCACGCGTCCGCTACAGTCACAGGTTCGAATTCTGCCTCGGGCATGGATGTGTGTGATGTCCTTAGGTTAGTTGGGTTTAAGTAGTTCTAGGGGACTGATTACCTCAGATGTTAAGTCCCATAGTGCTCAGAGCCATTTTAACCCTTTTTTTCTTCGAGCATAACTGTGATTTCCATTCTCAAGATACTAGGCAGAATCATTACCTACATGTCAGTACAGTAAGTACAAACATTTGTAGGAGAGGAGTGTATCACACTGGCATTATGTTGTATAACCACCTGCCACCCTATCTGAAACAGAAACAAAAATTATCTAAGTTTAAAGAGAAACTAAAAGAGTACTTGCTTGACCACTGCTCCTATTCTGTTTCTGAGTTTTTGGAGCAATAAGAAAATATAGTGTAATTAATTACATAATTATTCTTGACCATACTATTCTCTCAATCATATGTTACCAGTATTCAATATGTATCTATTGTTGTTTTCTAAATCACAGTATCTATAAATTTGAATGTACTACATCAAACCTGACTTATCCTAATCGTTTGTACATACTATATACTTAAACATGATTTACAGGATGAATAAAGAAATGATAGTTGTACCAGAGGTACCCACCACCATTTTCTGTTAGGTAGTTTACAGAGTATGGAAACAGATGTGGATGTAGATGTTAGTAGGTTGCCAGTGCTGGTTCTGGGTGAAATAATGATATTATCTCAACATCACTTCCAGTGTTAGGTTACACTTCTGGTGTCAGGTTACAGGCTTGGGTGACTTATATTCAAGATCACCCCAGTGTCGCCTCACCTGGGGGAATCATTGGCATTTGATTAATATCACCACTACCACCTCTCCTCCTAATCTCCTGCTTTCCACAGACCAATAGGAGGGCTCAACCAATAGGAAAAGAGATGTCCCGTCCCCCCTGTTTATTATACAGGGTGATTCAAAAAGAATACCACAACTTTAAAAATGTGTATTTAATGAAAGAAATATAATATAACCTTCTGTTATACATCATTACAAAGTGTATTTAAAAAGTTTTTTTTTCACTCGAAAACAAGTTCAGAGATGTTCAATATGGCCCCCTCCAGACACACGAGCAATATCAACCTGATACTCCAACTCATTCCACACTCTCTGTAGCATATCAGGCGTAACAGTTTGGATAGCTGCTGTTATTTCTCGTTTCAAATCATCAATGGTGGCTGGGAGAGGTGACCGAAACACCATATCCTTAGCATACCCCCATAAGAAAAAATCGGAGGGGGTAAGTTCAGGGCTTCTTGGAGGCCAGTAATGAAGTGCTCTGTCACGGGCTGCCTGGCGGCCGATCCATCGCCTCGGATAGTTGACGTTTAATAACTAACCTTTTTCGTAGGACTCTCTATACAGTTGATTGTGGAATTTGCTGCTCTCTGCTAGCTCTGCAAGTCGATTTTCCTGGGCTGCGAACAAATGCTTGCTGGATGCGTGCTACATTTTCATCACTCGTTCTCGGCCGTCCAGAACTTTTCCCTTTGCACAAACACCCATTCTCTGTAAACTGTTTATACCAACGTTTAATACACCACCTATCAGGAGGTTTAACACCATACTTCGTTCGAAATGCACGCTGAACAACTGTTGTCGATTCACTTCTGCCGTACTCAATAACACAAAAAGCTTTCTGTTGAGCGGTCGCCATCTTAGCATCAACTGACGCTGATGCCTAGTCAACAGCGCCTCAAGCGAACAAATGTACAACTAAATGAAACTTTATAGCTCCCTTAATTCACCGACAGATAGTGCTTAGCTCTGCCTTTTGTCGTTGCATAGTTTTAAATTCCTAAAGTTGTGGTATTCTTTTTGAATCACCCTGTATTATGAAACCACATAACTGAGCATTTCTCATTCAAAGTCTGATCTTCATAGTGAAAGGATGAAGTGCCAGCAGGGACCAGCCAATGGCCCCAGGCATAAGAGGAATAAGATTGTTAGATTTGAAAGTAAGTATCCAATATTATTATGTTTATTTGCTTGTTATTAATATATATATTGTTATGCTTATGGTTTGATATTTTTATTCCAGCAGCATAATGTATCCCTGATCCGATATTAGTAGAACTTCTGGATGGGGACAGTCACGTACCACTGTCCACACCACTACAGCAGCAGCCCACAAATGGCTTTCCTGATTTATCAGAACTGGGATTGTTCGACTTAACTGTACCATCAGCACAGCAGCAGCAGCTGCCACTGTTGGAACTACTACAGCTGACAAAACCACTTGCAATTTTCTGTTCACTGTCATTTATAACACGAACATGAGTGGATCTAAACCTGTACATATAGGTCTGGCACTGGACTGTGACTTTTCCATGGTGACTGAAGTTTAAAGTACACAACACATTGATGCCAAAGTTCAATATTCATGGAGCAAGTGCGAATATCTGTGCAGTATGATGGGGTATATAAGGAAAACAATGATGACCAAATATGATCCATCCCATTCTCCAGCAGACATTCAAAGGTTAACCATAGAGTCACCACAGTTTATACACATGGTAAGGCAATGCTAGAATTAATTTCATGTGACATGAATATATGCTGAAAACATCCAAGTGTTGTGAATTTACATGGACTATACATAGTGTTAGTACATACCAATTAGAATAGTCTCTTGCCCTTGTACCACAGTATGTAAATGTAGAATCTGTCAGGTGTATAGAAGCTGAGTTCACTGAAGGAATAACTATGTGGATAATGCCACCTATTGTCGTCAGTGTGATATAAACTGTATTTAATGAATGCCAAAGATAGCTGTTTCCAAAATTCTGTGCTGCAACTACACTATGAAATTCGTACATAAACATATCAATAGGACACCTTGTGTTTCCTACACAATAATTGTCATTTCCCAGTCTCATGTCCTATCCTACTATCTATAAAAATACATATAGTTTCTTAAAAGAAGTGAGCACTCTCACATGTTGCCACTGTCTTCAATACTGCAGTCAGCATGCTCTGACACTGATGCCAGCACTGTCGCTGCCACTAATACTGCAGCTTTGAACAGTTGTGGATGAATGTCTGATGTGGATGTATGTTGGGAGTCTCAGGCCCTCAGATTGTCAATACCCGATAAGCAGTCACCACGAATATACAAGTGAACATAGCTCATTAATGGACAAGTGGAGTGAGGCACAGTTGCCTCAGTGAAGTATGAAATAAGAGTTTGTGAATATATGTAGTCCATGTGGCTTAGTCAGTGGCATCTTAAACATTACCATTTACTTGCCAAGCCACCATGTCTACACATATATTATCAATTTAAAAAAAACATAGAATAGAAAGAAATAATTTGTTATTTTACTTTTTACACCTAACACATTGCAGTTTACTAGGAGAAGGCCCATCAATCTGGCATCACACATTCTCATCATAGTGTTTAGAGCAGGACTCAGACAGAGAAAGAAGCACATTATTTTTAAACACTTGAAGCAGCAAGTTAAATCCATGTGAAAAACCACATAGCAAAGGAATAAGATGTGTAGAAAACAAGTAATAGTCTACATTAGCGGTAATCAACCTTTCTTATCTATCACACAATGGTTCTCTTTAATGTTGGAAAGTAACTTTACTTTCATAAAATTTGTAAAGCAGAGTTAAAGAAAGGCAAAACATATAATAATAATTACTTTGTCAAAATGCTATGAACAGCTAATGAAAACGTTTTTAAAATTACTGCTGCCTGCCACCCATCATGGAGTCTGGAAAGCCCATTAGTCAGTGGTAGGGCCATGTTGGCTACCACTGGTCTACAGCATTCAAACTGCGACATCCTTCAGTAAGTTTACTATCAATTTTCATAGTCACTTTACAAATATTTCTTGATATCAACTCTCGAACATATTATAAGCAGTAACGCAATCACTGATACCATCATCTAGGAAGCCATAATCATCTAGTTGAATCATTGTAACATATTCAGCAATATCCATAATATCTGGTTTAAGTTGTTTTTTGAAATACATCAAAGTTGGGCAGTTACTTTTCTTCATTAATCAGGAGATAGTGGTTGAGGCATCAATGAAATTCACTTGCCATATACACTCACTGCCCTCGCATAAGTTAAAAATGAGCACCATTGCTCCACAAAAGATATTAACCTTGTTCATCCTGACGATGAACTGGTAAGAGGTGCAGCTTCATCGTCTTTTACACTATGATACTTTTTTAAGTTGCTCACACTGTCACAAATAATGTGTATTAACTGTGATCAATGAATAGTTCATCTAGTCATGAGAAAACTGACAAAGAATGAAAATGTCAAAATGTGTAGCAGATGAGGTGAAAAAGCAGTCACATTACTTGGTAACTACATTGTTTAAAGTTAGTTACAGCTTAAACAACACTGGCTGTAAATGTGTCAGTCTCAGTATGATGTCAGACTGGGAGTTCTGTCCAGTGTTGTATTTGAAAATCCACGATTTTGTGATGCTAGAGTGATATCCGAAGATGAGTGGTGTTGACTATGTGATACGTCAATAGAAATTTCAGCTTTCATCATCAGTAGTGTTGGGAGATAATATGCTTATAGCAGGAGTCTTCCCTGGAACAGTTATAATATTCGCTAGCAGGGAGAGGATACATATACAGGAGCAGACGTTTAAGAGTCTAGCATATATAAATTGTTCTATAAAGTATGCAGTAGATTGTTGACTAAGGTGGCAGTTAACGGCTTCATATGTCTTTGTTTCCTGTATAATATCCTGTATGCCAATGTGAGTGCTTAGTCGTCGTTGTGGCCGAATGGATGAAACATCCATATCACAAAAGTCTTGTAGTATTTAACTCATCCTGCAGTGATGCTGGAAACCGGAAAAAGAAGGAAACAAATGGATCCTTACTTTCTGAAAACGTAGATGCTTTAGTTGTTAGACTTTCAGATGGTGGGAAGGCTAATATTGTTTTCACACTGTTAACACAACACGAGAGGATACACTTCGAGTATGTGCATATTTTTCCAAAAACGCTGTTTCAGCTAAAATTTCAGCTATAGCAGGAGATATTGCATGGCACTGAGAGAGTAACATACCAGACGTTCAGAGAAAGCAGCGATATTCCACCACCACAAAGGTAAAGACAAATAGCATACTCATACTTGATGATGTGGCGGAGGAAAACCAGGATGTGAGACGGAAGTTAGTGTTCTTTGACCTCTGTATGCAACTCAAAATACCCTGCTGGAAAGAAAAAAATTAATGCATCCAGAAAATCGACAGTGCTTTTGATCTGCCACCAGGGGGACAGTAGATGTACTGATAATGATTTGTGTTGTCCACCAACAGACTGCATTGTCATATAGCTACTGAAGTGTCATCTGTATCTACCCGTATGTATGGAATGCTCACAGCTAGAAGGCTTAGTATGGTGCAAATGTGTGAAGCAAGCAGGCAACCATGCCACAGGGATGCACTCATGGTTCCTTCATCCAACTGAGTGAGTTTGAGAAAGATCAGACTGTAGTCTTTCAAGTGGTAGAATGGTCCTACCACAGAGTTGCCATGCTGCATCAGTCGTAAAATGATGCTGCTATCAGTGGTTACACAAACATTGTCTCACCCCTAGACAAAGTTCTGGACGTCCATGCAGCATCGTCATAGTGTAAGGGCAGCAGTGGCAGATCATACAGCTATCACCATACAGATAAGAGGACTTGTGAGGCCAGACATGTTAACACGTAACAATTGCGAACCATTTATTAGCAGTGGGACTATGGGTACACACACCTACAACCAATCTTCCAGTCACGCCACAGCATCTACATACACGGCTCGATTGGTGCTGTCAGAGGATCTCCTGTAAGACTGAATTGCACACCGTGTTATTCAGCGATGAAAGCAGATTCTGCCTGCATGCAAGTGATGGTCATTCATGCTGTCTCATAGAGTGCAGTCGTGCAGACGTATGCCCCCCCCCCCCCCCCCCCACCAGAGCTTATGGTCTGAAATAAGCTACAGCTCTCGTTCACCATTGGTGTTTCTGGAGAGAACGCTAACCAGTGCTCAGTATGTGCAGAAGGTTGTTAGGGGCATTCTTTTGCCATTCTTGCAAGAGAAAGTTGATATGTTGCTCCAATAGGATAATGTTAATCCACACACTGCCCATGAAACTCAATGTGCTCTGCGAGACGTGTAACACCTCCCCTGGCCAACACACTCTATGGACTTGTCTCCCATCAAACACATGTTAGTTATGGTGGGACGAGAAGTGGCTCCTGCGACTCATCAACCAACAACTCTTACAGAACTATGTGAACAGATCGAGCAGGCAGTATTCGCCTTCTGTGTGAACAATTGGATGCCAGAGTCAGCGCCTTCTTTGCCGCCCATGGAGGCTATTGACTACATGCTAATATGGGTTTTTGAGCATGAGTCGATACCTGGCACCTAAGAACTGCTTGTTCTATTGATCTGTAAATGTAATTTAGTGTATTCCATTTGCACTGTTGCAACAATAAATCCTGAGTGAACTGGAAATCCTTAAAAGGGTGTACTAACTTTTTCTGGTAGTGTATTTTAATTGGGCCAGACATACTCGAGGATCCTGAGGCAGTTGGTCCAGGATAATGTGTGTCTTATTATCCCTTTTAAACAAGACAATCTGAATTTAAAGCATATTACAAAGCCCATGTAGAAACTGACATGTTAATCAATGAATTCGTTGCTATATCCAAAGATTGCTGTAGTAACTCACAGTAAGGCTTTCTGGTTATTGATAAAACTAGTAAATTTAATGAGGTTCAATATAGATGAAACTTTCTGGAGGCTGCCCATAATGGGCAGTTTTCCAAAACGTAACTGTGTCAGCACATTGGAGACTATAGACTAATTTGCACAGATGCAGTTCTCATCCCTATGGGACGAAGCATAAGCAAAACATATGTTTGTATTTTGACAGAAAAATTTAGACGATCAATCCAATATTAATGGAATTGGATAGCAGTTTCAAGGCAGCAACTACAAAAGGTGAAGCTCAGCTGAATGACAGAATCCAACGAACTGGGCAAGAAATCACCACAGGGTTAACGGAATTGGGTAGCATTATCAAGGCAGCAGTTGTGGCAGATGATACTAAGGTGGAATAGTTTAACGACAGAATCCAGCGATGTGAGGAACATGTAGATGGGAAAAACTGAAATAATCAATACAAGTGTCAATATATAATTCATGGAACTTGATGTGTTTATGAGGGGAATAGTTATGAAAGTCACGCTGTACAGCTCACAGATAGAGGCACACGAATGAAAGAGTCCATTGACATGAATCTGAGATAGGAGAGTTAAAAAGTCGAACAACCCATCATCACAGATAACCCTAGAGTATATCTTGTATAAGATGTGTATGCTGTCCAAGTAGGCCTGTCAACAAAATGCAAAGTCATAGAAGTGCAGAAAGCTATTCATCTCCAACTATGACTCTTAAAACTGGGACAACTGCGCCAGAACAGTTCTCTGAGACGTTTAGATCCATAACAGAAACTATGAAGCAGCTCTCACTCATGGTGTAGCAATGTGATGGAAGATGAGAAGTCGGAATGAAAAAAGAGGGTGAGGAAGCTAGCGAATTAGAGGGGTCTGTCGGGATCAACCACATATGCTGGGATTACTTCCTATATACTTGACGAAAAACACCATGTACGTTGGAGACGGGGGGTCTGCACAGACACCATGTTTGGTGGAGGTAACGTTCCTGAGAACTTTGAACTGCAAAAAGTTTTTGCGAAAGAGAAGAGATCTTATGTTGAAATATCACATATGACAAACACACATACGCAAGACAATATGTAAAAGGACAGTTAAGAACCACAAACAGCAGGAAATACATTAGCATTATTAGACCAGCATTAAGTGGTGTACATGGCGAAAGCAGAGGCACTGACATTCATCACAAAAAGCTGAACATATAAACTGCAGAGTATATATTTTATAAAGATTCGAACGAAATTGTAGGCAAACTGTGACTACTGACAGCAACAGCTAAAGCAAGGAAAAGTGACCACTAAATGAAATTATATTAGTCATGAAGCTTCGAGAGGGATGCATTATCAATTAATGGAGACAGTGGTCTGTGAACTCCACAGGCCTACCTGCAAAACATTCCAGTACAGATAACTCATAATACGTGGTTTCAGTGGTTTAAGGCAGTCTGTTATTGTAGATACGAAAGAATGTTTCAAAATACAGAAGTGTGGTCGGGAAGTCTTACCTTCTGAATTGATCAATGGAGATATTTAGTGTCTAAAGTACAGAGAACAAAACCCAAGAGCTTACTTATTAAGGAGAGCGATGGTGAAGAGACTGCAGGGAGATTTTAAACAGAGGAATTACAAAAAAGTTCTGAACTGGGTGTGTTTCTTGTAGAGTGTATCAAAGGCAATGCAGGAGCAAGTCTTAAGTGAATTTTTTTGGCTTTGCACCATCGCAAAACACGTGGGCGAACATTCCTCGGTTGGTACATAACAGGGCACACGAACCTGACAGAGGTGGCGGTGGTATTCTTGATAAACTGCCAGTTGAACTTCATATTCCAGGATCCAACTTATGAGGACCTGAACGAAACTAAAAAAGCATCTGGCTCTACTTGATGAAGTCTGCGAGTAGCATGATTTAGCATATGCTGAAAACCAAGGTTTGGCAGAACGTTATGCTACAGATCGAATTTTAGCCGACATAGCTAAGCAAGTACATTACAGAAGGCGCATTGACATAGGACAACGTACTGCAGCATTCCATGGTTGATAAAGCAATGTGTGCCAGACTTAAATTGCGTGCTACAATTAATTCAAACAAATTACGAACGAAGATTGTCAAACGGTAAAAGAGAAACTTAAAGGGTGCTTAAAAATTATCAGTCAGCGATCCTAGTGGCAAAAAGTGTGTTGAAGAAGAAAGAAGCAAGAAGAAGAAGCCATGTTAAAATCCCTAGAGTTCTGTCAACATATAAGACATCTGGTGGAATTATGCTGTTTCCAGTTCCAGCAGTAGCAGAGCTATTGGTAATTGGGTCATTAGTAGGAGGAGCTGCTACCATAGCCTGAACATTAAAGCCTTCAAAAAAAGCTCGGGAGCTACTACAGGAATCTAAAAGGCATAATAGGATGAATGAGCCATCACTATTGGTGAGGGACTATATTTAAAACCATAAAAGAAAGGATGGACTGTTTATTCATGTTGTATTTATGTGGAATATCTTGCTGCAGATGATTTGGTAATGTAAGGAAAGTGGGATTGCAAATTTAGACGTTGCGGGCGTACCTATAAAGCACTTTGTTGTATACGAGCATTGACTGAAAAGTAATGCCTCCACTCTCATAACTCTACAACAGTTGGCAGCATTGGTATGTGGCAGGTACTGGCTGGTTCCCTGGCCTCCTCTCTATAGCACCAGTTGGCGGGAAGCCTTAGCATTGAACGGTTGTGTTGTTACAGTGTAAAGTATGGGACCCTGTGCAGACGGTCGGTCAGTGGGATTTTAGCAAAGTGCAGTCATTGAATTGTTGGCAGCAGAAGGTGTCACCCCAAAGGAGATTAATCAGAGAATGATAGCAGTTTATGGTGGTTGTGTTGATGTGAGTACTGTTGTTGGGCGAGTAAGTTTAAAGACGTGAGGCAGGAACATTTGACCTGCTTAGCAAGCAAAGAGTTGGATGTCGTGTGACAGCAACCACAGCATCCTCTATACAGTCCAGATTTAGCACCGTCTGACTTTCATCTGTTCCCAATAATGAAACACGATCTGTAGGGACATCGTTATTCTTCTGATAAAGACGTTGAGAGAACTGTGACACTGTGGTTATGGAAACAGAGTGTCGACATCTTCCGTGATGGCTTCAAAAAACTTGTTCGTCGTTGGCAGAAATGTATCCAATTGGCTGGTGATTATGTGGAAAAGTGAATATTGGTAGTTAAATATCACACTCTAAGGATTATTTCTGGGTCTGATTTATTAAAATATTCCCATCCAAACCCAATTAACATAGGCGGAGGCATTACTTTTCATTCAACCCTCGTATATAAAGGAAAATAGAATAACATCTACTTTTTTGGCTTGTAGGGGGCTTACTATGGCCAGGAGAAGAGCACCGATACATCGCCTACAGCCATTTGTTCTACAAGAACCTCAGTGGTCATTTCTGTTTCTCCTGACACATTTGTAAAAACACGCAGCAGCCATATACTCGTAATTTGAGGTGTAGATGTGATGTCATACACTCTGACTTTAAAAGAGCACTCTGTATGAAGTGCAGATTATTCTCCCCTTCCAATCACCCCGTTCCCAATAGATCCAAGCAAGGGTGAATGTAGTATTCCACTGATCAGCGTGGAAACATAATAGTATTCCAAATATCACAGGGCCGAACAGCAAACTTCATCCGAAAATGACAAAGTTCCGAAGATTCTCTTGGCTCGTACGAGACTGACTATCTAAATGCAATTGTAAAGTGAACTGTGCAAGCATTTGACTCATGTACAAACGTTAATTCGTTTAAAACGGAGATAAAAATGACAAAACATACAATGACTCTACCCAGGAAAGCTGAATAGGGTCAATACCTGGTTTCTGAAGGAGTCAAGTTTTAACTAACAATACGAAGAAAATTTACGAATTAGATCAACCAGTGGATCTGTTACCATGATCTGTGTCGAGTGTAACATTGTATTGAACTCATACCTCAAAAGTCGATTAATACATATCGTCTACAGATTTTACCCAACAGTGGGACAAGGCTACATGGGGTGCTGTGCAGTCTAATATAACTCCCCACGACTGTTCAGACATTCTGCAGCTGAATAACATCCGAGTTACGAGTTCCACAAGTCGATAGGAATGATACTTCGCAGTAACATCACTCGAAATAACAACTCCAGTTCAATAGAACGAACGATCACTTGTCGGGAATATATATCCCACAAACCTTTTGCTTTGGTGATGTTCAATAATAGTGACAAGATAAGAATTCTGATTCAACTCCATGATTATTTAACAGTTCCGAGCAGGAATTTCCTATACTTCAAAGGCACGTTTATGAAGAATCTTCGAGGTGAGCCCGCAGAAACATCACGACTTACGTGTAAAGCATTCACCTTTCTGTTTCAAAGAGCTGCAATATGAACTTAATGGTCGAGTGCAGAAGGAACAACGAAATTACATCGACATTCAAAGATTATGTATCCACATTAAATTCGGACCTGAATGCAGGATAGTCCATTGGCGGATCAATATTTAATCACTTTAGTATATACATACCTCTCAAAATGTTTAAAGGGTTCTTTGAAGGGAATAAACATTTCATTATGAAAGCCAAGCAGGAACTGATTCTTGTTCGAAGAGTCACAGATAATAATGCATACTTTCAAGAAGTGCAAGCAGCAGAAAATAAAACTGTTCTGGATAAATTGGTGTGGAAAGTACTACACGTATCTGTGCTGGAGAACTCTGAGTATCCAGTTCTACTGACGATTTGAAGACAGCCGGTTGATTAAGACATCTATTTAACTAGAAATGGCTCGATTCATTATTCTTGGACTGCAGGCATACATAAGAGGGAATGTGACTTTGGATTCCAGCTTATTTGACAACTATAATCTAACCAGTGCAAAACTGTTCCTGAATTCAGTATATTACCCATACAATAAACTACAAATTGATTGAAACAATGACAATAACAGTCTACCGTACAATATGTACTTGGGGTTTCACACGAATTTGTATGTGTACTTAGCTCCAGAAGTTTAAAGAATTAGCGCCAGGTTCATGATTGACTACTCGAAGCAAATTGAGAGTATCAAAATAGGCCCTATTGACATCCATATTGAATCTGAATTACCCACCAATTTTCCTTGATGCAGTGCAGTAAATCATTATTGTTGCACTGTCATGTTATTAATTACTCGCTTCCCACAGGAATAGTATAGCGATTACCATAATGTGATGGTGATGCTTCACACCAGAGGTATTCAACAATTACACCTTAAAGTGCAAACATCGTCGCAGATGTAGATGAGTGTGAAAAGTTTGTGTTTAAGGACGTTGCATTCGACAACAGTGAATGGGTACTGACGACATTCTGCATCTGCACTATCGTCGCTTCATCCAAACTGTTTAGTACAATACACTAAAATGCCAAGACTTGACAGACACACACTGGACTCGCATTCGGAAGGACGACGGTTCAATCCCGCGTCCGGCCATCCTGATTTAGGTTTTCCGTGATTTCCCTATATCACTTCAGGCAAATGCCAGGATGGTTCCTTTGAAAGGGCACGGCCGATTTCCTTCCCCATCCTTCCCTAACCCGAGCTTGTGCTCCGTCTCTAATGACCTCGTTGTCGATGGGACGTTAAACACTAATCTACTCCTCCTCCTTGACAGACAGTTGTGTGGTTAACCTACAGTCACCATGGGAAGTGATGGGATGATGACAGATTGTAGTATGAAGAAATTGCGACATCATTCCTAATCTATCATCATTACAAAAATTCTGTGGCTTCCCGAAAATGCATCAGTAAGGAACCCTGAATGTTATGACTGCCCAACTATTTGGAGACTTAAGAAAAAGTTTTGTGGATACATAACTGATGAAATATGTGCTTCAGTAAGTGTGCAAATACTTTTCAGTTGGATTACCAGTAAATGATATTCTCTTTTTTTTAAACTGTATATTTTTTTATTTATTGTCATCCTTCTGTACCTCTTACAGGGTTCTTTTAAGTATACATGATATGCTGCCTGAACAGCAGTTTGCTGAGTTTTGGTGTTACAATTTAGAAGCCTTCTCGATATGTTTCTGTAACTGCTGCCTGCATACAAGGGTACACACAGGACTCTTTGTACATGGTAAGTGGCAAATAATTTAATACAAGAACTGAGGTACACACGTCATTTGGAAAGTGGACTTTCTTCATCATCTCTGTGACATCTGTGTCGTAGTCCTTTAATATTCATTACCACCATATGCACTGCAGCCCATGTATGACCTCGCATATGATACAGCAAACATCTCCACTCAAATATAAGAACATTGTCTTGACAACACTGCCGTTAACTGGGCCGCAAATCAGCAGAAGGAATTACTTTTCGTTTGATCACTGGAAGTGGCTAAATTCCAACACCAATCACTTGGTGGTCTGGCGTGATAGCGGGCAGGCTCTAACTTCCTTGTGCCTACACATGCAGTATCCAGCCTGTCTAAACAGGGGTAAGCGTCCCCATTTCCTATTGGCTGAAATATACAATGGAATACGGATCTCGTTTATAAAAGAGCCACTTTTGCGCCGATGGTCATTTCAGTCTGATCATTAACAGGAGTCACTTTTCTTCCTTCTGCTAGTGAGTGGACTCTTCTGCGCTTCTCAGTAGCTACCCTTCATTCCCTATTGAGTCGACTGCCTGGAGCAGCTCTCTGATGCTTCAGAGCAATAACCATCCCAGAATTCCCTTCACTTTCTATTGGAGCAACTCTCTGGTGCTTCTCAACAGTATCCATTTCAACATTCCTTTCATTCCCACTGAGAAGATTGACTAGAGTACTCTCAAGGGCTTCTCAGTAGGAACTAACACCGTCCTATTCTTTTCCTCCCTTCCTATAGCTTGTCAGCGTTCTGTGTGCTACAAGCAAAATACTGGCAGTGACGATGGCGCTGCTAATAATCATCCCAGATTTAACTCTGATGGTTATACAGGTATGTGGTGATGATTTCCGTTCATATTGTTGCTTCTATGCGCTTAATTCTTTTTAGCTGCAATCTGATGGTTAGTTTTTTCTCTCCTCTTCTTCCTCTGCTGCAGATGGTAGCATACCATCATCTCTGACTAGTACAGTACTCTGGAGGACTTGGTGAGGCGTGTTGGCATTCCAAAGGATGGTGCACGAGTAAATCCCGAATCATGTGCACATAAGTGCCCATTTTCCTCTCTCTCCCTCTCCATGTGTGTGTGTGTGTGTGTGTGTGTGTGTGTGTGTGTGTGTGTGTGTGTGTGTGTGTGAATAATGCAGTTACCTAATGTTATGCTTTTTTCTGTTTGTTGCAGAACTTTTCTATAAAATCGTGGCTATGGGAATGGATGAGATACCACTGCATCCAGTAACAATCAATTCAACGCTGGAGTCAGTCACTTTAATTGATTCAGGTGATAATTATGATGGTGATGTGGAGGTAATGGAACCAGAGATCCCCATATTTGAGCTGGCACCTTTCTTGTCTGTGAGCTTATGGGGAATTATGCCAGTCATCGAGGTGTGAATTCATGGGTAGTAGTTATTCTTTTTCTACAGTAATAATAATATGCTTGTTACCCAACACAGTTGTATTCTTGCATTAGTAGTGTGATGCACTCGGTGACAATGTTACCATGAATCAGGGAGTCGACCTGCAGCAGATTTGGATAGAGTATTGTTAGAGATAGGAGCCAAAAATGTCTCATGGACTGATTCAGACACTGATAATCCTGAAAATCAGTAGAAACATTATAGGCATCTGCTTATATCTTTATTTATTTAATTATGCATATTATTAAATATTTTCTTTCTTTGCAGGTGATGAGGGGGAGACATTTGGAAGCAGGCTTTTGCCTGAAACAACAACTCACCATTCATCAACGATGATGATACATCCAAGGCCAGATGTGCCGCTGCCCAGTCCATCATCGATGATTACGTACCCATCACTGGACAAGTCACAGCCCAGCGCATGAGTGAAAATGATGAAGTATCAGTATCTGGATGTGTCATAACCCAGGACTTCATCTATGATGATGCACCTGCAACCTGACACGCCACAGTCTGGCACATCTACAATGATGTATGCACAGCTGGACGTGCTGCAGACCAGCGCATATATGATGATGTACCCACAGCTAGACATTCTGCACCACAGCACATTATCTGCGATACAGCTCAGGCTATCAACGACATGGGCCAGTCCATCACCAGCATCCTGGCACGGCACTACAACTCAGGCCCATTTTCTATAGTGTGGAGTATGCCCCATGGGCCTTAGCCAGTTTGTAAACATTGCCATTGGAAATCACCATGACATCACATTGGGAACACACACACACACTAAAAGAGAGCAGTGATGCTGTTGAGGAGAAGAGCATCGTCAACATTTGAGGAATTGATGGTGTGATATCACGTGTTAGTCAACTGCAGAATGGTTGAGAACTTTTACCAAGAGCATCATATTGGGAAATTTTTCCGAAAGCAGGAAAGAGGGTCCAGTAATGCGCTCAGCTGTGTATTCCACCTCGATATATGCTCGTATGTCTTTGATCTATTTAAAGGGTGAAGTCCAGTTTCATTCCTCTCCCAAAATATACTGATGCTGAAGAAGAATGCATTAATGTCTACAATATTACCGATAATTATTTATTTGCTTAGTCACTTTTTGCTAGCGATAGAAATTGCCCTTAACATTCATGTGATCTGAGAATATATAAAACATCTGGTATCCATGATATTTACAATTTCCAAGGCATCTTATTCGCTATAGAACTCCAGCGCATACCAAAATTCGAGAGGCAGAACTCTGATTAATCAGTTCACATATACAGCCTGGATCTTTGTGACAGCAAGCCATAAGATGGCAATCATGAGCAAATAGTGCAAAACAAATAAGTGAAGCATTAAGTAGTTGGACACCTCTACTTTTCAAAATTAACTAGTCAGTATACCAAAGGTGTAGATTTGCTGCCATTTTCCAAAGGTGAGCAGCAACACTATGTGCAGACCAAAAACATGTTCACCTACATTTCTCCCAGTTGAATAAACAAGCATATAAACTACTTCTTTGCCATGGATTTCTCAACTCGTTTACCATGAGTGAGTATCTTGAAAGGTACCTCATCGACTGCTCTACCCATGAAGTACCAACTGCCATATTCTTTCACAATTTGAGTGGATAAGATACCATATTTCTCTTTCTCGTTCAGCATTTGGGTAATATGGGTTTGAAGGGTGATAAGTAACTATCATTCCTAATATTATTGTAAAACGAATTTTCTTTTCCAAGAGAATCATGTCAAGAATAATGCTCCAGTTCCTGGATTTGCTTTGCTTCAGACATGCTACTCTTCAGAAACTGTGTCAGAAGGATATGCATATCACCAGAGCCACATATCCTGCTGATACAAAGTTTCAGCTCTTGATCAAGAAGGGGTATTTCTATAACAATATCTAGATTCAGTAGAGAGACTCCATGAAACCACATTGTCCAACAAAACCTCATTCTTCAGGAAACTAACAGGCATTGTCGCAGTGACTGCACATTACGAGTATGTAGTGAATATTTGGCCTAAGTTCAGCATCCCTGATTTAGGAGAATATGCTAGGTTACGCATGAACACAGATGTACAAATGCCCACAGACATTTTTGAAGATTTCCAAAGTGTATGCCTGAGCACATATGGTTTGGATTCTGCCTTCTGTTTCACTGTGCTAGGGCTTTCATGGGGTGCAATCTTAAGAAGAATACATATCAGCATTAAGCTGTTGACCAATGTTGGCATGTTGCTCTCTTTGAGCTCCAGATTCACTGGGGACATGGCCAAAGTACACTCAGGTATGCCACGGTGAATAACCTACAAATGATTGAAAAGGAGTACAGGACTTTTGACTTTCCTGTTACATCCTTTTCCTACATGTAAACTGACACGCCACACAATAAAGTCTACGATTTGCGTTGATTCTGATGGTTGCCTGAGGAAGAAATCGTCAAACTGAAGGTAGAGACCCATGATGTGACTGTGGATGCTGGTGAGGGATATATTTGAAGGTAGAACTGGCATATTCCGCCCATCGAGCCCAGCAACTTTCCAATGTGTCCAGAGCACATAGTCTCATGAAGTGGTTTCATGCAGGAGCTGTTGACAACGCTGGGGAGTAAGCAGCGATATATTCTACACTGCAGAAACCTCAAGAAATATCTCAGGTTGGGGATGGAACTTCTTACTATCACTCATGACATCTCCTTCAAGTACTATTGCTGGTTGAAGGAGTACATTGGTCTAAACTCCCAAAGAGAGGTCCTGCAAAGTGTGACTTTGAAAACGATTTTTACAAGTTAATGAATAATTCTGAATAATTCTCAATTTTTGGAAAAAAGTGCCAAATGTTAGAGAACATCGCAAAACTCATTTAATTTACAGATGAGAGGGTCAAGAGATTACACAGTCAGACCAAATTTCAAGTGGGCCACCATCTTCAGTGAAGGACTGGTCGCTGTGGAGACAGCCAGGTTTCATTACAGTTCAAAAAAGATGTCTATTTTGGTATGTGTGTTCTGGACCACTCCATACACTACATGTACCAATTCCACTACGAGTTTGCAAAGCCAAACTTCGCTGATCCCAGGTTACTTTATATGGATACAGACTGATAGGTGAAAGTCTGCAATTGTATGAAGTAACTGGCTACAATCACGAAGAATTCGACACATATAGATATGCAACCGATAATCGTTTTGGAATAACACCATGAAACAACAAGGTAATCTGCCTGATGAAGGATGAGGCAAAGGGTTTGCAGCTTGTAGAGTTTGTGGGGCTCAGACCGAAAACGTATGCATACCACACAGATGCTGGTTCCACCCAGAGGCAGGGTAGGGTGAGCATTGTGTGGCCTCCAAAGCTCTCACAATTGAGAATTACAGGAGGTGCCTGCTTGTGAGCATTGGTACTAAAGCTCTGTATGAAGATATATACAGAGCTTTAGTTGGTGCTGCTCCACATATGGTGTACCATACAATCTTTCAATCACAAGGCAATGAGGTATATACTGCATTGAAGCTGTATGTAGCATTGTTGAATCATGACAATATATGGTTTCTTCCATGGGGACAGGATTGGCACACTCCCGTAATCACACTACTGAATAGTTGAGTGTGTGGTTATCCTTTTATTCATTTGAAAATAATGGATGTATGTTCAATTGTGTGCAGAATAGTTGGGTGAGCTGCTTGTTATAATTGTTCATGTGTCATTAATGCATGCCTGATAGCAAATTATATATATATATATATTGTGTACTATACACACTATATGTCCATGTAAATATTGTATATATTTGTGTGTGTGTGTGTGTGTGCATGCGTATGTTTATTTTATGTGTGCTGCTTATCATTGTGGCCCACTTATATGTATATAGAAATTGCAGAAATAAAATCTAAGCATTCTACATAGAAACATAATGAGAAATGTTATATTTAGGTCTTCTAGATTTAGTGCAATGTACCTGATAGTCATAAGTCTTCAGAAAAATAGCTTTGCAAATAAAACCAATTTATATATGGTGAGCCAAAAGGCTGTTTAAGCATACAAACAAAAATATTTTAAATTATTTCTTATTAGGAAAAAATATATATTTGAATAAAACATGGTGAGACTATGTGTATGTCATCAGAAACAAATGGCATTGTCAATAAAAAATTATTAATAAATAACCATAAATTATTGTAAAATTGTATTGCAGAAACAAAATTTATAATAATAAACCATTAATTAATTAGTTCTATCACTGATCTTATTTCGAAACCCTGCAACTATGTAATTATTGTTAATTTGTTTATAACAAACCTGAACATCTCCTCATAACACACAAACTTCGAATATATATATATATATAGCCCAAATGTGCAACCTGACACTAGAAGTGTAACCTGATACCAGAAGTGACCTTGAGGAAAGATCATAATCTCACTCTTAACTGTCACTGATAACCTATTGATGTACATACAGTATTGCTGAAGGGGATAGAAAAATAAAAAGTTAGCACACTTTCCATATTTTCATTCCATATAGTCATTTTGTTTCAAAGTATGCAACATGAATGATTTGTAATGTGAACTAATAAATAGTAAATAATGCTCCCAGTGTGCAGGGTGGTCAGAAAGAGATTGAAAAGCATGGAAGGGTTTTTCAGAGGAGGTTGTGCTGAAAAATAATTGTTAAGAAAAAGATTTAATATGTTGCTTTGTTTAAGAATTGTTTAACATTGAACTTAGCCAATCAGGTCGTTGTGTGCAAAAATTCAAGCACTTGCACGTGCAAAAATTCGGTAGTGCTCAGGCATTAACAGGTGAAATGTACCTTTTTCGGAAGTGATAAATTTACGTTATGTGAGCAAAGGCTATGGTCATCAGAAACCAAACAAAGAATAGTTTTGGTGACACTGTGTCTGGCAGGCTGCTAGAATTTGTGCGCGTGGCGACCTGACTGGCTAACTTCAATGCTAAATAACTAGCAGAAGGCGCAACGTCTACAATTCTGAATAATTATTTTTCAGCACAACATCCTCTGCAACAGTCTTATAAGCTTTTCAGACCGTTTCTGATCACTCCGTATTTATACCTTAATCAAATTTCTTATAAATATCTCTTTTTCAAATCAACAGCTTAGTTGATAGAACCAGTACTATAAGCAAGAATCATTCTAATAAAGTTTTAAAGTTACTTGCTTTGGCCCAAAAAATATCTTACTGAGGAACAAACATTATCAGTAACTCGCTAGGAGCCATAAAAAGCATATGATCACCTTGAAATGTTCTCGAGTATTTAGTCCGTTGGTGTCAGGAGTGCCTTTTTGTTTGATTACACATGGTTACAATGACCTAAGAATGCCATATGCATTTTGATGTATTACATAATTACACATCTTGTAATAAGTTTGTTATTACCTCCTAAATGAAAACATGTTTACGTTCTGTTGAGATATTCCACATCCATTATGATCTTTTCACTCAGGATCTGAGAAAGGAATATTTTCATATTTTTTTTCATAAATATCAATTATGTCTTGTGACATATTCTACATCCTTGTTGGTCTCGTTATTACTGAGCCATGTAACAGAAAGTGTATCTGATCTAATCACACTAATTATAGATTTTTGGATAATTTTTCACTGAAACTCTTTATTAATAATGTCCATATCCACAACAATAGAAGACAAAAATGTCCTTCATTACTAATTACTGAAGCTGTCAGTGATCCAGAAAGCAGTTCAATATGCATCAGCAAAAATTTTTGATCATTTGGCCAATAATACAAAAGTCTAACATAGTAAAGCAAATTTCAAATCTAACCTAAAATCGTTTTTTCTGGATAACTCGTCCTATTCCATAGACGAATTTCTATTTAAAAACTGGTGGCCTTAAATAGTAATTAATGTTAAAACCACTTGTGTTAAAACTAATTGTGTGTACATATCCTGTAAACTGACTCGTTCCATATCATTTCGATGGAAAATTCATTCAAATGCTTTATGGAATGTGCAGCTAACTAACCACTGTCTCTGGATTAAAGAGCTTCCTTTCCTAGAGTTTACAGTTTGCAGAAGTAAGACAGAATAAGTTGCACTCTGTTGCAGCAAGTGAGCCCTGGCGTGGTGTACACGGATCTCTTCAATCAGCTGCAGCGCTTCAAGCCAGAACGCCTGTACCAACACCCCCATCTCAAGCCAGAGGATATCGCCAATGCCGTCATCTTCGCTCTCGGAGCACCGCCAACAGTGCAGGTACAAATGACACAGTCATTCACCAGCCAACGGAAGGAAGCAGCGGTGCCATCAGGCAAGGTTTCCTCAAGACTTTTTTACCCATTATGGTCTTTACCTACAGACACCACACATGTCCACGTTGTTCTTTCATATTTTCTAATGCCGTCTCACCACATTGTTAGGTAGTATCTCACTGGACCAGAAGACAATTTCCTTGATCCGTTTACTATGTACAGCCGTCACCATTTCATTTTCAGTACAGTTGCAATTACACTTTCTACTTAAGTTTGTTCCCTGATCCTCTTCTTGTTTCCTGTTCCTCCTACAGTTGTCAGCATACGTCTTTTACAGTTTATGAACGCCTTTCCCTCCAGAAGTCCATATTTCACTGCCATACGTCAGAGCTAGACCTACATCCAGACTGTTTACTTTCTGACTCAGACTTTTCTGGGAGCTTTGTTTACTGAAGGGAATCCAAACCATTGTTATTAGTTGGTTTATTTCTTTTGCTATCGATCCAGTCATTGCTTCAACTGGCTAAGGTTCTACGACTTCATTGTTAACATACATCTTTCTGTTTTTCATGGGTTATTTGTACATTATTTTAGACTTATCATGATTGATTTTGAGGCCTATTTTCCTGTTTTTTTTTTTAACTTTTTGTATCTTTTCATTCCCTCTTTTCATGGAGTAGGGCAGTCTGTTTGAAGGCGACTTTTACTCCCTTTTCAGAGTTCAGCGTCTGTATTTCATTATTCTGCTTGCTTCTCTTTTTTCTCTGTAATGTTTTGTAGTTTTTTTCCCAACTGGGGATTTATTTATTTACTTGGAAGTTGTTGGGGGACATTTCTGACATTTGCCTAACAACCTGGCTAGAACAGCTGGTGTTGGCGTCGACACCTTATTTGACCACATGTCGAGTGGTGTGGATCCAGTATTTATACCTGTTGCTTACCCCCTCCACAGTCGGTTCTAGGCACATCGTCTGCAGTTCATTTCCTCTAGAAACGTCCTGAGGTGTCTCTGTGCCGGTGCGTCTGGCCACAAGCTGGCGTTCTATTCTTGGTACGGTGCCTCTGGTGCTCTATCTAGGGTTCGTACCCTATGTCCATGTTCTCAGTATTTCGTTTTGTTCAACAAAACCACTGCTAGTCGCCTCTGCACATCACATCATGGCGACAAGTATCTGAATATTTCTGACCAGCTACAAATCCTACAGGCATTTTCGTTATCAATTTAAGAGTTGTCATTGTTTTTTTGTTGTTGGCTTTATGAGCATAAAATGAAACAATTTTTAGGTCCTCAGCTTGACATAACTTCAAAGAAGCAAAGAAAAATTCGTGAATTTAATGTTGCATGGACTGCCTTTTTCACGTTTACTCAAAGCTTCAATAGTCTTTCAGAGATCTGACAGAAAAAAAATTGTTCAAAGTAAGGAATCAAATTCGCTGGGGCACTTTACAATCAAACAGATGTCATTTAGCATTAAATGTCTTGCCGGTGATATAAAAAAGCGTAAGCAGTTGAGGAACTTTGGACGAGCAAGAGGAATCAAATTCTGTATTTAATTACTGGCTGAAATCAGCCAACAACGTTAATTTTTCAAGTTTTGTGGTTAGAAAAGAGGTTGCTAACAGACAAAGATTCTGATACCAACATTTGTTATTTTAAAATAAGGCTTTTAAATATGAGGGAAGCTTTTCTCAACGAATTTCAGGAATTCAGAAAGAGCAAACACATCTTGTAAAACTCCAATACATAATGGTGACAGGAAGTAACTTATGCTGTAGGTACGGAGTACAACTTCTGCTTTATCACAGAAAATGCAGTACATGTAAGAGTACATATTCACGCTCTACAGTTGTCCGAGACTACACTCTCAAGGTAGAGTCAGTCTGCCTCAAAACGCCCCCTGATCAATGATGCTACTGTTCCCACCTTTTTTACTGCTGCTGTAACAAGTAATTTTTTCTCCCTTTATTCGTGACATTGGAAACTTTGAAACGCAGTTCATGGATTTAGAAAGCAAGGAATTGTTGAGCTCGAAATTTGAATATCTTTGTGTTGACATGAAAATATTGGAGAAAAAAACCGAATGTAAACCTAGTTCTTAGCACAAGTGCTCTACTTTGAAAGGCCTTGGGAAGGAAGATATGTTAATTTTCAACACATGGAATAATAATTATGACTCAAATAATCAGCTGAAAAAAACTAGCATTTGTTGTTCTTTCCTTATTTGCCATGCAAACAATCGTTTCCACACATGAACCTTATCAGAATAAATTAAGAAATCATCTTATGGATGGGAACCAGTAATTATGCCTAAAATTAGAAACTACCACATACAAACTTGAGTTACCCAAATTTCCAAGGAGATGCAAGACCATTCATTGTTCACATTGATATTTGTCAGTCATCATCCCATAAACGTTAAATGTAAATGTGGTAAGTTTGTCATTCTTGGCTGGGATGTCCAACAGGGTGGGTTCAGCCATGCTTCAGAAAGGGCTCTTTCCTAGTGGATCTGTGAGAGATGTCCAAGTGTATTTGTAGAGTGTAGACGAGTGTAATGGATACATGCAATCATGTATAACATGGTATTATGTAATGATGATGATGAAAGAAGGGAGAGGATGAAACGTGGTGCCGACTTACCTACTACTCTCAAATAGCATCAAGGGGGCCACCAAGCTTAATATCCCCATCTGATGAACGAATCCCCTCCCCCCCCCCCCTTTAGCTCTCAAGGAATGGGAAAATAGAGAGTAGTCAGGCATTCTTCTTTCAAGAAATTGATTGAAAAGAGGGTGTTACACAGGTTTTTAATAGGATTGGAACTGGAACTCTTTTATGGATACTTACACGTCGCCATTCATCTTACAGTATATTAAAAATACTCTATAAGCCAAGGTCTAGCGCCGCCCCCCCCCCCCCTTCCCACTGCAAACTATTGTATGGGCACTCTTGTTGCATCTGCCACTGCAGAGAGGCTTGGTATGTAATCCATACCACTGGCGCAAAATCTGGTGACCAGCAAGTTGACCGCCTCTCCTCCCCTTGCCGGCCAAACAAAGACAGGGAAAATTTCAACCGCCACCATGATTCGAACCGGCTTACTTCCAAGTCAGGCGCCACCACACAGTCGTGCATTAATGGCCTTGGCTAAGTAGGAAAGTCATGAATTAACTTCATGGATGTCATAAAATTTAATATATAAATGAATAAAATCGTTAATGAGGATTATATGAAGTTGTAGTTTAAGTAGGAATTTAAACCTTAAGTGAAGTTAACTGATTTTAGGGACCATTGTGGAGTGAACCAAAATTTAGTGTTGAGAACTGAGAAAGATATGTTTAAATGGTTCTGACATATAGAGACGATCATAAGTAGAGAGACAACAGAGCTGCACAAATATGTATGGGAGAGTTGGAAGGAGACGGCCTCAATGAACATAGAGTATGGGCAGGATATGGTGGTAATGCGCTGTGATCAATTTTCGTCCAAAGCACTGGGCGAGATCATTTGTTCGTTCAAAAGGAGGAGGGGGGGGGGGGGGGGGGCTGACTGTGTTTGCCACCTTTCGGCCAGGCGGCGATGACAGAATCTAGGTGCAAGCCCTGTAGTCTTTCTCAAATGATTTTACGGAAACTACTTGGCAAAAAATTCATTTTTGCGGTACTTTTAGCTTTATATATCAGGTTTATTATGATGTAACCATCATTTCGTTACTGTTCATAGTTACTTTGATATTTACATGGAAGTAAGACAGTGCGAGAAATTTGAAAAAAATTGCAATTACAAGTAAGGGTCGCTATGATTTTCCGTTTGGTACATATTAAATAAAATGTTACTGCATATCAAATTTAGCTAACATATATAATTTTTCTTTGGACTAGGGGGAAGGACTGAATCTGTCACCAATCTCGAGAAAATTGGTGTGATGTATCACATTCGTTTGCGACCGCACTGCTTCAGCCATAACACTTAAGTGAAATATCCACAATTTTCGTCATATGTCATAAACGATATTACATATCGAAAAGAGATTTTGGCAAATGATAGCATGCAGGAGGACATAATTTTACCATACATTTCTTATGCAAACCTTCACTATTTACTGTGTTATTCCGCTAACTGCAGACGCTTTGACTGAAAAAATTTAATTTTTAAAGGCCATCGATAGCTGGGGAAACGAGAAATGCTGTGGGTTTTGGAACAACGTAACTGAAAACATTAAACGTTTATTTTGTACCGAGGATTTGCTTTTTATAAGCTACTGACCTTACTTTTCCTCTGTTCCCATTTAATAAACTTAATAAACCACTGTTTCAGAATTCTCTCACACCTGTGTCTGCACACTATGTTAGTGAGGTGACAGTTTGTAAACTCTGCTGTTTTGACAAAAAAGCAAATTTTAACGTAGCAGCTGGAGAAATGTATAGGTTTTACTCAAAACTGGCCACTTATGACGCTTGTCTGGAAGTTACAAGTGGTTAAGAAGCCAAGCGAAACTAAATCACTGCATTTTCTGCAGAGTTCTTCGTAGATACTAACCAAAGCAGAGGCAGCTGATCTTTTGAATGGCCACTATGCAAGTGTGGGTGTGGAGGGGCTCCGATTAATATCCACAAAAAATGTGAGCTTCAATTTGGAATTAACTTCCCCTCCAGCGCTCGGCAGTTTCCCTACAGCGCCTGAACGTAATCCGCACCAATACTGCTCTCCTCATGAATGCGTCGCCAACTGTGTATCTGGCGGCCATGGTATTTTGCATGAACTCTACCTCAGTCAAAATAAGGACATTTTTAGCGAAGACCAGCTTGGGAGTACCATAATTAAGTTAATAACAATGTATCTCTCGCTAGAATTTAAGTTTAAAAATTTGGCTCTCAGAAAAAAAAAATCAGTCATTGTACTGTTGGACTTTGTCACTATTGGCTAATGAGTTTGATGACCCCTGTCCTATTGCAATCACACAATAACTGTTCCTCATTCTTTTTTTCCAGGTCACAGAAATGATAGTATTGCCTGTTGGACAGAAAATGCTTGGCCAGATGTGAATTGTGTCAAAATGTGAATGTTTGAAGATAAATTTTTTTTTTCGAATGTATTCTTATTTAAATAAAACTCTCGTTGATAACTACTGTGTTGTGTTATATCTCGTCAACTCTTATGAATCACGTTCAATGGCTATCCATTGGGGCACTACAGCAAGAAGACATTTTCTGCAACACATTCGTGTTTGTCAGGACGTATACATTACAATGTACTGGATATACTAATGGTACACTTTACAGCCCCCACAGACATACATGTGTCACGTTTGGCTGTAATTTTTCGTACAGTAGACGAGCAGCCTAAGGAAGGGAACATGCCTCAATGCAAGTATAACAGGAAACAGCTTACCTATTTTGCTTTTGTATTGTAGTACAACTACCGTCTGCTTTAAACTTGTGTATATGTAACTTGATGTTCTTCTCATAGCACAATTAAACAATTTATGTGTTACAGACCACCTCGTAAAGGTTACAACGTCATTTCGTTTTAGAAAATGGTGGTAGTACCATACACAAACTTTCTGATGCCGCTATCATACTGGTAATATCATATACAGTATCAATGATGTCACTAAAGTCAGCCTCTAGAATCGCAATATGACGGAGAGCGCAAAGGGTGTGTAAACAACTCATTATTTACTAATTAAAAAGTCCTGACAAATAAGGATAAACTGATAACTATGTTATCTTTAGAGTTTGACATAATGCTCAATACATGTTTCATGTTTGGCTGTAAATTTTCGTACAGTAGATGAGAGGCCTAATGAAGGGAACGTACCTCAATGCAAGTATAACTGGAAACAGCTTGCCTGTTTTGCTTTCGTATTGTAGTAAGACTAAATAATTACATTACATCAAATTCTTGTCGGGTTTCCAGCCGGATCAAACTGTCATCTGAGCACAATATTTCAACGGTTCATCTGGCCGCCATTATCAGGTGAGAAAAGCTACGGTGCTCTCGCCGATAACTGATTCCACTCGCAAATGACTGCACCTTTATATGTATCTGAAGTTCAACAGCGCATGTAGATACAGTGTGCACGCGCTCAATCATTCCTGCTGCCCCCTGGCGCCAAAAAGAGTTGCAGCGCCTCCGGTGGTGAATACTGTCGAAAACGATATATCGTTACAAACATTTATTCATAGTCGGCCAGTTCAGATGCCGTTGTTTCTTCATGTCTGATAAAACAGGATTCCACGTTTTACTTAGTGGGTATCCATTATCACGATTAATGATATTATCTGCTAGTCTGTTTTGAAAGATTCTTTTAGAACACAATCCCAATACCACGAAGCGCAGTATCAGTATAAACATGACCGCTCCACTTGCGACTTGCACCAGGGAAGAACAGGGTTCTGTTATTCGGTTTTTGCGTAGTGAAGGTGTGCAACCTATTGAAATTCAGCGACGAATGAAGGTTCAGTACGGTGTGCATGTTTGTCACAGCAGCAAGTCTACGAATGGAGTAGGAAGTTCGCTAATTGTGTGACTTCAGTGGAAGATGCTCCTCGTCCAGGTCAGGCACAACGAATTGTGACGCCACAGAACATTGCAGCAGTTGAAGCCATAGTGAAGGAAAACCGCGAGTGACACTGAATGAAATTGCAGCATGTTTATGTATTAGTCATGGGTCAGCACATCACATTGTGCATGATGTGTTCCAGTTTCACAAAGTGTCTGCAAGATGGGTGCCACGGCAGCTGACTCCAGAAATGAGAGAATGACGTGTTGATGCTTGTCAAGAACTTCTTCGACCCTTTGAACGAGAAGGTGATAGCTTCCTAGCAAGAATCATTACTTGGGAAGAAACCTGCGTTCACTTCCACCAACCAGAAACAGAGAGAGCGAGCAAGGAATGGCGCCATTCCTCATCACCAAAACCAAAGAAGTTTCGAACAGAACCATCAGCGTGGAAGGTTATGCTGACTCTCTTTTGGGACGAAAAAGGCGTCATTTTTGAGCATTACATGCCTAGAGGGACCACTGTCACCAGTGCATCATACACAGATTTCCTAAAAAATCATCTGCGGCCTGCAATCAAATCAAAGCAATGTGGATTGCTGTCAGTAGGTGTCCTTTTGCAACATGACAATGCAAGGCCCCACACTGCCCATACAACAGTTGCAACAATCACAGACCTGCATTTTGGGTGTCTTCCTCATCCACCATACTCACCAGACTTTGCCCTAAGTGATTTCCATATATTTGGACCACTCAAAGACGCAATGGGAGGAAAGATGTTCCATTTTGAAGAAGAGGTATTCCACGCGGTGCATGAATGGTTGTGCGGACTACCAAAAGAATTTTTTTCTAAAGGAATTTATGCACTTTGTAATTGTTGGAGGACTTGCATTGACTATGGGGGAGATTATGTTGAAAAGTGATACAGCTGTGTACCACTTCTGCATGATAAATAATATTTAAAAAAATATTTAAGGTTTTCATTTAACTCACCCTTGTATTATGCTGACTGCAATTAAAAATAAACAAAAGACCTGACCAGTCTCATTGCTTACATGCATTGTGTGGTATACCTAATTACAAGGCTGATCTGTCTCTGTCATGTTAGATTTTTGATGATGAATGTGAATTATGTACCTAGGGTCACATTATCTGCTGTCTGACAAACTATGTAGATTTCCTTGTGTATACTTAATAAAATCTTTTAAGTATTCCACGTATATCACTCCAGACATCAGAAAATATTTGAGTTATGCAGTCAAACCTCGATATATCGAATCTATAGAGAAGGCAAAATTTATTCAATACATCGAGGGTTCGATAAAAGGAGTATATAGTTTACAACCCATGACTTTTTTATTACTATACTGTGATTTTTTTCGTGTTTGTGTCTATGCTTAGTTTTGGTAAAATAAAAAAGAAGAAGATAAATTGTTATGCATGTTGTTTCTGAAACAGACAATAACTTATAAGTTTACCATAATTAAAAATTAAACTTAGTACACGAATGCACTTATGTACATAAAAAATTCCAGAAATCATTGGCCTAAAAGTAATCTGCAATTTTGGTTTGTTTTAAGCTTTTGATAATCTGTGAGTCAGTTTAATGATTATGATGGCTGAAAACACATTTTCCCCTACCTTCTCGCACTTCACCACGTACACTCTGATTGTATTGATAGCTGCTTTGGTCTGCCTGGACATCACTGGGGGTGCTTCTTCGACCTCCTCCTCCTCTTCCATTTCCTCTTTGTCATTGTTGCTGCCTTCTTTTTCGTTTGATGTCTTCACGGAGTCAACAATCCCGACTAATGTAAGTGATATTGCTACTGTGACATTATTGTCCGGCCGGCCGAAGTGGCCGTGCGGTTAAACGCGCTGCAGTCTGGGACCGCAAGACCGCTACGGTCGCAGGTTCGAATCCTGCCTCGGGCATGGATGTTTGTGATGTCCTTAGGTTAGTTAGGTTTAACTAGTTCTAAGTTCTAGGGGACTAATGACCTCAGCAGTTGAGTCCCATAGTGCTCAGAGCCATTTGAACCATTTGAACCATTATTGTCCACATCCATGAAATCTTCAAAACGAACGCAAGAGTTGTTAAAGTGAGTCAGCACTTTCGTCCATTCAGACTCAAAGACTGTAAATACTGTATAAAATAAAAATTTTAATCAAAATTCCCATAAACCAGTGTCAGAATCAAACTAAGATTTTACATGCTTAAGTATTAAACCTAACAGCTACTCATTTTCATTTATCATCGAAAATCCACATGTTTGAAACAACTAATAACTGTTGTAGGGTTATCATTGTCAACATTGTGGACTGCCATTTGGACTTTTCTTTGGCATTCTTGATTATTCCTTGATCTAATGGCTGTAATGTCGATGTAGTATTTCATGGTAAAAATTGTAATGTCATGGATTTCAACAAAGGGATGACATTGTGTGCACTACAATTGATCACAAACAACACAACTTTTTGATTTTCGCTATTCATTTTTTTATCGAAATTCTCTAGCCAGTTGGAAAACACTTCTGAAGTCATCCAGCTTTCTTGCTCACTGTGTACTCCATATGAAACAACTTAAATCCAGTAAAACATTGTGGGTACTTAGATTTTTCAGTCCAAAGTGGCTTGAGTTTTCTGTGCCAGTCATATTTGCTACTAACAGATGGTAAGACGACCTTTGCTTAGCTTGCCTCTGTGACATTTTCCTCCTCAGAAAGTCGAAATTTTGTCTGGAAGACGTTTGAAAAAAGGCCAAGTTCATCTGCATTAAAAGGCGTAGGACGTCAAAAATTAAAAAAAAAAAAAAAATCGACTTATCCAAACTATGCCTTTTTTGTAGAGCACATTTTCTTGAATAGTTTTTTGTACAAACATGTACATCTGAAATATTATAAGACATGTTATTTGGTCTTAAGTGTACCAAGATGCAGTGTCATACCCTTTTGCACAGTATTCTTCTGTCATATGTAAGTGTATTTCGCTCTGTATAATTCGCATGTTTATATTTCGCCAGAGATTGTCATATGTGAAACAAAGGACTATTGATATCGATACTTACTCTGCTGCTATCGACATGCATTTTGTTGATCGCTGATTTTGTTTGTTCTCTGTTTCAAGACTTGCAGTTTAGCGTTGTGAATTTCGAAACGATTTTCATTTGGCTTGGCAATAATAAGGAACACGGGACCTTAAAAAATGCAGCAAGCAGTTTGGGCCTTTTACTTCCACAAAATGTCCACAGGCAATAACGCTATCCACAACTTGCACCCAAAAGGAAATGAATCATGGCGTGGCTACCAAAGATCAATTGCTGGCGGTGAAGAATATCATCTCAGGACTTCTCTACCAACTCCTGTAATGGAAGCCATCAAACCTATATTGAGGGACCTTGAAAATGAAAATTTGTTGAACAAATGTCTCCGTGGTGGCTCTTAAAACCCAAATGAAACTTTTAACCAACATATATGGGAAAGATTGCCAAAAACCATTTCTGTGGGAAGAAATGCACTTGCTATTGGTATTTATGATGCTGTTTCATGTTTTAATGATGGTATGCACAGCAGGAAATATGTTCTAGAGAAAATGGGAAGTAAGCCCATAGTGCAATGCGTCAAAGCTTTGTATGCAATAGACAGAGAGCATGTAGTGAAAGCAGATAAAACACTTTTTGGGGTGATAAAATCAAGAAGGGGAATGTGAAAAGGAAGATAACTGATTTAGAAAATGAAAAAGGACTTGGTGGACAGTTCTAAAAGAATGCCACATACAAGTGGAATTTTCCATAAAATACAAATTTCTGTACTTAGGAACATGCAACATCCAAAATAAATGTCCTATTATTTTCAAACTTGGTATGCTTATTAAGCACAAAGTCCTTAATGCAAAACTCTATAATTTTCCAAATCTATTAAAAACTGTGGTAAAAATTGAGATAAATATAAAATTACAGTTTTTCTAAACATGAAGTTTAAAGTGTAACAGCTCGGTCATTAAATTGTAGAGTTTCATACATCTGTAAGTAGGGTTTGTATGCTGTGCAGAATTCATCGAAGTATCTCTCTTACTTATGAAGAAAAGTATGCCTATAGCAACAAATGCAGCCAATAGTAAGTGAAAAAATTATAAAATTTCACATGTAAAAAAAATATTTTGTTATGTTTTTGAACTTACACTGCTAAGAGTGTATGCTTATTTATGCTTATTTATGAAGAAAAGTGTACCTATAGCAACAAATGCAGCCAATAGTAAGTGAAAAAATGATAAAATTTCACATGTAAAAAAAATATTTTGCTATGTTTTTGAACTTACACTGCTATGAGTGTGAATCCTGAATCCTTCCTGCTCATGCAGGCAAGGTTTTTTGAATTTATTTGTAAAAGTATAGACACTGTAAATTAAAATATCCTGTGGTGCCCCTCCTATTCCAAGTCGGCTCGTTTGATGTCCTACCCCCATTAAAAACATCATCCCGTTTTTAATCTTGAAGGATCGTCTCCAATTCTAACTTACACTCATCACAAATTTTACTATCCTCACTGGCATTTTCCAAATTCACTTTCTGGAAAACAATATTATTTCTTTTCCTGAAATTACACTCATTACAGCATGAAACATATTGTACCCAATGCTGTAATAAATTAATCTGCCTTTTCTTTCAAACTAAGTTCACCAGTGTTCACATTATTGTTCCTTTGTTGTTGGACCCACTGCACAACACTTTTCTAAATCTGGAAAGTCAGCCTTTTGTTGTCACTTCCAATGTGTCCCTTTATCTGTGGTAATCAATTGGTGTTCATTCTTGATTATTGTTGACAGTGTGCGTGCCGGAATCCCAAACTGTGGAGCTATGTTTTTCTTTTTCTTTACTCCTGCTTTCACTTCGTCAATTAACTTTTGCTTTTCAGCAATTGTCAGATATTTTCACTTAGAGTCCATGGATGACACATCTCACACTTAATCAAACCAAACACTGAAACTTTCTGGCAAATTAAAACTGTGTGCTGGACCGAGACTCGAACGCACAAAGTTTTAATGTGCCAGGAAGTTTCACATCAGCAAACACTCCACTGCAGAGTGAAAAATTCATTCAGGGCAATAAACACTGCCTCAAATCGCACCTACAGGAAGGGTGTGGGAACTTCAATGCAACGCAGATCTTATTCATGCTTCGATGCAGTGATGGGGGGGCGTCTGGGATTCCCCTACTTGTGCGCACTTTGAAAAACAGAGGTATCATATGAAAGACTTCCATATATAGATGCGATAAAGAATTTTGTTCCACTGAACTCCGATATATAGAGGTAAAATCTGCCCTTCTCTAGCCATCCAAAAACTTTGGTACAATGGTGGCTTTTCTTCGAAGTATCAAGGTTTTGGTTTTCCAAGGAAAGAGACTGAAGAAAAATTTCGATATAGACAGATCTTCGGTATACCAAGATTCGATATATTGATGGTTGACTGTAGCAGACATTAAAATGCAAAACAATCATTATGGTAATGTAAACTGCAAATACCTCACGCTGCTGATTGTTGGAGTGTAAAAGCCAGGCTGTCTTTTAGGTTATGTTCGTTGTCAGTAGTTAAGTGTTCTGCTATTAAATTGCCTTCTTGGTTGTAATGAAAAGTCAGCAAAAGTCGTTAACCTACATATGTGCAAAGTTCTGGACAAATGCTAAGGAATGCTAGAGTTGCAGATTAGTATTAAGTGCACTACCTCAACGCATTTCGCGTTTATGTACGAACTTAGAGAGCTAAGTGTTTTCTTTCTTGTACTATGCTATATGTTTCTGTTTTTCATTGAGAGTATAATGCACTGTAGGCCTACAAAACGTAAGTTGACAATACACTGTAGGCCTACACTTCGGTTTTCATTCCCTCTTGCTCTTTTCTGTTGATTTCAGTATGGATACTTATTCACAGATACATGCAAAAGATGGTGCAGACAAGTGTATCCTGGTGCACTCCCGTCACGTACTGTTGTTGTTGTTGTTGTGGTCTTCAGTCCTGAGACTGGTTTGATGCAGCTCTCCATGCCACTCTATCCTGTGCAAGCTTTTTCATCTCCCAGTACCTACTGCAACCTACATCCTTCTGAATCTGCTTAGTGTATTCATCTCTTGGTCTCCCTCTACGATTTTTACCCTCCACGCTGCCCTCCAATACTAAATTGGTGATCCCTTGGTGCCTCAGAACATGTCCTACTAACCGATCCCTTCTTCTGGTCAAGTTGTGCCACAAACTTCTCTTCTCCCCAATCCTATTCAATACTTCCTCATTAGTTATGTGATCTACCCATCTAATCTTCAGCATTCTTCTGTAGCACCACATTTCGAAAGCTTCTATTCTCTTCTTGTCCAAACTATTTATCGTCCATGTTTCACTTCCATACATGGCTACACTCCATACGAATACTTTTAGAAATGACTTCCTGACACTTAAATCAATACTGGATGTTAACAAATTTCTCTTCTTCAGAAACGCTTTCCTTGCCATTGCCAGCCTACATTTTATATCCTCTCTACTTCGACCATCATCAGTTATTTTGCTCCCCAAATAGCAAAACTCCTTTACTACTTTAAGTGCCTCATTTCCTAATCTAATTCCCTCAGCATCACCCGACTTAATTAGACTACATTCCAGTATCCTTGTTTTGCTTTTGTTGATGTTCATCTTATATCCTCCTTTCAAGACACTGTCCATTCCGTTCAACTGCTCTTGCAAGTCCTTTGCTGTCTCTGACAGAATTACAATGTCATCAGCGAACCTCAAAGTTTTTATTTCTTCTCCATGAATTTTAATACCTACTCCGAATTTTTCTTTTGTTTCCTTTACTGCTTGCTCAATATACAGATTGAACAACATCGGGGAGAGGCTACAACCCTGTCTTACTCCCTTCCCAACCACTGCTTCCCTTTCATGTCCCTCGACTCTTATAACTGCCATCTGGTTTCTGTACAAATTGTAAATAGCCTTTCGCTCCCTGTATTTTGCCCCTGCTACCTTTAGAATTTGAAAGAGAGTATTCCAGTCAACATTGTCAAAAGCTTTCTCTAAGTCTACAAATGCTAGAAACGTAGGTTTGCCTTTCCTTAATCTTTCTTCTAAGATAAGTCGTAAGGTCAGTATTGCCTCACGTGTTCCAGTGTTTCTACGGAATCCAAACTGATCTTCCCCGAGGTTGGCTTCTACTAGTTTTTCCATTCGTCTGTAAAGAATTCGTGTTAGTATTTTGCAGCTGTGACTTATTAAGCTGATAGTTCGGTAATTTTCACATCTGTCAACACCTGCTTTCTTTGGGATTGGAATTATTATATTCTTCTTGAAGTCTGAGGGTATTTCGCCTGTTTCATACATCTTGCTCACCAGATGGTAGAGTTTTGTCAGGACTGGCTCTCCCACGGCCGTCAGTAGTTCCAATGGAATATTGTCTACTCCGGGGGCCTTGTTTCGACTCAGGTCTTTCAGTGCTCTGTCAAACTCTTCACGCAGTATCATATCTCCCATTTCATCTTCATCTACATCCTCTTCCATTTCCATAATATTGTCCTCCAGTACATCGCCCTTGTATAGATCCTCTATATACTACTTCCACCTTTCTGCTTTCCCTTCTTTGCTTGGAACTGGGTTTCCATCTGAGCTCTTGATATTCATACAAGTCGTTCTCTTATCTCCAAAGGTCTCCTTAATTTTCCTGTAGGCGGTATCTATCTTACCCCTAGCCATCCCTGCTTAGCCATTTTGCACTTCCTGTCGACCTCATTTTTGAGACGTTTGTATTCCTTTTTGCCTGTTTCACTTACTGCATTTTTATATTTTCTCCTTTCATCAATTAAATTCAATATTTCTTCTGTTACCCAAGGATTTCTACTAGCCCTCGTCTTTTTACCTACTTGATCCTCTGCTGCCTTCACTACTTCATCCCTCAAAGCTACCCATTCTTCTTCTACTGTATTTATTTCCCCCATTCCTGTCAATTGCTCCCTTATGCTCTCCCTGAATCTCTGTACAACCTCTGGTTCTTTTAGTTTATCCAGGTCCCATCTCCGTAAATTCCCACCTTTTTGCAGTTTCTTCAGTTTTAATCTACAGGTCATAACCAATAGATTGTGGTCAGAGTCCACATCTGCCCCTGGAAATGTCTTACAATTTAAAACCTGGTTCCTAAATCTCTGTCTTACCATTATATAATCTATCTGAAACCTTTTAGTATCTCCAGGGTTCTTCCATGTATACAACCTTCTTTCATGATTCTTAAACCAAGTGTTAGTTATGATTATGTTGTGCTCTGTGCAAAATTCGACCAGGCGGCTTCCTCTTTCATTTCTGTCCCCCAATCCATATTCACCTACTATGTTTCCTTCTCTCCCTTTTCCTACACTCGAATTCCAGTCACCCATGACTATTAACTTTTCGTCTCCCTTCACTGCCTGAATAATTTCTTTTATTTCATCATACATTTCTTCAATTTCTTCGTCATCTGCAGAGCTAGTTGGCATATAAACTTGTACTACTGTAGTAGGTGTGGGCTTCGTATCTATCTTGGCCACAATAATGCGTTCACTATGCTGTTTGTAGTAGCTTACCCGCATTCCTATTTTCCTATTCATTATTAAACCTACTCCTGCATTACCCCTATTTGATTTTGTGTTCATAACCCTGTAGTCACCTGACCAGAAGTCTTGTTCCTCCTGCCACCGAACTTCACTAATTCCCACTATATCTAACTTCAACCTATCCATTTCCCTTTTTAAATTTTCTAACCTACCTGCCCGATTAAGGGATCTGACATTCCACGCTCCGATCCGTAGAACGCCAGTTTTCTTTCTCCTGATAACGACATCCTCTTGAGTAGTCCCCGCCCGGAGATCCAAATGGGGGACTATTTTACCTCCGGAATATTTTACCCAAGAGGACGCCATCATCATGTAATCATACAGTAAAGCTGCATGCCCTCGGGAAAAATTACGGCTGTAGTTTCCCCTTGCTTTCAGCCGTTCGCAGTACCAGCACAGCAAGGCCGTTTTGGTTATTGTTATAAGGCCAGATCAGTCAATCATCCAGACTGTTGCCCTTGCAACTACTGAAAAGGCTGCTGCCCCTCTTCAGGAACCACACGTTTGTCTGGCCTCTCAACAGATACCCCTCCGTTGTGGTTGTACCTACGGTACGGCTATCTGTATCGCTGAGGCACGCAAGCCTCCCCACCAACGGCAAGGTCCATGGTTCATGGGGGGGGGGGGGGGTGGGTCACGTACTATGAATACTTTTATTCTCGTAGCATATACACAATGCCTGTAGCGTAGAGCGCGTACTACAAAGAACTGACCTGACAAGATAGTTCTTCTTGCTGCGGTAGGCCAGCGCGATATTTTTCGGGGGTTCAGCCAGTGGTTCTACGTCCTTACAGGGGGCTCAAAAGTGACCCTTTTCCGATCAGTAAAACGCGGCTGACTTGACTGAAACGAAAAGTTTACGTTCATGGTCATCTTAAGCTACCTATCAATCTACATCTACATGATATATTCGAACATTACGGGTATGTTTTACCTACTCATCCATATTAACTTATATTTTTCTACGTGTAGAAGTAGCTTCCATTCATCATACCAGCTAGAAATTGTGTCTAGTCACATTGTATCCTCCTACAGGGATTCAACGATACTTTCCCATACACCACAGTATCATCAGCAAACAGCTGAAGATTGCTGATCACCCTGTCTGTCAGATCATTTGTGTACCAAGTGGTTAATTATAAAGTGCAGCCACTCACAGAGGTCCAGTGTGGGCTGTAATTACTATATGGCAGCGAAACTTGATAGACACGGGTTTGTTAATGTGGAACCAATCTACACCAAAAAAATTAGTTCCAAATTTGGCCTCCAGGTGCGTATCTGGCGCTGAACACTGTTTGTGTAACAGTACAACAAATACGCTATCATTTGATAAGCTTAAGGTTGATAGAACAGTAGGACCTATAGTTACTGAAAAGAGAGAGCATGGATGGTTAGTGAAACTGTTTTATGTGAACAGTAATTACAATGCTATCAGGTGTATTGTGACATCTGCATATTATTGAGACCTCCTTGTACAGCATGTGATTTCTATTTTCGAAGAGCATAACTGTGAAAACCACTGTTTCAATGGAAGATGGAGGAACACCTCATATCATTTGCCCAGTGAAAGATCTAATTAATGCAACATTCTACAAATGTGTTAAACTCAAGAGGTTTTCCAGATGCATGGCCTGCAAGATCATCGGATCTGAATCTGTGCGCTTCTGGCTCTGGGGATATCTAAAAGAATGCATTTACCTGGGCATGTTCAGACTATACCTGACCAGAAGGTGAGTGTGCAGGAACACATTGGTCAGATTACTCTGACACTCCTGCAAGCACCTGTTGATCCCGTCACGGACGCAGCATCTCGCCAATGACTCTGGTGCTCATATTAAACAAATTGCGTAAGCGGTGGTTAATGATAAAATCAACATCACGCCTTTCTCACTTGTTTGAACTTTTCTGCCTATGTCCCGTTCCTAATCCGTTAACATATAGAAACATTTCTATACATCTTTCTTGCAGTCATAGCCTTAGATTTGCAACTCGAACACATTATAATATCTACCAAGTTTTGCTCCCATACAATAATTACAGCCCACATTCGACCTCTGTGTGCAACTACACTATAATTATAATCATCTGGTATATAGAGAATAAGAGGTCCTATTACACTTTCCTGGAGCATTCCTGACAATACCCATATCTCTGATGAAAACTCACCATCAAGGATAATGTACTGGGTTCTTTTACTTAAGAAGTCTTCAAGACATTGACATATCTGGGAACGTATTCTGTATGCTCAAACAATGTTATGCATAGTAGCAATCAAGTAGCCATTGTGAAAATAGTGTTGATTCATATGTGGTGTTATGTCTAGTGATATATTCACATCTGCATCTATACACTGCAAACCACTGAGAAGTTCATGACAAAGGGTACTTTCAGTTGTGGGCTTGCCAGAAGTTAGGCCTTTTTCTCCATTCCAGTCATGTATGGAGCGTGGGAAAAATAACAGTGCCTCTTTGTGTGCTGTAATTAATCTAATTTTGTCCTCCCAGTTGCTATGATAGCAATCAGTATGGGGTTGTAGCATAGTCATAGAGTCATCATTTAAAGCCTGTTTTCGCAATTTTGTAATTAGGATTTCTCGGAAAAATTCCTGAAGAGTCTGCAGTTTCAGTACTTTCAGCGTAGCAGTGACACTCTCCCATGGGCCAATCAGATCTGTGACATTCATGTTGCCCTTCCATGCCTCTTCCACGACACATTAATGCACTGCATGCGCCTTTCTTTTAGAAACTATAAGCTGGCTGACTTTGGCTATGAACCAATAGGTAACTTTTGTTCCCAGCGTCCTCTGCAAAAAGGCCACTTTGTATTGTGCTATTAAGATTTCTATGTATGGACGTCCACAGGAATTTTTCCACGAGAGGTGGTGGGGCACAAGACTATAAAATTGCCATTTTTTATACAAATCAGTTGGTTGTTTTGGAGACATGTAATGCCACAGGAGCTAAATTTTATAAATAACCCAAAAACTTACTGAACAGATGGCGTTAGCTACTTTTTGCAAATGCTGAAGCAATACAGTATATGAGAAAACACTATGTAGTAAAAATTACATTAACATCCTGTTAGGTATTGACAAAAATCTGCCTTGTGGGAAGACTGGCAAATATCTACAGAGGAATGGAAAGATGTGTACTCCATGAAATGTAAAAGCATGTTATTTGGCTACAGAATTAATGAGTCACAGCTAGATTCGGTCATGCTGTAGAAATATTTATGGGTAAAAATGTGTAAAGCTATGAAATACACGACAACATAGGCTGAGTTGTAAGCAAATCAGATGCCTAGTGAGAATGCATTACTGGAGGTACTGGGAAGTGGATCCATTCAAAGAACATGTGGCTCACACTTGAAGTGATATCTGGTGTTCCCCAGGGAAGCGTCCTGGGACCTCTGCTGTTCCTGATCTATATAAATGACCTGGGTGACAATCTGAGCAGTTCTCTTAGGTTGTTCGCAGATGATGCTGTAACTTACCGTCTAGTAAGGTTATCTGAAGACCAGTATCAGTTGCAAAGCGATTTAGAAAAGATTGCTGTATGGTGTGGCAGGTGGCAGTTGACGCTAAATAACGAAAAGTGTGAGGTGATCCACATGAGTTCCAAAAGAAATCCGTTGGAATTCGATTACTCGATGAATAATACAATTCTCAAGGCTGTCAATTAAACTAAGTACCTGGGTGTTAAAATTACGAACAACTTCGGTTGGAAAGACCACATAGATAATATTGTGGGGAAGGCGAGCCAAAGGTTGCGTTTCATTGGCAGGACACTTAGAAGATGTAACAAGTCCACTAGGGAGACAGCTTAGGCTACACTCGTTCGTCCTGTGTTGGAACATTGCTGCGCGGTGTGGGATCCTTACCAGGTGGGATTGACGGAGGACATCGAAAGGGTGCAAAAAAGGGCAGCTCGTTTTGTATTATCACGTAGTAGGGGAGAGAGTGTGGCAGATATGATACGCGAATTGGGATGGAAGTCATTACAGCAAAGACGTTTTTCGTCGCAGCGAGATCTATTTACGAAATTTCAGTCACCAACTTTCTCTTCCGAATGCGAAAATATTTTGTTGAGCCCAACCTACATAGGTAGGAATGATCATCAAAATAAAATAAGAGAAATCAGAGTTCGAACAGAAAGGTTTGGGTGTTCGTTTTTCCCGCGCGCTGTTCGGGAGTGGAATGGTAGAGAGATAGTATGATTGTGGTTCAACGAACTCTCTGCCAAGCACTTAAATGTGAATTGTGGAGTAGTCATGTAGATGTAGATGTAGATGAATAGTATATCCAGGTGTATCTCCCCTTATCAGGTTGAGCTGTCTCCAAGGAAGGAGTGAGGGGAAGGGGGGGGGGGGGGCAGCAGCAAGTAACAGAAATGATAAGGAAAGATGCCACACATCTCTTGAAGAGTAGAAAATTTCATGAACCATCTTTTAGGACAGAAACTGTTATTAGTCGTCAGCTTGCAATGTATTTATCCCTTTTTATGATTAGATATTGTGCAGATAAAATTAAGAAAAAAACCAGATCACATAGAAGTATACAAGCAATCAGTTTTCCCATGCCGAATGGAATATGAGGAAAGCTTAAAGTATAGTTCAATACAAAGTACCTCTACCATGCACTTTACAACAATTCATCAATTCATGGACTAAAGAGGTAAATACCACAGATATAACAGTAGTGTTGTGTAGCTAACAACCACTTCTTTCACAAATGTTGTACATTCCAGCATGAAAACAATAGAACAGCTTTAGATAGAATGTTTACAGATATCACTATATTACCTCTTCTTTCTTATAAAAGACTGTGTTTATTGGGAACTGACTTGAAAGAGCTACACCACAAGCAATAGTGTAATTTGTACAGATTAGATTAGATTAATACTTGTTCCATAGATCATGAATACTACACATCGTAATGATGTGGAACGTGTCAGGTTAATAAAAAATGTCTGTACAAGATATTGCATTACACAAAATATTGCATGACACTAATGTTTAATTTTTTTCCCCTTAATTTATATCTGAAGAAGAGAAATTTGTTAACATCGAGTATAGATTTAAGTGTCAGGAAGTTATTTCTGAAAGTATTTGTATGGAGTGTAGCCATGTATGGAAGTGAAACATGGACGGTAAATAGTTTGGACAAGAAGAGAATAGAAGCTTTCGAAATGTGGTGCTACAGAAGAATGCTGAAGATTAGATGGGTAGATCACATAACTAATGAGGAAGTATTGAATAGGATTGGGGAGAAGAGAAGTTTGTGGCACAACTTGACCAGAAGAAGGGATCGGTTGGTAGGACATGTTCTGAGGCATCAAGGGATCACCAATTTAGTATTGGAGGGCAGCGTGGAGGGTAAAAATCATAGGGGGAGACCAAGAGATGAATACACTAAGCAGATTCAGAAGGATGTAGGTTGCAGTAGGTACTGGGAGATGAAGAAGCTTGCACAGGATAGAGTAGCATGGAGAGCTGCATCAAACCAGTCTCAGGACTGAAGACCACAACATCAACAACAATTTATATCTAAAAATTCAGCCAATGAGTAGAAGGAGTTGCCATCTACAAATTCTTTTAATTTATTTTGAAATGTTAGTTGGCTATCTGCCATGTTTTTGATGCTGTTTGGTAGGTGACCAAAGACTTTTGTGGCAGCATAATTTACCCCTTTCTGCGCCAAAGTCAGATTTAACCCTGCATAGTGAAGATCATCCTTTTCCTGGTATTATAGCTATGCACACTGCTATTACTTTTGAACTGGGTTGGGTTATTAACAACAAATTTCATAAGTGAATATATATACTGTGAGGTTACTGTGAGGATCCCTATATCCTTAAATAGATGTCTGCAGGATGACCGTGGGTGGGCTCCAGCAAATATTCTGATTACACATTTTTGAGCAATGAATACTTTTCTACTCAACGATGAATTACCCCAGAATATGATGTCATACGAAAGCAGTGAATGAAAGTAGGCATAGTAAGCTAATTTACTGAGATTCTTAACACCAAAATTTGCAATAACCCTAATAGCATATGTAGCTGAACTCAGACATTTCAGCAGACCATCAATGTGTTGCTTCCAGTTTAACCTCTCATCAATGGACACACCTTAAAATTTTGAAAATTCTAATTTAGCTACAGACTTCTGTTCAAAGTCTATATTTATTACTGGAGTTGTGCCATTTACTGTACGGAACTGTATACACTGTGTTTTATCAAAATTTAAAGAGAGTCTGTTTGCTGAGAACCACTTAATAATTTTGTGAAAAACATCATTTACAATTACATCACTTAGTTCTTGGTTTTTGGATGTTATTACTATACTTGTATCATCAGCAAAAAGAACTAACTTTGCATCTTCATGAATGTTGAATGGTAAGTCATTAATGTATATCAAGAACAATAAAGGACCTAAAACCAAACCCTGTGGGACTCCATACTTGATAGCCCCCCCAGTTTGAGGAATCATCTGTTGTTTTAACATTACATGAACCACTTACTTCAACTTTCTGCATTCTTCCAGTTAAGTATGAATTAAACCATTTGTGCACTGCCCCACTCAAACCATAATGATTTAGCTTATCTAAAAGAATTCCATTATTTACACAATCAAAGGCATTTGAGAGATCACAAAAAATACCAATGGGTGATGTCTGGTTATTCAGAGCATTTAATATTTGATCAGTGTAAGCGTATATAGCATTTCCTGATGAAAAGCCTTTCTGAAAACCAAACTGACGTTTTATTAGTACTTTATTTTTACAAATATGGGAGGCTACTCTTGAATACATTACTTTCTCAAAAAGTTTTGAGAGAGCCGTCAGAAGAGAGATTGGGCGGTAGTTGTTGACATCCGACGTATCCCTCTTTTTATGCAGTGGTTTTACAATGGCATATTTCAGTCTATCGGGGAAAACACCCTGCTCCAAAGAGCTATTACATACGTGGCTGAGAATCCTACTTATCTGTGGGGAACAAGCTTTAAGTACCTTGCTGATTTTACTGATTTCAGAGGGAGAGGTTGGTGGAATTACAGTTGTTTCAAACTGCACAGGTATGGCCTCTTCTATTAGTAGCCTTGCCTCTTCTAGTGAAGATCTAGATCCTATTTTCTCCACAACATTTAAAAAATGATTATTGAAAATATTTTCAATTTCTGATTGTTTGTTAGTACACTTGTCATTCAGTTTTATGGCACTAAAGTCCGCCCCCGGTTGCTGAGTGGTCAGTGTGATGGAATGTCAATCCTAAGGGCCCGGGTTCGATTCCCGGCTGAGTCGGAGATTTTCTCCGCTCAGGGACTGGGTGTTGTGTTGTCCTAATCATCATCATTTCATCCCCATCGACACGCAGGTCGCCGAAGTGGCGTCAACTAGAAAGACCTGCACCAGGCGAACAGTCTACCCGACGGGAGGCCCTAGCCACACGACATTTCATTTTCATGGCACTAAACTCTTCCTGTGCTCTTGGTTGCCCTGTTTCCCTTTCAATAATATTCCAAATTGCTCAGAGTTCCTGATCTGAGACATGATACACATGCTTCTGGACTTTTTAATAACATTTCTTAGTACTGCACAATAGTTTTTATAATATTGAACAATTTCGGGGTCAGTACTCCCTCTTGCTGTTAGATACAGTTCTCTTTTATGGTTGCAAGATATTCTTATTCCTTTAGTTAGCCAAGGTTTTTTATATGTTTTCTTGGAATTATGTTTAGCTATTTTCTTGGGAAAACAATTTTCAAATATCCTTAAAAATGTATCATGAAATAAGTTATATTTCAAGTTTGCATCGGGTTCCTTATACACTTCATTCCAGTCTAGCTTCCGTAGGCTTTCCCTAAAGTTTGCAATATTTATATTGTTAATTGAACACACTGCTTTGAAAGTCTGATTTGATATACTGCATGGAGCTACGTCATGTACTGTAACTAGCTGTGCACCATTATCTGAAAGACCATTCTCAACAGGATAAGCATTTATGTCCTTAAACTTATCTTGGTCTATAAAAAAGTTATCTATCAATGTACTGCTATTCTTTGTTATCTGAGTAGGAAAATCAATGACGGAGCTCAAGTTGAAAGAACTGAGTAAAAATACAAAGTCATTCTTCCTATTACACTCTTTCAGGGAATCAATATTGAAATCCCCACAAATGATAATTTGCTTCCCCCTGTCTGGCAGATAGCACAACAAAGCATCCAAGTTTTCTAGAAATAGCTGGAAATTCCCTGAGGGGGACCTATACAATGTTACAATTATGAAAGTGTCATCATTTAGTTTAAGTTCAGTGGCACATGCTTCCATACATTGCTCTACACAAAATTTTTTAGTTTCTAAATTTTTTACACTGTGGAAGCTTTTGACATATATGGCAACTCCTCCTCTCATCATATTATCTCTACTTACATGTGCAGCTAATTTGTACCCATTGATGCTAACCTTTTGCACGTCAGTGACAATGTGATGCTCAGACAGGCATTGTACATCTATTACATTCTCAGTTTCTGTATCTTCTAAACAAAGCAGAAGCTCATCAATTTTATTCTTCAGTCCCCCAATATTTTGACGAAATATACTAACATCATTTTTCACTTTACTTTTGTGAGTATCTTGAACTTTTTTAACATCTTTAGTACTTGCCTGGCTGAGTTTCCCACTGGACACTGATCTTACACTAAAAAAGAGTTTCCACCATGAGATGTAGTTCCTCCCCCCTTTAAATTTTCTGCTATCAGCCCAGACAGTTTACCCTTCCCTTTCTTGTTGAGGTGTAGGCTATGTCTAGTATAGTCCCACCTACAGGTGGAAACAACAGGAACCACACCAATGTGTGACCCTGCACCAGATCCAAGTGGCCGTTCCAACTCCAAATTAACTCTCCTGACAGAAGAGCTCAAATGAGGCCAGTCATGGCGCTCCAGAACCGCCACAAACCCAACACTGGTATGACTCGATGTTGATGCAATCTTTGCCAGGTCACACTCTATGCTGTACCCCAATCTCTATCAGTACTGTTGCCCGGCCCACCCACAATGACCACGGTATCTTCCTTAGTAAAGCCTCTACACAGTGAACCTAAATTCTCTGTAACCTTCCCCAGTCCAGCACTAGGTTTGAAAAAACTGAATGATATCTGGATAAGTCTGCAACAGACATTCCATACAGAAAGTTATTGACAGTTCACAAAGTGCACTGATAATATCTCCTTGGTAATATCATCTCTAAGCCTCAGACAGCATTATGGCCTTGCAAATAGGAGTATGTAACCACCAGCATCTGAATAAAATCTATGTGTAAGTACAATTACAGAAAGAAAATCATAACACAAAGAAAGCATTGTGTGATATAAACACAAATTGATAGGCATGTTTCTACATCTGAGGGATGCTGAATATTAAAATTTCACACCAGTTGCATAAAAATGGCGCTTGTAGCACCACTATGGGGTTTACTTAAAGTACCTGCTGGACTGGTTGTGAGTTTGAGACCGACTATGGTGCATTGATGCTAGTCAAGAATGCCTTTAAGGTGACGAAGACATCATTATCAGCACCTTACTGAGTTTGAATGAGGCTATGTAATAGGGCTATGAGAAGCTGGGTGTTCCATCTGCTATATTGCAGAAAGACTTGCAAGGAATGTAGCCACACTCTGGACGGTCATGTGGGTCTGCCAAGAGAGAAGACCATTGTGTTTGGTGCATGGCTATGGTGCATCTTACTGCATCTTCAGCAGCAATTTGGGCAGCAGTTGGCACCACAGTGACACAACAAAATGATACTAGTCGGTTACTTCAAGGACAGCTCCAAGACACATGCACTGTAGCATGCATTCCACTAACCCCAAAGACCGCCATTTGCAACTTCTGTGGTGTCAAGTGAGAGCTCATTGGAGGGCAGGGTGAAGATCTGTTTTGTTTTATGATGAAAGCTGATTCTACCTCGGTGCCAGTGATGGTTGTGCATTGGTTAGAGGGTGGCTGGTTGAAGGCCTCAAACCAACCTCTCTGTGGCCTAGCCACGCTTGTTCTACATCTGGAGTTATGGTCTGGGGTGCGATTTTGTATGACAGCTTGAGAACTCTCACGGCTGTCCCATACACAATGACTACAAATTTGTATGTCCATGTGGTAATTTGACCTGTTATGTTGCCATTCGTGAACAACAGGATAATGCTCACCCACATACTGCTGTTGAAACCCAGCATGCTCTGCACTGCAGAGTGTTGATATGTTGCCTTGGCCTGATCAGTCACCAGACCTGTCTCCAGTCGAGCACATATGGGACATCTGGCACCTGTGCAACATAGTGCATGCATATTTACATGCTTGAATTTAACTTTATTATTGCACCAATATTTCATGTTTGCAATGGCTTATCTGAAACTTGCGTTACTCTGTCACCCAGCAGTGTTAATCACTTAATATGTTACCTAAACAACTGTATTCCCAATATTTCATTACTCTACATTAATTACTTTTTGGTGTTGTAGTTTTCTTCTATCAGTGTAAATATGCAGTATTGCATCAAATACTATGTGAATCACTTGTGTGATGTGAAACTTTCTTGATCTGACAGTGGAAAGATGCATTCATAATTCAACATAACCATCTCTAAGGTCAATGCAATTTTTCATATGTTGTTTCAATAAGTAGATTCAATGCCGGAATTTTTATTTGAGAAAATCCAAAAAATATCCAGATGTGGCTTCCATTATCTCTTCAGTAGAATCAAAATACGTTCCACCCACTAATTTCTTATATGTGCTAATTGCTGGAAGTTAGAGAGCATCAACTGTGGCGAATAGGATGGCTGTTCCAATAATTTGTATTTCAATGCCCTGAGCAATACCAAAGCCCCTGGAGCATTTTGTCACACAGTTGGTCTGAAAGATATTGCCATTCATTGTTTAATCCTTTGCAAGCAAATTAGTAATAAAAATCAGTTTTTTGTACCAGGAAATACGGCCTTAACCTTCTGGCACATGAAATCTGCTTTGCCTTTTAAGATGAAGGGCAGCTGATTTCCATTCACTGCATTCACATGCATGAACATGATTAAACAATGAAATGCTAATGTGGTATTGTATTGTATTGTATGGAACTGGGGCCCTAGAAATGACCCACACCGAACCCAGGGTTATTGTGCAGTTCGGCCCCCAGTGGATCCCCCCCCTGGTAACGTCTCACACCAGATGAGTATACCTGCAATGTTTGCGTGGCAGAGTAATTATGGTGTAAGCGTACATGGAGAAAGTGTCTGCACAGCAATCGGCGACATAGTGCAACTGAGGCGGAATAAGGGGAACCAGCTCGCATTTGCTGAGGCAGATGGAAAACTACCTCTAAAACCGTCCACAAACTGGCTGGCACAGCGGGCCTCGACACTAAACCACCGGGCGGATTTGTGCCGGGGACTGGCATGCCTTCCCGCCCAGAAAGCAGTGCATTAGACCAGCTAACCAAGTGGGCAATGTTAATGTTACTTGCATAAACTTTGTTCATTGTTCATATTTATGATAAAAGAATTTTTTGTAGTTTAACACGCTATAAGCAACACGAGCAACACCCTATAGTAATATATTCTTTGATGGAACAGATGGTATTAGCTCTAGATAATACCACACCTCAAATGTGCTAGACAGAAAAAAAAACTGGTTGATGACAAAGTTTTCCATCTTCTTACCTACACATCACAACTGTTAGTAACAGTAACTGTCATGTGAGGGAAGAACAAAATTCGCAGATTGGGGAGGGGGGGAAGAGTTTGTACTGCTCAACCACAAAATATTTTTTTTCATGGGCAGGAGTGAGATTATACAACATTCTTAACTACTCGTAATAATGGGGTTGTTCATAGTTACTCATGATCTGCCGTAGTTGTTGTCCTGAGTACATTGACAGAGTTAATTTAGTTTAATCTTGTGTTATGTTTCATCATTTTTATTATACTTTCAAAACAAAATCAAACTATCACTACATTAGCCTACAATTCTTACAATACAAAAGGAGCAGCTACATGCTCATTGCTCAAAAACCAAAACTAGACTGACCTACATTGCCAACATGGCTGTAACTATTTATACTTTCTTAACAATCCGGAACAATCCTTGGCATTGTTTAAAATGCCTATTTGATGAATTAACAATTAAAACTCTCATCCTAAAACAAATGACACATTTCAGTGATCACCTACATTCTTATATATTAAACACATGATTGCATTCTAGTCTCTATACTAATTGCATCGTGTATAAATGTTTAGATATCAAATGTTGACAATACACCTGTTATTTTTACTAATTAGAGAAGATTCATATCATATAAAATGTTCTTACCAATTAACAGACTTCTACACATTAGTGTCATTAAGATTCTGTAATTGTTTTCTTCGTAACTTTTTCGCAAGTACATATTGCCATACACCTCTATGTCAGAAATTATTGTTTATGGTTAAAATTTATGTGTTTAAATTAGTTTCAATTAGACTGTTACATTTCAGTTATCATTGCACTTCATGTCTGAAGTGTTCCATAAATGTTCAAAAGTTGTGAGTCAAATATTGCTGTTTCCAAAATTAAACTGCAGTTTATATACCAGTATGCATTTCTGTGACTGAAAGTTCTGCTGAAGAACAAAAATTGCGCCTATATTAAGCTCACTGGCCAAAAAATTAGTCACACCTAGATAAATCATTACAAATATCTTTTAACAGAGTGTAATACCAGCCCTGGACTTGATAACTGTCTTTATTCAGTTACGAATGGAATCAATGAGGTTGTTCAGGTATGTCACATCCAGATTAAGCCACTCGCTAAGAATTTGACATGCAGTTCCACCAAATTGTGGGAATGCTGATGTCGGAGTTTTACCTCTGCTCCAACATCTCTCACAGTTTTTCCGTGGGATTCAAGTCTGATGTAGTAAGGGGGACGGGGGACAGCATTCAGAAAACCAGATGCATATTCTTTCAGCCCAATGAACTTTATTGTTATTTTCTTTATGTGTCTGTGAGCAATAGGATCTTGTGAGGTGACTGATTCAAAATGTTCATTTCAGGCATTTCCCATTGCAATGTTCTCTTACTAACAGGTTGGTATGGATCTTCATTCACTGCCTGCGGCAGTTCCTGTAAGGGTTGAAAGCGATTTTGATTCGCAAGGTGTGGCACGCATCTCTGGTCACTCTCAGTCAGTATCTTTTCCGACCACAATTCTGACATCATATTTCATGGACATGTGTGTTGCACCACGGCTTGTAGACATGGCGAACAGTCAACCATGAAACAACAACAAATCCAACAACTTCACATATCACAGGGCCATGGGCATGCTAAGTGTGATTGCCCCTTTTTGCCACTCTGTCATATTCTTACGTTTACCCATGTTTACCTACAATGTCCACTCAAAACAACAATGTCTCACTGATTGATAGTGCCTTACACTACTGACTCAAATGCTGTGCCATCTTTAAAGGCTTAATGATTCATCTGTGCATGTGCACTGGGATTACTAATTCTTTGCCTGGTATGCTTACTAAATGATCTCCTGGAACCCAAGGCATGGTATCAGTTTCCATTATATAATGGCTTCCAGGGGCAACAAAAATTTGGTTTCCAATATTTTGTGGAATTATTAACCAAATTTAAAAATTTTAATGCTGTCTTAATGTAGGTCCAGTCATTAAAAGATGTAATGTTATCTTAAAAAATTAAATTAGTAAAACTGATATTACAGTTAGAAACAGTGTATTTGTCTTGATGCTGTGTAACTGATGGTGTACTAACATCCAGACCTTACTCCCCCAGTATTTGAGAATGAGAGCACTTAGGGACATCAAATAAACTTCACACATAATTTCAAGTCTTCAATCATTTTCTTGCTGACACCCCTACAAAATGAGGAAAGGAAAAATGTTTACTGCTTAATACATTTTTTTGTTCAAGCAGCTAGTCTTCGGCATTCGGTATGACATTTTAATTTCTTATTTGTTTACCACTTACACTATTTACAACACACTTTGCAGACAGTATCTACATATGCTACTGAATGTACAACTAAAATTATATCACTGCATGACACACAGTTCGAGAGATATGACATCATAAACATTTAGATGCTTGAAAAAGTAGTTTTTGCTGATAATGCAAGGCAAATAACCAATTTTTATTTATCCACTGTTTCATAATGAGAGCACTTAGTGACTTTCAACAAACTTCATGCAAAATCTCAAACCTTTCCTAAATTTTTTGACACTTACATGCTTCAAATCAAATATTTGAAGCATTAACTCATTTGCAAAGTAATCAGCCATGAAGCTGTTGTATCCATGGGAGTAAAATTATTTAAAGAACTGGGGGTTTACTGATTATATTCTAAAGACCAATTTTTACTTTGATGTGCCAGGCAGTAGGCCTCTAAATTTATTCTTTCCTCAAATGGGATAAGTGTGTTAAAAATTATCTGCTTGCGGGATGAAAGAAAGGTTGCCATCCTTATACATGTTCTGAGTGTTTTTCATTTATGGATTTTAATGGGAGATGAGCTTGGTACTATAAACTAACATTCTTATCGGCACTTGTATGATGACCATGTCATACCAATTATACTGCAGTATGAAAACTAGATGCCCTGTCTTAATTTTCCTACATGCAATGTTGACTTGGTTTACTCAGGGAAATATTATGCCAACATAGATATCAAGCAGTTTAATGTTGGCAACTACTTATAATGTCCACTTCTATCTGATTTTAGTTGATAAATGTCTGTCACACCATTTTTGCAACTGATTCCAAAAGAAAAGTGCCATCTGCATAGCAAAATAGTTGATGCATCTGTGTGTGTGTGTGTGTGTGTGTGTGTGTGTGTGTGTGTGCCTTCTTGTGTCTGAGTATGTGCGGATGGATATGTGTGTGTGTGCGAGTGTATACCTGTCCTTTCTTCCCCCTAAGGTAAGTCTTTCCGCTCCCGGAATTGGAATGACTCCTTACCCTCTCCCTTAAAACCCACGTCCCTTCGTCTTTCCCTCTCCTTCCCTCTCCTTCCCTCTTTCCTGATGAAGCAACTGTTTGTTGCGAAAGCTTGAATTTTGTGTGTATGTTTGTGTTTGTTTGTGTGTCTATCAACCTGCCAGTACTTTCGTTTGGTAAGTCACATCATCTTTGTTTTTAGATATATTTTTCCCACGTGGAATGTTTCCCTGTATTATATTCATATCATTTAATTTAATGGGATAGATAAAAAATCTACTCACCAAGTGGTGGCAGAGGACAGACATAAAAGAGGGTTGTAATTATGAAAGCTTTTGGAGGCAGTGCCTTTGTCCTCAGGCAGAGGGGTGAATGTAAAGAAATAGATGAAGGAAAAGAACTGGAGAGGTCTAGGAAAAGGGGTAGATTTTGGGAAGTCACCCAGAACTGTGGGTCCAGGGAGACTAACCGCACAGATGAGAAGGAAAGATTGATTGTTGGGGACAGCATCAGATGAGATTTGAAAACCTAAGAGCTTAAAGGTGGAAGACAGGGTAATATGCAAGACAGAGATTACTGCTTAAACATCACGCATGAGTTAATGAGTGAAAAGCTAAGTGCATTGTGCATAACAGAGGTGCAAGGGGGATGGTAAAAAATAGACGGGTAAGATAGTGAAAGATGTAGAAAATTAAAACGGAGCGCAAAAAAGAGTAGTTACTGTGAAGAAATTCTGAGATGGAAGAAATTATCATAAATGAAGGCCATGTGGGTGGCAAGAACCAAGGAAATGTAGTGCTAGTTCCCCCTGCAGAGTTCTGAGAAACTGATGTCTGGGGGAAGAATCCAGATGGTATGTGTAGTGAAACAGGCACAGGGGTCACGATTGTCATGTTGTAGAGCATTCTCTGCAACAGGATATTGTGTGTTGCCAGTATACACCCTCTCCCTATTCCCATTCATCCTAATTGATAATTTGATGGTTGTCCTGCTGATGTTTTTACACTATGGTTGACCAAACTTTGTTTACATGACAGCTAGTATATGAGATGTGTCATTTCACAGGTGGCTCTCCCTTTGATAGCATATGTTTTGCCAGTTACAGGGCTGCTATAGGTGGTGGTAGAATGGTGCATAGGGCAAGTCTTGGAGTGGGGGTGATCACAGTGATAGGAACCACTTGCTTGTCACCATTGATGCCACCTCCCTCTATACCAACAACCACCACGTACATGGTCTGTCGGCTGCTGAATGTTTCCTCAGTCAATGGCCACCTAATTCCAAATCTATGATATCCTTCTTGCTCACCTTAATCAACTTTATACTTACCAACAATTACTTCATCTTTGAGGGGCATACATACAAACAGATCAGGGGTACAACCAAGGGAACCAGGATGGCTCCTTCCTGTGTCAACCTTTTCATGGATGGCTTGGAGGGGGCTTTGCTAGGACCCCTAAGCCTTCAGCCCTCAGTTTGGTTTAGATACATTGATGACATCTTTGCCGTGTGACAGCATAGTGAGGCTGACCTGTTAAAATTCCTGGAATCTCTAAATACCTTCTCCCTTTTAAATTTCACATGGTTCTATTCTCAATCCTATGCCGCTTTCCTTGATGTTGATATCATCCTCACTGAAGGCCAGCTACACACTTAAGCCCACATTAAACCTACCAACAAACAACAGTACTTACATTTTGACAGTTGCCATCCTTTTGGAGGAAAACATTCCCGTCCCATACAGCCCTCGCGTTCAAGGCAAATCTATTTGTTCAGATGCAGATTCCTTATACCATCATTCTCACCTCAGCCTTCACTGTACCTAATTACTCCACCAGTCTAGTTCAAAAGCAGGTTTCCCTGGCCATCACATCCAATGCTGGTACCCTGCTCCCTCCAAAACCCAGCTTCAGAGAACACCATTGAAATCATGCCCTGAAATGAGATCCATTATGTCTAAAATCTTGCCCACAACACCTAGGATAGCTTTTTGTTGCCCTCCCAATCTCCACAATATTCTTGTCAGACTCTATACTCCTTCTGCACCCATCTCCCTACACTGTGGCTCCCACCCCTGCTACCATCACCACAGCAAGACTTGCCCTATGCACCATCCTACCACCACCTATAGCAGCCTTGTAACTGGCAAAACCTATGCTATCAAAGGGAGAGCCACCTGTGAAATGACACATCTCATATATCAGCTGTTATGCAAACACTGTTTGGCCTTTTACATTGACATGACTACCACCAACTTACCAGTTAGGATGAATGGGCATAGGCAAAGAGTGTATACTGGCAACATGCAGTATCCTGTTTCAGAGCATGCTCTACAACACGGCAATCATGACCTTGGTGCCTGTTTCAACATACGCACTATCTGCATTCTTCCCCTGGATACCAGTTTCTCAGAACTCCGCAAACAGGAACTAGCATCACAACATGTCCTTGGTTTTCGCCATCCACCTGGCCTTCATTTATGTTAATTTCTTCCATCTCAGCATTTCTTCACAGTAACTATTCTTTTCTTCACTCTGTTTTAGTTTCCTACATCTCTCATTGTCTTACCCATCTATTTTTCACCAACCCTCTCGCACCTCTTTTACATACAATGCACTTATTTTCACTCTTATTAACTCCTTCATTATGTTTAAGCAGTAATCTCTGTCTTGCATATTACCCTGTCTTCCATCTTTAAGCTCTCAGGTTTCCAAATCTCATCTGATGCAGTCCCCAACAATCAATCTTTCCTTCTCATCCCATACGGTATGTCTCCCTGACCCACAGTTCCGGGTGACTTTCCCAAAATCTGCCCCTTCTCCTAGACCTCTCCAGTTCTTTTCCTTCATCCCTCTTCCTTCCCCATTAACCCTTCCACCTGAAGAAGGAGCCACTGGCTCTGAAAGCTTTCCTAATTACAAACCTCCTTTATGTGTGTGTCCTGCCGCCACTTGGTGAGTAGATCTTTTATCTATCCAATTAACCTCTTTTGTCTGAAATTGATTGTTTTTGTTGTTAAAGAGCACATTTAGTAACACTTTCTCTGTTGGGCCATTTGAATTAGTGTGCACAATGGGTCGACTGGCTAACTTTAGTGCCAGTTAACTTGGAAATAGTGCAGTGTGTGAAATTTTTTCTTAACAGTTATTTCTCAGTATATTCTACCCTAAAACACACTTACAAACTTTTCAGAGTGTTTCTGACACCTCTACAGTTAGCACCAGATATGGTTCTTATAACTCACTTCTGTACTCAGAAAATATTGTCCTGGTAAGTTGAGTTTCTGCAAAAAAATATTCCTCAGCTCATTAGTGAATGGAAACGTGCAGAATAAACTAGTTTCTTCATTTTTGTATTAGCTATAGCAGTAATCATGAATCAGCCTTGAGATCTAGTGGTAAAGCATGTGACAGGAAACCGGTAAGTTGCAGGACTGAATTCTGGGTGGGCCAAGGAAATTTTCAGTCTACCTTTAATTTAATTTTCATGTCTCAATGATGTGAAGAGTTCCAAAGGATCACGTGTGGCTTGCATTCAATGTTAAATGGTAGCTCCCCTTTCTCTGGCTATATAACTGGGGTAGGATGCCAAAGTGGCATCCAATTGAAAAGCTTGTAATTAGCCATTGATCCACAACCAATTACTATTAGTAGTCATGTGTACTGCAAATGTATACACCAGGATACTGCATTAATTGTAGGGAGTGGGCTTGCAATTAAGGTTCTGATCTATCTGCAATCCCAAAAATCTAACTTTTTTAATTCTTGTATTTAATTATTTATGAAACCTATTTTTATAACTTCTGCAGTTCTATGTGAAGTACAGGACTGTTTGCACTGTCCTATCAAAAATGCAATAATCATTCATTTGCTCTGAACCATCTATTGATATTTTTGAATATTTCATTAGCTGTCTTTTCAGTTAGAGGTGTGGTACTATATTTTGTTCCTAAACTTGTATCATACAAAAAGGATAAAATTTGTATCATGTTAAACTCAAGTGGAAGATCAGTTGTGTATATCAGGAGCAACACATGGCACAAAACTGGACCTTGTGGTATATATGATTATTTCAAAATCTGATACACATTGTTATATGATGACATAGAGCCGATACACATCGAGTTCTTTCATTTGGATAAAATAGAGACTGTGAAACTGACTTGCTTGCATTTCATAATATTTTAATGTTTGCAGAAGGTTACCATGATTCACACAATCAGAAGCCTTAAGAACGCCACAAATTATATGGTAGGTGACTGGGTTTACTATTTCTTTTGTACATTTCTTACCTACAGAACTTGGGGTAAGATCTAAAACCACCGAGAATTTGCTCATTATTATGTGAATAGTGCTGCATACTTCATATCTATTGATCATTTCAAACGTAAAAGCCACTACCTGCATAGCGTAACTAGCTATCTTTCTATGTAGATATTTAGTCTGCACTATGCTGCCTAATAGGTAGATACAGTATTTGTTTCAAATACTGCATATGCTTTTATGTTTGGTTATTTCATGATTTTGTCTTCACACCAGATCTCCACTCACAGAGGTTCGGCTGCAATAATTAGTTTCCAGAAAGCTTTGTGGGTGCAATAATATTACTTGGTTTCACTGCTGTCAATATTCTCTGTTTTTCTTTAATAGGATGACAGTAATTGAAGTATCTCAACAGAGTTCTATAGTATTCTTTCCACTTTTTCTGATCTTTTCAGATGATAGACTCTGTCTCTACTGTCTTATGTTACTTCATATTTACAGCAATTGATATTACAGCTGTATAAAAGAAACAGTAAAACTGCTCACCTACCTCATAATTTGTGACATGGTTAATATATCCTCTTGAAAAAGATAAAATAACATGGTGCACTAGACACAGTAATTTCATAGTTCTCTCTTGTCCAAATAGAAGAACTCAAAACAGTATCAGTTATATGTCATCACGTATACCACATAAGAACAGGTACTCAGAATTTGAAGTAATCAGACATGGTGTACTAGAAGGCTCAGTTTTGTGTCATCTGTAGGTGCTGATATATATAAATGATCTTCCACTCATAGTGTTGCAAATTTATCCTTTTTGCATATGATACAAGTACGGGAATAATGTACTGAAAAACAGCTAATGAAATATCCAAAAACATCAACAGACGGTTCAGTGTGAACAGATGACCATTGACTTATGGCAAGATTAAGCGTGTAAAGTTCAGTACCTCTCATAGAATAACATAAGTTATAGAAATAGTTTTCACAAATAATTGTTTACAAGAAGTAGAAAATGTTAGGTTTTTGGGACTGCAGATAGACCAAACTTAAATTGCAAACCCACTCCCTACAATTAAAGAAGTAACCTGGTTATACATTTACAGTACAGATGACTACTAATCATAACTGGTTGTGGCTCAATGTACTTTCAGTTGGATGCCACTTTGGCATCCTACCACAGTTACTCAACCAGAGGAAGGGGGACTACAGTTTAGCATGAAATCCAAACCATGTGTCATTCTTGGAGACTCCTCACACCATTGAGAGGTGAGGATTAAACTAAATCTAGACTGAAAATTTCCATGGTCCAGTCAGAATTTGACTCTGCTACAAATTGGTTTCCATCATACACTTTACTGCCAGAACACTAGGCCTGATATGTCATAAACTGCTATAGATTAGCTGAAAATGAAGAAACATTCTGGTCTGAGCTGCCAGAGATCTTCTCTCTTTTACAAAAGACTGAAATGCATGAATATAACACTATACTAAAAATAACTTCCACAAACTCTTGAAACAGTTAATACTAGTCCAGAAAGGAGTCAGATACATGGGTATTTGATTATTCAACATCCTACCATAACACGTTAACAATCATACACATCTTGGAGTTTTTAGACTAAATCAAAACTTCCTTATGTTCAACACCCTCCGCTGCAATAAAAAATATGTCCAGCCTGAGCTGAGATGGCAGTCTTGTGTAGGTGAGATGTGAATGAATGGGTGTGTGTTTCCTTTTCTGCAGAAGGTTTCGGCTGAAAGCTAAATGTGTAACGGTCTTATTGTTGGGCCTGTCTGCAACTCAGTGTGTCATCTTTATGGTGTGTAACAATCTATGATTTTCCTTATATTGTTGTCAACATTAACTTGTGAGTTTTTTGTCAACTATTATATAGTCTATTACAGTAAACTTTAAGTCTATTACTTTGGTACCTGCGCAAACAACATTTTCAAAATTGTGTGAGCTTATAGATTCAGGAGCAAAATTTTGATTGTGTTACAATAGTTTTCATCTATATAGGTCCCCAAATACATTTTCATTATTGGGTCTTGCCTATCTGAATATAGCCAGAAAGTGCAACACATCTGCCTTTGTTACCAAGATATTCCAATAATCTGATGTTTACTTAAATTAAATTCCTGTTCTTTGCACTGAATTACAAGTTCACTTATTTCAGTTATACCTTTTTCACAATGATGCTTAGGAGCATCATTGCTGAATGGAGTAATTCAGATTGCCACATCCAATGCTGGCTCCAGAGCAGATCGGGGAGATTATCCATGTCACTGCACAAGGCAGAGGGTTTTTTGGGGACAGCAATATTTAAATTTTAATATGGCTCTAAAAGGATGAATTAAACAAGGCAATGAAAGTTTAGCATAAATAGAGAAGTGTGAGAATAAGTTGGAAATACAAAACCTTCATAAAATTTAGTGTCTTACTGGAATTGTCTATGATTTGTGAAACAGATAACAGATGAAGTTTGGGAGTTGGTTGGCTTGGTTGAGATCATGCAAAATAACGAAGCTTGCCAGTAACAGTGTCACTAACTAATTTTCTACCATGTGCCTGCACAACACTTGAAATGTATCTATGTCAGCTCAAAAGCCCCTACAGATGAAAAAAAAACACTTTATAATAAAGATAAATGTTGGAATATGAGGGTGTAATAGCTACTAACAGCAGCCTTACTTATCTACATCAGTTTGCTGAGAAAAACAGTTTCTAACAAATAAAAACTAAGTAATAGTATGAACTGAATGTCATACTCCATAGCTTTTGATCACAAACATTGAGAATAAGCAGCATTTGTATATGGAAATATGTTTGGCCTTCTTCCCGCACCACTTCCTCTCCTTTGGTTCTGCCATTAATATCATTTACATTGTTCTCCTTCTTATCATGCTCCTCTAAATTAGTTGTTTCTTCTTTGTCTGTAGCTTCCTTTAAGTTTTCCCTCATTTGCTTTTCTCAGTGTTGAAGCCATAATCACTGGAGATTAATGTGAAGATCATACAAAAAAAAATCCTATCAAACCTTATTTTGGAGCTGAACCAACACTACACTTCATGATTATTTATCCATTTTTGACATATTTTGTACTATTTCTGTCACAACATTTACTTACCGCTATAATAAATGAAAATGCTTTCAAAAACTATTTGTTTTGACCCATAAATTGTGGTGATGACACTAAAAGATTGCCTTCTTGATATCCAACCATGGCCATTTTTTCTTTATATTTTTTGGATATATAGTAGTGTTGGTCATAAATACTCAAATCCTTTATTTTACAGGTTGATTTCAGTCACTGTGTGATCATCTTCACTGCTGAAAATACATAAGAACCGTCAGATCTGAGGATGTTAGCACAAATGTGGCCCTACTTATAACAACTATCAAAAAATACAGAAACAGAAAAATATATGCAAATATACAGATTCTCATTCATACCAAATTATTCAAACTCTGTAGGACCATATCATAAGAGCACAACATTTTCTGTGAGATGTAACATGTACTGTGATGATTACTTCCAACAGATATCTTCACTTCTACTGCATACAATAATTTTTAAATTTACAGAAGAGCCTATGTTGTAACCTTAGCAGTTAACCCTAGCAGTTGCCGATCCAGTGCACAGTGAGCTTGTAGCTTACACAGCCAACTATCTAAACCAAAGGTATATAAAAATAGCCTTTAAAATCACATGATGATTTTTACCCTCAGAAATCATAGCAAAACTTTTAAAACACAATACAAGCATAATAAAAAATACAATAAAGTTACACCATCTGACATAAAGTACAAGATAAAATTTTATAGGAATATACCTAATGTAAAAGTACATAGAAATTTCTTAAAAACAAATACACAAAACTAATATGAGAAACAGCCTATTTACATTTCCAAAAACATTGATCAAATGTAACAACATTAACCCTCTACAATATGATGTTAGGCCCTCTCTTATCATACTTGAAGACTAGACCAACCTAATGATTGACAGTGTCAGCGTAAATTCATAACAGGCATTTACAAAAAGTAATAAAAAGATACTGACAGTAATACAATAATCTCCCATATGACGTAACAGACCTGTAATACGGCTGTATTTCATGTGAGCAATTTGCATTACATTTCAAAAAGCTAATGACAAAGTGGGTGACTGTGGTAGCTTCAATGAATAAACAGGCATATGCCAAATATACATTGCAAATAGTGCTCAAAAACAAAACTATGTTCACTATTTGCTGTTAGGAAACCTGTTTAATACCTCACAGCAAAAAATTGCTGATGAAGAGGCTAACTTAAATGCACAGCAAGTTTATGCTCATAATGTGAAACAGCATGTTGCACTGTACAAGAGCATCATAGTGTCAAATCTTCACACCCTCCAGCAGATCTCCCTTGCCACCTGATCCATCCTCACCTATGTCACGTGCTCCCACAACAAGGCCCACTTTACCTTTACACACCTTGACACCCCTGTTTAAGCTTCTCTCCTCCCCCCTCCACTCCCTTCCCCATCCCCACCCTGGTATGCCAGCAGTATTGTCTCCTCTACCTAAACATCTACTCCTTCTCTGCCAACAAATACCTCTTCGTGCATACCCTGTCCCAACACCAGGTCAACTCCTTCATCCTTAATGAAACCTTCCTACAACCTCATCACGTTGTCCACAACTCTCCCCATCTCCTTCAATGCACCAAAAATTCCTTTCCTCTAGCATGAGGCAGATTCACTATTGGCCATCTCAAGCATATCCCTGTCCGGCCACAACCCCTGCTGAATGACCTGATGGAACACCTCATTCTCAGCATCTTTATTCCATTCCTCACCATCACCTGTACCACAATCTATGTCTGTCCAGCAGCTCCTTTCCCCTATACTTCCTCTCCCATGTTGACAGCACCTTCTCCCCCTATGTGATTGCCACAGACCTCCACATCTACAGCCACGACCCTGCCACCTGTTGGCGGTGACATCAGTTCCTTGCTACACACCAAGGTGGTCTTGTTCCCCTTCCACAGCACACCTGTCTTGAAAGTGACTCCCCCCCCGATGTTGTCCTCACTTCCCCCAACCACCTTGACTGTATTGCCACGGAAGTCCTAGACCCTGTTGGTAGCGACCACCTCCCAGTCCTCCTTATCATCTCCTCAGCCCACTGCCCACCTCCTGCCCCCTGCCCTGCTGCCCCTCCAAAGTTAGTCCATGACTACCGCTGAGCCAACTTGGATGCCTACCAGGAATCCATTGCCACTCAGGTTGAAAGCCACTCCCTTACCATTCAACAACCCGCTGACATCACCCATGCCTTGTCCTCCACCAGAAGAGCATTGCTCACACCATAGAGGCCCACATTCCTTCCAAACCTATCCACTATCCCTGCCATACTCTTCCTCCACAGGCTGACCTTCTTCTATATGAATCCTGCAGGCTCTACCACTCCTTGCTGCACACCCATGATGGGATACAATCCTCTGCCATTGGCAATTCCAACAATACATACTCAACATCTTAAGAGCAAAGAAATGCCCAGACTGGTACCAGACCTGTATATGACTGAATGCCACGCTCCCTGTCAACTCCCCCAAGTACTGGGCTGCCGCATTGATCCCCTTCTACACGACGACTGCCCTTTCCCTGACAACCTCAGTAAGGTTAACTATCTTGCTTCCCTTCCACCTCTCTGAGGTCTTCTCCATTCCTGATGATCTCCTCTTCGATAACTCTCTCTTCCCCATAGTCTTTGAATGCACCGATACCTCCATCCAGCCACTTGTCCCCAGTTAACAGTACTGGGATCAGTTAGCCCCCTCAGATTTAAACACTCCCATTGCAGCACACTACATAAAACTCATACTCCGATCCAAACACAACACCGCCCCTGGTCATGACTGCATCACCTACTGCCACCTCAAGGAATCATCCCCCTCCTGCCCGGCTGTTCTCGCTGCTTTGTATAATGTCATCCACTCCACTGGCTTTTACCCCAATCTGTGGAAGACTTCCTATGTCCTAAAAAACTAAAACAAAGAACTCCTCCCAAACAGGCCATGAAGGCCCAACAGTACCGACCAGCTGCCGTGTCACCCTCAACCGATAGGTTTCCTATGTCCTGCTGTTCCTTAAACCCAACAAACCCTCCTCTGACACCTCTTCCTGTCATCCCATTTGCCTCACCTCCATGTTTAGTAAGGTCTTTGAGTCCATCCTCTTCTGATGTATTCATCACCAGCTCAGCCAGCACCACCTCCTTCCCGTTGCCCAGTGTGGTTTCCGGCCTTCCCTCTCCGCCAATGACCAGCTCCAGATTCTTAATCTCACCAACCTACTTTCCCTCCAGCTTAACTCCTGTCATTCTGGTGTCTTTGTTTCCCTTGACCTCCAGAACACCTATGAAAGTATGGCATCCTGGGCTCCTTTTCAAACTCCAGATCTACATCCTTCCTATCAGTTTCATCCATGCTGTTGCTTCCTTCCTTCCCGTTGTCCCTACTGTGTCACTATCCACAATACCAACTCCTGTACATTTTACTGCACCATGGGCATGCCCCAAGGCTCCATTCTTTCCACTCTCCTCTATCCTCTATCTCCTGCATACTGCAGATATGCTCAAACCTCCCCTGCCTGTTCAGCTCATCCAATTTGCTGATACACCACCTTCCTGATCCTCTATCCTACCCTTCAACTGTCCCAAAATATCCTTCAAAGCCACTTCGACCAGTTGACTGCTTGGAGCAGCCAGTGGCTTTTTCACATCAACCCTTCCAAGACCCAGGCAGTCATCATAGGACGTACCACCCCTTTATTCTGACTCCATAATTTTTACTTTGCCATTTATGGTCATCCTACTGAATTCACCTCTACCCTGAAATACCTCGGCCTCACCCTCTATCGTGACCTCACCTGGTCTCCCTGTCTCCTTATGATCCAACACAAAGCCCACAATAGACTCCACCTTCTGAAACTCCTGTCCTGCCAGACATTTGAGACTGCACCCTGCCACTATCATACACACCTACAAATCCTTGATCTGTCCCATGCTTTTCTATGCCAGCAACACCTGGATTTCCATCCCACCTAGATTCTACAAAGCCCTCCCAATCCTTGAACACCATGCACTTTGCCTTGCTTTCCATATTTGACCCCCCACCCCACCCCCTCCACGAATCCTCTATGTCCTCATCCCCTTCCCACATCTTCTCCTTTTCCTTGAACACATCTGCACCCCCTACATCATCCGCAGACTCCATCCCCCTCACTCCCTGGTGTCTCTCATCCTCTCTACCCCCCACCCATTGCTGTGCCTTTACCATTGCGTCCCGCCCTCTCTCCACCTCCACACCCTCCATCTCATTTACCATGCACCTTCCGGCACCTTCCCCTCCCAGATGATGAGCTTCGACCTGATATCTACCCCTCCAGCAACACTAACACCACCTTCCCCATCTCCCTCATCAGGACACCCTCTAACCTCCTTTTCCCTTCCCCTGAGTGATTATATCCTCCCTTTTATGCCCCTGTGAAATGGAAAGAAGACAAGGATTTCTGGTCAGCTGAGTATAGGGTAATATCAACAGCAGCAGAAACGGTATGACAGGGGTAGGATTCATTATGAATAGGGAGACAGGGCAGAGAGTGTGTTACTGTGAACAGTTCAGTGATAGGGTTGTTATTGCCAGAACTGACAGCAAATGGACACCAAGAACAATACTTCAGGTATGCATTCGGATGTTGTGAGCTGAATATGAACAGACAGAGAAAATATATGAAGATATTGAAAGAGTAAAACAGTATGTAGAAGAAGATGAAAATCTAATAATCATGGGGGACTGGAATGCAGTTGCAGGGGAAGGAACAGAAGAAAAAGGTTACAGGAGAATATGGGGTTGTGACAAGGAATGAGAGAGGAGAAAGACTAACTGAATTCTGTAATAAATTTCAGCTAGTATACTTGGAAAAGACTGAGTGATACAGGAAGATTTCAATTAGATTACATCATGGTCCAAAATCAGATACTGGCGTACCCAGATATAGACACAGACCACAATTTAGTAGTGATGGAAAGCAGGCTGAAATTCAAAATATTAGTCAAGAAAAATCAGCACACAAAGAAGTAGGATACAGAAGTACTAAGGGATGGTGAGATGCGCTTGAAGTTCTTGAAGGCTATAGACACAGCAATAAGGAATAGCTCAGTAGGCAGTACAGTTGAAGAGTAATGGACATCTCTTAAAAGTGTAATCACAGAAGTTGGAAAGAAAAACATAGGTACAAAGGAGGTAACTATGAAGAAACCATGGCTATCAGAAGGAATATTTCAGTTGATCAATGAAAGAAGGAAGTACAAAAAATTTTCAAGGAAATTCAGGAATACAGAAATGCAAATCGCTGAGGAATCAAATAAATAGGAAGTGCAGGGAAGCTAAGACAAAATGGCTCCATGAAAAATGAGAAAAAATTGAAAAAGAAATGATTGTCAGAAGGACTGACTGAGCATATAGGAAAAGTCAAAACAACTTTCAGTGACATTAAAAGCAAGGGTGGTAACATTAAGAGTGCAATGGGAATTCCACTGTTAAATGCAGAGGAGAGAGCAAATAGGTGGAAAGGGTACACTGAAAGCCTCTATGAGGAGGAAGATGTGTCTGATGTGATAGAAGAAGAAACACGAGTCAATTTAGAAGATATAGGGGATCCAGTACTAGAATCAGAATTTAAGAGAGCTTTGGAGAACTCAAGACCAAATAAGGCAGAAGGGATAGATAACACTCAATCAGAATTTCTAAAATCATTGGGGGAAGTGACAACAAAATGACTATTCATGTTGGTGTGCCTAGAATGTATGAATCTGGTGACATACCATCTGACTTTCAGAAAATATCATCAACACAATTCCCAAGACTGTAAAAGCAGGCAAGTGCAAGAATTATCACACAACAAGCTTAACAGCTCATGCATCCAAGTTGCCAACAAGAATAATATGCAGAAGAATGGAGCTAGATGATGGTCAGTTTAGCTTTAGAAAAGGTAAAGTCACCATAGAGACAATTCTGACCTTGCAGTTGATAATGGAAGCAAGATCAAAGAAAAATCAAGAAATGTTCATAAGATTTGTTGACAAGGAAAAAGCATTTGACAATGTAAAATGGTGCAAGAGTTCAAAATTCTGAGGAAAATAGGAGTTATAGGGTGAGATGGGTAATATACAATATATACGAGAGCCAATAGGGAATAATAAGAGTGGATGACAAACAACAAAGAGCTTGGATGAAATAGAGTGCAAGACAGGGAGGTAGTCTTTTCTCCCCTACTGTTCAATCTGCACATCAAAGAAACAATGACGGAGATAAAAGAAAGGCTTGGGAGAGGAATGAAAATTCAGTGTTAAATGATATCAATAATACGATTTGCTGATGACATTGCTATCCTGAGTGAAAGTGAAGAAGAATTACATGACCTTTTGAATGGAATGAACAATCTAATGAGTGCAGAATATGGACTGAGAATAAATTGAAAAAAAGATGAAAGTAATGAGAAGTAACAGAAATGAGAATAGCAAGAAACTTAACATCTGGATTGGTGGTCATGAAGTAGATGAAATTAAAGAATTCTGCTACCTAGGCAGCAAAAATAGCCAATGATGGACAGAGCAAGGAGGACATCAAAAGCAGACTAGCCCTGGCAAAAAGAGCATTCCTGGCCAAGAGAACTGCACTAGTATCAAAAATAGACCTTAATTTGAGGAAGGAATTTCTGAGAATGTACGTCTGAAACATGGACTGTGCGAAAATCGGAATGGAAAAGAATCAAAGCATTTGAGATGTGGGGCTACAGGTGAAAGTTGAAAATTAGGTGGAAAGATAAGGTAAGGAATGAGGAAGTTCTGCACAGAATCAGATAAGAAAGGAGTATGTGGAAAACACTGACAAGGAGAAGGGACAATGTGAGAGGACATCTGTCACGACATCAGGTAATGACTTCTGTGATAGTAGACGGAGCCGTAGAGGGCAAAAATTGTAGAGGAAGATAGATATTGGAATACATCCAACAAATAATTGAGGATGTAGGTCGCAAGCGCTACTCTGAGATGAGGAGGTTGGCACTGGAGAGGAATTCATGGTGGGCTTTATCAAACCAGTTAGAAGACTGATGGAAAAAAAAAAAAAAAAAGGAATGCCCCCTACCATTCCGGCGAACCCCTTTCACATCTCTGTGCTCTCTCCCAGCTTGCTTTCGCTCTCCCACCCCACCTGCCTTCTGTATCACTGCTGGCCTTTTAAACAGCTGTCTTACCATGTACTAGTCAGCTTTCACTAACTGTCTGCTCATTAAGCAACATGGAAATATGAGATTTCAAATTGCAGAATATCTCCGTCGCCTCAAGGAGATCCAGATATCTACCCTGTGCACCAATTTAAGCTGTGGTATCAAGTTGGGAGGAGCATGGTCCATATCAGTCATATGTGCCACAAAGTTAGATCTGTCAGAAATATTCCTCCTATTCAGCACAACACGCTCGTGACAGCTTATTTTGAGCTCTTTCCCTGTTTGCCCCACATAAATACAGTAGAAGAAGAATGGGTAGCTTTGAGGGATGAAGTAGTGAAGGCAGCAAAGGATCAAGTAGGTAAAAAGATGGGGGCTAGTAGAAATCCTTGGGTAACAGAAGAAATACTGAATTTAATTGATGAAAGGAGAAAATATAAAAATGCAGTAAATGAAGCAGGTAAAAAGGAATACAAACGTCTCAAATGAGATCGACAGGAAGTGCAATATGGCTAGAGGACAAGTGTAAGGATGTAGAGGCTTATCTCACTAGGGGTAACACAGATACTGCCTGCAGGAAAATTAAAGAGACCTTTGGAGAAAAGAGAACCACTTGGATGAATATCAAGAGCTCAGATGGAAACCCAGTTCTAAGCAAAGAAGGGAAAGCAGAAAAATAAGGCACCCACACCTACTTTTTTGAAAATCATAGCAATTATAGTACTAAAAATCCCATAGCAAGGTAAAGTAACACTTTTTTTTCTGTCCATTATTATTCATAACTGGCACACATTTCTGCTCATTGATCTGTATCAGCAGTCAAGTGAGCACAGTGTAGGGAGACAGGCATCACATTTGTGTGTGTGTGTGTGTGTGTGTGTGTGTGTGTGTGTGTGTGTGTGTGTGTGTGTGTGTGTGCATGTTTCTCCTACAGCTTGAAATGGGGATTCTGTTCCAAAAGCTAGCAATGTAAAGCTCTGTACCTTTTCTCTGTGTACTTGTCAATGACACTTCTGCCTTTACGTGAGTTATTTGCTTTGTTCCTAAATAATTCATTATTCTCAACCAGAACATTCCATACATTATCGTTAATTAATAATGTACACAAATTTAATTTTTTACGAGAGTCAGTGGTTTACAGATTACAATGTGCTGATTGTAATGCTATTTATGTGAGACAGACAGGGAGAAAACTTGAAGTAAGATATCAAGAGCATGTTGCACTGGAGAGGAGGTATATTGCCAACAGATCTAACTTCGCGGCACGTATGACTGATATGGGCCATGCTCCTCCCGACTTAACATCTCAGCTTAAACTGATGCATAGAGGAGAACAAGGCAGATATCTGGATCTCCTTGAGGAAACAGAGATTTTCTGCAATTTGAAATCTTATATTTCCATGTTGCTTAACAACCAGACAGTTACGGAAAACTGCCTAGCGCATGGTAAGAAAGCCATTTAAAAGGCCAGCAATGGTACAGAAGTTCTGATTTTTTTCCCTTGATTGATATTTCATGCCCCTGTCTCATGTGGGCAGGGGTGGGCTGGCAGCAGCACAGTTTGCTGTTCTTCAGCCAAGAGACTGCATAAAATAAAACGTTACATACATAAAAGGCAGAGATAAGAAATGGAGTTTACACATGAGGAGGGGAAACAAAGGGAGTTAAAATACACAAAAAAGGGGTAATTTCATGAGGCACATTTATATAGAATCCACACATAATTAAAATGACACTCGACAAAGAGGTAACACATAAACACTGGCAGCACAAAGAGCACAATTGAAAACAGCGTTCACAGTGATGAGAGTCACACAGGGTGATGATACTGAACACAAACTGCACTTATGTTACATACGCGACACACACCAAAACAAAACAAAGAAACTGGATTTAAATTGGAAGGTCCTGCAAGGTACGGCAGGTCAGAGAGAAAAGGAGAAAGGTAAGGGGGGGGGGGGGTAGTCAGCAGAGTAGGAGGGGGTGCAGGTAGGGGAGGAAGGGGGGAAGCCGGTAACATACCAAGGGGCAGGAGACAGGGATGGTGGGAAGGGAGCAGCCCAAGAGGGAGTGCAAGGATTTGGAAAGGAGAAGTGAGAAGGGCAGGGGGGTAGGAGAGAGGAAACAGCAGAGGGGGAGGCGAAGGAGAGGGAGCCCTAGGGAGGATAGGAGGGCAATAGAAGGGTCAGGTTTGGAAGGAAGGGTAAATATTGGGGCAAAGCACATCACCTGGGAATGGGGAGACATTGGAAGTTTCTTTAGGAGGGGAGGTAGAGGTTGTAGAAATAGAGAGACGGAGGGGCACATTGGTAAAGTTGCGGCAGCAGGCAGGGAGTGGAGAGGAAAAGAGACACCAGAGGGTAAGGGGGAGCAAGGTGGCAGTTGATGTAGAAGATGTGGATGTGTTCAAGGAAAGGAGGAGATGTGGGAAGGAGACGAGGTCAAAGTGGATCCTCATGGAGAACAGGAGACGGATACAGAAAGTGAGGCAGAGTGCATGGCGTTTAAGAATTTGGAGGGCTTTATAGAACTTACTAGGGGCGGTGATTGAGGCAACACTGGCATAACAAAGGATGGGATGGTTCAAGGACTGGTAGCTATGAAGGATGGTGGAACGATGTAAACCCCATGTCTGGCCAGAAAGGATTTTCAGTAAGCGGAGTCTACTAGAGCTTAGAGGAGTTAACAGGGAGTGTGGCATTGAATTGTTTGCATGTATGATGCCATCCAAGCATTTCTTTGCTGTCAGAAGGTTTCAGACATGTCATTGTAATTGCCAGTGGTGGAGGAGTGTGTCCCTGTCATGAGTGCAGAGGAAGAACAGTAGTGCCAGCGGGATTTCCAGGGGAGTATGGTCTGTGGCGGAAGGGTAGGGCAGTGGGAGTGGATAGGTTTGATGGGAACGTGGGCTGCCATAGTGTCAGAGATAGTCTTCTGAAGTAAGGACGAGTTGTGAGCAATGCCTTCAGGATGATGGTAGAGAGGGGGTGACTTCTGACCTGAATGTTAATAGTTTCCCAGTAGGCATTCCAGTTGCACATCGGTAGTTGTGAACGACCACGTGAGGGGTGACAGGGTGGGGAGCCAGTGGAGAGCCAAAAGATTTGTTTTCTTTTTTCTTTTTTTCTTTCTTTTTCTTTATTGAATTTCAGTTCCCCCTGAAGGAGGCAGGCTGGCAGCAGCTTAGTATGCTGCTCTTCAGCCTACAGGCTTTGTTAAAAAGATGAAGAGAATAAATAATAAAAACAGGCAATAAAATCGGAGACTTAAAGAGTAACATGGCGAAAAGAAATCGTGGAACTTAAAACAAAGAACAGAGGGATGATGATGCTAATGAAATACATATGAAGCAGACAGGTAAAACAATAGACAGACAATTAAAAAAACACGGCAACAGTCTGGTTTCTGTTCGTAAAAGAAATAAAATTCACACCTAGCGACAGCATGGTTTCTGTTCGCAACACGAGAAAGATGAACAACACTGAACAGTCACTGGAACACTGCACTAAAAAGCTGGCAAATGTGATGTACCACAGCCGAGAGCAGGTGGGGGGGAAAAAGATTTGAAGGTATGACACTCTTACACAGTGCAACATGCTGAGTCACATTATGAGTGTAAACTTGGTGTCCATTTAGGCAAGCCTCTTCTTCAGCAGTTTTTTGCTATGAGGTATCTAACAGTTTTCCTAACAGCAAATGGTGAACATAGTTTTATTTTTGAGCACTATTTGCAATGTATATTTGGCATATGCCTGTTTATTCATTGAAGCTATCACCCACTTTGTTGTACCATATTAATGCCAGTTGCTCACATGAAAAATGGCAGTATTACAGGTCTGTTACACCATATGGGAGATTATTGTATTTCTATCAGTATTGTTTTATTCTGTCCCACATGAACCATGGACCTTGCCGTTGGTGGGGAGGCTTGCGTGCCTCGGTGATACTGATAGCCATACCGTAGGTGCAACCATAACGGAGGGGTATCTGTTGAGAGGCCAGACAAACGTGTGATTCCTGAAGAGGGGCAGCAGCCTTTTCAGTAGTTGCAGAGGATGATTGACTGATCTGGCCTTGTAACACTAACCAAAATGGCCTTGCTGTGCTGGTATTTCGAACGGCTGAAAGCAGGCCTTGTAACACTAACCAAAATGGCCTTGCTGTGCTGGTACTTCGAACAGATGAAAGCAAGGGGAAACTACAGCCTGCAGCTTTACTGTATGGTTAAATGATGATGGCGTCCTCTTGGGTAAAATATTCCGGAGGTAAAAAGGTCCCCCATTCAGATCTCTAGGAGGGGACTACTCAAGAGGACGTCGTTATCAAGAGAAAGAAAACTGGCATTCTAGGGATCGGAGCATGGAATGTCAGATCCCTTAATCGGGCAGGTAGGTTAGAAAATTTAAAAAGGGAAATGGATAGGTTGAAGTTAGATATAGTGAGAATTAGTGAAGTTTGGTGGCAGGAGGAACAAGACTGTTGGTCAGGTGAATACAGGGTTATAAATACAAAATCAAATAGGGGTAATGCAGGAGTAGGTTTACTAATGAATAAAAAAATAGGAGTGTGGGTAAGCTACTACAAACAGCATAGTGAACGCATTATTGTGGCCAAGATAGACACGAAGCCCACGCCTACTACAGTAGTACAAGTTTATATGCCAACTAGCTCTGCATATGATGAAGAAATTGAAGAAATGTATGATGAAATAAAAGAAATTATTCAGATAGTGAAGGGAGACGAAAATTTAATAGTCATGGGTGACTGGAATTTGGTAGTAGGAAAAGGGAGAGAAGGAAACATAGTAGGTGAATATGGATTGAGGGTAAGAAAGGAAAGAGGAAGCCACCTGGTAGATTTTTCAACAGAGCACAACTTAATCATAGCTAACACTTGGATCAAAAATCATAAAAGAAGGTTATATACATGGAAGAAGCCTGGAGATACTGGAAGGTTTCAGATAGATTATATAATGGTAAGACAGAGATTTAGGAACCAGGTTTTAAATTGTAAGACATTTCCAGGAGCAGATGTGGACTCTGACCACAATCTATTGGTTATGAACTGTAGATTAAAACTGAAGAAACTGCAAAAAGGTGGGAATTTAAGGAGATGGGACCTGGATAAACTGACTAAACCAGAGGTTGTAGAGAGTTTCAGGGAGATCATAATGGAACAATTGACAGGAATGGGGGAAAGAAATACAGTAGAAGAAGAATGGGTAGCTTCGAGGGATGAAGTAGTGAAGGCAGCAAAGGATCAAGTAGGTAAAAAGACGGGGGCTAGTAGAAATCCTTGGGTAACAGAAGAAATACTGAATTTAATTGATGAAAGGAGAAAATATAAAAATGCAGTAAATGAAGCAGGTAAAAAGGAATACAAACGTCTCAAATGAGATCAACAGGAAGTGCAATATGGCTAGAGGACAAATGTAAGGATGTAGAGGCTTATCTCACTAGGGGTAACACAGATACTGCCTGCAGGAAAATTAAAGAGACCTTTGGAGAAAAGAGAACCACTTGTATGAATATCAAGAGCTCAGATGGAAACCCAGTTCTAAGCAAAGAAGGGAAAGCAGAAAGGTGGAAGGAGTATATAGAGGGTCTGTACAAGGGCAATGTACTTGAGGACAATATTATGGAAATGGTAGAGGATGTAGATGAAGATGAAATGGGAGATATGATACTGCGTGAAGAGTTTGACAGAGCACTGAAAGACCTGAGTCAAAACAAAGCCCTGGGAGTAGACAACATTCCTTTAGAACTACTGACAGCCTTGGGAGAGCCAGTCCTGACAAAACTCTACCATCTGGTGAGCAAAATGTATGAGACAGACGAAATACCCTCAGACTTCAAGAAGAATGTAATAATTCCAATCCCAAAGATAGCAGGTGTTGACAGATACTTAGAAAAAGCTTTTGACAATGTTGACTGGAATACTCTCTTTCAAATTCTGCAGGTGGCAGGGGTATAATACAGGGAACGAAAGGCTATTTACAATTTGTACAGAAACCAGATGGCAGTTATAAGAGTCGAGGGACATGAAAGCAAAGCAGTGGTTGGGAAGGGAGTGAGACAGGGTTGAAGCCTCTCCCTGGTGTTATTCAATCTGTATATTGAGCAAGCAGTAAAGGAAACAAAAGAAAAATTCGGAGTAGGTATTAAAATCCATGGAGAATAAATAAAAACTTCGAGGTTCGCTGATGACATTGTAATTCTGTCAGAGATAGCAAAGGACTTGGAAGAGCAGGTGAACGGATTGGACAGTGTCTTGAAAGGAGGATATAAAATCAATATCAACAAAAGGAAAACGAGGATAATGGAATGTAGTCGAATTAAGCCAGGTGATGCTGAGGGAATTAGATTAGGAAATGAGACACTTAAAGTAGTAAAGGAGTTTGCCTATTTGGGGAGCAAGATAACTGATGATGGTCAAAGTAGAGAGGATATAAAATCTAGACTGGCAATGGCAAGGAAAGTGTTTCTGAAGAAGAGAAATTTGTTAACATCGAGTATAGATTTAATTGTCAGGAAGTCGTTTCTTAAAGTATTTGTATGATGTTTAGCCATGTATGGAAGTGAAACATGGACGAGAAATAGTTTGGACAAGAAGAGAATAGAAGCTTTTGAAATGTGATGCTACAGAAGAATGCTGAAGATTAGATGGGTAGATCACATAACTAATGAGGAGGTATTGAATAGGATTGAGGAGAAGAGAAATTTGTGGCACAACTTGACTAGAAGAAGGGATCGGTTGGTAGGACATGTTCTAAGGAATCAAGGGATCACCAATTTAGTATTGGAGGGCAGTGTGGAGGGTAAAAATCGTAGAGGGAGACCAAGAGATGAATACACTAAGCAGATTCAGAAGGATGTAGGTTGCAGTAGGTATTGGGAGATGAAGAAGCTTGCACAGGATAGAGTAGTATGGAGAGCTGCATCAAACCAGTCTCAGGACTGAAGACCACAGCAACAACAACATCATTTTACTACTTTTTGTAAATTCCTATTAGATTTTATGGTGATAATGTCAGTCATTAGGTCTAGTCTTCAAGCATAATAAGAGAGGGTGTAATGTCGCATTGTGAAGAGTTAATGTTGTTACATTTAATCGATGTTTTTGGAAATGTAAATAGGCTGTTTCTCACATTAGTTTTGTGTATTTGTTTTTAATAAATCAATATGTACATTTACATTAGGTATATTTCTATAAAATTTTATCTTGTACTTTATGTCAGACGGTGTAATTTTATTGTATTTTTTATTATGCTTGTATTGTGTTTTAAAAGTTTTGCTATGATTTCTGATGGTAAAAAGCCATCATGTGATTTTAAAGGTTAGTTTTTATATAAGCTTTGGTTTAGCTAGTTGGCTGTGTAAGCTACAAGCTCACTGTACATTGGATCGGCAACTGCTATGTTTAAGTTCTAAGGTTACGAGATAGGCTCTTCTGTAATTTTAAAAATTATTCTATGCAGTAAAAGTGAAGATATCTGTTGGAAGAAATCATCACAGTACATGGTACATATCATAGGAAATGTTGTGCTATAATGATATGGGCCTACAGAGTTTGAATTATTAGGTATGAAGATGAATCTATATGAAACTTCCTGGCAGATTAAAACTGTGTGCCCGACCGAGACTCGAACTCGGGACCTTTGCCTTTCGCGGGCAAGTGCTCTACCAACTGAGCTACCGAAGCACGACTCACGCCCGGTACTCACAGCTTTACTTCTGCCAGTACCTCGTCTCCTACCTTTCAAACTTTACAGAAGCTCTCCTGCAGGAGAGCTTCTGTAAAGTTTGGGAGGTAGGAGACGAGGTACTGGCAGAAGTAAAGCTGTGAGTACCGGGCGTGAGTCGTGCTTCGGTAGCTCAGTTGGTAGAGCACTTGCCCGCGAAAGGCAAAGGTCCCGAGTTCGAGTCTCGGTCGGGCACACAGTTTTAATCTGCCAGGAAGTTTCATATCAGCGCACACTCCGCTACAGAGTGAAAATCTCATTCTGGATGAATCTATATATTTGCATGTGTTTTTCTGTTTCCGTATTTTTTGATAGTGGTTATAAATAGGGCTATATTTCTGTTAAGAGCCTCAGGTCTGATGGTTCTTATGTATTTTCAGCACTGAAGTTGGTCACACAGTGATTGAAATCAATCTGTAAAATAAAGGATTTCAGTATTTATGATGGATGCTGCCATTTATCCATAAAGTATATTGACAATAATACGGTCATGTTGCATACAATTCTCAATGGAATTAGACATTAAAATTTTTCCTTTATGCCCTATGGACACACAAAATAGGTACTGGCTATTTATACACTTTTTTCCCTACAAATAAAGCATGTACTCAGCTGTACTGATTGCTACAGGTTTCACACCACAATTGTTGTCCTGCTACTGGCACTCTGTTTTCACAGTGATGTTGCAAACTCTCCTCTCTTAGTTACCAACAGCCAGGTTGGCAGTTTTGATGTTGGAAAACAATGTTTGTTTGCTTTGTTTATAAATGGTTACCACTAGTGGTTAAGTAGCAAGTGAAGTGTGATGCGGTGATCAAACTATAATTTGTGTCACTAATATACGGTAGGTCTATATATGCTGAGCTTGTTAGAAACATAGTTTCTTTACCACACTTAATTTATTTTTATCTATTAACTTTGGACAATAATCATGTAGGTGAAGAAGATTCTGTCACTGGTCTTATTATAATAACTGCCATCTGGTTTCTGTTCCATGAAGAAGACAGCAGCAATTGTGTTAAAAGTTAATATTTATACACTCAGCTGACGGCATTTAGCAGTTAGTAGTTCAATGTGAAAAGGCTTTCTCCCTGTAATGTGTCATGTTTTCATTAGGCTACATTATGAATGTCATAAAGTCTTACAATGTCTGCTGGCAAGAAGCACCTTTCCATAAGTCTGTATAGGAAAAGATGAACTGAAAGAAAAAATATGTAGATAAAAAATCGAAATTTTCATTAGACAATAAGATAAAGATGATCAATACATGAACACAAATGCAGATATAAATCAGGGTAAGCCTTTGGTAGGTGAAGATGTATCTTCAACAATGACGGCTGCTCTGTAAGAGCACAAAAGCACATGAACATCCTAACTTTCGACGTCTTGCGGATTTATAGGTTATTTTTCTTTGACTGCTGTTAAACATAACATAGATGCTGCAATTTTGATGTTACGGCACATAAATCTACCATACTACTGCTCGTCTAGTCTCCATGAAACTTGCCATCATGGTCTTGATCACACCTTCAGCTGTGCACATTTTAAGGAGCTTTTGCACCTGACATAATTGCTTTATGGGTCAAACACATAAGGATTTGATAAAAGACTTGCATGGTTCATGATGAGCACAGCTAGCCCTTGCCACTCAACCAGAAACTTACGTCAGTGCCATCAAGTGGTAGCACACTGCAGCAGTTTTTTATCCCCATTTGCATAAATTGTGCTAGATGATAGAACACTCCTCAGATATGCTAATTCGCTCACTATATACTGTAGTAAAATTAGATCGGATGTCAGTATATGTTAAAGTTGCACTCACACTAAACCTACTTTGTGGCTTTCTGAATTAATCACACTATATTAAGCTATGAATTTTATCATACAGTAATCTTTTTGAGGTGCTCAGAATCATATGCTAACATAAAAGTGAAGGTTTGAGGGAGGGTCATGAGTCGTGACTGGGTAGCTTAGTCGGTAGGGCACTTGCTCACCAAGGGCAAAGGTCCCAAGTTTGTATCTCAGTCCAGCACACAGCTTTAATTTGCTAGGAAGTTTCATCTCAGTGCAAACTCCACTGCTGAGTGAAAATATCATTCTAGGAGCAGGAAAGTAAATTACAAGGAAAAGTTAGCCCCAAAGAAACTTGGGTCTCTGAGAACAGATATATTGATTGAGAGAGTAACGAAATCAAATAAGCATGACTACAAGCAAACATTTAACAAGAAAGTGTACAGTTAGCACAAGCTGTTTTGTGAGAACAGCATCAGAATATCTGATTTTTCCACTTCTTTGTAATCATAATAATGCCTGGTTGATTATTATAAATTAGCACAAGAATACAAATTTTTGCTCAACTTAAAAGAAACTGAATTATCCTCTGTCTAGATAAAACATTAATAATGCACATAAAAATCTTGGTACATAGTTAAACATTGGTTAAATTATAGGATAGAAGCAATATTGTATTCAAATTTTCCTGAAACTAAAATCAGAACTGGAATTTTTCATTTTACTTATCCTAAATTTGTCACTTTTGTAGTTCATACCTGTCAAATCTATTAGATATTTTTTCACTCCCTGTGACTAATTACGCGTCAATAGTTTTTCTTGGTGCATTATTACTTGAAATTATTACTACAGAAAAATGCACGTCCAGAATGCACTTCATGGTTGAATTAAGCATTATGCTGTGGTTGTTGTTATTGTGTCCTTCAGTCTGAAGACTAGTTTCATGCAGCTACTCTATCCTGTTCAAGGCTCTTCAGCTCTTAAGAATTACAGCAACCTTCATCCATTTGAACCTACTTACTGTGTTCATCTCCTGGTCTCCCTCTACAATTTTTACCTGCCACCCTTCCCCCCCTCCCCCCCTGCCAATACTAAACTGATGATCTCAGAATGTGTTCCATCAACTGAGCCCGAATTTTATTCATTAGGCTACCTCCTCATTAGTTACATGCATTCTTTCTGCAGCACCACATTTCAAAAGCTTCTATTCACTTTTAGTCTGATCTGTTTACTGTCAGTCTTCAATACAAGGCTGCACTCCTGACAAATACCTTCAGAAAAGACTTCGTAATACTTAAATCTATATTCATTGTTAACAAATTCCTTTTATTCAGAAATGCTTTTCTTGCCATTGTCAGTCTACATTTCATAACTTCTCTATTTTGTCCACCACAGTTTTTTACTGCCCAAATAGCAAAAATGAACTATTACTTTTAGTTTCTCATTTCTTTATCTAATTCTCACAGCATCACCATATTTAATTCATCTACATTTCATTATCCTTGTCTTGCTTTTGACAATTTTCATCTTATATCCTCATTTCAAGACACTCTCCGTTCCATTCAAGTGCTCTTTCAAGTTCTCTGCTGCCTCTGCCAGAATTACAATGTCATTGGCACCTATGGCATGGCTGTATATATCACTGAGGTACACAAGCCAACCCACTGTGGCAAGATCCATGGTGCATGAGGGAGCATTATATTAATCTGAACATATGATATGGTATAGTATATATTTGATAAGTCTGACCCTCATTCAACTTTTTACTTATAATGGCATAAATTACATGTGAGATGTAATCAAAAAGTAATGGCTATTTTTGTTTTCCTTAAGGAAACTTTATTTATTCATCAATATCACTTTTGTGCCCTTCAAAGTAAATCCACTCAGATGTAATACACTTGTACCAGCACTTTTTCAAATCTTGGAAGCTCTTCTGGAACTCACTTTCCGTTATGGTGTTCAGCTCCTTCAGCAATTCTGTTTTTAACTCATCAATGGTGACAAAAGCTGTCCTTTCATGGCTCTTTCAGCCTTGGGACTAGAAAGAAGTCATGGGGGACCAAGTTTGGTGAATGTGAGGGCTGATGCAACGTAACTGTTTTGTTCCTTGCCAAAAAATTGTTAAAAGGCATTGCAGTGTGAGCAGGAGAATTATCATGATGCGAATTCCATGAGAGGTTTTGACACAAATTTCATCATTTTCTTGGCATTGCATAATGCAAATCATGAATAACTTCCAGATAGTATTCCTTATTGACCACATGACCATAAGGCAGGAACTCACGATGCACTATCCCATTGTAATCAAAGGGAACAGTGAGAAAAACCTTCACATGTTATCAAACTTGATGATTTTTTTTCAGTCTTGCCTCTCCAAGACGTTTCTATTGGGACAAATGGGCCGTGGTTTCAATGTCATATGCATATACCCAAGTTTCATCACCTGTTATAACCTTCTTTAGAATTTCTGTCTCATTGTCAACTTCATTTAGGAATTCCTGAGCAATGTCTACATAACATCGTTTTTGGTTGAAATTCAACAATTTTAGAACAAATTTTGCTGCTACGCATTTCATGCCTAAAAAGTCTGAAATATTGCTTTGCATTAGCCAAAGGATATGCTGATGTCATCAGCAAGCTCTCTTATGGGTGATTTGGCAGTTTTCCAGAACCATCTACTTGTCACTCTGAAATGTTTGTACCACTTGTTAACTCTTGTCTAACTCATAGGTGATTCAATAGCCACAGTCAACATTTCAAATGTGTGGCTGCCTATTATTCCATTTTAAGTAAAATTTAATGCAAATTCTTTGATAAATCTTTTCTGAAAGTAAAAATTAGCCAAGCACTTAAAAACACATACAACACTAAACTAAATATTCAAAACAGCTTAAAATGCAAATGTACATCAAGAACATTTGTACCACCAAGATAAAAAATTTGAAAATCAGATATGAAATGCCTGGGAAATTAATAAATTCACATTATCTTTTGTTCACAACTTGTATATTATTCCCATGTTGCCTCAAATCATATAGGTGTCTATTTAAAATGACAAAAATATTTATTATTTACTCACATTTCCTGTCTCACCAAATTCTTTCCTCAGAACCTTACAGACCATAGAAGTGCATTTGCAAAACAAACTACTGCAAAGGCAGGATTTCTAATTGTCACTGTTTCACTTAGTGTTTTCTACCTGTCATGTTATTGTTGTTGTCTTCAGTCTGAAAACTGATTTGATGCAACTCATGATGCTACTTTATCCTGTGCAAGCCTTTTCATCTGAAAATAATCTCCCCCCTCCCCCTCCCCCCCTGTGCTTCTTTCCAATACTAAATTTGTGATCCCTTTGTATCTCATAAGGTGCCACATCAATCAATCCTTTCTTCTAGTCAGGCAGTGCCACAAATTTCTTTTCTCCCCATTCTCTTCAGGACCTCTTCATTAGTTACATGATCTAAACACACAATCCTCTGCGATCTTCTGTACCATCACATTTCAAAAGCTTCTACCCTCCTCTTGCGTAAACTGTTTAGCATTCATCTTTCACTTACATACATGGCTATACTCCAGAAAAATACCTTCAGAAAAGAGTTCGTAGCACTTAACTCTATATTCAATGTTAACAAATTTCTCTTCTTCAGTAAAACTTTTTTTTCCATTGGCAGTGTACATTTTATATCCTCGCTACTTTGACCACCATCATTTATTTTACTGTCCAATAAGAAAACTTGCCCACTACTTCAAGTGTCTCATTTCCTAATCTATTTTCCTCAATAATCACCTGATTTAATTTGACTAAATTCCATTATTCCTGTTTTGCTTTTGTTAATATTCATTTTATAGCTTCCTTTTAAGACACTGTTCATTTCTTTCGGTTACTCTTCAGAAGTCCTTTGCTGTCTCTGACAGAATTACAATGTCATTGGAAAACCTCAAAGTTTGTATTTACTCTTCCTGAATTTTAATTCCTGCTCCAAATTTTTCTTTTGTTTCTTTATTGCTTTCTCAGCATACAAACTGAATAAAATCAGAATAGGCTACAACCCTTCCTCACTCCGCTTTCAACCTCTGTTTCCCTTTCAATCCCCCATTTTTCTCCCTGTGTTTTACCTAGAATTCAAAGAGAGTATTTCAGTCAGTACAGTCAAAAGCTTTCCTTAATTCTACAAATACTATAATTGTAAGTTTGCCTTTCATTAAGCTATCTTCTACAACAAGTCATAGGGTCAGTATTGCTTGACATGTTCCTACATTCTCCAGAATCCAAACTGATTTCCCCAAGGTTGGCCTCTCCTAGTTTTTCCATTCTTCTGTAAATAATCCATGTTAGTATTTTGCAACAACGACTCATTAAACTAATAGTCAATTAATATTGACACCTGGCATCATCACCTGTCTTCTTTGGAATTATTTATTCTTCTTGAAGTCTGAGGGTATTTTGCCAGTTGTCTCATTCATGTTGCACACCAGATGGGAGAGTTTTATCATGGCTGACTCTCCCAAGTCTTATCAGTAATCCTGATGGAATGCCATCTCCTCCTGAGGCCTCGTTTCAAATTAAGTCTTTTTCTTCTGACGGTATCATACCAACCATCTCAGCTTCATCTAAATCCTCTTCCATTTCTTAAATGTTGCCTTCAAGCCCATCTTCTTTGCACAGAGTGTGTAACACTCTTGCATCTTTCAGCTTTCCCTTGTTTGCTTAAGACTGGTTTCCTATCTAAGCTCTTGATATACACACAGCTGCTTTTCTTCATTCCAAAGGCCTCTTTATTTTCCTGTAAGTGGTACCTATCTTTCCCCTAGTGAAATATGCTTCTGATTCCTTTCATTTGTCCTCTAGCCATTCCTCTGTAACCATTTTGCACTCCCTGTCAGTCTCATTTTTTAGATATTTGTACCCTTTTTTGTGCCTGCTTCACTTGCTGCATTTTTATATTTTCATTTTTCATCAATTAAATGAATGTGTTCTAGCATGTCATGCTCAATTAACTCGATTTTCAAATGAAGTGAACCATGTAGTGTCATATTCTCAGATGAATATGGTATTTATCACAGCTCACATGCTATAAATATTGTCGTTTGTGTAAAAGAGAACCCTCATTACACAGTTGAGTTAGAAAGGAACCCATCTCATGTAATGCTATGGGCAGTGATGTCATCAAAATATCTGCCTGGTCCATATTATTTTGAATGGACTGTGAATGATTCAGTTTATTTACACATTTTACAAACAAGGTTAATAGCTCAGCTAGAGGATATGAGCCTCACAGAATGCTTATCATTGGAGTAAGATAGAGTGCCTCCTCACTATACTCTTGCAGTATGCGAGTTACAAACTGAAAACTTTTCAGGATGGTGGATGGATTGTGGTTCATCAGTGAAAGCAATTCCCTTGAAATGGTCACCAAGAAGTCCTGACCTCACTAGATCTGATAACTCATTATGGGCAGTTATTAATTTCGATGTATCTGCATATCATTATGCACACAGTAACAACTGCTGAATGCTGTTGATGATGCATTTTACACTATAACACTGGACTCGCTCAAAAATATGACAAGAGGAACATGGAGTTATATGGAAATTTGTTTACTGGATGATGGGCAAGATACCAATATGCTGGACACTTGATACATAAGTAAGTTGTGATGAAACAAATAAAATCAATTAGCTTTCAATTCTTGGTGGTACAAGGCTTCTCACCCATCCTGTGCATTGCAAACTGATTTCTGTGTGTTTACACATAATACTGTTTCTGTGTCCTATTCTCTTTACGGTCAACTTAAAAATTTTTAGACACGGGTACTACCGGTAGTTTAACAACAATCTAGTTTACTTTAGCCACTTTTAATTTTGTTCCAACATTTTTTACCTTTGTCTTAATTAATTGAATCTCATTTATCATATTATTAATTACATAAAACTTTAAATTTCTCTTTAACCTGACAACCTGTCACAATATCCCCAACTTCTTTTTGTCTGTCATTCAGTTCAGTGCTGAACGCAACACACTTAAGTTAGATTTTTCATGATATTACATTTATTCACATCAAACATTTTTATTGGAGTTCCTTTCAAGTGAATGTCCTTTAGGCATTATTCCACTGGTAAATTTAGCAATAACTGTAGTGCAAATTGCAACCCAAAACAATGTCATTAAGCAACCATGTAAAGTAATCTTACTTTTCAATGTTATAAACTACAGTAACAGTGACAGCAGTAACAACATGAACATCAACTACTGCCACCTCAGCAACAGGAAGAAGTTCAGCAATTCAAGTGAGAAGAAATGTAAGGTGACAAAGTCATGTGCAAGACTTTTTATTCCTGAAAGGCCTCAAGACCAAATTAGTATAAATACTGTACCTATAAACAGTACCTCCAGAAGCAGTCCTTCCAGCAAAAGCAGAAACCACATACGCATCAACCACACAAGAAGAACGACCAAAGAGATGGAGAACTGCCCCTTTTCACCATCAGGACATTTTCTTATGACCAATAGAATAAACCAACTCACACCTCAAGATAAGAAGGAAGATTCCCCACACAATTTAAATTCAGGAATAAAGGTAAGGAGAACAAACTTAAAATCTCACCAGGTCACTCTTCTTCATCAGAATATACAGTCACTTAGAAATATAGTAAGAGAGCTGGAAATCTTGCTATCAAGTGAACTCAGATTGTTAATGTACTTTGCTTAACTGAACTCTGGCTGAAACAAAATGAGTTAAAGATAGTGAAAACAATAGATTATATGTTATCGGCACAAACTTGTAAAAAGCAGATTACACAAGGAGGGAACTGCATATACACAAAAAAATATCAAATTTAGTAACTTAAACAATGTTGAATCCTTAAACACTGAGAAAGATTGTGAGATATCAGGCACAGAAATTCCAGCATCCAAGTTAATTGTAATATGTTAATATAGACCTCCAGATAGCCACTTTACAAAATTCAACACTGAGCTTGATACTTTACTAAAAAAGAGTAGTAACAAACCAAAATACAGTTCTTATATGTGGAGACCTAAATGTAGACTTTAATAAGCCAAGTAATTCAAAATCTGAGTTGATGAACATATTAACAGTCAATAATTGGGAGATTACAATCCACTCCCCTACATGTGAAACAAATCATTCTAGTACTACCACAGACCACATAATAATTAGCTCAAAAAAATTATAAATCAGTTGTAATTAACGCTGGACTGGCAGACCATCATGCACAGGCTATATGCTTTTGTGTAAACACTAATTCATCCTATAAGTATATGAGGAAGGCTACACACATGGGCACAACTTTTAGTAACGCTGCAGTAAAAACTTTCCAGAATTATCTTCAACAAGAATCATGGGAGCTAGTGTATAGTACAGTAAATATTCATGATAAGTTTCAGACAGTCATGAAAATATTGAAATATTATTTTGGTCTTGCTTTTCTATTGAAAGCCAAAACAACCCGAACCAGTAAACTCAACAAGTAGATTACTAGTAGTATAAGGAAATCTTGTGCTAGGAAACAGTACCTACACATTACTACAAGACGTTGCAACACAACTCCTGAGTTTGACAGTTACGTCAAAAAATGTAAATCTATCTTAAATAAAATAATAAAGGAATAAATGAAATGAGATACTGACAAATACGTAGAATTTGGTTAAAACAGAGCCAAAGCAACCTGGCAAATTGTAAAGAAAGGAACCCAATCTGACATAAATAGAGTTAATAATATTGTATTAAAGGCTGGCTTGGAAAGCATTAATAACCCAGGGAAAGTAGCTAATATGTTTAATAATTATTTTATAAATGTAACAGAGAAGCTACACAACAGACCACCAATAGAAAACATCATACAGAAACAGGGAAAAAAGACTCAAGCAAATCAATGTTCCTGTACCCAACAAATGTAGAAAAAGTACAGGTTACAATAAAAAGTCTCAAAATGAAACACACTGCAGGAGTAGATGATATACACTTGATTTCATTATAAAGTAATATGGGGACTTGATTACTGAGCCCTTAGCTCACCTATGTAACCTATCTTTTGTTACAGGAACTTTTCCATAATGTTTGAAAATAGCAAAGGTAAGGCCATTGCACAAGAAAGGAAACAAAGATGATATTTCCAACTACAGACCATTGGCACTTTTCTTTGTTTTCTCACAAATATTAGAAAGGCTCTTCAATAAGAAACTAACAGACTTCTTAGGATAATGGCATTCTGTCAGAATCTCAACTTGAATTTAGAGCACACTGTTCATTCAAATCAGCAGTTCACTCCTTTCTATTTGAAGCACTGTTAGCATTAGACAACAAAAAACTTACCATGGTCATATTTTTAGATTTATCAAAGGAATTCAACACCATAAATCATGAATAATAGTTACACAAGCTAAAAAATCTTGGCATGAGAGGAACAGCTAATAACTGGCTCAGCTCATATCTTAAGAACTGGGAATGATATTTGAAAATATATCAGGAAGGGGATAATGTCATTAGGAAATATAATTCCAAGCTACTGACTGTTAAATATGGCATGCCAAAAGGATCAGTAATGGGTCATGTTCTGTTCTTACTCTATGTAAATCACCTAAACATAAGCAGTAATTCTTTTTCAATTTGCTGATGATACAAATGTTCTAATTACAGGAAACTCAGAAGAAACCATTGCAAAAAACATAAGAGGAACGACTGACAGGATAACATGTTACTTTGTTAACAATGACTTAATAATAAATACTTGAAAACCTGTAGCTACGGACAAACACACAGCACAAACAAAAACTCTGGTATCACCCAATCTAGAGCTATATGAACAGACAATTGCCAAAACAATCTCTACCAAACTTCTTGGACTTCATCTACAAGACAACTTGAAATGGAAGGCATATATTGAGCAAATGAACAAAAAATTAAGATCTTCTTGATTTGTGCTGCACACATTAAAAAAATGTACCAGCTACAACACTCTTCAGTGTGTACATTATGGCCGTACAGTCTCACCTCCGGTATGGGATAATGTTCTGGGGAAATTCAGGAGATGCCATCAAAACATTCAAAATTTTAAAAAAATATATAAGAGTAATGGAAGGGGTACATAATTGCAAATCATGTAGACCACTGTTTCAAAAAAGGATGATCTTGCCCTTTCTTTGTATATATATACTTGAAAGTATAATGTATTTAAAACAAAACTTACACACAAAAAGACCTCCCATTGTTCAAAATCACAAAATACACAGCTATGATACAAGACAAAAATTGGATGTACTTGAAACTTCCTGGCAGATTAAAACTGTGTGCCTGACCGAGACTCGAACTCGGGACCTTTGCCTTTCGTGGGCAAGTGCTCTGCCAACTGAGATACCCAAGCATGACTCATGCCCCCTCCTCACAGCTTTACTTCTGCCAGTAGCTCGTCTCCTACCTTCCAAACTTTACCGAAGCTCTCCTGCGAACCTTGCAGAACTAGCACTCCTGAAAGAAAGGATATTGCGGGGAAATGGCTTAGCCACAGCCTCAGGAATGTTCCCAGAATGAGATCATTTATTCACAATATAAAAGTTAATAAAACTCTAGCCTTATGCAGCCAGAAATAAACATTACTGTATGCAGTGAATCACTGGCTTTCATAAAATAAAATACTATGAACCTGTTCACATGATCATAATTAAGAGCACCCTTTCATCAAACTGTTAGATTAATTATAGTAGTACAAAGATTTTATAAAGGTATTAACTGATTATAAGACTGACATACACACATTATGCTTGGATCTTATCATGTTGAATGCTAACTGTGGATTCATTATGGATATGTCTTACTTGACTGGTTGCTTGCCTCAGACTTTGATACATTTTAGTTCATACTATTTCTCATTTGTCTACAGAAATATATATGTGTTACTCAAATAGTTGCCATGGACAGACTGCAGATTTTTGGAAGGGAAGGTGTACTTATAGGTTGGTCCAATGATATTTTGTAATTTTGATGATTACATTATAGTTTGTAACAATATTATGAGAGGGATAGTTGCTACTCACCATATAGTGGAGATACTGAGAAGAAAAAGACTATCACAATTAAAGCTTTCAGACATTAAGGCCTTCATCAACAGTAGACACACATACACACACTCATGCAAATGCAACCCGCTCACACGACTGCAGTCTCAGGCAACTGAAACCACACTGCGAGCAGCAGCACTAGTGCATCATGGGAGTGGTGACTGGTTGCAGATAAGTAAGACAATGGGGAGGGGAGGGGAACGGATAGTATGGTGGGGGTGGTGGACAGTGAAGTGCTGCAGGTTAGACAGAGGGCAGTGGTGGGTGGAGGGGGGTTTGGGGGGGGGGGGGGTAAGTAGGGGGAAAGGAGAGAAATAAAAAGACTGTGTGTGATGGTAGAATGGCGGCTGTATACTGCTGGAATGGGAACAGGGAAGGGACTGGATGAGTGAGGACAGGGACTAATGTAAGTTGAGGCCAGGAGGGTTATAGAAACATAGAATGAATTGCAGGGAAAGTTCTTAAGTGAACAATTCAGAAAAGCTGGTGTTAGCGGAAAGGATCCATATGGCACACGCTTTGAAGCAGTCATTGAAGTGAAGCATATCATGTTTAGCAGCATGTTAAGCAACAGGGAGGTCCACTAGTCTCTTGGCCACAGTTTGTCGAAACCCTGGTGAAGAATTAATTCAGTTGCTCCAGTCCTATGTGGTACTGAGTTACGAGGGGAATGCTCCTCTGTGGCCAGACGGTGGGATTTGATGGGGAGGGGAATGGGGGGGTAGAGGTGAGAGACTGGAAAGATAAGACACAGAAGATTTGTTTTTGTACAAACCCCTCATAACTCTGTACCACCCAGGACTGGTGCAACTGAATTACATTCTCCAACAGGGTTTTGACTATCTCTTGTCGTACCCTGAAATGAGAAATGTCCTGCCCACTATCCTCGTCACTCCTCCCACAGTGGTATTCCACTGCCCACCAAACCTACACAATATAATTGCCCATCCTTGCACAGCCCCTGCTTCCAATACCTTACGCCATGGCTCATACCCTTTAATAGACTTAGACACAAGACCTGTCTCATATATCCTCCCTCTGCCACCTATTCCATACCGGTCACTAACATCATCTATCCCATCAAAGGCAGGGCTACCTGTAAAACCAGTCATGTGATCTACAAGCTAAGCTGCAACTACTGTGCTGTATTCTATGTAGGCATGACAGCCAACTAGCTGCCTGTCCACGTGAGTGGCCACCTACAAACCGTGCCCAAGAAATAAGTGGACCTCCCTGTTGCTGAACATGCTGCTAAACATAATATCCTTCACTTAATGACTGCATCACAGCCTGTGCCATATGGATCCTTCCCACTAACACCAGCTCTTCTGAATTGCACAGGTGGGAACTTTCCCTGCAATACATCCTATTTTCCCGTAACCCTCCTGGCCTCAACCCTCGTCAGTCACTGTCCTCACCCATCCAGCCCCTTCCCTGTTCCCATTCCAGCACTACACAGCTGTCATTCTACCACCACACACAGTCTTTCTATTTCTCTACATTTGCCACCCCCAACATATTATACTTCCCTCTCCCAGCCCCAGCCTCATCCTTACCACCACCTAGTTGACACCCGCATCATGCCACTGGTGCTGCACCTCGGAGTGTGGTTTCAGCTGCATGAGAGTGCAGTCTTGTGTGTGAGCTGCATTTGCGTGTGTGGGTATGTGTATCTATTGTTGACGAAGGTCTTAATGGCCAAAAGCTTTAATTGAGAGTCTTTCTGTTGTGCCTATCCGCGAGTCAGCATCTCTGCTATAAGGTGAGTAGTAACTTTCCTTCTCATAATATTGTTACATTCCATCCAGGATTTTCCATTGTTACATTGTAGTCTGTAAGTTTGCAGTGTGAATATTTAATAATCTAGATGACCAGTAGAAACAGTTTAAGGCTCAAGTGACACAAGCAGCCATTTATTTGGGGTGCCAAACTGAGAGGTGCACCAGTGTCACCCAAGAGCAAAAATAATATACAGCATGAGTCATTTTGAGTAGCAAAGACTGACTTCAGTGAAAGGATACCATAATAAAAGGGGCATTCAATAAGCAATGCAACACATTTTTTTCTGGAAGTAAGTTGCTCTTACTCAGTGTTCCAATCATAATGTTATTCTCTACTCTTTTGGCTACAAAACCCTATTTTTCAACATACTCTCCATTCAGTGCTAAGGTCTTTTGCTGCCTTACTGGGAAGGCCTGTATGCCTGAATTGTACACTCTGTTGGTCAACGTTGGAATCAGTGTCTTGCCGCATCAATAACTTCCCCATCATCCACATAATGCTTCCTGCAGAGTGCATCCATCATTGGCCCAAACAGATAGAAGTCAAAATGTGCTAGATACAAACTGTTGGGTCAATGAGGAAAGAAGTTTCGTGACCTCCACTAATACAATACATAGGGTATTGGGCAGGTTAATTCAACCTTGATGTAATAATGTCACACCCCTTCCCCAATCACTCATCATGCTTTTGTTCACTGCCTGGTCTCTGTAGACATTCTGCAACTGCCTATGAACATCTATGATGATCTGGTTTTCTGCCAAAAGAAGTTTACAGACAGCTCTATACTTGGAATGCACCACTATTACATACTAATCCATTTTGAAGGCATCTATAGACCTTCACACACTATAAGGGCTGAAGCTGGAATATCCCATGATTTCCACAGAAAATTTGGCATTTTTTTCAACTGAAACTGGCTGAGAAAAAAATGTATTGCATTGCTCATTGAATGCCCCTCGTAGAAGCAAAAATGTACTTGTACACATGGTTCTGCACTCAGGTTGATCCAACGCAGTTTGGAATGTATGGCTATGAGCCACCACTGACTTCTTTATCAAATACTGTCCACCAAGTGCTACTTATCATATCTATCTTGCACCATATTGGTGTGTTAACTGCAATCTTATACAAGCAGGATTATGTTCCATTGACCCATCATGCTCATAAAACATTCATCAACATTCCACAAGGTAGTGTAGGCTATGAGTGAAAACTGGGTCCAGGAAGATGCAAAATTAATCAAAATGTTTAACATTCAAAAACAATTGTACTGAGTAGGGCAACGTTTCATACTGAAGTCAATGGCATCTCCCAACTAAACATTCACAATTATCCCAAAATAGCTCATTTGCTAACTCCTGTTTGCTGAAAAATTTTTCTTGTCTTCCTATATACTTTCACATGTGCCAGTCTTTTCTATTAATTGTGATCTATCCTGCATATATAATAACAACATTTTTAGTTTTATGTCTACAGACTAATAAATAGTAAATATAGTGTGTCTCACAGTTTTTCTACAAATTTTTCATTTGACCCATTTCAGTGATGGGCATGTCAGTTTAAATTGGTGCTGTTGCTAGTAAGTGAACCTAGGCCCAATGCACCATTTCTCTTTGTATCACATATTAGTTGCATATACAAAAATTTTGATCCTGTTTATCAATTTTCAGTTTATTTCATGGTTAATTTCCATAAATTTAACTACTTACTTGCGTGTTTTTTATCACATCTAACAAACAACTTATGCTGTAAACATTGTATGTTTAATATGCTACTATAAAATTAGAGATGTCAAACAAATACTAACAAAGAGATAGAGGGGTTGGCAGTACTTACCTCAGCTCAGTACAGCCAATAGATAACACAAAACCGGACAGAAAATTTACATTCCTGTCCTGTTTTGTGTTATCTATCGGCTGTGCTGAGCTGCGGTAAGTACTGGCCAACCCCTCTATCTCTTTATTAGTATTTGTTTCACATCTTTATATGAGATTTTCCATTAATCATTTATAAAATTAGAGAACTTTCTAAAAATATTTCTGCTCTTTTCCCGATGTAAAGTTAAGTAATTTATAAATTGTAGAACTAAAAATTTCCATTATTATTAAAGTAAAAAATTGCAGAAACTTTAAAGCTTCAGTCTTCCTACACAGCTCAACTAGTAATGTACTTCTATTGAAACCATCTCAATGTTGCCTTGGTTACACCATTCGCCAGTTGTTACTGGACAGACTGTGTTAGTGTTAACAAGGTTGAGATTACACAAGCATTATAATACAATAACAAATCACCATCTCTATAATACACTGAAGCACCAAAGAAACTGATATGGTAAGTGGCAATCTGTCTTTCCCTACATTGTTGGTACGCCCACCTGGAGTTTCCATTGGTTGACCCATATCATGGAGAGTCAACAGACTGTCATGACGATGGTTTCCTTATTACATGTGTTATAACTGTGGATATCACGTCTGTTGCTGAATATTTCACAACTTGAAGAGTGCAAGTACAAATGAGTGTGAGTGTGCTTACAGTAAACAGACTGTCCCAGAGAGCCACCACTCTTCCATCTAACTAAAACATCCAGGAATGGGAGACAACTATCTTTCTCTAATTCCATAGTAAATTTAATGTTCTCATGAATGGAGTTACGATGATGTAAAAACTCCATTAACTTATCTTTTCCATGGGGCCACTCCACAAACGTGTCATCCACTTACCTCCAAAAAACAGTTGGTTTAAGAACTGCTGATTCAAGTGCTTTTTCCTCAGAATCATCCATTGAAAGTTAGCCACCAGAAGAGACAATGGGCTGTCCATGGTGACTCTGATGGAGTCCATTATAGTCTGTTCAAAATGTTCTTGGTTGAACGTTAAACAGGTTGAGGAAAGAGCATGCCGAAACAAAGCAGTGATGTCCAACTGAAACTGTTTACCAATTAGTGTCAAGAAATGAGCAAGAGGTACTTTGATGAAAAGAGATACTACATCACAACTCACTAAGAGCTACAAACAACTTAGCTGGAGAGCCCCCAGTCTGTTGATAAAATTGGCAGAGTTCTCTATATGATGTGGACATTTGCCAAACAATGGTCTCAGCAAGAAAGCAAGATCTTTGGCCAAATCATATATGGGGACATCAGTGTTACTCCCTACAGGCTGTAAAGGAAGACCTTCTTTGTGCACTTTAGGAACACCATTCAGTCTTAGTAGTATGCTTCCATGTGGTCTTAACAACTTGATACTCTCTGGAGGTGATGAAGAAGAATTCAGGAGAGTACATGTCTGTCATTGTACACGTGTTGTAGGTTGTGATCAGTCTTCCTGTACATCACTGAGAAGGCCATACATCTTCTTCAGATACATGCTCTTTTGACGTGCTCTTGCCTGAACCTATTTTGTATTTAATGAACAATATTCTGAACAGACTTACGGCATCACTGTGGACAGGCCCTTGTCTCCCCTGGTGGTTAACTATTTTGTGGAGGATTTTGAGGAAAGAGCAGTTGAATCAGCATTTCTTAAACCAACTGTTTTTTGGAAGTATGTGAATGACACTTTCATAGTGTGGCCCCATGTAGAAGATTAGTTAATTGAATTTTTACATATTATATCCATTCATGGGAACATTCAATTTACTATGGTATTAGAGAAACATGGTTATCTCCCATTCCTGGATGTTTTGGTTAGACGGAGGAGTGATGGCTCTCTGGGACATTCTCTTTACCATAAGCCCACTCACACTGATCTGTACTTGCACTCTTCAAGTTGCCATCACTCATCCTAGACCATGAGTGAGCTTAAAACCCTTGTCCACAGGGTCCCTACAATGTCAGATGCATATACTTTACCTAAAGAGCTTGCACGTTTAAGAACAGGATTCAGAGACAATGGTACTTGACCTGGCAAATTAAAAGGGCATCCTAAGCTAAAACATTTTCAGCTACAACCAAGAACTGGGAAGTGGATGAAGAGGAGAACACATCAGCAAAGTTCCTAGCTTTTCTCCCCTCCATTGGAAATATTTTCTTCAAAATAGCAAGAATCCTTAGTAATTTTCAGATGAAAGTGATTTTCCATCCACAGTCTAAGATTTCAGACCTTGATGTGTGCTTGCTTGTGTGTGTGAATGGCATGTGACTCTTTTACTGTTGAAGGCTGTCGCTGAAAGCTGTATGTAAGTGTCTTTTAATTGTGCCTGTCTGCAGCTTGATGTGCCTTCTGTACAGTAAGTAGCAATCTGTCTTTCTCTACATTCATGATATGGGTTCTTTTTCCAGCAATAGCTATTAAAATATTCAGTCATTTAAATACTGAAATGCAGATCTCAGAGTTGTTGAAATTCTGAGGAAATATGTCACACAATCATAAACCACTATTTAGTTTGAATGAATGTCTTGACCGTGAAGGAGCAAATTGGACTGCCTAATTCTAAAGAATGCACTACTATATGACTTTAATTATTATTTAGTGAACATGTGCTCTTAAAAACATTTCCTAATCTTATTAAGTATGATACATCAATGAGTAACAGGAAGTGGTACACCCGCTTAATATCGTACAGGGCCCCCACGAACGTGCAGAAGTGCCACAACACAATGTGGCATGGACTTGACTAATGTCTGAAGTAGTACTGGAGGGAACTGACACCATGAATCCTGCAGGGCTCTCCATAAATCTGTAATAGTATGAGGGGTGGAGATCTCTTCTGAACAGCATGTTGCAAGGCATCCCACATATTCTCAATAATGTTTGTGTCCGGGGAGTTTGTTGGCTAGCAAAAGTGTTTAAACTCAGAATAGTGTTTCTGGAGCCACTCTGTAGCAATTATGGACGTGTCAGGTGTCACATTGTCCTGCTGGAACTGTCCCAGTGTGTCAGAATGCACAATGGACATGTACAGATGCAGGTGATCACACATGATGCTTACATACAAGTCACCTGTCAGAGTCGTATCTAGGTGTATCAGGGGTCCCATGTCACTCCAACTGCGCAAGCCCCACACCATTACAGAGCCTCCACCAGCTTGAACAGTCCCCTGCTGACATGACATGCATGTTCCATGGATTCATGAAGTTGTCTCCATACCCCCCACGTCCATCCATCTACTCAACACAATTTGAAATGAGACTCATCTGACCAGGCAACATGTTTCCAGTCATCAACAGATCAATGTCAATGATGACAGGCCTAGGCGAGGTGTAAAGCTTTGTCATCAAGGGTACACGAGTGGGCCTTCAGCTCCAAAAGCCCATCAGAATGATGTTTCATTGAATGGCTCACACATTGACACTTTTTGATGGCCCAGCATTAAAACATGCAGCAATCTGCGGTAGGGTTGCACTATTGTCATGTTGAAAAATTCTCTTCAGTCATCGTTGGTCCTGTTCTTGCAGGATCTTTTTCCAGTGGCAGTGATGTCAGAGATTTTGATGTCTTACGGGATTCCTGATATTCACAGTACACTAGTGAAATGGTCATATGGGAAAATCTCCACTTCATTGCTACTTGGAGATGCTGTGTCCCATTGTTTGTGCACTGCCTATAACACCATGTTCAAACTCACTTAAATCTAGATAACCTGCAATTGTAGCAGCAGTAACAAATGTAACAACGGTGCCAGATGCTTGTTGTCTTATATAGGCATTTCTTACCCCACAACCATATTCTGCCTGTCTACATATTTGTGTATTTGAATACACATGCGTATATCAGTTTCTTTGGTGCTTCAGTGTATTATAGAGATGGTGATTTGTTATTGTATTATAATGCTTGTGTAATCTCAACCTTGTTAACACTGACACAGTCTGTCAAGTAACAACTGGCGAATGGTGTAACCAACGTAACATTGAGACGGTTTGAATAGAAATACTTTACTAGTTGAACTGTGTAGGAAGAATGAAGCTTTAAAGTTTCTGCAATTTTTTACTTTAATAATAATGGAATTTTTTAGTTCTACAATTTATAAATTACTTATCTTTACATCAGGAAAAGGGCAGAAATTTTTTTAAAAAGTTCTCATATTAAACATACATTGTTTACAGCATAAGCTGTTTGTTAGATGTGATAAAAAACACACAAGTAAGTAGTTAAATTTATGGAAATTAGCCATGAAATAAACTGAAAATTGATAAACAGGATCAAAATTTTTATATATGCAACTAATATGTGATACAAAGAGAAATGGTGCATTGGGCCTAGGTTCACTTACTAGCAACAGCACCAATTTAAACTGACATGCCCATCACTGAAATGGGTCCAATGAAAAATTTGCAGCAAACTGTGGGACACACTACATTTACTATTTACTAGACTGTAGACAAAATAGGGTTTTGTAGCCAAAAGAGTAGGGAATAACATTATGATTGGAACACTGAGTAAAAGCAACTGACTTCCAGAAAAGAAATGTGTGGCATTGCTTATTGAATTCCCCTTTTATTATCATATACTTTCACTGAAGTCAGTCTTTGCTACTCAACATGACTCATGCTGTATATTATTTTTGCTCTTGGGTGACACTGGTGCACCTCTCAGTTTGGCACCCCAAATAAATGGCTGCTTGTGTCACTTGAGCCTTAAACTGTTCCTACTGGTCATCTACATTATTAAATATTCACACTACAAACTTACAAACTATAATTTAAAAATGGAAAATCCCAGATGGAATGTAACAATATTATGAGAAGGAAAGTTGCTACTCAACTTATAGCAGAGATGCTGACTCGCAGATAGGCACAACAGAAAGACTCTCACAATTACAGCTTTTGCCCATTAAGGCCTTCGTCAACAATAGACACACACAGACACACACACACGCACACACACACACACACACACACACACACACACACACACACACACACACACACAGGCACGCAAATGCAGCTCACACATGACTGCAGTCTCAGGCAGCTGAAACCACACTCCGAGGAGCAGCACCAGTGCATGACGCGAGTGTCAACTAGGTGGGGGTAAAGAGGAGGCTGGGGCTGGTAGAGGGAAGTATAGTATGTTGGGGTGGCAGAAAGTGAAGTGCTGCAGGTTGGATGGATGGCAGGGGAGAGTTTTAGTAGTTGGGGGGGGGGGGGGGGCAGGGGGTAGCGGAAAACGGGAGAAATAAAAAGGCTGTGTGTGGTGGTAGAATGACAGCTGTGTAGTGCTGGAATGGGAACAGGGAAGGGACTAGATGGGTGAGGACAGTGACTGACATGGGTTGAGGCCAGGAGGGTTATAGGAATATAGGATGTATTGCAGGGAAAGTTGCCACCTGTGCAATTCAGAAGAGCTGGTGTTAGTGCGAAGGACCCATATGGCACAGGCTGTGAAGCAGTCATTGAAGTGAAAGATATTTTGTTTAGCAGCATGTTCAGCAACAGGGAGGTCCACTTATTTCTTGGACACAGTTTGTCGGTGGCCACTCATGTGGACAGACAGCTTGTTGGGTGTCATGCCTACATATAATGCAGAACAGTAGTTGCAGCTTAGCTTGTAGATCACATGACTGTTTTCACAGGTAGCCCTGCCTTTGATGGGATAGGTGATATTAGTGACCAGTCTGGAATAGGTGATGGAGGGAGGATATATGAGACAGGTTTTGCATCTAGGTCTATTAAAGGGTATGAGCCACAATGTAAGGGATTGGGAGCTGGGCCTGTGCAAGGATGGACAAGTATATTGTGTGGGTTTGGTGGGTGGTGGAATACCACTGTGGGAGGAGTGGTGAGAATAGTGGGCAGGACATTTCTCATTTCAGGGTATGAGAAGAGGTAGTCGAAACCCTGGTGGAGAATGTAATTCAGTTGCACCAGTCCTGTGTGGTACAGAGTTATGAGGGGTTTGTACAAAAACAAATCTTCTGTGTGTTATTTTTCCAGTCTCTCACCTCCCCCCCCCCCCCCCTCCCCACACCAAATCCCACCGTCTGGCAACAGAGGAGCATTCCCCTCATAACTCAGTACCACCCAGGACTGGAGCAAGTGTATTAATTCTCCACCAGGGTTTCGACAAACTGTGGCCAAGAAACTAGTGGACCTCCCTGTTGCTGAACATGCTGCTAAACATGATATGCTTCACTTCAATGACTGCTTCACAGCCTGTGCCATATGTATCCTTTCCACTAACACCAGCTTTTCTGAATTGTACACTTAAGAACTTTCCCTGTAATTCATTCTACGAGGGCCGTTCAGAAAGTAACATCCGGTTGATTTAAAAAAATACACCAAGTTAAATAAAAATATTTTAATATATACATCTTACAACTACATCTTTGCACTATTTTTCTACATAGTCTTCATAGCGATTGAGACACTTATCGTATCTCTTCACAAGCTTTGAAATTCCTTCTGCATAAAAATCACCCGCTTGTGCCTGGAGCCAGCCTGTGACCGCATCTTTGAGCTCTTCGTCGTCATCAAACCGCTGTGACCCGAGCCATTTCTTCAAATGCATGAAGAGGTGATAATCACTTGGCGCCAGGTCTGGGCTGTAAGGTGGATGGTTGATAACGTCCCACTTGAAGGGCTCAAGAAGGACCGTTGTTCTGCGAGCAGAGTGAGGACGGACGTTATTGTGCAAAAAAACAATACCGGAAGTCAGCATACCACGGCGTTTGTTCCGTATAGCCCGTCGTAACTTTTTTATTGTTTCACAGTACACGTCTTGATTAATGGTCGTACCACGTTCCATGAATTCAACCAACAACACCCCTTTGGCATCCCAAAACACCGTTTCTGGCAGAAAAATCTTGCGAGGCTTTTCTTGGTTTGGTAGGCGAATTTGAATGTGCCCACATCTTTGATTGTTCTTTTGTCTCAGGGTTCATGTACTTAATCCAGGTTTCGTCACCGGTCACGATTCTGTTTAACAATGGTTCTCCTTCGTCCTCATAACGTGACAGAAAGTTTAATACAAAGGCCATTCTTTGAGTTTTGTGGTGGTCGGTAAGAATTTTGGGCACCCATCATGCACAGAACTTACGGTAACCCGATCTTGCTGTCACTATCTCATACAAGAGAGTCTTAGAAATCTGTGGAAAACCAGTAGACAACTCCGACATTGAGAAACGTCGATTTTCATGAACTTTTGCATCAACTGTCTGAACGAGTTCGTCAGTCACCAATGATGGTCTACCACTCCTCTCTTCATCATGAACGTTTTCTCGTCCCCTTTTAAATAAACGTACCCATTCACGGACAACTCCTTCACTCATAACTCTTGGTCCGTACACGGCACAAAGCTCACGATGAATACTTGCTGCAGAATATCCTTTGGCTGTAAAAAACCTTATGACAGCACACACTTCACATTTGGCGGGGTTTTCTATTGCAGCACACATTTCAAACTGCCACAAAAACTAAACTAGCGCAGGTACGATGTTCACTCGACCACGGCTTGACGCCGACTGACCTGTTGAGTGCGTGAACGCACAGATGGTGTCGCTACTCCCCCCAAAACCCGCACTGTGACCAATCGGAGGTTACTTTCTGAACCGCCCTCGTATGTTTCTGTAACCCTCCTGGCCTCAATTTTCATTAGTCCCTGTCCTCACTCATCCAGCCCCTTCCCTGTTCCCATTCCAGCACTATACAGCCATCATTCCACCATCACACACAGTCTTTTTATTTCTCTCCTTTCCCACTACTTTACCCCCCCCCCCCCCCCCCACACACACACACATTCCACTCCACCTCCCCTTCACTGTCCACTACCCCCACCATACACCATACTATCCCTTCCCCTCGTCTTACTTATCCGCAGCCAGTCACCACTCCCATGATGCACTGGTGCTGCTGCTCGCAGTGTGGTTTCAGTTGCCTGAGACTGCAGTCGTGTGTGCGGGTTGCATTTGCATGAGTGTGTGTATGTGTATCTACTGTTGATGAAGGCCTTAATGTCTGAAATCTTTAATTGTGAGAGTCTTTTTCTTCTCAGTATCTCCACTCTATGGTGAGTAGCAACATTCCTTCTCATAATATTGTTACAACCTGTAATGTAATTCTCAAAATAAAAAAAATATCATTGGACCAACCTATAAATACACCTTCCCTTCCAAAAATCTGTATTCTGTGCATGGCAACTATTTGAGTAACACATGTACAGGGTGAGTCACCTATCGTTACCCCTTGATATATTTCGTAAACCACATCAAATACTGATGAACCGATTCCACAGACCGAATGTGAAGAGAGGGGCTAGTGTAATTGTTTAATACAAACCATACAAAAATGCACGGAAGTATGTTTTTTAACACAAACCGACTTTTTTTTTAATGGAACCACGTTAGTTTTGTTAGCACATCTGAACATATAAACAAATACCTAATCAGTGCCATTTGTTGCATTGTAAAATGTTAATTACATCCGGAGATATTGTAACCCAAAGTTGACGCTTGAAATCTCCGACGTTCAGTTGCGTGTTGTAACAAACAGCTGCTAATCGCGTTTCTACAGAATGATCTGCCAATGTTGCTCAGAAATGTGCCACTGGAAACGCGTCGACGTATGTGGTATCAGCATGATGGTGCACCTGCACATTCCGCAATTAACACTAGGCTGACCCTTGACAGGATGTTCGACAGGTGTTCAATAGGACGTGGAGGATGCATAAATTGGCCAGCCCATTCTCCTGATCTTACACCTCTGGACTTCTTTCTGTGGGGTATGTTAAAGGAGAATGTGTACCGTGATGTGCCTACAACCCCAGAGGATATGAAACAACGTATTGTGGCAGCCTGCGGCGACATTACACCAGATGTACTGCGACATGTACGACATTCATTATGCCAGAGATTGCAATTGTGTGCAGCAAATGATGGCCACCACATTGAACATCTATTGGCCTGACATGTCGGGACGCACTCTATTCCACTCCGTAATTGAAAACGGAAACCATGTGTGTATGTGTACCTCGCCCCTCATGGTAATATACATGTGCGTCAGTGAAAAAGACCAATAAAAAGGTGTTAGCATGTGGACGTAATGCGCTGTTCCAGTCTCTTCTGTACCTAAGGTCCATCACTGTTCCCTTTGGATCCCTACGTAATTCGGTGCTCTCCGATACACACGATCGAACAGTGCAGGAGTGGTACTCAAGCGTCAACTTTAGGTTACAATATCTCTGGATGTAATTAACATTTTACAATGCAACAAATGGCACTGATTACGTATTTGTTTATGTATTTGTTTATATGTTCTGATGTGCTAACAAAACTAACGGGGTTCCATTTAAAAAAACGTAGGTTTGTGTTAAAAAACATACTTCCGTGCATTTTTTTATGGTTTGTATTGGCCAATTACACTAGCCCCTCTCCTCACGTTCGGTCTGTGGAATCGATTCGTCAGTATTTGATGTGGTTTACGAAATATATCCAGTGGTAGTGTTAGGTGACTCACCCTGTATATTTCTGTAGACAAATGAGCGAAAGGCAAAGGTCCCAAGTTTGAGTCTCAGTCCGGCAGACAGTTTTAAACTGCCAGGAAGTTTCAAGTACATCCAATTTTTGTCTTGTATCATAGCTGTGTATTTTCTGATTAGTCCGCGGCTCGTGGTCTTGCAGTAGCATTCACGCTTCCCGCACACAGGGTCCCGGGTTCAATTCCCGGCAGGGTCAGGGATTTTCTATGCCTCGAGATGACTGGGTGTTGTGTGTCTTTCATCATCATTTCATCCTCTTCACTCGCAATTCACCATAGTGGCGTTAAAGAACTTGTGGAGCGGCAGCCGAACCGCCCCGCGAGGGGTCTCCCAGCCACCAATGCCTTACGCTCATTATTTTGTGATTTTGAGTGATAGGAAGTCATTTTGTGTGTAAGTTTTGTTTTAAATACATTATACTTTGAAGTATATATATATACAAGGAAAAGGCAGGATCATCCTTTTTTGAAACAGTGGTCTACATGATTTGCATTTATGCACCCCTTCCATTATTCTTATATATATATATATATATATATATATATATAATTTTGTATGTTTAGATGGCATCTCCAGAATTTCCCCAGAACATTACCCCATACAGGAGGTGAGATTGTACATCCATAATGTACACACTGAAGAGTGTTGTAGCTGGTAAATTTTTTAATGTATGCAGCACAAATTAAGAAGGACTTAATTTTTTGTTCATTTGCTCAATATGTGCTTTCCATTTCAAGTTGTCTTGTAGATGAAGTCCAGGACTTTTGGTAGAGATTGTTTTGGCAATTGTCTGTCCATATAGCTCTGGATTGGGTGATAGCAGAATTTTTGTTTGTGCTGTGTGTATATCTGTAGCTACAGTCTTTTCCAATGTTTACTATTAAGTCATTGTTATCAAAGTAACATGTTATCCTGTCAGTCACTCCTCTTATGTTTTTTGCAATGGTTTCTTCTGAGTTTCCTGTAATTAGAACATTTGTATCATCAGCAAATTGAAATACATAACTGCTGTCTTTGCTTATGTTTAGGTGATTTACACAGAGTAAGAACAGAACAGGACCCATTACTGATCCTTGTGGCACACCATATTTAACAGTCAGTAGCTTGGAATTATATTTCCTAATGACATTATCCCCTTCCTGATCTATTTCCACATATTGCTCCCTGTTCTTCAGATATGAGCTGAGCCAGTTATTAGCTGTTCCTCTGATGCCAAGATTTTTTAGCTTGTGTAGCAGTTTTTCACAATTTATGGTGTTAAATTCCTTCGATAAATCTAAAAATACGAGCATGGTAAGTTTTTTGTTGTCTAATGCTACAGTGTTTCAAATAGAAAGGAGTGAACTGCTGATTCGAATGAACAGCGTGCTCTAAATTCAAGTTGAGATTCTGGCAGAATGCCATTTTCATAAGAAGTCTGTTAGTTTCATATAGAAGAGCCTTTCTAAAATTTTGAGGAAACATAAAAAAGTGCCAATGGTCTGTAGTTGGAAATATCATCTTTGTTTCCTTTCTTGTGCAATGGCCTTACTTTTGCTATTTTCAAACATTAAGGAAAAGTTCCTGTAACAAAAGATAGGTTACATAGGTGAGTTAAGAGCACAGTAATCAAGTCCCCATATATCTTTATAATGAAATCAAGTGTATATCATCTACTCCTGCAGTGTGTTTCATTTTGAGACTTTTTATTGTAACCTGTACTTTTTCTACATTTGTTGGGTACAGGAACATTGATTTGCTTGAGTCTTTTTTCCCTGTTTCTGTATGAGGTTTTCTATTGGTGGTCTGTTGTGTAGCTTCTCTGTTATATTTATAAAATAGTTATTAAACATATTAGCTACTTTCTCTGTGTTATTAATGTTTTCCAAGCCAGCCTTTAATACAATGTTATTTACTCTATTTATGTCAGATTGGGTTCCTTTCTTTACAATTTGCCAGGTTGCTTTGGTTCTGCTTGAACAATATTCTATGTATTTGTCAGTATCTCATTTCATTGCCTACTTTATTATTTTATTTAAGATAGATTTACATTTTTTGACATAACTGTCAAACTCAGGAGTTGTGTTGCAACGTCTTGCAGTATTGTGTAGCCACTGTTTCCTAGCACAAGATTTCCTTATACTACTAGTAATCTACTTTTTGTGTTTAGAGGTTTGGGTTGTTTTGGCTGTCAATGGAAAAGCAAGATCAAAATAATATTTCAATATGTTCATGACTGTCTGAAACTTATCAGGAATATTTACTGTACTGTACACTAGCTCCCATGATTCTTGTTGGAGATAATTCTGGAAAGTTTGTACTGCAGCGTTACTGTAAGTTGTGCCCATGTGTGTAGCCTTCCTCATATACTTATAGGATGAATTAGTGTTTACACAAAAGTGTATAGCCTGTGCATGATGGTCTGCCAGTCCAGCTTTAATCACAACTGATTTATAATTTTTTTGAGCTAATTATTATGAGGTCTGTGGTAGTACTAGAATGATTTGTTTCACGTGTAGGGGAGAGGGTTGTAATCTCCAAATTATTGACTGTTAATATGTTCATCAACTCAGATTTTGAATTACTTGGCTTATTAAAGTCTACATTTAGGTCTCCACATATAAGAACTGTTTGTTGGTTTGTTACTACTCTACCATTACAGGGCCTCCACCAGCTTGAACAGTCCCCTGCTGACCTGCAGCTTCCATGGATGCATCGGTTATCTCCATACCCGCGCACGTCCATCCACTAGCTACAATTTGAAACAGGAGTCTTCCAACCAGGCAACATGTTTCCAGTCATCAACAGCCCAATGTCCGTGTTGACGGGCCCAGGCGAGGCGTAAAGCATTGTGTCATGCAATCATCAAGGGTACAAGAGTGGGCCTTCGGCTCCAAAAGCCCATATCGATGATGTTACGTTGAATGGTCCGCAGGCTGACACTTGTTGATGGTCCAGCATTGAAATCTGCAGCAATTTGCGGAAGTGTTGCACTTGCGTCACGGTGAATTATTCTCTTCAGTCGTCGTGGTCACGTTCTTGCAGGATCTTTTTCTGGCCAAAGCGACGTCGGAGACTCGATGTTTTACCGGATTCCTGATATTCACTGTGCACTCGTGAAATGGTCATACGGGAAAATCCCCACTTCAACGCTACCTTGGAGATGCTGGTACCATCGCTCGTGCGCCGACTACAACACCACGTTCAGACTAACTTAAATCTTGATAACCTGCCACTGTAGCAGCAGAAACCGAACTGACAACTGCGCCAGACACTTTTTATCTTGAATAGGCGTTGCCGACCGCAGCGCCGTATTTTGCTGTTTATGTATCTCTGTATTTGAATACGCATGCCTACACCAGTTTCTTTGTCACTTCTGTGTAGAATAGATTGTGGGAGAGTTTGAGCGTAAACTGCTATGTAATGACGTCTAGTGGTCAATCACACTTTGTATAGGGGTATCCTGGTACTTTTGATCATATAGCATATGTACAGTCATCCTGTACTACACTTCAGTGCATTCTTGCCAACAAATAAAGTCAGCAGCGTTTCACCAAGAGAATATACCTCTGGATTTTTAGGCAATTCGCATATCCAATTGTGTGTCCACGCAAGAGCAACAAATTTAATGTTGAACAATGAATCTAGCACTCTGCACCAAAATGGGCGATATTTTGTAGCTTTATTTCAAATTAACATTGTGTGTCGTTTCCCTAGTTGAACCAAGAACCTAGCTTTTCATAGGCTCTTACTGACTGGGCAACCCAAACACGATTAACTACCTGTTCCTTAAAGCTTTTGACTTACCTACCAATGTTTCTGGTGCTGGCTGCATAAATTTGCGACACTGGGCTTTGTTGTCTGATGCAACCAGCTTCAGTTTCTGCAACTGACCATCAGCTTACAGAAATGTTATGTAACACTTCTCAGTATATGAAATTAGGTGATATCATTTAACTACACATTCTGCAAATAGTCACAACCATAGAGTATGCAAAGTGTCTACTAGGGGACACTGAAGATGGAACAAGTACGTAAACTTAGCAACAAGGAATGCAGATATGAGACACATTTAGTGGAACAATATTATGAAAGTAAAACTTATCAAAACAGGTTATCACATACGAAACTGTCGTTTGACAGGTTTTTAGAACTGTTTGCCGATTTGACGTTCTCACCAAGTTCAATTAACGGAAGAAGAGGGAGACAATTCAAAGCAGTCATACGCTGGATCACAATTTTATATTGTCCTTACAAGAACCTCACTCAAACGCACTATGAATCAAGGAGAACTTTATTGTCGAAATTTAGAGACCCCTAGTTCGAATATGACTCATGAGAAATATTGATTTTAATCTATTATAACTCAGGGATAAAATACAGGGTGTGAAAGGTTATCTGTAACTTGTACAGAAACCAGTCAGAAGTTATAAGAGTGGAATGCCACGCAAAGGAAGCAATAGTTGAGAATTAAGTAAAACAGTGATGCAGCCTATCCGTAATTTGTACATAAACGAGAGTGAAGTTATAGAATGAAACAGTATTCAAAGGAAGCAATAAATGAGAATGGAGTAAAGTAGTGTTGTAGCCTAGCATCGAAGTCATTCAATCTGTACATTGAACAGGCATTTCACTAAGGCGAAATGTAGAGAAAAAATACAAGGTTTATTGTTTGGCGAGGACTTTTTAATTCCGTCCGAGACGGCAACAGACTTGAAAGATCAGTTGAAAAGAATGGATAGTTAGTAAACAAAGGCTATAAGATGAATGTCGAAAAATGTGAAACAAGCGTAATGGAATGCGGGTGAATTAAACTGGGCGATGCTGACAGATACAGAGAGAATTAGATCAAGAAATGATATGCTAAAAGTAGTAGACGAGTTTTGCTGTTTGGGCAGCAAAATAACTGCTGATGGCCGAAGCAGGGAAGATATGAAATGGAGACTGGCAATAGCAAGAAAAGCATCTCCGGAAAAAGGGGACTTACACGATGTGATCAAAAGTATCCGGACAGCTGGCTGAAAATGACTTGCAAGTTCGTGGCTCCCTCCATCGTTAATGCTGGGATTCAGCATGGTGTTGGCCCATCCTTAACCTTGATGACAGCTCCCACTCTCGCAGGTATACGTTCAGTCAGGTGCTGGAAGGTTTCTTGGGGAATGGCAGCCCATTCTTCACGGAGTGCTGCACTGAAGAGAGGTATCGATGTCGGTCGGTGAGGTCTGACACCAAAGGTGCTCTATAGGATTCAGGTCAGGATTCTGTGCAGGCCAGTCCATTACAGGGATGTTATTGTCTTGTAACCACTCCTCCACAGGCCGTGCATTATGAACAGGTCCTCGATAGTGTTGAAAGATGCAATCGCCATCCCCGAATTGCTCTTAAACTGTGGGAAGCAAGAAAGTGCTTAAGACATCAATGTAGGCCTGTGCTATGATAGTGTCACTCAAACCAACAAGAGGTGCAAGCCCCCTCCATGAAAAACATTACCACACCATAACACCACCACCTCCGAATTTTACTGTTGGCACTATACAGGCTGGCAGATGACGTTCACCGGGAATTCGCCATACCCACACCCTGCCATTGGATCGCCTTAGTGTGTACCGTGATTCGTCACTCCTCACATCGTTTTTCCACTATTCAATCGTACAGTGTTTACGCTGATTATATCAAGTGAGGCGTTGTTTGGCATTTAACGGCATGATGTGAAGGTAAAGAGTAGCAGCTCGAGTTTTCTCACCTCCCACCTAACTGTCATAGTACTTACAGTGGGCCCTGATGCAGTTTGGAATTCCTGTGTGATGGTCTGGATAGATGTTTTCCGATTACACATATCGACCCTCATCAACTGTCGGCGGTCTCTGTCAGGCAACAGACGAGGTCGGCCTGTACGATTTTGTGCTGTACGTGTCCCTTAACGTTGCCACTTCACTGCTACACCAGAAACAGTGGACATAAGGATGTTTAGGAGTGCGGAAATCTCGTGTACTGACGTATGACTTAAGTGGCACCCAATCGCCTGACCACGTTAGAAGTCCGTTGAGTACCGCGGAACGCCCCATTCTGCTCTCTCACGATGTCTAAGGACTACCGAGGTCGCTGATATAGAGTACTTGGCAGTAGTTACCAGCACAATGCACCTAATACGAAAAACGTATATTTTTGGGGGTGTCCGGATACTTTTAATCACATAGTGTAGTTAACAGTTAGCATAAATTTAAGTGTTAAAATTAAAATGTAAATGCCGTGTGCCTAGGACCTCCCGTCGGGTAGACAGTTCGCCTGGTGCAAGCCTTTCGAATTGACGCCACTTCGGCGACTTGTGTGTCGATGAGGATGAAATGATGATGATTAGGACAACACAACACCCAGTCCCTGAGCGGAGAAAATCTCCGACCCAGCCGGGAATCGAACCCGGGACTTAGGATTGTCATTCTGTCGCGCTGACTACTCAGCTACCGGGGCCGGACTAATTTAAGTGTTAGGAAGTATTTTGTGAACATATTTGTGTAGCTCTACACGGACGTGAAACATTGACGATAGCCAATTCAGACAAAAAGGGAATAAAACGTTTCAAACTTGTTACTACAAAGAAGTTGACAATTAGATGGTTAGATCGAATCACTAACGGGGAGGTATACAGTCGAATTGGGGGGAAAAGAAATTTGTGCCGAAAGGTGACTAAAATAAGGAATTTGTCTGTAGTACACGTCCTGAGTTATCAGGGAATGGTCAAATTCTTAAGGGAGGGACGTGTAGGAGCTAATAGTAGTAATTTTGAATACAGTAAGCAAGTTCAAATGGATGTAGGCCGCAGTAGTTATTCGGAGATGAAGAGGCTTGCACAGGAATGAGTAGCGTCGAAAGCTGTATCGAATCATTTCGCGGGCTGAAAACCACAACAACAATGTCCATAAAGGCGAAATTAGAGAAAGCTGGGCGTACACGTTGGGAGACGAGATAAATTCTTCTCACACGCCACATACAAATGGAAAAGGAAGGGAGAGAAATGGTTATGTAACAACGTATACCTTCCACCATACAACGTTCGATGGTTCAAATGGCTCTGAGCACTATGGGACTTAACATCTCAGGTCATCAGTCCCCTAGAACTTAGAACTACTTAAACCTAACTAACCTAAGAACATCACACACATCCATGGCCGAGGCAAGATTCGAACCTGCGACCGTAGCGGTCGCACGGTTCCAGACTGAAACGCCTAGAACCGCTCGGCCACCAGCGGCCGGCGAACGTTCGGTGGCTAGCGGGCTACAAATGTGGGTGTAGTCGGTTTCAGTTGTGAGAAGGTCCCGCGCAATTGCGGCCTGTATGCTGAGACGCGAGGAGCGCTATCAGGTGACTTAGCAGGGCAGCACTGTCCTAGAAAAATGGCCGCACCTGGCTGAGAAGTATCCCCTGGCCGCTGCAGCTAATGCGATTAGCAGAGAGGCGGCCACCCGTAACTCCACACCGCTCACACCTGCTAGAGAAGTGGCGTTAAACGGCCAGACGTATCGAACTGCTCCCTGAGTAGTATTAGTAACTGAAGCCCTCGCGTTGGTGGAGCATTGCAGACTATTTCTGGAAGAGAGGGAACCACTTTCGATGTAATACAGGGTCTAAGAGTTAACGGGACGCCACGTATCACCTTTTAAAGTAGTAGAACACAGTACTTTCTCGTATTTTTGGGCCACAATCACATGGTGATTTTATATTACTGTCATGATTATGGACTGAAGCCATTATCAAGTACAACAGTGTTGGGTATGATCGGACTTTATTAAATGAAGTCATCATCAAGAACTATTGAACTAGGTGTCCCAACGTGTAAACATGTGCAAAATCACAATAATGTATGGCATACAGTTAGCAAATATGCTTCCCAATCATAGGACAATTGATCGACGGAATGAACATCAATACAGCCGTGTGCAGTGCACATGGTCTGAAAAGAAGCACCACACTTCAGAAACTTCACTTCTATTCTCCTCTTGTCTAAACGGTTTATCGTCCATGTTTCACTTCCACACATGGTTACACTCCTAATACTTAAACCCATAGTTGATGTTAACAATGTTGATGTTTACCTTATATCCTCCTTTCAAGACACTGTCCATTTCGTTCAGCACCACTTCCAAGTCCTTTGCTGTCTCTGACAGAATTACAATGCCATTGGCAAACCTCGAAGTTTTTATTTCTTCTCTCTGAACTTTAATTCCTACTTCTAATTTTTCTTTTGTTTCCTTTACAGTTTGCACCATTTACAGATTAAATAACATCAGGGATAGACTACAACCCTGTCTCACTCCCTTCTCAACTGCTGCTTCGCCTCCATGTCCCTCGACTTTTATGAATGCCGTTTAGCTTCTGCAAAAATTTTAATATTTGTTAAAACAAATTAATTTTTTATAATTACTCTAACTATGCTATGCTGTAGTGAGAAGACCACAGTGTGAAATAATGACGTCCTAGTTTAGTCTGCAAAATGTTGTGTTAAAACTCTTAAACATTTTTAAATTTTCATTAACAATCCTTCTACATCTTTATTCTTCATGTCTACATATTTATTTTTCAACATAGTCACCCTGGTGACGAACACATTTCTCCCAATGAGAGACCAGTTTGATGATACTGTCAGTGTAGAATGTTTGACTATGTTGTTGGAGTCACAATCTCATCTCTGCTTGCGTGCATCATCACTATCAAAGTGAAGTCTTCGAGGGTGTTCTTTACGTTCTGGAAGCTCTTGAAAAACGGATGGGACTAAGACTGGACTATATGGAGGATGATCAGTGACAGTGAACACAAGGCGTCGGAAGGTTGCAGATGTCGTAGAGCTCGTGTATGGTATGCCGCTGTCATGCTGAAGGAGAGGATGCTCTATGTGTGGACGAACTCTTTTAATTCGTTCTTACAGGTCTAACAGGGTTTTAGGTTTTCACAGTACCTTACAGAGTTTGTGGTGGTGTCTTTATGTTTTGAAGATACCAGACACTATGAGCATGACTCTGGCTGCTGATGGCATGGTCTTGAACTTGTGGAGGAACTCCAATGATACTCTCTTGTTTTCGGAGTCAACGTGCTGAACTCAGCTTTCATCACGCGTAAAATGTTGTGAGTGAACCCAGCACTCTCACCCTCAAAATGTAAAGGAAATTCTGCTTCATGTCAGGAGTGAGCATTCAAGACACCCACTTTTCGGTACCACACTTCTGCAATGACGGCCTATACATGTTCTTACGATATGCCACACTTACTTTAGAGCTGCGCTGTGTTTTCCGCCGATTTTCTCCGATGAGTTCATCAGCTCGATATCGGCGAGTCTCGTCAGTTGCCATACGTGGTCATCTACTCTGAGCTCTGTCAAGCACTTTGAGGTTAGCACCAGCATTTCCTTCATTACAAGCGTGAACAACCCAATATCGCATATTAATGATGTCGATAAAATCTTCAAGAAACAAAGCTCTCATTGTTCTCTGGATTTATCGTTAGATTACAATACGCTGTTTCTCATGCACCGACACAGTTATGTTACACACTGCCATGTTACTACAGTTCTGAGCTCTCTAGATGCAGAGGGTTGCAACTTGCGTCAGTGAAGGGGGAGAGTCGACCGAGTAATATGCATGACATGTAATACCTAACCTAATATTGGGAACAAAATAAAAATTTGGAGGCATTACTTTTCATCTTGCCCTCGTAGTATCATGTGAACATACACACTTGCTAGGCGTGATGATGTTAACTGCAGGTTAGATTCTTATCATTACAATCAAGTGTAGCGATAATATCATTAAGATTTCAAGCTACTTGTCTGCAAGGAGTTTAATGTATTGTCAGCCTAAGTGAATTCAGAAGACAACAGAACCACAAGTCACTGAACAGACAATACCTTGTAACAGACAGTTATGTTCACAGGATTCACAAAGGTAATAAATCAATACTATTTGGTAACTGCTAGACATTTGTCTGATGCAGTACAGTATGTTAACACATACAGTATGTTTTGTAAATCAAGAGTTGCTATGTTGTCTTATGTTCTTCCAGTATTCGTCATTGAAGTGCGAGATAGCCATTCAGTTACTCAGATGGAGGTGTGTTATCTTAACGTCAGGTAGCTGATTCCATCAGTTTTTTTACGCTTGTATGTTTGTCTGTTACACCACGATTTCTCGCTGGTAACAGTGGACAAGGATGGCACATGGATGTGCTAACATCTTCGGTGTATTTACATGGCAGTAATACAATATCTAAAGAAAACGCCACATGGATAACATTACCCAATGAATGGTTTCTTTGTATGTGTAGGGAAACGCTGTAGTTATGAATCAAAGCTTAACACGCAAACTAGATCAACCATATGCTGCAAGATGTGGTGCCATTGTACAGAAGTGTCTTGTTAAGAAATTAAATCTATAGACAGGCAGCTAATAATTGCACTAGATACACTGGTTCCTTTTCTTAAGACCTGTGAAATGACATTGCTTGTAGGACCCAGTCATACTTCGATATTATCCTTATTTGATGACATTTTGGTGAAAAAAACGTTTCTCCTTCTGTTTTAATATAACATAAATGCCGTGGCATAAACCCTGGCTCAGTCCCGATGGTAGATAAAATGTTCATCTGCAATGAGTCCTGACAAGCTGTGGGCTTGCAAAAGTACTTAGTTAAAACTTTCGGCAGTCACCAACACAGTCGAAATGCTTGTGTGTAGAGACAGGCTGAGACTTGCAGACATTCTAGTTCAGGCACGCTGTTGCTGCCTAATAGACATGTATGTCGACGACTTGCAGACATGCTAGTTCAGGCACGCTGTTGGTGCCTTATACACATGTATGTCGACAAATACTCTATCACGCGCGATTGTTAGCACATACTCACAGTACTAAAATATTATGAACACAAAAGGACGAGTGAGGGCAGAGCAAGATATGTATCCTTGTAGCAACAATTACACATTCTCTATATTTCTGGAGTGCTTACAGCAAATGCTCAATACTCTTCTGCTAGATAAGAAATCAATTAATTTTGATCATATTACCTATCTATTTTGGACTGAATCACCTCCAGTCACCCTCAGTTCGCCCAGAGGCTAACATTTTGTAGAACTCAGACACACTGTAATGTCAGAGTACCATATTATAACGTTTACCAAGATTGTATGGAGTACGCTATGATGTCACACCCAAACTGCAATGTCAAAGTGTCTCACGTCATCAATTTTTAATTCTTCCTCTCACTACAGCACATGTGGACTCCAGTGGAGGGGACTGATGACCACAGCTGTTAAGTCCCATATTGCTCAGAGCCATTTTGCCATTTGACTCCAGTGGTTTAATGCACAGAACTTGAATGTTTTAATATAAATGCACAACTGCAAGAATCGATGTATCTACACAATAGGCGGATACACATCCACCAATTCTTTTTTGGCTGGTACATCTGCATTTTAGTCTGCCCTACCGGTTCACCATTTTCCAGGTTTGGCTTCACCTAACTGACATTCTTGCAGACAATTTCACCAATACGCAGATGTGACAACCTACCAAATTACCAATTTTATGACCATACTACAAGTTTGCAGATTTGGTGCCAAATGATTTACATTTTGCGAAATGAGCTATGATGTCAGACACACACACACACACACACACACACACACACACACACACTGCAATGTCAAAGTATCTTATGTCGTCATTTTTTTTTACTCTGTATCTCACTACAGCACATAACACCCTCTTTACAGAGCTCAGGCTTCGAATAGAGGGTAACAGTGCATGACTGATAAATAATACAGACATTTCTGAGCACAAATCAATTATGGGCCTCACCATCACATGATAACGTTGAGTACGAGGTGCATTCAAGTTCTAAGGCCTCCGATTTTTTTTAATTAACTACTCACCCGAAATCGATGAAACTGGCGTTACTTCTCGACGTAATCGCCCTGCAGACGTACACATTTTTCACAACGCTGACACCATGATTCCATGGCAGCGGCGAAGACTTCTTTAGGAGTCTGTTTTGACCACTGGAAAATCGCTGAGGCAATAGCAGCACGGCTGGTGAATGTGCGGTCACGGAGAGTGTCTTTCATTGTTGGAAAAAGCCAAAAGTCACTAGGAGCCAGGTCAGGTGAGTAGGGAGCATGAGGAATCACTTCAAAGTTGTTATCACGAAGAAACTGTTGCGTAACGTTAGCTCGATGTGCGGGTGCGCTGTGCGGGTGAAACAGCACATGTGCAGTCCTTCCCGGACGTTTTTGTTGCAGTGCAGGAAGGAATTTGTTCTTCAAAACATTTTCGTAGGATGCACCTGTTGCCGTAGTGCCCTTTGGAACGCAATGGGTAAGGATTATGCCCTCGCTGTCCCAGAACATGGACACCATCATTTTTTCAGCACTGGCGGTTACCCGAAATTTTTTTGGTGGTGGTGAATATGTGTGCTTCCATTGAGCTGACTGGCGCTTTGTTTCTGGATTGAAAAATGGCATCCACGTCTCATCCATTGTCACAACTGACGAAAAGAAAGACCCATTCATGCAGTCAACATTGCTTGGTAACATGACACACGGGCAGACATGTGGTCGTCTGTCAGCATTTGTGGAACCCACCTGGATGACACTTTTCGCATTTTCAGGTCATCATGCAGGATTGTGTGCACAGAACCCACAGAAATGCCAACTCTGGAGGCGATCTGTTCAACAGTCATTCGGTGATCCCCCAAAACAATTCTCTCCACTTTCTCGATCATGTCGTCAGACCAGCTTGTGCGAGCCCGAGGTTGTTTCGGTTTGTTGTCACACGATGTGCTGCCTTCATTAAACTGTCGCACCCACGAACACACTTTCGACACATCCATAACTCCATCACCACATGTCTCCTTCAACTGTCGATGAATTTCAATTGGTTTCGCACCACGCAAATTCAGAAAACGAATGATTGCACGCTGTTCAAGTAAGGAAAACGTCTCCATTTTAAGTATTTAAAACAGTTCTCATTCTCGCCGCTGGCGGTAAAATTCCATCTGCCGTACGGTGCTGACATCTCTGGGACGTATTGACAATGAACGCAGCCTCATTTTAAAACAATACGCATGTTTTTATCTCTTTCCAGTCCGGAGAAAAAAAATCGGAGGCCTTAGAACTTGAATGCACCTCGTATTTTACGGTGACACAATACTGATCTAATGCCAATGTGACGCCGGCGCCATGCCTTACATGTGCCGTTTATATGTCGCAGTTGCGCCACATACCCCATGTATAAGCAGCTGTGATGCTATCAGATTGTTCAGATTCTTGATGGCACAGCTCCTCTAACTGGATTTGGCGCCACTCGAGTAACTTATTGCAGACTGCGCTAGGACGTCATTATTTTATACTGTGTGCCACCCACTGCAGCATCATAGAAGTTCAAATGGTTCAAATGGCACTGAGCACTATGGGACTTAAAATCTGAGGTCATCAGTCCCCTAAAACTTAGAACTACTTACACCTGACTAACCTAAGGACATCACACATACATGCCCGAGGAAGGATTCGAACCTGCGACCTTAGCGGTCGCCCGGTTCCAGACTGAAGCGCCTAGAACCGCTCAAGTTAATTTGATACAACAAATACATGAACACTGAGGTAGAATGGAGAGAATATTGCTCAAAAGCAGTGGGAGCCCTTTCATTCTCGAACTACAGACAGCTAATAATGGCACTCATGCAATCGAATTATAAAAACTGAAATTACTCAAGGGATGGCTGTAGAACTTATGAACCATTGGCTGAAACGTCGGTACCCCATGGTTCTGACACAGCTGCAATTGTCTGAGAGCAATAAGATATCGATTCACATATGTATCGCTATTGACAGATTGGAAAGTGGGGGGAGGGGGCAGGGAATTCTAGGAAATGGAGGATGGGGAGGGAATTATGATAATACCGACGCTGACATTGGTGGTTACAGGAATGCCAATAGTGATTTCAGTAATTTCAGAAAAGCTTATGCTGATGTCGGCGATTTTATGGCTCGTTCTCTCATTTATACGCTACTACCATACTGACAAGTTTTAAAAAATTAGCTCTCTCATGCAGAAATACAGACAGTCATTTTTCCCTCACTCTGTTTGTAAGTGAAGGAGGAAAGCGATTGACTCGTTGGGATAAAAGGTATCTTCTGTCATTTCCCATATGATGGCTTATAAACGGCGCTGATGGGGTGGGGTGGTGGGGGGGGGGGGGTTGACTGGGTGGTCACCCTCTTAGCTGTTTGGGACACAGGAGCCAGAATACTGTAGATTTTGGCTTTATCCTGCTAGTGGCTGACGTATTGGTCTTTTATAATCTGCGTAAAATGTGTAACGTATTACTATGTTTACGACGTTTCTCATCGAGCCATATACGTTATCTCGCATTTCTAGCTGCTTCTCTCACAAAAATAATGATAAAAATTCAGAAATTCAGGATCGCCAGCAGCCCAAGCCCATCCTAAACATTTAGAGATAAACAGAGCTGGAAAATTATTGGTTTAATTATTTTAATAATTTAATTACAAGTATGAAAATTTCTTTAAGTAGCCAGATAAATAGCACTCCATGTCGTGCATGAAGCAACTTGATTAATTCAGGATTGGAAATCGGAGTAAGTGGGTAAGATCAACACTACAGATTTTATCTTTCACGTAGATTATTTATTGTATCTATGTATTTGGTTGCACTTCCGAACTACACATAACTGGTGCCTGACTAGAAATATTTAAATAAGAATTACGTGAGAATGTAATAGAGCACAATTTAACTACAGCAAGAAGAAACGTAGAAAACGGGGGTGGGAGACAGTGATACTATAATCTCCTTTGCATTCATACCATAAAAATACCTCAGTGAGATTCGCATTACGATTCTACGCATCCACTATTCAGGACAGAGGTTTAACCAATGCACGAGGCTGTGCGATAATTATTCAACATACTAGCTGCGTCTGCTGCTTGCAAACGGCCTAACTAGAGCCCGTGGTGTATTCCGAATCAAACTGTTGTGCTGCTTTGTAGAAAGCGCACGAAAGAGCGGATATTCTTGCAGAAATTATAGCTCATTAAACAAGCAAACTGTTAAAATAAAGCCTATTGCGGTGCCGTGGTGGACCAGAAGTGTCATTGATTACCAAACCCGTGGCACAAAATCGGCACACAATCAACAGTTAAACATAACGAAGTCCTAACTCAACCTGCTTTCTATCACCTGAAACCCCCCTTAAGAGCTACGATCTGTACTCACCAAGCGTTCACCGAAGAGTGCCCCTTTCTCTCACGAGATTACCTAGCTCCCCGTGCAGCAGCGGAAGATACCAGAGGGGTAGCCCTCCGTCACCGACCTCACACACAAAAACAGCCTTCGACACAACCTTCGACTAAGATGGGTAAACCTCTCTGTTCAGGTATTGGAAACCTAAGTTGGTCACCCTGTACTCTCCTTCGAACGAGAAGCAACATCGTCTGCTCGCATCAGACGATGACCAATTCAGCGATTCCCACAAAACAAAACCGAAACCTCACATTAAAATACACATATAATATTCAATAGGCCTTATTAGAGTGCTCAGTATTTCTGGAAGAGTTCATGAATTGATCTAAAATCGGGTAGTAAAGTGAATAAGTTGTGCCGAATTTGACAAGCGTCTTATGAAACGACTTCACAGAGACGTTTCAAATGGTTTGTGGTCTGAATCTACTAGGCTGGTTTTATGGCTAGTGATGTTCTCCACCATCTGTTTGAAGCAAAGTTAGAAGGCATCCTGGAAGGATGCAGTACTTTCCAGATGAGTGCTGTTGTTGCAAGAAGAAAATAACCAGTCTTGCATTCACCTCCTGAGGCTGACTGGACATAAGGCTGGGAGCTTTAAAGGTTTTTGGTAGTTTCTGGGAAGTCGTGGAAACGAGAGATGGGCCAGCAGCCCTGGTGGGTGAAGGAGGGCAGTCGCCTGCCCTAGGGTCGAAGGTGGTGGTTAAAAGCGTTTAACATTGCTGAAGTCAGGAGTTAGTGATCCACGAAACTAGTTTTCCAAAATGCAAATTCTACAGAATCCGAAAGTGTCTTCATATTCAGGTGAAGGGAATTCTGATTAGTCATTTTCCGGTTTTCTAGGAGCGTCTTAAAATTTAGTGAGTGCGCAAGTGTTCATCGAGTTGTTCATCGAGTGATATGTGGGATGCATTGGGAAACATACCGCACCACGTGCACGCACACATGTACCAAGGCCCCCCATCCAGCAGTTTTCAACTGCGCTGGTGGAAGAGTGGAGCGTCTTACCACAAGAACTCCTTACCAACATTGTGGCCAGCCTGGGATCACTTTGAAGAGCATGCATGCCGTCTATGGTGGTAACAATGCTCCTTTCGTAATGTCCAGCGGATCGTCATAAATTGCGGTGACTTGAGTGTAATTATTGTCTCTGAATAAAAGAGTCATTCCTGTTCGTCTTATTACGTATTTCTTTCAATTACGTTCTGTACTATGTTGTAGCAATTATTTCTATGTATGGGCCAAATTTCATCGAGCTATCTTACTACATTACTTGGCAGTGACACTCTCGTCCTTTAGAGTTACATACTAGTGTATTACACTTGTTTTCGTGGAGATTTGTAGTATGGAGTTTTTGTGTGACTTTTGATCTTTTAGCATTGAACTCAAAAATGGTTCAAATGGCTCTGAGCACTAGGGGACTCAACTGCTGAGGTCATTAGTCCCCTAGAACTTAGAACTAGTTAAACCTAACTAACCTAAGAACATCACAAACATCCATGCCCGCGGCAGGATTCGAACCTGCGACCGTAGCGGTCTTGCGGTGCCAGACTGCAGCGCCTTTAACCGCACGGCCACTTCGGCTGGCCTTAGCATTGAACTGTTATCCTGCTTTGTCTTTGTAGAAATTTTGGGATGGAGTGTAGGAACCAGTTGGATGCTGTGTACTGACTGTCAGTGATTTACACTTTTTAGTCGTATGATCAGATCTGAGAATCTTTCTGAATGCCGTTAGTTATATGGTATGAGTAATTGTTCTTGGAGCACTGACAAGTTTAACCTTGTTTCAAGTGTCAAAGTAAGGGTGGAGCTCCTTGCGAAGGATATCCTTTAAGTGCAACAGTGCAGAAAATTAATCTGTGCCCGCCAGTAAAAGTTTCCTACTTAATCTTAGGAGCAATACGTCGGTAATAAGTCAAGTGTGCGAAGAGGGCATGGAGTCGGTCCGTGCCCCTGAGTGAGTCTTCGTGCAATGCCACGATGTTTCAAGGACACACTAAAGCAGAAAATGTGTTGTATGGACTTGGGTCTGCAAAACTCTTTGTTCTCATGCCAGAACTAATTTTCTATACTCTACATAGTATACTCTTTTTTTAAAAAAAGATAAAAAAGAAAAGAAAAAGGGTGTCCGGGACGGAAATCGGTAGATGTGATGTACATGTACAAACAAATGATTAAAGTTCGAAAAACCGTTACGGTCGCAGGCTCGAATCCTGCCTCGGGCATGGATGTGTGTGATGTCCTTAGGTTGGTTAGGTTTAAGTAGTTCTAAGTTCTAGGGGACTGATGACCTCAGAAGTTAAGTCCTACAGTGCTCAGAGCCATTTGAACCAGAAGTTCGGAAAAATTGGATGATTTATTTAAGAGAAAGACCTTTACAAATGGAGCAAGTCAATAACACTATGGTCCACCTGTGGCCCTTATGCAAGCAGTTATTCGGCTTGGCATTGATAGAGTTGTTGGATGTCCTCCTGAGGAATATCGTGCATTCTGTCGTCTAAATCTCGAGCTGGTTCCAGGGCCCTGCCCATGATGACGTTACCGACTGCCCAGAGATCTGGCGACCTTCTTGGCAAAGGTAATATTTGGCAAGCACGAAGACAAGCAGTAGAAACTTTCGCCTTGAGCGGAAGTGCAAAATCTTGTTGAAATGTGACCCCAAGATGGCTTGGCATAAAGGTAAACAAAAAGCGGGGTAGAATACCGCTGTGGTGTAAGGGTGCTGTGGATGATAACCATAGGGGTCTTGCAATGAATGGAAATGGCACCCAAGACGATCACTCCTGGCCGGAAATGGCACCCAAGACGATCACTCCTGGCCATAGAGTGAGTCACGGTGAGGTTGGTATCCTACCACGGGCTGGAGCCTCTCCAGAGAAGTCTATGCTGGTCATCAGACTCTGGAGTCTCAGCAACTGGAGTGGAATTGTTTTCATTGACAAGTCTTACTTCGAACTGAGCTCCTATGACCAACGAAGACGTGTCTGGAGACTCCATGGACAGCAGTGGTTACCAATCTTACTGTCACCTACCATATGGCCCGACAACCAGGAATGATGGTCTGGGGTCCCATTTCAAGTCATTACAAGATCCCTTTGGTTGTCGTTCACAGTACCTTTACAGCATAGCAGTACGTTGACGACGTTTTACGTTCCGTTTTGTTGTCCTTCATGGTAAGCCAACCTATGCTTACATTTCAGCGAGATAAAGCCCTTCGGCACAGGCCGAGAGTTTCTACTGTTTGTCTTCGTGCTTGCCAATCCCTACCTCGGCCAGCAAGGCTGCCAGATCTCTCTCCAGTTGAGAACGTCTGGAGCATTGTGGGCAGGATCCTCCAACCACCCCAGGATTTTAATGATCTAACGCGCAAATTGGACAGAATTTGAGACGTATCCCTCAGGAGGCCATCCAACAATTCTACCAATCTATGCCACGACGAGTAATTGCTTTCATAAGGGCCGGATGTGGACCACCGCGTTATTGTTCTTGAATAAACCATCAAGTGTTTCGGAAATTGTATACATTTATTCATCCGTAAATGTACGTCACGTCTACCGATTTCCGTCCCAACTGGATAATTCCTTCGTGTTGCGTAGCTTTTCTTTTCTTTCTTTTTTCTGTCTTAGAGTGCAAACTGATTGTGGGAAACACACAGACCATAACGTGGCAGCATACTAGTGAAATGTACAAAAAGTCCTCATACTTACGACAGGTTAAGTTATATTTCTTAGGTTCAGTACAGTGCTTTGTGTTCCGTTTCTTCGAAGAGAATATTGCATTTGACTCACGTCATTGCTTTGTTGCATCCGACTTGCTTCTTAGTGTTATTGATCTTTACGGACTTGACCAGCACATAATTTTTAATTAGTGCTCATGTAGGACTCTGTTTTCGGTACAACGCAATGGAAGCGTACGCAAGTGAAGAGCAATGGTCGAGCCATTCAACATTTCTCAAGGCGTGTTTTGTAGAAATAAGGAGCACCGACGGAGGAAGATTGAATCCACTGTTCATTGTCTTACGGAGCATGAAGCGTTTAAGTCTGCACTGGAGAGTGGGTAGGGCCTAGAGGAACCAGACCACCGCAACTGGAGGAAACAGCTCTTCATGCATCAGATAACGGCCCAAGCGTCAGCTCAAGAGAAGTCACTGTAACATGTCATGCTGATCACGTGGTTAGATGACGACCGTTATGTGATAACCCACTGTATTCATATAATTTACAGCGAGCGCATACTCTGTCAGCTGTCTGTGACATCGAATGAGGCGTTGTTTTAACGTAATCAGAATGTAAACTACCGTAAACAGTAATTATGAGCTTACGTGAATTCTCACACTTTAACCTTCCCGTATAAATAAAAAATATAAAATAATGATGTGTAACCTTCCCGAACAGAAAATAAAAATTAAAATATTTAAATTTTGATAATTAAATTCTGACGTATGAAAACTGATAAATCTTAATTCATGAAAAACTGATAAATTTTGACGTAAGCAGCGCTACGTCATGACCTTGTGAAATCAATCTGAATCTGTCCGTGAGAAATGAACTGAAAAATTCTTACCTCGTGATGGTGTCGCCGGATAACGCTGTCTTATATATCTGCTAGTAAATGGCACAGCTTAGTGCAATGCTGGCCTATCCACTAATGCTGAATAACATTTGTCTGAGATCTGAATTACGAGAAAAACTGACTTTATTTAGTGACACAGCTGCACAGGTGGTCGTCTGATTACTAAAGAACACATGACTATGATCTGGCAAAAATTCTGGAATATTTTAATGTAGATAAATGACTGGATCGGGACTGGCAATGACTTAAGGGGAAATTATACTTCTATAGTTGACTGGTAAAAACAATTATATTCTGAAAATTCTTTACGTTATTGATAAAGACCTACAATCCATTACAGGGGAAAATTAATATATTACACATCTGGGTCAACTGGTGCTGACGAATTACATAAGAAAATATTGAAACAAATTCATATTAGCATCTCAGACAAGTGACTTAACTATGCGCATGCCAATAATAATAATAAAATTTACCTTACAATAGATGATTGACTTAATTACATTGTTGATTTTTCATTATAGTAACAATTATTCATTTCTACATCTACATCTACATTTATACTCCGCAAGCCACCCAACGGTGTGTGGCGGAGGGAACTTTACATGCCACTCTCATTACCTCCCTTTCCTGTTCCAGTCGCGTATGGTTCGCCTCCGTGCGCGCTCGAATCTCTCTAATTTTACATTCGTGGTCTCCTCGGGAGGTATAAGTAGGAGGAAGCAATATATTCGATACCTCATCCAGAAACGCACCCTCTCGAAACCCGGACAGCATGCTACACCGCGATGCAGAACGCCTCTCTTGTGAGTCTGCCACTTGAGTTTGCTAAACATCTCCGTATCGCTATCACGCTTACCGAATAACCCTGTGACGAAACGCGCCGCTCTTCTTTGGATCTTCTCTACCTCCTCTGTCAACCCGACCTAGTACGGATCCCACAATGATGAGCAATACTCAAGTATAGATCGAACGAGTGTTTTGTAAGCCACCTCCTTTGTTGATGGACTGCATTTTCTAAGGACTCTCCCAATGAATCTCAACCTGGTACCCGCCTTATCAACAATTAATTTTATATTATCATTCCACTTCAAATCGTACCGTACGCATACTCCCAGATATTTTACAGAAGTAACAGCTACCGGTATTTGTTCCGCTATCATATAAACATACAATAAAGGATCCTTCTTTCTATGTATTCGAAGTACATTGCATTTGTCTATGATCAGGGTCAGTTGCCACTCCCTGCACCAAGTGCCTATCCGCTGCAGAGCTTCCTGCATTTCGCTGAAATTTTCTAATGCTGCAACTTCTCTGTATACTACAGCATCATCCGCGAAAAGCCGCATGGAACTTCCGAGACTATCTACTAGGTCATTTATATATACTATGAAAAGCAATGGTTCCATAACACTCCCCTGTGGCACGCCAGAGGTTACTTCAACGTCTGTAGACGTCTCTCCATTGAGAACAACATGCTGTGTTCTGTTTGCTAAAAACTCTTCAATCCAGCCACACAGCTGGTCTGATATTCCGTAGGCTCTTACTTTGTTTATCAGGTGACAGTGCGGAACTGTATCGAACGCCTTCCGGAAGTCAAGGAAAATGGCATCTACCTGGGAGCCTGTATCTAATATTTTCTGGGTCTCATGAACAAATAAAGCGAGTTGGGTCTCACACGATCGCTGTTTCCGGAATCCATGTTGATTCCTACAGAGTAGATTCTGGGTTTCCAAAAACGACATGATACGCGAGCAAAAAACATGTTCTAAAATCCTACAACGGATCGATGTCAGAGATATAGGCCTATAGTTTTGCGCATCTGCTCGACGACCCTTCTTGAAAACTGGGACTACCTGTGCTCTTTTCCAATCATTTGGAACCTTCCGTTCCTCTAGAGACTTGCGGTACACAGCTGTTAGAAGGGGGGCAAGTTCTTTCGCGTACTCTGTGTAGAGTCGAATTGGTATCCCGTCATGTCCAGTGGACTTTCCTCTGTTGAGTGATTTCAGTTGCTTTTCTATTCCTTGGACACTTATTTCGATGTCAGCCATTTTTTCGTTCTTGCGGTGACTTAGAGAAGGAACTGCAATGCGGTCTTCCTCTGTGAAACAGCTTTGGAAAAAGGTGCTTAATATTTCAGCTTTATGAGTGTCATCCTCTGTTCATCATCATCTCATTCCATGGTATCATTTAGCTCTGCGGCTGATCACAATTATTATTCAGTTCCATATAACAAAATTTTACAATTTGTTCTGCAATGTGACTTCAACAACTACTAACTGTAAACTGCGCTGTACCAGCAACAGACTACGACTACACTGTAGCAGCGAGCGACTGCAACTGAGGCAGAGACTGCTCTGACATGCGACTCTATTGCAGCGCTGTTTTAACAGGAGCAACGATATTTTATGTCTCAGGCAGCGCCTTTGAATTGTTGTTCTAGCAAGTGAGCAATACATCGAGATTACATTTGTTCCAGCAGGGTGGTGAATCCCTTACAACACAACTATTGAAACACATCATAAGCAAAGCTGTTCTACTACTTTCAGCGTCTTCGTTGTTGATCAGTCCAAGCTCAAAATACGCACTTCCTTACAGAGTGCTCCAACTGATCTGGGACTCGCTGCCATCCACCATCACACATCATACCTCGTTCTACCATGCACCTGCAGTCGGCCAGTCAGAAGAAGTCTAAGGCCTTATCTGTGAGTGGTGATTGTTGTTGTTGTATTTTGAACTTCCTTTTCATTTGTATGTCTGCCAACAATTGCTACCATATGCAGTGCATACTGTTTTATTTACGTGTCTCCTTTGTGTAAACACAACATGAGAAACAAGTGTTTTAGAGAATTTCCTTTCCTCCCTCCAGTGCTCAGTCCAAGGATCAGCTGAGAGCGGTCTGGCTGGTAGCAGCATCTCCAGTCTTCACGAGTTTCTGGACCTTTTTTATTCGCGCGTAAGAGTTACAACCGACTGTTTTATAGCTTCATCTAAGCAGTTGAATCGTAATTTTGCTCTAGCTCTGTTTCCATTGACATATCTCTGCTGTTACTGTTTTTAGAAGTCTCTCATGTCTCAAAATACACTGACGCAAAAAATTGCAGCATCAAGAAGGGGATGTGCAACATGAATGGGAGTTTTAACGGCTGTTTCTACGTCTGAAAGATGATGTCTATTCAACTTCAGCTCCAGTTGCATAAGACTGGCAGTAGTAGTGCAACTATGAGGATGCAAATCAGGTTTGCTTTAAATAGGCGCTGTAACGGTCGTGAGCATTAGTTTACCTTTGAGAGTGGTCGTAGTAAGTAGATGTTAGTCAAGAATGCCTTTCAACTGACCCAGATCACTGGGTTTGAACGACGTCTAGTAACAGGGCTACCAGAAGATGGGTGTTCCTTTAGTGATGCTGTAGAGAGGCTTGGCAGAAACGTAGCCACTGTACATAATTTGGCAGGAATATAGTCACTGTACACAATCTGCTGGCAACGGTGGTCATGAGAATGTACCATCGCTAGGAGGACCACGTGGCACTACCGAGAAGGAAAACCATCGTGTTCGGCGTATGGCTCTGGTGCATGGAACTGCATCTGCAGTAGCAATTTGAGAATTTACGGAATTGAGATAACTGTGTCACCACAGTGACCAAATGAACTGTCACAAATCGGTTACTTCAAGGACAGTTCCGAGCAGAGGCCTCGTAACGTCCATTCCACTGACCCCAAATCACCAGCATTTGCGACTTCAGTGGTGTCAAGCGAGAGCTCACAGGAGGGCAGCGTGGAGGTCTCCAGTGTTTTCTGATGAAAGCTGGTTCGGCACCACTGATGGCGGAGGGCAGTTGAGGGCCTGCAACCAACCTGTCCATGTGCAAGACGCACTGGACTTACACTTGGAGTTACGGACAGGGATGCAATTTCGTATGACAGCAGGAGCAATCTCGTGGCTATCCCACGAGCCCTGACTGCAAATTTTTACGTCAATCTGGTGATTCGACGTGTTGTGCTACCATTCACGAACAGCGTTCTAGAGGGTGTTTTCCAACAGAATAACACTCACCAACATACCGCTATTGTAACTCAAAATGCCCTACAGAGTGTCGCCATGTTGCCTTGGCCTCCTCGATCAACTGATGTATCTCTAATCGAGCACATAGGGAACATGATCGAACGACAACTCCAGCGTCATCCACAAACAGCATTAACCATTCCTGTATTGACCGACCAAGTGCAACAGACATGGAACTCCAACACAGAAACTAAGATCTAGTACTGTACAACACAATGCATGCACGTTTACATGCTTGCATTCAACATTCTGGTGGTTCCAGTTATTAATGTATCAGCATTTCACATTTTCAATGCCTTATCTTGCGGTTACATATAGGTGTGGTACTACAAAGTTAATCACTTAAATATGTTACCTAGACAAATGTCTTCCCGAAATATCATCACTCGACATTAATAATTTTTTGTTACTGCGATTTTTTTCCGTTGTAGTATGACCAGTAACATTAACTCTTCTTTTTGCAGTAGTGCCCCATAAATCTCTTTTCTTTCCCATCAGTTTAAGGAATCAACACTCACGACCTTATCAGCCCATCTGATATTGAGGATGTACCTATAACACCACATGCCAAAAAAATTAAATTCTTTCCTTCCTGGGTGCTCGGAGTCCATGTCTCAAAGTCATAAAACGCCACGTTGCAAAGATAAGAAACCTTTTCGTAATTCGTAATCTGTTCCATTTTCTTAGGTTAATGTCTCGTTTTTTTTTACTTACTGCACTTCTTGCTTGTGTATTTCTGTGTACATAAATGACATAACTGACACACGTTCCTGATTACTTATTTTTGGTGCTAGTTTTTCATTGTGTGATTTATCCAACATGCTCTTTCATAAAGCTTCTTCCCTAAAACTGAGTAGAATTAAATCTTTTTTTCAGTGTTGTTTATTCTTTTATGTAACTTGTACGTGTTACTGGACTTCGCATTAATTGTTGGTATTTCCTGTGGCATATCTAGGGCATTTTTCTGTGCGAAACAAAAACTTCTCCCAAGTAAATAGAGGTTTTACGGAACTGAGACAAACAATGGGTAAGGTCATATCCAACTAAAAGAATGCGGAAAACTATACTTAATATTTAAACCAATGTAAGGAGGGTAGATTCTACTACTGGGTGACGGGGGGAGGTGGGGAAACCATTTATGGGGTTCCACAAGGATCAATTTTAGGTTCACTAATGTTTTTCATGTATGTGAACGACCTTCTGCCTACTATACAGCATGCAGAACTAGTTCTTCTTGCGGATGACATCAGTACTGTAATCGGCCCAAACATACAGTACAGAAAGCAATGGAAGAAATGGTGAATAACGTTCTTGAAAGTATTATTGGGTAGTTTTCTACGAATGGTCTCACTCCCAGGAATAATGCTGTACATAATTACTACACCAGAAGAAAAAGTGATATTCATTACTCCATATTAAGGTAGCTTTTAGTACAAAAAGGGGCGTACAGTGCTGAAACCAAAATTTTTGATCACTTACCCAACGATATATAATGCCGGACAAGCAGCAAAGTTAAATTCGAAAAAAAAAAAAAACTGAAGAAGTTTCTCCTTGACAACCCCTTCTACTAATTTTTATAATCTGTAAAAGGTGGTCGGTATAAAGTACTAGCTCACGTCTGCATTACAAAAAACAAAACCTTGTAAATGGTTTGTATGTAGCCACATCTACAAATGAATGTGTAGTGTGAATGGAAAATGACTCGTTCCACATAATTACGAGTAACTGTACAAATAGTGAATTGAACATGAAACTAACTGGGAATAGTATCAGTATTACTTACTTTACTGGAGAAACTTTCCTGTATATCAGTGTCGCATTAGTCTCCGCAGTTGGTGACTTGGGGAGAGTGACTGGTTAAAGAGATTGGGGGGAGGGGGGGGGGGTGGAAGCAGTTAGTAGACCATTTACTAACATATCTTCGTATCTGTCTGCTAGGCGCGTAACCTTTGACCTGGATGCACGTTTGCGATAGAAATTACAGTAGTTACATTTTGCGTTTGTCGGTATTTGCACAACAGAGCGCAGACGATCGTCGACGACATAACATGACTGGTTTGGAGAAATGTGTGAAAGTATAACAGAGCAAATAAAGCTAATGTGGAGTTCGATTGTGGTGAAGTATTGCCTCGCTTTCACTAAGTACCGTGGTAGAAAGATGTATGAATGTATGTTAGAATACCGTTTCCCGCTCACAGATAATATGGTACGCTCTAATGAACCTAAAGAGTGCAGAGTCATGCTAAAAAGGATGTCTCAAATTATCACTGTTTTAAGTTATACGTCAAAGAGAAAAGCGTGTGGAGAAAGGCAATGGAAACAGAGCAAACGATAAAGTTCGAACTGACATTCCCATTCGGTTCGCAGTAAGAAATACTTGAATTGGCTAATTACTTATTACGAAGTTCGACTTAAGGCTACACAAATATGTAAAAATTATATAAGAGCCACAAAACAAAAATCTGTTAGAAGTGTTAGTAGAACCGAATGCGGAAGGAAGGAAACATTTATAAATGGTAAAAAGAAAGAAGTAAGTACGGATATGGAAGCACACTGATCTCCGGCTGTATAGTTTTCTTTATCAAAAGAAATTCAGTATAAAGCTGTCCTCAATCCGGTTGTTGGTTTGAATGTTCACCAGAGTGCTTTACTAGGCCTGGTCCTATTTGGGGCAATGTATCCGTGTCCTTCTCCGACAACAGATTTGAGTTGCCTACAGTTTGACACATTCGAAGCAAGTTGTCATTGTTCACCTATAAAACCGATTGTTAGAAGTGAAAGAGAGAGAAAGTGAGAGAAAAATATTCTAATACTAACTGAGGATTGATCTCCGAACCTCTGAACTTTTATTCTGGCAGTTACCTATTTAGCCGTCGGGTGCTGTTGTTGTTGTTGTCGCTGCGGTCTTCAAGCCGAAGACTGTTTTGGTGCAGTCATCGGGTATCTGTAAAAAACGTCCTAGAAGGAATAAAATAATTTGTGCAACTATTAATTATAGGAGTAGAGGAGAGCAACATTTGCAGTGAACCAAAACTGAAATATGTTCAATTGTGATCAAAGATGAATGTTATCTGAGTTGTAGATGTGAGCAGAATGGATATAAAGAAACAAAACCATGTGAAACACCAGCTATTATATGAAAAACCGAATGTAATGAAGGGAAATACCTCTGCAGTTAACGTTATCAGCACATTTTTACTAAATATAAATGGGGGACCGCAATTATTCTTGTCAGAACATTGTTATATTACTATTACATTTTAGGGTTTGTTCTGTAATATTTTGTGCCCGTCATTCAGGCCCAAATAACCGTTCTTTTTGAGTAAATGGAGTCAATGAGCGTTGTGTTCAGGGATTAACATTTAAAAAGCACTAAATGTAGAATTCTTAATACCTCGACTCGCATCAAAGCAGCATAAATGACCCTTATTAATTTTCGTTCGCAGTAGACCCGTTACTTTGTTTCTTTCACAGTGTGTATCAAGCGTTAGAGCTCTATTTTTAGCAAGTACCAGATGTCTTTCTTTTGTGAATAATAAGAAAGATTTACAGTTTCCATACGGGAAGCTGTTCCCCTTGCACTTTCCACAATGTAACTGTCCAAGTGCAAATATGTTTCTAATATTGGAGTGCCTCAATAGAAATTCAAATGGGAGAAACTATGCAGTCCCCTAATCCTTACTTCCAAGTAGTTTAATTAACTTAGTTCAAACCCTAGGGGAATAAATAAAGTTCTGTAAGTCTCAATATAATAAACCCAATTGTAAAAAGTTTAATTGTATTGTAGCATCTATAAAAAAATCCAGAATTTAGAGACTCAGAATCCTTCTGAACAAGATGGCCGAGTTCCAAATTCCGTACTTTTAAGCTGTTGTTGATTTGATGAGTCTGATGGTACTGAAAACAAATTTTGAAAGTTCTTGGGAGCATAAACCTCATCTTTGGTCCGTGGTCTTAGGGGACCATTGTTCATTGCGGTATCAAGGCAAGTCTCGCTAAGTTTCTTGTAGACAGCTGTCAAGACACTGGTAAAGTGAATCTGTGAGACAGCGAATTAGTGGGGATTTTAACTCGACACAAGAGCCCGCGGACCAACTCCCACAACATTCCCCTTGTGCATCTCTTTCAGTGGTCATCGACCGTCTACGACTTGTTGACACATGGAAGGAGGTCCACGGAATTCAACCGGGCTATACGTTCTACACCTCTCACTCGTCAAGCCGCATAGATCGCATCTACGTTACCCGCTCCCTTGCTGATGGCACACGTCATGCGGAAGTCTGGCCCTTGGCCTTTTCAGACCATGATGCGTACCTCTGTGACGTCACTCTCGCCCGACAGCAAGTGTGGCATAGTCGTGGTCTGTGGAAACTCAATGTCGCTAACCTGACCTCCTCAGACTGTCGCCGTATGGTCGAAGAAGCGTGGGCACGCTGCCACCATCGTCGAGAAGCCTATGACTCCACCTTATCATGGTGGCTCTCCTGTGCAAAGCCGACCCTCAGGAAGACTCTGATGAGTTATGGGAAGAAATTAAAGGCGTGGCAAACTAATACCCTGCACTTCTACTACACCATACTACGTGACTGTACGACGATGCCTTTCTCGCCAGCCCGGCAGTCGATGGTCCATCGCACGAAGGCGCAGATATCCATGATCATGCGGCGTAACTTGGAAGGCACTGTAGTCCGTTCTCGAGCTTCTAATCGAATCCCTCAAGAACGTCCGTCGATGTACCACCTCCTTCAGGAAAGACAACGACGACGACGAGCTCTGATCCAGGTCCTCACTGATGTGGAAGGGCGCCGGCACGATACCGAACAAAGCATCGGTCATACTTTCCATGCCCATTTTGCCGGGCTATACGCAGCCGTGCCGCATTCTGCAGCACTGATCACAGAAGTCGCTCAGCTTGCTACGAACACTCTTCCGGAGGATGCAGTGCATGACCTCCAAGACGACGTAACCACAGATGAAGTGGTAGACGCTATCAAGGCGGGTTCCGATAACAGATCTCCTGGACCTGACGGTATACCCATCGTATTTTATACAAGTTTTCACTATTTGTTGGCTTCCACGCGGACGGCAATCGCACAAGAGCTGATCTCACCGATGACAGTGGTCCCGAGCGCCTTTCTAGAAGGCATTATTATCCCCGTACATAAACCGTGCGGGTTATCGAGGGTCCATGACTATCGACCAATTACTTTGCTCAACAGCGACATGAAAATATTCACACGGCTACTGGCATCGCGACTCAAGAGGGTCGCACGTTACGTCACATCCTGCGACCAGACTTCCCTAGGAGGCGACAACAGCATCCGTACGGCCCTTTGCCGTTACAGAGACATGATAGCATTAGCGCATTATCAGCGTCTCCCTGGCGCCTTGGCTTCACTAGACTTTAGCCAGGCTTTCGACCGTGTTGACCACTTCTATTTACGGACAGTTCTTCAGCATATGGGTTTTCCTGGCGGTATTGTCACAGTGGTTATGCGCCTGTTGAGTAGTGCAACCTCTAAAATCATGTACAATGGTCGCCTTACACCGTCCCTGGTCATCGCACGATCTGTACGACAAGGCTGCCCCCTTTCCACGATTTTGTATGCTTTCGCCTTGGAACCCATGCTCCAGGGCATGCGCCAACGTTTGGAAGGCATGACTGTGCAAGGCCACCGTTTTTTTGTACAGCCTACGCAGACGACATAGTACTATATCTGCGCAGTGAAGATGAAGTACGAGCAGCACTGACATGGGTGACGACTTACGGCGAAGCGTCGGGGAGCTCCCTCAACGTGTCAAAATCCAAGGTCCTGCTCACTGGTGAGGGCTTGCCGGAGAGATGCGCCGACCCCCTTAGTGTCGCCGCCACCATACGGTGTCTTGGACTTGATTTCACAGCACACCTGCGCCGCTCAGCGACTATCAGTGGTAGACGCTTGCTACAGACAATCAGAGCAAATCTCGCAGATCAACGACTACGAGCTCTCGACGTTGTCCAACGCGCGCAATACGCGAACATGTATCATGCTTCCCGTATACCACTCGTGGCTCAAGTACTACCAGTCCCAAATCTCCTGGAGCGACGACTGTTGATGGCTTTCGGCTCCTTCGTCAGCTCGGGGATGTTATTCAAGATGCAGTATGAATTCCTTGCACTGCCACGAGATCGTGGAGGGGTGGGACTCATCCATGTGCCGACTCGTGTCAAGGCACTATACGTCAGCTCCCAACTAAAACTTTGGCATCGTTGCCCGCAGAGCCTTACTAGCCTCCTGCTTCACAACTTTCACCGGCCTCCTTGTCCGCCCCAGTACTAGTATCGACCATTCCAACCCCCTTTTATTACATCCAACGATTCTTCCTGGAGTTCAGTTATATCTACCGGTCCTTACCACTTACACGTTTGTACCTCACGAAAACAGTCTCCGCATTGTTACAACAGTGCCGCCCGTCCAACCCCATCAAACGTAAGTATCCACAGTACGTGTGGCGACACATATGGAAGGCGATCCATGCGCGTTTTCTTGAATCAGACGTTCAATCAGCGTGGTACATCACCGTGAATGGCAAACAAGTTAACCGAGATCGTCTGCATCGCATCCATCTCGCCGATTCATCCCTCTGCACCCACTGTGGAGTGGATGACACGGATGTCCACCGGTTCCACTGTGGCACAGCGTTCGACGTCTGGACACTTGCGCGGCGAATTTTGGCGTTTCTTACTCGCCAGACACCGGCTCAGATCGACGTCCACATGCTTTTGTACCCCGATAAGACTTTCTACCCCTCCGCCAAGACTCACTCTCTGAACTGTATCTGCGGCCACACGATCCGCTATCTTATTACTTCTGGCGACAAGCCTACGCTAGGATATTGGACTTATCTCAACGAACGACACTGCGTCCTGATACGCAACCCACGATATAAACAATATTTTTCCAATTTCTTACAGAGCACTTTCGATGACCCACCTAGTAGCTGGAACGTCCAAGCCCTGAGAAGCTCAAAACTGTATAAACCGAACCGAACTGAATAGATCTGCTACCCAGAGCCCACGCCTACGCCATGAGATGACACGTTTGGACGAGCTGGCATGCTGTAGGCGGATACACTTCAGGAGCTCCTGTAAGAACTGGTCTTTAACTACAAGTCGCACGACGACTTTAATTTAAAAAAGAAAAAAACCTTTTCCTTATTTATTCCTCATAATTTGTTCTTAAAGGAAAAAGAAATTTGATTTTGGCTTTGAGAAACTGTTTTTTTTTTTTTTTTGTTCCAAAAGATTGCTTCTTCGCCAACAAGACGAAGGAGACTCATTTTTGTTTACTGGAAGGAGAAACCAGTATAAGTGGATAAGTGGAGTCTTGTTTTCTTTTGAAAAAAAAAAGAACTTTTCCTTATTTAAAAAAAAAGGGGTAGCGTCTTTGATTCATAATCAAAAGGTCTTCGGTCCCGGGTTCGATCCCCGCCACTGCCTAAATTTTGATAAATAATCAGCATTGGCGGCCGAAGACTTCCGGCATAAGAAGTCAGCCTCATTCTGCCAACGGCCTTGTCAAAGAGGGCGGAGGAGCGGATAGAGGTTCAGGGCCCTCTCTTGTCCTAGAGGTGGGAAATTGCCCCTAAAGGCGGAAGAATCAGCAATGATCAACGACATGAGGATGCAGAAGGCAATGGAAACCACTGCATTAAAGACACGTAACGTGTATCCACAGGACATATGGCCTGTAATTGAAGAAGTGTCATGATGACCTCTCCATTGGCAAAAGATTCCGGAATAGTCCCCCATTCGGATCTCCGGGAGGGGACTGCCAAGGGGGAGGTTACCACGAGAAAAAGATTGAATAATCAACGAAAGGATAACGTTTTACGAGTCGGGGCGTGGAATGTCAGAAGCTTGAACATGGTAGGGAAACTAGAAAATCTGAAAAGGGAAATGCAAAGGCTCAATCTAGATATAGTAGGGGTCAGTGAAGTGAAGTGCAAGGAAGACAAGGATTTATGGTCAGATGAGTATCGGGTAATATCAACAGCGGTAGAAAATGGTATAACAGGTGTAGGATTCGTTATGAATAGGAAGGTAGGGCAGAGGGCGTGTTACTGTGAACAGTTCAGTGACCGGGTTGTTCTAATCAGAATCGTCAGCAGACCAACACCGACAACGATAGTTCAGGTATACATGCCGGCGTCGCAAGTTGAAGATGAACAGATAGAGAAAGTGTATGAGGATATTGAAAGGGTAATGCAGTATGTAAAGGGGGATCAAAATCTAATAGTCATGGGCGACTGGAATGCAGTTGTAGGGGAAGGAGTAGAAGAAAAGGTTACAGGAGAATATGGGCTTGGGACAAAGAATGAAAGAGGAGAAAGACTAATTGAGTTCTGTAACAAGTTTCAGCTAGTAATAGTGAATACCCTGTTCAAGAATCACAAGAGGAGGAGGTATACTAGGAAAAGGCCGGGAGATACGGGAAGATTTCAATTAGATTGCATCATGGTCAGACAGAGATTCCGAAATCAGATACTGGACTGTAACGCGTACCCAGGAGCAGATATAGACTCAGATCACAATATAGTAGTGATGAAGAGTAGGCTGAAGTTCAAGACATTAGTCAGGAAGAATCAATACGCAAAGAAGTGGGATACGGAAGTACTAAGGAATGGCGAGATACGTTTGAAGTTCTCTAACGCTATAGATACAGCAATAAGGAATAGCGCAGCAGGCAGTACAGTTGAAGAGGAAGGGACATCTCTAAAAAGGGCCATCACAGTAGTTGGGAAGGAAAACATAGGTACAAAGAAGGTAGCTGCGAAGAAACCATGGGTAACAGAAGAAATACTTCAGTTGATTGATGAAAGGAGGAAGTACAAACATGTTCCGGGAAAATCAGGAATACAGAAATACAAGTCGCTGAGGAATGAAATAAATAGGAAGTGCAGGGAGGCTAAGACGAAATGGCTGCAGGAAAAATGTGAAGACATCGAAAAAGATATGATTGTCGGAAGGACAGACTCAGCATACAGGAAAGTCAAAACAACCTTTGGTGATATTAAAAGCAACGGTGGTAACATTAAGAGTGCAACGGGAATTCCACTGTTAAATGCAGAGGAGAGAGCAGATAGGTGGAAAGAATACATTGAAAGCCTCTATGAGGGTGAAGATTTGTCTGATGTAATAGAAGAAGAAACAGCAGTCGATTTAAAAGAGATAGGGGATCCAGTATTAGAATCGGAATTTAAAAGAGCTTTGGAGGACTTACGGTCAAATAAGGCAGAAGGGATAGATAACATTCCATCAGAATTTCTAAAATCATTGGGGGAAGTGGCAACAAAACGACTATTCACGTTGGTGTGTAGAATATATGAGTCTGGCGATATACCATCTGACTTTCGGAAAAGCATCATCCACACAATTCCGAAGACGGCAAGAGCTGACAAGTGCGAGAATTATCGCACAATCAGCTTAACAGCACGTGCATCGAAGCTGCTTACAAGAATAATATACAGAAGAATGGAAAAGAAAATTGAGAATGCGCTAGGTGACGATCAGTTTGGCTTTAGGAAAAGTAAAGGGACGAGAGAGGCAATTCTGACGTTACGGCTAATAATGGAAGCAAGACTAAAGCAAAATCAGAACACTTTCATAGGATTTGTCGACCTGGAAAAAGCGTTCGACAATATAAAATGGTGCAAGCTGTTCGAGATTCTGAAAAAAAGTAGGGGTAAGCTATAGGGAGAGACGGGTCATATAGAATATGTACAACAACCAAAAGGGAATAATAAGAGTGGACGATCAAGAACGAAGTGCTCGTATTAAGAAGGGTGTAAGACAAGGCTGCAGCCTTTCGCCCCTACTCTTCAATCTGTACATCGAGGAAGCAATGATGGAAATAAAAGAAAGGTTCAGGAGTGGAATTAAAATACAAGGTGAAAGGATATCAATGGTACGATTCGCTGATGACATTGCTATCCTGAGTGAAAGTGAAGAAGAATTAAATGATCTGCTAAACGGAATGAACAGTCTAATGAGTACACAGTATGGTTTGAGAGTAAATCGGAGAAAGACGAAGGTAATGAGAAGTAGTAGAAATGAGAACAGCGAGAAACTTAACATCAGGATTGATGGTCACGAAGTCAATGAAGTTAAGGAATTCTGCTACCTAGGCAGTAAAATAACCAATGACGGACGGAGCAAGGAGGACATCAAAAGCAGACTCGCTATGGCAAAAAAGGCATTTCTGGCCAAGAGAAGTCTACTAATATCAAATACCGGCCTTAATTTGAGGAAGAAACTTCTGAGGATGTACGTCTGGAGTACAGCATTGTATGGTAGTGAAACATGGACTGTGGGAAAACCGGAACAGAAGAGAATCGAAGCATTTGAGATGTGGTGCTATAGACGAATGTTGAAAATTAGGTGGGCTGATAAGGGAAGGAATGAGGAGGTTCTACGCAGAATCGGAGAGGAAAGGAATATGTGGAAAACACTGATAAGGAGAAGGGACAGGATGGTAGGACATCTGCTAAGACATGAGGGAATGACTTCCATGGTACTAGAGGGAGCTGTAGAGGGCAAAAACTGTAGAGGAGGACAGAGATTGGAATACGTCAAGCAAATAATTGAGGACGTAGGTTGCAAGTGCTACTCTGAGATGAAGAGGTTAGCACAGGACACAGGAAAGGAATTCGTGGCGGGCCGCATCAAACCAGTCAGTAGACTGATGACCAAAAAAAAAAAACCATTTTTGCCCTCAGAACACTTCCCTCTATTACTCCCTCATATCAAACGACCCCTTCGTTTAGTGAAGTTGTGCCACAAACTTCTTTCCTTCCATTTAGATTCGGTACCTCCTCATTCTTTATCCGATCTACCAATATAATCAGCAGCATTTTTCCATAGCAAGACATTTCAAAATCTTATGTTCGCTGCTTGTCAGAATTATTTATCGTCCATATTTCATTTCCGTTTAAGGCTACATTCCAGACAAACACCTTCAGAAAAGAATTTCTATATTTATGTTTATATATGACGTTACCAAATTTCTCATTCCAAGAAACGCTTTTCTATTATTGCCGGTCTGCATTTGATAAACTTTCTACTTCGGCTACCATCAGTGAGTACGTTTCCCAATTAGAAATAGCGTCTAGTAATCTGTACAAGTTGCACATAACATTTCACTCTCTGCATTTTACTGCTGATTTTTCAATGACAGCGTAGGCGTAAGCAACTGTCGTGTTGCGGCCCGCGTTGCTCCACAATGCGTACAGTTTGAGCGATGTAGTAGCGCCCACACTGACATGATGGTATTTTGTACACTCCAGGTGTTCTGAGTTGTAGATCGTCCTTCAAAGGCCTCACCCGCTGCATTTTTGCTGGGGGCCTGAACGCTAATGAGATGATGTGTTTCTTCTGCAGCCAGATAATCTTTCCCAAAATTGTGCCACAGGAAGGGGAAAACGCTAGTTTTTGGGCGTCTTATTGGATGGTATTTTTCCTGCTTGTCTCACCAGAAATAGCCTGTGATACCTGGCGGTGTTTGTAGTCGTTTCCCGGGAGACTTTTTAGAGGTGGCTTAGTTCTAGTGACGGATTTTCAGCGTCTGAGAGGACTTGAGCACAGTGGACAAGGGTGTCCAGAACGCCACGTTTTGGTGCTGGATAGTGGTGGCTACGAGCTGGAAGTTACCGACCCGTGTACACACTGTGGCTGAGGTGTCCATTGGTTTTCCGGCGAACGAGGACGTCAAAGAAGGACAATGCATCATCTTTACTATTTTCATCGTAAACCTAATGTTGTCGTGATTGTCGTTCTGAGAATTCTTCCAGTTGTGTGGAGAGATGATGAAAGGGTCGTCGACGTAACGATAAAAGCCGTTTGGCTTATGTGGAGCGATGTCTTCTAATTGCTCCATAAAACGGTTGGTGGAGCTGAAGGACTTCCTATCGCCATGCCGTCCAACTGGCTGACATACTGGCCACCATATAGGAAATACCACAGTTGTACTATCGATTAACTGGGAGAGGAGATCTATGCAGCCTTGTATTCAGACGGTCTCGAACTACTGGCTGTCCGCCTGCAATTAACAGAGGTATTCTCGCGACTAGATTGGTAGTGGATCGACGCAGCCAATGTTGCACAACAGGTGTCGTCGCAGGATAAGACCACAGAGAAACAGAAAAGGAAATTCATCTGGCTCCCCCAGCAACAATTCGGTGCAGAACGAAAATCAGCAGAACGAACTATCATCCATATAACGGAGTGAGGTACCGACGCAGGTGCGATTTCGGCACTTACGAAAGGTCTTACTTCACACCAGTGCCTCGAGTATCCCTATCTGTCATATTATAAGTGGCGATGAACAAGCTAACTACAAGATGACTAGTGACAGTGCAGACGAAATTCGTCGCGAAACGTGCCGGACTATTTCTAAGCCTAAACCACGGCCATCCTAACCTGATTAGGGCTCAACGCAACGGACTTAACTCGGTCCGCAACGACCCCCTCATCATGGTTCTGTCAGCTGAGAAGGGGAATGCATCCACCATACTGAATAAAGACGAATACGACGCTAGAATTCAGTTGATTCTCGAGGAGGATACCTACAGGAAACTGCCGCGGACACGTCGTCAAAAATAATAAGGAAGACATCAGTGTACTTGAAAGAGACATCATTAGAAGAGGCCGTTATTAAGAATCTCCTCCCTCAAGAGCCGAGACCACGTACGCCTTATGACAGTGGTTCCCAACCTTTCTTAGACTGTTATCCCTGACTGCAATTTGACTTTAGCTGGTATCTCGTCCTCCCCCCCCCCCCCTGCCGTTTGTTGCCTCCCCCCTACCCCACATTATCGCCACCTTCAGCTCCTAACTAAAGTACAGAATGAACAACTTTCCTTGGAACACTTTTATTTTTAAGATGATGATGGTTCGCGTCATTTTGTGAAGATATAAGACATCTGAAGACTTCGCTTTGGACACGGTTTCAGATAAGCCAAGTTGTTTTTATCGTTACGTCGACGACCCTTTTATTATCTGGCTCCACGACTAGGAAATTTCTCAGAACATCTGAACGGCATTTACGACCACTTTAGGTTTACGACGGAAGTAAAGAAAGTGCTGCGTTGTCCTCCTTTGACGTCCTCGTTCGCCGTAAAACCATTGGACACCTCAACCACACTGTGTACAGGAAACCTGCACATACGGATCGGTATCTGCTTGCTCATAGCCACCAGCGTCCAGTACTAAAACGTGGCATTGTGGACACCCTTGTCCACCGTGCTTAAGTCGTCTCAGATGCTGAAAGTTGTCCCCTAGAACTATGCCATCTCCAAATAGCCTCCCGGGAAAATGGTTACAATCATCGCCGGGTATCATGAACTATTTCTGGTGAGACACTCAGGGAAAACACCAGCGAAGAAGAGACCAAGAAACTAGCGTTTTCTCCTTTCTGTGGCAGAGACACAACATCTCATCAGCGTTCAGGCCCTCAGCAAAAATGCAACAACTCATGGGGCCTGTGGAAGACAATCTAGGACTTAGAACGCCTGCAGTGTACAGTTGCTGTGGAGAGCTCTGTCTAAAGCTTGTGGGATTTTGACAACCTGACGCGGCTGACAGCCTGAGAAGGTTTTATTAACTCGTATCACCGCGAGACCATCCATTCATACGCCCTCTACCAGTTTTCCCGTTCTTCTGTAAATAATTCGATTCAGTAGTCTTCCAGTATGAGAAATTAAACTCTTGGTATGTCGTTTCAAGGTAAAACAACGCATCTAGCACAAGATAAAAAACAAGTAAAGGACAAGCTATACAAATGAGAAGATTTCTTTAAAGGTACGTTATGAACTGGCAACAGACTGTCCCCACAATGCAGAATACAAGCAAATATTTACGCCTTAAGATGTTAACTGTTCCTTAGCACAAGACCTACGTCATCTAAGGAAAGTATTATACAGCCTACACAGAAGGATGATTTATCTCCACGTTTTCAAGGCGTATTTCTCAGTACTAGAAATTCCGTTAATGTAGCTATTACTTATTTTTCCCCACATTTGATGTAATATATGTTAAACGTTCTGTTATCTCACTCAGAAGATGGATGTTACGTAGCTGAAATTTTAGTAGAAGGGAAGAATTACAATGGCTACATTCCCGGAACTCCATCTACGGAGTGTGAATCAATTTAAATTAGGTGCTAAATCTTCAAAACGAGTTTTCAGTGTTGATGACTCTCCCAAAAACACTGACTTAGTTTTAATGAAATCATTGGTAAAATTATCAAATGGTCACAGTAGCTTTGCACTATATTAAGCTACTGATGTAGTGTGGGTTTTGAGGTTTTCCCGGCCTAATAACTGCTTAAAAGGTTATCGGACGTTGCGTCGGATGTTATTGTCTATACTGCACAGTGGTCCTACGAGGAAGCTGCTCGCCATCATCATGTGCCTCGTAGAAATATTGTACAGTTTACGCAGTACCGTCTGACCTAACGCCCGAGAATCTTTCAAACAGTTACGTATTTCCTTCACATTAGCATTCAACCATACAGACTTAAAATATGATATTTGTTGATGCACTCACAAAGATGAAGATAGAACACTAATAAAGAGCTACCAACCGAAATATTGTTGCTGTCAGTATTCAAACAAATAGACCATCAAGTACGACAGAATTTATGAGAGCTTAATGCAGAGAAATATATTTTTCATCAAATATCTTGTAATTTTAAAAGGTTTGTCGTTTGTACAGACTACATTCAACCTGAGGCATGATATCTTGCAATCAATTAATCACGTACTTTTAACGCTGGGAATATTGTGTGCGTTACTAAGACATTTTGCTGTGTGATCATGACATTCTCATTAAAATATTATTGAGCAGTCGGCACAGAAGATTCAGGGGTTTTATATAACCAACATCACAGAAAGAAGTGTGTATCAGTTCCACATTTGTTAAATGGAAAAAGTACAGTTTCAAGTCTATCACACAGAACAGGCACTCCGAATTTAAAGCCATCACTGATAGTGTATGAAGACTCGGTGCAACACGACCAGTATTTCTCAAAGAAAGGCAGAGCCTACAAGTAAAATCTATTAAAAATAATTAAACACGGAAGTACGTATTTTTGGACTAGAAAGAGCTCACAACGTGAACTTAAAGAAAACAGTCGGTTAAACGCCATATATAAACTACATTTCCAGCATATTACTCTTTATTATTGCTGTATATGATTTAAAAATGAAGACTTTAAATCGTTCTGTATATTTTCGTTTAGTTATTAGCTGTGGAATACTTATGGGGACATTCGATTTACTGAAGTTATATTGTCTCAATATAGAAGTGTTTTATAAGAAACGTTTCTGCAGAGACCTTTCCGAAAACGCTTGCACTTTGACAACAGCACGCACAAATTAATGTATTTTCTGATTAGTCGTTCTTCCATTCCTCAAACAAATAGTGCACAGTCTGATTATAATACAAGGATGACAAATATTTACAAATGTTCCAAGTATTAAACATTAGTACGGAAGGGAATAAAATTCATGGGTGCAAATATATTCGGCAACCTGACAGAGCGTATTAAATTTCTTGCGTGTAATACAGAATAGTTTAACAAATAAATAAAAGGAATTACTGTAGAATGCCTTCTACTACATCTTCGGGTCGGCATTTGTATGTGATCTGGTTTTCTGTGAGTATGTCTTGAGTTAACTAATCATATACACGGACTCGTATCCTAGGCTTTCTAGAAATCAAGCAAGTTGTCGTTCCGTTAGAATCCTTCCTGTAGCCCTTTATCCATAGAGTTCTGGTGCTTGTAGAATGTCAAGTGAATTTTATAGATGAGTTATTTAATCTCCAAACAAACGCACACCACCCATATTGCTAGATATAATTTACAACCTCTTCGTCTTCTATTTTTCTTTATTTATACTCTTTCATGTACAAAACTGAGTAAAGGTGGGTACCTGCTTATCATTTAAGCCTCCTCATTCTCTAACACCCATAGCCACTCATTCTGATGTTCAGTGCATTAATTAATGTATCAATTCGTAGTTACGTCTGTGGAGTACTCCTGTACAGTACACTGCTTTTAACAGTGAGATGTGTGGTTATCTTCTTTCCAGTGAAAACAAAAACAACATGTCGTTTTTGATAATATTTCTACAGGTATGGACACTTACGTACTACATGTATTAATTTCTTTGTACTGCTGATATATATCAAGAATTATGTCCCAGTATTTGTATTGTACTTTATGCTTAACGTCTGCCGACGGTACACTTTTGCCCTCGAATATGAACCCCTGTTTTGATGGCAGTATGAGCCTCTAAAATGAAAGGGTTCAATTACAGTCACTTCAGAACATGAATTCACTTTTGTATAATATTGGAATCGTGAAGAGTTACCCCTCAGAATAACAAGAAAAAGAAAGACACGTCATAAACATGATATAGTGTGAGCTGTCACTGTCACAGAAAAAAATACGAGCAAAAACTTTTTCTTTGTCGGACCAACCATATAAACGCTTTTTTGTCTTGACTTTCCTGCCAACGAATAATATTAAATATAGGGATGATCTTCATGCAGTTTACTACATTATATGATCCTATAATTACATTTGATTTACTAAAAGTGTCGTTCCTATAATGAGTGAATGTTTTAAATTTATCAGTTGCGGTTCGTATTACCGGCACAACTTCTGTTTTGGAGACTGTGGGAAACCAAATTATACACTGACAGGAAAAAAAATTGTAACATCAGTCAGGAGTTCTGCGACATAAACAGTTGGTAGGCGCGTTTCTACATCTGAAAGATGATGTCTGTTCAGATTTCGTGCCATTCGCATAAGAGTGGCGCTAGTAGCGCCACTATGAGGATGCAAATCAGGTTTGCTTTAAATACTCGCTGTAACGGTCGTGAGCGTTGGTTATCTTTGAGATTGAACGTGGTGATTTCATGTTAGTCAAGAATGTCTTTAAGGTGACAAAGCACCTCATTGGATTAAACGACGTCGGGTGATAGGGCTACAAGAAGCTGGATGCTCCTTCTGCGATATTGCAGAAAGACTTGGTAGAAACGTAACCATTAAACATGTCTGCTGGCAGAGGTACTCCCGAGATTGCGCGGTCGCAAGAAGACCGTGGTCCGGACGGCCACGTGGCACCATCGAGAGGGAAGACCGTCGTGTTCGGCGTATGGCCGTGGCGCGTCGTACTGAATCTGCAGCAGCCATTTGAGTAGCAGTTGGCACCGTAGCGACTCAACGAACTGTTACAAATTAGTTACTTCAAGGATAGCTCCGAGCAAGACGCTCTGTAGCGAGCTTTCCAATGACCCCAAACCACCGCAATTTGCGAGTTCAGCTGTGTCAAGCGAGAGTTTATTGGAGGGCAGGGTGAAGGTCTGTTGCGTTTTCTGATGAAAACTGGTTCTGCCTCCGTGCCAGTGATGGCTGTGTCGCAGTTAGAACAAGGCCTGTTGAAGGCGAAGGCCTATAAGCAACTGTCTGCGTGCCAGACACACTGAACCTACACCTGGAGTTATGGTCTGGGGTGAGATTTCATATGACAGCACAAGTACTCCCGTGGTTATCCCAAGCACACTGACTGCAAAATTGTTCATCAGTATAGTGATTCGATGTACTGTGTTGCGATTCATGAATAGTCATCCAGGGGTTGTTTTCCAACAGGATAACGCTCCCCCACATACCGCTGTTATAACCCAACATGCTCTATCGACCGTCGACATGGTGCCTTGGCCTGCTCGATCACCCTATCGGATCCAGTCGAGCACATATGGGACATCACTGAACGACAACTCCAGCGTCATCCACAAACAGCATTGCCGCGCGGGGAAGCCGCGCGGTTTAGAGAGTCGCCTTGCCACAGTTAGCGCGGCTACTCCCGTCCAATGTTCGACTACTTCCTCGGGCGTGGGTGTGTGTTTTGTCCTTAGCGTAAGTTAATTTAAGTTAGATTAAGTCATGTGTAAGCCTGGGGACCAATGACATCAGCAGTTTGGTCCCATAGGAACTTACCACTACCCACAAACAGCATTAACCGTTCCTGTATTGACCGACCAAGTGCAACAAGCATGGAACTCCATCCCAGAAACTGACGTCCGACACCTGTACAAGACAATGCATGCCCATCTGCATGCTTGCATTCAACATTCTGGCGATTCAAATGGTTCAAATGGCTCTGAGCACTACGGGACTTAACTTCTGAGGTCATCAGTCCCCTACAACTTAGAACTACTTAAACCTAACTAAGGACATCACACACATCCATGCCCGAGGTAGGATTCGAACCTGCGACCGTAGTGGTCGCGCTGTTCCAGATTGTAGCGCCTAGAACCGCTTGGCCACTCCGGCCGGCATTCTGGCGGTCACAGAGGTTATAAATGTGCCAGCATTTCACATTTGTAAAGGCTTATCTCGCGCTTACATTGATCTGTGTGATCTTGCAATGTTAATCAATCAGATATATCACCTAGACAAATTTAATTCCAAAATTTCATTATTCTACATTAATTACGGCGTTGTGTTTTTTTCCGTCAGTGTACTTCTGCCTCATGCTTATAGAACTAAGTGTCATCGTATATGCTTACAAGCCCAAATAAGCAGAAAAGAAATTGTGGAAGTGTGTGTGTGTGTGTGTGTGTCTTTGTGTGTGCGTGCATCCGTGCTTGTAGATATAGATGGTGCTGTTCGGTGTTGCACTTGGGCGTAATGTCAAACCATATTGTGTCCATTTACCTATGAGCTCACGATTATGAAGACTGCGTTGAGAGCGCAGTGAAAGTGGTTACGACGTACTCATTCATCAATGCATACGTAGCCGCTGAAAGCGAAAAGGCGTCATAAGGTCTGCACTTCATTAGCTGCCCACTCGCCCCTAGCCGTGGCCCATAACCCGTACCCTCGCTAATGGAATGGATCGTAAAAATCATTAGCTCGCCTCACTGGCGCAACAGCCGCAGCGATAAATCTTTGCTGTCACAGCTGACCTGCTTGTTTAACTGCTATCTTCGCACGCTGCGCTCATTCTCAAGAACTAGATCCGCGCCGCGCTCTCTAAAGATGTTCTCTTCGTAATAAGGATTCCACATTTCAAGAAACCCTGGGATGGACAATAGTTTGAAACATCTGAGGACACAGAAAAATAAAGGACTTGATGAAGCTCGCCTGTGGCTACATCTTGACTTTATGGGCCACGAAATTTTAGATGCATGATTACTGTCTGGAAACAAGGAATGATGCAATTTCATTAGGCAATCTAATGACTTGTTACTAAGGTGGTGTTTTACAATGTGATAAACAGAAGCAATTTCAGTATGTATCACGACATCTTCTTCACACGTATGATTCTTCACAAAGAAAGTTGTAATTGTTTTGTTGACGTCACTGTTGTTGTGCCAGAACGTATTTTTGTGTCTTCTGATGATTCACTCCAGCTTTTCTTCCATCAAATTTTGTCGAAAAAGTGATGTGGCAAATCACACATTTTGCTATAAAGTCGTTCTCTTTCATCATTCATGTGGGAAAATCGTTGTTTTTTTAACCATTGTTTGTTGAAACCCTTATATCTTTTAACTTTCTTGTTCGGAACAGATGAACTTCACGAACTGTCTCAATCATTAGAGGAAGAACGGAACATCTTTTCAAAACGCCAATCTTTTCTATTCTAAAAAAAACACAAACTGGACGTGAAATGTGCTGGCTACTCAACTACCAAATAATCCATAATTTAACAGACAAATGTAATACTGAATGATGTATAGTCGTTGGAGATAGGAATTCACATACTATTCTTTCTCTTCGTTTGCATGTTTCGCAAATTCGGCAAAAAGCGGGATAAAGTATGTCCCAAGCACTTTTAACCTGGATATTGGACAGTTCCTTCAGTTACGGCGCAACCCCGTCGGAAACTGGACGGGTGGCAATCCTCCTTCGTAAGGTGGCGACGCATCTTCAGAAATCGAAACCGACAGATGTAAAGGTAAACACTATATTGTATATAGTGGGAACGGTGACTGTAATTCAATTATAAGGTTTATAATTAGAAAAGTAACCAGCACAAACATGTTTTAAATAATTTATTTAAATCAAAACATTACATGTTCCGCATTAAGGATTTCATTGCTTTCTTAGTGGGACCTCGATTTGTACTCATTACTGATTTTCTTCTCTAAGGCAAACAAAAGTTTTCCGTTTCAAAAGTTTATTGTTGACAGTCAGAAAGCGAAAGTTCCAAGAAGTAAATCGATCGTGTCCTCGTGTCAGTTTTAAAGGTATCATCCACACACTTACCTTAACTGGTCCAGAGGAACTACGAAGAACCTAAATCCCGATGGGCGGGAAAGGTATCTGATTCCTATGCTTCTGATTCGAAGTCAGTTCACTTAACCACTGAATTGCAAGAATGAAATAAGCCGGCTCGTATCCTGGTGGTGGACGAAATTTTCACCACCAGCATTTAGCTGGCAAGGGAAGGATACGTGGAGGCGTGAAGTACCTTTCACCTAGAGTCTACACCACTGTCCTGCATTTCATTCAGCTACTTTAATCTGCATCAAAGTTGAAGAAAAGCTTTATATCATCAACATCAATATCACATGTTCACTTTCTTGTACACTTCTGCTGTTTAATTTCCATAATTTACATTTAAAACCAGCTCCAACAATTTATCAACATGGTACACAGAACTATTCTGCAAGAAGTTGTATTGAATTTATGTTGCTAAATTTACACCGCCTGAGAAACATTCGGAAACACTTTGTACGTTGTCATTGTAACTTCGTACGCATGCACATCATCGGGTGATATGTAAATGATTAGAGTTGCAGTTCTCTGCCAAGTAAAACCGTCGCCACAGTGCATTAATATGGTTCGGGTTCAGTATTGTTACCAGGCCTGGTAGGATATATAAATCGCATGAGAGCGTCGGATACTGAGTGATCACTGTGAATTACATGGAAATGTGGTGTACTCGTGAGAGAGAGAGAGAGGTTACCAACATCTGAGAGAGTCTGGAAGGACCTCTTTGTGGGTCTCCATTTCGCTGGCTGCTCGAATCGTTCAAAATCCAGATTTTTTGGGGGCTTCGGTTATGAAGGTGGTCCAGTGTCGGACTGCGTGGGATTGCGAGGGTAGGCACACTCATGGTCAAGGTTTCGGTCGACCGCGTCTGACCAGCATCTACTATATCTACATCTACATGGATACTCCGCAACCCACCATAAGGTGCGTGGTGCAGGGTACCCCGTACCGCTAATAATCACTTCCTTTCCTGTTCCACTCTCAGAGCGAGGGAAAAACGAAAATCTATATGCCTCCGTAGAAGCCCTAATTTCTCGTATCGAATTTTCGTGGTCTTTACGCGTAGTGTATGTTGGCGGCAGTAGACTCTTTCGGCAGTCAGCTTGAAATGCCGGTTCTCTAAATTTTCTCAACAGTGTTTCTCGAAAAGATCGTCACCTTCCCTCCAGGGATTCCCATTTGGGTTCCGAAAGCATCTCCATAACATTTATATGTTATTTAACCCACCGGTAACAAATCTAGCAGGCCGCCTCCGAATTGCTCCGCTCTCTTCCTTCAATCCGACCTGGTACGAATCCCAAACGCTCGAGTAGTGCTCAAGAATAGGTCACCAGCGTCCTATACTCGTATGCGTTCTCCTTCACAGGTGAACCACTCTTTCCTAAAATTCTCCCAACAACCCAAAATCGACCATTCGCCTTCCCTACCACAGTTCTCTTTCCATCTCACATCGCTTTGCAACGTTACGCCCGGATATTGAAATGACTTCACTGTGTCAAGCAGGATCCTGATTTAGGGCTAGCTGCCATTCATCACACCAACTGGAAATTTTGTGTAAGTGGTCTTGTATCTTCCTACAGTCACTCGGCACTTTACCATATACCACGGCACCATCAGCAATCAACCTCAGATTCCTACCCACCCCGTCCGTCAGATCATTTATGTACATAAAGAACAACAGTGGTCTTATCACACTTCTGTGTGACGATACCCTTGTCTCCGACGAACACTCGCCGTCGAGGACAACATGCTGGGTTCTGTTACTTAAGAAGTCTTCGAACCGCTCATATATCTGGAGGCTTACTCCATATGCTTTTTGGTTGTTTGGTTGGAAGGGCTGGAGAGAAGTGGACCAAACTACAGGATCTTCAGTCACTTTTTGCACATTCAAACAGGTCGCGGAGTAAAACCATTCCCCAAACGATTCTGGGGCTAAAAAGGGCGGAAAGCTAACTAGCAGAAACGCTGAAGGAGAAAGCGAAAGAGGAAAAGCAAAAGACGAGAATGTGACCTAAAAGAAAAGAGCGGTAGAAGGTATTAAAAGAATATATCAGATGGCTGGGGCTGGATAAAGCAAGAAGAAAACAGGATGAGCCAGCCACTCTGCGACACACTAAAATCTCCAGGCTAAAAGACAAGGCTAGAGGAACACGGATGGAGGAAAAGACGAACACCAAGGCGAACAAACAGCATAGAAAGAGCGAGAAAGAGTTAAAATGGAGGGAGTGTGGCGGCCTGGAAGAGGAGGCCAGATGCCCACCCTTAGATTGTGTGATAAAACCCCCCTCACGAATAAAACACAAAACTATGTCAGCCATTGAGGCACTGTCTCAACACTGTTGGCAGTGTGGTGAGAAGGTTAAAAGCCCGCTGCAGAGCCGCTAAAATTGGGCAGCCCAACAAGATGTGGACCACAGTCAAGTAGGAACCACTGCGACACTGAGGTGCGGCGTCGCGATGAACGAGGTGACCATGATTCAGCCAAGTATTGCTGATGTAGATCCGGAAAGGACAATGGAGTCCCTGTGAGTAGCTCGCGTGGATGACTGCAGCACATTCATTGTCTCCTAGATAACATATAGTCTATTTAGTGTACTGAGGGTGCGCCATTCAGTATCCCAGATCTTGAAAACTTTACAGAGTAAGACCGATCGGAGATCAGTCACCGGCGGGTCGATTTCGAGAGTTGGTTTACCGGTAGCCCGTTTGGCTAGTAGCCTCTCAACAAGTTCATTCCCTGGAATCCCGACAGGTCCTGGGGTCCAATTGAAGGACATTGAACGTCCACTGTTTCTGAGAGCATAAAGAGACTCCTGGATAGTCGTTACCAAAGGATTGCAAGGGAAGCACTGGTCGGGAGCTTCTAGGCTGCTTAAGGGGTCACTACAGATGACGAAGGACTCAGATGTGCAGGAGCAGATATGCTCAAGAGTGTGAGAGTTGGCTAGCAACTCTGCAGTGAAAACACTGCAGGTATCTGGCAGAGAGCGCTGTTCTGTATGTCCTAAGTGAACGTAAACGAAACCAACGTGACCATAGAGCCATCGGTGTAGAGTATTTCTAAGCCCTGGAACTCGCCGAGAATAGAGAAAAATTGCCGGGGAATGGCCTCATGTAGAACTGAGCCCTTTGGGTCTCGCGATAGGACCATATGAAGCTGTGGCCAAGGCATGGACCATGGAGGTGTATGTGAGTGAACCCACAGGAAAAATGGTAGAGGGAAAATGTCAAGTTCATTAAGAAGCGACTGGACGTGGACTGCAATTGGAATTTCCGATCTGGACCGCCATACCGGCTACTGTGCTGGATACTGGGTGCATGGAAATCCTGTATTGTCACGGTGGCAAAAGAGGACAGCAGACAATCAATGGATATTATGTACCCCTAAGGAGTCCTCGCCCAAATAGCTCGAATATGGGTGGAGCTGCAGTGCCATGACAATAACGGTGCTGAAGATCGTAATGCACAAGGGATATACATGGAGCATCAAGTAAAGCTCCCTTCCCCAAATGGCCTGCCCTTCGAAAAAATTTGGGCAGTGTGAATTTCAAGCCTTAAAAGGGGACCATAAATTATTAGGTCGAAAAGTGGGAGACTCCGTTTAGTCGTCTCATACGACAGGCAGGAATACCTTGGGCCTATTCTAAACGTCAGCCGCACAGGAAAGGGGGGCGGGGGAGAGGGCATGTGCTTGGACCTTAATTAACAGCCTTCAGTGGGACACCATGTCATATGCTTTCCAAAAATCTAGAAATACGGAATCTGCCTGTTGCCCTTCATCTGTAGTTCAAAATATATAATGTGAGAAAAGGGCAAGCTGAGTTTCGCATGAGCGAAGCCTTCTAAAACCATGCTGATCCGTGCACGTAAGTTTCTCAGTCTCAATAAAATTTATTATATTCAAATTGAGAAAATGTTCAAGGGAGGATCGGTGTATTGAGCGCCAAGCACAATGCAGCACCTTCACATCTATGGACGCCATCTGAGAATAAGTATTGAGCTCCCGACAACATTCTGTGTCACCCTTATCTTTCGTCAGGTACTATAGTAGCAACAACTAGGCTAGAGAATTATTATCTGATGTGTAGGACGCCGTTTATACCATAACACAAACAGATGCGTTTGGAGTGGTGCTGGGATCGGGAAGTGTCTACTGCTGATGAACACGTCCCATTGTGTTCAGCAACGAAACGTGGTTCTGCACTACTGTGGATTACCATCAGTGGAGATTGTGGCAGCAACCTGTGAATAGGTCCCATTTTTCTAATGTTTTGGAGAGCCGCAGCGGTGTTACTCCTGGCATCATGGGAGTCATTGGGTATAATTTCAGGTCACGGCTGATAGTGGTGGAGGGAACTCTGAGGGCATAACAGTGTGTCACGGACATCCTGCGTCTTAATGTGTTACCCCTCATGTGACAGTATCGTGAAGCATTTTTCAAGAGGACTATTTGCGTGCACACATGGCTTGTGTCTCTATGACACCAGCTGGCCGGATGGCCGAGCCGTTCTAGGCGCTTCAGTCTGGAACTGCACAGCTGAAACGGTCACAGGTTCGAATCCTGCCTCGGGCATGAATTTGTGTGATGTCCTTAGGTTAGTTAGGTTTAAGTAGTTCTAAGTTGTAGGGGACCGATGACCTCAGAAGCTAAGTCCCATAGTGCTCAGAGCCATTTGAACCATTAGTAAGACACCCAGATCTGTACCCAATGGACATATGTGTGACCAGCTGGGATTTCTTTTCCAATGCCAGTGCCCAGGATATCAAACGCGTACTCAGGAGAAGATACAATGGCTTTACGACACCCTTCCCAGTGAAATCAGTGCATGCATGCAGGCCAGAGAGGATGCATGTTTTTTTCCAAATTTGAATCGATTTTGTAATCACTCAAATAACATCACATACCATCTCAAACGGGTGTGGTTTCATCTCGTTTCCTCCTACACTTTTGGATGTGTTACCTTCTGGGCAGGCTGAGTATAGTGTATACAGTGTGAGGCAACAAATTTTTTCTACTCAGACTGCTTTTGATCTGTTAGAGACATTTCAACTTCTTTTGGTGTAGATGAACAGTGGCTAGGAGCTCTTGAAACAAACAGCAATGCATTCTCGCATCTATATTAACAACCGAGATACAGGCATCTGCTTTTTTTAATGGAGCTATGCTATTTTTAGCCAGAAGAATAGCAGATCTCTTTGAGACAAGTTCAGTGCATTAATTCTTTTATAGAGCTAACAAAAAGTCACGGTATAAAGATAAATTGAAGATAGCGATTTTTGTGTTTTTGTTGATGCCGTTTGATAGCCCCCACACGGAAGTTTAAATCACTCTCCATGAAAACCGCGAGGTAATAGGTACGTAAGTGACTTATGCCCTGCTGTCTATGGAAACCTTTGTCGTCGAGACAAGAGAAATGTCGCCAGCTGCCTGCTGCCAGTCGGAAGGGTTAACTAATGTGCCATGGAATCACCATCTACGTAGATCAAGTTTGTTATGAGAAAAGCCGCAATTAATTAATGATGGATGCGTTGCCTATAAAATATCGACATAGTCAAATTGTTAGTAATGCATAAATCATTTTTGGGAGTGCAGTGCCACTTGCTAATTGGTCGACATGGCCTCATTTTGTTGGCGAATGGTACCAAAATACATCGAATGCAGAACTGTTCACAGACAAACACTGTCGAGCTCGCCTCAGCTTCGTTAACACCATCAAAAGTCTTTGAGCGAATGGAACTATTAGCCCAAGAAGACGTATACGAAGGACGACTGCAATCAAAGAAACTGTAGAAGTTGCGTTTCTTTCAGCTGTTGTAATAGATCCGAATGTCCTCGTCGAATACAAAGGGATGCTGGTATCGGTCAAACAAGTGTTCCGCGTATTCTTCGCAGGAATAAATATCGCCTTTACTGTATTTCTCTGTATGAAGTGTTACATGCCGGTGATTTTCAAGATACTCCAAAAAATCATAACACAGCACACACACACACAAATGTTGTATTAACAGGCGTAAATCCACCTGATGATGGAGGTTTAAACCTTTGAAACGCGTCGTGGAGATAAATAAACAGTGACTGGTAACAGTAAACTTGTTGTTTCATTAAATGTCAATAACAGTCATGGTAAAGCCTAATCTAAAATGTTCGCATTTAAAGTTTTATCAGTAATGCACATTTCTTGGGAAGCATCAGATGTTGTAGAACATATCAGACTATTTTTTGAACATTGCTGACTCTAGCCCTGCATTTGTCTCATCGAGATCTGATTTTCAGTTGGAAAAACAGCGACGTTCCATTTCAAAAGAAAGGAACCAAGTTGATAGCTTTATCTCAGTTGTTAATGAAACTACGAAGATATATTACTGATTATTCCATGAAGCGCTGGTCACTTTTCGTTTAGCTGAACCAGATTACGAGTGTCTTTAAGGGTCAAAAGTAATTTGGGGTGAAAAAGTTAAGCACTTCACACTGTGTACGGCGTGTGCTAGAAATGTCGCGACAAACTACACCCAACATTCAGTATATTCTTAATACACAACTGTCATACACTCCGCGAGAAGTGATAGCTATTCACAGAGGAAGAAATATCTTTCTGATTAGGCGCCCCAACCGTCTGCTTGGGGCCATCCAGCCCACAACGCGATACAACTCATCCTTTTACTTACTAAATAAGTAACACGAAAGAACAGAATGTGTAGATACAACACTCTCCAAATTTGCGGCACAATATACAAAATTCTAGCTTATGTAGACGACAGAGTACTCTCAAGAGAAAAGGTTGAAGAAATGAAAGAAATGTGCTGCACAGAATCACATACAGGGAGAAAATTGCACTATGAATGGGAAAAATTATCCTCTGATCCCTGCGGCACATGAAAACCACTTCATTAAATGTCTTCATATAATTTGCTTTTGAGTCTATTGTATCGTAATTTCTTATCGCAGTTTCTTGCATCTGTTCGTCTAAAGTTGGCTTTTGCAGAGTATGATTCCGTCTGTCCTTTATTCAGTTCTATAGTGCAGAGCCTAAGACACTCGAATCGCTGGCCGGGGTGGCCGAGCGGTTCTATGCGCTACAGTCTGGAACCGCGCGACCGCTACGGTCGCAGGTTCGAATCCTGCCTCGAGTATGGATGTGTGTAATGTCCTTAGGTTAGTTAGGTTTAACTAGTTCTAAGTTCTAGGGGACTGATGCCCTCAGATGTTAAGTGCCATAGTGCTCAGAGCCATTTGAACCATTTTTGAACACTCGAATCACATTCGATATAAATGAAGGGAACAGGGCTGTCGTTTAATGTCTGGTAGACTACAAGATCAGAGACGAAGCAAAAATTCTGATCGGTGTGGGGGTGGGGAGGATTGGGAAGGAAATCTCTTTTTCCGGATAAACCATAGACATATTTAGTTGAAGTGATTTAAATAAATCACAGGAAATTAAAATCTATTTGGTAGCACGCGGATTTGATAGTCGACCATCGGAATGCGAGTCCAGTTTTCATATTCGGGAGAAACCGGATTAACGTCCTCGTATGACCTCGAGGCCACGAATTCGACTTCACATGCAAAAATAAGTGATTCAGCATGGTCATAGCATTTATAAGTCATTGGTTAAACCACTCTGCTTTTCTATAATTACCTAAGTCTACTCAACATTCACTAGCATCCACAGCTTGTGACAATTTGAGCATCAACAGGCATATTGCCTACTAGTGCACTGGTCTCGGCGGAGGTTCGAGTCCTCCCTCGGGCATGGGTGTGTGTGTTTGTCCTTTCTGCTTTCCCTTCTTTGCTTAGAACTGGGTTTCCATCTGAGCTCTTGATATTCATGCAAGTGGTACTCTTTTCTCCAGAGGTCTCTTTAATTTTCCTGTAGGCAGTATCTAGCTTACCCCTAGTGATATAAGCGCACTTTGGTTCAAATGGGGTCAAATGGCTCTGAGCACTATGGGACTTAACATCTGAGGTCATCAGTCCCCTAGACTTAGAACTACTTAAACCTAACTAACCTAAGGATATCACACACATCCATGCCCGAGGCAGGATTCGAACCGCCTCTTTTAAATGGAGTTTATTTCTTGAATATAGGTCAGATAGAGCAAATATTTATTAAAAAGAGTATTAAAGTTAGTCTTGAACAGATTCTGTAATTGCGAGTCAATTTTGTCGGCCGTAAAGAAGCATCTCGGGAACGTCTGTTCGCTTGCTATTGTCGTGTGCATCTGTGGAAAGTGGATGAAGTACGATGAAATCACGAATAAGCGATGAGGTATAGGCGTCCACATCTCATGCATTACGTCGGAAAGGGAGGTTTGTCCGGTCGGTGAAGCGTGCTAGGCGACTCTCTGTGGCAGATCTAACGACAGAAAACAAAGCCGGTGCAGGCGCAAGTGTTTCGGAGCACACGTCTCAACGCACTTTGTTGAGCACGGGACTCTGCGGCGTGAGACCCATGTTAACCTAAGGGTATCGTCAGTTACGGACTGCACTGTGCTCAGGATCATCGAGATTCGACCATGGATCAATTGGGAACGTGTCGCCTGGTCGGATCAGTCTACTTTCTTGTTATGCTGGGTCGATGCTCGCATCCGAATACGAAATCATTCAGGGGAACCGCTGCTCGCATCATGATACGTGCCATAGAATAAAGCCGGTAGTGGTAGTGTTGTACTGTTGGGTACATTCATTTGGGCTTCCAGAGGACCTGTTTTTGTAATCTCCCAGCGCCCTGAGACCTGTGGACTACATGAACGTAATTGAAAAGCACCTACGTCCTTTCATGCCTGAAGTCTTCCTCCGCGATGATGACATATTCCAGTAAAATAACTCTCCGTGTCGCAGGGCTAGAATCGCGTTACAGGAGTATGATCAGCATAATAGTGAAATAACGTTGATGTCTTCCATGTGGGACGTTATCGGGAGCCAGCTTTGCACCCACAAACCACCGAGCAGCAATTTATGGTAATTGTGTGTCCTGTGATTGGACATCCGATGCCACGTATATCCGCAAACCTAAGAAGGACTTGCCGAATCCATGCCACACAAAGCCGCTGCGTCATGAGATCGATTGGTGGACCGACACGCTGTTAAAGGGCTGGTCATAATGTTTTGGCTCATCAGTGTATTTACGAACGTATAACAGTAGTAGTATTTAAATCAATGGAAACGGAACTCCGATAGCAATTCAATTTTTTATTTAATTGAGGCCACTGAATTACGTCAAAAGTAAAACTGTTATGAAATGTATTTGCAAACTGCGAATGCGATTCCACCACAGCTACATAATTTATTGGAAACAAATGACAATTTGTGCTACACTGAGACTCGAACCCGGATTTCCCTCTTTACCCTATCGGTCGCCTTAACTTTTTCTTTTTTTTTGCGTTTGGTCTGGGCGGACGTCACAAGACATCCGGTCAAGTTGATTGTTAATTCCTTTACTCAGTTTTTTCATCACAGAGGGCGAGCAGCCCTCTGACCGAACACGCTGAGCTACCGTGCCGGCATTCTATATTGTGCGTTGAATTTGTTCATGGCGGACGTCCGATGACACTCGTTCAGGTTGTTCGTTGATCCGCTCACTCAGTTTTTATTACAGAGGGTAGCTAAACTCTCTGACCGAGCACGCTGAGCTACTGTGCCGGCAGCTTCGGCTAACGGAGCACGCTCTACGGACAGACTAAAAGTTGCATATGTCCCTCTGTCTGCTTCGCATAGTGCTCGCACAGTTATAGATACCCGCTCAGGGAGAGACTTATTTAGTTTTCTCGTTAGATTGTTTTCGCTTTGGCGTGAAATATGTTAGAGGAAGTTCAGAGCAATGTTCCTTTGGACATGCATGCATGTTTGAAGAAAATGTGGTGTCATCGCCAGGCACCACACTTACTAGGTGGTAGCCTTTAAATCGGCCGCGGTCCGTTACTATACGTCGGACCCGCGTGTCGCCACTATCAGTGATTGCAGACCGAGCGCCGCCACACGGCAGGTCTAGAGAGACTTCCTAGCACTCGCCTCAGTTGTACAACCGACTTTGCTAGCGATGTTTCACTGACAAAATACGTTCTCATTTGCCAAGACGATAGTTTAGCATAGCCTTCAGCTACGTCATTTGCTACGACGTAGCAAGGCACCATTATCAGTTACTATTGATACTGATTCATGTACCGTCAAGACCGACGTTCTTCATTAACGGATTAAAGTTAAGTATTCCACCAGCTACGTCCGTTTTTCTAAATTCTAATTTCCTTGTCCTGTTCCAGGCCTCACGCCAGCCTGCGTGAGCTAAAACGCGTGCCTTTCGGCCTCCTTCTAGTAACACGGTGTTGGCTCTCCTGTCAACCAAAACAGAAACAATGCATCGAACTTTACAGACACCGTTAAATACAGACAATGCACTAACGTAAAACTGTTAACATTATGCTGAGCAACAGCGTTCGCATGTTATGTAAGTGAATAGATTGGTAAAAAGAAAACGGTATCAACCGCTTAAGATGCAGATTACTTTTCTTTATCAATTTAAAATAGTTTTACATTTAGCTCTTGCAGGAATTAAATTTCTTGTCGGCAAACATTCATCGCATCGGTTAATTGAATTAACAGTGTATTCAAAATTACAACTACATGAAAATGATAATATTAGTATTAATAAGAAAAAGAAGTAGTAGTAGTAGTAGTAGTAGTAGAACAAGTAGAAGACTCTCGTGACGGTAAAGAGAGTCACTTGAAGACACGGCGGTATATTAACCAACGCCTTGGAGAGGTGTTAGCTTCGGCACAGTTGTACGGCTTGTGGCATCCGGAGGTCGGCACCTCTGAAACCTTTCTAGTTTCTGCAGCGACTGTTGCGCAAATGTCTAGACATAGCTGTGCGATCACTCGGCTGGAGATGCATGCGCTGCTCAAAAGACAACACAAACGCAAGCGCCCACGCGTACAACGCACAACTTTCTGAAATATATCAGCAATATACATTACAAAGCTTTACATAGCAGAAAGAAGAGTATGGTATCACAACTATTTGAAGATCTCGGCTGCAAACGATGGAAAGAAACAGGTTGGTTGTTTTGGGAGATTGCGCTCTAAGGTTTCAATCAAATATCAGAAGTAAAGTATTTCAAGTACATGCAGCATGAGTTTTGTTGAAATGAGTCAGTGTTTTCAACTGTATCTACAATACCGACATATTTTTAAAATTGCAAATTCTATTCAAAATTTTATTCTTAAAATTTTGTCGAAGGGTATTTAACACTATTTACTTTTGCTGGGAGCACTTAACATGGGTTGACATTGACTTACCACTGTTCGCTTGCTGGGCGAATTAACGGACCTTTACTACGAAATCTCTTTACAAAAATAAATTCACTGCGTCCAATTTGTTTCAGTTTGTGTTACTAAGATTGGCATTGACTATTTTTGTAATAATAAAGTATAAAAATCTCATAAATTAATCTACGATTCACCACAATATAAAATTAGTTTTAGCAAGCAGCTTGCTACAGCACATGAACAATGGTAGAACTGGTCCTTAACATTTCTACCATCACCCTGTCACGTAAATTGACGTACACTATAGTATGGGAAACAACTGCCGCGCGGAGTAGCCGCGCTGTCTGGGGCGTCTTGTCACGGTCTGTGCTGCTTCCCCCGTCGGAGGTTCGAGTCCTCCTTCGGGCATGGGTGTGTTTGTCGCCCTTAGAGTAAGTTAGTTTAAGTTAGATTAAGTGGTGTGTACGCTTAGGGACCGATGACTCAGCAGTTTGGTCCCATTTTTCCAAATTTACAGCTTAACACTGTTTACATGCTTAAATAAATATTCACGTTTACGTGATTAGCAACAACTTCGAAGACAATTTGCGCTCACGAACGTATTTACGATCTTTATCTGAATCATAGTTATCCACAGCATCTCCATATTCATACAATTTGTCCCCGACAAGCATTTTTCTGGCACGAACTCAGCATCCATTGTCACTACTCACAGTAATGTTTCCGGCATGTGCCATTGTTTGCGTGTACACATCCCGAAAATGTTGCCATTAGCGAGAATATGAAACTTGAAGTTGACCTACCAGGTGGACTTAACAACTAATGTGAATTAAGCACATAAAGCACCGTATTTAACAAGCACTAACTGTGTATCTCATCAGTAGTCCATTACCATTGTTAACATCCTAGGTCTTCAGTTACCGCTCTATCAGAACTTTTACTTCTACTGACAAATGATCCTCAGAATACTGTAATATCATGCAGCCATTCTGTTGTGGATAACTGTCGGACGAAAAACAACATGTACGGCCTCTAAGATATCAACCATGAATATAAGTGATTAAGAATAATATTGGCATAGCTGATAGTTTTCATGGTGTCTTTTGTAATAGCGTGTTCTCCGTATACTTAGATTTGTCTCCTACAGCTTACATACAGGGTGTTATCGAAGGAGTTTTTAGAAATTTTATAAGCTTCGGAGGGTGGTAGTTTCAATATTTTAGACAAATAGCTTAAAGTCGTCACCAAAGAAGGGAAACCCGTGTGGGAGGGAGGAGAAGTTTTGGAAGTTTGTAAAGAATGATTGCAAAAACTATATGAAGAACAAGATGAAAAGAAGAACACGCGATGAGATAAAGGGAGACGAAAGAAATATCACCATCATATAGGATATAGAAAGAGAAGATCTGCAGGTGCCGAATGTAGATAAATCTGTATTAGAAATGAAAAATGGTAAAGTTCGTGGGGTAGATGTCAGCACAGTGGAAATTACCAAAGCTACAAGACCTATTGGAATCCAGTGACTGAATACAATAATGAGTATAGTGTGGACGTATGGAAAGATTCCTGATGATTGGACAAAATAATTATTTTAACTCATCTTTAAAAAGGGTAACAAGGAGCTCTGTGAGGATTACAGAGCAACAGCACTAATGGGCCACTGCCTGAGGATTTATGACAAGGTAATTTTACAGCAAATCAGGAATAACATAGAACCGCAATTATGAGAAGAACAAGGATTTCGACCTGGAAGGTCAATTGTAAACTATAGATGCCATTTCTACAGCCATATAGGTTGTAGAAAAGAAATAGGAATTTGGTAAATACATCATAGTCGCTTACATAGATAAAAATAGCTATGACTCTGGTAGAAGGGAAGGACTTGGTAAGGTCCGAATAGCCTGAAATAGTCAGAAGGAGTGCAAGTGAGAATCAGAAACATGTACAAAATCGTCTGAATTGTTTTATAATAGAGGGCAAAAAATCACAATGGTTTGTTTGTAACGGACGGAAGGGTTCGGCAAGGAAGTGTGCTCTCACCATTGCTTTTTAATATAGTCATGGACAACATCATAAGGAATGTTCGCCAACAGTCAACAGCAGCTGATACGAAAATCATAGCATTTGCAGATGATGTTATGACCTGGCAAGAAAATGAGCAGAAATTGGAAGAACAACTAAATACGTGGCAGGGAGTAATAGAAGAATCAGGCATTAAAATATGCTTAACAAAAAGTGAAGGAATGAAAGTCTGCAGGGAAAATTTTAAAAAGGAAGAAGTAGATGCTGTCAGGTATTCAAGAAGTAAATTAACCAAGAAAGGAAACATCAAGGATGAAATTTCGGAGCGAAATTTTATCATTGTATGTCGGACACAATTAGAAATTCGAAAATACGTGCCAAAGCAAATATCAAGATGTAGAAGTCATATTATCTGCCACTTTTGACCTGCGACTCGGAATGCTGGACTTGACCACAAAGACTTCCGGGAAATGTCCTAGATGGACAATATCTGGACGATGACCAACTGGAAGACAAGGAACAGGATGGAGAGACCATGTGAAGGATGATATGAACCGAAGAGGACAGAAGTGGGAGATTCTGTGAGCGACCTGCATAAACAGAAACGTTCCAGGAAGAAGAAGAACCTAAAGTCTAAATACGAAATAGAGATTCTAAAGCACGGTGCGAATGATCTCTCTTTTCTTTGTTTTTAAGACAAAATATCTACGCTTTCAGTAAGCTAAGAAAAAGCAGGGTAATTTGGAGACCTTTATTGACAGTTAAAAATCAAATAAAATATCCTTATCTTCACAGTTTCGAAAAACTAACATACTTTACTTATAAATCTTCAAAACTAGGTCCTGTGGCTTCTTTTTTAATGATAATATTATCTCCTGTTGAAACTGTTTATCTTTAAAATTGTCTGTGATGCCATAATGTTCACAAAAGCACGCAATTCTAAACTTAAATTTAAAGCCACAGATATTGAAGCGGAAAGACCGGGCACATTACCGTACGAGTCATTACAAAAACTCTTAACTATATTCAAGAAAAATATATAAATGTCTTTGAAAATTTTAAAAAAATTATAAATTTTTAATTCTCTCATGTTCAAATCGAGACGATCACCTGATCAGGCTCAGCTGTCGAGTTCAAGCCATTGGCACGTTACAAGTTCTGATTGTGAACACACCTTACAATCAAAGAAGCTGCCAGATTCAAATATCTCTCGCTCTTTACATCATCCGCCAACAGAATGCATCCTAATACTTGCTGCGAGCTTACTGGACGAAAGCTGCCACGTTAAAGGCGGACTTACACCACTCGAATTTGAAAATAAAGTTATGACACATAAATTACGAGTACACTTTCTCAAAATACTGGCGGACTTACATCTGCTGAAGTAAAGTTTTCGCACATACATCACAAGCACACTTCCCCAAAACACACATATACATGCGGGAATTATACCTCAAAAGCACTGGTATAAATGGGCGGGTGCGAGCTATTGTGAACGTTTCAGTGTTAAGGTTATTCTGACCAGAAAAAAAGTAGAAAACGCCAGTAACTATACTTCAGGTATAAATCACGACGTGACAAACAGAAGAAGTATATGAGGGCACTGAAAAGATAATGCAGTGCGTAGTGGGAGATGAAAGTCTAACAGTCACGTTGGCGTGGGAATACTATTTTAGGGAAAGAGAGAGAAGACAGTGTAACGAGAGAATCTGAGGTATGTAATAGTGAAGAGAGAGGAGAAATTCTTTTTGAATTCTGCAATAAATTGACAAAGCTACTAATAGCAAGTATTCTGTTCAAAAATCATAAAAGAAGCAGCTGTATGTTGCATAGGCGGGGAGGACAGACTGATGCGAAATCAATTGCATCATATGGTGAGCAAGAGATTTCAAAATCAAATTTTTTTATTGTAAGCCTATCCAGGAGCAGATATACGCAGATATAGTTCAGTTGACGAGGAATGGACATCTCTGCAAAGGGTAATGAGAGAATTTGGAGGAGAAATGTAGGTACAAGAAAGGCAACTACGGAGAAATCGTGCGTAACAGAGTAATATTTCAGCAGATTGACGAAATAAGGAAACACAAAAAAGCTCGGTAAAAGAAACAAATAAAGTCTCTGAGGAAATCAGCAAATCGAAAAAGCATTATGACGATTTTAAAGCAAAGGCGTCATCATTAAGAATACCAACGGGGATCCTCTGTTAATGGAAAATGAGAGACTACTTAGGACTGAAGAATACGTTAGAGGCCTCTAAGAGGGGCAGGAACTTTCTGCCGACGCAACTGAAGAACACGTCAGTTTTGATTTGAGGAACATAAGAGGCCCAATATTAGAGCCTGACAGACCCTTGGAAGACGTGCCATCAAACAAGGCAGGTCTTTCAGGATTTTAATAATCACTGCCAATCAAAGGCGTATTAAAGTTAGTTTCAGAATGTATGAGACAGACGACATGACATTGCCCTTTCTAAAGGATATCATCCACACTTTCTTGAAGACAGCAAGGACAGTTAAATGAGAGAGAACTATCGTACAGTCAACTAGACAGTCCTTATTTCCAAATTGCTGGCCAGGACAATACACAGAAGAATGCAAAAAGAAATTAAGCATTTGTTAGATGGAGACCAGGGTGGATTTTGGAAAGGAAAAGCACCAGGGAAGCAGTTCTGATGTTACGCTTGATAGTGTGAGGAAGGCTTAAGGATATTGAAGCCTCAACCACAGAATTTGTCGGCCTAAAAACCGCAATCGACAATGTAAAATGGTAAAACTTGTTTCAGATCCTCAGAAAAATAGGTATAAGCTGCAGAGAAGACGAGTAATATGCCCTAAAATACGCAAGAGAACCTAGAGCTGAACGACAGGAATGGAAGACTAAAAGTGAAGTGGTGATTAGAAAGGGCGTAAGGCAGAACTACAGTCTTTCTCCTCTAATTTTCAATCTGCATATCGAAGAAGCAATGAAGGAAATAAAAGAGAGGTTCGGAAGTGGGATAAAAATCTAGGGTGTAAGGATGTCAGTGATGAGATTCACTGGCGACATCGTTATCAAAGGTGAAAGTATGCATATATTTCAGGACCTCTTGACTGGCATGAACGGTCTACGAAGCACAGAAATTGAGAGTAAACCAAAGAAAAATTAAAGTATTAAAGAGTAGCAAATATGAAATTAACAACGGACTTATCATTAAATTGCCTCACCACATAGTAGAAGAACTGCAGGACTCCTTCTTCTTTGGAAACAAAATAACGCTTGACTGATAAAATAAGGAGAACATAAAAACCACACTAGCACATGAAAAGAGAAGAATCTTCCCAAAAAAGAACATCGCTAGTATGAAGCGTCGACCGTAAACTGAAAAAGAAATAAATGAGGTGGACTAAGAGAAAACCGGAAAAGGAGAGAATCGAAGAGTTTCAGTTGTGGTTTTACAGAAGCATGCTGAAAATTAAGTGCATTGATAATTTAAGACACGAGAATATTCTCCACACGATCGGCCAGGGCAGGATTATGTGGAAACCTCTAAGTAGAAGAACGGACAGGAAGATAGGAAGTATATTAAAACATTAGGGAATAACGTCCATGGTGCTACAAGGGAGAAAATTGTTGGGAAAGATGCAGGTTGGAATATACACAACAAATAACTGAAAACGTTGGGTGTAAGAGATAGTCCGAGATAAAGAGTTAGCACAGGAGGGAAGTCATGGCGGATCGCTTCTAAACCAGTCAGAAGATTGACGGAGAAAAAGAAAATATTGTCTGTGTAGCTTCGAATATTTAGAACTGCAACTTCCATATACTGTCACAAATTATGCATTTTCATGGTTAAATAATTGAGAAACTCTTCCGAAGTATTGTGTTAATTGATCGATATGTAAACATAAAATTTCGCAAACCACACGTTAATTTTTTCTATTATAATTTTGTAACTACCGTGTGTAGATATTTTCATATTGAGTAGATAGATTCGTCAATCATTCGAGACTGGAAAATGTAAGGAATATCTTCACACAATATCTCAGGAGTGTAGTCAATCCTGCTAGCTGAAATAATCAGTCTCTACAGGGTAGAGTAGCATGGAGAGCTGCATCAAAACAGTCTTAGGACAGAAGATCGGACCACGATAACAACAAGAACTTCGGCGTGTAGACGTCAGTGATCTGATATACATTATGCCATAGATACATATTACATACAGCATGCAACTTGAGCAATATGGACGCAGCTTCTTATGAACCAGCGCGCTCGGAGCGAAGACTACACGACAGCATCAACAAGTAGCAACCAACTCTTATCTCTCGACAATTGTTGAGTATTTGGGGCTTTTACATATCTAATGATATAACCATCTACAGTAGAATAAATGGAAGAAAATCCGTAAGTATTAATATATTAATATAAGATTAGAAGGGAAATGATCGGAATAAAAGAGATAACCCTTGCAGAGTTTAGAATGAGTGAACCACTACCCTAAGGCATTCTTCTCTGTATTCTTGAGTGAATACTGTCCCTCTTCATATGTCAATAGACCAACAAAGAGACAAAGAGAACTGACAAAAGACCGCTGTGTAAGTTAAAATGCTTTGTTGAGAAAAACTCTGACAACAGATTAACAGACTAGCAACAGTTTCTCCGTATTAACGTTCTTTTAATAATTAGGTAGAAAACTAAGAGAGTCTTCGGCTTTGTAAGTAATTCCTATGAGCTTAACGGTGTTTGCTTCAAATATTTTTCTAGGTGCTTCGTAGGAGCGGTGGATACGTGGAAGGTAAGGCGTAGGGAGAGCCGTTCCCTCAAAGCGCTGTCGTTCCATTGGAAAGCTGTGCTTCAGGAACCCTGCTCGCTGCCGAGGCAGCTGTTTGAACAGGGACTCCGGAGGAGCCATGTTTACCCACTCGTCCTTCTCGACACGAATGTTCGTTTGCTCGTATTGTGCTCACTCCCAATATCCCAAGTGGTATTACAGCGGACATATGAAAGACAGGAATCTCATTGACCCAGAATGCATCTCAAATTTGCCTTGAGCACTTCACACACACGTATGCTGTCCCTAGAGTCCGTTTGTCCACCTATTAGTTTCTGCAGGCAAACATAACCTCTCTCTCTCTCTCTCTCTCTCTCTCTCTCTCTCTCTCTTTCTCTCTCTCTTTGCTTCGTTCTATCCTTTTTGGCAGACTTACGGCGTCAATGCAACTTCAGTTTCCTTTTAACTTGAAACGCGTTTCGTTTCTATCGGTATTTGGTGATCTTCGGTTGAAATTCCATATAACTGGATAATTTTAAATATTTATTATGACTACGGAAAGCCAGCACAAAATAAACAACTTTTTTGGTAGGAGGGAAATTGTTATCTTACAAAGAACTGGCTACTAATTGGATTACGAAATCTGTCACGATGAGATCTTTGGATAGAACATTCTTGGGTTTGCAGCTGTTCTGAGTTTCGGTAAAACGTCAAATTTTCGTCACTCGCCTACACTGTCTTTATGAGAAGTGCGCATATGATAATCGAAGGATAAATGTTCTCTCTTTTTATGCCCGGCAGTCAACTTACGAATCACCGACTTACGTCATCATGACGACACAGAGGAACAAGATGTGTAAGATGTGGGATGGCCCTCGTGAATGAATACTGCGTCGATGCTTTTGATGCAGTGTCGTTTGCTGTACCATCACTCACACCGGAATATAACACGTTGGGTATGCGGCTGTGGTATAGAAACAAGAAAAAAAATTGAATGTGTTCTTTTGAAAGGAGCCAGCCCAGCATTTGCCTTATGCGATATGGGGAAACGACGGCAAACCTAAATCTAGCTTGACAGATGGTGATTTGAAATCCGCCAGAGTCCTGTGTCTCTGTGCCTCACCACTGGGGCAACCAGAGAACCCACTGCTATGCGCTGTTGAAGTGGAGATACCTTGCCTACTGTGGAGTCTGATGCAAACACTTATTCGAATGACCTTTATAAAATTAACAAGTTATAATTATGGAAAGCATAGACGAGAAGTTTCGTGTAGTCAAAAGCACCTTTAAGCTTCGTTATAAAGAACTTACCTACCAGCCGGGCTCTGTGACCGAGCGGTTCTAGGCGCTTCAGTCTGGAACCGCGAGACCGCTACGGTCGCAGGTTCGAATCCTGCCTCGGGGATGGATGTGTGTGATGTCCATAGGTTAGTTAGGTTTAAGTAGTTCTAAATTCTGGGGACTGATGACCTCAAATATAAAGTCCCATAGTGGTCAGAGCCATTTGAACCATTTGCACTTACCTACCAATCAGTTTTCGAGTTTTACTACACTTAACAATTAGTGCTAGACAAGAAAAAAACTTGCTTAAATAACGTTAACTACTGTCTGTTGCTGTCTACCATCAAAACATTCGTTGATGCATCTGAAATATAAGCAATTACCGTATCTGTTACTTTTATGAAATGGACCGTTTCCACAAGGCACTAATTTGATCTGAACTGATTCCATACGAGCTTTACAATGGTTAGAGACACCATAACGGGTTGAGACCTCCCCAGCTTATATACACGATATAATGATTTCGCTTCATATAGTAAAAAAGGTCGACAATGACGCAAACTTCGTCTGCTTCGAAAGACATGTGGGAATCACAACGAAACACGCGATGAAACTACTAAAGAAAGCAGTGCATTAGACAAATTCCAAATAATTAGATTTCTATGTTGTCATTTCATTCCCAAGAGCACAGGATTTTGATAATGAAGCCAATACTGTCTAACAGTATCATGCATGTTTTTCGCATTGTTGTAAAAAAATGTTTTAAAAATGAAATGATAAACCACAAAAATAAAAAATCTGTGGACAATATATATCAAAAGTCATTAACAAGAAATGCTAAAATATGAAGTTATATAATTTAATGGAAATGAGGGAATGTGATTTACTAAGTCAGCAGCGTATAAAAATCCTAAAAGAATTGAAACAATTATGTGAAATTATTGAACAACTAAATCAAAGACATGCTTTTTATGGAGGTCATACCAAGGCAGTGAAATTAAGTGCTAAAGCAGCTCGTGCTAACACAAAAGTAAAATATATTGTTGTATGTAGTCTTCATCCAAATGTACAACATTATGATTATTATCCCATCGGACATTCAATACAAACACAATATTATTCTAAAAAATCGTTAGGTTTAATAAAATTTAAAATATTAGCACCTAGAGGATTGCATGCTCCTGCTATACTAGTGCTTATAAAAATCGATAAAAATGAAAAATTGTTATTTTCTTTGTGTATAAAATGTGCAGAGGAAAGAGAAAATAAATGTGATTATAATGATGAAGATAGAAGTTTTATTGGAACTTAGACAACTGCTAAAGTAAATAAAGCTATAGAAAATGGATATAAAATTATAGATATCTTCCAAGTTTGGCATTTTAAAAATAAAGACAAGTTATTTCAAAATTATAGTTAAGAAACCAGTAAAGACAATTTTGAAAACAATGATCTGCATAAAAAGTATGTGAAAGAAAAACTGGATATTGAATTAAGTCTTGATAATATAAAAGAAAATTTTGGAAATGTGCTGTATCTGAAATGTGTCTTGTACCATTATGGGGCAAATTTGGATTATGGGGCAAATTTGGACAGTGACAGAATACAAGTAAAACTGAATATGGTACAGATTTACCAAAATTTTATGATATAATATTGGATGATCCATTAGATAATATAGATATAAAATTTATTAAGGACAACATGGTTCAGATGAAGGACAATTTGAAGGATTATTAGGTTGAAAATACTACAGATACAATTATTTTATAACAGCATTCACTACATCAAATGCAAGACTTGGGTTGTATGATATGTTAGATAAACTAGAAAAGCAGTTGTTTATTTTGATACAGATTCTGTTGTATGTACTGACAATGGAACAAATGCAGTAAAAACAAATTTATGTTAGCTGAATGGACTGATCAGTTAGGAGACGAAAAATGAATTACAAAGTGGGCTTTGACTGGTCCTAAACGCTATTATTATGAGGAAAATGGTGGAAAACAGAGACAAAGGTAAAGGGCTTCATTTTAAACTGTAAAAACCTTCAAAGTTGGAACAGTGAATCTGCGATGAGATTAATTAATAGTGAATTGAAAGAAATGGTTGAGTTGGAATACACTCAGATAACAGGAGATGTTAATACTAAAAATTTAGTAGATAAAGAAGTTCACAAAACTTCTCATTTCAGTATTACAAAATAGTGGTTCTAGAAAATTATGATACGCTTCCATATGGATATTAATTAAATAACATCATCAACTGTAAATATATATATATATCAGTAGAATGTGGGTACGTTGAGTGCAGCAGTAGTTATTCTGAATCATTATTGTAAGCAAGCTGCAAATGTATTGTCGTTGCTTGACATGTCGTGTTCGTATTTTTCAACACTTACACTCAGAAGACGTGAAAGGTAACTATATAACATTGAGTGTGCTAACACATAGTGTTGGATGTGTAATTCTCATTGCTTGTTGACTGATGATGGTCATTCTCTAATTCTCATTGCTTGTTGACTGATGATGGTCATTCACTGAATTTGATTTCGTATATACATTTAAATTAACTTTCTGTGTGTTCACCGGTGAGTTCAACATCTCCGAGAGAAGTAAACAATGCCTCAGGAAGCTTCTCAACTGTGATGAACCTATTGACCTATTCTCATTCCAGAGTCCTGACACTGCAGGTTTATATAGTTCACCACCTACACTGGACGAAATATAGAAACAGATAATGAACCTGGAGATGAACGAAAGTCCAGAATAAGATGGAATCCAGGGCGGAAGTCACTCAGACTGGAGGAAAGAGACCCCACAAGATAATTCACCAACTAATCAAGAGCATCTGGGTTCTGGAGGGGACCCCAGAAGGTAAGAAAATAGCAATCGTCTGCCCTAAACACAAGAAAGGTGACAAAATAGATTGCACCAGCTACTGGCGAATCGCCCTCCGGATCCTTTGCTACTAGACTGTGTCCAACTGTATACTGGGTAGAATTCAGCCGTTTGCAGAAGAAGTGACTGGCGAATTTCAGAGTTGTTTTAGAACAGGTCGTTCGACTGTGAACAACGTCCATGTACTGCGACAGATTATCGAGAAAATGTGGGAATATGGCGAAATCTCTCCCTATGAGTGAACTGAAGATTCAGTATTCATCTGTAAAATGGTCTTTACAGAGACCAATCGAGTGAGACAGAAATCAGTGCGAGGATCCATACCGCAAACCGATCGTACTTCAGTCTCAGTCAGATTTTTACGAGGGCGTGCTGATAAGTACTGCCTCCGAATTTTATAGTCTGTTTTCCTGACGCAAGTCGCAACGCTATTCCGCTAGAGGGCTCCGAACTGTAGCGTGTAACAGAGCGGCCTGTAAAGTAACTATATCAATGCACCAGAAACAGCTTGCTGTAATCCCTCAGAAAGCATAAATTCGAAGATTTCAGCCACACATGGAGTACCCTCTACTTCAGCATGGCAATGGCTTGCCGCACACGAGCGCTTAGACATCAGCAGCAATCCGACGCCTTGGGTTCATTGTCATCAATCATCCTCCATACAGTCCCAACCAGGCCCCATCCAATTTCTACCTTTTTCCGAAATTTAAATAAAACTTCTAAGGATGTCATTTTGATAGTGATGAAGCAGAGATGAGGTTGTGGCTACGTCAACAAAGTCAAATATTCTACAGTGACGGTGTTAACAAACTGGTCCCTCGTTAGGAGAAATACGTTCGTTGAGAAATAAATATGCTGACACGAAGAATAAACTTGTAAATTGTCAAAAAAATTAGCTTTATTTAAAAACTTTGCTTTATTTAAAAAGCTGTAAGAGATTTTACATAAAAAAGTCGGAGACATTAATTTTCAGCACGCCCTCGAAAATTGTGCAGTCTCTCAAGGAATTTCAAACTCCAGCTGTACAAAACAATGATTCAATCCGTAGGGCTTCGTGATTGCGAAACGTCGAGTGTTCGGAGAAAAGACTTAAATAATTTCTTTTCGATCGGGAGGTCTTGGAGAATGTCCATGGTCCGGTACAAGATGGGGTCACTGGTAAAGGGTGGATTCGGCATAATTATGAGCTAAAAGAGATCTACACCCGACCAGATTCTGTAGACCTGACGAACAGCAAACGTCTTGTGTGAGCGGATCGTGTCGTTCGGTTGGATAAAAGTCAATGGCCTTTGAAATCCATGGATTTTACTCCTCGTGGAAGACGACTACTATGTAGACCAAAGAAAAGGTGAAGAGATGGAAGTCATTAGGGTTTGCTGTAGATCGGCATAGAGGGTTACTGGCGACAAAACGCGGGAAACTAAATCCAATGGAAGAGGAACCTTTTAGATTCACACGGTCCTCTGGGCCTTACCGCGTAAAGTACTAAAGAACTAAATCAGTAAAATGTGAATGGAGCTCAACGGTGACGAGTAGCTATAGCGACTGATATTTATTAGTTTGTTCAGATATTAGCGCAAAAATTAAAGTGCTTAGCGCCTGGTAGTTCTCAAATTAGTGAAACAAAATTTTACTACACAGTATCCCTACATACAACAAACACCGTCCGAACAGGCCTGGGAGGCCTAACGGAACCGACCGGCCACCGTGTCATCCTCACCCCTAGGTGTCACCGGATGCGAATACAGAGTGGCATGTGGTCAGCACCACTCAGTTTCCGTTACCAGTGCCAACCCTTCTCAACAAGTAGCTTCTCAATTGGCCTCAAGTGCTGTGTGCACCCCACTTATCAACGGCACTCGGGAGACAGCCATCCATGGTTCAAATGGCTCTGAGCACTATGGGACTTAACATCTATGGTCATCAGTCCCCTATAACTTAGAACTACTTAAACCTAACTAACCTAAGGACATCACACAACACCCAGTCATCACGAGGCAGAGAAAATCCCTGACCCCGCCGGGAATCGAAACCGGGCGTGGGAAGTGAGAACGCTACCGCACGACCACGAGCTGCAGACGCACACAGCCATCCATGTGCTAGCCAAGTCCGACAGCGCTCAACTTTAGAGATCTGACGGAAACCAATGTTACCACTACGGCAAGGATGTTGGCTACATTATCTACATATTACACATTAAAGGAAGCTTTCTTTACAGCTAAAATCTTTGTACGACGTACATTTTCCACCATGATGCAGTGATCTGCAGCCCTTGCACTCACTGGCCCTACCGCATGTTGTGCAATATCAAATACAATAATTTTACACATCTGAAGATGGAATTTTAAAATCCCGAAACCGGTCTTGGTTTGAATTAATAATTGGTACAACTGAAGCGGATATCTCTAATTTAGTTAATGATGCCTCTCAGCTGTGGATGTCCTACATACCAAATCTTGTCTCCTTATTAACAGTAGCAGTAGTAGTAGTAGCAGTATTAGTAGTAGTAATAGCTATATTTATCCATAGATAACTTTTACAAGGATGCTGGTCATGTCCTGGTATTACAAATTAAGAAAAACATAACATATTACATAATTCATATACACTAGCATTTATGTACTTACTGGTCTAGTTTGACAAAGATGGCACTGTAGTAGGCGCCATTCCGCCTATTGCCTGAAATAATTTAGGGAAGCCACGGAAAAACTGAATCAGGCTGGCCAGATGAAGACGGTGATCTCCATCCTCCCGAATACAAGGCTAGTCTGTTTAAAACACTACTACCGTAATCGATATATTCGACAAAACTGTTTTGCAAAGAAATTATTTAGTAATGTAAAAGGCTAACGCTACACTCTTCATTCATTTCTCAGTCCCAGTTACTGTTACACGATACGCACTATACACACATTATTTCACTAATTTTATAATTCTACCTGACATCAGGATCATAGCGTCGATGTATGGTTTCCCTTCTGTGTACTCCCGCTTCCCAATCGCTAGCCTGAAAAACTGATTCAGCATTCCTCTATAACGATTTAGATGTTGAGCTCAGGAAGAGGACATGATTTTAGTATTACATGTACCATAACTTTGGTGGCAAAGTTATAAAGGAAATAGAGGGAAAAACAATAAAAAACGTTATGTGAAATGATAGATGTTGTATTACTATTATCATTACTTGTGTTATTACTTTTTTAGCAGACTCCTACTTTGATTTATCTAAGTGTACCTCCACTGTATATCGTTTACAGGTACTTTTTAAGTACCTTTTTTTAATCTCCTTGTGTACCTTTTTTTAATCTCCTTGTGTAACTTGCTGTTAGTTTTGTTACTTGTTAGAAAATGCCGTTTTGAGTTCTTTGTTTATTTTTTATTGGTAAACGACTGATAAACTCATCTCCACGAGTAAATTGGTAAATGCACTCACATGGTGTAGTTAAAACTTCCAGTGATTTGAGGAATCTTTCCAGTAAGGTCGATTATTATTTCTGGTTATTAGCCGTAGGCCGTTTGTTGTATGAAAACTGTGCTCAAATTTTGTACCTTTGTTTGGTAGATAAGAATTCATTAGCTAAGCGTTCAGAATGCACACGAATAGTATGTAAGAGAAAGACACTGGTTATTATACGCTGATGACAGGACCCTAAGGAGATAACTTGTTGATGGCATTCTGTTTGCAAGTATCTTTGTGTGTTCACACCGCTTCAACTCAAGATAAACATTCATTCCTAGAAATTTTGCATTCGTTTTGCAGTCTACGAAAATGTCGTCTACATTTAATGTTGTTTCCCCTGTTCAAACTGAAATTCATAGCATTTGATTTAGTTGTGGTCACTCTCACTTTACTGCATATTGACTAAATGTAAACTTCCTTGAGTATTGCATCTGCTTTCTCTACAAGGATTTCTCTTGTTTTCTCAGTGAATGAAATATTGCTGTCATCATCAATGACAAATTTTTCCCCGATGACTATCACTATTGGTAAAATCATTTATGCATATCAGATACAGTATTTCTCCTAATACTCTACTCTGAGCAACCTCTGTATTATTTGTTTTGGTTTTGATGTCTGGAAAAACGAGATGCCAATCTCTCTTGCCATTACATACTGCCCGCAAAGACTGATGCAGCACACAGAAGGGGAGGAGGAAATGAAATTAAATTTTACGGACAGAGAGTGTATGTAATGTTATTCAGTGATTTCAAAACTGAGTCAAATTTACGAAAAACGTGGCAGTATGAGCCGAATTATAATTATGACGCTGTACCCTCTGTCCTTTCAGTGTGTACACTGATTTGGCTGGGCGAGATGGCCAACAACTGTTGTAACTCACCCTTGATAGCTTGTATACTAGCCATGTATGGTAGACGGCCATGAATGGTAGACGGAGCTCGCGTCGGAGATGGCCCCACACATGTTTTATCGGAGACACATTTGGAGATCTTGCTGGCCACGGGCGTATCTCAACATTACGCACGCCATAGAAGCGTTCTATGTATTGATGAGCATTGTCGTGTTGAAAAATGTCACCAGGATAACACCGCATAAGAGTAAGTTACGAGGACGCAGGATGCCAGTGACGTACCATTGTGCCGTCAGAATTCAATAAATCACTAGCAGCCGTGACCTGAAGCCAAATTCAATGGGTCTGCACACTATGGCGTCAGGAGAAATACCGCAGTGTCTACTCGACACATTCGAAGAATGGGACCTCTCATTAGGTCGCAGTCATATTCCCTGAATATGGTCGTTCAGGGTAGCGCAGGAACCGGATTCATTGCAGAACACAATGCGACGCCATTCATCAGCAGTTCACGTTTCCCGATCGTGGCACCATTCCAAACGCACTCGCTTGCATTGCGTTAACAGTAGCCTACGCATTGGACGTTAATTCCATAGGCTGACTGCTGCTAGTCTCCGACCAATATTGCGGGCCAACACAGAATGTTGCAGGGCCCATATTTGTTCTCGGATGGTAAGCGCAGACGTGAAGGCATTATGGTGTGCTTGGTGTACAAGAAGATGATTCTCCCTTGTGGTGGTCAGGTGTAGTCGAGCGGAGTGGTGAGTATGCCTGTCTTATGTTCCCTCTGTCACGTCCCAATGCTCCACAAATCTGGATATTGGAGATCCGACCAGCTGGCCAAATGGAGACCTACAATGAGGGCCTTTTCAAACTCTGACAGATGCGGATAAGGCTGTCTCACTTGAGTATGCGTCCCTCACATTGATTCCTCAACAGCTGACGCTGTTCACACCCCTTATATATCCTACCAGGCTTGGTAGCAGCACTACACACGAACAGCACTAATGTACTCTGGGGGCCATTGTACATGTCACAGGCAACTGCAATTCTAATCGTTAACGTACCCGCTGATAGAGTGTACAGTTACGTTGTTACACTGACATCCATCCATCTCTTCTGAGCGCTTCATTTTTTTTTTTGATAAGGAAATGTATATTCAAGTAAATTACTACATAATCTATACAGATATTTCGTAAGCTGTCTTCGTGCCTGTCTGTGAAAGATACACTGACGGAAAAAAAGGCAAACACCAAAAAAAAAAAGTAGAGTAATGAAATTTTGGGAGTTCATTTGTCTAGGTAACATATTTAGGTGATCGGCATTGCAAGATCACAGGTCAATGAAAGAATGAGATAACTCATTGCACATACGAAATGCTGCCACTATAATAACTGGTGTAATCACCACAATGTTGAATGCTAGAATGCACACATGCATGCATTGTGTTTAACAGGTGCCGGAGGTCAGTTTGTGAGATGGAGTTCCGTGTCTGTTGTACTTGGTCGGCTAATACAGGGACGGTTAATGTTGGTTGTGGACGACGCTGAAGTTGTCGTCCAATGATGTCCCTTACGTGCTGGATTGGAGACTGATCTGTTGATCAAGGACGCAAAGGAAATCATGTCGACACAGTGTAGAGCATGTTGGATTACAACAGCGGTCCGTGGGCGAGCGTTATCCTGTTGGAAAACACCCCCTGGAATGATGTTCAAATGGCTCTAAGCACTATGGGACTCAACTGCTGTGGTCATCAGTCCCCTAGAACTTAGAACGACTTAAACCTAACTAACCTAAGGACATCACACACATCCATGCCCGAGGCAGGATTCGAACCTGCGACCGTAGCAGTCGCACGGTTCCGGACTGCGCGCCTAGAACCGCGAGTGGAATGCTGTTCATGAATGGCAGCACACCAGGTCGAATCTTAAGAGTGATAAACAACTTTGCAGTCAGGATGCGTGGGATAACCACGAGAGTACTTCTGTTGTCAAACGAAATCGTACTCCGGACTATAATTCTAGGTATAGGTCCAAAATGGTTCAAATGCCTCTAAGCACTATGGAACTTAACATCTTAGGTCATCAGTCCCCTAGACTTAGAATTACTTAAACTGAAACGTCCCCTTTGAAAAATTATACATGATGTCCTTAACCTGACACACAATATTTTTTTAGCGCAACGCAATCTGACTTTCAAAAATCCCTACAAAAGAATGGCCCTGACTAACATTAAACTATACCTTTCAGAAATCACTTACCTCACAAAAATCTTCATTACTCGAACTACTGCAATACAGCGAGCACCACTACTGCCAGCTAAATAAAAGATTCAAACTACGGAAGGCACTAACTACTGATAGGGATAGTTAGCAAATGAAAGATATTAATAGAGAACAAACAATGTATTTACCTTGATAGTCATAATATATATAGCAGTTCATGACAAATTACAAAACTCCGCCATCTCTCTCCCCACATCCACCACTGCTGGCGGCTCACCTCCAACTGCGCAACGCTACGCGCTGTTCACATCCAGCTGCCGCTGCCCAACACTACAATGGCAGACAACAATGCAAACTAGCCACAGACTGCACACAGCACAGCCAGTGATTCTCACACAGAGTGCTACGTGGCGTTACCAATAAGAAAACCTAAACAGCCTACTTACAAAACCTAACCAATCTAAGGACATCACACACATCCATGCCCAAGGCAGGATTCGAAACTGTGACCGTAACAGCAGCGCGGTTCCGGGCTGAAGCGCCTAGAACCGCTCGACACAGCGGCCAGAGTGTTGGTCCAGTGTGTCTAGAAAGCTGGCAGGTTTGATTGCAGACCCTCAACTGGTCTCCTTGTAACCAACACACGGCCATCACTGGCACTAAGTCAAAACCACCTTTCATCAGAAAACACAACAGACCTCCACCCTGTCCTCCAATGTGCTCTCGCTCGACGCAAGTGCAGTCGCAAGCGGCGGTGGTCTGTTGTCAATGGAATGTGCACTACAGCACGTCTGTACCGGAACTGTCCTTGAAGTAACGGATTTGTGTTACTGCTGTGCCAACTGCAGCTCAAATTACTGCTGCAGATGCAGCACGATGCGACAGAACCATACACCGAACACGATGGTATTCCCTTTCGGTAGTGTCACGTGGTTGTCCTGGGCGCGGTCTTTTTGCGACCGTACATTTTAGTGACCATCGCTGCCAGAAATCATGTACAGTGGTTAGACTCCTACCAAGTATTTCTGCAGTATCGGTGAAGGATCATCCACCTCCTCGTAACACTATTATAAAAACTAGTTCAAACTCAGTGAAGTGTTGATAAAGAGTTTTTGTCGCCTTAAGTTGGGTAGGACGTCAAACGGGCCGACTTCGAGAAGGAGAGGCACCACAGGACATTTTAATTTGCACTGTCTATACTTCTACAAATAAATTCATAAAACTTTGTCAGCATGACCAGGAAGGATTCAGAATTCACACTCATAGCAGTGGAAGTTCAAAAACACGAAAAAATAATATTTTTTAAATGTGAAATTTCATGATTTTTTTCACTTACTGTTGGCTGCATTTGTTGCTATAGGTACACTTTTCTTCATAAGTAAGAGAGAGTCTTCGATGAATTTTGCACAGCTTACAAACCACACTTACAGGTGCATGAAACTCTAGAATTTATTTAATCTATGGAAAAATGAATGGGCTGTTACGTTTTAAACTTCGTGTTTAGAGAAAACTCGAATTTTATAGTTAATTATCTCAATTTTTACCACAGTTTTTAACAGATTTGGGAAATTCTAGAGTTTCATACACCTGCAAGTATGGTTTGTATGCTGTGCAAAATTCATCGAAGAATCTCTCTTACTTATGAAGAAAAGTGTACCTACAGCAACAAATGCAGCTAATACCAAGTGAAAAAATGATGAAATTTCACATGTAAAAAAAATTGTTTTGTTATGTTTTTGAACTTCCTCTGCTATGAGTGTGAATCCTGAATCCTTCCTGGTCATGCTAACAAAGTTTTATGAATTTATTTATAAAAGTATAGACGGTGTAGATTAAAATGTCCTGTGGTGCCTCTCCTGCTCCAAGTCGGCCCGTTTCACGTCCTACCCCCTTTAAAGACATTATTGACTAACATCAACTCAGTACGTCCACTCTATAAAATAACAAACGCTCATGACCGTTACAGCGTGTGTTTCAAGCAAACCTGATTTGCTACCTGATAGTGGCGCTACTAGCGCTCCTCTTATGTGACTGACGCGAAATTTGGATAGGCATTGTGTTTCAGTTGTAGAAACACGCCTACCAACATTCGTTTATGTCGCAAAACTCCTTTTGCGATTTTTTTTATTCAGTGCATAAATGAAAACGCAACAAAGCTTGTTTTCGTACGGCACTTTTCAGACGCTTTGCAGAATAAACACATGTCAGTTCCGACGTTTTATTCAAGTGCATTGCTCCTCGCAAATGATGTCGAAATAGCTGCAGTCCTGTGCATCTTCGTTGTGTACTTTCCTCGAGAACATTGCGTTTGGACTTGATATATTCACTGTCTGAATTGAAAATCCGTCACCTGATGAAGGAGCAAACGATCCGAAACACTCCATATATATATTAGCCAAAGAAACTGGTACACCTGTCTAATATCTTGTAGAGCCCCCGCAAGCACTAATGTCTGAAGTAGTGCTGGAGGGACTTGACACCATGAATCCTCTATAGCTGTCAATAAAACCGTAAGACTACGGGGGGGGGGGGGGGGGGGGGATGGAGGTCTCTTCTGAATAGTACGTTGCAAGGCATCGCAGGTATGCGCAATAAAGTTCATGTCTGCGGAGTTAGGTGGCCAGCGGAAGTGTTTAAACTCAGAAGAGTGTTCCTGGAGCCACTCTGTAGCCATTCTGGATTTGTGGGGTGTCGCATTGTCCTTCTGGAATTGCCCAAGTCCGTGAGAATGCACAATGGACATAAATGGATGCAGGTGATCAGACAGGATGCTTACGTACGTGTCACCTGTCAGAGTCGTATCTGGACGTATCAGGGGTCCTATATCACTTCAACTGCACACGGCCCACACCTTTAAAGAGCCTCCACCACTTTGAACAGTTCCCTGCTGACTTGCAGGGTCGAAGGATTCATGAGGTTGTCTCCATACCCGTACACGTCCATCCGCTCGATATAGTTTCAAAAGGGACTCGTCCGACAAGACAACAAGTTTCCAGTCATCAACAGTCCAATGTCGATGTTAATGGGCCCAGGCGGGGAGTAAAGCTTTGTGTCATGCAGTCATGAAGGGCCCACGAGTGGGCCTTCGGCTCCGAAAGTCCATATCGATGATGTTTCGTTGAATGGTTCGCACACTGACACTTGTTGTTGGCCCAGCATTGAAATCTGCAGCAATTTGCGGAAGGGTTTGTTACGGGGCATTCTCCTCTAGCATTACTTTTTCTCACCAGTAGTTGTCGCTTCCAGTATTTTTTTTTCTAATTTTGAACAGGTCAGTATTATCTCAGCTAATTTCTGATAACTTGCATATAATTTAATACACAATATGTTATATTCCAAGCTAAAATTTATGAAAAGGAATTACTTTATTTTCGATGTTAGAATCGATAAGTACTAGCTCAGAATGAACAGTTAAAAGTATTTTTTTTTAGAAACATTTGAAATTACGAAATATTTGGTACACTTAATATTTCTATTATTAATTATGCAATCTAGTACTGTTTACAGCGTTTATTTCTGGATTAATTTATGAAATAATAATCGAAATTAATAGAACTTCGTCGTAAAGAAAAATTGTAAACCCTTTGGAATACGATTATTATCGCAGAGTGAAGTAGTAATAAGCATGCCTGTGAAGTGATCAGACGTATTTTTGTATTTTGGTCGAACAATGTAATTTCGGCTTTGTTAAGGAGAACATTCAGAAAACTGTATGATATACTAAAATGTGAGAAAATATATTAATGTAACAAACAAAATTCTGCAACAACAACCTTCAAACTTATTTAGATCGATTCAACCATGAGGACCTAAAATGTGAGAACTTCAGCTTCAAGAATCAGACCCCTTAGACAAGAAGAATGCAGCCAGCTCCACACGAAAAGCTAAGAAAACTAGAAAGTTCATTGCAATCTTCGCTCCTCTCAAATTTTTCATAAGAGACTTTGCTTATTGTGGACAATAACTGGAATTAGAAAGGAGGGTGGAGATTACAGGTTGCACTTCTGTCACGTTGAACGATTCTCTTCGCTCGTAGTTGGTCTCGTTCTTGCAAGATCTTTTTCCGGCCGCAGCAGTGTTGGAGGTTTGATGTTTTACTGGATTCCTGATATTCACGGTACACTCGTGAAATGGTCGTACGGGAAGAAACTACCAGTGTAACAGCAGTAACCACTGTAACAACGGCGCCAGACACTTGTCCTATATAGGTGTTGCATCGCCGTATTCTACTTGTTTACGTATCTCCGTACTTGATCCGTACTTGAATGCGCCTTCCTACACACACACACACACACACACACACACACACACACACACACACACATATATATATATATATATATATATATATATATATATATATATATATATATGGTGTTACAAAAAGGTACGGCCAAACTTTCAGGACACATTCCTCACACCTAAAGAAAGAAAATATGTTACGTGGACATGTGTCCGGAAACGCTTACTTTCCGTGTTAGAGCTCATTTTATTACTTCTCTTCAAATCACATTAATCATGGAATGGAAACACACAGCAACAGAACATACCAGCGTGACTTCAAACAGTTTGTTAAAGGAAATGTTCAAAATGTCCTCCGTTAGCGAGGATACATGCATCCACCATCCGTCGCATGGAATCGCTGATGCGCTGATGCAGCCCTGGAGAATGGCGTATTGTATCACAGCTGTCCACAATACGAGCACGAAGAGTGTCTACATTTGGTACCGGGGTTGCGTAGACAAGAGCTTTCAAATGCCCCCACAAATGAAAGTCAAGAGGGTTGAGGTCAGGAGAGCGTGGAGGCCATGGAATTGGTCCACCTCTACGAATCCATCGGTCACCGAACCTGTTGTTGAGAAGCGTACGAACACTTCGACTGAAATGTGAAGGAGCTCCATCGTGCATGAACCACATGTTGTGTCGTACTTGTAAAGGCACAAGTTCTAGCAGCACAGGTAGAGTGTCCCGTATGAAATCATGGCGGTGAATCGAGGAAGTACAGTACATACTGACAAAACTAAAATGAGCTCTATCATGGAAATTAAGCGCTTCCGGACACATGCCCACATAACATCTTTTCTTTATTTGTGTGTGAGGAATGTTTCCTGAAAGTTTGGCCGTACCTATTTGTAACACCCTGTATATAAAGGGTGGTCCATTGATCGTGACCGGGCCAAATATCTCACGAAATAAGCATCAAACGAAAAAACTACAAAGAAGGAAACTTGTCTAGATTGAAGGGGGAAACCAGATGGCGCTATGGTTGGCCCGCTAGATGGCGCTGCCATAGGTCAAGCGGATATCAACTGCGTTTTTTTATTACATATTCGTGTAGTACGTAAAGAAATATGAATGTTTTAGTTGGACCACTTTTTTCGCTTTGTGATAGATGGCGCCGTAATAGTCACAAACATATGGCTCACAATTTTAGACGAACAGTTGGTAACAGGTAGGTTTTTTAAATTAAAATACAGAACATTACGTAGGGAATCAGCATACATTGCACCATTTAGATTGCCATCGACAAAATGGGGACCAATTATCCTTCCTCCCATAATGCCGCACCATTCATTAACCCGCCAATGTCGCTGATGTTCCACTTGTCGCAGCCATCGTGGATTTTCCGTTGCCCAATTGTGCATATTATGGCGGTTTACGTTACCGCTGTTGGTGAAAGACGCTTGTTCGCTAAATAGAAGGGGTGCAAAAAATGTGTCATCACCCCGTAGATTCTCTTCTGCCCAGTGGCAGAACTGTACAAGACGTTCAAAGTCGTCGCCATGCAATTCCTGGTGCATAGAAACATCGACGTTTTTGAGATTACCAATTCTCGCGCAATTTGTCTGCTACTGATGTGCGGATTAGCCGCGACAGCAGCTAAAACACCTACTTGGGCATCATCATTTGTCGTAGGTCGTGGTTGGCGTTTCACATGTGGCTGAACACTTCTTGCTTCCTTAAATAACGTAACTATCCAGCGAACGGTCCGGCCACTCGTACAGGATACCGAGCAGCATACATAGCACACGCCCGTTGGGCATTTTGATCACAATAACCATACATCAACACGATATCGACCTTTTCTGCAATTGGTAAACGGTCCATTTTAACACGGGTAATGTATCACGAAGCAAATACCGTCCGCACCGGCGGAATGTTACGTGAGACCATGTACTTATACGTTTGGGACTATTACAGCGCCATCTATCGGAAAGCGAAAAAAGTGGTCCAACTAAAACATTCATATTTCCTTACGTACTACACGAATATGTAATAAAAATCGGGGTTCCTATTTTAAAAAAAGGCAGTTGATATCCGTTTGACATATGACAGCGCTATCTAGCTGGCCAACCATAGCGCCATCTGGTTTCCCCCGTCAAGCTAGACAAGTTTCGTTCTTTGTAGTTTTTTTCGTTTGACGCTTATTTCGTGAGATATTTGGCCCCTACCGCTTGTTGGAGCCATGACCTATGAGGGCGCAGACCTCCGCACGGATAGTCCCTAGAACAAGCTATTTTTGGAATGTAAACGCTCACTATTCGTCGCTGCACATGCAAACACTGTGTGACAGCAAGGTGATGGCCACGGCGCCTTGGGAGAGCGCGGGGGAGGGTGGCGCCAGTCTTCTGCCGCTCCGGACGGAAACGTCCCGCTGGTCGGTCGCCAGCCGTGCGCCGGCGCTTCTGCTATTTTCAGGTCTGCGCGCGTCGCTCCGCTACGATAGGCTGCAGGCCTCTGATCGAGACCCTCGAGTGCCCCGTGAACTGCGGCCTGCTCTCAGCAGCCAAAGGTCGCTTCCTGCTCTCCCGTTATCCGAGCAAGAGCCTCTTCTTGCCCAAGTACAGCTGCCGTTTCTGACGTCACGGGCTGTAGGTGCCTCGCGGTCGTTGTATGAAGAGCGAAAACTTGTGCGTTGTATATAAACGTACGTTTAGAAAGTTTTTTCGCATTATTTGTGACGAGACAGCTAATGAAACCAGACTTCCAGATCGACAACGAATGACGTAACTGCCGTGTAGTAAGCCAAATTCGTAATAGCTTTACAATTTTCCCTAGACTATGTTCCTTATTATATAGTGTTTTACAAGGGACGCCACATTTGAATTTACAAAAAGCTACTCATCGTACTTTTATTACAAATCCTAGTACGGCACAACACGTTTCGATAATGCGTTGCTATCTTCGGGCGTTCCTGCGTTATTGATACATACTGCTGTGCAGTGTACACTGTCAGCCACTGTTGTGTCTGTCATGAGGAGGACCTGGACGAAGCTCCCTGTGCAGCCAAGCAGTTTGCCTTGGTCTGAAGAGTGGAATGGGGCGCACTCGGCCTCGCTTTGCTATCTGAGGAGCTGTCTGAATGCGAAATAGCTGCTACGTCTGGGAAGCTTACAGCAGCTGGAACAACAACGTGCTGATCTCATTCTCCTCTATGCTGTCTGATCAAAATCATCAGTATCATTATTAGTGGACATTAATGTGGGGTGTGTCCACTCTTCGCCTTTATGACGGCTTGAACTGTACTGGGAATAGTTTTCCATGGGTTGTCTGAATATCTCTGGAGGAATGCCACAGCATTCTTCCTCAAAAGCTGGAATCAGAGAAGGTAATGATGTTAGACCCCGGGGTCTGCAGCGAAGTCGGCATTCTAACTCATTCCAAAAGCGTTCCATTGGGTTCAGGTCGGGGTTCTGGACAGACCAGCCCCTTTCAGGAACGTTACTGTGCCAAAACATTGTCTCTCAGGTGGCATTTTATGACAGGGTGGATAGTTACGCTGACAAAAGCAGTGACTGAGACCCAGGACGATGATGGGGATTAATTTAAGGGAAACACGTGGAAGGGTTACCCAACTTCATCTGTCATGTATCATTCCAAAACGAATATTTTTATTTCATAACAAATCTATCATAAGCCAACTAACAGTTACCAAGATTCATGCCAAATCCGTACAAATTGTTAAGGTTTGTAAATTAAAACCACAAAGCATAAGAACATTTGCATCATACATAAAATTACAAATCGTACTCGAAGAACAGGTCAACTGTGCAATATAACGGTGGCCTGATAACAAACAGTTAATTTATTGCCGGCCGTGGTGGCCGAGGAGTTCTAGGCGCTTCAGTCTGGAACCGCGCGACCGCTACAGCCGCAGGTTCGAATCCTGCCGCGGGCATGGATGTGTGTGATGTCCTTAGGTTAGTTAGGTTTAAGTAGTTCTAAGTTCTAGGGGACTGATGACCACAGCAATTAAGTCCCATAGTGGTCAGAGCCATTTGAACCATTTTTTGCAGCGCCCCAGGCCGCTCGGCTAGTCCCGCGCGGCCATGGGGCAAAATTAACAGTCTTTGCTATACAGTACTTACCGAACGGTCTTCATATATTTCAAATAAATGCCAAGCAGGCTAATAGCTTCGGGACTCCAGGTAGGCGCCGGATAACACTGCACTCCTGCTCGTAGCTGCTAACAAGTTGTCGAATACATCTCATCGTATTTAGCACACCACAACTGACTGATGCACTTCGTAACCAGGTTGCACGTGATGAGTGCCGCTCTTTGCCCGCTGAACTCGCCGTTAGCAACAGCCAACGCTGCAGGAAAATGCGGGCCCCCATTGCCTAGCGTCAACGATTTCAACTCGCTGCAATCGCCAGGACGCCGAGTACTCAGCCACGCCGGTCCAACTCCGTGTCCCGCGCATCACCCACTACTACACAGCCCCAGAGGGAAAACATAACCAAACAAAGAGGATACGATGAGCGCCAGAGCCGATGGAACGCGCCCACAAGTGGCGCCAGTAGTGTGGCGCGCGAGCCCTCACGGAAGTCGTCAGTGCTCAGTGATGTTCTCCGAACTGTTCCTCTGCTGTCAACAGTAGACAGTGCTGTAAAATCTGTTCATAACCTTCCACATTTAGCGTTTCCTTTAGTGCAATAAGGCGGCCACACCTTAATCACAAAAAAACCCTGAAATAATAAAGGGTGAGTCAAATGAAAACCTTAAATATTTTTTAAATATTATTTATTGTGCAGAAGTGGTACAAAGTTCTATCACTTTTCAACACAATCTCCCCCACGCTCAATGCAAGTCCTCCAGCGCTTACAAAGTCCATAAATTATTTTAGAAAAAATTCTTTTGGTAGTCCGCACTACCACTCATGCACCGCGTGGCGTGCCTCTTCATCAGAATAGAACTTCTTTCTTCCTATTGGGTCTTTGAGTGGTCCAAATACATGGAAATCATTTGGGGCAAGGTCTGGTGAGTATGGTGAATGAGGAAGACACTCAAAATGATTGTTGCAACTGTTGTACGAGCAGTGTGGGGCCTTGCATTGTCATGTTGCAAGAGGACACCTGCTGACAGTAATCCACGTCGCTTTGATTTGATTGCAGGCTGCAGATGATTTTTTAGGAGATCTGTGTATGATGCACTGGTGACAGTGGTCCCTCTAGGCATGTAACTCTCCAAAATGATGCCTTTTTCGTCCCAAAAGAGAGTCAGCATAACCTTCCCTGCTGATGGTTTTGTTCGAAACTACTTTGGTTTTGGTGATGAGGAATGGCGCCATTCTTTTCTCGCTCTCTTAGTTTCCGGTTGGTGGAAGTGAACCCAGGTTTCGTCCCCAGTAACGGTACTTGCAAGGAAGCCATCACCTTCTCGTTCAAAGCGCCGAAGAAGTTCTTCACAAGCATCAACACGTCGTTCTCTCATTTCTGGAGTCAGCTGCCGTGGCACCCATCTTGCAGACACTTTGTGAAACTGGAGCACATCATGCACAGTGTGGTATGCTGACCCATGACTAATCTGTAAACATCCTGCAATGTCATTCAGTGTCACTCGGTGGTTTTCCTTCACTATGGCTTCAACTGATGCAATGTTCTGTGGAGTCGCAACTCGTTGTGACTGACCTGGACGAGGAGCATCTTCCTCTGAAGTCGCACCATTTCTGAACTTCCTACTCCATTCGTAGACTTGCTGCTGTGACAAACATGCATCACCGTACTGAACCTTCATTCGTCGATGAATTTCAGTAGGTTTCAAACCTTCACTACGTAACACCCGAATAGCAGAACGCTGTTCTTCCCTGGTGCAAGTCGCAAGTGGGGCGGCCATCTTTATACTGATACTGCGACGGTATGTGTGCGTCTGCACTATGCTGCCACCTACAGGCCATTCTGCACTCTGTTTGTAGCACGCTTACCAACTGACAAGATAATGGCGCGAAATTTCGATTTGTTATTACAAATTTAAGGTTTTCATTTGACTCACCCTCGAACCACCTCCTCCCACCTTCACCACTAGCACTACACATGCTGGCAGGCATTCGTCAAACACAGACGCCTCCACCAAAGGGCAAAAGGTCATTAACCATTCCAAATCCCTCTATTCCAATCATACACTGCCCAGTGGCGTTGCTCTCTACAGAACCTCAGTTGTTATTTAGCACTGACGACAGAAATGTGTGGCTTATGAGGAGCTGCTCGACCATTGTGCGCCCCGTTATTCACGACTCCCTACGCACCGTAACTGTGCTAACTGCACTGCTGAGGACTGGAATTCACGTTCATTCCTTCCGCTGATTTGAGCCAGTTTTTTACAACCACCCTAAGCAATGCTTGATGGTCCTCATATATCAGTAAATAAGGTGTGCCTGGTGCTGGTTAAGCTATGGTTGTTCCTTTGCGTTTCCACTTCGTGATCACTTTACCAACAGTCGACCTAAGCAGCTTCAGAAGGGTTGATTTGGTCCTGATGTATTTGTTACTCAGGTGAGATACGTTGACTAGTCCATTTTCGAAGTCACTGAGCTCTCGTGATCCACCCATCCTGCAGTTACTGCTTCGCTTTCGACAATACAATACTCCCCGGCTATCGTGACATCTACTGGTCAGCTGCACAGTAGGTTAGAGCGGGGCTAATTGAACAGAGGGGCTATATGAATAAATGCAAACTTTTGCACAAGCGCCGTGACAACAGCAAAGAGGAAACGCCATTATGTGTCTCTTTGTTGTTTTCGGAAGTGTTGCCTGTCCAGTGAACACGTATATTTAGTTTTCTGGCTTCAGAAAGTTACTCACGATTTATTTAAAATGTAGAAGGTAAATAGCTCACAACTGGCCATTGCGCGGTTTGTGAAACTGACATGGTATTCGCTAGGCATTTCCAGCAGTTTGTAAGAAATGAAAGCCATGAAGTACGTTAAGACATGATACTGGGTCCTTCCTACGCCACATTGGTGACTAGTGCTGTCATCTGTAGCGTACTGGGGAACTACTTCACAATAACGTTTAAATATACTTTGTGGCTAAATAAATAAGGACGGGACTTTAAAAATGGATAGTGGGAAACTGATTGAATATTAGGTTACAGTGTATTTACAGAATACTAGGTCTACAACTTTGCTTCCGCCATTTTTTCTCGAAGTTCAAGACTTTATTGTGAAAAACGTATAAAAAATTTACGATTCAAAGTACTGTCCATCGTTGGCCACTGTTTTCTCCTAGCTTACGAATCCCGCAGTGTATAAACTGGTCATCTTTTGAGGGGAGCCACGAATCCAATTTAGCACTTATGCATATGACCGCAAGTGCTAGTCAGCTAGGTCGTGTGTCATAGATCGAGAAAGGTGCCAGTCAGAGGGAGGAATATCTGGAGAATACAGAGGGTGGAGTAGAACTTCCAACTTCAACGTTTCCAAGTATGTTTTGACGGGATTTTCGACATGGGGTCGTGCACTGTCATGGTGCAAAATCATCTTTTCATGTCTATCGCTGTGGTGTGGTCGTATGTCTTTCAGTGCTCGGCTAAAACACACCAATTGCTTTCGATAACGATTTCCTGTGATTGTTCCCGTCGCTTGCAGTAACATCGAAAGTTTTCTCTCTTTCACAACCACGCCGGTCTTCAACGTCAGAATCACCATTCTTGAAGCATGGAGACCATTTTCTGTGAATTTCTGTCACTAACAGGCGTCTCGTCATAGGTCTTACCCAGATTTTTATGAGCCTCGGCCGAAGATTTCTTCATATCAAAGCAGAAAATTAAAACCTCCAGCAGATGACGAGAATTGGGCTCGTAAGTTGACGTATTCAGTCGAGAATAACTTTATGATGCAATCAAAAATCGACTGACATTTTGATGGCGTTATGTTCTCAAATGCCTAAGCTTACTGTATGACACTGACGACGAACGAATTGCACCGATACTTCCCATTGCTGCCGCCTATTGCAAAACGGTGGAAGCAAAGTTGTAGACCTAATAGTTTCTATTTTGCAATACTATGGTAGTTATTCCCTCAGATGATGAGCACCTATAAAAGAAAAGGAGGCAGAACGCAATGGGACGAGGGGTCGATGAAGGAGAAAGCTGAAGCAGTGATGAAAGGAACATCACTCTTAGAAGCCAGTAAAACTTATGGAAAAATATAACATTATGGATACCAGTAATCTTTTACCAAAACAATGCATGAGGTAACCCTGCTGGACATCCACGTACATTTTCTAAAGACCTGGAAACTTCTCTTGCCAACAGAATAAAATATTTGGGAGAAAGAGGATTTGGACTGACACAGAAAGATGTGCATGTTGCAACCATCAAACTGGTTGTCAAGAACAACATGAAACATCCCTGGAAAGACATAGGTGGAAAGGACTGGCGTGTTAAATTCTGTAAAAGAAACACTATTTCGTTGAGAAAACCAGAGGGTCTTTCTAAAGCAAGAACAGCCGCACTAAGCGGAAAGACAGTGAAACAGCACTTCGGACTTTTAAATGAGCTTCTTACGTATGTCTCCCTGCATGGCAAACCAACTAATATTCATAATATGGATGAAATAGGGTCGCCGCTCAATAACAGACCTTCGAAGGTCAAGAACAAGAGACGTGCTGTCTTTAATCAGCCCTGAAAGCAGTGAGAACGTTATGGTTATTGCTTGTTGCAACACGGAAGGTGCGTATTTACCACCACGTCTTATCTTCAAGGAACAAAGACACAGGTCAGAGCTGACAATTAACTTGTCCAATGGATCCATTTCATGCGTGAGTGAAAGTGCATGGATAAATGAGGAAATATTTCTGGAATGGTTCAAACTTTTTCAAGAAAACAGAGTGTCAGGAAAAGTACGTCTTATCCGGCATCTGTCACATTATTCTTTACCAGCACTGGAATTCTGCCGGGAGAATGAGATCGAAATTTTCTGTTTACCGTCACATACTACCCACGTGCTATACCCTTTGGGCAGATTTATTTTCAAGACCCTCGAAACACATTACTTTGAGACGGCAACAAAATGGCATCAAAGAAATCGCAACACCAAAAAGGGAAAAGTTCATTTAAATGGGACATTCAGCGAAGCATGGATGTCAACAGCGCCAGTCCTTTTAGCTGTAAGCGGATTTTCCTGCAGTGGTATTTACCCATTTAACCCAGAAGCGATTGAGGATTGGCAGTTTGCTCCAGAAGCCCTAAGAGGAAACGCGGAAACAACCACAGAAAATGGTGCAACAATCGGTAATTCGTCAACAGCTACCCCGAGAGACTCCACGCGGGATATCATACATTCTCCACAGAAACAAGCTGAAACAAAAGCCTCCCGAGCTGTATCAAACGCTCGTCATTTCCAGAGAAATCTGCTGTAATGAGGGCAAAGAAGGATCGTGGCCTACTGACTCAGAAAGTAGAAAACGAAAGCTTCTGAACCTAACGGTGACGGAAAAAGAAGTTCCGGTACCAGTAACAAGCTAATGTTGCTACCAGTTAGTGAGCGAATGTTGTCCTAATCAAGAAGACAGCCAACAAAATTAAAAGAAAATTTTTAAACACCGATTCAGATTGGAGTGTCGACTATTTTATGCTCCTAAATGATTCTGAAGATGAGGTGATGGAAAGGAAATGTCAATTCTGCCAGGTGAAATTGTCACATGTAACAGATGAAGATAAACGTGAATGGCTACAATGTCAAAAGTCTACTAGCAGCTGGTATCGTGAGTACTGTGTCGGTGCGAGGAGTTGTAAGCAATTTTTTGTGGACACTGCAGGAGATTTACGAGAAGTGAAACATTTAACAGAGGCTAGTTTCCATTAATGTGAAATTAGTATTGTTATTATTATTGTATTATTAGAGGTAATGAGTATTAAACAGAAATTAGCGAGTTTGGAGATAACCTTCCTAGCCATGTTGAAACAACCCCGACTGCTATCCGAATAGCCCCATTGAAATGCACTTTTATCCAGTCGGAAGGGTAAATCAAATAAAAACAAAACATATATGTGAGACAGTCGTGTACAACCACGTTTCATCAACAAGATAGGTGTGTCCATAGAAGTAATACTACATGCCTGAAACGAAAATTTAGTTAATAATTTTCCGGAAAAATTTGATGTAAGCTAAAATTATTCTTATAGCTCCGGTTTACCATACGTAGTGGTGTCCGGGTAATTTTGGTCGGATAGTGTGTATCTCATTCACATGGCGCTATTGGCAGAACCGAACATGGAGGCGTAATGTTAAGACACTGGACTCGTACTCTGGAAGACGAAAGTTCAAAGCCCCATCTCAACATAGAGGTTTAGGTTTTTGGAGAACTCAGTAAATCGACTATGGTGAATGCAGGTGGACTTCACAGGGCACAGCCGAAGTCCCACCTCGAAACGAGCTTGCGCTCCGTCTCTAATGAGCCAATAGTGAATTTTTCCTTCTTTTGTTTCATGTCGTTGGCAGAGGAACACCAAGTGACAGGTCGGTTTTCACTGCCACAGCGCTAGGAAAAATGACTTGTAGCACGCAATTTTTTGTAGGTGTGGCAATCAGGTTACTTGGCGAACTAACGTCTCATTTGATGAGGAAATTTAGTATAAACTAGCGCCGACCGAAGTGGCCGTGCGGTTAAAGGCGCTGCAGTCTGGAACCGCAAGACCGCTACGGTCGCAGGTTCGAATCCTGCCTCGGGCATGGATGTTTGTGATGTCCTTAGGTTAGTTAGGTTTAACTAGTTCTAAGTTCTAGGGGACTAATGACCTCAGCAGTTGAGTCCCATAGTGCTCCGAGCCATTTGAACCATTTTTTATAAACTAGCTAAGTACTAGGCGTTACCCTAATATGTATTTATTCCAGTCATCTATTAGTCTATCTTCTCCTTTCCGCGCTCTGTCTGGTCCCTCTCTCTGTCCATCTCCTCCTTCCCTCATGTATCCAGAACTATGTGTCGCACAACGATCTACACTACTGGCCATTAAAATTGCTACACCAAGAAGAAATGCAAGTGATAAACGGCTATTCATTGGACAAATATATTATACTAGAACTGACATGGGATTACATTTTCACGCAATTTGGGTGCATAGATCTTGAGAAATCAGTACCCACAACAACCTCCTCTGGCCGTAATAACGGCCTTGATACGCCTGGGCATTAAGTCAAACAGAGCTTGGATGGCGTGTACAGGTACAGCTGCCCATGCAGCTTCAACACGATACCACAGTTCATCAAGAGTAGCGACTGGCGTATTGTGACGAGCCAGTTGCTCGGCCGCCATTGACCAGACGTTTTCAGTTGGTGAGAGATCTGGAGAATGTGCTGGCCAGGGCAGCCAGCAGTCGAACATTTTCTGTATCCAGAAAGGCGCGTACAGGACCTGCAACATGCGGTCGTGCATTATTCTGCTGAAATGTAGGGTTTCGCAGGGATCGAATGAAAGGTAGAACCACGTGTCGTAACACATCTGAAATGTAACGTCCACTGTTCAAAGTGCCGTCAAAGCGAACAAGAGGTGACCGAGATGTGTAACCATTGGCACCCCATACCATCACGCCGCGTGATACGCCAGTATGGCGATGACGAATGCACGCTTCCAATGTGCGTTCACCGCGATGTCGCCAAATACGGATGCGCCCATCATGATGCTGTAAACAGAACTTGGATTCATCCGAAAAAATGACATTTTGGCATTCGTGCACACATGTTCGTCGTTGAGTACACCATCGCAGGTGCTCCTGTCTGTGATGCAGCGTCAAGGGTAACCGCAGCCACGGTCTCCGAGCTGATAGTCCATGCTGTTGCAAACGTCGTCGAACTGTTCGCGCAGATGGTTGTTGTCTTGCAAACGTCCCCATCTGTTGACTCATGGATCGAGACGTGGCTGCACGATCCGTTACAGCTATGCGGATAAGATGCCTGTCATCTAGACTGCTAGTGACACGAGGCCGTTGGGATCCAGCACGGCGTTCCGTATTATCCTCCTGAACCCACCGATTCCATATTCTGCTAACAGTCATTGGATCTCGACCAACGCGAGCAGCAATGTCGCGATACGATAAACCGCAATCGCGATAGGCTACAATCCGACCTTTATCAAAGTCGGAAACGTGTGGTACGCATTTCTCCTCCTTATACGAGGCATCACAACAACGTCTTACCAGCCAACGCCGGTCAACTGCTGTTTGTGCAAGAGAAATCGGTTGCAAACTTTCCTCATGTCAGCACTTTGTAGGTGCCGCCACCGGCTCCACCCTTATGTGAATGCTCTGAAAAGCTAATCATTTGCATATCACAGCATCTTCTTCCTATCGGTTAAATTTCACGTCTGTAGCACATCATCTTCGTGGTGTAGTAATTTTAATGGCCAGTAGTGTAGTTTTGTAGGTATATTCAGCGGTATATCTAACAACTGTCTGGCAAATGTGTCGCGAATACGTTTAATAGTAAATAAGTTATAAACTAAAACGTCATACCTGATGCGAAAATGAACAACGAAAGTGTAGTAAACGATTAACTTTTTCCCTTCCATTATTATGCGGGGGTGTCGGCGAGAAAAAGTTTCGTAAAGGTTTGAAATTATGTGTAAGGTTGGTTGCAAGTCACTAAGTACTTTCTTTATCAAATACTGGTCGAATAAAAGCTGGGCATTCGCTCGTCGTAGCCTACACTTCTTCTTCACCCCCATCCTCATCCCATTGAAGGATAGGTGGTTCTTACCGCTACAGTGATTTTTTCCAGACAGTAAGTGATATGTGAACCAAGTTCGGTTTAAATCGCTTCAGTGATTTCGGAGGTGATGTGGAACATTTATACATATACACATTTTTATAAAACTTATGAATATCTTTTTCCTGTCATCAGAATTTGATTAGACGTAGCACATATGGTGTCCCAAACTATGCTCAAGTTACCTGCGAAAACCCCATGAAAATTCGTATTGTAACTGTGGAGATCAACGTGTTCAAAGACAAACAGATAAATACGAGGGTTTTACAGATTTATTATTAGTGTATATTATTTAAAATCCGTAGATATTAGTAAGCGAAAAAAAATTCAATTTGATACGTCTACCCGTTCCTGGCAAAAAGGGTTTTGAACAGTCGGCCAAACAGACAGGCAGAAGCACGGACAACAAGGTGATTCTACAAGGGTTACAAGGGTTCCGTTTTTAACCGATTGATGTGCAGAATCCTAAAAAAGGGGGCCTTTGCAGGAAAGTAAACGGAGAGCGACCTGCAATGGACAATGAAATGTAAGATGCATTTTAACCGTAATTTATGTTTACCGATATGACTGCAAAGAAAACTGACGAAGACTTTGAGCAACTCAAATGTTGATGTTACCTGACTCACTTCAGTACTTTTTCGTAGTAAACACGTTTGCCATTATATTGGCCTTATTGTCTTAATATTGCACCGATATCTCTGCTGTCTTAGCAAAGTCATAAAACGTAAGCGCCCGTTGTGTGTAATAAGCGGACGCTATGTATAAAATCAAAGGTTCGTCTTGCATTCATTTTTAACATTTTGCATGTATATTTGAAAATGATGTGCTACTTACCAAACTTTTACGTCCTCCTCCGCTCCTGTCAAAAGATTTATCCAGATGACGCACATTGTATCAAAGCAGCGGAAGTCACAGACGGAAATAATAATTCTGATGTTTATTAGTAGTATTCACAGAAATAATTGCGAAGACAGTGTTCCAAATTTTGTTTGTTAAGCTATTACGTGACCGAATGTGTAAAACGATAGTCTTTGTATCAGTACTGTGAATCACGAATAAATTGCGTTAATTGTTGTGCTCGTGCACTACAGGAAATGGATAGCATTCCATCATGAAAAACTAGTCCAATATTTATCTAACTTTCTGGAAATGTTCGTCGTATAGCGACTCCCAAATTATTAAATTTTTATTCCATTCAGAACTGATGCCCATTGCCAGTACCTGTATGAGGTATGACCTCCATGAGGAAGAACACACTCTTGTATTCATTGTGACTTGGAAGCAAACACGCTACGAATGCAAGCTCGAGGAACTTCTTTTCCAGACCTGAAGAGAGTTCTGTGTTGGGTCACGAAGATGGTGGCTATGGGTTGGTATGAAAGTACACACATCTTACCATCACGTCTTAGACATCCATATTGAATGACAATTCGGGGCACTGGACAGGTCAGCCATGGATCTGCACAGACATCAAGGGCTTTTGTGGTCTGAACTGCAGTGTGTGGACTTGTGTTGTAGTGCTGGAATTTGCGAATTGGTACCATGATCATGAAGTGTACGACAACAAGGTTGAGCATTCTTACGAATTATTGGCGAGCGTTCCACTGCCCTTCAACATTAATAAATCAGTACAGTTTTCATATCCAGTAGCTTCCGACAACAACATTCCTGGAGTTGTTGAGGTCAGAGTCCTGAGAATATGTGCTGTAGTGTCAGGGGTATACGACTCTTGACATGTGGAGATCTCAGTCCAGCTTGCAGTACCGGCAATCTGTTCCGAACAGTTCGTGATTACACCCTACTTGTAACCTCTCCCCATATTCAGCTGTCGCTTTCCATCAATCCGTTACAGCCAGCTGAAGACTATTTTGATCTTCTGGTGGTGTGGTTCTTCTGGGAAGACTAGTGCCTACTGTCCTTGCCACAGGGCTGTCCTGAGTCCATCTCAGGAGCACTTGTCATTGCACTATAGCCAGCTAACGACCTCTTCGCCAGGCCGTGAAGACCCAAGGGTTGCGTACACGCCACCGTGTCAGTACCTGTCTTGCGGCGTCGTGCGGATGGGGTATGCAGAGGCATGTGGTGAGAACACCGCTCTTCCGGCCGTTTTGCAGGCTTTCCAGACTGATCAAGTAGCTCCTCAATTGGCGTCACGAGGCTGAGTGCACTCCGTTCAGTCCTCCCACCAACGAAAAATCCTTGGTAGTACCGGTAATCGAATCCGGATCCTCCACATGACGGCCGTCTTGCTGATCACTTAAGAGGTGGACACGGCAAGTGCCATAACCCTATTTCCCAGAAACATCGCTCAGTGAAAGAGGAGTCAAAATAAGCGAACTCGTGTCTCGGCTTATCCATAGATACTCGACCGTCTCTCAGAAAATGACGGTCGAAGGTTTCGAGGTACTTTATGTACCTATTAGCGAGTAAACAGTCCAGCCAAAGTGGTGGACAGTGGCTGCCATCGCGGCTCCACACTTTTGGGCCCTGTGTTCGAAACCCGATTATTATTTATATGTGTTTCATTTATATACCCACGTCCATAGACGATTCCTATACGAATGTTTTGACGTTTATACTGAAATGTTTTCCTCATTCGTCTACTAATTGCATGCCTGGTGAATGAATTTTAAAGAAAGGCATTAAGCAAATGAGGAAATTATTTATAATTGTTTTCCGTGAAATTCCTGTAGTGCATCTTGATTCATGATGAACTGTAAGCGCCGATTTTCGGTGAAGTGATCAGTTATGCGTGATTTTCCGCAAAATTATTGCCAATGCATGCCTTCACATGATGCTCGTGCTGTTCGGAATTTCTATGTTTAGAATGTTTTTACGATCGGTATTATCCAAAGGAATGGACCAAACCTTCCTGAAGATTAAACGTAAGAGTAAAGTATAAGAATTAATATAAGAATTGATATAGCAATGAAACACAGGAATATGAGAATTTAAATCTGTAATCCTTAAAAATACTGTACAAACATGCACTGATCAGCCAGAACATTATGACCACCTACCGAATAGCCGGTATGTCCACGTTGACACGGGTAACAGCGGCGGCTCGTCGTGGCATGGAAGTAATGAGGCCATGGTAGGTCGCTGGTGGAAGTTGGTGCCACATCTTCTGACACAAATTACCTAACTCCCGTAAATTCCGGGGAGGGGGAGGGGGGGGCGTCAACGAGCTCAGTCACATCCCAGATGTGTTCGATCAGGTTCAGATCTGGAAAGTTGAGGGGCCAGCGCATCAACTAGAACTCGCCATTGTGTTCCTCGAACCACTCTATCACGCTCCTCACCTTGTGACACGGCGTTATCGAAACATGATCGTCATGAAGGGGTGTACGTGGACTGCAACCAGTGTACGAGACTCCTTGGCCGTCATGGTGCCTTTCACAAGCTCCACTGGACCAATGGGTGCCCACGTGAATGTTCCCCAGAGCGTAATGGAGTCACCGCCAGTTTGTCTCCATCCTGCAGTACAGGTGTCAAGGAGCTGTTCTCCTGGAAGACGACGGATTTGTGCCCTCCCGTCGGCACGCTGAAGAAGGTATCGGGATTCATCAGACCATGCAACGCTCAACCACTGCGCCAACGTCCAGTGCCGATTGTCACGTGCCCATTTCAGTCGTAGTTGCCGATGTCGTGATGTTAACATTGGCACATGCATGGGTTGTCAGCTGCGGAGGACAATTGTTAGGAATGTTTGGCGCACTGTGTGTTCAGACACACTTGTACTCTGCCCAATATTAAAGTCCGCCACAATTCGCCGTAATGAGGGGTCGCCGCCCAACCCCACGACGTCTGAACGTGGTTTCACCGTGGTTTTGCCACGTGTTGAAAACACTCACCTCAGTATTCCTCGAACACCCGACAAGTCGTGCAGTTTTTGAAATGCTTGTGCCGAGCCTCTGATGCTTACTGTGACGGTATGTCACATAAATGGACATTGGGAGAAAGGGAAAGGAAGTTTTTGTTATGAGACGTGTGAATTATAAATTATTTCAAGACTGTGTGCGCGATGTATAACAAATAGTAAAGAACGTAAGTTATTATCATCAAAACACAAATATCGATGTAATTAACAAAACACAGTTTATTTGGTATAATTTCTGTGTAACATAGGCCATGAAGATTAGAGACAATGCTTTGATTGAACCAGCTCTCCTGTTTTGTTTCGCCTAGCGGTAGGCCGCCATTGTAGTGCTGTCTGATAATTAACGTAAGTTTTATCTGTATTTTTGAAAAATACAATAGAAATTGTTATTGGAAAGTGTGTATGATTGACTTAGTTGTCACCTCTCATGATCTCAACCATTAATTATAATTAACAAAGATTTTTACAGGATTTCGTAATGCAGGGAACTCATCTCCCATAGCAAGATTTAGTCGGCCATTACGCTGACTGTGTTATATAATTAAAATTTCAAGTCATAATATTAAATGTAAATGCGAGAGACTTCTCAATTTTGATCTTTCATTAATTTCAAAGTTAAATTAATTTCAGTTACCAAAAGTTACAGCACTGAATGAGTTCAGTATGTTTCATTTTGGCCGCCTAACGGCAGACGAGATTCTCTCCAGTTTTGCCTTGCCAATCATGAACAAGATATATTGGAAAGCATTACATTCCGCAATATCTCAGTTAATCTTTGTGTAATTTGGTATATGAATAACCAGTAGCCCCTGAGACCCATATTAATAATTACAGTTTGCGTAAGAATATGCATATTTTCTTTTCTAAATAGCAGCGCTCACGCAAACTATTTATTAGAAGGCGGTGAGTCGCGCGCTGTGTTTAAAAAAATATTATATCTTACGTACTTTGGGGCAGCCGATGTCCGTACGAGTGTTATCGTGGTATAAGTTAATTAAAAGTCTCATGCTAGCCCACAGTATTTAAAGCCACCCCAAACCAAAATCATAAAATATATAATTACAAAAATAAAAATATACACTTATACCGTGATATTACCGAGAATCATTCTTCCCATGCGCTATTCGCGAGTGGAACAGGACTGGAGGGATCAGATAGTGGTACCTAAAGAACCCTCCGCCACACACCATTAGGTGGCTTGCGGAGTATGATGTAGATGTAGATGCAGACGCCTCTTCTAACGGCTCACCAGGCTTTTGTTCACTGTTAGTTCTCCGTAGACATTCTGCAAGCTCTTCTGAATATCTGCGATGCTCTGGTCTTCTACTAAAGGAAACTCAGTGACAGCTCTCTGCTTGTAACACATCTTCGTTACAGACCTCAAATTTGAAGGCTACGTATAGCACTGACACCTATCGGAACTTCATGAAACTGTAGAGGCTCAAGCGGGAATATTCCATACTGTCGCGCAACATGTATTCAGCGATGTCCCACAACATATTCCACATTTTTTCAACTGAGATTTGCATACATTTATCTCACTGTCAGGCAAGACGGTCGATTCCTTCTTGGAAAAATGTTTGCGGTTGCCTACGGAATCATAATTGCACCCAGGTGTGTACCTCTTCGACCGAAGAAAATCGACTGCCTCGAATGTCTTCCTTCTGATCTCCAAAAATATAGAAACCGCTAGGGAACAGATTGGAACTGTATGGAGGGTGGGTACTTACTTTCTTCCATCTGTCTCATTTTCAGAGAGGAAGCAGGCAGAAAAGGTACTAACGTGATGAATAAAATTATAACCGTTGCAGATAGACAATTTCGGCTTCCCTTGAAGACAATCAGAATGCACCACCAATTTATATTAGCTTCAGTCGTAGGATATGGTGCGAGCGTTTGGTCTCATAAATTGCAGTTAGTGGAGCCAGTCTCAATAGTGAGAAGAGTTCAACGAGGGGTGCTACTAAGATTAACGGGCGCCTACTGCACTACCGCGAATGGTGCTTTGTTAGTAATTCTAGGAATATGCCCACTAAACTTGGAAATTACGAAAAGGGGAACCTATTACTAGTTAAAGTAAAGCAAGCAAGTGGAAGTACGAAAGTTGCTTGGAACTGAGGACTATTGAAAAAGGCAATAAAACATTGCATATTACGACAGTGGTAAACTGAATGGTGCAGTTCAGGCACTGGCAGGAGAACATAAGAATTTCTCGTTAACATCAGGGAGAGATTAAAAATGGGGTTTCTTAACCCATTGAGTGGACTGATACATTACCTGACTGGCCATGGCCCTTATGCCACGTATCTATACAAAATCAGAAGACAGATGAATGATAGCCGAACCTGCAGCAGTGTGGACACACCAGAGCACATATTGTGGGACAGCGTGCTGTATGAAGATGCAGCTGGTAATGGACGTCACGTATTAAGGATATTGGATCCCAAAGCAGCACTAAGGAGCGATTCGACCCGGCGCATCTTGAACGATGCCGCAGCCGCAGTGTCCAGGAAGGGCATGGAAGACTTCACGAGGGATTCAACCATAAGTCATCGTGCTACCATCCATGTTAGACAGCATGCTCCGCAAATGGAGAGAAGATAACTGAGGTTGGCGACCACCGTGTGAAATACTGTCCCAAGACTCTACATCGTGTTGGTACAATTGATCATGGACGTGAGGGTTTCAGGAAGTAACAGAGATGGGTGGAATTCCTCGCTACAGTGGAAACGCTGCTGGCTTGCTGCCCAATACGCAAGGAATCCAGCAGACTACGGCTGTTGACCGAAACAGTATGAGGGCGCATCCAGTAGTGGGGACAACCATCTACAAGCTAAATTCACCGTACAGGGCGGAGAAAAATTGTGTCACGAAATTTTAACCCTGGACAGCTGATGCCAGTAGGAACCAAAATTACTAATCTTGCGTAGGTCGACAACGCGCAATTTTTAAACCACGGAAACTTGGCACCACACACTGTGATTGACTACGGGATTGCCCTGTTGTCGGATGCTCTGGACAACGCCTGGCCGCGAATGCTTTGCCTGCCGGAGATCGCAATGTATCCACGGCGGCCCGCACGCTCGGTGGTAGCGCGCCAGCCTTCCACTCTGGGGGTCTGCGGGCGAATCCGCCAGGGTCCCGACACATCCATTGTAAATGGTTGAAATGGCTCTGAGCACTATGGGACTTAACATCTGAGGTCATCAGTCCCTAGAACTTAGAACTACTTAAACCTAACTAACCTAAGGACATCACACACATCCATGCCCGAGGCATGGTCGCGCGGTTTCAGACTGAAGCGCCTAGAACCGCTCGGCCACAACGGCCGGCCATCCATTGTAGTTTCATGATAAGACGTACCTGGAACAAACCAGTCAACAGCTGTTAGTTCACGTACAGAAAGTCTTTTATAAATTGTGTCAGGCCTGGAAAGGGCCTATTTTGTAGCTAGGACATTGTTTACTTAAAGCAGGTGCTCGAACTAGGGACCCTCTGAAGCGACACAAGCTTAGTAACGTACAATGGTGTTTTGGTGATTTCTTTCAAAAATTACTGGTATTGCCCTGATGTGATGGCGGCATGTTGAATGCGTTTCATTAATTCCTCTTCCTTTCTAGGTTGTTCGCGTCCAGGTGGGTGAACTAGAACCTTGAAGAATCCCCACAGGAAAACGTCCGGTGGCGTGAGGTCTGGTGATCACGGGGCCCATGTTCTACGAGCACCTCTGCTGACTGCTCTGCCGTCGAAGAATTCATTTAAGTATCCGCGCACAGAACGACTGTTATGTGCAGGCGTCCCATCATGCTGCATCCACATGCCTAGGCATGCAAAAAGTGAAGGTAATTTGCCCCAGTAAGTCGACGGGGTAGACGGACCGGCCCAATCACATGGTCACGCACAATTCCTGCCCAAATGTTGAGCGAAAACCGTTCCTGGTGTCCGTGGGCGTACGTGACGTAAGGGTTTCGCCTTTCCCAGTAATGAATGTTTCGAGTGTTGTAAAGGCCTTCCCCATGGAAGGTGCACTCGTCGGAAAACAACACAAAGGCGGGGAAGTTGGGATCTCCTGCACCACGTTGCAGAAATCACCGGCAAAACCCTAGCCTGTGTTCATAGTCCGCCACGGGATTTAGGTATTGGACAGGGTGGAAACTAGATGAATGCTGGCCGTCATCCCTAAACCTCCCAGATTAACAAATGAGCGACCCCTACGTCGTGTCCAACCGTTCGAGTACTTGTCGTAGGTGGTTCCTCGAAGCTCTCGAGAACAGCTTCTTCAAATGTAGCAGCCCATCATGTTCGAGATCTTCCATCATCACCGTGATATCCCGCTAACGAGCCTGTTTCGCCAAGTCGCCAGTGAACTCCCGTAAACATTGCGGGTGTGGGTGGCGTCTTACTGGCTACCGTTCCTCACACAACCGTCGAGCTTCATGTGCATTACCGTCGGCTATCCATAACTAAAACCATATCTTGTTGTTCTTCAAACAAATACTGTGCCGCCATGCTTACTGTATGACTAAGTCGCAGGTGACGTGTGTGCTTCGAAGTGAAGCTTACGTGTGAATGCCTACGATGTGAGGTGGAGACAAACAGCAAGACCTATTCGACACGTTTGCTTATCACGTTGGGGAGGTGACGTGGCGAGGGACGTTTGTATGTGTGAAGTGACAACCATAGCGCTGCCCGATGAACGGCAATAGGGTAATCCCACGGCCAATCGGAGCGCGTAGCGCCAAGTTTCGGTAGTTCAAAAATGGTGCGTTGTCGACCTACACAACATCATTAACCATCATTAGTAAGCTTGATTCCTAATGGTATCAGCTATCCAGGGTTGAAATCTCGTGACACAATTTTTCTCCGCTATATATACACTCCTGGAAATTGAAATAAGAACACCGTGAATTCATTGTCCCAGGAAGGGGAAACTTTATTGACACATTCCTGGGGTCAGATACATCACATGATCACACTGACAGAACCACAGGCACATAGACATAGGCAACAGAGCATGCACAATGTCGGCACTAGTACAGTGTATATCCACCTTTCGCAGCAATGCAGGCTGCTATTCTCCCATGGAGACGATCGTAGAGATGCTGGATGTAGTCCTGTGGAACGGCTTGCCATGCCATTTCCACCTGGCGCCTCAGTTGGACCAGCGTTCGTGCTGGACGTGCAGACCGCGTGAGACGACGCTTCATCCAGTCCCAAACATGCTCAATGGGGGACAAATCCGGAGATCTTGCTGGCCAGGGTAGTTGACTTACACCTTCTAGAGCACGTTGGGTGGCACAGGATACATGCGGACGTGCATTGTCCTGTTGGAACAGCACGTTCCCTTGCCGGTCTAGGAATGGTAGAACGATGGGTTCGATGACGGTTTGGATGTACCGTGCACTATTCAGTGTCCCCTCGACGATCACCAATGGTGTTCGGCCAGTGTAGGAGATCGCTCCCCACACCATGATGCCGGGTGTTGGCCCTGTGTGCCTCGGTCGTATGCAGTCCTGATTGTGGCGCTCACCTGCACGGCGCCAAACACGCATACGACCATCATTGGCACCAAGGCAGAAGCGACTCTCATCGCTGAAGACGACACGTCTCCATTCGTCCCTCCATTCACGCCTGTCGCGACACCACTGGAGGCGGGCTGCACGATGTTGGGGCGTGAGCGGAAGACGGCCTAACGGTGTGCGGGACTGTAGCCCAGCTTCATGGAGACGGTTGCGAATGGTCCTCGCCGATACCCCAGGAGCAACAGTGTCCCAAATTTGCTGGGAAGTGGCGGTGCGGTCCCCTACGGCACTGCGTAGGATCCTACGGTCTTGGCGTGCATCCGTGCGTCGCTGCGGTCCGGTCCCAGGTCGACGGGCACGTGCACCTTCCGCCGACCACTGGCGACAACATCGATGTACTGTGGAGACCTTACGCCCCACGTGTTGAGCAATTCGGCGGTACGTCCACCCGGCCTCCCGCATGCCCACTATACGCCCTCGCTCAAAGTCCGTCAACTGCACATACGGTTCAAGTCCACGCTGTCGCGGCGTGCTACCAGTGTTAAAGACTGCGATGGAGCTCCGTATGCCACGGCAAACTGGCTGACACTGACGGCGGCGGTGCACAAATGCTGCGCATCTAGCGCCATTGGATGGCAAACACCGCGGTTCCTGGTGTGTCTGCTGTGCCGTGCGTGTGATCATTGCTTGTACAGCCCTCTCGCAGTGTCCGGAGCAAGTATGGTGGGTCTGACACAGCGGTGTCAATGTGTTCTTTTTTCCATTTCCAGGAGTGTATATATATATATATATATATATATATATATGAGTGAGTCGACCTCCCGCACATTCAACAATACTGCAGCCGCAATATATATATATATATATATATATATATATATATATATATATATATATCAAAAATAAATAATTAATACATAATTTATTACTATCCTAGGAAACGTGATTTCCATGGCCTATTTTAGCTTCTCATATAATAGACTGTAATTACGAAGAATAAATGCCTCGTATTTATTTGTCTGCACCATATATAATGTATGAATAATCTGTCGTTTATACAACATTGTATATATTATCTTGTCGCCCAGCTGCAAATAAATTACAACACTAGTAACTGACGCATTAATGTTTTTGATTTTTATCACGTATTTAGAGGTTTCATGCAGCTAGTAAAATGGGGAACCAGTGATATTAACTGGTACTACCGGTGCCGCAAAAGATGAAAATGGAGTTACCTCTTATAACGACTGTCATAGCAAAGACTATAATGTATACTTCTAATTCTACCATTAAATATTATTCCTTTTGAGTATCTAGGACGGAATTATCTTCGCTGTCTTTAACATTTTGATGGCCTACTCGCAGCGACAGCAGATGGAAGACTTACAGTCCTCGCCTTAATGACGGATACGTTTTCTCCACACGTGGCCTCATTTCGAAGCAACGTGTAAACCGAGACTACGATGGCTGTATTTGCTTTATCGCTCCACGGATATCGCAGAGAAAGGAGGACAACGGTGCTCGAGGGATGTAAGACTGTCGCGCACGTGAAAGGCAGTCCGTAACCGAATACGTTCCGTGGGTGACCTTTCGTTTCGACTCGTTTGCTGACGATTCACTTGATGAGTAAATATGAGATATGCTTCTTGGAACAGGGAAGCGCAAATAGAGCCGAACTCAGTTGCTCCACTTTCAGATCAGAACTGTTAACGAATTCAGAAGGCTAAGATGCCTCCGTGTGCGTGAAGGTCGCGCTTCCATTCAGTCATTTGACATACTAAGAGAGAACTGTGGAAACATGTCCACATGTTCGCATGTTCAGGTCTCGATAGAAGTAAAAACCACATTTGAGACGGGGTCTTTACGAACTAAAAGATCATTACCATAAAATGGAGAAGACCTAGTCGCCTAATAACACTGCAGTTTCTTCTTCTTCTTCTTTCTTCAGGTATCAGGTATTTGCGTCTCACGACCTCTTTTTCACTGCCTTTAATTCCTATGGGAGTTTCCATTTGGTCTCTCCCCCTCTTTCTTAGTCTACCTACTCATCTTTTCCCTATTGGTCGATAATTTGTTATTATTTTGGGCATTCCATTTTCATTCATTCCTGTCGCGTGATCTATCCATTTATTTCTATATTGCTTAATCGGTTCATTTACGCTTTTAAATCTTATTGTCTGATCGTTATATTTCTTATCATATCAGATACTCTATAGCCAGCTGCTCTTCTTGAAAAACTCATTTTCGCAACCAGTATTTTTCGTTCATTTTCATATGTTGTGGTCCAGTCTCACTGCCATCAATTATACAATGAAGCGTCAAAGAAACTGGTAAAGGCATGCGTATTCAAAAAAAGAGATACGTGAACAGGTAGGATCCGCACTGCGGGCCGCAACGAATACGTAAGATAACAAGGGTCTGGCGCAGTTCTTAGATCGGTTACTGCTGCTAAAATGGAAGGTTATCAAGATTTAAGTGAGTTTGAACGTGGTGTTATGGTCGGCGCAAGAGCGATGGGACTCAACATCTCCAAGGTAGCGATGAAGTAGGGCTTTTCCCGTACGACAATTCCACGAATTTTCCGTGAGTATCAGGAATCCGTTAAAACATCAAATCTCCGACATTACTGCGGCCGGAAAAAGATACTGCAGGTACGGGACCAAACGACTGTAGAGAATTGTTCAATGTTACAGAAGTGTAACCCTCAAATTGCTGCAGATTTCAATGCTGGTCCATCAACAAGTGTCAGCATGCGAACGATTCAACGAAACATCATCGATATGGGCTTTTGGAGCCGAAGGTCCACTCGTGTACATTTTATGATCGCACGACACAAAACTTTACGACTTGCCTGGGGCCGTCAACGCTGACGTTGCACTGTTCATGACTGGAAACGTGTTGTCTGGTCGGACGAGTCTCCTACCAAATTGTATCGAGCGGATGGACGTGTACGGGTATGGAGACACCCTTATGAATCCATGTATGTCAGCTGGGGACTATTAAAGCTCGTGGATGTTCTGTAATGTTGTGGTGCGTGTGCAGTTGGAGTGATATGGGACCCCTGATACGTCTACATACGACTCTTCACAGGTACAAAAAAAAAAAAAAAAAAGGCTCGGAGCACTATGGGACTTAACTTCTGAGGTCATCAGTCCCCTAGAACTTAGAACTACTTAAACCTAACTAACCTAAGGAGGATTCGAACCTGCGACCGTAGCGGTCGCGCGGTTCCAGACTGAAGCGCCTAGAACCGCTCGGTCACTCAAGCCGGCCACAGCTGACACATACGTAAGCATCCCGTCTGATCACTTGCATCCATTCACGCCCATTGTGCATTCCGACTTGCTTGGGCAATTCCAGCGGGACAATGCGACACCCCACAAGTCCAGAATTGCTATCGAGTGGCTCCAAGAACACTCTTCTGTGTTTAAACACTTCCGCTGGCCACCAGACTCACAAGTCATGAACATTGTTGAGCGTATCAGGGATGCCTTGCAACGTGCAGTTCAGAAGAGCTCTCCACCCCTCGTAAGCTTGCGCATTTATGGACAGCCCTGCAGGATTCATTGAATCAGTTGCCTCCAGCACTACTTCAAACATTTTCGAGTCCATGCCACGTCGTATTGCGGCACTTCTGCATGCTCGCGAGGGCCCTACGCTATATTAGCCAGGTGTACCAGTTTCTGTGTCTTTTCAGTGCAGATGCTATTGCCACTATTTCATGGAACTTTATTAAAGATTCATTCCACACCTTTTTATTCAGTGCTTTGTTTTGGTCTTATTAGTGTAATTAAACCATTCAATGTTTTCAGTGTCTCTTTTTGTTTGTAAAGACGATGGCATTTCTCAATAACTTGAATTCATTCACTCTATTTTCAGGTCGTTTACTATAATTTTGCTCAGGATCGGATTTTACCTATAAAAGTCATGAGTTCTGTTATTTGTGTCGAGATGTCGAGATTGTGGGTAGGAACAGAAATCTACTGCGTCCGTTTCAAACAAACCTTCCCAGCAGTAGACTAAAGGAGGTTTAAGGAAATTAAAAAATCCGCAGATCTATATGATCTGGCACGGATTTAAACTACACTCCTTCCAGTACGTAATGCCGGAAAGAAGTAAATAACGTCTAATGAGGCTACTGCAGACATGAATATGAAAAAACCCGGATATGATAAACGCCAAAACAGAAAAAATTCGTAATCGGACGCTTTCACACAGTATTTGCCACAGGTCTAGAAAATACAGTACGCTTCAGAAAAGCGTATCGCGTGTGAATGTGCTCCTGTTGCTGTGGTAATGGGGAAGATTTCAACTTTCCTGTTGTAGACTGGTAGACTTGCGTGTTTGGAACAAGTTCTAGAAACAGGGACTCGTCAGAAGTTCTTTTAATTTGTTTCTGAAAATTACCTCAGGATCCTAATTAGAGATCCGACTCTTGAAGCCTACGTCGTAAGTCTCTTAGTAACTACCAGGGCTAAGGTTTCCCATTCATCGAAGAGTGTATGAATGACTGTGTGTTATAGCATCATTACTTTCAGGTGTTAAAAGAAATGTTAAGACGTCTAGGGTCGTGAAGATGTACCTCTGGTCATTGCAGAAGTTGAGGTAGTGTTTGAGGAATCGTTGGGCTCGCCTTAGTGGCCGAGCGGTTCTAGGCGCTACAGTCTGGAACTGCGCGACCGCTACGGTCGCAGGTTCGAATCCTGCCTCGGGCATGGATGTGTGTGATGTCCTTAGGTTAGTTAGGTTTAACTAGTTCTAAATTCTAGGGGACTGATGATCTCAGAAGTTAGGTCCCATAGTGCTCAGAGCCATTTGAACCATTTAGGAAGCGTTGGGATGAAGGGATGTAGGAAAGAACGAGAAGTATAAGGGACAGTGAAATGAAAACGAGGCAGATGGAAAAAAGATAAGTAAACTTTTTTATCTCAAAAAGAAATCGCCGTAACTGTTGATATATTTCTTCCACTGTGAGACAAGGCGATGAATGCGTACAGGAAAAAACTGTTTTCGTAGCAAATCGACGCACACGACGTTCTTTCTTTAGGCCTCCAAAAGTATGGAAATCGTGTGGGGTGAGATCTGAACTGCATGGAGGATATATAGTCGAAACACCCTTGGCAATATGTCGGCGGGAGTTTGCTGGCAAGTTGCTTGGACTACGCTGAGAAGCCCTTCCAAACCCTCCGAACAGTCCCGATCTGTACCCACGCGATTTCCATGTTATTGGGTCCCTGAAGAAAAACATTCGTGGCCACCGATTTGCTTCGAAGAGGTGCACGCCTGGATACGATCATGGCTCCGTAGGCGAATGAAAACATTTTTTTTTTCATGAAGGCATTCACCATCTCACAATGGAGTAAATGTACACTACTGGCCATTAAAATTGCTACACCAAGAAGAAATGCAGATGATAAACGGGTATTCATTCGACAAATATATTTTACTAGAACTGAAATGTGATTACATTTTCACGCACTTTGGGTGGATAGATACTGAGAAATCAGTACCCAGAACAACCACCTCTGGCCGTAATAACGGCCTTGATACGCCTGGGCATTGAGTCAAACAGAGCTTGGATGGCATGTACAGGTACAGCTCCCCATGCAGCTTCAGCACGATACCACAGTTCATCAAGAGTATTGTGACGAGCCAGTTGCTCAGCCACCATTGGCCTGACGTTATCAATTGGTGAGAGATCTGGAGAATGTGCTGGCTAGGGCAGCAGGCGAACATTTTCTGTATTCAGAAAGGCCCGTACAGGACCTGCAACATGCGGCCGTGCATTATCCTGCTGAAATGTAGGGTTTCGCAGGGATCGAATGAAGGGTAGAGCCACGGGTCGTAACACATTTGAAATGTAACGTCCACTGTTCAAAGTGACGTCAATGCGAACAGGAGGTGATCGAGACGTGTAACCAATGGCACCCCATACCATCACGCCGGGTGATACGGCAGTATGGCGATGACGAATACACGCTTCCAATGTGCGTTCACCGCAATGTCGCCAAACACGGATGCGACCATAATGATGCTATAAACAGAACCTGGATTCATCCGAAAAAATGACGTTTTGCCATTCGTGCACCCAGGTTCGTCGTTGAGTACACCATCGCAGGCGCTCCTGTCTGTCATGCAGCATCAGAGCCGCATCCATGGTCTCCGAGCTGATAGTCCATGCTGCTGCAAACGTCGTCGAACTGTTCGTGCAGATGGTTGTTGTCTTGCAAACGTCCCCATCTGTTGACTCAGGGATCGAGACGTGGCTGCACGATCCGTTACAGCCATGCGGATAAGATGCCTGTCATCTCGACTGCTAGTGATACGAGGCCGTTGGGATCCGGCACGGCGTTACTTATTACCCTCCTTAACCTACCGATTCCATATTCTGATTACAGTCATTGGATAAAGACCAACGCGAGCAGCAATGTCGCGATACGATAAACCGCAATCGCGATAGGCTACAATCCGACCTTTATCAAAGTCGGAAACGTGATGGTACGCATTTCTCCTCCTTACACGAGGCATTACAACAACATTTTACCGGGCAACGCCGGTCAACTGCTGTTTGTGTATGAGAAATCGGTCGGAAACTTTCCTCATTTCAGCTCGTTGTAGGTGTCACCATCGGCGACAACCTTGTGTGAATGCTCTGAAAAGCTAATCATTTGTATATCACAGCCTCTTCTTCCTGTCGGTTAAATTTTGCGTCTGTAACACGTCATCTTCGTGGTGTAGCAATTTTAATGGCCAGTAGTGTATTAGTAGTTTTGACGATTGCTTTTGAAATAGGAAACAGTTGACTTAGTTTCTTCCGTCTGTCTCGTTTTCATTTGACTGCTCCTTATAACAAGGTGGCGTCAGCGTATTGGAGCAAATGCAATTGAGTGGAGAGTTTTGCTATGTGTGTGCGCGAGGTAAATAAGTGGTACTAGGAAGGAGTCTTGAAACATTCCTGCAGTTGGGCCGAAAATTCGAGAGCGGGTGAAGTATGTTGTTACATAGGAAGGAGTGTTAGAATGATAGAGTTGAGCGGTTAGACCGTTGTAATTAAGTGGAAACGCATTTTGTTGCAGTCTGAGCAGGAGGTCGAAATGCCATACGCCGCCGCTTGTGGTTTCGGTACCTAGGACGGAAGAAAGAGGATCGACATCTGTTATGTTATTGGTACAGGCGTCCGTAGAAAATTATTAGGAACCAAGAATACCCTCAAATGTTCGAGGTGTGCAGATTCAGTTTTCAGTGGGATGTAAACTTGCAGGACGTGGATTCAGGACTCTGTTTTAGTCCGAAATATCACAGTGTTGCCTTAGACAGAATAAAACTTGGCTCCTTACCCGTCGTCTCGGAGCTGTTATGGAGTTTGGCAAAGGCACACTCACGGCCGCGGCCAGGGTCAACGAACTCCTAGCCCCGTGGAGTGCGCTAAACAAATCACGCGATCTATTGCTCCGTAATCTTGCAAAGTCCCTCGGTGTTTGTAGCATGTGGGGTGTGTATGTGTCGTTGTTTAATGTTTCTCCGCAATGGAATTCTTAACGCCTACTGATGGTTAAGATGACCACCGAAGGGGCTAATTAGCTTTTGTTGTATGATAATGTATAATTATATTTACTAGTATTTTTTCTGTGTAATATGGAGTTAGACTCTTGATGAGAGAAACAATTAAAGTCGTATTTAAGTTCGTAAGTAATTTCGTAAATCTTGAAAAGTGATCAACAATGCAAAAGTTAATTAGAAATTCAACATTAAGCTGTGTATTGAAACGCTTGCGGCAAGATTACAGTCTGTTCTATTAAATTTAAGATACTGTTCTGTTATCAATAATACAAACAGTCTGACTGGGAGAAAAATATGAAAATAAACGACTACCAAAAATGAAGGGAAAGCGACGTTCGTTTTGAGAAACTCTATATAGAAAATTTAGAGAAACAGCATTTGAAGCTGACTGTCGAACGATTCTACTGCCGGCAACATACACTGCGTGTAAGGACCACGAAGATAAGATAAGAGAAATTAGGGGTCATACGGAGGCATATAGATAGTCGTTTTTCCCTCGCTCTATTTGTGACTGAAACAGGAAAGGAAATGAGTAGTAGTGGAACAGAGTACCCTCCGCCACGTGCCGTACAGTGGCTTGCAATATATTTACGTAGATATAGAAACGTTAATTGTATCACACACAAATTATAAATGACCTATATATTTGTGCAATGAATCAATGCTGTGCTACTGCTATCTCCAAAGTAAAGCGGCTGCTGCTGATATGCTGGTTAAAAAAAAAAAAAAAAAAAAAAAAAAAAAAAAAAAAAAAAAACTACCAGTAATGCCTTGAGCAACTTGTGCTTTAAACTATAGAGGCATCCACAAAACTCCTGTACCAATAAATCTCATTACTGCAATGATCATTGTAAATTAAAGTTCTGTTACTGAGAAACTCGGGGAAGCAATATTGTTGTATATATGGGCAACTTGAAATAAAGAATCGAATGCTGATTGATGGAAAAACAATAAAGTAACTTCAGTAACAAAATTTTACATCACTGAGACAAAATATTTTAACACTCGAAACACGCACATCAAAAAAAAAAAAAATTTGCATCACCCCGGTTCGCAGAACTCCTGAAGATAGACTGTGGATATAGTATCTTAGATACACTTCAGCGATGTCACTAAAACCGCTCAAACATGTAAACAGCGCCTATTAGACGGAGGGGGCCCGACAGCCGATCAGTTCCAGTCATTCCACCAGGAAGGAGGTACACGGCTCGTGTTGTTTGTAGTTCAACCATGCCTAGACGGTCAATACGGACGACGATCGATCGCGTCTGCATAGTTACTTTGTGCCGGAGGGCTCTCAGCAAGAGAAGTGTCCAGGCGTAGCGGAGTGAACCAAAGCGATGTTGTTCGGTCATGGAGGAGACACAGAGAGACAGGAACTGTCGACGACATGCCTCGCTCAGGCCGCCCAAGCGCTACTACTGCAGTGGATGACCGCTACCTACGCATTATGGCTCGGAGAAATCCTGACAGCAACGCCAACATGTTGAATAATGCTTTTCGTGCAGCCACAGGACATCGTATTACGACTCAAACTGTGCGCAATGGGCTGCATGATGCCCAACTTCACTCCCGACATCCATGGCGAGCTCCATCTTTGCAACCACGACACCATGCAGCGCGGTACAGATGGGTCCAACAACATGCCGAATGGACCACTCAGGACGGGCATCACGTTCTCTTCACCGATGAGTGTCGCATATGTATTCAACCAGACAATCGTCGGAGACGTGTTTGGAGGCAACCCGGGTCAGGCTGAACGCCTTAGACATACTGTCCAACGAATGCAGCAAGGTGGAGGTTCCCTGCTGTTTTGGGGTAGCATTAAGTGGGGCCCATGTACGCTACTGGTGGTCATGGAAGGCGCCGTAACGGCTGTATGATACGTGAATGCCATTCTCCGACCGAAAGTGCAACCATATCGGCAGCATACTAGCGAGGCATTCGTCTTCATGGACGAGAGTTCCACCCCCATCGTGCACATGTTGTAAATGACTTCTTTCAGGATAACGGCATCGCTCGACTATAGCGGCCAGCATGTTCTCCAGACATAAACCGTATAGAACATGCCTGGAATAGACTGAAAGGGGCTGTTTATGGACGACGTGGCCCACCAACCACTCTGACGGATCTACGCCTAATCGCCGTTCAGGAGTGGGACAATATGGGCCAACAGTGCCTTGATGAACTTGTGGATAGCATGCCACAACGAATACAGGCATGCATCAATGCAAGAGGACGTGCTACTGGGTATTAGAGGTACTGGTGTCTACAGAAATCTCGACCACAACGTCTCAAGGTCTCGCTGTATGGTGGTACAACATGAGCAGTAAAAAGGGTGGAAATGATGTTTATGTTGACCTCTATTCCAATTTTCTGTACAGGATCCGACACTCTCTGAACCGAGGTGATGCATAACTTCTTTTGATGTGTGTGTTAAAAATGCACTTTACATTAATAGCGGAAAAACCTGAACAAATTCTCTTTACTTTCTTACAAAACACATATGTTATCCATCTTTGAAGATAAATCAGTATCATAAAAATCTCCAATTCAAAATCCCTGACCAAATTAATTACTGTGCTTGGATGTCTCGGCAAATGCGCTGTTACAGTAACTTTTGAAATCCTCTGCATAAATTTACAAAATATGTCTCCATAAATGAAAAATAATATAAGAAAATTATTGCCGGCACACAGGACATATCTTACTCAATCACAAGATACAACCTACTGCTCCTCTCTCCCCCCACGACTGCACTCCACTCACAAGCAAAGGTGCTAACAGTCTCTCGTAGCGCAACCTCTTTGGCAGAGATGTTGCCCGGTATTACCCAGGTGCTACCGAAGCTTAACTATTCCGCATGGCATCCAAAATATAACAAAAATTACAATTTTTTGTACTAAACATAATCCTTATATACCCTGTCATTGAGAACCTACAGCTAGAGATTTCCATAAAACGAAGTATCGTGTTGTGGTTTTACTTCCTTAACTTTAGCACATCAGATCAATAATTCCTATCGGAATGCTATCAGAATGGATCACAACGTGGATACCGTAAATTATTTATTCTCAAAAACCATTCAGAGAGCAAGAAATTGTTTAAATATGAACTAAAAAATATCTAATTCTACCCTGCATGTAATTTCGAGATTGGAAGTACACATGTTTGCTTTCTTTAGACCGCGCCTCCCGTTATTATATGGACACGAAATTGGTTGATACTGTTTAGCCATGAGAAGATGACCTTCATCCTGATTGACACTTTCAAAAAACGCTCAGTGGACAAACAATTGGAGCTCAACACATGTAATGTGAGTGTTTGCCTGTCCGCCGAACCGGAGTGCACACATCACCTATTGAAGTACGGACAGCAGCTGTACTACACAGATGATCCGCTCGTTGGGGCGTTGGTCGCTGTGCAGATGATGTACGTGGTGTACTTGCAATTCTCTGCCTATTCACTGAACGCAATATGTTGCCTCTAGACTCTTAGGGCTGAAACTGCCTCAATACAAGACATTACGCAGGTCAAGACCTCTGTTTACTCATTAGCCAGGTACAGAAATTCAACCCAAGTATTCTGCTGTAAAGAAGCACTTCATTGTGTGTCAGACTCCACAGAACTAAGGAATCAACACTCAAGAAAACAGAATAACAACTCTGTCATGGAGAAACATCTTCACGCACTCCCTGTGTCGAAACAACGCTACTCAAAATCTAACCACGAGGCTCCACAGTGGCTCTCGCCAGCGAAGTCTCTACCTCGATCCCCAGAAGGCACTATCTTCAGTTCCTTCCGGTAAGGGAAGAGCTCTAAATCGATCCTTAGAGGGAAGTCCTTGCTGACATCATACTCCCCTCACTCCTGGACATGTGGCTTCTAGATCTACGCTCAGGCGTCGATCCAGCGGTTATTACAAAAATATTAGCGTCCACTATGTACTGGTGTAAGCTGTCGCCAGTTCACCAGTTGGCAAAGATGTAGCGCGAAGATCTACAGGGTGTTACAAAAAGGTACGGCCAAACTTTCATGAAACATTCCTCACACACAAATAAAGAAAAGATGTTAGGTGGACATGTGTCCGGAAGCGCTTTATTTCCATGTTAGAGCTCATTTTAGTTTCGTCAGTATGTACTGTACTTCCTCGATGCACCGCCAGTTGGCCCAATTGAAGGAAGGTAATCTTGACTTCGGTGCTTGTGTTGACATGCGACTCATTGCTCTACAGTACCAGCATCAAGCACATCAGTACGTAGCATCAACAGGTTAGTGTTCATCACGAACGTGGTTTGCAGTCAGTGCAATGTTTACAAATGCGGAGTTGGCAGACGCCCATTTGATGTATGGACTAGCACGGAGCAATAGCCGTGGCGCAGTACGTTTGTATCGAGACAGATTTCCAGAACGAAGGTGTCCCGACAGGAAGACGTTCGAAGCAATTGATCGGCGTCTTAAGGAGCACGGAACGTTCCAGCCTATGACTCGCGACTGGGGAAGACCTAGAACGACGAGGACACCTGCAATGGACGAGGCAATTCTTCGTGCAGTTGACGATAACCCTAATGTTAGCTTCAGAGAAGTTGCTGCTGTACAAATTAACGTTGACCACGTCACTGCATGGAGAGCGCTACGGGAGAACCAGTTGTTTCCGTACCATGTACATTGTACAGCGTGTGCAGGCACTATCAGCAGCTGATTGGCCTCCACGGGTACACTTCTGCGAATGGTTCATCCAACAATGTGTCAATCCTCATTTCAGAGCAAATGTTCTCTTTACGGATGAGGCTTCATTCCAACGTGATCAAATTATAAATTTTCACAATCAACATGTGTGGGCTGACGAGAATCCGCACGCAATTGTGCAATCACGTCATCAACTCAGATTTTCTGTGAACGTTTGGGCAAGCATTGTTAGTGATGTCTTCATTGGGCCCCATGCTCTTCCACCTATGCTCAATGGAGCACGTTATCATGATTTCATACGGGATACTCTACCTGTGCTGCTAGAACATGTGCCTTTACAAGTACGACACAACATGTGGTTCATACACGATGGAGCTCCTGCACGTTTCAGTCGAAGTGTTCGTACGCTTCTCAACAACAGATTCGGTGACCGATGGATTGGTAGAGGCGGACCAATTCCATGGCCTCCACGCTCTCCTGGCCTCAACCCTCTTGACTTTCATTTATGGGGGCATTTGAAAGCTCTTGTCTACGCAACCCGGGTACCAAATGTAGAGACTCTTCGTGCTCGTATTGTGGACGGCTGTGATACAATACGCCATTCTCCATGGCTGCATCAGCGCACCAGGGATTCCATGCGACGGAGGGTGGATGCATGTATCCTCGCTAACGGAGGACATTTTGAGCATTTCCTGTAACAAAGTGTTTGAAGTCACGCTAGTACGTTCTGTTGCTGTGTGTTTCCGTTCCATGATTAATGTGATTTGAAGAGAAGTAATAAAATGAGCTCTAACATGGAAAATAAGCGTTTCCAGACACATGTCCATATAACATATTTTCTTTCTTTGTGTGTGAGGAATGTGTCCTGAAAGTTTGGCCGTACCTTTTTGTAACACCCTGTATAGTAGGCGCTGGATCGAGTGCATCTATCACGAGAGAGACCAGAGACAGACTCGCTAGCAACACGCCACCAACGCCCTCTCGACAGCAAGTATTTAGGCTACGACCGCTGACCAGAGGGCGTCAGTCACTAGTTCAGTTACTCATACTGACTCATTCTAGTTTGGCGTCTACCAATCATTGCAGAGTGGGCTTAGCAGGACTTGTACTTGACCAGCAGTGAGGCTAATGTGGACTACTATTTAAGAGCTAGTACTACAACCCATGGAATATGTTAAAGTTAAGTAGCAGCTATTTGTTCACGTAAATGAAGAACGTGTTAATCCACATGTGCATTTGTGTTGTAGAAAGAGTATGCCGGCCTCCCATAACATCCTCTTCCTTGCTTCCTTGGTACGAGACACTACACACTACATGGGTCAAGGGTCATGAATCTGCCAGCCGATCACCTGAAGCTCATACTGTTTTCAAAAGGTATTCTGGAAGGTCCCATTTCGTCTCCTACATCCTTAGGATTCCTCAATCAAAAACATGGTTCTGCTTTTTGGCTGGAAGAGTATCTCTGTGCTTCCCGTGAGAAGATTTCTTGGAGGTCAGCACGCAACCATAGTTTGTGATCCCACCTATTCCTTCGCCTTAAAAGGATATCCTTTCGCCTTCTTATGCCTCTGACATTCTGTTCTGAATTTTTTTTTTCGTCCCACCAGAGGGCAACCTGCCACTCGCTCTGCCTGTGCTGTGGAGATTCTGCCACCTCCTGCATCGTAAACCGCCGACGCTACTCTCCACTCCCTGTCAGGGCAGAACACAAGTCTCTTTCCTGCCCTTTTTTTTAGACCATAGCGGCTTCTAAGGAAAGTATGGCCCACTTTGCCTCTTCTTTCACTGCTCAACCCTGTTTAACTCCCACACATGCTGTTAGTATATGGTACTAGTCTGTATCAGCCAATGGAATGATTAATAATCCGACTATGCATCGTAAACAGGTGATCTAAAATATATCTGCAAGAGTAATAAATATATAGTGCAAAATCTTGCCACCTTACAAGCTTCCTCCAAAACGTTTGTTGGTGGACCTGGCTAATGTCTACACACTGTTACACATAGGCTATCAGGCTAAGTAAGGGTCGCCAGGCTCACTTTGACCTATGAGGAAGCTGTAAAAAAAACACTTCGTCTATGCCAGTAATCAATAATCCCCTGTGGTCATCTGACTAGTTTGAAAAAACTCCCAAAACCGATCACTGGATTGCGCAACGAACATGGAAATCAGATACTACACCTGAAACCTCCCCTTAGAAAAATTTATGAATTACTGTGCTGATAAACCCCTTACGTTATTTGATTTTTAAACAGCTGAACAAAACTGAACGTGCACAGACATTTGTCTCTTTACTTATTCAGATCAACACTAAACTGACACACAATATTTTTAGCGCAACGCAATCTGATTTTCAATAATCCCTACAAAAGAATGGCCCTGACTAACAATAACCTACACCTTTCATGAATCACTTACCTCACAAAAATCTTCGTTACTCGAACTACTCCAATACAGCAAGCGCCAATACTGCCAGCTAAATATAAGATTCTAACTACTGAAGTCACTAACTTCTGATAGGTATAGTTAGCAAATGAAAAATTTTGATAGAGAACAAACAATGTATTTACCTTAATAGTGTTCAAAAGTCATAATATATATATATCCGTTCATGACATCCAGTCTTACAAATTTACTGTCTCTGATGGACACACGTCCAGATCATCCGCTCTCAAAACTCCGCCATTTCTCTCCCCACATCCACCACTGCTGGCGGCTCACCTCCAACTGCGCAACGCTACGCGCTGTTAGCATCCAACTGCCCAACGCTACAAAGGCGAGTATTACAACAATGCCAACCAGCCACAGACTGCACACAGCACAGCCAGTGATTTTCATACAGAGCGCTACGTGGCGTTACCAATATAAAAACCCAAACAGCCTACTTACAAACCCTCACCAAGCGATTTCTGCCTCTCCTTTATTAACCACACAGGATCACAGTCGAAATCCAAAGAGGATACAGACATACTCAAATACTCCCCACTTGAAATTTCCATTGGAACAAAACTGATTTCACTATCTTCTAATAATAGCCCGCCTGGATAGCCTCGCGGTCTAATGCGCTGCTTCCCGAGCTGGAAGGCATGCCGCGCCCCGGTACGAAACCGCCTGGAAGATTATTATCAAGGTCCGGTGTGCTGGCCAGCCTGTGGATGGTTTTAAGGCGGTTTTCCATCTGACTCGGCGAATGCGGGTGGTTCCTCTTATTCCGCCTCACATTGTGTCTGTGATTGCTGTGCAAACACTGTCTCCACGTACGCGTACACCATAATTACTCGAGCACACAAACGTTTGGGGCTACACTCGTCTCTTGTCGTCTGGCATGAGATGTTCCCGGGGGGAGTGGGGGTGGAGGGGGAGCACTGGGGGCCGAACCGCAGAATAGCCCTGGGTGGTGTGAGACGGCGGTTGGGTGGGTAGACTGCCGTGGCCTGTTGTGAACCACTGAGGGCTACGGCGAGACGAAGCCTCTCAGTCGTTTCTAGGTCTCTGGTTCAATACACAATACACAGTCTTCTAATAATCAAATGGTTCAAATGGCTCTGAGCACTATAGGACTTAACATCTGAGGTCATCAGTCCCCTAGAACGTAGAACTACTTAAACCTAACTAACCTAAGGACATCACACACATCCATGCCCAAGGCAGGATTCGAACCTGCGACTGTAGCAGTCGCGCGGTTCCGGACTGAAGCTCCTAGAACCGCTCGGCCACCGCGGCCGGCTTCTAATAATCCTCGCCAGGTCTGCTCCAGTTAGCTAGTTGCTCCTCGCTCTGTTACTGATAGGTAGCATCTTTCTGAACTGTCTGTGTACGCTCTCTAAACAGCAACACCCGCCTTGAAACAGGCAACTGACTAAGACGGTTCCCCACACCTGCCCACCGGAATGCATTGCCGATGTAGAATCTGCCTGGTAGTCGATTCGTCTGTACACCAGGCTCGCCGGACAGGCAGCCGATCCATCAGCAGGACAGGTGTAATCTGTTCTCGTGAACACCGAGATAATTTTCTTGTATGGTCTGGCCTTTGCCAAGATGTAACACGTAGCCTCCACGGCTTCTGGGGGCACCATCTAGCTGACAGGCAGAGAGCGCTGTCGGTTGGGCACTTAACAGCGACACGCAGATATTCACCTACTCCCGACTACTTTGGCCACCGCCGGACCGTGCCAGCAGTTCCGTCCAGCTGTATCAGCAGTTCAGTCACAGTGCCAGAAGTTGGCAGTACCAGCAGTTTCATCTCAGTGCTCCATACTGGCAGACCCAGCTCAGTTGGTAGTGGTCTTCACAAGCAGTATGTCAGTCGTCATATGAAGGCAGAACAGGCCCATTGATGTCACAAGTCTTCACGCCGCAGCCTACCAGGACTCTAGGGTTCGTCGTGTAGATACAACACAGACAACTTCATAGGAGAGAAATTTCTGTTGTGTGTAGTTGTGCAGATTTTGATCCAAGGACATTTTAATTGAGTTTCGTTTTGTAAATGACATTATTCTTTTAAACTGTCTTAGACCACTCCTCAGAAAGAATATACTTTTGTCTTAGCAGAAGCGCCAACACCGTGTTACTAGTGGAGGCCGAAATGCACGCGTTTTAGCTCACGCAGGCTGGCGTGAGGAGGGAAGAACTATACTGACGTGAGATCTGTAACATGACAAGGAATGAGAATTCAGAAAGCGGACGTAATTAGTTTGATAACTTTAATCCATTAATGATGAACGTCGCTCTTGACGGTACATGAGTCACAATATTATCTGTTCAAAATACATTCTTGAAGATAGTACTTATAGTAACTGAATATGGCGCCTTGCTAGGTCGTAGCAAATGACGTAGCTGAAGGCTATGCTAAACTGTCGTCTCTGCAAATGAGAGCGTATGTAGACAATGAACCATCGCTAGCAAAGTCGGCTGCACAACTGGGGCGAGTGCTAGGGAGTCTCTCTAGACTAGACCTGCCGTGTGACGGCGCTCGGTCTGCAATCACTGATAGTGGCGACACGCGGGTAGGGCGTATACTAACGGACCACGGCCGATTTAAAGGCTACCACCTAGCAAGTGTGGTGTCTGGCGGTGACATCACATATACATTAAGCGAAGAGTGTCTACACTTTTCACGGAGACAACAACTTCACTGGTCCTTGACTGAAATATACAACGAAACAGGGCTAAGAATTCCTCTTGTCCACACCAGCGCTTCCGACTGACTCCTCCACTTTGCCCGCACCCAGCTGCTGCACCAAACTACACTCCCTGCAAAATTTAAGAACGAGACAGATAAAATAACATAACATGTGAACAAATCGGTGGAAATAAATGAAAGTGCAGGAGCATGTTACCAGAGATCCCCCCGCCATGTACAGGAAACCGGACGTCACATGGCGGGATCTAAGCGTGACTATAGCGCCAAATGGTGGTGGCCCCTCAACACGAGGCAGTTGAACGAACGGAAAAAAACAGTGTGTCAACTAGCGAGCAGTTACGGTACACTTTGGTGGTGTTCCCCATTACAACATTTGGATAGCAATCAGGAAGAAGGACGAGCGTGACGAGTGCAGCCCGGGAGTTTGGCGTTGCTCACACCATGGTTTCATTTACGTGGGGAGCGTTGCCAACCACAGGCACTGGTGCCCGAAGGAGTGTACATGGTCAAGCATGGTCAACTACAGCAGTAAATGACCGCTACGTTGGGCAACAGGAAAGAAGGCACCCACGTCAAACAATGGTGGCAATTGTAACCACATTTTACAGGACTGCACAGCACACAATCTCACGATGCCACGGGGACTGCATAGGGATGGTCTCTTTGGCTGACGACCGGAACGTTGTGTTCCGTCGACACCCGCACGTTGAGGGCACCGTTTGCGATGCTACCAAGAGGACCAATGAAGAGTGTGGTCGCGTGCTTTCCCCGGATGAGAGCATATTCGGCCTGAGTAGTGATTCTGGACGAATTCTCATATGGCGAGAGGCGGAAAAATATTAATACACCCAGGAACATTGGCCAACACGATCGTTTTGATGGTTCAGGTGTTGTGCTGTGGGAGGCATAATGTTTCATAGGCGTTCTGGTCTACAAATCTTTAAACAGGGCACACCCACCTGCCAGAGTTATTGTTACACTGTACTCCTTTCCCTTGTGCGTCTTCTCAGGGGTGGATTTGGCCCTTGTTTCACTTATAAGGATGAAAATGTGCGACCGCATCCAATGGCGAAGCTGAAGGAGCTCTTGGAAGGAGAGGATATTCGGCGAATGGATTGGCTTCACCTTTAACCCAACTTTAACCCCTATCGAGCACGTATGGGATGCGTTGAGGAGACGCATTGGAGGACGCTCACATGCACCAAAGACCATCCAGCAGTTCTGAACCGCGCTGGTGGAGAAATAGAATATCCTACCATAACAGCTCCTTACCAACCTTGTGGCCAGCATGAGTGATCGTTGAGGAGCGTATGCTGCAATCTGTGGTGGTTACACAGCCTATTGAGAACCATGTCCCGCCTTTTGAGTGACCAACGGACCATCACAAATGACCCTAACTTCAGTGTATGTATTTCCTGTGAATAAAAGTGTCCCATTCCGTATTTCTTTCAGTTACCTTCTGTAGCAATTATTTCTATGTAGGGTCTAAGTTTCATCACATTATTTCTCAGTGAGACAGCATGGGAAAGTTACTTTCGTCCTTAAGTTTTGCACGTCAGTGTATTTTAACATGCAGGCCTTTGGCCCAGTCGGTCTCCAATGTAGGCACTTCGTATGGCCAAACTTGCTCCTGCCTGTCAAAGCTTTCAAGACTTTGTCCCCCAAAAGATGTTAGGAAAAGCCAGATACCCTGTGGAAAAGCCGCGTCTTTGAAAACAGCCAGGTCGGGCCAGGCGACCACCCTTTAGCCGGTTTTAGCGAATAGCGGAAGCTTGCCCCATGCCAGAGAACAGTCCCGTCCACTGGAAGCTGTAAAAACCCTCAAAATAGACAAAGTCACTCGCCGACGGTCGCGTTACAAGGTTGTAAGCGTATCGACGACATTGCCTCAATCTCAAGAAAAAGGTATAACGTTATTTGTAAAATTACTTTGAGCTACTGAGGAGGTCATCCGATGCCTCAGAGAACGTTTGTCACAGTGCTTTGTTTCTCTACAAAGAGATATATTTACCAGCGGAAAAATGCTCCTATCGGAGCACAAAAAATGCGAATACGTTTCTGTTTATTTAAAAGACTCTGACTGAAAAGTGAGGTACGAGATGCCTCATTATACTTTCCTCAGCACCTTTACAAATTTTCCCAAAAATTTTGGCATGCGAACATATTAGCGCTTTTTTTAACATGCAGCTCAACACAAACTACCAACTATAACTCACTCGCGCCCAATACTTCATCACTGTAAGTCACTCATACCCACCCACTCCCAGTTGCCCTTTCTCAATCATTCACTCACCTCAACTCAGTGTCATTATCTCTTTGTGTCTCTCTGTCATTGTTTCCTGTATCACGGCCACAATACCCCTTGTTCCGTCCTACTACTAGAGTCTCTTCTCAGAGTCACTGTCTCCCTCATCCTCTTTCTTGCTGCTGGTATCTCATTCCTTCGTTCAAGCTGCTGCTGTCTCTCCTCACTATCAGTATCTCTCTCTTTCTCTTTGTCACATACTCTGTCTCTCATCATGACTGATTCTCACCCACTTCCACTTTCTCGTTCTCTTTATTGCTCCCCCCAGGCACCATCTCCTTCACTCTTTTCCTAGCACTGTTCTGTCAGTGTCAACTATGTGTCCACTGCCACTGCGCCCCTCTCTTTCTCCCACGCTGCCATTGTCTCCTTTTTTCTCTTCCTGTAACACAATCGCCGTTTACTATCTTCCAGTATTTATTACTTTTCCGTCTCTTTGCTGCTGCCACTGTCTTCTTTTCGCTCAGCGTAAATATTCGCGAGTATGTTCGCATGCCAAAAGATTTGAGAAAATTTTTAAATGTGTTGAGGAAGGTAAAATGTGGCAGCTGGTACCCCACTTTTCAGTCAGAGTCTTTTAAATAAACACAATCATATTCGTATTTTTTTCTGTTCCGACAGGAGCATTTTTTCGCTGGTTCCCTTCTCTGTTGCAGCAGAGCATGTAACTCATACGAAAAGAAATGTATTGGTCAGTAAAATTTAGGTAGCACTTATGTGAAATTGAAATAACACAAAACTAATTTTACGTGACAGACTGTATTTTACGTGCGAAGAAATTCTGCGTGTGTTTCACTCCTACAGCATGAAGTACCCAGATGAAAACGAAGACATTTTACAGATCATTTCTCCGTGGTTTATAAACTACGTTTTCGCCTCACATCGAATTTTGGGACCATGTTTTACGTTCACAATTAGGATAACTTTGAACCTCTGCATCTTGGAAACGGATAAAGATACAAAGAAAATTTTCAAGGTAGTTCGAGATGGTGATCTTAGGAATATATCTAAAAAATTTCAGTGATTTGCTGCGCATAGCGGTCTTGGCATTCTCTCCTGGGTTTTGGTCGGCTGGTGATGGCGAAAATGTAGTAAAAAACCTTTTTGTGAGGTTTCCCGAGGAAGCACATGTTAACTAATTGTGCTTCCATAAGTTCCATCAAGCCCGTCGTAGACCACATCAAATGAAAAAGAACCAATCGATTTGCTCCATTCGTCTAGTATTTATACTTTGACACCGTAGTATAGGATAGTGACACTAAAACGATCCTTCTGTTGGGCATACTAAATGGTTGCTAGCCCAAAGGTTATGCAAACACTTAACCCCACGTTTCTATCGCCAACTGAACACGAGGTGTGAGCACCGGCAAATCCCGTTCTTGTACACGACGTTTCGGAACATTTTAGGTACGCATTCCGTCGGATGTGTACTGATCCTCTCAGAGATCTTCAGAAAAGTAGCTGCTTTTGCTGCAAGGTTACACACACTCTGAGAAAGTAAATAACTTGGGTTGAACAGAGACTCTGATTACAGCAACTATACTGAAAATCCTCTCAAAATCACGCTACAGCAGTTTTATTATGACTGAGCATGGTTTCAAACAGAAAATCTCAAATTTACAATATCAGAGTCCTAACTGTGTGCAGAGGACAGCCTGGACATTGCAGTCTATCATAATTTTACCGTCTTGGTGAACTGAGGAAATGAGAAACGCAGTGACGGCGTTGGTTCTGTTGTTTTGACTCTGACGCAATCTGTCATCGACCTACTTGTTTGATGCCAATATTTCACTTGACCCTCAGCGAAGATAACTTTTAGTGACATAATCGCTAACGGATTGAAACTTCATTACACAAGAGAGTCACTTCACGTCCAGAAGGGGAGCGTGCTTACAGCTCCATTAAAGTTGGACTGTAGTAAAAGCCGAACTAGATCAATGAAATAGCTCAAAGCAAAAGAAATGCACGACGTTTAAAATTTAATGTCTCGTCGTAAGTTGTTGAGTTGTGACGGCTAATTGGGATGTTATAGGTACCTATTCCTTGTGTAGTTGACCAACTTTATTGCTCGTCGTAATGAGGATGGAAGAATGTAAATGTTCCGAGGGAGGGTGGAAGGGGGGGTGGAGGGGGTGGTAGACGTTACGGCTATAGATGCCTCCGCCCCCCTCCTCTCGCCATCTCACCTCTTCATCGGCCAAGCAGATCTAGATTTCATGACAGTGTGGTAAGGCATTGAGAACAAAAGTCTGCGCTACTTCGTTCACAGATTGTTTGTGTTACCAGTTCTGGAGGATTGCTTCAGTGTTTGGATTCCTTATCACGCAAGCATAGAAGCATATGTGGAACGAAATCAAAGACTCCCTGCTGGGGTCTATGTAGCGCATTCGATACTATAATAGCTATATTTGGCGAACTTAAACTGGAATCTTTGGAAGAAAGGCGGAATTGTTCTCGTGAAATTTTGTTGGCTAAATTTAAAGAGCCGGAGTACAAGGAAAACAGTCAGCGCTTCTTTTAGTCAATAGACAGATAAACAACGCACGCTAAAACTGCTCTCACCCTTATATATCTCGCATAGAGGTCACGAAAACAATTAAGGGAGTACAAGGCACGTACAGAACCAGATAACAGTAGTTTCTGCCTCGCTCAATACGCGAATCGAATAGGAAAGAGAACCGCTGATACGTCATGTACGAACAATTCTTCTCCAGTCACTGCACAATGGCTTGCGGAATATATACATAAATGAAGACGGTTAACCTTTTTTTTTCTTTTGTGGTGTTAAACTTACGTCACACGTATCCACGCGTGCTCGTAAACCACCTAGACATTATCAGAGAATGAATTTGTGCGGTTGCACCTTCGTTAAGTGGAATTTTACTCCCTTTAAGAGAGTTGTTCTCTTGCTTTGGAGATTTTTCCTTGTTCCTAAGATTTATATGTATGAATGATTGGACCAGCGGTCCGCTATTGTGTGTCTTATTTGCCAATAAATAATACACGCAACATTTATAAGATATTTGGAAAACATCAAAAATTCTCAGTCAGAAGAGACACACCGTGGGGACAGCGATATGCACATCTGTATGGCGGTAGTATCGCGTGCACAAAGTATAAAAGAGCAGTTAACTGGCGGAGCTGTCATTTGTACTCAGGTGATCCACTTGAAAAGGTGTCCGACGTGATTATGGCCGCACGACGGGAAAGTGGAATGGTGGTTGCAGTTAGATACATGGGACGTTCCATTCCGGAAATCGTTAGGGAATTCAATATTCTGAGTTCCATAGCGACAAGAGTGTGCCGAGAATACCAAATTTCAGGCATTACCTCTCACCACGGGCAACGCAGTGGCCGACGGCCTTCAATTAACAACCGAGAGCAGCGGCGTTTAAACCACTTTTTTAAAAAGTGCATCGTATCTACGAGGAATTTCAATCCACAGGGTCTCAAGGAGAGCGGGAGATCAATGTTAGAGAATTCCAGCTGTCATGGGGAAACCAGTATCCATAACATGCTTAATGGTGCAACAACGGATTGTCTGTCGCACACGAGAACTTTTAAGAAACTGCAGAATAGTATACTGAGTTATGGAAGACACATGCGACGTCAGAACTGGTCGCCAGACACCTCATCCACAGGGTGATGGCAGGCCTAAAAGCTTTATTTCCTGCTAGGACAATACGAAAGAAAGCACTGTGGAAACATCAGAAATGATAATCAGATATATTTTAATGGAGGCAAAATATTATTAATTAATTACTTAATGAAATTTGAAATGACCGGCGCCTCTTTTATCCGACAAATAAGTCATCAATGTACGCTGCTCACGTACACTATGTGATCAAAAGTATCAGGACACCTCGATGAAAATAACTTACAAGTTTGTGGCGCCCTCCATCGGAAATGCTGGAATTCAATATGGTATTGCCCCACGTTTAGCCTTGATGACAGCATACGTTCAATCAGGTGCTGGAAGATTTCTTGAGGAATGGCAGCCCATTCTTCATGGAGTGCTGCGCTGAGGAGAGGTATCGATGCCGGTCGGTGAGGCCTGGCACGAAGTCGGCGTTTCAAAACATCCCAAAGGCGTTCTATAGAATTCAGGTTAGGCCTCTGCGCGGGCCATTCCATTTCAGAGATGTTATTGTCGTGCAACCACTCCGCCACAGGCCGTGCATTATGAACAGGTGCTCGATCGTGTTGAAAGATGCAATCACCATCACCGAATTGCTCTACAACAGTGGGAAGTAAGAAGGTGCTTAAAACATCAATGTAGGCCTGTTCTGTGATAGAGCCACGCAAAACAACATGAGGTGCAAGCCCCCTCCATGGAAAACACGACCACAGCATAACACCACCGCCTCCGAATTTTACTGTTGGCACTACACACGCTTGCAGATGGCATTCACCCGGCATTCGCCGTACCCACAACCTGCCATCGGATCGCCACATTGTGTACCGTGATTCGTCACTCCACACAACGTTTTCCTAGTGTTCAATCGTCCAATGTTTACGCTACATACACCAAGCGAGGAGTCGTTTGGCATTTACCGGCATAATGTGTGGCTTATGAGCAGCCGCTCGACCATGAAAATCAAAGTTTTCTCACCGCCCACCTAACTGTCACAGGACTTGCAGTGGATCCTGACGCAGTTTGCAATTCCTGTGTGATGATCTGGATATATGTCTGCCTATTACGCATTACGACCCTCATCAACTGTCAGCGATCTCTCGATCTCTGTCAGTCAACAGACGATGTCGGCCTGTACGCTTTTGTGCTGTACGTGTCCCTTCACGTTTCCACTTCACTATCACATCGGAAACAGTGGACCTAGGCATGTTTAGGAGTGTGGAAATCTCGCGTACAGACGTATGACACAAGTCACACCCAATCACCTGACCACGTTCAAAGTCCGTGAGTTCCGCGGAGCGCCCCATTCTGCTCTCTCGCGGTATGTAATGACTACTGAGGTCGCTGATATGGAGTACCTAGCAGTAGGTGGCAGCACAATGCATCTAATATGAAAAACATGTGTTTTTGGGGGTGTCCGGATACTTTTGATGACATAGTGTATTATCACACGCCAAGTAATCAAAAGCTTTCGTCCAGGATCAGTTAAAAATTAAAAATAGCTCTAATCCCACTATTCCTTCCAAACCTATTGAGAGGTTGGCTTCACGTTTTAAGTACATAGTGAAGCTGTAAATTTCATCCTTTGCCTCCAGATCTTAACAATATCGAAACACACACACACACACACACACACACACACAGCATAAACCTCAACAAAGTAAAAAAGTAACTTTGGTCTGAAACAAAAATAGCGCTGTACTGGTCGACGACGGAGCCAACGTCTTACTGCATCAATAACCTCCATCATTCACGTGCTGCTTACCGCGGAGTGCATCCTTCATTGGACCAAACTGGTGAAAGGTGGAAGGTGCGAGATCCGGGCTGTAGGATGGACGACGAACAGTTCAATGACGTTCTGTGAGCTCCCCATCATCCACGTACTGCTTCTTGTGGAGTGCATCCTTCGTTAGCCAAACAGATGGAAAGCGGAAGGTGCGATGGTTCAAATGGCTCTGAGCACTATGGGACTTAACAACTGAGGCCATCAGTCCCTTAGAACTTAAAACTACTTAAACCTAACTTGCCTAAGAACATTACATACATCAGTGCCCGAGGTAGGATTCGAACCCGTGACCGTAGCAGTCGCGCGGTTCCGAACTGAAGCGCCTAGAACCGCTCGGCCACAGCAGCTGGTGGAAGGTGCGAGGTTCGAGCTTTAGGGTCGATACGGAAGAACAGTCCAATGAAGTTTCAGGTCTCAGAAACGTTTGGTGTGTGTATATATAGACTGAAGCGACGAATGAAAGTTTGTACCAAGAGCAGGATTCGAACCCAGGTCTCCTGCTCATTAGGTAGATGCACTACATACCAGGGTACTATCTTAGCACACCTCCCTCCTGAACCCAAATTCCCATTCACCACTTGGCGCACTTGGTATTTCACCTAAACTCAAACAGGATTGCAGAGGCTCTCCAATTGTACTGGAATAGCACCTCAGCGTCGAATGAAACGGAGAATCCTGCCTGAAACCCAGCTTTAGCCAAGTGAAACTATACTACCAGCCATTGAAATTGCTACACCACCAAGATGACGTGCTACAGACGCGAAATTTAACCGACAGGAAGGAGATGCTGAGATATGCAAATAATTACCTTTTCACAGCATTCACACAAGGTTGGCGCCGGTGGCGACACCTACAACGTGCTGACATGAGGAAAGTTTCCAACCGATTTCTCATACACAAACAGCAGTTGACCGACGTTGCCTGGTGAAAAGTTGTAGTGATGCCTCGTGTAAAGAGGAGAAATGCGTATCATCACGTTTCCGACTTGATAAAGGTCGGATTGTGGCGTATCGTGATTGCGGTTTATCGTATCGCGACATTGCTGCTCGCGTTGGTCGTGATCCAATGACTGTTAGCAGAATATGGAATTGGTGGGTTCAGGAGGGTAATAAGGAACGCCATGTTGGATCCCAACGGCCTCGTATCACTAGCAGTCGATATGACAGGCGTCTTATCCGCATGGCTGTAACGGATCGTGCAGCCACGTCTCGATCCCTGAGTCAACAGATGGGGACGTTTGCAAGACAACAACCATCTGCACGAACAGTTCGACGACGTTTCCAGCAGCATGGACTGTCAGCTCGGAGACCATGGCTGTGGTTACCCTGGACGCTGTATCACAGACAGGAGCGCCAGCGATTGTGTACTCAACGACGAACATGGGTGCACGAATGGCAAAACGTGTTTGGCGACATCGCGGTGAACGCACATTGGAAGCGTGTATTCGTCATCGCCATACTGGCGTATCACACGACGTGATGGTATGGGGTGCCATTGGTTACACGTCTCGGTCACCTCTTGTTCGCAGTGACGGCACTTTGAACAGTGGACGCTACATTTCAAATGTGTTACGACCCGTGGCTCTACCCTTCATTCGATCCCTACGAAACCCTACATTTCAGCAGGATAATGCACGACCGCATGTTGTAGGTGCTGTACGGGTCTTTCTGAATACAGAAAATTTCGACTGCTGCCCTGGCCAACATATTCTCCAGGTCTCTCACCAATTGAAAACGCCTAGTCAATGGTGGCCGAGCAACTGTCTCGTCACAATACGCCAGTCACAACTCTTGATGAGCTGTGGTATCGTGTTGAAGCTGCATGGGCAGCTGTACCTGTACACGCCATCCAAGCTCTGTTTGACTCAATGCCCAGGCGTATCAAGGCCGTTATTACAGCCAGAAGTGTTTGTTCTGGGTACTGATTTCTCAGGATCTATGCACCCAAATTGCTTGAAAATGTAATCACATGTCAGTTCTAGTATAATATATTTGTCCAATGAATACCCTTTTATCATCTGCATTTCTTCTTGGTGTAGCAGTTTAATAGCCGGTAGTGTATATGATTCCAGCGATCTTTTTGGAGCCTCAGACATCTATTATGTATATGTGCAGAGTGAAGCGACAATACAGTTGGAGAGCCTGTGCAAGTGAATATGAAGGAGGGAGGCATGCTATGGTTGACCGTGCAGGTATGCAAAGCCACTGTGCCAGGATTGCGTAGTGACGTGCGCATCTAACTAGCGAGCAGCATACCCTGTTTCTAATCCTAGCTTCGGTACAAACTTCCATTTGTTTGTTCAGTTTGCATACGTATATCAACGATACGACTGATAATTGCAGATAGGACATCGCTAGTCCTGTTGCGAATGCGCACGGGTCTCTTTCCTCTAACCATTCCCCTCCTTGACAGCGGACAACTCGTGACGTCACTGTGTGGGTGTTTGAGATCCGGTTCGACCAAGTGTGGGTTCACGGCCTCAACCCTTGCGCCACCTACATAGATCATAAATGACTAGGGTCGCACAGTACACGTTCACGTTCTGAGGATTTTATTGGCTGACTTACGCAGTAGGAACTGAGGACGACGCTAACATGCCGACTGATCTTTGGTAAGGCAAAGAAAGGTCATTTGTGGACGACACGAGAAAGTCAGATTACGTATTTAGCAGGCAGATTGAACTCTAATGTCAAAGTGTTCACTTTTATTCCCTACTTGTGATACGCCCGGCGCCGCACGCATAGCACTATCTACGACAAAACGACTTATTTATAATATGTACTGATATACACAAGGCTTCCTCGTTGATCACTCTATCTAGTAGTGAAAACCGTACCAAAATGTCTATAGCAGTTCTTGAAATTGGCCTTCACATACGGACAGAAAAACGAGGCTGGGAACTTAAATGTATTAGATAAGGGGTGTTCAATAAGTAGTGGAACACACTTTTTTCTCGGCCGATTTAGGTTGAAAAAATGCGGAATTTGCTTAGGGACATCGTGGAATATTCCCGCTTCAGCCCTTGTAGTTTCACGAAGTTCCGATCGATGGCGGCGCTGTATGTAGCCTTCAAAATGGCGTCTGCAACGGAGACGCGTTCCAAGCAGAGAGCTGTCACTGAGGTTCCTTTGGCCGAAAAACAGAGTGCTGCAAATATTCATAGGAGCTTGTAGAATGTATAAAGAGACCTGGCAGAGTACAGACGCATAGTTAGCTAATGAGCGCATACATGTCCGATCTTCTGCATGACAGCCGACCGCACATAGCATTGACTCCTGCATGTGTAGAACGTGTGGACACTCTCATTCGAGGCCCTTTACGGATCACAATCAAACATCTCGTTGCTCAACTAGACGCGTCCCTGTTGGTAGTACCGACGCACTCGTCCACGAGTTGCGGTACTCAAAGGTGGGTTGCGGCCTAACAGAAGACCATAAACAGCAACGAAGGATTGTCTGAGCAGAAATGCTTGCGCGTTACGAGACTGAGTGTGACAACTTCTTGTCGAACATTGCCACAGGGGATGAAACATGGGATCATCACTTCGAACCGGAAACAAAACAGCAATCCCTGGAGTGGCGTCACACCACCTCTCCTCGGAAGAAAAGTTTAAAATGGCAACCTCAGGCGCTAAAGTCATGGCGACTGGGACTCTGAAGAGGTTATTCTCTTTTATGTCCTCCCTCGTGGTGGAACAATCAATTCTGAAGCGAATTTTGCTACTCTCGGGGAGCTGAAGAAACGACTTCAGCGCGTTTCTCACCACAAAAAACCAAACGAACTTCTCGTTCTCCATGACAACGCAACGAGTCACACAAGTCTGCGCACTCGAAAGGAACTCACTAAAACTTTCTGGCAGATTAAAACTGTGTACCGGACCGAGGCTCAATCTCGAGACCCTTGCCTTTCGAGGGCAAGCGCTCTGCCTTTTTTTTTTTTTTTTTTTTAACCTAGACTCGAATTCGGGACCTTTGCCTTTCGCGTGCTCTACCAACTTCTTTTTCCCTCCAAAACACTTATTTAAGGCAATCAATTAAAATAAAACAAAAGAAGTTATTTCGAAAAAAAACAAAATGGTTAAATTAGAAAACGTTTATGAAGGAATGTGGCGTTAACTTTAACGTGCCCACAGCTTCTTTCCTCCGGTCATTTCTACATCGTGGAACATTTAAATCCAAACAAGAGTGTCCGCAAAAAAAGGGGGGGGGGATTTCAACTCATCCAACTCCTTGTCGATGAAAAAAAGATACAGTATATCAGAAAAAAGCTCACGATAACGTGGCATCCTGAGCCACGTCCAATGGGCTGTGGCCATATATTGGGAAAAGGCATGCGGATCTGAGTCATATCCACTCACCATCACGTAGTGGATATAATGTCCAACAACCCACATGATGGCATTGTTCTTCGATCGGGGAAAGAAGGTTGAATCGGGATGCACGAGGATCTCTCCCGAGATAGCCGCCTCCGACGGCCTGAGGAGAAAAGCCAGTTGTAGGTGAAGCCATCTCCAATGGCCATGACCGCAGGAGAGCCATCTCAGCTACCCAAGCACGACTCACGCCCCCCCCCCCCCCCCCCCTCCTCACGGCTTTACTTCCACCAGTACCTCGTCTCCTACCTTCCAAACTTCACAGAAGCCCTTCTGCGAACCTGGCAGAACCAGCACTCCTGGAAGAAAGGATATTGCGGAAACTTTGCTTAGTCACAGCCTGGGGGATGTTTCCAGAATGCGATTTTCACTCTGCAGCGGAGTGTGCGCTGATATGAAACTTCCTGGCAGATTAAAATTGTGTGCCGGACCGACACTCAATCTCGGGACATTTGCTTTTCGCCGGTAAGTGCTCTACCATATGAGCTACCGAAGCACGACTCACGCTCTCTCCCTACAGCTGTACTTCCGCCAGTGAAGTTTGGAAGGTGGTAGACGAAGTACTGGCGGAAGTATAGCTGTGAGGAGGGGGCGTGAGTCGTGCTTGGGTAGCTCAGATGGTAGAGCACTTTCCGGTGGAAGGCAACGGTCCCGAGTTCGAGTATCGGTCCGGCACACAGTTTTAATCTTCCAGGAAGTTGCATATCAGCGCACACTCCGCTGCAGAGTGAAAATCTCAATCTGGAAACATCTCCCAGGCTGTGGCTAAGCCAAGTCTCCGCAATATCCTTTCTTCCAGGAGTGCTAGTTCTGCAAGGTTCGCAGGAGAGCTTCTGTATAGTTTGGAAGGTAGGAGACGAGGTACTGGCAGAAGTAAAGCTGTGAGGGCGGGGCCTGGGTCGTTGTTGGGTAGCTGAGACGGTAGAGCACTTGCCCGCGAAAGGCAAGGGTCCCGAGTTCGAGTCTCGGTCCGACATACAGTTTTAATCTGCCAGGAAGTTTCATATCAGCACACACTCCGCTGCAGGTAAAAATCACATTCTGGAGCTCACTAAACTTCATTGGACTGTTTTTCCTCATCCAAACTACAGCCCGGACATGTCACCTTCCGCCTTCCATCAGTTTTTTCAATGAAGGATGGACTCCGAGGGAAGCAGCACGTGGATGATTGGATGATGGTGATGTTATTGAAGCAGTAAGACGCTGGCTCCAACACCGGCCAGCAGAGTGCTACTATGCGGGCCTACAGACACCCCCCCCCCCCCCCCTCCAGAAGGATGGCGTAAGGCCTTCGAACCTAACGGAGATCATATTGAAAAACAGGGTATTGTAGGCAAAAGAGTGGGGAATAACATGGTGCACTGTAATCCCGAATAAGGCCAACCTGCTTTCAGAAAGAAATGTTACATTACTTGTTGAGCACCTGTCGTATGTACTGCTTTGCCTTCATCAACGAAACATGAACATGGAAACGCGCTTCAAATCTTCGCGTTATACTCACATATGCCGAATATTTGTTTATGTATCCAGAATGAGATTTTCACTCTGCAGCGGAGTGTGCGCTGATATGAAAGTTCCTGGCAGATTAAAACTGTGTGCCGGACCGAGACTCGAACTCGGGACCGTTGCCTTTCCGGGCAAGTGCTCTACCAAGAGCACTTGCCCGCGAAAGGCAAAGGTCCTGAGTTCGAGTCTCGGTCCGGCACACATTTTTAATCTGCCAGGAAGTTTCATTTGTTTATGTATTTATTACATTAAGGCTGTTACCTATAATTTAAACACAGGCTGTGTTTATTCTTATGTAAACAAACAACAGTTTTTTCTATGCATTGGCAACTAACGGTAGCAATTTTCAGGCACCTACAACAAGGCGCCGTACCCACCGTTTCACTACAACTATTCGTGGACAACGAAGCTGCGGAAGCTGATTCAGAAGAGCGAACAATGTCATCAGAGAGAGAATTGCAGATATCAATGGAATGTAAATACGTACGGCTGAGGTGACAACGAGATCGGCAAATGTCTCGAGACGTGTGCGTCAATTAGCGACTGCGATAGCACACAAACAACCCGGTATCTCCCGGGCACTGGCGAGAGGTCACGAATCGCGAGACGACCGTCCGAAGTTCGCTTCGCACGCCCGACCCATCAGCAGAGGGACCTGGTCAGCGAGAGTGCATGCGCACGTCATCCAACATGCGATGGATTCCATCAAGCTGTTCTGATTTGGGCATTACTGGCATCTCTAGCAACTGGACTACTTCGTAGATATTGTGCAATGCAAAGAAAGTGTATGTTTTTGTATCTACACCACAACTGCACTCCACAAGCCTCCATTCGGCATGTGACGGAGGACACATCACCAGATTCATTTCGAGCCATTCTGCACCATTGGTGGATACTATGCGAAAATAAATAAATGTAGTGTGACTAGGGCCTCCCGTCGTGTAGACAGTTCGCCGGGTGCAAGTCTCTCGATTTGACGCCACTTCGGCGATTTGCGCGTCGTTGGGGATGCAATTATGATGATTGGGACAACACAACACCCAGTCCCTGAGCGGAGAAAATCTCCGACCCCGGAGGGAATCGAACCCAGGCTCTTAGGTTTTAGTTCGTTGCATCTGCTCGGGGAGGACGTCGCAAGACACCTGTTTCAGTTTGTCGTTTATCCATTAAATCAGCTTTTTTTATTTTATTTTTATTTTTTTATTACAGAGGTCTGCTAACCTTCTGACCGAACACGCTGAGCTACCGTGTCGGCGACCACTCAGCTACCGGAGGCGGACTGTTATACGAAAAGAAAGATTGTGACCACTCCACTGCATAAGTTGTGAGCGGTCCGTTTGTACGTGGAGCCCGATTTTGAAATATATTTAATGAAAAATGACATGAAATGGTTATGTAGAAGAGATTGTATCTTTGGCACCACTGAACCAAAGATGTTGCCTGAGTGGCAGAATCAATTGTAAGTAGGGGCGCGCGGAGCGCATTAGCAGCTGCCGGTGCACTCTGTCTTAGGTAGGATGTAAGACTTAAAGTTAGTGGCCAGCTGTGGGAATTTAGCTGTTGGCCTATGGACGCAGCATAACACAGTTCTGTAAGGTAATGAAATTTTGTATATTTAGTTTTAAGTATGCAGCAACGCTATGTGGATTTTTGCTAATTCTAACAGTACCGACCCTTGAATGTAGGAAACAATAGGTTGATTAGGTATACCCGTTGTGTGTTTTGTAATCCTGATACAGACAAGTTAAGTTTTGGAATCTATTTTGTTAAACGTTGTTAGACGTTTTGTCCTGTAACAATGCAAGTGTGTTTAATTATGTCAGTAAGTGAGAACTGTAGAACAATTGAGAAGGTCACTGATTTTGAAGGTAAGGAAAAACGTTTCATATTAGATTTTGTGAAGGAGAAATTTAATTTTGAGTACAATTTTTGAACTGAAGCATTCAGTCTTAGCATATCCCGTTATCAAATCCTCATCCTCTTCCATGTCGTGTTTGTATAAGTCCAAAGAGTATTTTTTTAAAAGAAATGATTTTCCAATCAGAGTCAGAAGATTTTAATGTGCCAGAATCAGAAAAGTATTAATGTTCGTAACAACTTTGATGCGAGCAAGCTTGGAAGTTTCAGGGCTTCATTGTCGTTATTTATAAGACTAGTCATTGCTTTGTATCGAAACGCGCGGCTTTCAGATGTGAGCGCAGACTTTGTCTGGCGAAGATGCATGGCTCGGTTCGATGCAATCATATCTATCGACTGCGATATTTTACGATAACTCAAAGTGAAACAACGCTTTCGATATGCGCTGCTCCATGGCTGTTAAATACCTAAAGATAACGGCGTTGGCTGGTAAGATGAATGGATTTTATTTTTCGACCAGTTTCGACCATAAGCGATCAACATCCGGAGCAAAACCTATCATCTAAGAATACCTATGTCGACAAAGAAGACAGTTATGGGTCCAAGTAGTTATTACGCGTACAATCTCGAATCTGCTTCAGCAAACGTATTCCCATAAAATAGCATTTAACAGCTGCATCTTAATCTTAGGTTTGATGACAGAAGTTATTTTCGACGGAAAAATTTCTCGGTGAACATTTAAGTTTACAGTATTTGATTCGACCCAGGCATCACTGTTTACACATAGGGTGGTGGTCTGTGCGCCTCAGGATGATAGCATGTGACGGAGTGTGATGAAAAAAAAGTGATTAATCTTAGCAGCTGTCTGTGCAATGCTGCCCGTATTATAGTTGTTACAAACATTAATACTTTTCTGATTCTGGCACATTAAAATTTTCTGACTCTGACTGGAAAATCATTTCTTTTAAAAAATACTCATTGGATTTAAAGAAACACGACATGGAAGAGGATGAGGTACCGATAACGGGATACGCTAAGGCTGATTGTTTCAGTTCAAAAATTGTACTCAAAATTAAGTTTCTCCTTCACAAAATCTAATATGAAACATTTTATATTAACTTCAGAATCAGTGGCCTTCTCAATCGTTCTACAGTTCTCGCTTACTGACGTAATTAAACACACTTGCATTGTTACAGGACAAAAAGTTTAACAATGTTTAACAAAACAGATTCCAAAATTTAACTTGTCTGTATCAGGATTACAAAACGCACAACGGGCATACCTAATCAACCTATGGTTTCCTACATTGAAGGGTCGCTACTGTTAGAATTAGCAAAAAACCACATTGCGTTGCTGCATACTTAAAACTAAATATGCAAAATTTCATTACCTTAGAAAACTGCATTATGCTGCGTCCTTAGGTCGACAACTAAATTCTCACAGCTAGCCACTAGCGTTAAGTCTTACAACCTACCTTTAACAGAGTGCACCGGCAACTGCTACTACGCTCTGTGCGCCCCTACTTCCAATCGATTCTGCCACTCAGGCAACATCTTTGGTTCAGTGGTGTCAAAGATACAATCTCTTCTACATGTGATAACTATTTCATGTCATTTTTCATGAAATATATTACAAAATCGGGCTCCACGTACGAAGTGTAGATTTCACCAATTTCAGCGCTGTGATCATTACGCGAGATGTGTGTTGGAGAGAGTACTACCTCTCTCCACTTGTACAGCAACGCCAGCTCCGTTGGGGTAGGAACCTTCTCGATGCACAAACCTTCCTTATAGCGCCTCCAACTCCAGCCTGTTGCGTAGTTCTGTAACAGTCTCACGCTGGCTACATGAGACCATGAAGGGGCACACAGCTCTTCTTTGTACCTACGTCTACATTTGCCTACGTAATCCGCAAGTCACGATACGGTGCCTGTACCTTGTACCACTACGAGTAATTCCCTTTCCTGCTTTAATCGCAAATGGAGGGAGGGAAGAAGACTGTAAATGTGCCTGTGTATAAACATTAATTTCTCATACCTTGTATTCGCTGTGCTTACGTAAAATGTAAGCTGGGGGCAGTAAAATCTTCTGAAGTCAGACGCAAATGACGTTTCTCTAAAATTTCTGAATAGTGTTTCGTGAAAAGAACGTCGTATTCACTCCACAGGATCCCCATATGCGTTCCGGAAGTATTTCTGTAATATTCGTGTGTTGATCGAACTTACGGGTGATTCTGGCAGCACACCTCTGAACTGTTTCGATGTCTTCCTTTAACCTGACCTCGTGGGGACCCCAAACACTGGAGCAATACCCAAGAATGGGTCGTAGTAGTGCTCCATACACGGTCAGCTGTATAGATGAGCTAAATTTTTCTAGAATTCTACCAATAGACCGCAATCGACCATGCTCCTTTCCTACAACCTATTTTTGCGCTCGTCCCTTTTCATATCCATATACACCACTGAAATAAGACTTATGGGGCCACACGACGATGGAACAAAGTAGAACAGAAGGTGGATGCAAGAAGCTTGGCAAGGTGCAGAGACTGGACTGCTTAGTCGTAACAGGCGGAATTAGCAACACACCCACTGCTAGGATGGAGACCAACGTGCGCATGCCCCTCTTACACCTTCAGCATACAATGGAGGCAGCGGAAGGGCCATGCAGGTCAAAAACTGGAAATAACTGGACATATATACGATATCCAGAATCACATACCTAAAAAGTGAGTGTGGTAAATATAAGAATGGGCGCGAAAATGCCGGCTGACTATACAATAACTTCCAGCTCCTTCAATCAACCTTTCAGTGTAACAATAGGAAGAAGTTATCAGTTGAAGAACGAACCCCGACACAGCTCAGGAGACATATTCTGGTTTACGGCCTGGCTGAAGACCGTCGATGACGCTGGGGCCAGTATATGAGGGTACAGCCGATATCAGAGAGAGCCTGCTGTGGGTTCCTGGTCACTCAGGAATTAGTTTCGATTAACAAGCTCGTGGGACAGGTGTGACGACTCCACTTACTGGAATGGAGCCTGTCCTAACCATCACCAAGGCGAAACTACGAAAACATGGCAAGCTAATGATGTTTGAAGACAAGTTCTTTTAACTTGGACTGTACCAGGAGACTCATTAAATTTATGGTAGGACTTATGACTGACTATGGAACTTTAAGGTACACTTACACACGGCGGGTATACAGGAAGAAGTCTGGATATTTAGTCGACTTGACCGTGTCAAACAGCATACCCCTAATACTGTATTCGAACGTTCCAGAATTGTTTGTCCCGCTCGTTCGCAGTTATGACTTTCTACGGTTATAGCAAGCTACCTTTCGTCAGACCAGATACAAACTCTGTCTAAGTCATCTTTTATCGTCCTGCAATCACTCAACAGCGACAGTTTTCGGCACACTACAGCGTCATCAGGAAACAGCTGGAGATTGCTGCTCGCCCTATTCGTCGTATCGTTCATGTATGGAGAAAACAAGAGCGGTCCTATCACACTTCCTTTCAGCAATCCTGACGACAGCCTCGTCTGTGATGAGCACTCGGCATCCATGACAGCGTGCTGGGTTCTGCTGCTTAAGAACTGTTCGAGTCACGCCTCCAGTATCAACAATGACCGCACCACGGCGCACAGCGTTTGCGGCGTTCAGCCCACGGCCGATAGGCGGCGCCAACACCCCCACCACCCCTAGGCCGCTCCCGCAGTAACCCCAGCAACGCCAGCCGGCGTACATTCGGAAAACAATCTACCGATTTCGTGCCAATCACGCCACGCCACGCCATCGTGTGCTCACCGGCGGCCTGTATACTCCAGCGCGCCCGGAAGGCATTGCGAAGTCAGGCTGTAGTCTCGTGGAGTGTTTGGAATCACCGCTTGTAACGAAGGACATATGCAGACTTGAAGTGACAGTGTTGTATGATTGTGATAGGGACTCAGTGTGCAACTCCATCCGACAGTTTTGTGTTCAGATCTTGTGTGAACTTCAGCTGAGGAATTAAATTTGTCTTTCCACTCAAGCCTCCAGTCTTTGTTATTCCGTACTTTCCGGATACAACAAATCTCATACTAGGAATGTATTCCGTATGCTGGGACCCCTGTTAACGGTCCGAAATGGGGCACTGTGTCAAACACTTGGCGTAAATCTACACTACTGGCCATTACAATTGCTACACCAAGACGAAATGCACATGATAAACGGGTATTCATGGACAAATATATTATACTAGCGCTGATATGTGATTACATTTTCACGCAATTTGGGTGCATAGATCCTGAGAAATCAGTACGCACAACAAACACCTCTGGCCGTAATAACGGCCATGATACGCATGGGCATTGAGTCAAACAGAGCTTGGATGGCGTGTACAGGTACAGCTGCCCATGCAGCTTCAACACGATACCACAGTTCATCAAGAGTAGTTACTGGCGTATTGTGACGAGCCAGTTGCTCGGTCACCATTGACCACACGTTTTCAATTGGTGAGAGATCTGGAGAATGTGCTGGCCAGGGCAGCAGTCGAACATTTTCTGTATCTAGAAAGGCCCGTGCAAGACCTGCAACATGCAGTCGTGCATTATCATGCTGAAATGTAGGGTTTCGCAGGGATCGAATGAAGGGTAGAGCCACGGGTCGTAACACATCTGAAATATAACGTCCACTGTTCAAAGTGCCGTCAATGCGAACAAGAGGTGACCGAGACTTACAACCAATGGCACCCCATACCATCACGCCGGGTGATACGCCAGTATGGCGATGACGAATACACGCTTCCAATGTGCGTTCACCGCGATGTCGCCAAACACGGCTGCGACTATCATGATGCTGTAAACAGAACCTGGATTCATCCACAAAAATGACGTTTTGCCATTCGTGCACCCAGGTTCGCCGTTGAGTACACCATCGCAGGCGTTCCTGTCTGTGGTGCAGGTCGGTTAAATTTCGCGTGTGTAGCACACCATCTTCGTGATGTAGCAATTTTAATGGCCAGTAGTGTAGAAAAATGGAGTCTGCCTGTTATCCTTTCGTCGTTTGCAGGATATCGATGAGAAAAGAGCAAGCTGAGTTTCTCACGAGCAATGCTTTCCAAATCTGTGCTGATACGTGTACAGAAGCTATCTTGTGTCAACGAAATTTATTGTATTCGAACCCAGAATACGTTCAAGAACTGTTACGGATATTCGTCTGTAACTGAACGGGCCTGTTCTTTTACTCTTCTTATTATCTATCTATTCCGTTAACTCAAACGGTGACCGATACACAGGCAACGTGTAAGCAACCTCTTTCATATCGTATGGTTTCTTCCAATAACACTGATCCTGGGATAGGCCTTCACCACGATGGAATTTACACTGGTACGCGAAAACATTATGACTGCTTATTAGCGTTTTGGCCTCATTCCGGAACGCTGTACATCATCAATTCTGCATGACATGGATTCTATGAGTCCTTGGTTGGTCCAGGAGGTATGTGGCACCGGGTATGTACACGTACCGGTCGTTATGTGGGCACGAAGCTGGCACCCAGTATGTTCCGTAGGATTCAGAACAGGCGAATTTGGTGCACAGGACATAAACGTTAGTTCACTATCATGCTACTAAAACCGCTGTAGCATAATTCTAGCCTAGTGACAAAGACAAGATCAGTAAACGGGGAATGTAGATCAGAAGGTGTAGTAAGCTTATTTCATCAAGATATTAGGAGAATAATGGCAAAATGGATGAACTGCTAATAGATCTTGTCAATGAGATCATTTCTATATCAGAACACTACTTACGTAGCGAAGAAGTTCTAACTCCTCCTCTGAACAGGTACACCTTACCTGATTTCTATGGAAGGAGTGCGTTGCAGAAAGGCAAATGTAATGTCTCACTTGAATAGAACTGACGTAGCAAAACGCTGTAGGGACCATATATTTGGGGCGCACGGGGTAGCCGCACGGTCTAGGGCGCCTTGCCATAGTTCACGCGGCTCGTTCCGTGGGAGGTTCGAGTCCTCCCTGGGGCATGGGTGTCCTTAGCGTTAGTTAGTTTAAGTTAGATTAAATAGTGTGTAAGCCTAGGGACCGATGACCTCAGCAGTTTGGTCCCATAAGAACTTATCACCATACTTTTGAAGGGTGTGCAGTAGAGTTTCAATTTTCAAGGAAAAAACTTTCCACTATCGGGTTCTATGGATCAGCCAGTTCAGACTACAGAGTTTTGCTCTCCGGATCTCCGGCTGAGCTCGCTCGGCTCTTAAGAAAGACATGCCATTAATTTGGTGTGAGAATTTTAGTATAAACTTTCTGGCTGACTCTTGAAAGAGTCTAACGACCTGATGTGGGCTACGTACGCTTCAAGTATAGTTCATAGAAACAGCAGTACGATAGCAGACAATGTCTTCATAGATCATTTTCAAGTTGATAGGCACAGAGCGAGAAAAATATGTATCGATCTCTCAGACCAAGATGCACAGATAGCAATACTGAAAGGAGTCAAGACAGAGTAAAATCCCTCAGTAGTAAACAAATGATTTAGGTATATGAGTCTACTTGCAATGCAGGCATTTAAAGCCAGTTTCACAGGGCTAACTTAGCAAGACGTCTACAGTACAGACGACTTGAACGACGAATACAATACGTTTATTCAAACCTTTATCACTTTTTAGTAACTCTTTCACATCAAAAAATGCAGCCCATATTCAGTACTAACAAGCAACCGATTTCGATAACTAATGGTATTAGAATCTCATACAACGGGAAACGGAGCTGCATGATGATATGAAGGACGATCAGAGCTCAGATACAGAAACTTACAAAAGACAATTTGACCTGATTAGCGCAGGAAGGCAAAAACAATAGTGGCCTTAACCTATTGTTGCTCGCATCGAAACAGAGTTTATTCTGCGATTTCGCTCCCTGTGGTTCAAGTAAAGCCAATCCGTACCTTCAAACAGAAGTAGGTGCCCTATACTGGTTCCTTATTAGGCACGATTTCTTCAGGATTTAATGACTCGAATATTTTGTATCTTTTGCCCTCCAACGGTTTACATTCGTAAACTGTGTGTGATGCAGATTCATCCTACTCTTCACATAGTCTGCATTCCAGACTTCTTCCTGTATACCCATCGTCTGTAAGTGTTCCTTTAAGTTGTCATAGCCAGTCGTAATTCCCACCATAAATTTAATGAGTCTCCTGGTACAGTCCAAGTTAAAATAACTTGTCTTGAAACATCATTAGCTTGCCATGTTTTCGTAGTTTCGCCTTAGTGATGGTTAGGACAGGTTCCAGTCCAGTAAGTGGAGTCGTCACACCTGTCCCACTAGCTTGTTAATCGAAACTAATTCCTGAGTGACCAGGAACCCACAGCAGGCTCTCTCTGATATCGGCTGTACCCCTTATATACCGGCTCCAGCGTCATCGACTGTCTTCAGCCAGCCGTAAACCAGACTATGTCTCCTGAGCTGTGTCGTGGTTCGTTCTTCAACTGCAAACTTCTTCCTATTGTTACACTGAAAGGTTGATTGAAGGAGCTGGAAGTTATTGTATAGTCAGCCGGCATTTTCGCGCCCATTCTTATATTTACCACACTCACTATATAGGTATGAGATTCTGGATATCCTAAATATGTCCAGTTATTTCCAGTTTTTGACCTGTATGGCCCTTCCGCTGCCTCCATTGTAATCTAAAGGTGTAAGAGGGGCATGTTCAGGTTGGTCTCCATCCTAGCAGTGGGTGTGTTGCTAATTCCGCCTGTTACGGCTTAGCAGGCCAGTCTCTGCACCTTGCCAAGCTTCTTGCATCCACCTTCTGTTCTACTTTTTTCCACCGTAGTGTGGCCCCATAAATTATCCTGAGTCTTATTTCAGTGGTGTATATCCGTTACATGCTCGTGGGCTTTAGACCCCAGTTTTTACCACAGGCCCTTATAGTGATCAAAAGTGCACTTCCTGTCTTGGCTCATACGCTAAAGCTCCAAAGAAACTGGTGTAGGCATGCATATTCAAATACAGACATATGTAAACAGACAGAATACGGCGCTGCGGTCGGCATCACCTACGGATGTATAAGACATCAAGTCTCTGGCGCCATTGATAGATCGGTTACTTCTGCTACTATGGCAGATTTAAGTGAGTTTGAACGTGATATAGTCGGCGCACGAGCGATGGGACACAGCATCTTCGAAATAGCGATGAAGGGAGGATTTTCCCGTACAACCATTTAAAGAGTGTAAAACATCAGATCTCCGACATCGCTGCGGCAGGGAAAAGATCCTGCAAGAACGGGACCAACGACGACTGAAGAAAGTCGTTCAACGCGACAGAAGTGCAACCCTTCTGCAAATTGCTGCAGATTTCCATGCTGGGCCATCAGCAAGTGTCAGCATGCGAACCATTCGCGAAACTTCATCGATATGGGCTTTCGGAGCCGACGGCCACTCGTGTGCCCTTGATGGCTGCACGACACAAACCTCTACGCCTCACCTGGGCCCATCGCCACCGACATTGGACTGTTGATGACAGGAAACATTTTGCCGGGTAGGACGAGTCTCGTTCAAATTGTATAGAGCGGACGCTGCATGCTGGTGGAGGCACAGTAATGGTGTGGGGCGTGTGCAGTTGAAGTGATATGCGATCCCTGTTACGTCTAGATACGACTCTGACAGGTGACACGTACGTAAGCATCCTGTCTGATCACAGGCATCCATTCATGTGCATTGTGCATCCCGACTAACTTCGGCAATTCCAGCAGGACAATGCGACACCCCACAAGTCCAGAATTTCTGCATAGTTGCTCTAGAAACACTCTTCTGATTTTAAACACTTCCGCTGGTCACCAGACTTCCCAGACACGAACATTATTAAGCATATCTGGGATGCCTCGCAACGTGTTATTCAGAAGAAATCTCCACCCCCTCGTGCTCTTACGGATTTATGGACAGCTCTGCAGGATTCATGGTGTTAATTCCATCCAGCACTACTTCAGACATTAGTCGAGTCCACGCCACGTCGTGTTGCGACACTTCTGCGTGCTCGCAGGCGCCCTACACGGTATTAGGCAGGCGTACCAGTTTCTTTGGCTCTTCAGTGTATATTCTTTATATGAGGAGTTTATGATAGCTTCGCGTCCAGGTTACCCTTAAATACTTGACTGCCCCCTCTACTGGCAGAGTTTCATCGAGGAGCTTGGAATTCCTGTATGTGTGCTGGATATGCTTCCTTGTAAATGGTATTACCACAGTTTTCTTGATACTGAACTCTTAGATCCTGTTTTCTGCGTCAGTTTTACACAGTGTTCACTACACATTGTGCCATTGTTGTAACAGTACTAGTAAATTTACCAGGTATTACGATGAGTAAATCGTCTGCGTATTCTTCGCAAAAGTAGCCTCTAGTGTTCAACTCTTCAATGAGCTAGTTGACCACTAGGTTCCACAGAAGTGCGCACAGACGCTGGTGGTGGTTATCACCAGTTTGTTTTTCACCATGGTGGCCTACAACTTTCTTCTACTTAGTACGCTCTTAATCCACTTGCATATGATGGTATCAGTGGCATGTTCTTCTACAGCTCTAGCCGTGGATTCGAAGGTTGTACTGCTAAAAGATCCCTCGATATCCAGGAGGATGTAGGGAGCAGTTTCCTGTCAGTGTACTGCTTTTTACACATTCCCAAGAAATTTGTGAAGTGCTGTTTTACATGACTTGCCTGGTTGATATGCGCGTTGGTTTACATGTAAAGGAATCTTTGTTAACCGCCCTTCCCTAATGAACACATCGCACAGTTCTTCTAATGTCTTTAGAAGAAAGAGGGAGATACATCCCATATCCTTAGCCTTGGTATGATCGGTTCTCCGTAGCTTAGGAATGAAAATAGTCATCCCCATTCCCCAAGCATTAGGAATGATTCCTGCTGCTAGACTGACCCTAAACAGTCCACAGAGGGAACTAATTAGACATACACCTTATTGTCGTGGTAGACCTCGGAGGACTCTATTTGGGCATAGTGGCTTGCTTGAAGGGTTGAAACATTCCCACCATTCACTGGATTTTGTTTGAGGTCAGCACATTCTCTGGTAGATTCCCAATTTTTGCCTATAAAACAGTGCATTTCAAGGACTGACTCTAGGTCTGCGTTATCTGCATTGAGTGCTTACAATGAGGGGAAGAGAGTTGTCAGGAGCACGTCCAGCATCTCACTCGCTGGTGTTGAATACTCATGATCCTCCTTCCTTATGTATCTCATGGAAGAAGGATTCAAAACCTTAGGCTAGGTTAGGAGATCTTATTACATCCGGTGGCATGTTACACATCTGGTGTCAGGTTACCCACTTGGACGACTTATATTCAAGGCCACCCCTACTCCCCGCGCCCTGGGGAACCACCGAAAATTCATCGATGTCATCCAGAAGAATCACGAAGCACCATCGGCAATGACGCAACTTATACTCAAGGATATGATGTAAGTCGATAGTGGTCACGTGTTTCTACCTACTCACTTCATGCAAGTGAACTCGATACTAGTCAAGTGATAGAAAATTTGTGGGAAACCCCTCTCCATCAATGAGAGCATAATAAAGTGTTGGAACATACCTCCCCTATCGCAGACCAATGAGGATCAAGCTATCCCTCCTCCTCTACCCTATCATCATCTTTTAAAACCGGGACACTTCGGGAGATATAGCTCACCCAGGTGTTGGACTGCATAGGGAGGGGATCACGCTGTGTCTCTTTGTTAATAACAATTTACGTGAAGTCACGTCATTCCAGGCCTATTTGTTAATAACATTTTAATATTCCATCGTTCGAGGCACCAACAGAGATCATACCCTGGTAGATATGAAAGTACTCTTATTCTTCCACAATTTTACATTTTTATTCATATTTTCCAAATTTTTTCCTGCTCCCCAAATTTACGTATATTTCACTCGTCTTCGTATTATTCCGGATTTTCCACAATTGTAAGTATTTTAACCAATTATGCAACGTCCACTTCACGGTTTCCGACGTGGGGTCGATGCCTTGATGCTCTAGGTCAAGCACAATATAGTATGGTTCTGATGTAGTTATTACTGTTAAGCTAGCGCTCTTTTACTGGTGTGTGACCTAATAGTGCTACAAACGAATACACTGGTAGAAATTATGACATCAGAGCAAATACTATAAGATCTACCGATTTCCAACCATAGATAATGTATAAGAAATACCACACTGCAACAGATAAACCACCACTGCATTATTAGATCGTGTGAAATCATAGTAAAATTTGATATCTCCATTGAAAGATAACTGCGTGTAGCACAGCGCTGCAAAATACGCAACTAGAGACACCGTCGACCAGGAGCTGATAACACAGCACTAAAAGTCATGTCGTCTGCAGGGCAGACCACCCATCAGTCAACGACGTGCGGGTTTACAGCTACGAATGCTTATAGGGTATGATCGCAGACACACTACCACTCAACCCAGCAGTTGCCGAAAAAGTTGCGCTACAGCAAGTGTAATCATCTCCAGCCTGGTGGCTAACACTGCTGCTCTACCAGTTATGGCTAAGGCGTATCTCGCCTGCGATAATAACGGCAAACAGCTCCCAACGATGGTGGAAATATCAGACACTGCTACATGTATACACCTACATTACGAAGAGCTCTCCCCTCAACCCCTTCCCCCCTCAATACCCAGCATTCGATGGATAATCCTTCTATGGTATGGAACATCTCGAGCAGTCGCGCCATCAGAGAATTACAGGTCACGAACGAGAGAGCTCCACATCTCTGCCCACCACTATGCCAGATGCTCTCCCAAGGAAAGGCATAGAAATTTTTCACAATGTATGTGTAATCATCTCTAATCTGCCCCCATCTCTGTCCTAGCTATAAAAGGTGGAGTTGGAGAGGATGTGCTACAGTTTGTTGTGGTCTTCAGTTCTGAGACTGGTTTGATGCAGCTCTCCATGCTACTCTATCCTGTGCAAGCTTCTTCAACTCCCAGTACCTACTGCAGCCTACATCTTTCTGAATCTGCTTAGTGTATTCATCTCTCGGTCTCCCTCTACGATTTTTACCCTCCACGCTGTCCTCCAATACTAAATTGGTGATCCCTTGATGCCTCAGAACATATTCTACCAACCGATCCCTTCTTCTGGTCAAGTTGTGCCACAAACTCCTCTTCTCGCCAATTCTATTCCGTATACGTGATCTGCCCATCTAATCTTCAGCATTCTTCTGTAGCACCACATTTCGAAAGCTTCTATTCTCTTCTTGTCCAAACTATTTATCGTCCACGTTTCACTTCCATACATGGCTACACTCCATACAAATACTTTCAGAAACGACTTCCTTACACTTAAATCTATACTAGATGTTAACAAATTTCTCTTCTTCAGAAAGGTTTTCCTTGCCATTGCCAGTCTACAGTAACAATAATAAATATTTCGGATGCATGTTGAATTATGACTGGCTGAGAGCATTATGACGTCGACGTGACGTCGGGAACCGTGGGATGGAGTTTGCGTAGTTGGCTAAAATAAGCAAAACCGTGGAAAATCCAGAAAAAAAATTGCAACGGGGGAGAAATACTTAAAATTGGGGAAAACACGAAAAATGAGGAAATCGTGGATAAATATGTAAAATTGTAGAACAATAAAAAGACTTACATATCTGCCGAGGTGTAGTCTCTGCAAATACTCATTCAGGGGAATCACGACACACCTTCGGCAATTATGCAACTTATACTCAAGGATATGATGTAAGTCGATGGTGGTCATGTGTTCCTACCTACACACCTCATCTCTTTGTTAGTAACACTTTAATGATGATGAGGAGTGTTAGGAGGGGTGACTGTTCGAAATGATCTCAAAGGGAATAATCGGATTACACAAGTAACGGGCGAGGCGAACTTTAGATTGCGGTTTATTGGTGGAATCCTGAAGCGATGCAGTCCTCCAACAAAAGAAATTGCTTACAATACGTTAGTTCGTCCAGTCTTAGAGTATTGTCCGTCTGTATGGGACCCTTACCAGTTCGGTCTGATTCAAGAGATTGAGAAGGTCCAAAGAAGAGCCGCAAGATTCGTGACTGGTACATTTAGCCATCGCCAGAACGTTACAAATCTCATAGAAAGTTTGAAGTGGGACACACCTGCAGATAGTCGACGCCCTAAACGGAAGGGGCTGCTCACAAAATTCCGAAATCCGATCTTCGCCAAGGATGTATTATTACCACCAACTTTGAAATCGCGCAATAATCACCATTCAAAGATAAGGGAAAAAATGGTTCAAATGGCTCTAAGCGCTATGGGACTTAACATCTGGGGTCATCAGTCCCCTACACTTAGAACTACTTAAACCTAAAAACTAACCTAAGGACATCACATACATCCAAGCCCGAGGCAGGATTTGAAGCTGCGACCGTAGCAGCAGCGCGGTTCCGCACTGAAGCCTCTAGAACCGCTCGGCCACAGCGGCCGGCAAAGATAAGGAAAATTTAGAGATCGTACTGAGGCGTTCAGACAGTCGTTTTTCCCTCACGCGATCCGCGAGTGGAACAGAGGGGGGTAAATATGACTTTGGCGCGAATTGTGCCCTCCGTCACACACCGCTTGGTGACTAGGGGAGTATATGTGTAGACGTAAATGTAGGTGCCTCGAATGATTTACTGTTAAATGGTTATTAACAAATAGACCTCATGTGACGTGCCTTGATGTAAAGTGTATGTTAACTAACAGACACAGCATGATCCCCGACCTATACTGTCCAGCTCCTGAGTGTGCTATACCTAATCAAGTGCCTCAGTTATAGAAAATGATGATGAGGATGGGTGCATGATCATCATTGGTCCAGGCAGAGGGAGTAGTTTCCTCCATTTCATTGTGCTTCCATTGGCTGAGAGGGTTTCCCGGCCCTGCTGTACCATGTGACCGGTATCGAGTCCACATGCATAAGGTGTGTGTCTGCAGGACCACATGACCACTCTCAAGTAACATCCTGAAATGTATATAAGTTGCACAATTGCCTAAGACGTGTGGTGGTACCCCTGGGTGAGGTTGATCAATGTCTAGTTGCTTACCGGTGGTCAGGGAGTGAGAGTGGCTTTGAACATACATCGCCCAAGGAGTAACCTTACACCAGATGTGTGAGACGAGACCGGGTGTGATAAGATCATTATCTTGACCCGAATCGATTTTGATATTGTACTGGCGCACCTTCCTGTTCGGGAAGCGGCGCTTTTAACTTGCAGCGAGGGATTCCTTTCAGAGTTCGTTGACAAAATAGCGCCATACTTACCAACCAAAGATCCGTACCCAACGTGCTACAAGGCACGGGTGTCCACAAGAAGGGAAATGGAAGCAATTTGCTGAATTACAGACCCATATTACTGACAGTGATTTGCGGTAGGATTTTAAAACGTGCACTGTGTTACAATATTATGAATTCCCTCGATGAAAACGCTCTCTCGACATATAAGCAGCTCGTACCCAGAAAATATCGTTCTTGTGAACACAAATAGCTCGTTATTCACACGAAGTAATTAGTGCTATCGACAGGGTACCTCAAATCGATTGCATATTTCCAGATTTCCAGATTTCGAGTAATGACATTTCGGGAATGTGTTTGTCTAGGTAACATATTTAAGCGACTGACATTCCAAGATGACGTGCTAACATAAGCGCGAGATAAGCAAACGTGAACTGCTGGTACACTAATCACCGGTATAACTGCCAGAATATTGAATGCAAGCATACAAACGTGTATGCATTGTGTTGTACAGGTACCGGATGTCAGTTTGTGGGACGGAGTTCCATGCCTGTTACATGTGGACCGTCAATAAAGGGATGGTTAATGCTGTTTGCCGACGACGCCAGAGTTGTCGTCCGATGATGTACCACATATACTCAGTTGGAGACAGATCTGGAGATCGAGTAGTCAGGGCAACAAATCGACACTCTGTAGAGGATGTTGGGTTACAACAGCGGTATGTGGGAGAGGGCTATCCTGTTGTAAAACAACACCTCAATGCTGTTCATAAATAGCAGCACAACAGGTCGAATCACCAGATTGACTTACAGATTTGTAACCAGGTTGCGTGGGATAACTACGAGAGTGCTCCTACTGTCATACGAAATCGCACCCCAGACCATAACTCCAGATGTCGCTCCAGTGTGTCTAGCACGCAAACGGACTGGCCTCCTCCCGATCAACACACGGCCATCACTGGCACCGAGGCAGCACCAGGTTTCAACGGAAAACACAACAGAGCTCCATTCTGCCCTCCAGTGAGCTCTTGCTTGACTCCACTGACGCCTCAAATGACGTTGGCTCGGGGTGAGTGGAATGCATGCTACAGGGCGTTTGGCTCGGAGCCGTCCTTGAAGTAATCGTTTTGTAACACTTCGTTGTGTCACTGTGGTGCTAACTGCTGCTTAGATTGCTGCTGCAGATGCAGTACCATGCCCCAGAGCCATACGCTGAAGATGATGGTCTTTCCTCTTGGTAGTGCCACGGGGCCGTTTCGAGCCCGGTCTTCCTGCGACCGGATGTTCTCGTCGCCGCCGCTGCCAGCTATTATTTACAATGGCTACATCCCTGCCAAGTCTTTCTACATTTCGCAGAAGGAACATGTAATGTCTCTTGCAGCAGTCTCTCCGCGATATTTTCAGAAATTTTATAAATTATATAACTCAGTACATATCTCGAAATATCTCTTCTTATCTTACCGATACCTAAACTTTAATATACGATGATTATCAATGCAAAGTAGTTTCAAGCCCTATTATTCTTGGAGCGTCCATTTACTCCATGGAATAGCTTCTGTTCTATCTATGTTTTCTCTTATGAAAAGAATGAAGGAGGGCTTGCCGATTAGCCGAAAAGGAACGAGAATGTATATGTATGTATTGTTGAGCTAGTCGCCATCTTGATGAGATTCTGTATGAGAAGGAATTTAATACATGGACTAAACTAAAGTAAGTGTGTTCGCGTATTATTTAACAGATTATTATTGACAGTGTCTGCATACTACGCTGTGTTGCACGGGATCAGTGGGGAACGTCTGATTTACACTGGACGAACCTGCCGTTTTGTACACTCAAGATATGCAGTTTATTACTTCCAATAAATAGGCTAACACGGTCTTACCAGCAGATCTCCGGTCTTCCACATGTGATCACCGAAAGTTAATAATTATTACAAATGTTTTTAGGAGATCGACTGACAATTTTCGTCGCACCGAGACTTCGAAATTGCTTCACTGCCTTATGGAATTTAACTTAAGCTCAATTTAATCAGGATAGAACAGTATTGAACTGCGTGAATGTGATAAGCCTGCTTTGTGAATGAAAATTCCCTTAATATATGCATGTTTTTTACTATCCTGATCAGTGAAGCTAAATCAGATCGGTGTGAGAGAAGTTTTTAAATTTTAGATCCCACAAAAATATTAAAAACATCCAGCTTCTCGTAGCCTTATCACACGACTTTATTCAAACTCAGTTAAAAAGCACTCCGTGTTCAGGCCACGAGTGACCTACTGGGACCATCCGACCGCCGTGTCATCCTCAGAGGAGGATGCGGATGGGAGAGGCGTGGGGTCAGCACACCGCTCTCCCGGTCGTTATGGTGGTATTCTTGACCGAAGCCGCTACTGTTCGGTCGAGTGGCTCCTGAATTGGCATCACGAGGCTGAGTGCACCCCGAAAAATGGCAACAGCGCATGGCGGTCTGGATGGTCACCCATCCAACTGGCGACCACGCTCGACAGTGCTTAACTGCAGTGATCTCACGGGAACCGGTGTATCCACTGCGGCAAGGCCGTTGCCACTCAAACCAAGTTAGGTGTTGATAATTGACTCTTTGCCACCTCAGGGGCATTCTTGATTAACATCATTTCACCACATGCAATCTCAAAGGTAACTAAGGTAACGACCGTTACAGCGTGTATTTAAAGCAAATTTGGTTTGCATCCTCATAGTGGCGCTACTAGCGCTGCTCTTATACGGCGGCGCGAAATTTATACAGACACCATCTTTCAGATGTAGAAGCAAGGCTACCAACTTGCGTTTATGTCGCACAACTCCTTCTTGGTGATGCTATTTTTTTCCGTTAGTATATATAATCGATTTAGGAGACAATGTCAGCAATCATCGTAGATTCTTTGTCGATGATGCTGTCGTTTCCCATCTAGTAAAGTCATCAGAGGGTCAAAAACACTGAAGAATTATGTAGACTAGATATCCGTAGGCTGAGAAAAATGGCAATTGACTCTAAACAATAAGAAGTGTGAGGTCATCCACTATAAGGAGTCCTCATGACAAATCACACAAATCTAAATGCACTCAATTCAATTAAATGCCTAGTAAATACAATTGAAGCGTGATATGGGATCCTTACCAGATAGGATTGACGGAAGGCAACAAAAAAGTTCGAAGGAGCGGAACTCGTTTTGTATCATTGCGAAACTAACGAGAGAATGGCGCGGATGTGATAAGCGAATAAGAGTGGCAATGATTAAAACAAAGGCCTTTTTCGTAGGGGCGATATCTTTACATGAAATTTCAATCACCAGCTTTCTCCCCCGAATGCGAAAGTATTTCGTTGACATCCACCAACATAGGAAGAAGTGATCATCGTAATAAAATAAGAGAAATCAAGGTTTGTGGGGAGGAGTTCAGGTGTTCGTTTTTCTCGCGCGCTGTTCGAGAGTGGAACGCTCGGAAAAATAGTCTAAAGGTGGTTCCACGAACCCTCCGCCAAGCACTTCACTGTGAATTGCAGAGCAGTCATGTAGATGTAGATGCATATGAGGAGAAGTGGTGCAATTCCTGGACGATCATCAGTAATGTCGGGGAGATAGTTGGACGTGGCGTCCAGAAAAAGCTTTCGACGGCCTTCGAAGGCTTATCTCCATTGGTGGCGGCGCCTACCGCCCACAGCTGGCCACAGTGTTGTCCAACAGCAACGCAGAGGTTCGACGTCCCTTGGCAGTGATATTAGCTCCCGTCTCCTCTCGATGCGTGACCCAAACAGCTGATTAGTGAGTGAAGGTCGACGGCGCACCGGGGCCCGTGATAAAACGCTAGCACCATGCTGACCTCCGGTGAAAGAGGTCGTCATTCAACAGTACTCGGTGGTCGAGGTCGTTGTCACTGTCTGGAGGAGACGTTGGCTCTAATACAATCTTGATGGGGCATTCGCAGGGGAGGGCAGGGTGAGGTGTCTTGCTGTTAGAGCACTGCTTTCTTTCTCTGGGTTGCGACGGGAGAGGTCATGTCGCCCACTGCACCTTGGACATTTGGTTTGTCTTGTGCCCTTCTTTGTTGCTTGTGCAAATGAAAGGCACCTACCACATCGTGCTGTTTGGGAGGAAGCGACACTTGGTGGCTCTGCTTGGCGCTTTGTGAGGTCCATCATGACTCTATTAACCGTTTCCTGACAGTGTTTTACCACTCCGGACTACTGGATGTAGACATTTCTTTTTCTATCTGTTATAAGCCATGTTTTGTTTGCTTCTAGGCACCGTCCACACAGCTGGTTGAGCACTGAGTCATCTGTGGTGCCGTGGGGTATACTTTTAAGTACGACGCTCATCGATGGTCTATTATGGCGTAAACTTGACGACATCCTTGGTTTTCTTGCTGATATGGTATTTCTCAATCATTGGACTCCTTCCTAGTTATCTTCAACCCTTACGCTACTGTCTGAATAACAGAGCATAAATACTCGTTCTCCACAAAGTAAAACCCTCTCTGTACCATTACAAAACACTCCCATGTTCTTTAAGTCATTTTCTGTGTCGGGAACCCGCCTTTGGAACAACCTTCCTCAAAATATTATAGAAATTAAAATCCTTCCAAACTTCAAGATAGAGCTAATGGCCCACCTTCTATCACAATAACTACCTCTTTGTGCAGCTCACTTTCATCAACTCTCCCTTCACCACCACTTTTTCCTCTGTTGCCTGTAGAGTTCTCTATTGAAATTATTTTCTTTCCTAGCAGCTATTGTCACTTTCGCTTCAATACTCTCCTCTTTCATAACCTTTCCACTTCTTCTAATACGAAACGAGACTTCAAAGATCCTGAACTAACTAATATCATTCTTAATGCATCGATTATTTTTTTATTATTATTAATTTTTGTTAAAATGCCAATTATATAACTGAGTTTGTTATGTAATTAACTGATATCATTCTTAATCCACCATTGTTTTATCGACAGTATTACTGTTACTATTATTATTTCTACTACTACTGCCAATTATTATTTTAATTAATAATGAAATTTATTATTATTGTGATTTCTATGTAACAGTTTTTAGGATGTGTTTTTCCTGGTCAGATATGAGAGAGGGCTAAATAAGGAATTAACAAACAAAGAATAAACAAACTACTGTCTCGGGTACCCACACTTCCTGAGTGTTCCAATTATTTCCCTCTCCGGTCCCCTAATTTTGGCTTCTGATGTATGTTGTTGTCATCCCAAATTTACCTTCAACTCTTTTATGGTAGCTGCGATTTCACTCTTGCGTTACTTTTCTAGTTCGACAGCTAATTTGGAATGGGTGGTGCCCCTTGTGAAGTTTTTTTAACTCGTATGTCGTAGACCATGTTTCGCTTTCATCTTGGGAGGACGCGATTGTGGATCTGCTTCAGCCTGGTGGGAGTGACGAGCAAGCAGGTGAACTGTCCATGGCGACAGTAGCGTAGCTCGTAAATGGTGGTAAAAGTATTCTGTTCAATGGAAACATGTGTAATTTATCTATATCTGAGAAATTAGTTTATGCGAAAACCTTCGACAGAAACATAAACCCGACACAAGGAATAGAAACTCTCAGATATAGACAGTGGAAACCAATAATTCACTCGCGCCTCAAAGATCAACAACCAGTTAGACTAAACCAGCTTTTCAAACAACATAACTCTACACTCTGTGAAACTGAAATAACTCCGTCCCTCCTTTGTATACAGGGTGGTCCACTTACGTGGTTCAGCGCAAATATCTCTGGTACAACAACAGATACTGTAAAACTACCTTCACTGGTATGAGTGCGAGGCAGGGAATCATAGAAATAAACACTATGAGACAGTCTAAAACGTAGCACATATAAGTTTCACCACAAACTTACATTTTTAAAAGGACACCCCGTATTTTTTCTTGCAATCAATAACATAAGAAATAAAAAAAAAAGAATGGCACTGGTTGCACTACAATACGACACTTACATCCAGAGAAATTGCAAAGCGAAGTTTACACTTGAAATAAACGAAATGTGCCGCTATTTCACCTCCAGAGCTGCAAGCGTGATCACCACTTATCAGCGTCTGTGGCAGGAAACCCTATTATTTCTTTCGGCCCGCGTGACACCACTGAAAGTCACATTACGTACGTCAATCACATCGCAATTACGAGCAACGTGGGGTTCACGTTGGCATCTCGAGATGTGCAATAGCGACGCGTTTCGTTTATTTTAAGCGTCAACTTCGCTCTGCAATTTCTCGGGATGTAATTGACACATTGCGATGCAACCACCACCATTCTTTTTATTATTTTTCATGTTATTGATTGCGGAAATAATACGGAGTGTCCATTTAAAAAGACATGAGTTTGTATTGAAACTAGCGTTTTAGAATGTCTCGTAGTATTTTTTTCCTTCTTTCTTCATGAGCCCCTGCCTTCCATTCATACCAGTAAAAGTCGTTTTTCAATATCTATTTTTGTTACAGAGATATTTGCGCTAAAATCTTTAAGTGGGTCATCCTGTATAATTCCTTTAATCACATAACCAACTATTATTATATAGCCACTTACTTGGCTAAGCAAATAGGACACCCATATATATATATATATATATATATATATATATATATATATATATATATATAATGAATCATTCTTGTAATTTGCAAAGTTTGAGTAACACTACTATTATGTAAAATATGAAATTTTAACCTTTTTTGGAAAAAAATGAAATTGTAAATTTAATATAAATTTATTTATTGTGAAACATGAAATTATAAATTTTATAAAATATGACTAACTACACTTATGCAAAAAATATGAAATAAATAAATTGTACTACATTGTAGATGTATGAGGGGCGGTCAAATGAAAACCGAACATCTGCCTCAACGGATCCATGGAATGGTTCTATTCAAAAGCAATCACCACATGTGTTAATACATGTACCCCACTGGGAGACGGGACGATCAGTTCTTGTTTCGTAGAACGTGGTCGGCCGCTGACGGATCCACAACCGCACCAACTCTTGCACATCCTCGTCGACGTCCGCTCACGTCTTTCTCGAGGTTGCCAAAGATGTGAAAATCACACGGCTAAAGCTCCGGGCTGTATAGAGGATGTTGCAGTTTTTCCCAATCAAATCACTGAAGCGTAGCCCTCGTTGGATTGGCGGTGTGAGGGCGGACGTTATCGTACAATGGATGATTCTGTCCGATAACATTCGCGTTTTGACTCTGTGACTCGTCGTAGTTTCTATAAAGAGTCATTATAGCGGTGCGCATCGATTGTGGTTCCATCCTCGAGGGACTCGATGAAGAGCGAAAGTATCCTGCTGCATGATAACCCCCTCCTCCCCCCCCCCCCACCCCGCTTGTGTGAAACAGAGAAAGAAGAAAGACATGGACGTCGGTTGCAGTCCGACGAGGAAGTAGGAAGTGAAGGTGTAGGTGCGGTCCTGAAATTGATATGTGGTGATTACTTTTGAGTGGAGCCGGTCCATCGTCTCGTTGTGGCGGGTGTTCGGTTTTCATTTGACTGACCTTGTACAACAGTTGTCTGGAAAGGGCACATTGCAAGCTCTCAAGCAGCCCTCTTCGCGCCCTCAGGGTGAAAAGAAAGAGAGTGAAAAGAACAAATTACCTTCGTTCCATTTACAACGTCGCGTTGAGAAGTAACGTATCTCTGGTAAGGGACACTGCCCTGGAATAAGACCAACAACCACAATTTTTCGAACATCTCTTCTCCTTAATAATACTTGATAATCTTTGAATACTGTTGCTTAATGAACTGCTAAAACAAGAATTCACCATCGTCATGAGTTGAATAGTTCGCCTTTGTTTGATCGGAATCATCTGCCTCCATATTCTGCTGACCACAGGAAATAGCTACGTAAAACCAGCCGCCTTTATGAGACAGGTAAAAATAAATTTGCGTTCAAAGCAAACACGGATCCACTTAACTCAAACAATATTTTACTAAAAGCGTTTACATTTTTTGTATATCAGCTTGAAAGGTGGCTACACTGAGCCACTGCGCCAGAGATTGCGCCAAAGAGTATTGTTAAGCCGCCTACACAGTGCTAGGGGACAAGTAGTAGTCAGTGCCTGTCGAGGTCTCGTGGCAGTCTGTGCTGAGATGTCGTAGTGAAGAGTGTTTGTTGAGATGAGCTAGTAGGCAGTGCTTGCTGAGATGTGATATTGGAGAGTCTTGTTGAGATGTGGTAGTAGAGAATCGGTGTGGAGATATATTGTAAGGATTAGAGTGATTTTCATCAATATAAATGAGGTAACAAACTCCTTTTCTTTTTTTTTCTCATTATTTCAATGTCCTGAATAATGCATCATTACAGGTTCAGTCAACAAAGCATCTGGCTTGTGTTCTTGTATTAGAGGGTAATTCTGCTTCCCTTACGCAATTACAGTATTTCTATTTTTTAATTACTTCAGTATAAATGATAGTTAAAATTTCTTGTTTTAGTGAAGAAGAACCGTGCCAGATGTGTACGTTGAATCACACTTCCACACACAGAACAGCTACACTTGAGCTTTGTTGGCTTCGTAGGTTTTATAGTTGCTCGGGACTTAATTAATTAATTGTGTTAACGAAAATTTTCATTTCATTCTTTGTTGTTGTTCCATGCAGTCAGATTGCGTAATAATACTAGTCAGGGCCAACCGTTTACGAGACAGCGTAATCGGGTATACAGCTACCAAAAATATTTGCATTTTATTTAATTAAGCCCCCATGCACGTGGCGACCGCTGCTTCGGATCGTCCCTTGGAATCTTCTGATTGTAAAGATAGTAGACAGTAGTATTGTTGTAGTAATTTGTAGTTCAGTAATTGTAGTCTAGATTGCATGTGTAGATTTGGTAATTGTCATTCTTCTAATGGTATTTCATAATTTAATTTTGTTGTCTTGTATACGCGTTTGACAATCTAGTGCAATTATTTCAATTGTTCGTTAATCGTGTTTGAGGGAAACATCTCGTGTGAATGGTATTGTTAGAGATAAAGAGTCATTGTGTGTAATTTTCGTACAGTGACGAATTTTTTATGTTTTGTAAATGATTACGCGGTCGATCAAAAAGGCGAAAATGATGAATAGTGAGAATGACGAAATTGTTGACATGGCGAACTCGCCAACACAGGACAACAGTATGATGAATAATGGAGTTGAAAACAATTTAATAAGTCGGGAAGACAGTCCGGAACCATTTCAAAATTTTTCTCAATCAGAAAATTCACAGAATACGAGATCAACGATAGAAGACTCTGGAATAGTATCGAACACAGATAGCTTTACAGCTATGACGAAGGAAGCTGGTTTTGTGGGAAATGTTAGGGGCGAAAGGAATTTCGAACAAGTTAATATGGAGCAGTTGATGAGTGCAATATTAAATTTTCGATCTGAATTTAAAACAGAGATGGGAACAATGGAAACACGGTTTGGATCTGAATTAAAAACACAGATGGGAACAATGGAAACACGGTTAGACTCACTTGGATCACAGTTAGGATCTGAATTAAAAACAGAGATAGGAACAATTAAAACAGAGATGGGAACTTTGGAAGCACGGTTAGATTCACGAATAGGGACATGTTTCAAAAATATGAAAGATGAATTAAAGAAAGAAATCAGAGAAGAAGTACAACCGATTTTGAATGCTCACAATAATAGATTAGTTGCAGTAGAGATTAGACAAAGGGAACAGAATAGAGAACAGGAAGAAAGAGATCGCGTCATAGTACAGAAATTTTCAGAGTTAAATTTACAACGTGCAAAAGATAAGGAAGAAATATTTGAGAGAATCGAGGAATCCGTACCAAATGACAGATTAAATAACCTAACACAACAGTGTGAACAGTTAACTACTAAATGTGTTAATACTGAAACCCGAGTCGCGACACTTACGGAAGACGTAAATTAACAGAAAGAACAAATAGGTGATTTATCGGAAAGAGTTGAGGAGATTTCAAATAAATTGACAAGTCTTAGTTTAAATGGGGACAGAGATTCAGATGATACAGCACCATTGCCATTTGCAGAAACCGAAGAGTACCAGAACATAAATAAGCATGTTGAAAATCAGGGAAAATTTAATGAACGCGTTAAAAGGGAAGTTGAGGCATTACGAAAGCAAGTCAAACAGATCGAAGGCGAAATTGTAGGAAAAGACAGCAAAAGAAATTTGGAATCACAGATAGCAGAGGGGTTTGAAGAAAATAATTTGTTTCATTTACGGGATGCGACAAGAGGGCGCCAGGCGCGCGAACTTGACAATAATCGTCACTGGGACTGGGACAGACGCGGTAAGTCTTTGTCGCCACGATGTGAAAACTTTGACTATAAACATTTTTTGACTGTTCGGAAATTTAAGATCTTCCGCAATTCTAAGAATGACATACATCCATGTGCATGGTTAGATCAATTTATGTACGCACTTCCACCAAATTGGCCACTAAGTCACAAACTGGAAATTATGTGTGGCTATTAAAGTCCTCAGGGGATTCACTACACTAAGTGAATATGTGCCGTTGCGAGCATAGGGCCCCGAGATGTAGTGGTGCTATTTCCCTTTTAGTTTTCTGTACCGCTGCCTACTCTTTTACTATTCTTTGCATCTGTCAAAACAACTCTTCTACTATCAATCTATCTAGTGAGCAAGTAAACAATAACCGGATTTGACTATTTACCTAAATGAGATTTCGAAAATTACCGTTTGGACTTAATGTATCTTCAGCAGCATTCATTCGTAGTTTAAATGAAATTTTACCTGTTTATCTTCGTGACAATATTACTTCATATGTTGACGATATTCTTGTTGCTAAACGTTCTTGGAGTGAGCATAACAAAATTTTGGGTTCATTATTACGTATCTTTGCAAGAGTTGGCATTACAGTGAACTTGGAAAAATCTGAATTTGGTCGTTCTCAGGTGAAATTTCTTGGTCATATTATTTCTACAGAATTCTTCCTGATCCAGAGAAACTAGACGCTATTCGTAATTATGCTGTTCCTACTACAAAACGTGATGTTCGTAGTTTCCTTGGTGTCTGTAATTTTCTTAGACGCTTTGTTAAATTGGACTATTTGACCACACCTCGTTTATGTGAACTATCTGGAAAGAAATCTAATTGGTGTTGGGATGAGGAAGCTCAATCAGAATTTGAACAACTTCATGATGCTTTAGTTGCTGCTCCACTTCTTTCACATCCGGATTTATCTAAAGATTTTTGTTTGGCGAAGGACTCATCATACAAAGGCCTAGGTGCACACTTATTTCAAGAGATAGAAGAAGACGGCGTTGTAGTACAGAAAACTATTGCATTTGGAAGTCGTGTTCTTTCTAAATCAGAAAAGAATTATTCGATTACGGAACTTGAAGCTTTGGCGGTTGTTTGGGCTTTCACAAAATTTCGCACATTTTTGTTTGGCAGACATACTAAGGTTTACACCGATCATCGAGCTCTGGAATTTCTTATGTCAACAAAATTAACTCACGGCAGATTGTCACGATGGGCGTTGTACCTACAGGAGTTTGATTTTAGTATTGTTTACATACAGGGTTCTTCAAATATTGTTGCCGACGCTTTATCACGTGCACCTATGGGTTTGAAACAAAGTGCTGAAGAGGACTGCATAGAAAACAATTATTGTTTGATGTATATTCAAGGTGTTGCGTTTGAGAACTTTATTTCGTATTCGCTCCAGGACATCGCTAAGGAGCAAAATAAGGATCCAATCTGGAAGGACATTAAGGAGAAGTGGAGGACAAAGGAAAGCGTAGCGATTAGACAGCATTATTTAGTCCGCAATGACATTCTTTTTAAACGAAAATCGGTCGACAACTCTGTTTGGTTAGTTTGTATTCCTGATGAGTGGGTTAATAAGCTGATTTGGTATACGCATTTCAGTTATGCACACTTTGGTCCCAGAAAATGCTTTCATAAATTACGGGAAAATTGCTACTTCAGTAATATGGAAAAACGTATTCGATCTGTTCTGGCCAAATGCAAATTATGTCAAAAGGCTAAGCCGCCAACAGTTTCTCACAGAACACCGTTGTTTCCTATCATTCCAGCGAAATTAAAGGACATGGCTGCAGTCGATTTGTTCGGTCCAGTGGTTCGATCTACTAATGGTTTTGCGTACATTTCCGCAGCAGTGGAGTTGACATCAAAATATGTGTTCTACACCGTTACGCAAAGCAACAGCTCGTTCAGTATCTAATGCTTTCATCAAACATTTTCTTAAAGAAGTGGGTCATGTTGATAAGGTTATATCAGATAATGGATCACAGTTTCGTTCTAAAATTTGGCTTCGTACTCTATGGCGTCGTAAAATTAAACCAATCTTCATTTCACTTTTTCACCCTCAATCTAACGCTTCAGAGAGATGGATGAAAGAAATCAATAAATTGTGTCGTCTTTATTGTCATCAGAATCACAGAACGTGGGATCAGTATCTTCATATTTTTCAAAACATTCTGAATGAACTTCCTAATGATTCAACTTCTTTACCGCCTATACTGATATTAAAAAACAACGCACCGACAAATCGCATATCTGAAATCGTTCCTTTTCCGCCTTCACGGAAACTGCGGCATTCTGAAGTTGTGAACATGGCTCTGCAAAATATTGCATCTGCGGCTGCTAGAAGAGAGAAATCAGCTAAGCGTCCTGGTCATTTAAAAATCTTGTCAGTTGGTCAAAAGGTATTAATTAAGTCTCATCGTTTGTCTCACAAAGGAAAGGGATTGTGTCGCAAATTTTTTCTGCTTTATAACGTTCCATATAGAATTTGCAAAATTATACATGATAACACTGTTGTAGTAGAAACTCTTAAATCACGACGCTCTAAGGGAATACATCATATATCAAACGTCAAAATTTTTGTGGAATGACATACTTGTGAGAAGCTAACAGCTACATGTAAACACGCAGAGAGCACAAGGATACCGCGCTGTGTTTTGGCGGCGGCATATACTCAAAGCAACAGTCAAGTCTGCGCGCCGCACATGGCAGTCGTTGACCGAAAACAATTACTTCCTACGCCACGCGCCTACAGCTGATCGAGCGCTCAGTGCGAATGCACTGACAGCCGTAAACAAATACACAGTTTAATTTCTCCTATTAAATTCAGTATAAAGCTATAGTGACTTGATGAATTATGTTATTAACATTCAGTATTTTTCAGGATACGGTTGTATAAAATATTTAAGAACTTCAGGTAAATTCTGTGCGTGTCCGACGTTAAGACGACTTGCTATCGAGAAATTTTCAGGAGGAATGTAATTTCGAAGAAGAAACTAATAAACTAAAAAAGGTAACTATTAATTGAGTTCTTTTTTCAGGTAACATATTTCACTTAGGTACGTACTTTAGACGTAATTTGCTGCTCGCGATTACGTGATTCATACTTTGTGCTAAATTTCATGTTCTATGAATTTACTTGCGAAGCGACGTGCTTGCGTACATTAACTGATTTTGACAATGATTATTAATTAACTGGGTTGTTATTTGTATATAGTATGCATCGCTTGGCTGCTATGCTTTTTCACTGATGTCATATTTTTTTTTATTATGTGCCTGCTGTGCTTATTTATTTAAATTATAATTGTCACCTGATTAATTGTGCTGACTGTGGTTATGTATGTAAGTTATACTTTGTGATTTATCTGCTTGCGCCTTCATGTTTACTTATTAAGATGACATGCTGATATGATGCTAATGACCTGTTCATTACGTAATAGCTGTTTGCTGCTATGCGTATGGATTGCATATTAATACATTTCTGTTTGTCGTCACAACTACTCCTTAATTTGGTATATAGAAATGCTGATATACTGTGAATGAACATAGAGTTTAGGTCACACTATTGTATTAATTATAGATTGTTTGCTTGGCAGAGCCTCGTTGTAAGAATTGTGCTGCATCCACTTGTTGACATTCTGTTCACTACTGGTATATTTACTCGCTATTGCATGTTTTGCTTACGCTCAGTGCCTTATATTTTTAAGATAGGAAAATGAACTGCTATAATTCGACGAACAACATTAGTACAAGAAACTTCATAGAAGTCACATGAGCTGGAGGTTTTATGAAAGCTGTATAAATTTATGCTTACAGGAAGGAAGCTAACGACATGACATACCGAAACTAGGTTTAGACCATTGACAGTTATTACACTGCATTTTTCGTGACCAATTGGAATAGGAAGTGACACTTGACACAAGAAATACTCCACAAGTTTGCTTCTGTTTGCCATAATTCTTGAAGTGGTGTACACACTGTGAAATATTATGATCATTTACACTCCGTAATCGTACTTAATTACTGAGAGTTATTCGAACTAAGTCTGTTAGAGGTCATGTATGCATTTCTTTGTTTATAATTCATAATGAGTAGAAGATTTGGGTCAGATGGATTACACAGAGGTTGTGTGTTGACAATGCGTCTTCGGATTGTATGGGATGATGAGGTTTGCACTAGGATTTTATCTGTACTTGTTCGAGGAGACTGACTAGAGGAGAGAGTTGCTATGGAAGTGAAATGATATTGGTAATAAGGTTTATATGTATCGACGTATTGAAGAGGTATTATTGAGGTATTATTGAGATTATGTGAAGTTGATGATTATTTTAGTTTTGGTGGACAAGAGGTAAGGTAAATGCTATTAATGATAAGGTTTATATGTATTGATGTAAGAGATATTATTGAAGTATTGAGATTATGTGATGCTAATATTTATTGAGTTTTGGTGTATAAGAGGTGAAGTAAGTGAGGTGCATATTTTTTTGGTTGGTCTATATGGAACAAGGAAGATGAAGATAGCAGACTAGAATACTAAAGTGGAAGGAAGATTGCCTACACACACTTTGTTAAATCGCTAAGCGGTATATACTTTTTTTGGAGAGAGGAAGTAATTGCGTATCTTGGCTCACTGACAGTTGTTCAGCAACCGTACATTTTGATCTGGCTTGGCATACATTGGTCTTGACATGATGACTATGACGTTGACTTAACTATTATTGACTGTTATACATTGCTGCCACTACTACTTGATACACATGATGAACATCAAATTTTGACAGAATTGCATTTACACAGTTAACACTATTCAATGACACAGTAGTACTCAATGTGGATGAAAGATGAGTGAGTGTGTTTTGTGTGTTTTCCTTTCCTAATCCTACCCACCTATCTCCTAAATATTATTTTATTTGTTTGTAGTGGCTTGCACTGACACCCATAAATATTATAGGTTTACTGATATTTGAGTTTTTATAATAGTTAATATGACAATTATCTGATATCATTTGTGTGTTTATTAGAATTTGTATGTTTAGTGTAAGAGCATTGTAAAAGCATTTGTATGTGTATTCAAACTATTGTTCATGCTTGAACTGTCTGATTAGTGATGGTGAATATTATGGACTGTTACCTGCACTTTTCAACATGATGTGTGACACTTAAAAACGTTTAATTTCTGCTGATGAACTGTGTGATCAGTGATAGTGAATATTATGGACTGTTACTTGTACTTTTTCTACATGATTGGTGCCACTAGGACATGTTTAATTTCTGCTTATAAACTTTGATGAACAGTGTGATCAGTGATAGTGAATATTATGGACTGCTCTCTGGACCTGCTCATCATTGCTGGGTGCAACTGATGGAACTGCTTTTATTGAGATGATGTCACTTGTTGCTGTGTGTACCTGCTCAACACTACTAGGTGCAACAGATGGAACTGTTTTTACTGAAATAATGTGACATGTTGGTGTCTGCACCTACTCAACATTACTAGGTGCACAGATGGAGCTACTTATATGGAAATGATGTCACTTGTCGGTGTCTGCACCTACTCAACATTGCTGGGTGCCACTAATGAACTGCTTTTACTGAAATAATGTGACTTGTTGCTGTGTGTACCTGCTCTACTTTACTGGGTGCCACTGATGGACTGCTTCTTCTGAAATGATGTCACTTGTTGCTGTCTGCACCTGCCCAACTTTACTGGGTGCCACTGATGAACTGTTTCTACTGAAATAATGTGACTTGTTGCTGTGTGTACCTGCTCAACACTACTAGGTGCAACAGATGGAACTGTTTCTACTGAGATAATGTCACTTGTTGGTGTCTGCACCTGCTCAACATTGCTGGGTGCCACTGATGGACTGCTTCTACTGAAATGATGTCACTTGTTGGTGTCTGCACCTCCTCAACATTGCTGGGTGCCACTAATGGAACTGCTTCTGCTGAGAAATGTGACTTGTTGCTGTGTGCACCTGCTCAACTTTACTGGGTGCTACTGATGAACTGCTTCTACTGAAATAATGTCACTTGTTGCTGTGTGTACCTGCTCAACTTTACTGGGTGCCACTGATGAAACTGCTTTTACTAAAATGATGTCACTTGTTGGTGTTTGCACCTGTTGACCATCGCTGGGTGCTACTACTGGAACTAATCATTGAAAGCATTTTATGTGAACATTTGTATAAACTGATTTTTTGTGTATTGTGTAAACTATTATGTAAAGCCACATGTATGAAAGAATTTGTATTGCCTACTGTATTTTATATATTAGGTTATTGAAAGGTCAGTGCAAAGCCAAAATTTTAACTAATTATGTGATATTTAGGTATTAATATTATCTTTTGTTTTGTCTGTATTTTTGTGGACGAATTTGGTGGTATTTTCACCACCAATGCTGGCAAAAATACCATCAAATTCTGGCCTGTGGAGGAGGGGCATATGAAAGGTGGCTACACTGAGCCACTGCGCCAGAGATTGCGCCAAAGAGTATTATTAAGCCGCCTACACAGTGCTAGGGGAGAACTCGTAGTAGTCAGTGCCTGTCGAGGTCTCGTGGCAGTCTGTGCTGAGATGTCGTAGTGAAGATTGTTTGTTGAGATGAGCTAGTAGGCAGTGCTTGCTGAGATGTGATATTGGAGAGTCTTGTTGGGATTAGAGTGTTTTTCATCAATATAAATGAGGTAACAAACTCCTTTTCTTTTTTTTCTCATTATTTCAATGTCCTGAACAATGCATCATTACAGGTTCAGTCAACAAAGCATCTGGCTTGTGTTCTTGTATTAGAGGGTAATTCTGCTTCCCTTACGCAATTATAGTATTTCTATTTTTTAATTACTTCAGTATAAATGATAGTTAAAATTTCTTGTTTTAGTGAAGAAGAACCGTGCCAGATGTGTACGTTGAATCACACTTCCACACACAGAACAGCTACACTTGAGCTTTGTTGGCTTCGTAGGTTTTATAGTTGCTCGGGACTTAATTAATTAATTGTGTTAACGAAAATTTTCATTTCATTCTTTGTTGTTGTTCCATGCAGTCAGATTGCGTAATAATACTAGTCAGGGCCAACCGTTTACGAGACAGCATAATCGGGTATACAGCTACCAAAAATATTTGCATTTTAAATAATTAAGCCCCCATGCAAGCTTCGAAATTTGTCAGCTAACGTTTGGAGCATAACAAACAAGAAAACTAAGTGTCTCGAAAATGGCTATGAACAGTAGAAATTTACAGACTTCGTTTAACATAGGTTCTTTTTGGTTATCTGAGTGAGGGCGCGCCCATGTGGCTGGGCTTGTGGTCTTACTGCCTGCAACAAATATTCGAGGATGAAAAAAGCGCCCATTCACAGGATTGCTATACCTGCTGTCAAACACTAATTAGACAAGATGAAAAGGTAACTACGTAAGGCAAGGTAGTAAAGGAAAGACACTTCCAAGAAAAAAACAAACCAGAAAGACTGTATTTGCGAACATATGCAGAAATGACTGAAAAATTAGCATTCCGCTGATTTACTCGCTTGAATAGCCGCAATCCGCAGAGCTATGTTGTCAATGAAAGTGCTAAGTAAAACATATCGATTTTATACAGGGTGATTCAGTTGCCCCTACCTACAGCTTTTATGGAACCCGCAACACCTTCAAGAACCACATGTGAGAATTTCATATTCTCCCTCACTAAGTGTAGACTATTAGTCTCACCGAAAAAATGAACAGGACTTTTTTGTGTAACGTACTTAAATGTCATACTGGCATAAGTTTTTGCTGGAGGTAAGGATTTTCGAGTTATTCAAGGAAGACGCATTTGAATATGAGATTTGTACGTTTTTCTCGAATAATTCGAAAACTACGGCCTCTAGGGAAAAAATAGTTCAGTAGAGAATTTAACTACATTAAATTTCCTGCATATAGGTCATGTTAATATTTTTTTCTATAGGGCTAATTGTTTGTAGCAAGCAAGAGAATATGGAAATCTTGCACGTTGTGCTTGGAGGCGTTATGGATTGCATAAAATCATTGGCTAGGGTCAGCTGAATCACCTTGTGTGGCATAAAGATACTGAGTGTTTGTTGATATTACCATTCTATAATCAATTTCATAATGCGCACACATGTGAAATATTCATACAAACTTTATTCAGATGATGTACTCTGCCTGAAAAAAAATTGAAGCACCCAGAAGATGTCAAGGTAACTTTCTAAATTTATACACCGTCAGCACGTATGTAAATAATTAGAGTTGCAATTCTCTGTGACAGGTGGGACAGACACCAGAATGCATTATTGTTGTTCATTTTTAGTGTTGTCACCAGGCACGGTAGGGTATGTAAGAAACGTGAACAGCGTCAGATGTTGAGTGGTCATTGCGAAGGACACGGAGGTGCCGCATTCTCTTGTGAGACAGTGTTGTCAACAGTGGTGGCTCATGCAAAATTACACCAATGTGCTGCAATCTGGCAGACTATAGCGTTTTGATTTACAATGGCACAAATCTTAACAAAACTGAGTATACTAATCTTATGTATACAAACTGAACTGTTTAAAAATATTTAAATTTTGTAATTATAGTTTAACATTGCGAGGTAAAAAGTAAAATGGAAAAAAGTTACTATCGGTGGTAACGGAATCCAGGTCAACACATTACCAGACGATGCTCTTTTTTTATGTTACCTTGCCGGAAAGAACGGACACGATCAGCTTCAGGCCGAGTGGAGACAAGGTAGGCGGGGGACGAATCCCGAGGCCTGGCCACGATGCCTTCTCCCCGCCTGTCACTTTGCTGGTTCATAACATGCTACTGGCCTGTGTTTTTTACACTACTGGCTATTAAAATTGCTCCACCAAGAAGAAATGCAGATGATAAACGGGTATTCATTGGACGAATATATTATACTAGAACTGACATGTGATTACATTTTCACGCAACTTGGGTACACAGATCCTGAGAAATCAGTATCCAGAACGACCACATCTGGCCGTAATAACGGCCTTGATACGGCTGGGCATTGAGTCAAACAGACCTTGGATGGTGTGTACAGGTACAGCTGCCCATGTAGCTTCAACACGATACCACAGATCATCAAGAGTAGTTCAAGAATTCAAATGGCTCTGAGCACTATGGGACTTAACTTCTGAGGTCATCAGTCCCCTAGAACGTAGAACTACTTAAACCTAACTAACCTAATGACATCACACACATCCATGCCCGAGGCAGGATTCGAACCTGCGACCGTAGCGGTCGCGTGCTTCCAGACTGTAGCGCGTAGAACAACTCGGCCAACCAGGCCGGCCATCAAGAGTAGTAACTGGCGTATTGTGACGAACGAAATGCTCGGCCAACATTGACCAGACGTTTTCAATTGGTGAGAGATCTGGAGAATGTGCTGGCCGGGGCTGCAGTCGAACATTTTCTGCATCCAGAAAGGCCCGTACAGGACCTACAACATGCGGTCGTGCATTATCCTGCTGAAATGTAGGGTTTCGCAGCGATCGAATGGAGGGTAGAGCCATGGTTCGTAACACATCTGAAATATAACGTCCACTGTTCAAAGTGCCGACAATCCGAACAAGAGGTGACCGAGGCGTGTAACCCAATGGCACCCCATACGATCACGCCAGTATGGCGATGACGAATACACGCTTCCAATGTGCGTTCACCGCGATATCGCCAAACACGGATGCGACCATCAAAAAAATGGTTCTGAGCACTTTGGGACTTAACATCTATGGTCATCAGTGCCCTAGAACTTAGAACTGCTTAAACCTAACTAACCTAAGGACATCACACAACAGCCAGTCATCACGAGGCAGAGAAAATCCCTGACCCCGCCGGGAATGCGACCATCATGATGCTGTAAACAGAACCTGGATTCATCCGCAAAAATGACGTTTTGCCATTCGTGCACCCAGATTCATCGTTGAGTACACCATCGCAGGCGCTCCTGTCTGTGATGCAGCGTCAAGGGTAACCGCAGCCATGGTCTCCGAGCTGATAGTCCATGCTACTGCAAACGTCGTCGAACTGTTCGTGCAGATGGTTGTTGTCTTGCAAACGTCCCCATCTGTTGACTCAGGGATCGAGACGTGGCTGCACGATCCGTTAGAGCCATGCGGATAAGATGCCTGTCATCTCTACTGCTAGTGATACGAGGTCGTTGGGATCCAGCACGGCGTTCCGTATTACCCTCCTGAACCCACCGATTCCATATTCTGCTAACAGTCATTATATCTCGACCAACGCGAGCAGCAACTTAGCGATACAACAAACCGCAATCGCGATAGGCTACCATCCGACCTTTATCAAAGTCGGAAACGTGATGGCACGCATTTGTCCTACTTAAACGAGGCATCACAACAACGTTTTACCAGGCAACGCCGGTCAACTGCTGTTTGTGTATGAGAAATCGGCTGGAAGCTTTCCTAATGTCAGCACGTTGTAGGTGTCGACACCGACGCCAATTTTGTGTGAATGCTCTGAAAAGCTAATCATTTACATACCACAGCATCTTCTTCCTGTCGGTTAAATTTCGCGTCTGTAGCACGCCATTTTCTGATTTTTTATGAAAATATGCCTTGATAGACACAAATTCCAGAATTCTGGGACTCAAAAGCAAACAATTTTTTTTCTCTAGTAAGAACACATTGAGAGAAGGCTCCAGAAAAAGAGAAAAAAACTATCCAGTACTTTGAAGATTGAAGACAAGATGCAATATCTTTGCAAATAAAGCACGATGATGTGGAAGTCTCACGCGACGTATTGGTGACGAACACAGGGGTCGGGATCGTTGTCACACTCGACTACATAGCGGGCTGAGTGTCCGAGGAGCCACAAGATCGAATCAGTCTTCGTCCAAGGGACGGACACAGAAGAATTGCAACCGAGAAAGCAGCCTCAGCTGATAGCATAAGGAAAGCCAGTTATCAGCGAATCCAGTGCCGGTTTTCCCATGCGCAAGAGACAAGCCTGTGTGGTAATGTATCAAACTGATGACATGTGTCGCGTAGTCCAACAGAACTAAGAACAACAGAGAATTCGGGATACAATTCACAGTATCCCAGCTGATATGTTGCAGCGGTCAAGGAGGAATCTCAACAGCAAATTTCACGAATGTATTCATAGAGGAGGACGCCATCTAAAGGATGTAATTTAAAAAAATGACAAATGCCATCAACGATTCATAAATCGCAAAGTTGTAAGGTTTCAATTACTATAAATGCAGTTTCTTTCCTTCATCGCTTCGTTTTATTGAATTGTGGAAATGTTCCTGTTTTACTGTGTCACCCTGTATTATGTTTTTCCATGCGTTCGTCATGTAAGCAATCTTTGCTATTATATATGTGGCACGTTAATCGATTTCCGTATATTTGAGGCCGCTTTGGGTACTCGAGCGTATCTGCATGAGATCTTAGAGATGTATGTGCCTTCGCCAACTGTCCAGCGAAAGCGTAGTCGCCACACATGGCTTGCCTGCTACAGAGGAAAACAAAGCGCTCGTCTTGAGTATATTTCCGTGTTCTTACTGATTGGGTTTAGCAATCCGCTATCTCTTTTTTTAATCCACGTCATGTAACTGTCTTTGTAAGGCTGTGCTAGGAGCACAGTGTACACTTAAGAGTCAAAGAAACTGGTACACCTACCTAATATCGTGTAGGACCCCCACGAGCACGCAGAAGCGCCGCAACACGAAGTGGCATGAGCTCACCTAACGTCTGAAGTAGTGCTGGAGGGAACTCACACCATGAATCCTGCAGGGCTGTCCATAAATTCGAAAGAGTACGAAGGGATGGAGATCTTTACTGAACACCACATTAGTTTAGTTTAGTCATGTCATGTTCCGTAGATCATTTTTACCATTATTTTATGGATGTGATGTGGAACAAGTCACACACGAATAGTGCTAATATTAATATTACTGAAATTTTTAGTTCTACACAAGCAACTACATTTAGAGGTACTTTTTTTTTTTTTTTTACCAGTTCTGAAACAGAACTCGTCCATGGAATGGAAGGAGTTGTCGAAACGAAATGATTTTAAGCTAGATTTAAAACTTGACCTGCTCCTGCAAGACACTTTATGTTGAAGGACAAATTATCAAAAATTTTTGTTGCTGAATAATGTACTCCTTTTTGAGCAACTGACAGCTTCGATAATGGATAGGAAAGATCATTTTTCCGTCTATGCATCCCAGATAAGCTCAATAATGTTCATGACTGGGGAGTTTGGTGGTCAGCGGAAGTGTTTAAACGCAGAATAGTGTTTCTGGAGCCACTGTGGAGCTATTTTAGATGTTCTAGTTGGGGGGGGGGGGGGGGGTGTCGCACTGTCCTACTGGAATTGTCTAAGTCCGTTGGAATACACAATGGACATGAATGGATGCAGGTGATCAGGCAGAATGCTTACGTAGGTGTCATCTGTCAGAGTCGTATCTAGACATAACAGGGGTCTCACATCACTCAAGCTGCACACGCCCCACACCATTACAGAGCCTCCACCAGCTTGAATAGTCCCCTGCTGACACGCAACTTCCATGAATTAATGAAGTTGTCTCCATACCCGTACACGTCCATCCGCTAGATACAATTTGAAACGAGACTCGTCCGACTTGGCAACATGTTTCCAGTCATCAACAATCCGATGTCGGTGTTGACGGGCCCAGGCGAGGCAAAGCTTTGTGTCGTGCAGTTATCGAGGGTACGCGAGTGGGTCTTTGGCTCCGAAAGCCCATGTCGATGATGTTTCTTTGAATGATTCGCACGCTGACAATTGTTGATGGCCAAGCATTCAAACCTACAGCACTTTGCGGAGGGGTTGAACTTCTGTCACACTGAACGACTCTTTTCACTCGTCGTTGGTCCCGTTCTTTCAGGATCTTTTTCCGGCCGCAGCGACGTCAGAGATTTGATGTTTTAGCGGATCCCTGAAATTCACGGTACGCTCGTGAAATGATTGTACGGGAAAATCCCCACTTCATCTCTACCTCAGAGACGCTGAGTACCATCGGTCGTGCGCCGACTATAATACCACGTTCAAACTCACTTAAATTTTGATAACCAGTTATTGTAGCAGCAGTAACCGATCTAACAACTGCGCCAGACACTTGTCTTATATAGATGTTCCCGACCGCAGCGCTCTATTCTGCGCTTTTGGATATCTTTTTTATTAGCACACCCATGTTTATACCAGTTTCTTTGCCTCTTCAGTGTGACATTAGTCTGACTGTTCTGGCTAGAATGCATCGCGATCAAATAATCATGAAGTTAAAAGGAAATTTCATGTCTTTATTGCTTTTTGGTTCCACTAATCAACCTCTTTAAAAATAGTAAACTACTTTTGCGAGACAGTAGCACTGAATATGCATAAGGCTTGCATTGGTGTCTTAAGCAGAGGTAATCACATAACTATTATCGTGCTCTAATTCGATCGATAGTTCAATTCGATCCACTTCTGGTCCGAGCAGTTTATTCAGTTATCAAGCATTTCTTAGCATCAGTAAATTATTTTCAGATTACAGAGCCGCGCGGAGTGATCGTGCGGTTTGGGGCGTGGTATCACGGACTGCGCGTCCGCTCCCGCCATGGGTTCGAATCCTCCCTCGGAGATGGGTATATGTGTCGTTCTTAGCATAAGTTAGTTCAAGTTAGTTTAAGTAGTCTTTAAGACTAGGAACCGATGACCTAAGCAGTTCGGTCCTTTAGGAATTCACACAGATTTGAACATTTTGAACAGATTACGGAAGGTAAGTCGCCTCGAGAGTTTCTGGCCAGTAGCTGCTTCGTCGTCACGCTATTGTGCTATGTAGCAGCGTTTCATTACTAGGTCACCACAATCAATAATAGATTATTTCAGATGCGAAGAGAATTTCCGTTGCGATATGTATGGGCGTCTGTGATGAATTATTCCCGAGGAGGGTCGTATCATGTGATGTCATCTCTATCGCCTTTATTCACTTGTAAAGGGGGCGTCTTTAATAAGGGCAGTTTTAAACGGAATCTTAATGTACCCTACTAATGCTACCGAGATCATATGCTAATTAACAGACACCATATAATCCCATTTATCACCCTTAGGGAAATCAGTTAACGATACAGCTCAAAGAAGCCGATCACGAGGAAAAGATACGTTTTGTTGAGTTTCTGACAAGACCACAGAAAGATGACTGTTCTGCGAATAGGAGCATCTTTAGTGACGAGGTGCACTTCCACTTAAATGGATCTGTGAGTGAACAGAACTGCAGTTGGTGGAGCCAAAATACCCTTCACAAGGTGCAAGAGAAGGAAATGCATGTGCAGCGAGAGACGGTTTGGTGTCGCTTTTAAGTGGGTGGCGTCATCGGAGCTTATTTTTTGAGATGAGATAGGACAAGCTGAGAGTTAATGGAACATGACACCATGCCAAGATAAGAGATTTGTTGTGGTCTCAATTTAGTGGAATGGCTGTCCAGAAGTTGAGGGTTTCAGTAGGGTGGTGCCACCTGTCACACATCCCGCGAAACAAATTAGTTATTTGGTGGGCGGTTTCCTGATAGCCTCATCTTGCGTAATGCTGACTAACAACGGCCACCAAACTGTGTGAGTTAACCCCCTTGCCTTTATTTTTATTTGCTGTTACCTGAAACAATTGGTGTATGGCAATAAATGTCGAAATATGCGCGAGTTAAATGAGGAACTTCGACTTGTCATTGACTAAGTGCAAGTGGAATCTTGGCAAACTGTCATAGTAAATTTCATGGAAAGGTTTCTTGTATGCCAGCGCAGAAGAGGTCTTATGCGAGACATTTTTCACACTTGAGATGGGAAAGCGTAATGATCATGTTAATGTATTTTTCTAAAATCCTTGATTTGATGTATCAAGACCAGTTGAAGTATCAGGTACGTCGTCGCAGAGCTACCCTCGCCACGCAATGGTTGAGCAAAAGTGTTGGAGACGCTTGAGCGGCAATGACTCCACTATCCTGTGGCTAGCATGCCAAGAATCCGAGAACGTGACAACGCACGGGCTGGAATGGAACAACAGGACGTCGAATGTTATCCAGCAGCAGATTCTGATGTCACAGATGTGCCTGCACGCGTTCGCCAACGTGCTGCTGTTGCAAAGCTTTTTTGAACTGTTTACATTTGTTACACATTTGGAATGTAAATTACGCTCTAAGAGAAAAAAACGACACACCTCGTAGGACTTATCTGAATGGGACGGATATCAGTAGATGTCATGTACATGTACAGAAAAATAAATTATGTAAATGTCAGAAGAATTGGATGATTTATTCAAGAGAAACAGCTTACCAAATTAAGCAAATCAATGGCTCTTACACAAGCAGTTATTCTCCATACATGTCTTCCCTGGTATCTGGGACTCAGTTGGAAGTGGGACTCATCACTAAAGACAGTAATACTTAGCCGTTGAGATTCCAGTCCGAATAAGTGTCTGGACCATACGACCCGACAACCAGAAGTGATGGTCTGGACTGCCTTTTCATTTCATAGCAGGACCCCTTTGGTTGTCATTAGTGGTACACTTGGAGCACAGCAGTACGTAGACGATATTCTACGCCCCGATTTTTTGTCCTTCATGGCAAGTCATCCTAGGATCACACTTCAACTAGATAATGGCCGCCCGCACACGGCGCGAGTTTCTACCTGGCCAGCAAGGTCGGCGGATCTCTTTCCAGTTAAGTAAGTTTGGAGCATTATCAGTATGGCGCTCCAACCAGATGGAGATTTTGACCATCTAAAGCAGCAATCGGACAGAATTTGGCACGATATCGCTCAGGAGGACATACAATAACTCTGTCAATCTGTAGACCAACGCGTTATTGACTTGCTCAGTTTGTGACGCTCTTTCTCTTGAATATATCAACCATTTTTTTCTGAAATTGTAATCATCTGTTTGACTGTAAAAGTATATAACTAATACCAATTTCCGTCCCATGCGGATGATTACTTCTCGGAGTGTAATTTTTTTTTATCTTAGAGAGTAATACGATTACGCTGGAAGCTGAAGAAGTGCATCAAAATTCGTGCTGCGGCTGGAACTCAAACTCGCGGCTTCTTGCATACTCGACAGATATGCTGACAATTACACCACCACAGCATTATGGTTGAAACGTCCCCTTTGAAAAATTTATTGAACTACTGTGCTGGTAAACCCCTTATGTTATTTGAACGTACTCAGACATTTCGCTTATTCTGATCAACACTAAACTGACACACAATATTTTTGGCGCAACGCAATCTGACTTTCAATTATCCCTACAAAAGAATGGCCCTGACTAACATTAACCTATACCTTTCACAAATCGCTTACCTCACAAAAATCTTCGTTACTCGATATAGTGCAATACAGCGAGCGCCACTACTCCAGCTAAATAAAAGATTCAAACTACTGAAGGCACTAACTACTGATAGCCATAGTTAGCAAATGAAAGATTTTGATAGAGAACAGACAATGTATTTACCTTAATAGTTTTCAAAAGTCATAGTATATATATAGCAGTTCATGACATCCAGTCTTACAAATGTACTGTCTCTGATGGACACACGTCCAGATCATCCGCTCTCAAAACTCCGCCATTTCTCTCCCCACATCCACCACTGCTGGCGGCTCACCTCCAACTGCGCAACGCTACGCGCTGTTAACATCCAACTGCCCAACGCTACAATGGCGAGTATTACAACAATGCCAACCAGCCACAGACTGCACACAGCACAGCCAGTGATTTTCATACAGAGCGCTACGTGGCGGCGGCGTTACCAATATAAAAACCTAAACAGCCTACTTACATGGTCAATAGCACCTCAGCATTGAACGTAATGGGGAAGTGCTGTAATACATGTGATCGTATAGGCCTTGAATTAAATTTTCACTGAGACCTTACGTCCTATGCTGGGGTGCTATTCCAATGTCGGAGAGCCCTGGTAATAGTGACAATATAAGGAGAGATGTGAATTGGAGTTTGTGATGGGGAGGGTATTAGACTTGGGGTAGTTTGTGCAGCTACATTGACTATAATGCTTTGATGGTGTAATGAGCAGATGCAACGAACAAAAGCAAACAAAATGAGATTTTTTTTAAAAATGGTCAGCGTGTCTGCCTAGTAAGCAAAAAGACCTGGGTTCGAGTCCCAGCCGCAGCAGAAATTTTAATTCACTTATTCAGTTTCCAACATCATCGTAGATAAATTAGAGACTTAAATGTCGCAGGGAAAATTTAATTTAAAATATTAGAGTGTAATTAACACCCATTGACTTTGCTCGTGTTATTTCTGTCATCGCGAATAGCGTGCTCAGCGCATGAAGTACATGGCAGTAATTGTTGTGTACGGTTTATTCGAGGAATACTACCATCATTCACTGAGATTCGGTTAACTGTATGCAAAGGTCTCGTTTATATTGGTACCTGTGTCCACATGTATAAATGTTTGTACGATCGTGCGCTACATAGATCCTTGATGCTACCACCGGTGACAACCTCGTGTGGCGTCGATGACTGCGTCTGGAAGCGTGTTCCTGCACGTGCACACCCACGTTGCCGGCGCCTCCGGAACTTTCCATCTGGTGGACACCAGCGACACTACCGCAGATAGACGCGGGACACGAGGCGTCGGCACATTCCAAGTAAACGTGACTGCGGCGTTCAGTTATTCAGAAAAAACTGTGGACAAGGGCGTCTCCGTGTAATCGCTTTTACTGCACTTGACGGCAAACAACCTTTACAGTCCACGTGTTTCACTAACTGCACAGCTTGCTTAAAAGATGGATTCATAGGACTTGGGCCGGTTCGAGAACATTTTTCCACACAGGCGACGTTTCATTCGGCACCTCTGTTCCCCCCCCCCCTCCCCCCCCCTCCCCCCACACACACATACACACTTTCCCTCCCTTAAACATTAGATGCCTTTTCTTGGGCTCCTGGTAAGACCTTTAAAACTAAATCAAAGTCTAGTAGTCGTGATAATAGATTGTTTTTCCTTTTGAAATAAGTACCAAATAGACCTTTGTTGCAACAGAAATAAAATTGTGAATATTGTTCCGAATGTATTAAGACGTTTCACACAATCCCTAAGATTTTTAAAACTTCTACTGAAAGCTTAAAGAATTGCAGTTACTGTATCGCTCAAGCTTTAATAAAAATTGAGTACTACGAATGGAAATATAAATTTTTTATCTTTTTTAGTTTAATAATAAAAGTATTAATTCTTTAATTTACAAATTATTTAACTTTCCACTGGAAAAAATTGGATAGGAATAAAAAGAAATTCATCAAATTTTGCAAAATAGCGCACTGTTCAACTCCGTAAATTTGTATTTTAAATGTGAAGAAAATTCACCAGTAAGTTATTCAGTTCTGGAAAATTTGCCATTGAAGTGGTTGAAATTTGACAAAAAAGTAAAAATTTTCTGGATGCATCTAAAATGGAAAACACAAAAATGTGAGTAATGTGAAAGAAAAATATTCTGTTAATAAAGTCATGTATAGTTCACACACTTGTTCATTGTATGTACTGACAGTTTTTTCTATCTCCTGACTTCGTGAAATCTTGCTCAACAGAATCTCAATCTGCTGACTTCAAGGTAGCACTTTCAAAGACTGAAGCTGCCAGTTCACACAGTTGTTCTGGAGAAAGTATTGACGTAAGCGATATCTTTACCAAATATAGCTTTCAAAAACTCCTTTCACCACTAGCTACAGATTGTAAGGAGAATTCGTAGCCGCGCGGGATTAGCTGAGCGCTACAGTCATGGACTGTGCGGCTGGTCACGGAGGAGGTTCGCGTCCTCCCTCGGGCATGGCTGTGTGCGTGTTTGACATTAGGATAATTTAGGTTAAGTTGTGTGTAAGCTTAGGGACTGATGACCTTAGCAGTTAAGTCACATAAGATTTCACACACATTTGAACTTTTTTTTTTTTTGAGGATTCGTAAGCTTACAAAAGCACTGGAAAAAGTGTCAATATAACAGCTTTTGGTAATGTGAAATCAAGAGCATAGCGCAGATCTCTTATCAGGATGGAAGAAACTAGGATAAAAATTTCATCGTTTTTTTCCTTCCCATTGATGTCTCATTCATTACCATCACTTAACACAGTCTCAATAGCCATACATGCAGCCTTTAATTCTTTGCCATCTCGCGTCTGCTGATCATGGATGTCGTGTAGAAAGCTGACGCTCTTACTGTGACTATCAGTATGCTCAAACTGAGCACAGTCTGTATTTTGACCTCTACAGTCGCCTGATCTCAGTCCTCTGGACGAAGTGTACAACAATCCTGATGATACACTCGAGAACTGTAACAACGGACTATACAAAGAAATTTACAAGATTATTCTTAACTGACCAGAGAGACGAGTGCAGTGCTGGCTCCAAATATGAGGATGACACGTGGAACTCTTCAACAGTGAACTGTTACATACAATGTGTTGAAGCAGCATTGTATTCCTTGTTAACGTATGTTGAGAGAAGAATGTGACTGCAGGTATATGTGGACTTCTTCGAAAAGTTTACGCTTCAAGCACATTATACTAAGTAGGATATTATTTGAAACCGAGGTTGTCAGTGATCGCTCTTTTCTGTCTGTCTGGTTTTATGCAACCCGCCACGAATTCCTTTCTTGTGCCAACCTCTTCATCTCAGAGCAGCGCTTGCAATCTAAGTCCTCAACTGTTTGCTGGTTGTATTCCAAACTCTGTCTTCCACTACAGTTTTTACCCTCTACAGCTCCCTCTAGTACCATGGAAGTTATTCTCTGATGTATTAACAGGTCTCCTATCATTCCATTCCTTCTTCTTTTCAGTGTTTTCCACGTATTCCTTTCCTCGCCAATTCCCCAGACAACCTCTTATTTTCCTTGCTTTACCATACCACCCAATTTTGAACATTCTTCTGTAGCCCCACATAACAAATGCTTCGATTCTCTTCTGTTCCGGTTTTTCCATAGTCCATGTTTCACTACCAATCAATGCTGTCCTACAAACGCACATTATCACAAATTCCTTTCTCAAATAAAGGCCTGTGTTTGGTACTAGTAGATTTCTCGTGTCCAGGAACGTCCTTTTTGCCAGTGCTAGTCTGCTTTTGATGTCATCCTAGCTCCCTTCGTCACGGTTTATCTTGCTGTCTAGGTAGCAGAATTCCTTAACTTCATCTTCTTCGTACCCATCTATCTCGAAGTTAAGGTTCTCGCTGTTCTCATTTCTGCTACTTCTCGTTGCTTTCGTCTTTCTTCGATTTACTCTCAATCCATACTCTGTACTCATTAGACTGTTCACTCCATTCAACAGATACCTTAATTCTTCTTCACTTCCACTGAGGATAGCAATGTCGTCAGCGAATCCTATCTGTGATACACTTCACCACGGATTTTAATTCCATTCTTGAATCTTTCTTTTATTTTCATCTTACGTCTTCGCTGTATAGATTGAACAGTTCTTATGCCCTTTGTAACCCGAGTTTTCGTTCTTGGTGTTCCACTCTTATTATTTCCTCTTAGTTCTTGTACATGTTGTATATTAGCCGTCTCTCCCTGTAGTTTATGCTATTTTCCTCAGAATTTCGAACATCTTGAAATATTTGACATTGTCGAACGCTTTCTCCAAGTCGACAAATCCTAGGAACGTGTCCTGATTTTTCTTTTTTATTAGTCTCGCTTCCATTATCAAACGCAACGTCAGAACCGCCTGCCTTTTCGCTTTGCCTTTCCTAATGCCAAACTGATCGTCATCTAACGCATTCTCAGTTTTATTTTCCATTCTTATGTATATTATTCTTGTCAACAACTTAGGTGAATGAGCTGTTAAGCTGATCGTGCGATAATTGGTTGGTTGGTTGGTTTTTGGGGAAAGAGACCAAACAGCGAGGTCATCGGTCCCATCGGATTAGGGAAGAACAGGGAAGGAAGTCGGCCATGCCCTTTCAGAGGAACCATCCCGGCATTTGCCTGGAGCGATTTAGGGAAATCACGGAAAACCTAAATCAGGATGGCCGGACGCGGGATTGAACCGTCGTCCTCCCGAATGCGAGTCCAGTGTGCTAACCACTGCGCCACCTCGCTCGGTCGTGCGATAATTCTCGCACTTGTCATCTCTTGCAGTCTTTGGAATTGTGTGGATGACATTTTTCCGAAAGTCAGATGGTATATCGCCAGACTCATACATTCTACATATCAACGTTAATAGTCGTTTTGCTGCCATTTCCCCCAATGAATTTATAAATTCTTATGGAATGTTAATTATGTAGCTTCTGCCACAATCTATCTTAAATCTTCCAAAGCTCTATTAAATTCTGATTCTAATACTGGATCCCCCATCTCTTCCATATCGACTGCTGTATCTTTTTCTATCACGTCATCAGACAATTCTTCCCCCTCATAGAGGCCTTCAGTGGATTCCACACTTCCGCTTTCTCCTTTGCATTTAACAGTGGAATGCCCATTGCACTCTTAATGTTGTATGTATGTTTTATGTTAACCGGGGACGTAGAAACGACGGAGAGGCTCCGTCCCCGCCGCAGCCGCAGTGGTCCACAACCCCAGGACGGCTACCGCAGTCCACTCCACCCCTCCGCCGCCCCACACCGAACCCAGGGTTATTGTGCGGTTCGGCCCCCAGTGGACCCCTCAGGGAACGTCTCACACCAGACTAGTGTAACCCCTATGTTTGCGTGGTAGAGTAATGGTGGTGTACGCGTACGTGGAGAACTTGTTTGCGCAGCAATCGCCGACATAGTGTAGCTGAGGCGGAATAAGGGGAACCAGCCCGCATTCGCCGAGGCAGATGGAAAACCGCCTAAAAACCATCCACAGACTGGCTGGCTCACCGGACCTCGAGACAAGTCCGCAGGACGGTTTCGTGCCGGGGACCAGGCGCTCCTTCCCGCTCCAGAAAGCCGTGCGTTAGACCGCTCGGCTAACAGGGCGGGTAACTCTTAAATGTTACTACCCTTGCTTTTAATTTCTCCGAAAGTTGGTTTGATCTTCCTCTATGCTGAGTCAGTCCTTCCGACAATCACTTCTTTTCGATTTCTTCAGATTTCTCTTGCAGCCATTTCGCATCAGCTTGCCAGCACTTTCTTTTCTATAAGTGACTTGTATTTCTGAACTACTGAATTTACGGAAACATTTTTGTAGTTCCTCCTTTCGTCGATCAACGGAAGTATTCCTTCTGTTGCCCAAGATTTCTTCGCCATTGCTTCAAAAATGTTCAAATGTGTGTGACATCTTATGGGACTTAACCGATACGGTCATCAGTCCTTAAGCTTTCACACTACTTAACCTAAATTATCCTAAGGACAAATACACACACCCATTCCCGAGGGAGGACTCGAACCTCCGCCATTGCTTCCTTGTACGTACGTTTTTCTCTCCAACTTTTGTGATTGCCCTTTTTAGGGATGTCCATTCCTTTTCAGCTGAGCCGCCTACTGAGCAGTTCCTTATCGCATTAGCTATAGCCTTACAAAACTTCAAGTATATCTCTTCCTTCCTCAGTGCTTCCGAATTCCACTTCTTTGCTCATTCGTTCTTCCTGACAACTGTCTTAAACTTTAGCATACTCATCATCACAACTAAATTGTGATTTGATTCTATATCTGCTCCTGGATATTCCTTACAATCCAGTACCCGATTTCAGAATCTCTGCCTGATCATGATGTAATCTATCAAATCTTTCTGCATCTCCCGTCCTTGTCCAGGTATGCCCCCTCATCTTGTGATTCTTGAACAGATTAATCGCTATTACCAGCTGAAATTTATAGCAGAACTCAGTCTTTCTCCTCTCCATTCTTTGTTCCAACCTCATATTCTCCCGTAACCCTTTCTTCTACTCCTTCCCCTACAACCGCGTTCCAGTCCCTCATGGATAGTGGATTTTCATCTCCTTTTACGTACGCGATTACCCGTTCAGTGTCCTCATATACTTTGTCTATCTCTTCAGCGTGCGACATCGGCGTGTATACCTGAACTATCGCTGTGGATTCCGATGAGAACAACCCTATCATTGAACTGTGCATAGTAACACACTATCTGCCCTACCTTCATATTCATGACGAATCCTACTCCCGTTATACCATTTTCTGCTGCTGTTGATATTATGCCATACTCGTTTGACCAAAATTTCTTGTCTTCTTTATATTTCACTTCCCCGACCCCCTCTATATGTAGAGTCAGTCTTTGCATTTCCCTTTCCAGAGTTTCTAGCTTTGCTACCACGTTCAAACTTCTAACATTCCATGCCCCTACTCGTAAAAAGTTATCGTTTCGTTGGTTACTAAACATTTTTCTCATGGTCACCTCCCCCTTGTTAGTGCCCTCCAGAAGATCCGAATGGGGGAATATTTCGGAATCTTTCGCCATGAGAGAGATCATCATGACGTTTTTCCAACCGCAGTCCACAAGCCTAGTGGACACACATTATGTGCCTTTAATGCAGCGATTTCCATTGCCTTTGGCATCCTCACGCCGTTGATCATTGCTGACTTTCCCGCATTTAGGAGCAGTTTCCTACCAGAAGGGCAAGAGAGCACCCTGAACCTCTGTCTTCTCCTTCGCCCTCTTTACAAGGCTGTTGGCAGGATGAGGGTGACTTCTGATGCCGGAAGTCTTCAGCCGACAAAGGAGACTCGAAACCGCACGTAAGCAAGTATCTCGTGAAGGGCACGTTTGGGAATCAAATTTAATGGAACATTTTTACTCCTATAATCGTATACTTTGACCGATACCAGTTTTCTCTACTAATTATGTTTCAAGATACTTGCAGCTTTTTTCCAATGTAGACTCCTCAGAACAAGCTTCAAGACGGTAGTCAAACTTCTGTGAGCATGTCTGAAATTACTGCACGCACTGCTGTGTAGCGCCACAGTTTATACAAACTTGTATGAAGGAGAGGCACCCATAAAATATAACAACATTCGGTGATATCAGACGACCATGGGACCTTTGGTTCAACGCGAAATCCAATCACTACTTACAGTCCACCGATCATTGAGGCAGCTCATTATTAAGAAATGCACTCACAAGCAGTTGCCAGTGCGGTTGTGTTGTGTCCTGTAACGCATGTGGCGGCTGAGGGCAAGTCGAGGTAAGGATACGTGGACCACCATCCCAGGACGCGGGTGAGTATTGGCTTGGTGAGTGGGTGCCTGTCTGACGCCAGTTCAGCATTAGTGAAAAATATTAAACAACCCAACACTTATTGTTCAGTAATACACAGTTGATACGACGGTGCGCCAGGCTGCCCGCATCAGAGAGGCAGGAGCAGTGCACGCCATGCCTGGAATGCGCTGACACCAGGTCACAGCCCGTATGGATGCTGCTACGGCGACAAAGGTGGCACAAGGCTGCTGACGTGGTGAGACGGCTCCGGGCAAGGGCTACGCTACCGGCAGCGGCCGGCAGCCGTGTGTGCAGTGTGAGAGTTGTGATGAGCATTGTTGCAGCCCCTGGGTATCAGTGAAGTCTGCCCACAGGAATAGGAGGTGGCACCCGAGACTGAGGGCTCCCGAAATTACAGAAGAGCAGTTGCACACCCCTGGCTGGGAACCAGTGACTCGAAGTTGGAAGTGTTCCCCTGATTGAAGGTGCCCAAGTCGTCCCCACTGGACTACGCATGGATGGCGGCGCTCCAGCTAACAGGATCTAACAAGGAGACGGCACGACCGTGGGGTCGGGGATTTGTCCGAAATTTTGTGTGGTGAAGGAGGACCAATCACACCTCACGTGGTTAAAATATTAGGACGCTCTACCCGGAAAATCCCTGGATAAATCGATCCAAAGTTTCTTATGTGCCGTATGAGTATAAAACGTTAGTGCATTGCCGAGGCGCCGCCTGGCCTAGATGTTTAGGGCTCGGACTCCTACGCCAGAGGTCTGGGGTTCGATTCCTTCTTCGGCACTTTTTTTTCCTTTTCTTACATTTTCTTTTGTTATTCCACCAGTTATTCGGAAAGTTTCCCAAACTTACATTATCTTTAACAAATTAGCTACATTATTGAATAAAAATTATTTTCTTTTTGTCCAACAACACAATTCATGGCGGTGGGTTTTCCATTTTTCACTGTAAAGTATATGAGGAGAAACATTGGGTTTTTAATCAGAATAACAAAGTCGATTGGGAAACATTCAATTTTTGTACATATAATAATTATAAACAAGAACCGCAGTGGTAATTATCGTAAAAACAAACAAAGCAATAGTTTTTGCGACATCTTGCCCAGCATATCACAGGGCGTTTGCAATAAATCTGTACGAAAACATGCCCCATTAACATTTACGAAAATGTTTTGAGTTTCTGATAATTTTGAGGCAAACCAGCAATATTGAATCATGTCTCGGAATATTGGTGACGATAATTGATGGTGAATTATAGAATGAATTTTTATACAATCTTCCCGGGAATTTAATTTCACGATTCTCCTGCAACAATGCGCTGCAATTTTGCAAGCAACAGAAGAAAAAAAATGTGGTGGAGGAGGAATCGATCCCGAGACCTCTAGCATTAGAGTCCGAACGCTAACCATGTAAGCCAAACGGCAGCTCAGCTGTGGACTAACATTTTATACTCATACGGCACCAAGAAACTTTGGATCGATTTTTCTAGGGATTTTCCGAGTAGTGCGTCCTAATATGTTAACCACGTGAGGTGTTAGGGGTCCTCTTTTACCACACAAAATTGCGGACAAATCCCAGTCCCCATGGTCGTGCCGTCTCCTTGTAAGTCCCAGGGCTGGGAATTTCTGTTGAGTAAAGGAATGCAAACGGCTAGTGGAGCAGATGGTGGAACAACACACATTCCTCCTTCACACTGGTTGGCTGCAAACTAACATATCTCCACTGAAAATGAGCAATATTGATACGAAACTGCCCCATATTTGTTGTGCTACTGTACTGGTCTCATCAACACAACTCATAACATTTCTGCAGCGTGGTGAAACCAGGCCATCCAAGTCGTAGCTGCTTCGACTTTTTGGTGTGCTCATAGTAAGACACATCGGGCTGCCCACCTCGGATACAAGTGAGATAACAGGGTTGTGATGCGCCCATAATACTGCGATATCAGCGGACTCCCCTTGTTGAAATTCTGCTCGGTTCTCGAGACTTGACCCACTTCTCCCTTCTTCTTGTGTCGCCAAAGACGGTGTCTGAACTTATACTTCGCTGCACCAAGTATAATCAAGACGGAACACTCCTGCTGGCAAATAAAGTTTTTGGTGTGTTCTCTCACGTGTGGAGAAAAGCTAGATTCCTGTAACCAAACGACGAGCGAGCTAGTTGCAGCAGGGAGATTTATAGCAGCAAACTAGCGCTAAGATAAAATTTTTAATTTCGGCCAGTAAATACAGTTGTCCGTGGAACCAAATTTTAAACTGGCTACCAGCTTCCCCAAAGAACTTGTGTTTTGGGATATCATGAAAGTTGCAATAGGTTTCATGAAATATGTTTATCCTGGTGTGTGCTTATTGCACATTTTAAAGCTCTTCATGTACCGTATTCTTTGTAAGTTTGCATAACTCGTTTTCGTGGCCCAAAATTGCTTTTAATGGATACAAACAATGACATTTACTGGATAAAGAATGGCAGTCCATACGAATGCCACAACAATCTCTCGCCTACACGTCGGTGCTTACATACCAGCAACGGAATCACACTAAGTTGCATACTCGCTGCAGCAACGCCTTCTCACAAAAACTTTGGATTGCCCCTCATAAATAAAGAAAACGATCTACGGACTCATAATCAGCACAGGTTCAAAAAATATAATTCCTCTGAGACACGACTGGCCCCTTATTCACGCGAAATACTGAGAGCTACTGACTGAAGATACCAAGTTGATTCCATATTTCTAGACTTCCAGAAGGCTTTCGACACCACTCCTCTCAAGTTGCTTCTAATCAAGCTGCGTTTCTACAGAGTATCGTCTCTGTTGTGCTACTGGATTCGTCATTTCTTCTCAGAAAGGTCACAGTTGTAGCAACTGAAGGAAGTCTTCAAAGAAGACAGAAGTAATATCTACGATTCCCTAAGGAAGTGTTATGGGCCCGCTCCTGTACTTAATCTATACAAACGATTTATGAAACAATGAAAGCCGTCCTATTAGACCGTTTGCTTAAGATATTATTGTTTACCGTTTCTTAAATTCATCACAAGATCACAACGGATTGTAAAATAATTTAGACAAAACTGAGCATGCTGATGAACGCGAAAATCGACCCTACACCATGAAAAGCGTGAGATGGTTCACATGAGTACTAAAAAATGTTAAATTTCTGTTACACGGTAAGGAACAAAAATTAAAAAGTTATTGGTTCAACTAAATAACTGGGGATTGCAATTACAGGCAACTTAAATTGGAACAATCACGTAGAAATTTTTTTCGGGAAGGCGAACCAAAGACTGCGTTTTGTTTACAGAACATTTAGAAGATGCGACAGATCTGCTAAAGAGACTGTCTACACTAGCCTTGTCTGTCTTCTTCTGGGCCGGCCGGAGTGGCCGATCGGTTCTAGGCGCTACTGTCTGGAACCGCGCGATCGCTACGGTCGCAGGTTCGAATCCTGCCTCGGGCATGGATGCGTGTGATGTCCTTAGCTTAGTTAGGTTTAAGTAGTTCTAGGGGCCTGATGACCTCAGAAGTTAAGTCTCATAGTGCTCAGAGCCATTTGAACCATTTTTAAAAATTTTTTTTTTTTACTTCTTCTGGGGTGCTGATACATGGTATGGTATTCTTGCCGGATAGGACTGAAGAAGAACGTCGAGTAAGTTGAAAAGATCGCTCATGACGTATTATCAAGAAAGAGAGGAAAGAGAGTCAAGATGTGGCAGTCATTAAAACAAAGGCGTTTTTCGAAACGGCGAGATCTTTCACGAAATTTCAGTTACCAACTTTCTACTGCAAATGGTAAAATATTTTGTTCACTTCCACGTAGAAGGCAAGAATAGACCACCGTTATAAAATACCAAAAACCAAAGCTTGAACCGAAAGATTAGTTGTTCATTTCTTTCACATGGTACTCGAGGGAGGAATGGTAGGAAAATAGTCTGAATGTTGTTCTGTAAACCCTCGGCCAAGCATTTAATCGTGAATTGCAGGGGAATAATGTAGATGCACAAGTAGGTTTCGTGTGATCTTCTTTCTACATCCCTAAAGACGTAGACACTGACAACTTGTAAAAACTCCCGTTCACTGTTATTTGTAGCCGATAATGAACAATAATCGCTGCATTTGTGAATTTGAAGAAAGCTATCGACAAATAAAAATAAAACTGTTTTCGACCCAAAGGCTGGCTTGAACACCACCGTGCTTGCCTAGGCATATTGCGTTTGAACACTACCTACAGTAAGAATGAGACCTACAGTTTAAGAAAACTTGCAACACGGAGCAACTTGGCATTTTTCAGGGTCACAAATCACTACCAGAGGTGTAAGAAGGGGTATGTAACAGAAAATATATCCTAGGCCTCACTATGTGCTGGATTGGAGACGTGTCCATTTAACCACCCAAGGTTTATTGTGTTTTGTTTTTTCCGCTTTTTGCGTTTTGTTTTAACACATCCTCTTCATGAATGAATTGACATTGTAAATGAAAATAACTGATAACGTAAAATCATCTATGGAAAGAAATGAAAGTCACAGGTCTTTCTTCTCTACACCGTACAATTAAAAGACTTAGCTGCCACATGCTGAGATGGTTTAAAATCTTTTTTAAAATGTAAATTCACTTAATACGCCACGACAAACATTAGTGAGCATCTCTGAAATTTGTGGTACCTCTTGCCGAACTTTCTTTCGTGTACCGGCGTTGCTGTAGACGATACATACGAAGATCTAGTTAACCTGATGTTAGCTTAGTTAACATGAAATGGGCAAGTTGTGCCACAGACCCCGCGTCTGTGTAGTGTTTGGCAGCTCCAAAATAGTTGCAGTCCGGCTGTAGGACGATATATTTATCTATACCGATTGGATCGACCTGGGGATCAGTGCCAGCTTTTATCTAATTCATGACCAAACTGCGTGTTGGTCAATGCTTGTAAACCTGTGGGAGGTGGTGTTCTGTGAGGGGCACCAATGACCCAAGGAGTCCAGTGAGTTCGTTCAGACGGCAAGCAATTTTTCTATCGTCGCGATCTTCTCATGAACCACATCCAACCACGCAGATATGATGTTTGACACCAAAACATTTTATTGACATTTTTTCATACTTGATTCCAGCAGATGTTTGAATACATGTCGTAGAGTTTTTGTGAACTTATTGGGAATGGGGTTCTTGGAGCACATAATGGTAATAATGGTAAGTGATGTAGCTAATAAGAAGTAGATCGACGTTTATGTTGGTGGTGGTCCATTGTCTCGCATTAGATTCTGCCTGAGAGTCTGGCTGCATCAACATTACTTAGTCGCATAATCTTCATGATATAACGAGAGGTGGGATATCTAGGTGTGGGCGGCGGTTCTTTGCCAAAGACTGATGCAGGTGCAGCAGAAGAAGGTCCGATGTTGTTTGCAATACGTTATTTACTGCTGTTTGTTTATGCTATTGGGATTTGGAAACTGCAAGTGGCAATGGTGCACGAGGGGAATATTCCGTCCTCTGGTACGACGGCCTCTAGCTGATGATCGTGCAGCCCACTGCTGCTAATACTACACTGCGAGAAAGCTGTATTCTGCTGTCGAAGTATGGGCGGTCCGGCCTCGATAGGTGTACGTACTTCTGACTGCGTCACGCTTCCGTGTCCCAGAGCACGTAAGTCCTCCGTCAACGCCTCGCCGCAGGTGGGACGGTTGAGACCTGGCGCCTTACTCCCGAAATGGCAGCAAAGTGCTGAGGTGTTCGAGCATCCAGGTGCTCAGGTGAGGGGTAGGAGTTTGAGGCCCGGCGGCGCTAGATACCGTTGTGTAACTGGTATGCCATGTCCGTCACCGACTGGGCGTCACATGACTGCCCCAGCTGTTCGATGATGACGATGTGATTCGGTCGGGTTTAAGTGCTACCTCCCGTGCTGACTTCGCAACGGTCACTGTGTTTGTATGCCAGGCCGAACGATCTGAAACAGAGGTTGCGTCCAAGACGGCTGCCTCAATCTGCTGCATTCGTCGCAGACGCGGAAGTCGGTCAAAGCAGAGTGACTTATCGAAAGCTGGCCACAGAGCACTGACATGTTTCGCTGCTGCTGAGAAGTGCTAATCAAGCAGGGGCGATGGCCAGTAGCAGCCGATGTTCGTTTCCAGATGTACTGTTCTTGGCTCCAAGCTCTGTCACAGTTCATCCTGTTACAGTTTGTATTCGTTACTTTGTGGTAGGTTTTGACCTAAATGGTGTTAAAATTTACCAACAGCTTACAAAGATACAACCCTGATGTAATTGGGAATGGCCGTTGTTTTTCAAGGACAATTTAAAAATTTTGCCCAACCAAATTGCAAAGGAATGGTTGCTAAGATGACCTTCGTAGTCTTTTCCGGAATTTTTGTAGACGATGTCCACGTAAAGTTATCCAGCAAGTTCAGATTTTATTCTAGCGGTTCTCTTTTAACATGTCACCTGTATTTGCTGATACGTACTCGTACATCAAGTCCGTGCGTTGTATCAGCAAGGGAATCCAGGGCTGTAAATGTGTGTTCGGCAAAGGAGCAATAGATGACTTCTGTCTGTTAACGATGAAGCCTCTACGTTCCTCATAGTATTGGACTATGTGACAAATACATCGGAGATCCTCTTCGAAACAAGAACAAAAATCATGTCATCTGTATAATCATGTAACTGTACTTATGAATACACAAGCTGAAGGCCACTAGGTTGACGTGAGGGTGTCAGGGAAAGGACCCAATGGCAGCGACTACACAGTAGTCGACGATGGACCTCTCAGCCTCATTCCCCGCTGGGAAAGAATGTACTTCGTGGAAGGTTAGTTAACTTTAATTCTGGTTGTAATGTGTGCATCGGGTCGCATTAATACGCTACCCAGAGGGTGTTAGAATCAGTATGCGGTTTGAAATACGAGTGATCGACCCTTTCGTAAGCATTCGGAAAATCAAAAAAATGCCAAGAGTAATACCGTGTACTTACTTCAGTATCCTAAAACAGGGTGGTTATGGTTGATTGGTTTGTGGGATTGAAGGGACCAGACTACTAGGGCCATCGGTCCCAGGGTGGTTATATTTACACTTTCCATATTTAGCACATCGTAACACAGAAACCAACTTCTGTACGAGTACCAAACTTGGTAGCATTAATGTCCAGAGTATGGTATGCATGATTTCCATGCGTCACAGCGCCACCGTCCAGTTCCAACTATGGCCACCCGCTGCCGAGATCAGTCACCAACCTCACCAGTCGCAGTGCACTTGTTGAAGTGTCAACATGAGCTTCGACAAAAGGAGCAGGGCATTATTGGTGAAACTCTATTATCAAAACAACAGTAATTCTGCAGCTGCACTCCGAGAATGTCGTCGGCTGAAAGGATTACGGAAGGGTCTTCTTTTTCCACCTACTGTGTGTAGCATGATGAAGAAGTTCGAATCAACTGTAGAACTGGGCTCGCTCCGGGAAGAGGCCGACCACCGATTGCCCCAAAGTTGGTTGATGAAGTCACTGTTGCTATGGCAGACGACGTTGAGGGCAATTCTCGATCGTCATGCAGTGCACGTGCTGTGCCACGACAGTTGAACATCACTTTATGGAATTTTCTTCTAGCTATTCTCAAATGGTATCCGTCCCAGATCCGTATCGTACAGCAGCTTGCGTCACAGGGCGCACAACGGCGTGTTGACTTCACTCTCCACTTTCTCGCAAGGACTGAACTTGACGAGGGCTGGCCCTGGACCATCCTGTGGACAGACGAAGATCATTTTTCTTTGACGGATGAGGTGAAGATACAGAATTGTGGAGTGTGGGATCTTCACCTCCAGTCACTGTGCATGATGTTCCTCTGTATGGTGAGCGTGTCACCGTATAGTGTGGCTCCACGGCTGCGTTCGTCGTTGGCCCGTTCTTTTTTGAAGAGATTGGCGCTCAAGGACCAAAGACGTGCAATGTGACTGGCCAGCGTTACTGATATATGCTTTGCCAGCATGTCACACTCGCCCTACGGGAGAGAGACGCATTGAACTTAATACACTACTGGCCATTAAAATTGCTACACCAAGAAGAAATGCAGATGATAAACGGGTATTCATTGGACAAATATATTATACTAGAACTGACATGTGATTAAAATTTCACGCAATTTGGGTGCATAGATCCTGAGAAATCAGTACCCAGAACAACCACCTCTGGCCGTAATAACGGCCTTGATACGCCTGGGCATTGAGTCTAAACAGAGCTTGGATGGCGTGTACAGGTACAGCTGCCCATGCAAACCCGATACCACAGTTCATCAAGAGTAGTGACTGGCGTATTGTGTCGAGCCAGTTGCTTGGCCACCACTGACCAGACGTTTCCAGTTGGTGAGAGACCTGGAGAAAGTGCTGGCCAGGGCAGGAGTCGAACATTTTCTGTACCCAGAAAACCCCGCACGGGACCTGCAACATGCGGTCGTGCATTATCCTGCTGAAATGTAGGGTTTCACAGGGATCGAATGAAGGGTAGAGCCACGGGTCGTAACACATTTGAAATGTAACGTCCGCTGTTCAAAGTGCCGTCAATGCGAACAACAGGTGACCGAGACGTGTAACCAATGACACCCCATACCATCACGCCGGGTGATACGCCAGTATGGCGATGACGAATACACGCTTCCAATGGGCGCTCACCGCGATGTCGCCAAACACGGATGCAACCATCATGATGCTGTAAACAGAACCTGGATTCATCCGAAAAAATGACGTTTTGCCATTCGTGCACCCAGGTTCGTCGTTGAGTACACGGTCGCAGGCGCTCCTGTCTGTGATCCAGCGTCAAGGGTAACCGCAGCCATGGTCTTCGAGCTGATAGTCCATGCTGCTGCAAACGTCGTCGAACTGTTCGTGCAGATGGTTGTTGTCTTGCAAACGTCCCCATCTGTTGACTCAGGGATCGAGACGTGGCTGCACGATCCGTTAGAGCCATGCGGATAAGATGCCTGTCATCTCTACCGTTACATACCGGTACCATTACTACTACAAAAGGGACCCATCAGTGTCCAAAAGAGTCTGAAAGCGCAGGATTGCATTCTCCAGAGCAGAACGAAGCTTGTCCGTCGGTATGCTGGCTACCTCTCTTGAAATGCTGCGCTTCAGATCTGCACATGTGTGTGTGTTCTCCTGGTAAGCCCTGTCCTTCAGGTAGCCCCACAACCAGAAATCACACAGAGTAAGATCAGGTGATGTTGCCGGACAAGCATCGCTGATAACTCGATCGTTTCCAAATGTGTTTCGCAGAAGCAGGCGAACTTCTCGAGCAATGGGCAGTGGGTCCATCTTGCATGAAAACTACACTACTGGCCATTAAAATTGCTACACCACGAAGATAACGTGCTACAGACGCGAAATTTAGCCGACAGGAATAAGATGCTGTTATATGCAAATGATTAGCTTTTCAGAGCATTCACACAAGGTTGGCGCCGGTGGCGACACCTACAGCCTGCTGACATGAGGAAAGTTTCCAACCGATTTCTCATACACAAACAGCATTTGACCAGCGTTGCCTGGTGAAACGCTGTTGTGATGCCTCGTGTAAGGAGGAGAAATGCATATCATCACGTTTCCGACTTTGATAAAGGTCGGATTGTAGCCTATCGCGATTGCGGTTTATCGTATTGCGACATTGCTGCTCGCGTTGGCCGAGATCCAGTGACTGTTAGCAGAATATGGAATCGGTGGGTTCAGGAGGGTAATACGGAACGCCGTGCTGGATCCCAACGGCCTCGTATCACTAGCAGTCGACATGACAGGCATCTTATCCGCATGGCTGTAACGGATCGTGCAGCCACGTCTCGATCCTTGAGTCATCAGATGGGGACGTTTGCAAGACAACAACCATCTGCACAAACAGTTCGACGACGTTTGCAGCAGCATGGACTATCAGCTCGGAGACCATGGCTGTGGTTACCCTTGACGCTGCATCACAGACAGGAGCGCCTGCGATGGTGTACTCAACGACGAACCTGGGTGCACGAATAGCAAAACGTCATTTTTTCGGATGAATCCAGGCTCTGCTTACAGCATCATGCTGGTCGCATCCGTGTTTGGCGACATCGCGGTGAACGCACATTGGAAGCGCCATACTGGCGTATCACACGGCGTGATGGTATGGGGTGCCATTGGTTACACGTCTCTGCCACCTCTTGTTCGCATTGACGGCTCTTTGAACAGTGGACGTTACATTTCAGATGTGTTACGACCGGTGGCTCTACCCTTTATTCGATCCCTGCGAAACCCTACATTTCAGCAGGATAATGCACGACCGCATGTTGCAGGTCCTGTACGGGCCTTTCTGGATACAGAAAATGTTCGACTGCTGCCCAGGCCAGCATATTCTCCAGATCTCTCACCAATTGAAAACGTCTGCTCAATGGTGGCCGAGCAACTGGCTCATCATAATACGCCAGTCACTATTCTTGATGAACTGTGGTATCGTGTTGAAGCTGCATGGGGAGCTGTACCTGTACATGCCATCCAAGCTGTGTTTGACTCAATGCCCAGGCGTATCAAGGCCGTTATTACGGCCAGAGGTGGTTGTTCTGGGTACTGATTTCTCAGGATCTATGCACCCAAATTGCTTGAAAATGTAATCACATGTCAGTTCTAGTATAATATATTTTTGCAATGAATACCCGTTTATCATCTGCATTTATTCTTGGTGTAGCAATTTTAATTTCCAGTAGTGTACGATAGGTAGGTGGTTCTTACCCCCCAAAGCTATTGTTGCCTGACAGTAAGGGATGTGTGTACCGAGGTCGGTTGAAATCGGTCCAGTGGTTGTGGAGGAAATGTGGAAAACGCGCGCGCGCGCACACACACACACATACATACATTTTTATAATATGTGTGGTTGATACTAAATACAGCTGCACTCCTTTGCCTTATTTCAGTGCATAATATTTCTTTGCTTGTTTGTTTGTAAATCTTAGATGTAGGATGTGTTTCAGTTAATGAAACAAAGTCCGGCTCCTATTTTCGTCGTTGTGGTACGACTCTTTCTGTTTACCTACATCTTCATGAGAAGCTTTAATTAACAGATTTCAGACTAATTGCTTGTTTCACACCTGTAAGTAGGACCTAGTCAGATGCTAGCAAAATCGTATGATGTGGCACATTTCCTTTGTGTTCAGCCTGTTAGTGGAAGCAGGCGAAGTGTACTGCCACTTCGGTTTTACAGCCAACAACACATCTGTAAGTGGGAAGCAAAAAGAAACACGTTTCAGAATTTGTGAAACATGAATATGAATCTATTACATACCAAAACAAGTAAACTAATTACCTAGAAATTAGCAATGACGCACAGGATAGCCGTGTGGGGTAGCCGCGCGGCCTCCGGCGTCTCGCCACGGTTCGCACGGCTCCCCTCCCCTACCCCCCCCCCCCTACCCCCGGCGAAGGTTCGTGTCCTCCGCCCTATGGCATCGGTGTTTGTGTTGTCCTTAGCATAAGTTGGTTCAAGTAGTGTGTAAGCCTAGGGACCGCTGACCGCAGCAGTTTGGTCCCATAGGAACTTACCACAAATTTCCAAATTTTTGCTTAGGATACGTTTCTCCTCTTTCGATGTATGCGGCATAAGTCTTTTATATGGTACCTCTTGGAACACGAAACAATTCGGCTACGTTGATTACTGATGCAGCCACCCTACGAACACCAACAATTCTCCCCCATTCGAATTTATGCAGCTCCTACATAGGGGAAGTCGGGGCGGAACGGGATACTTAATGTTTAACAATTTCTATAAAATAAGGGAACACAATGAAACACTTCTTAAAGTGATAAAAAAACACCTTGTAGTGTAAACTAATGTACCTTATTTTAAAATCACTTAAAACAATACATATTGCATTTTTTACATTTTTTTCAAAGAAAGTCTTGCATATTTCCCGTTCCGCTCCACCCACGGAGCAAAATGGGATAAGGGTATTTTTTGTTAAATTATTGCATAAACGTTGAATTTTAATTACGAATATCGTATTAAACAATGAAAAAATGTTGTATAACAGGCAATTCAGATTAAGGAATGTGTAATTTAAACAAGTTATTCTTCAAAATAAGAAAATATTTTAATGTCATTCTTAAAAATGTACAGTGCTTAATAACCACCAAGCCACTAACTACTAGCCCTTTCGACAATAGTCACAAATCAGTACTTCCTAGCGAGCGAGGTGTCGCAGTGGTTAGACACTGGACTCGCATTCGGGAGGACGACGGTTCAATCCCGCGTCCGACCATCCTGATTTAGGTTTTCCGTGATTTCCCTAAATCACTCCAGGCAAATGCCGGGATGGTTCCTCTGAAAGGGCACGGCCGACTTCCTTCCCCATCCTTCCCTAATTCGATGAGACCGATGACCACGCTGTCTGGTCTCCTTCCCCAAACAACCAACCAACCATCAGAACTTCCTCTTCATCTTCACTGTCTATGCCAGCACATGAATTGTGTGCCCACTCTGGCATGCGACCCAGCCCTCATTAGAAACGGAGCAGAAGTCCCCACAGTAGAGACACTCAGCATCCTCTCTCTCTGATTCTCTCTTCTCCAACATCTTCTTCCTTTTACTTTTCTTAAGGTCTTTGGTGTCCTCTGTTTTAGTTTTTTTGGGTGTACAGTTTGACATTTTTGCCTTAAGTTGCATTGCACCTGACGTCTCTGCCCTGACATTGTTTATATTTGTGCACCCTCCTCCTTTCTCTAGGCGTACTTTACGTGCGACAGCATTCTGCAGTTCCTTCTTACAAGGAAAATCTGTTAGTACGACGGTTTTTCCTTTTCGTCTTGTAGTCCGCCGAGTATTTTGACAGATTAGTGGAATTGGAATGACAGCCTCGGGCGATATCCGAAGAACTGGAAAAAAAAATGGTTCAAATGGCTCTGAGCACTATGGGACTTAACATCTGAGGTCATCAGTCCCCTAGAACTTAGAACTACTTAAACCTAACTAACCTAAGGACATCACACACATCCATGCTCGAGGCAGGATTCGAACCTGCGACGTAGCGGCCACGCGGTTCCAGACTGAAGTGCCTAGAAACGCTCGTGGAAAGCTGAGTTGTTCAGCGAACATAGCCGGTTGGGAGAGTCTGGCATCCATAAACATCCAGGCTGAGTTTTCTTTCCACTTGCAGCAAAATATGACGGGGCAGAACGAGACACTATCCCATTCTGCCCCGTCTCGTTCCCCCCAAGAGCACTTTTGAGGTTAACAACTTTTATGGAGTGTAATAACTGACGTATTTAAACGCATTAAATAACTAAAGTATAACAAATGCCATGCACTTTAAGGGAATGTGTCATTTTATGGTATACGATTAACAATTGACAGCTTACCTGGCGTTGAAATTCAACAAACGTTAGAACAACGCAAGCGGTTACGTGACGGACAACAATTCACTTAGATCTCACACTTCAGACTAAATCAGAATGGCTGCCCTCACTTCTCTTCCATTCGGCGAAATAGTGACATGCCCATACAACAGGTTGCAACACTGTCCAGTCTAGAAAAGAGCAATTTCCCATTGTGCCCCGCTATCCCGTTCTGCCCCGAGTTCCCCTAATGCTCTCACAACTATAAAGAATGCTGTTCTGACACGACTGAGATTTGAAACGTACTTGTTCGTCGTTAGATACAACAGTGCGAACTGCGGGCTTGGCTAGTGTCTGCATTTACATTCAAGCATGCATTTCTGCGGTGTTAATATTTTTGTCCAACGCCATATTTTTGCGGGTAACACAAAATGTCTCTTTGAATTTCAAAGTGGCAATTTTTACGATCAGACATGGTGTAAAAATTAACAGCTAAAATTACTTATCTCTTGAAGTAATAGTATTTAATATAAGAACATCGCATATTCTCTTGTGGAGAAAGAATACGATGTCTTAACACTTGTCTCAAGAAATAGCAAAACTTCCTAGTGATCAGACAACTTAAGTAATCAAATCGTTTAGTATATTAAGAATTTTTTGGATCGTTGTCCTTAGGAAAATAGGGATCGGTAAAATTATATTTACAGTTGGTTTCAGAGTAAGAAATGATCTGATAATGACCTTATAATGATCTTATAAAAGACCGAAAGCAGCCACCAAACGGATTATATATACCATAACTTTCATGCGATCAAGACTGTTTTATTGAAATAATTTTAAAGTTAGTTTAGTGTATTGTTTTGATATGGTCATTGTATATTGTAGGTTCACTGATAGACTTGATGGAAGAAGTGAGTCACTTCACGCGAAATATTCGTAATTTCGTAATTTTAGTATCCGATTAGAATAGGACATCGTAAATTCATCTCAAGGAGAGGCGAATAATAACTTCGTCACTTGTGGATGTGATAAGACGATACACTTTCTTTTTTTCAAGAGAGTGCGCGTGAAATGAACGTCAGTGTAAACAATGCCGGTTCTGAGGTTATCACTCTGACTTGTGTGCATTAGCGGGCGAGTAGTTCAGAGGTGCCTCATGTTGGGTCATCTGTGAGGCTGCGGCAATTCCCGCTGGCAACACGGAATCACGTGTAACAGACTGCTGCAGACACGTGCCGTCTACTTGTAGACTAGAGTGCTATAAACAACGAGAGACAACATAACTCATATAACAATGAAGTTACAGGTTGAAGTTCCAATAAACGCAGCGACCACGAACTGTTAGACAATTTCATATTAGTGTAGTCTACCGGACGAAAAAAAGTGAAGCCGGCCGCTGTGACCTTACGGTTCTAGGCGCTTCAGTCTGGAACCACGTGGCTGCTACGGCCGCAGGTTCAAATCCTGCCTCGGGCATGGATGTGTCCGTAGGTTAGTTAGGTTTAAGTAGGTCTAGGTTTAGGGGACTGATGACCTCAGCTATTTAGTCCCACAGTGCTTAGAGCCATTCGAACCATTTGAAAAAAGTGAAGCACCCGTAAGAGGAGGATGATGACGATGTTTGGTTTGTGGGGCGCTCAACTGCGCGGTTTTCAGCGCCCGTACAAATTCCCAACCTTTTCTCAGCCCAATCTCGCCACTTTCATGAATTATGATGAAAGGATGAGGACAACACAAACACCCAGCCATCTCGAGGGAGGTGAAAATCCCTGACCCCGCCGGGAATCGAACCCGGGACCCGTGCTCGGGAAGCGAGAACGCAACTACGAGACCACAAGCTGCGGACAGAAGAGGATGAATCGAAATGATACTTCACGGGTTGACAGGGTATGTCACGTTACTCTAGTGATTACAAAATCGAGTCAAATTTACAAAGAAATTGGTAGTATGAACCCAGTTATCAGTATGAGATTGGACTCGTTCTGTCCTGGGTGGCCGGCCGGGGTGGCCGAACGGTTCTAGACGCTATAGCCTGGAACCGCGCGACCGCTACGGTCGCAGGTTCGAATCCTGCCTCGCGCATGGATGTGTGTGATGTCCTTAGGTTAGTTAGGTTTAAGTAGTTCTAAGTTCTAGGGGACTAATGACCTCAGAAGTTAAATCCCATAGTGCTCTGAGCCATTTGAACCTTTTTTTTTTTTTGTCCTGGGTGCATGCAGTGATTCGGTTGGGAAGGGCGTTGATTCAGTTGGGAAGGGCGTCGTGAAAATTTTGTATTCTTTCCTGGGGCAAGTGGGCCCTCAACTGCAGCAGCTGTCCTTGATATTCTGGGTACTGGGAATAGGACGTAGTTTAGGTCCGAATGGTCACACACGTGTTCTGTCTGGAGTACCTCAACATCACGCAGACGGTTCGGAGATATACGTTCCATGCGTCGAGGAGCAGGTTCTGTTGAAATTTGGCGACACGATACTATCGCAGGAGAATGAAGTAGCACATGAGGACGCATGATGTTCGTGATGCACTGCCGTGCCGTCACAGCTCCCCGAATCCCTATCACCCATGTCTTGGAGTCATGCCTGATGGCTCCCCATACTATGACGCCAGAGGTGCCCCTCCAAAATGCTGGAAGAATGCGACACCTCCCCATGTTACCATCATATTCGCCGACGATCGACATCCTGGGTAGTGCATAACTCTATTCATCGCCGAACACAATGCGACGCCGTACATTAGCAGGCCACGCTTCCCTGTCACGACAACAATCGAAACAATCGAAAGGCAGCCACTTGTGCTGCGGACGGGGCATCTACGAATGGGTCCCCAGTACGGCTGCTGCTAGTCTGCGACCAATGATTTGTAATGTTGCAGGAGGTCCACTTGTTTTCGCATGACGGGCGCAGATGTGAAGCGGTTACAATATGCTTGGAGCACAATACAATATGCCACTGTCACATCAAAATTCCCCACAAATCTGGATATTGCGGGACTGACTCAACCGGCCAAATGGAGATCCACAATTGGGTCCCTGTCAAACTCTGTCACATGCTGAAAACGATGCCTCTTTCAAGCATGTGGGACTGTCACGTCCTTCACAGTGATCACTCAATACATGACGATGTTCACGTCCGTTTTGCATCCTATTAGGACTGGTAATAAGACTAACTACGAACAACTCTGATGCACTCTGGTCTCTGTTCTACCTGTCACAGAGAATCGCATCTCTAATCATTCATATATTTGTCTTTGGTGTGTCCGTGTACGAAGTTACATTAACATCCGACTGAGTCTCCTGTGACGCGGTGTAGTTGTCAGGTCGTATGGTGGGCGATAGTCAGGTTGGTATCCAACCACTGTCCTCGGCATCTCCAGACAGGTCTTCGCTGGTTGCTGGAGCTCAGTTCGAAGCGGGACTCATCACTGAAGACATTTATACTCCTGTCAACGAGATTCCAGGCCTAAGACTTATCTGGGGACGCCCCAGACAGTGGTGGGATCCCAACCTGACTGTCTTCTGCCATACGGCCAGAAGCCTATGAGCGATGGCCTGGAGTGCCATTTCTTTTCATGGGAAGACCCCTTTGATTGTCATCCACGGCACCCTTACAGTACAGCAGTATGTCGACGGTATTCTACGCCCAGTTTTGTTGTCCCTAGTAGCACCTTGGGCTTACATTTCAGCAAGATAATGCAGGTCCCCACACGGTGAAAGTTTCTACTGCTTGTCTCCGTGCTTACCAAACTCTGCCATGGTCAGCGAGGACGCCGTGTCTCCCCACAATTGAGGATGTTTGGACCATTAAGGGCAGAGCCCTCTGATCAGCTCTGGATTTTGACGATCTAACGCGCCAGTTGGACAGAATCTGGCACGATTCCCTTCTGGAGGACATCCAACAACTCTGCCAATCAATGCCAAACCGAATATCTGGCAGACGTGGACCAAAACATTACTGACTTGTTTAGTTTGCGAAACTCTTTTCCTCGAATAAATTGGCTATTTTTTCTGAAATTGTAATCATTTGTTTGACTGCACATATACATCACACCTACCGATTTCTGTTTCATTCAGATATTTCATTGGCGGTGCGTTTTTAAAACTTTTTATAGTGTATTTAACAGTCGCTTGATGGCGGCCTAGATGTGTTCTGTCCGGTTCCGTTCAGGTGAATTTGTTGTCCAAATCACTCACGTGAGCTCACTATCATGGTCTTATGACAGGGGGAGTCGTCATCTAGGAAGACGCCATTGCTGTCAGGGAACACGTCAAGCATGAAGGGATGCAGTTGGTCTGCAGTACTGATCAGGCGGTGCACTGCTGTCATGGTGCATTTGATTACAGTTCAGGTCCCTTGGAACCCGTCATGTGAATGTGTTCCGTAGCACAGTACTGAACCTATCGGCCTGCATCTGTGGCATGGCGCATGTTCCGAGCAGCCAATCTTCTGGATCGCCGAGTATCCGGGCACTACCTGGTGAAACGGGAAACGTGTTTCATCTCACCATGGGACACGTTGCCATAAACCCATAGTCCAATTTCTATGATAAAGTGTCCACTGAAATCGTAATTGGCGACGTCGTTGGTTCAACATGGGAACACGTAATCGTTGTCTGCTATGGAATCGTATGTTCAGCAATGTGCGCTGAGAAATGAGCTCCTGAACACTTATGCTGCAACGGCATTGTACTCTGTTGCCATATCTGTCACAGATCGCCGCCTATCCTGCTTTAAAAAGCTGGCAAAGCTCCGACCTCCACGTTCTTTGGTGGGTTGTCCAACACATTGACTCCCACCAAACATTTCACCGTCTTTAAACCACTTTCTGTATAGATGCTCAAGACAGTAACATATAAACAGCCGAGCACCTTCGAAGTTTCGAAGATGGTCATTCCCAGAGCCGGTGCATAACTATCTGTCCTTTGTATCGTTACCAGAATAATACCTCATTCTCTTCCGCTCCGATTATACACAGGGTAGTTTCAAAACGCTGTAGAAAGAGAACCACTACTCAGAATGACGTCAAATTTGAACAGCATATTATTGACGAAGGGGAAACTCCATGAAACAAAAAAATATCGAAAAATAGGACAGTAGATGGTGCTGCAAACGTCAGAATATGCACACCAACAGACACATGGAACACGGTTGTTCTTCAGTTTGCGTCCGAGACACGCGACCTGACTGTCTCCATGAAGGATCGGGCGCTGCTGGTAAAAACATCTTCTACAAGAACGGTGACCCCCCACAAGCGATCCTGAGAAAATGATTACAAAAGTCTGAAAGACACGTTCTTTTCAAGTGCAATGGGGTAGAGGAAAAAAAGCACATGATCGGATGTCTGTCGAAGATGTGGCCACAGCGTTGCAGGACGGTTCGAGCGGCGATGTGCTAAAATGCAGAGCACAGGAAATTGTCCAAACGTTGTACGTGTCTGCGAGCAAGGTGCATAAAATCCTAAGAAACATCCTGCGTTGTTATCCATACAAAATCATCCATGTTCAGGAGTTGCTTCCGCTGGCGTACCACGAAGACAAAAGTTCGCTCTGGAATTTCTTGCTCAAGTTGAAGTAGATAACTGCTGCAGAGGTATTTCGGATGTGGTACGATCTTGTCGTGCTGGATGGCCTTACCTAACCTATCCGTCATGTTGCGATTGATCTGTCATTTGTAGCCGAACCTAGTTACGTTAACAAGCTTACAGCGCCATTTGTTGGTAAAATTTTCGCTCTTCTTTTTCCCATGACTTTTCCTCCCTGTATAATAAAATTATTATGTTCAAATCTGCCGTCATTCTGAGTAGTGTTTGTCTTTCTAGAGCGTTTTTAAACTGTAAAGTTTATTATGGATACCCTGTACTGTACTCACCACGTCACGTGCCCGCAGCGCCACCATGCAGCATTCACTCTCGCTGCGGGCTGTGGTCACAATGTTTTGGTTCATCATCCGGGGCCCGACTCGCGCGTATAGTGCCAAGTATCTACAGCGAGAAGATTTGTTTACAACATAGAGTCATATACACAGACTGAGGTTTAACTGCAGACAGAAAAAGGCGGTATATATATATATATATATATATATATATACATATATATAATGACATGTGTAACGGCCAAGTGAAGGTCTGACATTCGGCTTGGCTTGCCTCTGAGCACTATGGGACTTAACATCTGTGGTCATCAGTCGCCTAGAAATTAGAACTACTTAAACCTAACTAACCTAAGGACATCACACAACACCCAGTCATCACGAGGCAGAGAAAATCCCTGACCCCGCCGGGAATCGAACCCGGGAACCCGTGCGCGGGAAGCGAGAACGCTACCGCACGACCATGTCATTCGGCGAGACGTTCGTGTCCCTAACCTACGTACCTACGTCAACTACCCAAACGAGAAAAGTGAACTACAGTTTAACGTGGAATCTGAACCACGTGTTGTTGAAAGTGACCCCTCATATCGTTCTAAGGTGAAGGGTAAATCAAGGGCAGACGGAAAATTCCAGAGGTGCAACTTGGGTTCGATCCTGCGACTTCTCGGTTTCCAGGCTTGTGATTTATCAGATGAAAACTTCAGTTTTATTATTATTATTATTATTATTATTACAGAGAGTAGGCTGTCCCCTTTCCGAACGTGCTGAGCTACCGTTCCGCTTCCATAAAACTACCAGGCTAGACATATATTCTGATTAGCTTCGGTGCTCTCTAGAGCCACGACGCCTGTTTGCTGTTTTCCTGACACATAACACCTGCTCTGTAGCTGACCAACTCGTACCTCCCATCAGTGCCACGAGATGTCATTCCAAACGCTAGTTAAATATGCAACATACACGATCCAGTCACATTAATCCCTTGCTGATGTTTTACAAGATTACTTCAGACCATTTGAAGAAAACTAATACCGTTAACAGACGCACGATGTTACGTAGGGGTCGCCACTGTTATGGCAGGGAATAGTGACGAAGAAGAGGGCATCTCACCAATCAGTGTCGAAGATGCCACCTGTGTTATAAGAGGTTTACCAAATAACAAAGCTCCAGGACTAGACGAGATACCACAAAAAGCATTAAAGGAACTTTTTGATTTCCATTTATTGGCTTTCGGAACGCGCCCATTCAGCCATCTCAATACATGTCATTTATAACGATACGTATGTGAGAACAACACAATTCCAGCACCCAGTCCCCGAACGAGGAAAAATCTCTGACTCGAGGAGGAATCGAACTCGAGTTCCTTCGCTTATCAATCCACCGCGCTGACCGCGCAGCTACCAAGGCGGACTGTTTAAAGAAACTTCCACATGAAGCCTACGACCAGATGTCTTCACCAACGTTATCAAACACAAAAAGTATCCCAGCAGCTGGAAGCATGGAGCGGCGACTGCAGTACCCAAATCTGGGAAGCCTCGCAGGGTCCCAGAGAAGTATAGACGAGTCAGCCTCCTGTCTCAGTTAAGTAAGGTCTTCGGGAGGCTACTCCTCAGAAGATTAAGAAGACTCATCAGTGACAGAGAAATGTTGCCCACTGAACAGTTCGGATTTCATGAAGGACATTCCACCACGCAACAACTCATAAGGGTGGTGAAAGAAATCGTCACCGCCTACAACAACAAGGAATACTGTGGACCAGTATTCTCAGACGCGTCGAAAGCCTTCGACACTGTGTGGCTCCAGGAACTGATTTGGAAACTAAATGAAATAGGTTTCCATGAAACGTACTTTAAACTAATCGCCTCATACTTAGAAGACAGTACTTCTGTGGTGTCACTCGAATAAGAACTGTCCACTGTCAGAAGAATTCATGCAGGAATTCCTCAGGGATTGGTCCTTGGGCCAACCCTACATTTTCTCTACATGTCCGATCTCCCCAGGACTCCATTAGTGGAAAGTGCAGTACGTGCAGACGACATGGCAATTTCTACAAGGAGCAGGTGGCCCCAGCCAATGCATCATATGATACAGGAAGCGTGCCAAGAACTTGAAGGATGGTCAACTAGATGGAGAATTTCCTTCAACGCTCTGAAGAGCCATTCCATCATGTATACTAGAAAAGAACACCAGATCTCCCTCGACTAGTACTCTTCAACATACATATAGAATGGGCTGCATCAGCAAATTACCTCGGTGTCATACTTGACAGACAGCTTATCTGGCAACGGCTAAAAGCAGACGTCCAGCTGGAAGTCGTGCAGAGATTGGATGCATTCTATCCGTTACTGCTAAATTACAGGGCGTTTATCCGTCCACTGGTGGATTATGGCTGTCCAGCTTGGGGTACGTCAGCTAAGCCACGTCTTCACAGACTGCGGCCACAGAAGAACAAGGCCTTGCGAAGGATATTTCACCTGCCATACATTTTACCAGCTAAGTACCGGCATGAAGGAGCACGCGAAGAGGGAGTCCGGACTGCTTCAAGAAAACTGCAGCCACTCTGTATAGGAATGCATCGGATTCAGTGAATCCTTTAAACAGGACCTTTGCCAACCTGCATGCAGCCCAAGGTCGCTACAAAAGACCAATAGACCTTATACACGTATACACTGAACACCAAAGAAACTGGTATAGGCATGCATATTCAAATACAGAGATATGTAAACAGGCAGAATACGGCACTGCGGTTGACAACGCTTGTATACAAAAAATGTCTGGCGCAGTTATTAGATCGGTTACTGCTGCTACATACCAGATTATGAAGATTCGAGTGAGACTGAACATGGTGTTATAGTCGGTGCACGAGCGATGGGACATAGTATCTCCGAGTTAGGAATTAAGTAATCTTACTGACTTATGGACAGTCCTGCAGCATTCATGGTGTCAGCTCCCTCCAGCACTGCTTTAGACGTTAGTCGAGTCCATCCCACGTCGTGTTGCGGCACTTGTGCGAGCTCGAGGAGGCCCTACACGATATTAGGCAAGTGTACCAGTTTCTTTGGCTCTTCAGTGTATGATTAAAACGTTTTACATGTGAAAAATAAAATGGAAGTTATGAGATACGATGGATGACTTTTGCACCTTTAGTTAAAAACAGTAAGTAAAAGGTGAAATGAAATAAAATAATCATACATTTAAGACATTTAAAACATGTTACCGAAACACGAATATATGAAAGAATCATTTTACATGGGATAGGTAGCTAGTTGTTGAAGGGTGGGAAGGTTGGCTGGTGAAAAGGGTAGGAATGTGGTGGCATAAGGCTGGAGGACTGGTGCAATGCAGCGATGGGGTAGGAGTGGCTGTTGGGACAGAAGAGAGAGAGGAGGGGGGAATTTGTGACACTAACAGTTGTTGGGAAAAGTGGGGTGAGGAAACAAAGGAAGACGGGAAAAATGGAGGTAAGGATAGGTGGGCAGGCAAGGTAGAGGAAGCCGTGATAAGGTGGATTGGGTAGGATGGACCTATAGCTAATAGGACGAGTAAATGTCGGGGCAGAGCTTATGATCTGGGAGGGGAGATGCTAGAGGTTTCTTTGGGAGAGCATGTGGGGGGGGGGGGGGGGAGAGGGTGTAGGTGGAGGATTGGTGGAATGTGCTGGTAAAGGTGAGACAGCGTATGAGGAATCTAAAGTAGAGGGGATATGATAGGATTACTGGAGTCGAGTGTGCAGATGGTGTAGATTGTTCAGAGGTCAAATGACCAGATGGCTCTGAGCACTACGGGACTTAACATCTGAGGTCATCAGTCCCCTAGAACTTAGAACTGCTTAAACCTACCTAATCTAAGAACATCACACACATCCATGCCCGAGGCAGGACCCGAACCTGTGACCGTAGCGGTCGCGCGGTTCCAGACTGAAGCGCCTAGAACTGCTCGGCCACAACGGCCGGCCTGTTCAAAATGGTTCAAATGGCTCTGAGCACTATGGGACTTAACATCTATGGTCATCAGTCCCCTAGAACTTAGAACTACTTAAAACTAACTAACCTAAGGACATCACACAACACCCAGTCATCACGAGGCAGAGAAAATCCCTGACCCCGCCGGGAATCGAACCCGGTAACCCGGGCGTGGGAAGCGAGAGCGCTACCGCACGACCACGAGCTGCGGACGGCCGGCCTGTTCAGAGGTATTCAACGCGAGTGAGGAGAGGCAGGGCTGTGATGAATTGGTAAAAGATCCTTGTGGTGGAAGGTAAACGGATGTGGAAAGCAATGTGGAATGCAAGGCGTATGCTCATTATCTAGGGGAGGTTGTTGTGATATGCTACATACTTATCATTTCTTAGCCTAATGAATCATATACACAACTTTCTTTGTTAATCTATCGATTAGTGTTAACCGTTTCAAAATCCCTGCAGTTGTTTCTGAGATTCGCATTCATATACAGAAGAAAAATGCAGCTTGCCAGATACCGCCTCCTCCGGAGTTGACCTGCTCGTACGTCCCATCATTGCCACGAGTTATCAGTCGAAATGCCAGTTAAGTATGGAACAGACAAAAATACATAAACTACACACTCGTCGTGTATACTAACCATAAATTATAAACAAAAAGCTTAATCGAGCAAATCAATCTCGCACACAGCAAAAAAACCGTGGCGGGGGACTTTATAAAATGTATAAATGGAATATGGTCAACACATAATGCACTTCGCATCTTTTATTGAAGATCATCATACGTTTTGGAAGAAAGAAAAAAAAGAATGTGTGTAGAATTCATAACCTGAGTTGCTTGTTACGCAAGTACACAATTGTATTGGTTGCTCACACAGTTTCTGCTACATTCTTGGCGCATCGATTTCCAGATATAGAGCCTCACAGCAGTCTGTTTGAAGTAGAAAGCACACTGGTCCTGCACACACATCCGCGAGTATCTGCGACAGCATCAAGGTCGGTAATTGCGCAACAGGATATTTATGTTGGAAGCGGGAGGTTCGGAAACGGTTTAGCTGCTCCACTGCACCGACATCAAACGGCAATGACGTCACTCTCAAACGGATTCTCCCCGCCGCTGACGTACGTACGATGCGGATTTTCTTTCGACTCGTGTGCCTTGTATCAGTATAAACTTTCACTTATATATGTACCACGTACGTGTTTAGCAGTTGGCGCGATGGCTTGTATCACATTTTAAGACTATTATATCGACGGGGAAACCGCAGCAAATAACCACAGCATAGTAGGATGAACGATTTATGTAGGCTAGTTCGTTCGGCTATCACTTCTTTTTCAGACGAAAAACTTATCACGACCACAATACATACTCCTGTTTAAACGAAAAACGTAGATGTTTCAGAGTATAGTTACATATGTACACCATCCGACCCAAAGTATCCGTGTATATGAAGATGCTACTCTTCTTTTGGACATGTCCGAAAGAACAAATACCATCGGTGACCGTGCAGCTCGTTAGAATGAAATTACAATGAAATCAATACAATGAAATGAATACTCTTAGCTGCATACAGGCGTTGATATACGTCAAAGGGGACAGTTGAAAAATGTGTGCCCTGACCGGGACTCGAGCTCGGGATCTCCTGCTTACATGGCAGATACTCTATCCATCTGAGCCCCCAAGGACACAGAGAATATTGCGACTGCAGGAACTTATCTCTAGGACGCCTCCCGTGAGGCCCACATTCCCAACCTATTGTCCCGCACTATATTCGGAGTGCCCCTGCCCATTACACTCATTACTCGCGGCTTTACCGATTCCCGTAAGAGTTCGGGCAATGTGTGTGCATCTGCACAGAAGATGGTCAAATGGCCGGCGAGCCTAAACTATATATATGAAGATGGTATCTGTTCTTTCGGCCATTTTACATCTTCTGTGCTGATGCACACACATTGCCCAAACTCTTACGGGAATTGGTAAAGCAGCTAGTAATGAGTGTAATGGGCAGGGGCACTACGAATATAGTGCGGGACAATAAGTTGGGAATGTGAGTCTCACGGGAGGCGTGCCAAAGGTAAGTCCCTGCACTCGCACTATCCTCTGTGTCCTCGGTGGCTCAGATGGATGCCAGCATGGTAGCTCAGCACGTTCGGTCAGAGGGCTGCGTGCGATCTGTAATAAAAAAACTGAGTCAAAGTATCAACGATCAACTTGAACGGATGTCTTGTGACGCCCGAACAGATCAAACGAAACGAACAATATCGGGAAAAAAAGACAAAAAAGACAGATAGAGCGTCTGCCATGTAAGCAGGAGATCCCGTGTTTGAGTCCCGGTCGGGCCACACATTTTTCAACTGTCCCCGTTGACGTATATCAACGCCTGTATGCAGCTAAGGGTATTTCAACTGTCCCCGTTGATGTATATCAACGGCTGTATGCAGATAAGGGTATTCACTTTTTTTTCCTTTATTGTTATTTTAATACTTGAACAATCAGGTAGGCTGTCAGCGGCATGCTACGCCGCTCTTCAGCCATCGTGTTGACAATAACAGTACACAGAATGGAGAATTAGAAAGAACATAGTGACGGGCAAAAAATAGTGGTCACAGATACACAAAAACACGGAGCCGTTCACACTCGACGATAACGACACTGAAAACACGTTGACACGGCGCACGTAACACTGATGAATCCGACAGCACAAGTGAACGTAGAAGCGTGACGGCGGACACTAAAAACACAAAATGACGTCACAGACACGAGACACGGTTGGCGATGATCTCCGGCGCGCGAAAGTCCACGTAGCATGTGCGAGTCCGGGGACCTGCCAAGAGGGGTAGAAGGGTGAGGGGGGGGCGGTGGAGAGGGTGGAGAGGGGAGAACAAAGTTGCCAATGGCTGAGGAGATGGGAGGAGGAATAGAGGGACAGGGGAGGGGAGGCCCGGGGGAGGAGTGGGGAGAAAGGGAGGAGGGAGGGAGGGTGCCCAAAGGAACAGACACAGGAAGAGTGAGGGAGGATCAAAGTTGGTAGGAGGGGTAGATGGAGGGAGGAGGACATCATCAGGGAGGGGGAGCTGGCGGAAGCCACCTTGGGAGAGGGTAAGGAGGGTGGAGAGATGGAGACCAGGTGGGACGTGGGAATACAGGCGTGGCAGCAGGCGGGGGTGGGAGAGGATGGGTGAGACAAGCGGGTGAGGAGGATCGAGTTCGCGGGAGGTGTACAGGATCCGTATCCTGTCAAGGAAAAGGAGGAGGTGGGGGAACGGCATGAGATCGTACAGGATCCGCGTGGGGGAGGGGAGACGGATGCGATAGGCGAGGCGGAGAGCATGGCGTTCAAGGATTTGAAGGGATTTATAAAAGGTAGGGGGGGGCAGAGATCCAGGCCGGATGGGTGTAACAAACGATAGGGCAGATGAGGGATTTATAGGTGTGGAGGGGGTATTCACTTCATTGTATTGATTTAATAGCTGGCGCAGTAGCTCAGCATGTTCGGTCAGAGGGTTATATACCCTCTGTAACAAAAAAAAAACTGAGTGAATGGATCAACTAAGAACCTAAACGGGTGTCTTCAGATGTCCGCACCGAACAAATTCAACGAACAATGTAGAACAAAATGAGACAGACAATTAAAAAAAAATTGTAATTCCATAGTATCCAGACACACCTATGTAATGCAGCTTTGACCGCTAGATGTCACGAGAGGCGGACCCCGTGGAAAGGGAGGCGGCGACTATCGTATTCTCAGTAGAGGGCCAGTAACAGCAGAAAGTGTCGATCAGCAGAGTCACTGACTTGAACGTGGACTGCTCACCCGTGTCGCCTGAGTAACAAAACCATAAGGGACATTTAAGCCCTTATAAAACTGCCCAAATCGACTTTTGGTGATGTGAGTGTGAAATGGAAACGCCAAGGAACAACCACAGGTAAAGCCCAGGCAGAGACAACGTATATTAACGGACAGGGATCTTCTATCATTGTGGAGAGTGGTTGTAAAAAAAAATTGCATGAAGTGAGCAGAAGGGTTCACTCGTCGGTTCCAAAGTGCTGCTAGGAGTCTAGTTTTCACAATGACTGTGCGTATGGAATTAAAACGGGTGGGGTGTAATGGTCGAAGAGCTACTTATAAGCCAGACATTCCTGCACTCATTGCTAAGCGACACTTGAGGTACTGTAAAGGTGACATTACTGGGCAGTGGATCACTGGAAACGAATGATTTGGAGTGATAAATCTCTCTATACTTTGTGTCAATCCGATGGAAGAGTTTGGATGTGGCGGATGCCTGGAAAACTGTACCTGCCATCATGAGTACTGCCAACAGCTAAGTAGTAAAGTACGGAGTAGGCGGCGTTACCGTATGTTGGTGTTTTACGTGGTTGTGGTTGGTCCCTTTACTGTGTTTAGAAGAGTTCTAAATGTGATACGATAGGAACACACACTGAAGCGTCAAAGAAACTGCTATAGGCAGGCGTATTCAAATACAGATATATGTAAACAGCCAGAAGATGGCACTGCAGTCGGAAATGCATGTATAAGACGAAAAGTGTCTGACGCAGTTGTTAGATGGGTTACTGCTACTACAATGGCAAGTTATCACGATCTAAGTGAGTTTGAAAGTGGTGTTATAGTCGGCGCCCAAGGGATGGGACACACCAACTCTGAGGTAGCGATCAAGTGAGGATTTTCCCGTACAATCATTTCACGAGTGTACCGTTAATATCAGGAATACGATAAAACATCAAATCTCCGACATCGCTGCGGCCGGAAAAAGATCCTGCAAGAACGGGACCAACGACGACTGAAGACAATCGTTCAACGAGACAGAAGTGGAACCCTCCTACAAATTGCTGTAGATTTCAAAGCTGCGCCATCAACAAATGTCAGCGTGCGAACCATTCAACGAAAAATCATCGATATGAGCTTTCGGAACTGAAGGCCCACTCGTGTACCCTTTGTGACTGCACAGAAAAATGCTTTACACCACTCCTGGGCCTGTCAACACCGACATTGGACTGTTGATGACTGAAACATGTCTCCTGGTCGGACGAGTCTCGTTTCGAATTATATCGAGCGGGTGGACGTGTAAAGGTATTGAGACAACCTCATGAATCCATGGACCCTGCATGTCAACAAGGAACTGTTCAGACTGGTGGAAGCTCTGTAATGGTGTGGGGAGTGTGCAGTTGAAGAGATATGGGACCCCTGATACGTCCAGATACGACTCTGACTGGTGTCACGTACGTAAGCATCCTGTCTGATCACCTGCGTTCCGACGGGCTCTGGCAATTCCATCAGTACAGTGCGACACCCCACACGTCCAGAATTGCTACAGAGTGGCTCCAGAAACATTCTTCAGAGTTTAAACACCTCCGCTGGCCACCAAACTCCCCAGACACGACCTTTATTGAGCATATATGGGATGCCTTGGAACGTGCTGTCCAGAAGAGATCTCCACCCCTTCGTACTCTTAATGATTTATGGACAGCCCTGCAGGATTCATTTTGTCAGTTCCCTTCAGCACTACTTCAGACATTAGTCGAGTCCATGCCACGTCGTGTTGCCACACTTCAGTGTGCTCGCAGGGGCCCTACACGATATTAGGCAGGTGTACCAGCTTATATGGCTCTTCAGTGTATTTTACAGCATTGAATACGGCGTACAGTAGAAGAACAGTTCGGAGACGATGACTTTTTGCATCAGCAAGGCAGTGCGCTGCGTCATAAAGCAGTATCTATGAGGCAGTGGTTTGTGGAAGGAACATCGATTTTGCTCCACGCCTCTCAGTCCAACATCGCTGCCTCCTCTGGTTTTGGCTCTTGACGAAGAATAGGCTGCCATTGCTCCACATACATTCAGATACTTCTTTAAAAGTGTCTCCAGCAAGTTCAAGCCATCACAGAGGCGAAAGATGAGCATAACCCACATTAATATCCACTAATAAGTGTCCGGATAGCTTTCATCACATAGCGTACATTAAAATTTCTAACAAGAGGACCGAGAGTAGTTTGATGTAAGTCTCAAAAATACTGAAGGAAATCGGCTTTGAGGTTTTCCGATCGTTCTTAATATGCTAAGCTATGGCGGTGGTCTTTCGACAAGCAATGTGGCCATGTGATAGAGTGCTAGCCTGACGTGTGGCGGGGGGAGGAGACCGAGGGGACGGCTGGGCTCCTCGCGGAATGAAATTTTTAAACAAAGGTGCAAGTTCTATGAGCATTTACGTGAAGCGGAAAATACGGAAGGATAGAATCTCGGTTAGCCATCTTTTATAAGAGATAAAACCAAACAATGGAAAATTCAGGATGGAATGATGACATATTATAAAAAGGATAAATTTCTATAGACTTAGAGAAAGCTTTTGACAACGTTAACTGGAATACTCTCTTTCAAATTCTGAAGGTGGCAGGGGTAAAATACAGGGAGCGAAAGGCTATTTACAATTTGTACAGAAACCAGATGGCAGTTATAAGAGTCGAGGGGCATGAAAGGGAAGCAGTGGTTGGGAAGGGAGTGAGACAGGGTTGTAGCCTCTCCCCGATGTTATTCAATCTGTATATTGAGCAAACAGTAAAGGAAACAAAAGAAAAATTCGGAGTAGGTATTAAAATTCATGGAGAAGAAGTAAAAACTTTGAGGTTCGCCGATGACATTGTAATTCTGTCAGAGACAGCAAAGGACTTGGAAGAGCAGTTGAACGGAATGGACAGTGTCTTGAAAGGAGGATATAAGATGAACATCAACAAAAGCAAAACGAGGATAATGGAATGTAGTCAAATTAAATCGGGTGATGCTGAGGGAATTAGATTAGGAAATGAGACACTTACAGTAGTAAAGGAGTTTTGCTATTTAGGGAGTAAAATAACTGATGATGGTCGAAGTAGAGAGGATATAAAATGCAGACTGGCAATGGCAAGGAAATCGTTTCTGAAGAAGAGAAATTTGTTAACATCGAGTATAGATTTAAGTGTCAGGAAGTCGTTTCTGAAAGTATTTGTATGGAGTGTAGCCATGTATGGAAGTGAAACATGGACGATAACCAGTTTGGACAAGAAGAGAATAGAAGCTTTCGAAATGTGGTGCTACAGAAGAATCCTGAAGATAAGGTGGGTAGATCACGTAACTAATGAGGAGGTATTGAACAGGATTGGGGAGAAGAGAAGTTTGTGGCACAACTTGACTAGAAGAAGGGATCGGTTGGTAGGACATGTTTTGAGGCATCGAGGGATCACAAATTTAGCATTGGAGGGCAGTGTGGAGGGTAAAAATCGTAGAGGGAGACCAAGAGATCAGTACACTAAGCAGATTCAGAAGGATGTAGGTTGCAGTAGGTACTGGGAGATGAAGAAGCTTGCACAGGATAGAGTAGCATGGAGAGCTGCATCAAACCAGTCTCAGGACTGAAGACCACAACAACAACAAATTTCTATTTACCATATAGCAGGGACGTTGAGTCGCAGATAGTCTCAACAAAAGGACTGTTAACAAGTAAGCTTTCGGTCATAAGGCAACTTTCCAATTAGACAACATACACACAAATTCACGCAAAGGCAACTCACACAATCACATACCACTGTCTCTGGCTGCCGAGACCAGTTGCGTTAATGTGTATGTGTGTGTGTGTGTGTGTGTGTGTGTGTGTGTGTAGTGTAATTCACTTAGGAAAGTCCTTTTGGCAGAAAGCTTACTTATTAATAGTCTTTTTGTTGTGCCTGTCTGTGACTCAACAATGCCACTGTATGTTGAGTAGCAATCTATCCTTTTTCTTTTATGAAAGATAAGTATTTAACAATTTTTGTTTGCAATAAAAGCTGGATTTTTTGTGCAACATGTAATTAAAAATAAGAAGACGTGATTTTTCATAAAACTGACAACGAAATGTCTTAATTAGCATATATTTGATGAATTTTGTATTTAAATGGCGCAGCTTTCCAACTGGACGAAGAAACGAAAAAAATAATTACCGAGAAGAGACTCAGTCTAGCGATTAAGAGTCTCGTGCACTTTATGTATTCTACGCTTTATAGAAATGCTCGTAAAACAACAACCTTTGTTTAAAATTTGATTCCGCCTCTAGCACTCTGCCAAAGAGTCACACACCATGTAGAAAAACGTGTACCTCATTTCAGCATATTTAATGTGGTGGGAAAAATATTTGAGATCTGAACTTCACGTACCACAAATTTATGAAATTATAAAAATATCGTTGCTGTGTGGTACCATTGTGAGTAGTTATTGTAGTCACATGAACGTCAACTTATTACTTCTAAAATAATAGAGGACGCATATGGTGGCCTGCACAAGCTATTTGAAATGATTCATCCGATATAAGAGAAACGTGGAGCGGAGTACGACTTACGCATAAAAATAAAAATTTTAGCTTGGCGACAGTTTTAAGCTGCCTCTTCATGTCGTTGGCGATAGTGCTGCTCCTGGTGCAGGTAATTCGCTCCCTCGCCCGTTCATTTGCTTTCCCAACAAGTGCGAGAACATGCCGGAAATTTCATTTTCCAACAGGACGGAGCAACACCATACGGGCATCTGCGTGTAAGAGCGTTTCTCAACAATGTGCTTCCAGCAATGTGGTGTCCAGCTATCGCATTGCAGCATTGGCATCGAAGGTTCCCTGATCTCACGGTGTGTGACTATTTTGTTATAGGGTTGTAAAAAAATCCGTGTACTTACTTGCTCTTCCAACAACTCTTGACGCTGCATAGTAACTGAAGTGAATGCAATAACTCCAGGCATACTTGCAGAAGTATGAGAGGTGTCTCACTCCGTCTGGAGGCTTGTCACGCCTCCAGTGGAGAGCACATTCTACGTTAGTGGAAACGAAATGAAAACTGTTATCCTAGAGTAATCGTAAAATTTACCCCGCTGTTGTACGTGCATGAATGTGAAAGGTTTACTGTTATAAAACCGTATGGTTCTCTTGAAAATAAAAACATTGTTGCGAAAGTTATATTTTACTCCGTCTTTCTATCTTCTGTCTCGTGTAATGTATAGGCTTGTGAAGTCAGATGAATCTGATGGAAACACCATATACATTGTCGGCTTGCAACATGGAATACATTAGGCGGATATGTAAGCTCGCATCTGTTATAATTACAGTTGTAATTGTGTGACATAACCCAACTGATCCGCTTTAAGATTAATATGGAGGTGGATGATCACTTCGGATAGTTGTAAGCGGAATCCTGTATGTAATAATCAAAAAAGGGAGTTACCCAAACCACAGCTGTACCATTTGGACAGTGCACCATAGATGCATAACATAAAGTGTTGAAGTCAACTGTGCATAGTTGTCACAGAGCTCCTTAGCGTATTACGGGCTTTGTACTACTGCCACGAGTTAGTTCACAGAGCCATTTAGCAAATGCGTAAACACTATTTTTTTGATGGGTATCTTCGGTATGACGCGTAAACTCGGAATCTATTTTCGAAAGTGCACACCACTGTACGTCCACACTCACACCATCTTAGACTGCAAAAAAGAGTTTGCATTACGACACCAGCGAGCTCGCACTCAAGACCCAACATGTGTAACATCAGCCAAGGCTCCCTCACACATGACGGCCCAATGTGCGTCGTTGTGCCTTCCTTGCCATGCCGAAAGCCGGTTGTTGGCTGTTCGTCTTCACATCTTTTATCAATTGATATTCTATGTGATCAAAAGTATCCGAGCATCTGGCTGTAAATGATTTACAAGTTCCTGGCGTCCTCCATCGGTAATGCTGGAATTTAATATGGTGTTGGCCCACCCTTAGCCTTGATGATGGCTTCAACTCTCGTAGGAATACGTTCAATCAGGTGCTGGAAGATTTCTTGGGAAATGGCAGACCATTCTTCAAGGGGTGCTGCACTGAGGAGAGGTATCTATGTCAGTCGGGGAGGCCTGGCACGAAGTCGGCGTTCCAAAACATCCCAAACGTCTTCTGTAGGATTCGGGTCAGGACTCTGTGCAGGCCAGTCTACCATAGGGATGTTATTGTCGTGTGACCACTCCGCCACAGGTCGTGCATTATGAACAGGTGCTCGTGTTGAAAAATACAATCCCCCGAATTGTTCTTCAACAGTGGGAAGCAAGAAGGTGCTTAAAACAGCAGTGTAGGCCTGTGCTGTGATAGTGCCACGCAAAACAACAAGGGGTGCAAGCCCCCTCCATTAAAAACACGACCACATCATAACACCAACGCCTCCGAATTTTACTGTTGGCACTACACTCGCTGACAGATGACGTTCACTGGGCATTTGCCATACCAACACCCTGCCATCGGATCGCCACATTGTTTACTGTGATTTGTCACTCCACCTGACGTTTTCCCACTGTTCAATCGTCGAATGTTTATGCTCCTTACACCATGCGAGGCGTCGTTTGGCATTTGCCGGCGTGATGAGTGGCTTTTGAACAGCCGCTCGACCATTAAATCCATGTTTTCTCACCTCCCGCCTAACTGTCATGGTACTTGCAGCGGACCCTGATGCAGTCTGCAATTTCTGTGTGATGGTCTGTATAGATGTCTTCCCGTTACACATTACGACCCTCTTCACCTGTCGGCGGTCTGTGTCAATCAAGAGACGACGTCAACCTGTACGCTTTTCTACTGTCGTGTCCCTTCACGTTTCCACTTGACTATCACATCGGAAACAGTGGACCTAGGGATGTTTGGGAGCGTGTAAATCTCGCACATAAGTGACACCCAAAATGACCTGACTACGTTCGAAGTCCTTGAGTTGCACGGAGCTCCCCATTCTGCTCTCTCACGATGTCTAATTACTACTGAGGTCGCTGATGTGGAGTACCTGGCAGTAGATGGCACCACAATGCACCTAACATGAAAAACGTATGTTTTGGGGAGTGTCCAATCGGTACGCATGCGATAACATGCATATCTAATGTGTTCCAAAACGCCACACATGAAAACGGGATTTTCCGGTGCTCATGCCCCGGTATCTATTGGCGATAAAGAGGTAGGGTCAAGTTCTTTGGAGAGCCTTTGGACTAGGGACCACTTGTGTACCCAACAGAAGGGATCGTCTTAGTACCACTATCCTACAGTACAGGGCCAAAGTACGAATCTTACATATTTCCACCTGCTTAAGAAAATGGAGCAAATCGCTTGGTTCTTTTTTGCATTCGATGTGGTCTACGGTGGGACTGACGGGAGGCATCATCAGTTCATGAGCTGTTCCTCGGAAAACGACAAGAAAAGTTTTTTTGCCATTTTTTCAGCGTCACCAGCGCACCGAAACACAGCCATGGATTCCAAGATAGCCACGCACAACAACTGACTATAATTTCTATGATGTATTCAGACGATCTCAATTTCGAACAACTTTGAACATGTTGTTCATATCTTCATCCGTTTCCGAGATACAGAGATTCAAAATTACTCTTCTTGTACACGTAAAATACGCATGTCAAGTCCGATGTGAGGCGAAAATGTAGTTCATAAAGTGACTTAGCACGGAGAATTATGTTGTAAAGTGTCTCAATTATCGTCTAAAAACCCCATGTTCTAGTACCAAACAACTGCAAAAAATTTTGCACGTAAAATCCGGTCTGAAGTGTAATATTAGTTTTGCGTTATTTCAGTTTCACATAAGTAAACTATCTAAATTTTACCGATCAATACATTTCTTTACATGTGAGACATGTTCTGCTGCAACAGGGAAAAGAAGGCAATTAGCGGAGAAGTATCAAATGAAGTCGCAATTTCAAATAAGACTACCATCAGTTATTCATATTCGCAATTGCTTGTTAATGCGTTTCGTAACGGCTGTGGTCGCCGTAGTGCCTGTTCCTTTGGACCTGCAAGCATGCCAAAAGGAACTTTGAATTGTAGTCAGATTAACACAGGCACTGCAATATCGTAGCGGAAAAAATGATCCCATCGCAGCAGAAAAAAATGCGAGTATGTTCCTGTTTAAAAGATTCTGACTGAAAATCATGGTACCATCTACCTCATTCAGCCATCCTCATCAACTTTAAAAAAATTCCCAAAATTTTTGACATGCGACTCATTCTACCATCCTCAGCATCTTTAAAAATATTGGCCGGCCGGTGTGGCCGAGCGCCTCTAGGCGCTTCAGTTTGGGACCGCGCGACCACTACGGTCGCAGGTTCGAATCCTGCCTCGGGCATGGATGTGTGTGATGTCCTTAGGTTAGTTAGGTTTAAGTAGTTCCAAGTTCTAGGGGACTGATGACCTCAGATGTAAAGTCCCATAGTGCTCAGAGCCACTTGAACCATTTTTTAAAAATATTCCCAAAGATTTTGGCATGTGAAGATATTCGCGCTTTTTTATGCTGAGAGAGAAGACAGTGTCAGTGCCTAAGAGATGGAAAAGTAATAAATACTGGAAGGTTGTAGGCAGTGGTTGAGCTATAGAAAGGCCGAAGGAGACAGCGGCAGTGTGAGAGAAACAGAAGGACACAGTGGCAGTGGAACATAGCTGACAATGACAGAACAGTGTCAGGAAAAGAGTGAAGGAGACAGTTCCAGGGCGGGAAGGAATAAAGAGAAAGTGGAAGTGGATGAGAGCCAGTGATAATGAGAGACAGAGTATATGACAATGACGACGAGGAAGAAAGAGATGGTGATAGTGAGAAGAGACAGCAGCAGTGGGAAGAAAGGAATGACATGTTAGCAGTAAGAGGGAGGAAGAGGGAAACAGCGACAGTGAAAGAAGAGTGTAATAGTATGATAGAACGAAGGGGACAGCGGCCGAGATACAGGAGAGAATGTCGGTATGACAAAAGAGGTAATGACAATGAGGTGGGCTGAATGAGTGAGCGAGAAAGGCCAAGTAGGACTGGATGGCTACGAGCGACTTACAGCGATGGACTAATGAATATGAGTGAGCTACAACTGGGGTAGCTTGTGGGAGTTTGAGATGAGTTGCATGTTAAAGACAAACGCGAACATGTTTGCATACCAATTTTTTGGGAAAATTTTTAAATGTTCTGAGAAAGGTACAATGAGTCAGCTGGTATCCCACTTTTCAGTCAGAGTCTTCACGTTTGTTTGTGGTCAATAGGAGCAGTTTTCCACTAGTTACTTCTTCATCTTCTCCTTCTTGTTCTTCTTCTTTCTGGGCCTATCCCATATTTTCAGGGTTGGGCGTGTTATTATTATTGGATTTGACAATGTCAGTGGTAAAGGATCGCCTGATACCCTCACTGTCGCCATTCTTTCCTTCTGCGACGGAATTTGTTAACATCTCTCGAAATCTGGCAGAAAACCCAAAGAGATTCTGGTCATACATGAAGCACACCAGTGGCAAGACGCAATCAATACCTTCACTGCGCGATAACAACGGTGAAGTCACTGATGACAGCGCCACTAAAGCAGAGTTATTAAACACGGATTTCCGAAACTCCTTCACCAAAGAAGACAAAGTAAATATTCCTGATTTCGAATCAAGAACAACTTCCAGGATCAGAAACACAGAAGTAGATATCCTCGGTGTAACAAAGCAGCTTGAATCACTTAATGAAGGCAAGGCCTCCGGTCCAGATTGTATGCCAGTCAGGTTCCTCTCGGAGTATGCTGATAAAATAGCTCCATATTTAGCAATTATATACAACCACTCGCTCACAGAACGATCCGTACCTAAAGACTGGAAAACTGCTCATGTCACACCAATACCCAAAAAGGGAAGTAGGAGTAATCCGCTGAATTACGGGCCTATATCACTAACGTCGATTTGCAGTGGGGTTTTAGAACATATACTGTATTCGAACATGATGAAGTACCTCGAAGAAAACGATTTATTGACATATAGACAGCACACATTCAGAAAATATCGTTCTTGTGAAACACAACTAGCTCTTTATACTCATGAAGTAATAAGTACTATCGACAGGGGATGTCAAATTGATTCCACATTTTTAGATTTCCAGAAGGCTTTCGACACCGTTCCTCACAAGCGTCTTCTAACCGAACTGCGTGCCTACGGATTCGTGCCACTGGATTCGTGATTTCCTGTCAGAAACGTCACAGTTCGTAGTAATAGACGGAAAGTCATCGACTAAAACAGAAGTAATATCCGGCGTTCCCCAAGGAAGTGTTATAGGCCCTCTATTGTTCCTGTTCTATATTAACGACATAGGAGACAAGCTGAGTAGCCGTCTTAGATTGTTTACAGATGATGCTGTCATTTACATCTACAGCTACATTTATACTCCGCAAACCACCCAACGGTGTGTGGCGGAGGGCACTTTACGTGCCACTGTCATTACCTCCCTTTCCTGTTCCAGTCGCGTATGTTTCGTGGGAAGAACGACTGCCGGAAAGCCTCCGTGCGCGCTCGAATCTCTCTGATTTTACATTCATGATCTCCTCAGGAGGTATAAGTAGGGGGAAGCAATATATTCGATACCTCATCCAGAAACGCACCCTTTCGAAACCCGGACAGCAAGCTACACCGCGATGCAGAGCGCCTCTCTTGCAGAGTCTGCCACTTGAGTTTGCTACACATCTCCGTAACGCTATCACGCTTACCAAATAACTTTGTGACGAAACGCGCCGCTCTTCTTTGAATCTTCTCTATCTCCTCTGTCAACCCGACCTGGTACGGATCCCACACTGATGAGCAATACTCAAGTGTAGGTCGAGCAAGTGTTTTGTAAGCCACCTCCTTTGTTGATCGACTACATTTTTTAAGGACTCTCCCAATGAATCTCAACCTGGCACCCGCCTTACCGATAATTAATTATATATGATCATTCCACTTCAAATCGTTCCGCACGCATTTACCGTCTTGTAAAGTCATCAAATGATCAAAAGACTTGCAAAATATTTTTGATAAGATATCTGTATGGTGCGAAAAGTGGCAATTGACCCTGAATAAAGAAAAGTGTAACGTTATTCACATGACTACTAAAAGAAATCAGCTAAATTTCGATTACGCGGTAAGTCACACAAATCTGAGGGCTGTAAATTCAACTAAATACTGAGGGATTACAATTACAAATAACCTAAATTGGAACGATCTCATAGATAATATTGTGGGTAGAGCAAACCAAAGACTGCGATTCATTAGCAGAACACTTAGAAAGTGCAACAGGTCTACCAAAGAGACTGCTTCACCACGCTTGTCCGCCCTATTCTGGAGTATTGCTGTGCAGTGTGGGATCCGCACCAGGTGGGACTGACGGATGACATCGAAAAAGTACAAAGAAGGGCAGCTCGTTTTGTATTATCGCGAAATAGGGGAGATAGTGTCACAGACATAATACCTGAATTGGAGTGGCAGTCATTGAAACAAAGGCGTTTTTCGTTGCGACGGGATCTTCTCATGAAATTTCAATCACCAGTTGTCTCCTGCGATTGCGAAAACATTCTGTTGGCACCCACCTACATAGCGAGAAATGATCATTACGAAAAAATAAGAGGAATCAGGGCTCGCACAGAAAAATATAAGTGCTCGTTTTTCCCGCGTGCCGTTCGAGAGTGGAACGGTAGAGAGACAGCATGAAGGTGGTTCATTGAACCCTCTGCCAGACACTTTATTGTGAATAGCAGAGTAATCACGTAAATGTGGATGTAGATGTAGAACACCTACAGTCTGCGTCTAGTGTTATCCCATGTGAAAGTGTGCAAATGTTTTCTAAATGTTTGTGAAACGTTTTACTGAGGTGAGATGTGGGTACAAGCCCTCCTTGCTAGATATGGGAAAGCGCCTAAAAACAACATCCAGACCGGACGGCACTACGGCCCTCGCCGTAAATGGGCCGGACAGACTCTACCAGGAGCCGACGCATCTCCTTGAATCCCAGAAGCGGGGTGCCGATGCGCAGCTGTCCAGGTGGGTTGTATCTATATTATAATTATTGTTATTGTAATTCCATTTTAATATCTAAGATAATTTAAACATTGAAATCGATCTCCTCGCTGTTTCAACCAATCAGCGGGGTCCCTGAAACGTTACAAAATCGCGGTAGCACAGGACGTAAAGAAACATTCATTGGGAATGTATGATCACTTTCAAAATTAAGTCTGTCCATTACGCCAGTGCTGGAGGCCAGATGACATATAAATGGTCAATTGTCTTTATGGTAGTAGCCAAGGCAAATGGCAAATAGGCTTTAGCGCGCAGTCGACATGTACGCCTTACCCATGTAACGTAACAGTAACCACCATAGGAAGAGCCGGCTGAAATGGACAGGATCCATGTGTGGTTCAGTCGACGGCTGGATTATCAGCGACTTCTACACCAGAGCTGCAGTCATGACTCGGGTCAGCCAACGGGCATTTATCTGACTGCAGCAAGGACAGGCAGCCTCTGAACAGGCGCTTCCGCTTCTGATTGGCACCCGTAATTATGTAAAAGTAACTGGCTGCCAGCGCTTCCAATCACTTCAGTACGAGGTGACTGCCACCACAAGGTTGTCGAGATAAACTGCGCCTGCGGCGCCCTTTACTTTTCAGCTTTCTCGCTGATACATGTTACGCTTGTTGAGATTTCAGCTGGTCAACCACTTGGTGAGCAGTTTTGCTGCTGTTACCTCACTTTGGGAGACGAAACGTAAACTCGACTGTATGAAAAGTTCTGCACTTTGTCGTACTTGACATACACCAATACACATCAGTAACAAGTAATACACATCAAATAACACGAAGCAACACTATCATGTAAACGTTATTTGTAAATACAAACAACTTTCTGGGGAGGACAACCACAGCTCAGACACATTCTGAATACCAATAAAAAACGCTGAACACTCAATAACCATTCAAATTACCATAAAAACTATAGCAACCAGAAACATCAAGATTTGTGAGATGTTTCCAAAAACCGCATAGCTGTATGAAAGCCTATTTTTGCAATTATCTGTTTCAGATCAGTATATAGTCATCTTCAGGTTTATATGTCAAGAATACAAATCAGTGTGTGAACTTTTATGAAATATCAGAAATACTGAACTATAGACATTGTTACTGTCCGCATCGGTAGTTGCGCTGTTGGCGTGGCGGATTGCTAAGTGAAGGGGGATGGTTTCGAGTCTTGACCGGGTCGAAGATTTACACCACACGGCGGACTGACTGTGGTGTTGTTTTTACTTTCGTATCGTCATCATTGACATTATGCTAGTTAGTGGCTGAAACCAACTTTATTGAGTGTTCAGTGTTTTTTATTGTCATTTAGAATGTGTCTGAGCTGTGGTTGCTCTCCCCAGAAAGTTGTTTGTATTTGCAAATAACATTTAGCTGATAGCGTTACCTCGTGTTACTTAATGTGTACTACTTGTTACTGATGTGTATTGGTTTATGTCAAGCACTACAAAGTGTAGCCATCCGATAAAGTGCCCACAAACGTTATATTTTCATAGTATAGATGGAGAATTACGGACCTCAGCATTCGACAACTTACCCACGTTAAGAGTCAAATCACATTAACGGGTTGTCATAATAAAACTGAGTACACCCGAAAGACTTTTTTCAAAACTGTACAAGGCACGACTGCTGAATGAGCCACGTTATAAAAAAAGCGCGCGAGAACAAACGGCATTGCGCCATTGTTCGTAGTCCGAAATACAGGCAATACTTTTACTTTTCCAACTTTCTTTGGAGCGCTGTCTATGGCCCACTGTGCAGTTGGAATGTCCGTGCAATGAGCAGTTGATGTGATGCACTATTGTCTATTTTTCATCTTTATTTCGAGAAGATCTGCACGCGTTTCTCCACGGCTACATGTACTCCACAGGCCTGAGACAAAAAAGGTAAATAAAGAAACATGAAAAATAAAAAATTTCTGTGTTACATACATTTATTACCATCTCCCTCCACTCCTTCTCTCCTTTCTCATTTTGGGTAATTTTAGCTTGGGACCAACGCCTGACGTGGTGTAGATGTTTTCGTTTTTTTAGGGTCAAAGTGGAGATGGCAAATAGACTCCATTTTTATGGGTTCCTTTGAAATCAAGGAAGTTAGAGGGGGAAAAAAGTTTGTAGAGAATTTACCCTTGAAAATATTTGTTAAAATAAATAATTAGTCAGTTCTTAAAAATGTATGTGTTTGTGTGTGTGTGTGTGTGTGTGTGTGTGTGTGTGTGTGTGTTTATCCTCCACTTCTCCTCCTAAACCTTCGGATCGATTTCAACTACACTGAAACACATATTATTTTCAATCTGTGAATAAATATTGTGGGGTAAGCAAAGGCAACGTCTTATTGGGTGGGGGATGGTAATGGGGAGGGAGAAGGGGGAGGAGGACATGGGCACATATAGGGGTAGTGCGAAATGGACAGATAAAGGGGTGAAGAGATGGTGAGTGAGGGGAACGTCGAGATGGACGACAGAGAGTGAGGGAAGGAAGAGACAGAACAACATTAGATTGGAATAAATACATATCTAGCCAATGCCAGGTACCTCATCTAGTAACAAATAAAATTAAGGCTCTTGTAGTTCAGTCAAGTGACTTGAAGAAAAATGACTTTCAAAAAATGTAGAAAACAGTTGTGATAGTGTCTCATGCTACATAATACATTTGAGTATAAGTCCATTTGCTGTTATTAACCATATGTTCACAAAGACTACGCAGCAACATTTCGTCGGGCAATTACAGTGTTACAATTTACGGGTCATTGAGGGTGGTAACAATCTGAAACAGAGAACATTCTACACGTAGTGGTCCGAATGGTATCGACTTTAACGATAAGTGCTAGAAAGTCAGTGGTAAACCTCTCGCTTCTTTACTATAGCTAGTCTACTGGAGGTTCATAACACACCATTTACGTGGTTTGCCAGTTAGAAAAAAGACGTGGAAATCTGCGGCCCGAGGTGCCACATCATATTGTTAGTTTTGGCACTTGAGTAAAAATGTTTGACGAGCGCTGATATATACTGTCATAAGCCTTCTTGAAGTCTACGAGCAGGAGATGTATCTCTCGGCCGTATTCGTATATTTTTTCACAGACTGTTTTAGGACAAAAATCTGGTCCGTGGTTGCAGCGGGTCTGGGATCGATTCCTGACGGTTCGGGGATTTAATCCTCTCGGGGAGTGGGTGCTGTGTTTTTTTCCTTATCATCGTTTCATCATCATCGACACGCAAGTCACTCAGTGTGGCGTCAACTGAAAAGACTTGCACCTTGGGGACCTAACTTCGCCGGGTGAGGACTCGCACCCATTAGTGCCATACGATCATTTCATTTTTTCATTAGTCTGCAAATGACGTAAATGTTGAAGTTAATTTTCTACCGTACACAGTCCTCAGCCACCAGTAGATATATCTGTACTTATACCCGTTAACCCTTTATACCCTCTGCAAGCGGAACACCGTGCTGACCGGACGTACCAACGCTCGTGCCAACGCTAGCTGCAGGGAAAGAGTTTAACGTCTCGTCGACAGCGCGGTCATTAGAGACGGAGGACAAGCTCGGATTACGAAAGGATGGGGAAGGAAACCAGCTGTGTCCTTTTCAGTGGAACCATCCCGGCATTGGCATGGAGAAATTTTGGGGAAATCACGAAAAATCTAAATCTGGATGGCAGGCCGGAGATACGAAACGGCGTCCTGCCGAATGCGAGTCCAGTGTGCTGACAACCACACCACCTCCCTCAATCGCTAGGCGAAAAGGGCCAGACGTGATGGACACAGGCATCACAAGAACACTGAACCCTGAACTAGGGCTGCCGTATCTAGCTGGGCCCTCGTCGGGACACTCTGCGATGGTGGCGTAGAAAAGAAGTACACAATTTATGTGATATAATTATTTTGTATTTAGAACATAATTACATGAATTTGTTGCGGCAGAAGTAATTGGGTACACCAAATTTTTAGGGAGGATTCACCTTTTCCAGCAATCCTTTTTTCCTTTTTACACATTGATAAAATTCCATACAAATCAGCTTGTAGCTAAACTGACTCTGTAAGATTATTTCCACAGTCCCTGGCAGCAGTCGATTTGTTTTTAACAGTCCACTGGACTGATGTTTTGCAAAATCGGGGCAATATTGGGTCTCGTCGCTATGACGAGACAAGATCGTCCATTGTTGTGGCGGTTCAGATATATCGGAACGGACGGCAACCCTACGCTGAACTGCAGTTGGAAGTGATCTGGCCTCCAACCTCCCGCCAGTTGTACCGCACAAAGAAGAGACACTGATGAACACGGAACTACGCTGGATACTCCACTGCAAGTACACAAATCCGACGGCGTACGAGTACATGTTTAATCGGTGTATCCCATATACTCACGAACTTCCTCGCAGAGCGCAATTGATGTAGCGCTTATCACGCAACAACATTACTCAATTGCGCTGCCCCAATACATCTGAGCCTTATTACCAGGAGAAATCGTGCTGCCCCAAGATGTACCTAGAGTAGGGTTGAATCTTCCGGGCGGTATCAGCAGTATCTAACGTCGTGATGAACGTTGTCGTGTGCTGCTCACCGCTGTGTGAATTTTTGTTTTCTATCGCGAAATGTGTGAAAATCAATGGCCCAAGTGAAGGTGTGCTTTCATTGACGCCCTTCATACCTCCTGGCAGCTTCTAGTGTCAATCTGAGCGGTGGTGTGTCTGAAACTTTTCACCTGCCACACATAAGAAAACCGCGTGATTTAAAGCTGGGTGTCGTGGTTCTTACCTCCATCGCAGAGGGGTCAAAAGAGGATAAAAGATGTGACGACCTTCCCATCGTGTCACACGCCCACAGAGGCGTTTGGCAGAATTGTGGTTAGATTTGCTGCCAATGTGACATCATTAACCCACCTTGCACTTCACATGAACTTCAGAGCAGTGGCCTTTTTTCCGAATGTGTCGACACCTCGCTCTTTGAAGCGTCGCAAGGCCCGAGGCTAATGTCACAGGACGCCACGCTTTTTGCACCATTACAGCGAAATGCCTTAGGTAGCTTCGAGATAAATTTCAGACTTACGCGTCACAATGGGAGCAATTGTGTTGCGCAGTGTAGATCCTCGCCTTTCATGGGCCACACACTTATCAAATGAGCTTTCCAAAGACGACTCAAGACTCTTTTTTGCCAATAGCTCTTCTCCTACCTCCTACACACCTTGCTGGCCTAGCACTTCTGCGAGATAAGATATCGTGGAGAAACGGCTTAGCCACAGTGTAGGGAATTGTTTCCAGAAAGAACCTTTCACTCTATTACGGAGTATGCGCTGTTTTTAATCTTTCTGGCAGAGTGGAACACCATCAACAACATTACGTGCCCTCTCCCCCTGAGACCACAGAAAGTCTTTCAAATTTTACCTTTGTCATCGGGATGTTAAGTCATAATTTTCCTTCCTTTCTGATCAAAATTTACTGTAGGACAATTTCCCATAGCCCGACATTCAGGAAATGTGCTCTGTCACCTTTCCTTTCCATGGACACTAAATATTGTACGCCATCGGGGTTTGAAGGAGTTATTTCCGGGTCTGGCGCTACCGCAGTAGTGTACATAGGCTATACCTGCCAATAGAAGTACTTGCCTCTCTCTTTTAGCCAGATTCTCTTACCGCTTTAGTGTTCAGGGTGCTTGACGACTGTAGGTACTAATGAAGGGGAAGAGTAGAGGACAACGAAGCAAGCAGATAATCCCAACAAACATCTGTCCGAAACTCATTGATTTCCACGATACGATGCATGCACGAGAGGAGTAATGCCGAAGTTACAATACTGTCACCAACTGCGACATGGTCGCGTATACAAATAGTGATCCAATACTGTCAAATGTTTTTTATTCCAGTCTTTGATCACAATATGTATTCTTTAGACGATGACCGGTTTCAGTCCATAATGACCATCCTCAGATCTACAATATACAAATATATACACCTAGTGAGCAGTGTGTCTTTCTACATATTACAGAAATACGTATCACAATATACTATCATACATATTTACCGTATTTTCTGTACATCTCCCTGGTTGTATGATAGTATATTGTGATACGTATTGCTGTATTATGTTGAAAGACACACTGCTCACTAGGTGTATATATTTGTATATTATAGATCCGAGGATGGTCATTACGGACTCAAACCGGTCATCGTGTAAAGAATTCATATTGTGATCAAAGACTGGCATAAAAAACATTTACAATACTGTTTTATCTGAGGACTGGTGCCACAGTTTCCACAGTGAACAGCAACTGCAATGTCAACGTGTAGGATTCGAAGTGGCTGCCATGGTCACATACAAATTTTCATATGAAGGAACGGGTGACCCCTACGTTACGTACGGACGTGCTAACGGCAATACACGGGAAGCAGCACAATTATACGATTCTATAACGAAGTGTATCCTCAGGGAAGACAGCCAGACAGCAATGCGTCCAGTAGGTCCCATCAGCACCTGTGCGATGCTGGTCCATTTAAACCCAAATATGCAAAATGCAATTAGAGCAAGGATGGTGTCGACACCACTAATTAAGAAACATTTACTGCAACAAGTGGACGCAATGCCCGGCACGCGTATCAGAAGGGTTGTTGCAGCACAACGCGTTTCGCCCTCGACCATACAGCGGCTACTACACGAGGGACAGTTGTACACATATCATGTACGAATTGTGCAAGCCCTGGTCCCTGTCCGAACCGCTTCCCAGTCTTAGTTGCCTTGTGCCGCTGGGTCTTTACGCAATCTGAGAATGATCACAGTACCTCATGCATGTGTTACTTACAGGCGAAACATGCTTTACCCTGTGTTACTTACAGGCGAAACATGCGTTACCCGAGACAGTATTATGAATATTGCAAGAACCCCCCACTCGTACTAAACCTCCAGAAATGTCTCAGTGTTCGGGCGCTCAGTCCCGAACCGCGCGACTGCTACGGTCGCAGGTTCGAATCCTGCCTCGGGCATGGATGTGTGTGATGTCCTTAGGTTAGTTAGGTTTAAGTAGTTCCAAGTTCTAGGGGACTGATGACCAGAGATGTTACGTCCCATAGTGCTCAGAGCCATTTGAACCATTTTGAAATGCCTCAGTGAGTCCGTAGATGGTGGTATAAGAGACGTACAGCACAACTACCCACGCTTTCCCGCCCGAATTTTGCTATAATTAAGCCAGTCCATCCTGGAACTGACCTAATGACCCGCCGCGCAGGAATCCTTTCTACCTGTTACGTGGAGATGCTCTCGTAGTTTTTTGTCCTCTTGCAGAGCCGTACGTAACAGCACTGTCGAAATCTGAAAGCGCAATACTACTCTGTATGTTTTACGTAATAAAGCGGGAGGAAGTTTTTTGTGGAAATAATCTCTGCACGGAATGCCATTATAGTGAGTTTCTTTAAGAAACATCGTAGAATGAACTAGTTCGCACTGATTATAGGCTAACTATAAACGGCACGAGAGAATGATCTACCGCATCACTGGATCGAAAGGCATCCTATCGACGACTGCTGACAACGGCACACAGTCTGTAACTTGAGCGTACAATCACTATAGTTTGTATAAGCTCGTACATCTTCGGTTATGCGAAAGTTATTCATTTATTTATTAATATCAACGGTTCCTGGCACTGTAATATTACTAAATGATACTATTTATGACTTGTAGACTCCTCCTAATGTTTGAGTGGCAAAAGGCAACTTCCGTTGTAAGTAGGCTGTTTTGGTTTTCTTATTGGTAACGCCACTTAGCGCTCTGTATGAAAATCACTGGCTGTGCTGTGTGCAGTTTGTGGCTAGTTTGCATTGTTGTCTGCCATTGTAGTGTTGGGCAGCTGGATGTTAACAGCGCGTAGCGTTGCGCAGTTGGAGGTGAGCCGCCAGCAGTGGTGGATGTGGGGAGAGAGATGGCGGAATTTTGAGAGCGGACGATCTGGACGTGTCTCATTAAGAAAGAGTAAATTTGTAAGACTGGATGTCATGAACTGATATATATAATATGACTTTTGAACAATATTAAAGTAAACACATTGTTTTTTCTCTATCAAAATCTTTCATTTGCTAACTATGCCTATCAGTAGTTAGTGCCTTCAGTAGTTTGAATCTTTTATTTAGCTGGCAGTATTGGTGCTCGCTGTATTCCAGTAGTTTGAATAACGAAGATTTTTGTGAGGTAAGTGATTTGTGAAAGGTATAGGTTAATGTTAGTCAGGGCCATTCTTTTGTAGGGATTTTTGAAAGTCAGATTGCGTTGCGCTAAAAATATTGTGTGTCAGTTTAACGCACAGACATGTATAATTGTTCAAAGGAGACGTTTCATACTGTTAGCAAATATTCATCAATAACAATTACTTAATTTGCGCAAGAATAAATATACTTTCTCTACATATCTCTCTGCTGACGTCACGAGCTATTTCTTCATCGACGCCCAATCCCACTGGATCTGTAAACACTAGATGGCCACAACCGTCTCTGCTGGCCACCGTGGGAAGCTACTGCTCGCTCCTTACTCCGCACGTACTACAGCGCCGGTACAGTCACTTTATGTACGTGAAATAGGAAGACTGGAAATAAAGACAAATGCGCTTTTATCTGCAAATAAGGGGTATCTTAGAACATCAACAACGAAAACTTTTAGCTTTTGAGAATCGACATGCTACCACCGAGACGGTACATCAGCTGAGATTTTCCGTTAATGTTTGGGTAGCTATCGTTAGTGACTCGTTGTAAGGGCTACATTTCCTACCTGGCCAATTTACTGGTCTTGTGCACCTTGATTTCCTGCAACACAAGCTAATCGACCATCTGGATGTTGTCCCTTATGCTGAAAGGAACCATATGTGGTACATGCATTATGTGTTGCGGCGTACTTTCAAGTGGCTGTTCAGGAATATGGAGCACAGATCTTCGACAGCAAGTATGTAGATCATGGCTCGCGAATACCATGGCCTGCCCCGACTTGAAGTTATCGGATTTTTTTATGCGGGATATTTCAAAGCTTTGTGTATTCCAGCCCTGTTGAAGTTTTCGACATAGGATTAGACAGCCAACAGGCTGCACATAAACGGTAGTTACATTGACCTAGGTTTCGACACCTACTAGGGATGCCTTCATTAGAATCAAATGTTGTTAAATCGCAAAATTACTTTGCTAAAAAGCGGTATTCAGAATGTGGAGCAGCTATGCTCAAGTCAAAAGTAAAATAAAATGTTCTAGCCTTTGCCACGTGTGCCCAGCTGGGAAACAACATCAGACCGATCAGTTGTATCTATGAATTCCGGGAACACATTGTGGATGGTTGTCAGTGCATTCAGAATATGTCTGGGAGTTTTGAACTGGCACGATCATTGTTGAAGAGACTTGCTGAAGCCTGCCTTTGCATGAACAGCGAAGACGTAGAACACTTATTGCAATGTGTCTGATTCAAATGCATATCTGCAATTTGGTTCCTAGGGAGCTCTGTTATGAGGTGTTTATGTACTAAGACATAATATCTCGTACTATGGACCTGTGTTTATTAAGATTATTTGCTTCTTTCATTGGTCTCTACTTATTTCTTTCGTTCGTAGCTGCAATAGTCAAACATCCTGTATCATCATTTTCTTGGGCCATTGGCCCACTTCAACGTGGGGTCGGCCCTATTACTATGAATTTGGCAATATTAGTGTCAGAGAGGTGGCTGGATGCCCTTTCTGTCGCCACCCTGTAACCCCCAGGACGGAATTAGTGTACCCCACCTGTCTGCGTCTAGTGTAAGGCATGGCATAGTGCGAACGTTTGCAAATGTCTGCGAGTCGTATAACCGAGGCGGGACATGGGGACCAGACTGGTATTCACCTAGTGGGATGTGGAAAACCACCTAAAAACCACATCCAAGCTGGCCGGCATACCGGCCCTCGTCGTCAATCCGCCGGGCGGATTCGATCCAGGGCGGGCGCGCCTACCCGAGTCCAGGGAGCAGCGCATTAACACTCTCATCTAACATGGCGGGTACCCTGTATAAACCCCTTTATCCGTTTATTCACCTGCATCCATTCACTGCAAACCACTGTGAAATGTACGGCGGATGTTACATCTCATTGTACCACTTATTAGCGTTTCTCACGGTTTTATTCACCTGTGGAGTGCTAGAAGAATGATGGCTGAAAGTTCTCTGTAATCACACTGTCTGACAAGAAAGTCAGGCACCCAGAAGGAAAGGAAGAAACAAAATGAAACTTCATGAGGTAATAGGGTATGTGATGTTATTACAGTTATCACAAAATCGAGTCAAATTTACAAAGAAGATGGCAGAAGGAGGCTACTTGCCACTACAATGTTGAACCCCCTGTGATGCACTGATTCGGTTGAGATGAATGTCATGAAGCCGTTGTATCATCTCCTGAGGCAAGCTGGCTAACTGTTGTAAGTGGTCTTAGATATACTGGATCCTGACACTGGGATGGAGCTGAAGTCTAGGTTCGTCCCTTATGTGTTCTATCGGGACAGAACTGGTGATCTTCCTGGTCACGGAAGTACCTCAGCGTCATGCAAACAATTCTTGGAGACATGTATCACGTATGGACGAACATTGCCCAGTTGAAAAATAGCACTATGATACCGTCGCATGATAGGTGACTCATGAGGGCACAGAATGTCCATGACACACCATTGTCCTGTTAGTATACCCTGAACCACCACCAGCTGCGACCTGAGGCCATACCCGATGACTTCCCACTCCATGACTCCAGGAGTAACGCCGCTGCGCCTCTCCAAAACATTGGAAGAATGGAACTACTCTCCCGGTTGCCGCCATACTCGCCAACTTTGGTCATCCAGGGTAATGCAGAACTGAGATTCAACGCTAAACACAGTGCAACACCATTCGTCAGGAGTCCTTGCTTCCCTGTCACAGGAGCACTGAAAACGCAACCGTTTGTGTTGTCGTGTTAATTGCAGCCTAAGCATGGGACGGGAATTCCCTGGTCGGGCTGCAGCTAGTTTCTGACCAATGGTGTGGGATGCATGGAAGATTGCAGGCAGTCCATTAGTTATTCACTGATGATAGATGCAGATGTGAAGGCAATACGATGTACTTAGTCCACAATACGGTATCCTTCCATGAGGTGGTCAGTCGTGGTTGAACAGAACCTTCACGACGATTGTACATACTCTCATGTTCTCATGGCAACCAACAACATCGGGCCATTGTCACATCCGAACGACCCGCAAATCTCGATATTGCACAGTTCGATCAGCCGTCCGAATGGGAAACTACAATGAGGCACCTTTCAAACTCTGTCAGTTGCTCATAATACATATCTCACATGAGTGCTTCTGTGTTATTGACAGTGATAGCTGAACATCTAGCACTATTAACGCCGCTTATACACTGAAGCGCCAAAGAAACTGGTATAGGTGTGTGTCTTCAAATACAGAGATATATAAATAGGCAGAATACGACGATGCGATCGGTAACACCTATACCTAAGACAACAAGTGTCTGAAGCAGTTGTTAGATCGGTTACTGCGGCTACAACGGCAGGTTATCAAGATTTAAATGAGTTTGAACGTGGTATTATAGTCGGCGCACGAGCGATGGGACACAGCATCTCCGAGGTAGCGAGGAAGTGGGGGTTTTGCCGTACGACCATTTCACGAGTGTACTGTGAATATCAGGACTGCGGTAAAACATCAAATCACCGACATCGCTGCGGCCGGAAAAAGATGCTGCAAGAACGAAACCAACGACGACTGAAGAGAATCGTTCAACGTAACAGAAGTAAAACCCTTCCACAAATTGCTGTAGATTTCAATGCTGGGCTACCAACAAGTGTCAGCGTGCGAACCCTCAGCGAAACATCATCGTTATGGGCTTTCGGAGGCAAAGGCATACTCGAGTATCCTTGATGACTGCACGACAGAAAGCTCTATGCCTCGCCTGGGCCCGTCAGCACCGACACTGGAGTGTCGATGAATGGAAACATGTTGTCTGGTCAGACGAGTCTCCTTTCAAATTGTATCGACTGGATGGACGTGTACAGGTATGGAGACAGCCTCATGAATCCATGAACTCTGCATGTCAGCAGGGGATTGTTCAAACTGGTGGAGGCTCTGCAATGATGTTGGGCGTGTGCAGTTGGAGTGATGTGGGACCCTGATACGTCTAGATACGACTTTGAGAGGTGATACGTACATAAGAATCCTGCCATCATTCATTCCACTCATGTCCATTGTGCATTCCGACGCACTTGGGCAACTTCAACAGGACAATGCGACAGCCCACACGTCCATAATTGTTACAGAGTGGCTCCAGGACCACTCTCCTGAGTTTAAACACTTCTTCTGGACGCCAGACTCCCCAGACATAAGCATTATTGAGCATATCTGGGATGCCTTGCAACGTGCAGTTCAGAAGAGAGTTCCACCCCCTCTTACGGATTTAGGGACATCCCTGCAGGACTCATGGTGTCAGTTCCCTCCAGCACAACTTCAGACATTAGTCTAGTTCATGCCACGTCGTGTAGCGGCACTTCTGCGTGCTCGCGGGGGCCCTGCACGATATTAGGCAGATTCACCAGTTTCTCTGGCTTTTCAGTGTATACGCTACAAGCCCTGGTGACAACAGTAAACACGAACAACACTAAAGCACTGTGGTAGCCGTTCTAACTGTCACAGAGAACTGCAACTCCAATTATTTTACATATCCGCCGATAATGTATACGTGTACGAAGTTACATTAACATCCGACCAAGCATTTCGGGTGCTTCACTGTTTTTGTCAGGCAGTGCTGTCAAACACCTCTCGCGTTCCATAAGGGAGCAACAGTGAGGAGACTATAGTATATCCCTCACTTACTACTGGCTCTTGACACTACAAGTATGTAAGTTGACTTTCGTGGGATAGCTGACCTCTTCTTCCATGCGTCTGCCCATTCTGATTTTTCACCACTTTCTTGACTCTCATACGTGAGTCAAACACTCCTTTGTACATACAGCATCCTCTGTTAGACCTGTTACTTGTGGGTCGGATACACATAAAGAAAAACTTAGTATGCGTGACACTATTGTTTCGTACAAAACCTCCGTTCTAGGCTGGTTGCGTTTTTCCAATATCCTGCCAAAGAAGCGAAGTGTGGAACCTGCTTTACCTACCAGTGAGATTGTGTCATCAGCCCATTTCATATTCGCACAAATTCCTGCACACAAACATTTCTGCGAGCAGACTGATTCCATATGAAACACATTGATACTGTAGTCATGGGTTACTAAGCTCTTTCATTTTGTAAAACGCACAACTTTACAGTTCTCAATATGTAAAGCCAATGGTCAACAGAATGAGACTGTCTTATAACCAGTTACATAAAGTAATGCTTGCAAGAAAATTATTTAATGGCACTGCATAAATAAATGCAGAAGAAAATAGCACACTTCGTCTAAGGTGTGGAACACGTGAACTCGAGACAATGCGTTATTCAACCAGTAGTTTGCTCGTTTTCACTTGGAGGCGGCGGAAATTATGGAATTAGGCAAGAAAAGTGAAGAACTTTGGCTGCTTTATCTTGACTATATAGTCACGATTCATGTCTAAGTGTACCCGACTTTCGCAATTAGCTTTCTCCATTGTAATGGCTGCACGCTTTTTCCAGTAAGCGGGACTTTCTCTCCCGCCCCCCTCGCTTCGCAAACGGTGCAAAACTTGTCCGAAGACTACTTTCTCCGCTGTCTACACGATGCAGTAAATGCGGTTGGCAACGGACGTCAGGTACGCACACTTATTTTAGCACTTCCCGTATGTAAGGACACCAAGTCGTAATTTTTTTAACCAGCTGTCAATGTTCCAACTGTTGGAATTCTGTCCTCATTTCCCTTCCCTCCTGTGTGAGTCTGTTCATAGTTATTCATAAGCTATACCACATGTCAATTATACTACGTAGCATCATCCTTTCTTTGCCTACAATTAGTACCGATTACTGCTCTTTACGCAGCCACTCCATCTAGCCATCGATCGTTTATCGAATATTTCATCAAACTTATCACTCTTCTGATTGCATTTCTAACTAATCCTTTTTATCAATTGTGTATTTCTTTCTCCATATTTCCATTTATTTTCCTGATTTCTGTACCTTTGTAATACTTATAGTATCTTCTTTTGCGATCTAGTGAACATAATTCGCTTTCTATATCGCCGTGTTACAACAGAAGCATCTTCCTAAATTCTGAATTTCCCCTCTACGTTTCACACATTCCTTGCTTCCCACGTAACAATGTAAGCTTCTTGTCTTTCTCAACTTCGATTTTCAGCGTGCAAATAGTTTTTGTATCTGCCGTATCTCGCTCTGTTTACCTGCCCGCTCTGTTTATTGGCTCCACCAAATCTGAATTTTAAAAGTAGTCCATCTATGAGGTAGAACATACCGGATGTCTCCGTGGGAGGCGTGAGACGCATTTCCCTTGGTGTTTCGATACACACCGACGGAAAAACTAATCGAAACTCAAAAAAATAATTACTGTGAAGTAATGAAATTTCGAGAATGCATTTGTCTACGTAACATATGTGATTAACATTGCTATATCACATGTTAATGCAAGCGCGACGTAAGCCATTGCAAATGTGAAAAGCTGGTACATTAATAACCGGTGTAGCCACCAGAATGCTGAATGCAAGCATGCAAACGCTCTTGCATTGTGTTGTACGGGTGCCGGATGTCAGTTTGTGGGATGAAGTTCCACACCTATTGCACTTGGTCGGTCAATACACGGGCAGTTAATGCTGGCTGTGGACGATGACGTCCCGTATTAGCTCGACTGGAGACAGACTTAGTGATCGATTTGGCCAAGGCATATGTCGATTCTCTGTAAAGCGTATTGGGTTACAACAGCGGTAAGTTGGCGAGCGTTATCCACTTGGAAAACATCCCCTGGGATGCTTTTCATGAATGGTAGCACAACAGGTTTAATTACCAGACGGACGAACAGATTATCAATGAGGGTGAGTGGGATGGTCACGAGAGTACTCCTACTGTCGTACGAAATTGACGCCAAACCATAATTCCAAGTGTAGTTCCGGTGTGTCTAGCAAGGAGACAGGTTGGTTGCACGTCCTTAACTGGCCTCCTCCTAGCCCAGATACAGCTATCACTGGCACCGAGACAGAACGAGCTGTCATCAGAATACACAACAGTCCTCCACCCTGTCCTCCAGAGAGCTCTCGCTTGACACCACAGAAGTCGCAAATGCCGGTGATTTGGGGTCAATGGAATGCATGCTACAGAGCCTCTGACTCTGAACTCTCCTTGAAGTAAGCGATTTTTAACAGTTCGTTGCGTCACTGTGTTGTCAGCTGCTGCTCAGATTGCTGCTGCAGATCCAGCACAATGCGCCAAAGCCATATCTACATCTACATCTACATCCATACTCCGCAAGCCACCTGATGGTGTGTGGCGGAGGGTACCTTGAGTACCTCTATCGGTTCTCCCTTCTATTCCAGTCTCGTATTGTTCGTGGGAAGAAGGATTGTCGGTATGCCTCTGTGTGGGCTCTAATCTATCTGATTTTATCCTTATCGTCTCTTCGAGAGATATACGTAGGAGGGGGCAATATACTGCTTGACTCCTCGGTGAAGGGATGTTCTCGAAACTTCAACAAAAGCCCGTACCGAGCTACTGAGCGTCTCTCCTGCAGAGTCTTCCACTGGAGTTTATCTATCATCTCCGTAATGCTTTCCCGGTTAGTGAATGATCCTGTAACGAAGCGCGCTGCTCTCCGTTGGATCTTCTCTGTCTCTTCTATCAACCCTATCTGGTACGGATCCCACACTGGTGAGCAGTATTCAAGCAGTGGGCGAACAAGTGTATTGTAACCTACTTCCTTTGTTTTCGGATTGCATTTCCTTAGGGTTCTTCCAATGCTTTACCGACGATCAACTTTATATTATCATTCCATTTTAAATCACTCCTAATGCGTACTCCCAGATTATTTATGGAATTAACTGCTTCCAGTTGCTGACCTGCTATATTGGAGCTAAATGATAAAGGATCTTTCTTCCTATGTATTCGTAGCACATTACACTTGTCTACATTGAGATTCAATTGCCATTCCCTGCACCATGCGTCAATTCGCTGCAGATCCTCCTGCATTTCAGTACAATTTTCCATTGTTACAACCTCTCGATATACCACAGCATCATCCGCAAAAAGCCTCATTGAGCTTCCGATGTCGTTCAAAAGGTCATTTATGTATATTGTGAATAGGAACGGTCCTACGACACACCCCTGCGGCACACCTGAAATCACTCTTACTTCGGAAGACTTATCTCCATTGAGAATGACATGCTGTGTTCTGTTACCTAGGAACTCTTCAATCCAATCACACAATTGGTCTGATAGTCCATACGCTCTTAGTTTGTTCATTAAACGACTGTGGGGAACTGTATCGAACGCCTTGCGGAAGTCAAGAAACACGGCATCTACCTGGGAACACGGCATCTACCTGCCGAACACGATGGCTTCCCTCTCTGTAATGCCACGTGACCGCCCGCAGGCCGGTCTTTCTCTGACTATACATTCTCGTGACCATCACTGCCAGAAATCATGCACAGTGGCTATACTCCTGCCAAGTCTTTCTGCAATATCGCTGAAGGATCATCTAGTCGTAGACCTCTTCGACGACCTCTTTCAAACTCAGTGAGATGTTGATAATGGCATCTTTATAACCCTGAAGGCATTGTTGACTAACATCACCACACCACGTCCAGTCTCGAAGGTAACTAACGGTCACGACGTTTACCGTGTGTATTTAAAGTAAACACGATTTGCATACTATAGTGACGCCATCTTTCAGATGTAGAAACACGCCTAACAACTTTCGTTTATGCCGCACAATTCCTTCTTGGAGTTGCGATTTCTTTTCGTCAAGTATATTTGCAAGTTCGCTTTTTCAGTAGAGTGCGCGATGTACGTAACGTGACGAACTGCTCCGCAGATGTACTTGGAAATATTTGCTGGTGAATCTAGATTAAATCACTCCACTGCTTCAATTATAAAATCAATCTAAACAATGGGCGGCAATCTCACAGCTTGAAACATGTCTGTCACCTGCCCAATGTTTGGAAACTACAATGTTATTTCTGTCCCGTGCACAATAATAACATCACTGTACTGCGAATTACATCTCCAGTTTCGCCTCGATTTTATACGAGTACACACCATTTGTTAACTAAAAGCCCACTTGAACTCTTTTCCACTTTTTCTGCCATCATACCTATTTTCTCCCAACAAAAGTTATTTTAACAGTTTTACATTTTTCAACACCTACATCACACGGGAATTTCTGAAGCTCTTCGATTAAGCTCGTGGATTGCTACCGTAAAGTGGTTCGAGATTCGTAATCTTTGAGTAGCAAACCGCAAGGTTGTGCGTAGAGCATCCCTTCATTTCTCAACCCTTCGTTTTACTGTTTTTGTAAAGTGAAGAAGAGCTTGTTGGAAGAGCATCGTTTCAGACTAAGCGATGGAGCAAGTGTTCAGGTTGACAAGTATGGAGAGATGTGGAAGGAAACTGGTCGTAGTCTACACATAGGAAGCAATCGTGCATCGCCTTATCGCCTGGTCGAATTCAGTGTCACACGGGAAAACGTAAGTCTGGTTTGCCGGGCAGGGATCTGAACCCCCTCCCTCAGAAATCTAGTCCAGCTTCTTGTCTGCTGCAGCTCCCAGTCGGTGATCAATGCACCAGCATGAAGTGTCATATAGTTTACAAGCGCTTAGTCTGCATCTACATTCTGCAAACCACTGAGAAGAACATGGCAGATTACGTTTCCCATTGTACCAGTTATCAGGACTTCTTCCCGTTCCATACACGTCTCAAGAGAGGAAAAATGATAGTTTAAATGCCTCTTTATGATCTGTAACAGATCTAATCTTGTCCTCGCGGTCCCAACGGGGACAATATGCATGCGCCTGTATAATGCTGGCTCTTGAAACTTGGTAAGCAGACTACCAGGGGACAGAATAAATGTAATCGGGACTGCGAAATACTATTAGACTTTCAGAATGAGATTTTCACTCTGCAGCGGAGTGTGCGCTGATATGAAACTTCCTGGCTGATTAAAACTGTGTGCTAGTCTTAAGTTTCGAAGGTAGGAGACGAGCTACTGGTAGAACTGAAGCTGTGAGGAGGGATTTTGAGTCATGCTAGGGTAAAGCAGTCGGGGAAGCATTTATCCGCGAAAGGCAAAGGTTCCGAGTTCGAGTCTCGGTCTGGCACACAGTTTTGATCTGCCAGGAAGTTTCATATAAACGATTAGACTTCATCTGGGCAAATTATTAGTCATAAATAGAAATTTTTGCCGGACTGGGTCCGGAACCCGGATTTCGCGATGTGCATGAGCGGTTGCCTTAACCACTTTGGTTATCCGAGCACGCTTCCAAGATCGACCCAAACCTCCAAATTTCACACAGTATCCACCTCCTGTACTCACACAGCTGCTGTGATTCCCGCACAGGGGCAGATTTTATTATTGTTGCCTCCGTCTGTCTAAGGATGTAATATATCTGCAGTGTCTGTGTTTTGCGGTGTACTATGCAATATCTGTCGGACATGCGTGCATGTCGAAAGGACATTGCATAGTACATCGTAAAACGCAGACACTGTGTACTGGATCAGGGGATAATTTTCGTCTATCTTCAAGCGTGTGCCAGTTAATTTTTTCCAGAATTTCTCTCGTGGGACAAACAAATTTGTGATTACTCGTGTTTCCCTTTTTTGCAAACTTTCAATATTCCTTGATAGTCCTATCTGGTAGGAGCTCACACAATTGAACAATATTCTAGTATGGACAGCATGTGTGTTTTGTAAACAGTCGCCTTTGTAGAATGATTGCAGCTTTCAATTATCGTACCAATAAACCAAAGTCTGCTTTCTACTTTACATACGACTGACTCTATGTGATGGTTCCATTTCATATCCCTACGAATTGTTGAATCGAGGCCTCGTGCCTCAATCATAATGTTGTCGTCTGACATTAAGTGCACAGTTTTCTTTTCTTTACACCACTTTCATATTTTATAAAGATCTAATTGAATACTTGTACAGATTTTTTCAGATAATACTTCATTCTAGATAACTCCATCATGTGCGAATATCCTCAGGTTACTATGGATATTTATCATGGATCATTAATACACAACTGCAAGCGATCCAACACACTTCCGTGGGGCAAACATTAGGTCAACGACTCTCTATCTCAGATAACATGTGCGTCCTCTGCACATGTCATAAATTACGTTTGATATCCCATACGATCGTAGTTTAGACAATAAGCGGGGTTGTGGTAGTGAGTTAAATGCTTTTCGAAACTCAAGAAATACATCAACTACCTACCTGCCGTTATTCATGGTATTCAGAACGTCATGAGAGATAAGCGATAGTTGGGTTTAGCACGACCAAAGTTTCCGAAAACCTTGTATGTTGGAATGGGAAAAGCCGTTCCGTTCGATATTCTTCATTACGTTTGAGCTCAGAAGACGTTCTAAGATGGGAATTTTCTGGCTAACTGCTGTTTTCCTTCTTGTTGATGAGTGTTGATGTACCGTCTTCCAAATACTAGGCATAATTTTTCTTGTTCCAGGGATCTACAATATATTTTGGTTAACCGTGGGATTAACTCAGCTGAAAATTTTGTACAGAATGATGTAGCGATTCCATGGAGCTCTGGAGGTTTGTCTCTTTCAGGGATTTCAACACTTTATCAACGCCAGTAACACTAATACTTATACTGGTGAGCAAAACTCAAGGAAGAGTCACTGCCAAATTACACAGCTCGATGAAACGTGGACCGTATACAGAAAGAAATACTTAAATATACACTGAAGCGTCAAAGAAATTAGTATAGGCATGCCTATTCAAAACAGAATTACGTAAAAAGGCAGAATACTGCGCTGCGATCGGCAACGCCTATATAAGACAACAAGTGTCTGGCGCAGTTGTTAGATCGGTTACTGCTGCTACAATGGCAGGTTATCAAGAGGTAAGTGACTTTGAACATGGTGTCATAGTTGGCGCACAGCGATGAGACACAGCATCTCCGAGGTAGCGACGAAGTGGAGATTTTCTCGTATGACCATTTCACAAGTGTACCGTGAATATCAGGAATCCGGAAAAACATCAAATCTCCGACATCGCTGCAGCCGGAAAAAGATCCTGCAAGAACGGGACCAATGATGACTGAAGATAATCGTTTAACGTGACAGAAGTGCAACCTTTCCTCAAACTGCAGTATATTTTAGTGCTGGGCTATCAACAAGTATCCACATGCGAACTATTCAACGAAACATTGTCGACATGGGCTTTCGGAGCCGAAGACCCACTCGTGTACCCTTGATGACCGCACGACACAAAGTTTTACGCCTCGCTTGGGCCCGTCAACACAGACGTTGGACTGCTGATGACTGGAAACATGTTGCCTAGTCGGTCGAGTCCCGTTTCAAATTGTATCGAGGGGACTTGTACGGGTATGGAGACAGTCTCGTGAATCCATGGACGCTGTGTGTCAGCAAGTGACTGTTCAATGTGGTGGAGGCTCCAGTGGTGTGGGAGTTGCGCAGTTGGAGTGATGTGGGACCCCTGAAACGTCTAGATACGATTCTGACAGGTAGCACATATGTAAACATCCTGTATTACCACGTGCATCCATTCATGTCCATTGTACATCCGACGGAGTTGGGCAATTCAAGCAGGACAATGCGACACCCAACACGTCCAGAATTGCTACAGAGTGGCTCCAGGAACACTCTTCTGAGTTTAAACATTTCCGATGGCTACCAAACTCCACAGACATGAACATTATTGAGCATATGTGGGATGCCTTTCAACGTGCTGTTCAGAAGACACTCCACCAGCTCGTACTCTCACGGATTTATGGAGAGACCTTCAGAATTAATGGTGTCTGTTCCCTCCAGCTCTATTTCAGACATTAATCGAGTCCGTGCCACGTCGTCTTTCGGCACTTTTGCGAGCTCGCAGGGACTCTACACGTTATTAGGCAGGTGTACCAGTTTCTTTGATTCTTCAGACTTGCACTGATGGTAACTAAAGGAAATAGACAATGAGACGAACAGAAATGATACTTTGATTCAAAGACAATTACCATAAAGTCGTCGCGATTTATGATGGTCCCCTAGACATTACAAAAGGTGGGACATGTCCCTTGGTAGGGTATATGATCACCGTAGAGCACAATGCAGGATCTGTAACGTGCACGCATGCTTGCCACAAAGTTGGTAAACACTTCTTGTTGTAAACCGTTGTATTCTTCCACCAGCGCGGTTGACACCTGCTAGATGGCCACGTGCTCGTTGGGATTTAAACCGGGGGAACGGGCAGGCCAGTACATTCCCCGAATATCCTCTCGTTCCAAGAGCTCCATCATCTGTACTGTTCGATGCAGTAGTGCATTGTCATCCATAACAATGAAATCAGGGCTGAACACACCCCTGTAAAGACGCAAGTGGGGAAGGGGTACAGTGTCACAATGAAAATGACTGGTGAGTGTACCGTGTTCACAGATTCTGGAGGTCAGTGTGCTCATGTAGCACTATACCTCCTTACATCATACGAGGTGCGACAATAAAGTAATGAGATTGGTTTACTTTGCAAGATGTGGCAACCCTGCAGGCTTGCATAGGCGCAATATCTTTGACCTTGGTCTATAAGCTGCTTCTAGCCCAAGCGGCACATCGATGCACCTGCTCAGTCGTGAGTTGTGCTGTAATGAGTTAACACATGTTTGTGTCTCTCGTCACGGAAATAGAAACCGCATAATATTGCGCAAAAGTATGCCATTTCTTTTTGCGTTAAATTGGGTGAAAACGCAACGACGACTTATGGTAAGCTTCAGAAGGCTTTTGGAGAGGAGGTTATGTAAAGAGCTCAAGTTTTTCGTTGGCATAAAATGTTTAGTGAAGGCAGAAAGAATGTTGAAGATGAAGGCCGCAGTGGACGACCATCAACCTCACGGACGGATGCTTGTATGCTTCTTTGATTCCAAGGTAATTGTTCATAAAAAGTGGGTGCCTCCTGGACAAACAGTTAACCAATATTACTACAAAGAAATTTTAGAAAGACTTCGTAAAAGAGTACTTTGTGTCCGTGTCAGCATTGCTGATAATTGGGTTCTGGATCACGACAATGCGCCATCCATACTGCTCTGTCAGTACAGCAATTTTTAACCTCAAAACGAACTTCAGTACTACCACAGCCACCTTATTCACCAGATATCGTTCCGATCGACTTTTTTTCTATTTCCAAGAGTCAAAACGGCGGTCAAGGGACACCATTTTCAAACAACACAAGATGTCCAAAAAGTTGTGGCGAGGGTCTTGGAGGATATTACAGAAGATGAGTTCCAGAAATGTTACCATCAATGGCAGAAGCGCTGGAAAAATTGTGTGCAATCAGAAGGGAACTACTTTGAAGGAGACAACACTAAACTTGACTAAAACGGTAAGCAACATTTTTTCCGCATCAGTCTCATTACTTTATTGTCGCACCTCGTACACCTAGACCACCAAAACAATCATGTTCGACAGCGTTCCTGGGCGCGTTACGTATTTCCACCTCTCACCATATTGGGGTACGTCCAGAATCACTACACACATTGAATCTGCTCTCATCCAAACCGAATGTTCTTCGCACCTTCGCAAACGGTGCGGCCTATGTGTAAGAGTCAATGGAACACAATGTACTGGTCGTCGGGCAAAGTGAACTGCGACTGCCGGAGTGGCCGTGCGGTTCTAGGCGCTACAGTCTGGAACCGCGCGACCGCTACGGTCGCAGGTTCAAATCCTGCCTCGGGCATGGATGTGTGTGATGTCCTTAGGTTAGTTAGGTTTAAGTAGTTCTAAGTTCTAGGGGACTGATGACCTCAGAAGTTAAGTACCATAGTGCTCAGAGCCATTTGAACCATTTGAAAGAGAACTCCTCCACGCAGTCGCCACCTGCGCATGTGGATCATGAGATTGCGTGCCTGGCAGTCCGGTTAAACGTTGTTGCATTTGCACCCACTGTTTGACCTGGATTCCTTCTTCCCTGTTGTACAATGAAGCGTTCATCTCCTTATGTACCTGACCGTGGTAGAACATCCTCTCCTTCGGACAGCAGATTCTGTGGTTCGGAAAGCTGTCCATTTACGTGAAACAATGCTGTGAACAACACCAAACTCCCGGGATACGCTCATCACACGTCGTCCTTCTTCCAGTTTCCCGATAATTCTTCTCCATATGAAGTCATGCATATATTGTCTCTGGCCCCTGTTGTAATGACGTACACCACCACAGAGCACTTAACTGTTCGCTGATTGGCACACACTGTCTTTTTCCAGGTCATTCAACTACCTCACGAGTCGTGACAAGACTGTAGACACACTTACCTCACACCATGTAATCTCTAGCTCTCTGTGGACGACTGGAAGACCTCTGGAATATGCTCCTGTACTTTCGTCCTTTTCCACCGAGTTGTTAATATGTCGTTACCTTATCCATCTCGTACTAAAGTTTTGCAGAGCAATGTGCTTCACCTAGTCTTTCAGAGGCTTGAGAATTAAATTGGGAAAGTAATACTGGATTTTTCTTCGCAAAGAAACATTTAAAAACGTTGTGCTCCATTTCCACTTTGGCTTTGTTGTACTGAATTCGCTTCCTGTGACATTCAAGAGTGGCTGTGTAGTGAAACGAATATTTTGATTCGCCACCACACAGCTGCACATATGATGTTGGGGTATGTTTAGAATTTATAGACCAACAGGGTGATTTTTTCCACCGTGCATAAATCTAGGGATTGATCAGAAAGAGGAAACGGAACAAGAAAGGTCTAATGAACTTACTTCTGGAATTGCCATGGTTTCCATGCTAGAGATCATTTATTCAATCATGCATTGTTATAGAGACTGCGGTCTAATACGCGCTGTACCATGCAGCCACTGTTACATTACGCATGGTTTCTTCCTAGAGGATGGTACTGTTTCTCGTACATCATACTCTAGCGCCTCTCCTATCATTGTGATTGGTAATGTTGTGTCCGATTCACTTCTCTTGCTAACTCGTCTTGTAGCGGATGTGATACAGCGTTGTAGACAGTGGTTCCGTATTCGAGTCGAGAGCTTGCCGGCATGTTGTTTTCTTACGGAAAGGCAAATGGTAACGGCCGGCGTGCAGCAACATTGTATCAGGAGACCTATCCCAGCGGACAATAACCATAGTATTCACTGCCTGCAACAGTGCTTCGTCGTTTGTCTGAGACAGGTTCGTTTCAGGAAGCAGGTAATCATGAAGGACGTACCCGAAATGTTCGGACACCAGACTTGGAGGAAAATGTGATTAGCATTGTGGAAGACGACCGCCGTGTCAGTACCAGGCAGCTGGCCCGCCAGTATAGTGTAAGCCTTACAGCGTGTATTCTTTCACCGATTACTTTGTAGGACGCTGTCCAGTCACTTTCCAGGAGTCGACATCAGAGTTCACTGTTCTCTGGGCTTAACGCCAATTGAGGCACAGTTCCTCAGAGTTCCATTCACTGTGCACATTACATACCGGTTTTATACCCGTCACACCATGGACAACCAGTTGGAGTGTAATGCCTCGGATACTGCATCCAGACCATCAAGTCATTCAGAATGCATGTCATAGGCTACAATGTAGTTAATTCAGTGATAAAAGATAGCATAAATGATACGGCTTGTACCTTCTAAGGAACTGTTACTGGGTATTCTGTCATTCTTGTATCGGATCAGGACGTCTTTTTGATTGTGTTATTCAGAAGCTGCTTTATGTTGAACTTGCTTGATCCGTTCAATTAATGAAGTTCCATGGTATGTAAGTACATAAAAGTGCAACCAGTAACTTCTTTGAATACTTACTTATTTTTCCACGATATGGTTTTCGAACCTTTTCAGGTTTGTCTTCAGGTGGTTTCCCAGAAGTTACATATCTATTTCTAGCATGATGCTAGATGCTGGGTCTGTGACAAGAAGATGGAACATGCTTCACTGTATCGCCATGAGTGTTGTTTATATGTCGAGATGGATGCAAAATTTGGCGATTCATTAAAGCATGTCACAGAGCCAGTGTGCAGCTAGCTTCCGGAAAACCATCTGAAAATGAACGTGAAAAGATTCCAAAACCAGTTCATGGAATAATAAATAACTATTCAAAAAGTGACTGGTTGCAGTTTTATGTATTTACCTTCACGTAATAGTCACGGGTTCTAAAATATCCGTAATGCATAAACTTAATAAATTTCCAGTGTTGCTTGTCTACCTGGGGACATGAATTCAATAGTAGTGTGCAACAGCAACAATGGAACTTAACAAAGAATACTCGCACATGCTGTTTTTACCGAGATTCTTATGTCCATAAATTCTTTTGTTTGAGTAGTCCAAAAAAATGTATTGTATGTTGCTATTCCCACCAATCTTGTAGCTCTGGAAACGATGCTTGGTCAACATATTGCTTTTTAGCCCTGCCTGTATGACCGAATCGATGTCCATTGACTCAGAGGATTCTGTTTCGAATAATACTCTGCTGCGTCTCTTTCGGGGGTATCTTTGAGTAATATTAATCTGGCGACCGTGTTTTATGCAATTACTACAAATAGTCAAACAGGCACAGTAATTAATTGACGTCAGGTGCAAACCGGCAGCTAGTTAACAGAATATCTGGAAACAGACTTTGGTGCCATTAACAGCCTCTATATATGGTTAGAATTTATTTGGGTTTTGTGAGAGATCTGTCATTGATGTTGTGCTGTGGTAGTCGGAGAAGGCTTCACGCATTGCCCTTTTAAACGTCATATATGAAACTCTCTATATTGACTCTTGTACAGTAACTCATCATCCCGCCAACTGATTCAATCAGCTTTAATCTTAAAAGAATAATACACAGTATTCAGATATAGGTAACGCCAACAGAATGACCTCCTACAAACCAACGAGCATGGATTTCGAAAACATCGGTCACGCGAAAAGCAGCTATTGATTTTTCACTTGACAGCCTGGAAGCCCTGGATCAAGGCAGACATGTGGATGCAATATTGCTTGATTTCCGAAAATCTTCTCACTCAGTACCACTCCAAAGATTACCAACGAAACATCAATTATTTTGGATACCAAACGAGATCTTTGATTGGTTGATCATTTCTTGACAGGGAAGACACACTGTGTTATGTTCCACACTGCGTTATATTATATCGACGGATATAGAAGTAATCGCTGGAGTGTCAAAGGAAGTCTGTTTGGTCCTTAATTCTCATTTGTGTATTAATTACCTAGCAGACCATATTAATAGTAACCTAGGACGTTTTGCAAATGACACAGTTATCTGTGACGAATTACAGTCCGAAAAAATCTGTACAGTTATCCAGTCAGAGCCTGATACGATTTAAAAGCAGGTAAATACTGACAACTTGCTTCATATGTTCAGAAATATAGCACTGTGCACTACGAAAAATGAAAATCGCATTATTCTATGATTGTAATGTCAATGTATCACAACTATAATTAATCTATTCATATAAACACCATGGTATAACAATTTTTGGGGCTGCAATACTAATGTAGAAATGAAGAGGCTTGCACCTCATAGATTATTGTGAAGAACTGCATCAAAACAGTCTTCGTATTAAGGACCATAATACCAGCCAACAACATGAAGAGTCGTAGGTAAATCAGGATGCCCAATACGGTTGATTGGTAAGATGTGGGAAAAAGAGTTTGCTTATAAAACATTCGTGTGTCCTATCCTAGAATGTATGGTGTCAATATAGCCCTGCAATCATTTCAAATAATCAGAACTTGGAAACCATTAAAGATGTTGTAAAACGTTTAGCAGCTCTCAAATTTTCTTCTGTTATGATAAGATTGCGCTGTGTGCCCCACTCATAAAATATCAAAGCGATATTAAAGTCCTCCCCTTGTAAAGGTCAACATTGCAGAATCAACAGTTCTGATTACTTCATTGTTTAATTCGTGCATGAATTCTAGCGATGTTATTGTCTGGCACTGTGCACACGCGATGTATGTATTAGATTGGAATTGTAAATTTTTCATCAGTTGATAAATATATCTCCACATAAAAAGTTGAGTTTTCCTTTTTCAGTTAGTGTAATTAGTACTGCCTAACAAAAAAAACGTTATATTCTCCTTTGCACAACACTCTAAATGACATCATTTTTGTATATTCTGTGTAAATAATATCTATGTATGTCAATTTCATTTTATCTGAGTTCGTCACCTGAAGATCACCTAAGAAGCAGAAAGCCGTTTCGTTGTCAAATAAATATAATTTTGCAGAACATTAGGAAGTGTTTAACAACTAACATTATTGACAATTACTTAGTTATTTTAACAGAATCTTCCGTCGGTTCTTGGCAGAACAACATTATAATAAATGAAAAGCACCAGTTGGCTGTTGTTCCACAGTATTACTTTTATTGTATTTACCGGTTTTCGGCTTACAAGGCCATCTTCAGACATTTACTGAGTATTGTCACTTAGTTATTTGCCTGTTCCATGGACCACATTTGTGACCTCTCACTAAGATGCTGAATGTACGACTTGGTTTATAAATGTAATACACTTTCTGGGTGTAAAATGTGGCAAAATTACGACTATTTATATGGCAGTTTTTCGTGTTCTCAAGTTAATTATCTATTTATATAGGTCGGTGGGTATATGGTCAGAGATTCTTGTGGCTGAATACCTCTCTTTTTTCTGTGGAACACTAAGGTTGCCTACTGAGTATTGTAAATCATTTCTGCTTCTAGTATTATATTTATGAATTTTATTGTTCTTTTCGGACTGTGATTTTTTATGGAAAACTTCATAAGGGAATGAATTTACTATGAGGCTGTTACCAGTAAACCCATTTAAAAGAAATCTCACCTACAGGTTCAATGAGTACACAGTACAAAAAGTAATGAGAATGTTAGGATACATAGATAAAGAATTAAAGAAGAAAGAGAACATTGGTGGCATCAAAAATAGTAGAAATATCTTATGAAACAAGACCATATCGAGCTAATATTACATAAACAGTTAGGTGATAGGAAATAATAGTATGTAGAAAAGGCCGAATAAGAAGTACGGATCAGTAATTGAGAGATTTAGCTGAAGTTTAGTAGAGGGAAGGCGTTGACGTTAAGTTTGGTTATTTAAAACGACAGATGATCGATATCAGTTGTTAGTAATAAATACAAAGCCCATTATGAATTCAACTTATCACCTGTGATCACATTTTCTACACTGACGTATTGTGAGTTGCTGAATACTGTAATACGGGTTCATGAGGAGGCAGTAGAGTTGAAAGTAAATATTAATTAGGGCTGCGTTCTAGTGAACAGCTGAACTCTCTGTTTGGGTAAGAAGTATTTCGCTGCAACATGACTGAGTTAACTATAGCAATGCATTACCGACATATTGAGATAGAAACGGATCACGAGTTAGCAGGAGAGACTAAGTCAGTATTATTCCTCCCCAGTGAGTCGCTACGACTCGTAAAGGGGCAACGCCTTAGCTAGTAATATGGAGTGAGACCGGTTTTACGATACGTTCCGCAGATATTACGGAACTTGAGAGAGAACATAGGTCTTATTGTTAGTGTGTCAAGTGTCTACAATACTGCCTGTGGAAATGACAGTATTTACGTGGGAGTGGCCACGTAAAACGAAAGAAGCTTTAAATATCGGCTATGACCGTATATTGCCTAGTGAATAGTGAAGAAATACAACAGTTCAGGTTGACGATCAAGCAACAACCTTTTTGATCTTCAGTTATATAAGAGGTAACCGAGATTCGAGTAAAGTACAATAATTCAAGAAGATATCAGGCGTTCAGATTAAGAAGAGTGGAAAAATCAGTGTAAGTAATAAAACAATGGAAACTCCAGGTTGAAATATCAACAACATTAGGAAAAGGATAGACCTGCTGAGTTGGAGATAGGCACAACTGGAAGACTGTTACGCATTATAGCTTTCTGCCAAGGCCTTTTACAGCAAAGAAAACACGCATACACTCACACAAGCAAGCGCACCTCAAGCACACATGACCGCTCTGGTCGGAGCTGCCGGTTGTAGTGGTCATGTTTGCTTGAGGTGTGATTGTGTGAATGTAAGCGTGTTTTCTTTGATGAAGAAGGGTTTTGGGTGAAAGGTATAAGGTCTAACAGTCTTTCTGTTGTGTCTGACTGCAGCTCAACGGGTCATCTTTACGGCGAGAAGCAATCAATCATTTTCCTAATATTGTTGGTAAATAATAAGTGCCGGCCGCTGTGGCCGAGCGGCTCTAGGCGCTTCAGTCTGGAACCGCGTAACCGCTACGGTGGCAGGTTCGAATCCTCCCTCGGGCATGGATGTGTGTGATGTCCTTAGGTTAGTTAGGTTTAAGTAGTTCTGAGTTCTAAGGGACTGCTGACATCAACATCCCATAGTGCTCAGAGACATTTGAACCATTTTGAAATAATAAGTACGAGTACATTATCTGCTGGTAGTCTTACTGGCTTCCTTAAAACAGTTGTTACCTCTACTGTTCTGTAGCCCATTTTAGTAAATTTCACTCAATATCTACTACACCCTACCAGGAGTGATGCAGGAGTAGCAGTTTCCTGTGTAGCAGCGGTCTCTCTTGCACCGTCTTCACCCGCAGTGACCCCCTCATCGGTCACCTGTACCCCATCAGGTCGCTGTGAGGCGGAGGATAGTGCTGGAACCAGTATCATTGCCCCACTTTTGTATTTCATTCGCTAAACTATGTGGGAAGAACGATTGTCGGCATGCCTCCTCATGACCTCTAATTTCTCTGATTACCATGCCACGATCAGCTATGCCAATATTTTGCTTGATTCTTCTTGGAGCTACCGTTCTCGCAATTTTAACAGTATACCTCTTCGTGATGCACAGTACCTCTCTCGTGGCTTCTGTCATAAGTGTTCAGTAAGCACCTTCGTAAAGCCCTTAGTAAATGAACCCCTGACGCCACGCGCAGATCTTCGTTGGATATTCTCCATCTGCTGATCAAAAACGCGTAGTAAGGATCCGAAAATAATGTAGCCTATATTGCTAAACAGCTAATCTAGTTCATGGTGCACAGTCTCAATTACAGGTTGCCTTTATAACGACTTCCAGGGGCAAAAAAATTCGGTTTTCAATATTTACGAGGGTGAGTCAAATGAAAACCTTAAATTTGTAATAACAAATTGAAATTTCGCGCTGTTATCCTGTAAGTTGGTAAGCGTGCTACAAACAGCTTGCAGAATGGCCTGTAGGTGGCAGCATAGTGTAGATGCACACATACCGTCGCAGTGTCAGTATAAAGATTGCCGCCCCACTTGCGTTTTACACCAGGGAAGAACAACGCTCTGTTATTTCGTTTTTGTGTAGTGAAGGGTTTAAACCTATTGAAATTCATCGACGAATGAAGGTTCAGTACGGTGATGCATGTTTATCACAGCAGCAAGTCTACGAATGGAGTAGGAAGTTCGCAAATGGTGTGACTTCAGTGGAAGATGCTCCTCGTCCAGGTCAGGCACAACGGGTTGTGACTCCACAGAACACTGCAGCAGTTGAAGCCATATTGAAGGAAAACCGCCGAGTGACACTGAATGACATTACAGCATGTTTACAGATTAGTCATGGGTCAGCACACTACATTGTGCATGATGTGCTCCAGTTTCACAAAGTGTCTGCAAGATGGGTGCCACGGCAGCTGACTCCTGAAATGAGAGAACGACGTGTTGCTTGTGAAGAACTTCTTCGGCGCTTTCAACGAGAAGGCGATAGCTTCCTTGCAAGAATCGTTACTGGGGACGAAACCTGGGTTCACTTCCGCCAACCGGAAACGAAGAGAGCGAGCAGGAAATGGCGCCATTCCTCATCACCAAAACCAAAGAAGTTGCGAACAGAACCATCAGCAGGGAAGGTTATGCTGACTCTCTTTTGGGACGAAAAAGGCGTCATTTTGGAGAATTACATGCCTAGAGGGACCACTGTCACCAGTGCATCATACACAGATCTTCTAAAAAATCATCTGCGGCCTGCAATCACATCAAAGCGACGTGGATTGCTGTCAGCAGGTGTCCTTTTGCAGCTGACAATGCAAGGCCCCACACTGCCCGTACAACAGTTGCAGCAATCACAGACCTGCATTTTGAGTGTCTTCCTCATCCACTATACACACCAGACCTTGGCCCAAGTGATTTCCATATGTTTAGACACCTCAAAGACGCAATGGGAGGAACGAAGTTCCTTTCTGATGAAGAGGTACGCCACGCGGTGCATGAGTGGTTGCGCAGACTACCAAAGAATTTTTTCCTAAAGGAATTTATGCACTTTGTAAGCCCTGGAGGACTTGCATTGAGCGCGGGGGAGATTATGTTGAAAAGTGATACAGCTTTGCACCACTTCTGCACAATAAATAATATTTTAAAAAATATGTAAGGTTTTCATTTGACTCACCCTCGTATTATAATTGCTGCTTGAATTTAAAAGTCTGGAATACTGTCTAATGTGATGTGCTCATTAAGACGTACAATCTTATGTTAATGGTTTGACACAGTGAGACAATTACTACATTTAAAAACCGTGTACAACTCGTGAAGCATTGTTGCAGTGTACAAACTACCTAGAATGTATTCATCCAGCAATTGAGAATGAAATTACTTAGCGACTTCCAACAAACTTTATACATCATTTACCCAACCCCGTCGACATTCATGTTTGCCCGCCTTCAGGCTGACAGTTACATTCCTAACGTGCTCAACAAGTGTGTGTATGTAGCACCGAGGGTGTTGCCGAATTGGAGGGTCTTAGGAGGACCCTTTGCCGTTTTATTTACGCAAATGTCAATGTTGGTTCCCCTCTCTCCCCCAGGAGGGCGCGAAACAAAAGGGGTGAAAAAGCTAAACACCCTGTGCTGCTTCACAGCACATTAAAATTCGGTCGAATGGTACCTAGTGTCCCCATCCCTACAGTCGATAGTGGACAGATAACGGTCAACGGAGGGCGCGAAACAAAAGGGGTGAAAAAGCTGAACACCCTGTGCTGCTTCACAGCACATTAAAATTCGGTCGAATGGTACCTAGTGTCCCCATCCCTACAGTCGATAGTGGACAGATAACGGTCAACGGAGGGCGCGAAACAAAAGGGGTGAAAAAGCTAAACACCCTGTGCTGCTTCACAGCACATTAAAATTCGGTCGAATGGTACCTAGTGTCCCCATCCCTACAGTCGATAGTGGACAGATAACGGTCAACGGAGGGCGCGAAACAAAAGGGGTGAAAAAACTAAACACCCTGTGCTGCTTCACAGCACATTAAAATTCGGTCGAATGGTACCTAGTGTCCCCATCCTGTATAGTGGAGCACTACAGTCGATAGTGGAAGATAACGGTCAACGGAGTTGCAGCCCCACGATGTCTTTAGTGTGAAATGCTCAGGAGTTGGTAGGAGTGTCGAACATTGTAAAGAACGTCGTCCTGCTGCTCATAGGACTGCGAATTATCGTTTACAACAGCGAAATGTGCGGGGATCAACGTCCGAAGTGAAGTGGTTGTTTCAGTGACTCTCTTAATGCCACCCTCTGAGGCCTTTTCGTGTCGATTCTGAGAGGCGGTGCATCTCAAATGGTTTCCTCGGCCACCCGCAAGAAAACCACGTGATTTTGACGCTGTGTGTCGTGCTTCTGACCTCCGTCGCAGAGGCGTCAAAAGATGGGGTGAAATGTGGGTCAGATGGGTTATCACGACCTTCCCATCGTGTGGTACGTTCGCGGTGGCGTTTAGCAGAATTTTGGTGAAATTTGGTACCATGTGACATCATTAACCCATATTAAGCTCTCACAAACTTCTGAAGTGTGACCCGTTTTGGGCATTTGTCGACACCCAACTGTTAGAAGCGTCGCCCTGCCCTAGGGTGATGTCACAGGGCACTATGCTTTTGCACCGTCACAGAGGAATGTTGTACGCAGCTTTCAGCCAAATTTCAAACATACTCGTCGCAATGGAAGACCATTACGGATTTTCGAAAAAGTGATCATTTAATTTTGTTGCACAGTGTAGTGCAGGGGAATAAACATTGAGATGAGTGAAAAACTAGTTTTTTGCTTGAAATGCAGCGCAAATTACTCAGTCTATACTTACCCAAAGTTTGATGATGACAGAAATTAGGGACTCCCAACAATCTTTATCATAGCTTCATACATTTTCTGAACTTTTTCTCGCTTAAATGCCAAACTTCAAATATATAACACATAAAATCATTTTTAAAGTAGTCAGACATCTCAAGGTGTTTTATGCATGTGAGCTGGATTCTTTACAGAATTGCGAGTGAGTGGTTTATTGGTATGGTGTCTAACGGAGCTTCCTGCGTTATCCAGGAGATATAGATGGTTCATCAAAAAGATAACGCTTAGTATGTTGCGCAGAACGGAAACGTGGACACATCTGAAACGGGAACCCCTGTTGGTAAATGCACAGTTTCGGTGCTGTGGGTATCGAAGTTGGCTAGAAAACGTCTAAGTTTTGTGCTTGGCCCCTACTTTGTTATGCAACCCATTAGTCTTCGGTGTAAAATGGATGTACGGGGTGCGCCTGCAGAACACTTTATCTACACTCCTGGAAATTGAAATAAGAACACCGTGAATTCATTGTCCCAGGAAGTGGAAACTTTATTGACACATTCCTGGGGTCAGATACATCACATGATCACGCTGACAGAACCACAGGCACGTAGACACAGGCAATAGAGCATGCACAATGTCGGCACTAGTACAGTGTATATCCACCTTTCGCAGCAATGCAGGCTGCTATTCTCCCATGGAGACGATCGTAGAGATGCTGGATGTAGTCCTGTGGAACGGCTTGCCATGCCATTTCCACCTGGCGCCTCAGTTGGACCAGCGTTCGTGCTGGACGTGCAGACCGCGTGAGACGATGCTTCATCCAGTCCCAAACATGCTCAATGGGGGACAGATCCGGAGATCTTGCTGGCCAGGGTAGTTGACTTACACCTTCTAGAGAACGTTGGGTGGCACGGGATACATGCGGACGTGCATTGTCCTGTTGGAACAGCAAGTTCCCTTGCCGGTCTAGGAATGGTAGAACGATGGGTTCGATGACGGTTTGGATGTACCGTGCACTATTCAGTGTCCCCTCGACAATCACCAGTGGTGTACGGCCAGTGTAGGAGATCGCTCCCCACACCATGATGCCGGGTGTTGGCCCTGTGTGCCTCGGTCGTATGCAGTCCTGATTGTGGCGCTCACCTGCACGACGCCAAACACGCATACGACCATCATTGGCACCAAGGCAGAAGCGACTCTCATCGCTGAAGACGACACGTCTCCATTCGTCCCTCCATTCACGCCTGTCGCGACACCACTGGAGGCGGGCTGCACGATGTTGGGGCGTGAGCGGAAGACGGCCTAACGGTGTGCGGGACCGTAGCCCAGCTTCATGGAGACGGTTGCGAATGGTCCTCGCCGATACCCCAGGCGCAACAGTGTCCCTAATTTGCTGGGAAGTGGCGGTGCGGTCCCCTACGGCACTGCGTAGGATCCTACGGTCTTGGCGTGCATCCGTGCGTCGCTGCGGTCCGGTCCCAGGTCGACGGGCACGTGCACCTTCCGCCGACCACTGGCGACAACATCGATGTACTGTGGAGACCTCACGCCCCACGTGTTGAGCAATTCGGCGGTACGTCCACACGGCCTCCCGCATGCCCACTATACGCCCTCGCTCAAAGTCCGTCAACTGCACATACGGTTCACGTCCACGCTGTCGCGGCATGCTACCAGTGTTAAAGACTGCGATGGAGCTCCGTATGCCACGGCAAACTGGCTGACACTGACGGCGGCGGTGCACAAATGCTGCGCAGCTAGCGCCATTCGACGGCCAACACCGCGGTTCCTGGTGTGTCCGCTGTGCCGTGCGTGTGATCATTGCTTGTACAGCCCTCTCGCAGTGTCCGGAGCAAGTATGGTGGGTCTGACACACCGGTGTCAATGTGTTCTTTTTTCCATTTCCAGGAGTGTATCTTGCAGGAAGGTAAAGTTTTCATTTTTCAAGAGTGAATCCAACTTCGGAAATAATGGTTTAGGCGATGTTATGAGAGTTATTCTTGCAACAATTTGCATGTATCTGCCATGCTCAGATTCGATTGATCGTATAAGCTCTTTGAGCACACTGACTGTTGGTTACTCAAGCGTTTTCACATATTTGGGACGTCAATTTGTGTTCTAACCAATGCGAAACCTTCGCGGATGAGACCTTCTTTGTTTGGAACAGCATTCGCCAATCTAGTTCCGGCTGCCGTATTTCGAGGAGTTTTGTTCTGTGTTCTGACTTGGAGGTATGTGTATTTGGTGACGGTATGTTCTGGTGCGGAGATTCTAAGTTCAATGGTGAAAGCATTGGGTGCCATTACTTCAGTTATACTAGTCGATAGCCATTATCCATCTGGGATGTTGTATATCATTAATTAGTATACATCTGAACATATAAACAAATACGTAATCAGTGCCGTTTGTTGCATTGTAAAATGTTAATTACATCCGGAGATATTGTAACCTAAAGTTGACGCTTGAAACCTCCAACGTTCAGTTGCGTCTTGTAACAAACACGGCGAGCAGCATCTGCAGGGACATGTTTTGACGACCGTGTTTACGAGTGTGGCTGCAGTGCACTGTTGTGGTTTGGTCTAGCTGTCGCAGTGTCCACATGTAGCGCTTGCTGCTATTGTTATTCTGCATTCGTCTCCGCACGCAGACCAACTCTAGTACACCGTGTTACCAGACGTCTGTGATAGTGTAGTGTTGTAGGAACTGTGACCATGGTGTATTCGAACTCTGAAAAGGCGGAGATGATACTCATCTATGGCGAGTGTCGACGAAATGCAGCTGAAGCCTGCAGAGTGTATGCAGAACGGTACCCGGACAGAGAGCATCCAACGTGCCGCACATTGCAAAACATCTACTGCCAACTGTATGCAACAGGTATGGTCGTAGCACGCAAACGGATCCGTAACAGGCCCGTAACAGGAGAAGCGGGTGCAGTTGGTGTGTTAGCTGCTGTTGCCATGAACCCACACATGAGTACACGGGACATTGCGAGAGCCGGTGGACTGAGTCAAAGTAGTGTCATGCGCATACTGCATCGTCACCGCTTTCACCCGTTTCATGTGTCGCTACATCAGCAATTACATGGTGATGACTTTAATCATCGAGTGCAATTCTGTCAATGGGAATTAACAGAGAATGCGTTGCAGTTTTACCTGTTTACCGATGAAGCGGGTTTCACAAACCACGGGGCAGTGAATCTACGGAACATGCATTACTGGTCCGTGGACAATCCTCGCTGGCTCAGACAGGTAGAGCGACAGCGACCGTGGACTGTAAATGTATGGTGCGGAATCATTGGCGACCACCTCATTGGTCCTCACTTCATTGCAGGGGCCCAAACAGCTGCAACATACATCGCGTTTCTACAGAATGATCTGCCAACGTTGCTCGAAAATGTCCCACTGGAAACGCGTCGACGTATGTGGTATCAGCATGATGGTGCACCTGCACATTCGGCAATTAACACTAGGCTGACCTTTGGCAGGATGTTCGACGGGCGTTTCATAGGACGTGGAGGACGCATAAATTGGCCAGCCCGTTCTCCTGATCTTACACCTCTGGACTTCTTTCTGTGGGGTACGTTAAAGGAGAATGTGTACCGTGATGTGCCTACAACCCCAGAGGATATGAAACAACGTATTGGGGCAGCCTGCGGCGACACTACACCAGATGTACTGCAGCGTGTACGACATTCATTACGCCAGAGATTGCAATTGTGTGCAGCAAATGATATCCACCACATTGAACATCTATCGGCCTGACATGTCGGGACACACTCTATTCCACTCCGTAATTGAAAACGGAAACCACGTGTGTAAGTGTACCTCACTCCTCATGGTAAGTGCGTCAGTGAAAAAGACCAATAAAAAGCTGTTAGCATGTGGACGTAATGTGCTGTTCCAGTCTCTTCTGTACCTAAGGTCCATCACCGTTCCCTTTAGATCCCTGCGTAATTCGGTGCTCTCCGATACACACGATCGAACAGCGGAGGAGTGGTACTCAAGCGTCAACTTTAGGTTACAATATCTCCGGATGTAATTAACATTTTACAATGCAACAAACGGCACTGATTACGTATTTGTTTATATGTTCGGATGTGCTACCAAAACTAACGGGGTTCCATTTAAAAAAATCGTAGGTTTGTGTTAAAAAACATACTTCCGTGCATTTTTGTATGGTTTGTATTAACCAATTACACTAGCCCCTCTCCTCACGTTCGGTCTGTGGAATCGATTCGTCAGTATTTGATATGGTTTACGAAATATATCCAGCGGTCATGTTAGGTGACTCACCCTGTATATGTAAAATGTGACGTGACTGAGAGAAACAGATATTACCAGTGAATTTAGCAACCCAAAAGTATGTAAATACCTTCATTTACAAACCAGATGTTGACAAGAAGTTTAAATTTGCTGGCTATTGTTATTTGTCGTGGTGTACCTTAGTCGAATTGATTGTTTCGTGGCTGCCTGCTAAATTTCTGTAATGTTTACTCGCTATTACTATGCGTTCAGGCATGTGGCAGAATTCTTCCGCGTGGTGAAATGGAAACTCATACGTTGCTCCGTTTTGTTTAAACTGGAGTTAATTATAGTGCCGAACATTGTCTTTTCAATTCAAAATGCTGTATATTCAAAGTTATCATCATCTCCTGAATTATAAAGAGTTGCTGTTTTTTTTAAGTCGTGTACTCAGAAAACAATATTTCGAACGTTCCTTGACAAACTGAATTTCATACCTGCTTCTGAGAAGCAATGTGTGCTTGTAAACCAATATACACTTAGGGAAAAAAATAGCAACACCAAAAAATAATTAATGTGGAGTAGTGAGATTTCGTAAATACATTTGTGTAGGTAGCATATTTAAGTAATTAACATTCCAGCATCACAGATTACTGTAAGTGCGAGATAAGCCGTTGCTAGTGTGAAATTTTTGCACACTAATAAGAGATGTACCATCCAGAATGTTGAATACTTCATTGGAGAGATATCTCACGATCAAGCAGACCAAGGCAACATATCGACTCTCTGAAGAGCATGTTGTGTTACAACAGCGGTATGTGGACGAGCGTTATCCTGTTGGAAAACACCCCCTGGAATGCTGTTCGTGAATGTCAGCACAACAGGAAAAATCAGGAGATGCACGTACGAATTTGTAGTTGGGCTGCGTGTGATAAGTACTAGAGTGCTCCTGCTGTCTTCGAAATCACACCGCAGACCATAACTACAGGCGCAGGTGCAGTGAGCCTAGCAGACAGACAGGTTGCTTGCAGGCCCTCTACTGGCATCCTTCTAACAAACACACTGCCATCTCGAGCACCCAAACAGAACCAGCTTTCATTAGAAAACACAATAGACCTCCACCCTGCTTGAGACCACTGAAGCCGCAAGTGGAGGTGAGTTGGGATCAGTGGAGGGCACGCTACATGGTATCTGGCTCGGAGTTGTCCTTGAAGTAATTGGTTTGTAAAAGTTCATTGTCTCACTGTAGTTCCAACTGATGGTCAAACTGCTGCTGCAGATGCTGTACGATGCGCAAGGGCCAATCCTGAATATCACGGTCTTTCCTCTCGGTAGTGCTACGCGGCCGTCCGAAGCCCGGTCTTCTGACGACCGTGCAATCTCGTGATAACCGGTGCCTAAAATCATGTACAGTGACTTCATTCATGTAAGTCTTTCTACAATATCGCAGGAGGAACATTCAGCTTTCCGTAGCCCTCTGCAGTCGCATTACTACACTAAAATTTATAAATTAAGGATAATTGCAGAATGTGGTGCCACACAACGTGGCACTACACAAAACTGGCGCTAATAGCATAGGCACATATGGAACACACACGACACAGATCCGTTAAGTCTACGGTATTGGTGATAAGTTGAGAAAACCGTCCCGAAACACATGTAATACAAAACACCACTGTTTCCCGATCATGTACCCCGACATCAATATGGGATATGACGTACACAGGCCGCACAACGGGTTTGCATACTCTGGATCAGGTTGTCGAGCAGCTGCTGGGGCATAGCCTCCCATTCTTGCATCAGTGCCTGTCGGAGCTCCTGGTGTGTCCTAGGGGTTTGAAGGCGTGCAGCGATACGTCGACCGAGAGCATCCCAGACGTGCTCGATGGGGTTTACGATTGGAGAACAGGCAGGCCACTACGTTCGCCTGATATCTTCTGTTTCAAGGTATTCCTCCACGATGGCAGCTCGTTGGGGCCGTGTGTTATCATCCATCAGGAGGAAGGTGGGACCCACCGCACCCCTGAAAAGGCGGACATACTGGTGCAAAATGACGTCCCGACACACCTGACCTGTTACAGTTCCTCTGTCAAAGACATGCAGGGGTGTACGGGCACCAATCATAATCCCACCCCACACCATCAAACCATGGCCTCCATTCAGGTCCCTTCCTAGGACATTAAGGGGTTGGTATCTGGTTCCTGGTTCACGCCAGATGAAAACACGGCTAGAATCACCGTTCAGACTATACCTGGACTCGTCCGTGAACGTAACCTGGGACCACTGTTCCAATGACCATGTATTGTGTTCTTGACACTAGGCTTTACGGGCTCTCTTGTGAGCAGGTGTCAGTAGAATGCACCTTGCAGGTCTCCGAGTGAATAAACCATGTCTGTTCAGTCGTCTGTGGACTGTGTGTCTGGAGACAATTGTTCCAGTGGGTGAGGTAAGGTCCCGAGCAAGGCTACCTGCAGTACTCCGTGGCCGTCTGCAAGCACTGATGGTGAGATATCGGTCTTCTTGTGGTGTTGTTTACTGTGGACGTCCCGTACTGTAGCGTCTGGACACGTTTCTTGTCTGCTGGAATCGTTGCCATAATCTTGAGATCACACTTTGTGGCACACGGAGGGCCCTTGCTACGACCTGCTGTGTTTCACCAGACTCCAGTCGCCCTAGTATTCTACCCCTCATAACGTCATCAACTTGTGTTCTTTGAGCCGTTTTCAACACACAGTCATCATTAGCACGTCTGAAAATGTCTGCACAGCATTATCCTTAATTTATGAGCATGGGTGTAGTTAGTAGTTTCTCTTTGATGCCGCTAAACTGGAGATGCAGAAAGATACGTCGACAAATGCAGATTCGACAACTGCTGTTTGCTGAATTACTGCGGAGTGATCTCGCAAATTGCTATGATGTTATATGGAAGTGATATTTATAACTTAGGTTCTGATTTTGATTGCTCAGTTACTCTATTATTCTTAAAGTCAATGATTACAAAACTGAGGAAACATTCTCATGAGCACTGCTGGATGCTATAAGCGGAGTGCAAATACGTATTCAGTTCTTAACCACTTCCTTGTGAATCATTATTCACTGCTCAATCTTCAAATGGACTATAACTATACAAAGCCTAGGTTCATTTGGACTGGACTATGTAACTGTGTGTGTGTGTGTGTGTGTGTGTGTGTGTGTGTGTGTGTGTGTGTATGTGTGTAGGTGCATGCTTGTGTTCTATGAAACATTCGAGTCAGATTCTGTTTCCAAATTATTTTCTGGGGCATAAAAGTAATATTCCCAGTTACTCCGACTCGACCACCGCATTCCCAGATAATGAACCACCGGATGAGACGGTCCTCAAAAAATTTAGTTTTCTGGAAGCCAAATTTGTAAAACAGTCTCAATGTGGTGTATCTATTGAGAAGGAATACTTGAGTCTTACTACATAGCTTAGAATTCCAGGGCATAACTGTAACCAAGTATGGGAGTAGTTCGCTTCTTTTTACACCGCATACAGCACATAATTGCCATTTCCTGGATTTCTTGCGAGTGGTAAGGATGTGGCTCTTGTTCAGAGGCTCTCCACGATGATCTGAGACATGCTCAGTGCTTGACATACTTGAGGAGCACTGGTCGACAGTTGCCCTTCGAAGCGTTCCTAAACGCCCGCATCGTTGGTACTGGTGTATAATTTGATGTTACTATGATCCGGAACTATGAAGCCTTGGACTGAACTGTCTTAAATAAAATTGTGGGGCACATTTGATCAGAAACCTCTCAGGAAATTAAAAGTACCAACAGAGTTGGATCAAGATCAACTAGCATCAATGACTTAACGCATTCTATCATACCGACCGGTAATCTGGGTGGTAAATTGGCTCAAAAAATTTACTTCTGCCAGTATCTCGTCTCCTGTCTTCCAAACTTCACAGAAGCTCTCCTGCGAACTTTGCAGAACTAGCACTCCTGGAAGAAAGGTTACTGCGGAGACATGGCTTAGCCACAGCCTGGGGGATGTTTCCAGAATGAGGTTCGCAGGAGAGCTTCTGTGAAGTTTGGAAGGTAGGAGACTGGCAGAAGTAAAGCTGCGAGGACGGGGCGTGAGTCGTGCTTGGGTAGCTCAGATGGTAGAGCACTTGCCCTCGAAAGGCAAAGGTCCCGAGTTCGAGTCTCGGTCCGGCATACAGTTTTAATCTGCCAGGAAGTATCATATCAGCGCACACTCCGCTGCAGAGTGATAATCTCATTCTGACTGAAGTTATTTATTGTGCTGTGAGAAGTTTTAGGTGCTCTACCGCTACGATTTTTCACGTGTGCGTGATCTTGGAAGAGCAGCAGGGAATATTTGCGTCACAGCAAGCAAGAGTGGGAATATAGATGTAAGAGAACTACAACACGGATTTTGGCTCATAGCTCGTCAAAATAACTCTTTTTGCCTGATTCCTGGTCTGCGCATAAAAATCATATTCCTTTAGAGCAAATGATCCCTTCCGAAAAGTGTGTAACATTGCAGTTCATACCACCTGTAACCGCTGAACAAATTCAGCCTCTGGATGTTTCTTTTTTCCGTGCCTATGAAACATATTATCGCACTACCTGCAGCTTCGCCTTAAAGGTTAGCCAGTTTCACGATAAGCTGCACGGTAGACAGTTTCGCATTCGGTTGGATGTTATCACATTTTGTCACCCCACTGTACCAATATGTGTCCATATTCATTCTTCAAGAGTGGGTACCTACCTGAAAGTCCTGCAGAGTAAATAACGCCCAAGGAGTTCACCTTCGATCTTGATGGTGTGAACCTTTGTGATCACTATGGCACGCCATTTCTATTTGGTGCTCATGGTGCAAGTTAACGGTCCGCAGCTCGTGGTCGTGCGGTAGCGTTCTCGCTTCCCACGCCCGGGTTCGATTCCCGGCGGGGTCAGGGATTTTCTCTGCCTCGTGATGACTGGGTGTTATGTGATGTCCTTAGGTTAGTTAGGTTGAAGTAGTTCTAAGTTCTAGGGGACTGATGACCATAGCTGTTAATTCCCATAGTGCTCAGAGCCATTTGAACCATTTTTTTTTTTTTGCAAGTTAACAGTTTGTTTTGGTTATTTCTTGAACGTCGACGATGTCCATTTTGTAGAGTGTAATACATACATCCCATAGAAGGTTGATTTCTGCACCTCCCGGACACTCATTTTCTGTCGTCCTCATGATGAACATGGGGAGTCACTAGCAGCTAATATTTTCCCGTCATAATTATTAACACAACACTTTCAAATGAACGTTACTAAAGATTGAACTTGCGACCTCGCACCTAAGGTGCTCCTCGTAAGAGACTTTAGTACTGCCTGTCAGTGTTAACCGAATCACAGTGTTCTATATCCCGGCAATTATTTCTGCTTTATAGACAGTTTATCGCAATACTGTGAAAACTGATACTTTCTCTTTTTAATGTATGATTGAATGTAAAATTGTATATTGTAGTATGGTTAGATGGTAGTCCTCGGATTGTTAGTTCAGATGTAGAGTTGGGTCCTAGCACGGCTGTATCAGTCCTTCGTGGAATTTGAATATTGTGTCGTTGGTGTGGTGTCACCGCCAGACACCACACTTGCTAGATGGTAGCCTTTAAATCGGCCACAGTCCGTTAGTACACGTCGGACCCGCGTGTCGCCACTATCAGTGATTGCAGACCGAGCGCCGCCACACGGCAGGTCTAGTCTAGAGAGACGTCCTAGCACTCGCCCCAGTTGTACAGCCGACTTTGCTAGCAATGGTTCACTGACTATATACGCTCTCATTTGCAGCGACGGCAGTTTAGCATAGCCTTCAGCTACGTCATTTGCTACGACCTAGCAAAGCGCCGTATTCAGTTACTACGAATGTATTCTGAACAGATAATATTGTGAATCATGTACCGTCAAGAGCGACGTTCATCATTAATGGATTTAAGTTAAGTATCAAACTAATTCTGTCCGCTTTCTGAATTCTCATTTCTTGTCATGTTCCAGACCTCACGTCGGTATAGTCCTTCCCTCCTCACGCCATCCTGCGTGAGCTAAAACGCGTGCATTTCGGCCTCCATTCGTAACACGGTGTTGGCTCTTCAGCCAACACAACAGTTGGTATAACTTTTTATTGCAGATGAGTGCGTTTAAACAATAGGATTGTTTTCGTAGTGCTGGTGATGAAAAAAGAGGAGAAAAAATGTAAACTCTAGTACTGGCATACTCCCTACTCCTTTCTATTGCTGTCAAAGAGGACTGCATGGCTGAACACACAATTCACCAGCAACCGTCTCTCATGGCCTTAGCCTATGAGACTGGCTGTGCAGCTGGCCACTGTGGTCAAGAGGTTCTGGGTGCTTCAGTCCGGAACCATGCGGCTGCTACTGTCGCAGGTTCGAATCCTGCCTCGGGCATGGATGTGTGTGGTGTCATTAGGTTAGTTAGGTTTACGTAGTTCTAAGGCTAGGGGACTGATGCTCTCAGATGTTACGTCCCATAGTGCTTGGAGCCATTTGATTTGAACTGGTTGTGCACCACTATTTTTCATTCGTCCATCAGACAAATTTTAGTAATAATTTTTCGACCAGACGAATTCAAAAAGTTGATTAACACCGTACGTTAGCATCATCGGCTTCAAGGGCTACAGATCGTGAGATGTTCCACGCTGATCTAAGGCTTCAATATCTCATAAAGCGTCTATCATATTATTCTTTCTTAGTCCTCTCAATTCATTTTAACTGCAAATCGATGTTTATCCCAACATTTTATTTGCTACATGAGATAGCCATGGAGGAGGTATCTACACTACTGACCATTAAAATTGCTACATCACGAAGATGACGTGCTACAGATGCGAAATTTAACCGACATGAAGAAGATGTTGTGATATGCAAATGATTAGTTTTTTATATGCAAACGATTAGCTTTTCAGAGCATTATCACAAGGTTGGCGTCGGTGGCGACACCTACAACGTGCTGACATGGGGAAAGTTTCCAACCGATTTCTCATACACAAACAGCAATTGACCGGCGTTGCCTGGTGAAACGTTGTTGTGATGCCTCGTGTAAGGAAGAGAAATGCTTATCATCACGTTTCCGACTTTGATAAAGGTCGGATTGTAGCCTATCGCGATTGCGGTTTATCGTATCGTGACATTGCTGCTCGCGTTGCACGAGATCCAATGACTGCTAGCAGAATATGGAATCGGTGGGTTCAGGAGGGTAATACGGAACGCCGTGCTGCATCCCAACGGCCTGATATCACTAGCAGTCGAGAAGACAGGCATCTTATCCACATGGCTGTAACGGATCGTGCAGACACGTCTCAATGCCTGACTCAACAGAGGGGGACGTTTGCAAGACAACAACCATCTGCACGAACAGTTCGACGACGTTTGCAGCAGCATGGACTATCAGCTCGGAGACCATGGCTGCGGTCACCCTTGACGCTGCATCACAGATAGGAGCGCCTGCGATGGTGTACTCAACGACGAACCTGGGTGCACAAATGGCAAGACGTCATTTTTTCGGATGACTCCAGGTTCGGTTTACAGCATCATGATGGTCGCATCCGTGTTTGGCGACATCGCGGTGAACGCACATTGGAAGCGTGTATTCGTCATCGCCATACTGGCGTATCACCCGGCTTGATGGTATGGGGTGCCATTGGTTACACTTCTCGGTCACCTCTTGTTCACTCTGACGGTACTTCGAACAGTGGACGTTACATTTCAGATGTGTCACGACCCGTGGTTCTACCCTTCATTCGATCCCTGCGAAACCATACCTTTCAGCAGGATAATGCACGACCGCATGTTGCAGGTCCTGTACGGGCCTTTCTGGACACAGAAAATGTTCGACTGCTGCCCTGGCCAGCACATTCTCCAGATCTCTCACCAATGGAAACGTCTGGCTCGTCAGAATACGACAGTCACTACTCTTGACGAACTGTGGTATCGTGTTGAAACTGCATGGGCAGCTGTACTTGTACACGCCATCCAAGCTCTGTTTGACTCAATGCCCAGGCGTATCAAGGCCGTTAATACGGCCAGAGGTGGTTGTTCTGGGTACTGGTATCTCAGGATCTATGCACCCAAATTGCGCGAAAATGTAATCACGTGCCAGTTCTAGTATAATATATTTGTCCAATGAATACCGGTTTATCATCTGCATTTCTTCTTAGTGTAGCAATTTTAATGGCCAGTAGTGTATATTTTGGAGCATTTTTTTGTTTGTGCATCTATTTTGACAGACGTGTGGGAGCAAAGTCATTAGCCAATCGAAGTAACCAGACGAGACAGTCCATAATAGTTCTCCACATTTCTTCGCTGTTCAAACGCGAACGGTGTCAGCTGTGTCGAAGAGTGCTGTACGCGCGGGCGCGGAAATCTTGAGTCTACGGTACTGTTGGAGGGGGAAGGGGTATCTTTTGGGAAGGAGAGAGCTGATGCAGTCTTGGCGGCCGCTGTCGAGGTGAAATTTCACACCGCTGCAGGTTGCATGCTTGCAGCTGGCCTTGCACGCGCTAAACGTCTCACCAAATGCAGGGCAAAGTGGGCACTTACCGGAACAAGCGTCTCCTCAGCTCGTACAGTCTCCAAATAACGACGTATTTTAAGCTCGGCGAATACTCCATTAACGTTTGCTTTTCGAAAGATTACTTTCCTCCCTTCATTAGTTAGTTGCATTTTCAATTAATTATAATCGCGATCTCCGACTCTGATGGTCGTGAGTCGCTTTTACAATTATGATAATTTCTCAGTGAGAAATATGGGTTATGTTCATCATTTACGTGATCACTTCTATATTGATCTTGACAAATCTTTAATTCTTCCACGTTCATTGCTTATGTCTAGTGAAACACAATCAAGCATAATCTTACTAAAGACTCAGAAATTGTTCTGTGACGAGGTGCTTGTCAAACAAATAGGATTTTAGTTTGTGTTACAAGTTTATTTCACTATCTGTTAGATTCTGGACACTGCTGGGTAAGCGAACACAGATTTTTATGATTGAGTACCTCACTCCTTCCTGAGCCTCACAAAGTCTGAGTAATGGATTGTGTAACTCATTCCTCCTTCCTGCATTATATTTATGATTATTGCTATTGTTTTTCTGACAGTGAACTTCATAAGGAAATAAACGTGCCGTAAGACTGTTGTTAGTATGCTAAACTGCTTAAAGGATCATCTACAAGAGGCTCTACTTCTTTTAACAAACCAGTGTAACATCGCACATCGCAATGGTAAGCGTGCATTTTCATGTAGCAGGCGAAGCATTATTTTATAATGAATTCGACGTACTTCACTTTTTCTGTTACTTTACTACTCCACTGATACAAGGTTATACTGGTGAAATACATTTACAGCTGTAAGACAACATCTAAGTCTTTTTTTTTAAATAATAATGTTCAACAACTTCAATAACCTGAGTATCGAGTGATTAGAAGACATATCAAAATGTGTTTTTTTTTTCCTCCCATGTCAAACGAAGATCTTGTACATCGTGAAATGAGCTATCTACTATACCGGCCTGAAAGTGCGATACTGGCAGTAACTAACAGCCACTAGGTTGCATAGTCATCAATACAAAAGCTGTTACTAGATGGGACTGCAGCCGCCATGAAGAGAATAACTCTAAGCACTGAGTAAATGGAATATCATTTTTTGTACACGGAAAAGAACGTATGGCAGTCCTGTATTTGTAATTGTAATTGCAATGTCAGGGATTGGCTCATGAGAATGAATGACTGATCTGCTTCCGTAAATATATTTAGTACTAAGATGGGTGAATTCTGTTTCTCACTATAGTTTAATGTAAAAAGATAACATGTACTTGACCTCTGTTCAGATTTCATGATTAGCTGTTTAAAGTGAACTGGTTTAGCCGTTTTGTCCGATCCAGACAAGTAGTACGCACACGAAAACGCGATATTCGCTACCTAGCGTTGCATTAATAATAAAAGGATGCATAAAAGTAGGGTTATACTTTCCTAGTTTGAGTAAAATAAAATGATTTTAACGATATTTAAATTCTCATCACAGAAAATAATTCAGGCGTTGGTGATATTTATTACCTTATTATAGTAGTGTGGAAACTGTAATCACAACCGAAGTACCAGGCTGACGTTGCTTATTAACGGAATATTTCATAAAAGTTTCTGTGGGTGTTCAGTCACTAATAAAACTGACTTCGGGAGTGCAGTAACAACGTACCTCAGATATAGTACTGAGTATAGATTTTTGCAAATAAGAAATTTATTGAAATGAAGGTATTTCTAAGGTCGCTAACTACAGATTTCGGATTTGTCATCAAACAAACAGCAGTTACGAATAACTGTTTGCAACAAGTTTTTGAAGCTTATTATTATAAAATATAAATTATTCGTACTTCAATTTCATTGCAACACCAAAGTTGATGACTTGAATTTGCATCAACAGAGACATTACTTTAAATCTGATCTGAAAGAACAGCTTATGATTAATATCATTAGCTTTACGTCCAATGGATTGAGGGAACACTCATTGCACACCGAGACTGCTCACTGCAATTTCAAGACTGATGAGGCAGTGAGTATCTGAGCAATGCTTCGAGCTGGGGCGGATTTCTGCGAGACGGGATAAGGTCTTGGCAATAAACGGGAGAGGTAAGCTGTTTTGTGGCTACCAGAACCACCACAATTTTTGTCAAAACTGTATTCAATTAATGTTTCACAAAAACATATACTAAGGCGACAAAAGCCATGGCGTACCTCCTAGTGCCGGCCGAAGTGCCCGAGCGGTTCTAAGCGCTACAGTCTGGAGCCGCGCGACCGCTACGGTCGCAGATTCTAATCCTGCCTCGGCCATGGATGTGCGTGATGTCCTTAGGTTAGTTAGGTTTAAGTAGTTCTAAGTTCTAGGGGACTGATGACCTCAGATGTTAAGTCCCATAGTGCTCAGAGCCATTTGAACCTCCTAGTATCATGTAGGACCTCCTTTTGGCCGGCTTAGCACAGCAGGTTGAAGTGGCATGAACTCAACAAGTCGCAAGAAGTCGTCTACAGAAATACCGAGCCATAGCCGCCCATAATTGCGAAAATGAAGTCGGTAATGGATTTTGTGCACGAACTGACCTCTCACTTATGTACCATAAATGCTCGATTGGATTCATATCGGGTGATCTGGATGGCCAAACTATTCTCTCGAATTGTCCAGAATATTCTTCAAAACAATCGCAAACAACTGTGGTCCAGTAAGATGGCGCATTGTCATCCACAAAAATTCCATCGTTATTTGGGAAAATGAAGTCCATGAATCGCTGCAAATAGTCTCCAAGCAGCCGGACATAACATTTCCAGTCAATGTTTGACCAAAGGACCCAACCCATTCCGTGTAAACGCAGCCCACACCACTGTGAAGCCACCACCAGCTTCCACAATACCTTGTTAACAACTTGGGTCTATTGATCCGTGGGGTCTGCAGCACACTCGAATACAACCATCAGCTCTTACCAACTGAAATCGGGACTCATCTGACAAGGCCACGGTTTTCCAGTCATATAGGGTCCAACCGCTATGGTCACGAGTCCAGGGGAGGCACTGCAGGCTATGTGTTGTTGGCAGAGGTTGCCACAGCCCATTAACGCCGAATTCCGTCGCACTGTCCTAACGGGTGTGCTCGTCGTACGTTCTACATTGATTACTGCGGTTATTTCGCGCAGTGTTGTTTGTGTGTTAGGACTGACAACTCTACACAATCGCCATTGCTCTCGGTCGTTAAGTGAAGGCCGTCGGCCACTACGTTGTCAGTGGTGAGAGGTAACGCCTGAAATTTGGAATCTCGACACACTCTTGACAATGTGGATTTCGGGATATTGAATTCCCCTGTTTCCGAAATGGTTTGTCCCATGCGTGTAGCTCCAACTACCATCCCACATTCAAAGTCTGTTAATTCCCGTCGTGCCGCCATAATCACGGTGGAAGTCTTTTGAGACAAATGATCTGAGTACAAATGACAACTCCGCCAATGCACTGCCCTGTTATACTTCGTGTACGCGATACTACCGTCATCTGTATATGTGCATATCGTTACCTCATGATTTTTGTCACCTCAGTGTATCTTCAATTCTAAGAGAAGTACGAAATATTTCTTAAATCAGTCATTGATTACAAGACAGTGCTGGCAGTATGTTGTGTTTGGCATCTTCAGAAGTGTTAGGCCAACTACACGCAGTGTAACTGTATTACACTGGTTAACTTTGGGGTTGTTAACAGGCGAAGCTCACTCTTTAAATTTCTTTAATGTAATACCCACGTCGACGCTGGTACAAAGCCACCTGCGTACGTCTGCGTATGTTTGTCTTTAGTACTGAATTTATAAAATAGTGCACATATGAAACTCACTCCTACCTTTTCAGGCACACGATGAGTGATGAGATGGAGTAAAACGTTGTTTTTTTTTCGTTTCGTAAATTTTCTCTCTTTTTAATTTTTTAAATATCTCCGTGTAAAATGACATTTGAATCGGTTCAGTTTATTTATTTCTAGCAGCATCTTTGGGCACATTCCACATCGATAGAATGGTGTAGTGCCAATTTACCCTTTTAAAATCTACTAAGTGCAAGTTAAATTTTGAGACGAAAATATTTCTTTTCGTGGAAAACTGAGGAGAATAATGCATAAAACAAGGACGTATGGGTCAAATGCCTCTACGCACTATGGGACTTAACATCTGAGGTCATCAGTCCCTAGACTGAGAGCTACTTATACCTAACTAACCTAAGGACATCACACACATCCATGCCCAGGGCAGGATTCGAACATACGACCGTAGCAGCAGCGCGGTTCCAGATAGAAGCACCCAGAACCGCTCGGTCACAGCGGGCGGCCGTGTTTCTACATCTGAAAGATGACGTCTATTAAAATATTGGACCAGTCGCTTGGAGTGGCGCCAGTATAGGGCGCAAATCGCGTTTACTTTCAATACACACGGTAAACGTCCTGAGAGTTAGTTACCTTCTAGACTGGACGTAGTGTGGTGATGTTAGTCAACAATGCCTTCAGGGTTATAAAGATGCCATTATCAACACCTTACTGAGTTTGAAAGAGGTCGTGGAACAGGTCTACGACTAGACGCACCTTCAGCGATATTGCAGAAATACTTGCCAGGAGTATAGCCACTGTACATGATTTCTGGCAGTGGGAAGGGAAGCTGTTAGGAGTGTTTCTAATGGTTCAAATGGCTCTAAGCACTGTGAGACTTAGCATCTGAGGTCATCAGTCCCCTAGACTTAGAATTACTTAAACCTAACTAACCTAAGGACATCACACATATCCATGCCCGGCGAGGATTCGAACCTGCGACTGTAGCAGCAACGCGGTTCCGGACAGAAGCACCCAGAACCGCTCGGCCACAACGGCCGGCCAAAACAAGAACGGACAAATGAAATGGTTCTGAATAATGGTCTCTATGATTTTTTGAAAAGATAAAGGCTGAAGTAATCTAACGACAATACGGTTTGGCTCAACGTAGGCTCGACACTGGGAATGTAACAAATGTGAACAGCGAGCGTCACTAGTTCAACGTCGTCAGCAGGGGCAGTGTTAATGGCATGCATGCACTCGTGTCGGTTCCTGTCTAGAAACCGCGAATGTTCAGGATACAGAATGCTTCAAAAATAATATACGTATTTCGAATGCATATATTTATTGAACTTTAAGACATACGAATATGGAACTTTACACACATATCTACGAACCTCTCAAGTTCAGATTACTGATGTTCAATATGTCCTCCACCGGCGACATGAACAATATCACATCGATACTCAAATTCCTCCCATACTCGGGCAAGCATGTCCATCCTCACACTGATCCGGTTCTTCAAATCTTCCAGCTTCTGTGAGAGTAGTGGTACATAAACGTTGTCTTTAACGAAACCCACAGGAAGAAGTCAGAGGGCGTCAAATCCGGTGACCGTGGAGCTCAGCTGAGACGTGCTAATTCGCCAGCTCCAACGGTTCGGTAGAGTTTCATTTTAAACATATGACGGTTACCAAGCAAAACAGAAGACAACTGACCTCTAGCAGCTATTAATATAAACTAGACTATATATTCGTTTTTCCAATAGCCGCGCCGAGGCAAAGCGATCGATAGTTTGGACAATATAGAACTATGTAATACGTATATTCTTTTTGAAACATCCTGTACATTGGGCATGTGTGCAACGGTGGTACAAATAAGTGTGTTGATTTCTCCGCTCCTTTTGTCAATCTAAGAAGCATAGCAAGCAGTAGATCTGTATATAATTGACTGCTCCAGAAGATCAGCTTTTTATTCAGCATTACCTAAATTTTCACACGGTAAACATCAATTCTGCAGTAACGTAATAGATACACTACTGGTCATTAAAATTGCTACACCACGAACATGACGTGCTACAGACGCGAAATTTAACTGACAGGAAGAGGATGCTGTGATTTGCAATTGATTAGCTTTCCAGAGCATTCACACAAGATTGGTGCCAGTGGCGACACCTACAACGTGCTGACATGAGGAAAGTTTCCAACCGATTTCTCATACACAAACAGTAGTTGACCGCCGTTGCCTGGTGAAACGTTGTTGTGATGCCTCATGTAAGGATGAGAAATGCGTACCATCACGTTTCCGACTTTGATAAAGGTCAGATTGTAGCCTATCGGGATTGCGGTTTATCGTATCGCGACATTGCTGCTCGCGTTGGTCGACATCCAGTGACTGTTAGTGGAATTTGGAATCGGTGGGTTCAGGAGGGTAATACCGAACGCCGTGCTGGATCCCAACGGCCTCGTATCACTAGCAGTCGAGATGACAGGTATCTTATCCGCATGGCTGTAACGGATCGTGCAGTCACGTCTCGATCCCCGAGTCAACAGAGCGGGACGTTTGCAAGACAACAATCATCTGCACGAACAGTTCGACGACGTTTGCATCAGCATGGACTATCAGCTCGGAGACCACGGCTGCGGTTACCCTTGACGCTGCATCACAGAGAGGAGCGCCTGCGATGGTGTACTCAACGACGAACCTGGGTGCACGAATGGCAAAACGTCATTTTTTCGGATGAATCCAGATTCTGTTTACAGCATCATGATGGTCGCATCCGTGTTTGGCGACGTCGCGGTGAACGCACATTGGAAGCGTGTATTCGTCATCGCCATACCGGCGTATCACCCGGCGTGATGATCTGGGGTGCCATTGGTTACACGTCTCGGTCACCTCTTGTTCGCATTAACGGCACTTTGAATAGTGGACGTTACATTTCAAATGTGTCACGACCCGTGGCTCTACCCTTCATTCGATCGATGCGAAACACTACATTTCAGCAGAATAATGCACGACCGCATGTTGCAGGTCCTGTGCGGGCCTTTCTGGATACAGAAGATGTTCGACTGCTGCCCTCGCCAGCACATTCTCCAGATCTCTCACCAATTGAAAACGTCTGGTCACTGGTGGCCGAGCAACTGGCTCGTCACAATACGCCAATCACTAATCTGGAAGAACTGTGGTATCGTGTTGAAGCTGCATGGGCAACTGAACCTATACACGCCGTCCAAGCTCTGACTCAACGCCCAGGCGTATCAAGGCCGTTATTACGGCCAGAGGTGGTTGTTCTGGGTACTGATTTCTCAGGATATATGCTTCCAAATTTTGTGAAAATGTAATCACATGTCAGATTTAGTATAATATATTTGTCCAATGAATACCCGTTTATCATCTGCATTTCTTCTTGGTGTAGCAATTTTAATGGCCAGTAGTGTATTTTCAGGTAAAATATAAATTTCTTGAAATCGTCCGTTTCTTTTTCTATCAGTCATTTTAAATCTAAATCTGCATCTACTCTTCTCAAGCCACCTTGCGATGTGTGGCGGAGGGTACTTTGTGTACCACTTTCACGTTTCATTGTTCCTGTTTCAGGCACGAATGGTTCGCGCGATGAACGATTACGGGCAAGCCTCCGTGTGGCTTTGAATCTCTCTAATGTTATTTTCGTGGTCTTTCTGCGAGATGTATCATCTGTGGTGGTTGGCATTGCGTCGCAGCGCGGAACCCGTCCTTCACCACATCCCACACGTTTGCTATTGGTGACAAGTCTGGTGATCTGGCGTGACAGGGCCAAAGGCTGACGTCCTGTAGCACCAAGAATGGACGTATTGGTGCACCAACATGTAGTCGGGCATTGTCATGCTGAAGAGTGCCGTCTGGTGCGTTGTGCAGAAAGTTTATGGCTACGGTTCGCAGAACGTCATTCACGTTGATGACACTGGTCACAGTGGCCTGGACACGCACCAACTGTGATTTGTGGTTGTACCCAACGTCATCCTCACACCATAAGGCCTTGAGATGGCGCTGTATGTCTTGTACGAATGCGGTCACTGTGATGCTCCTTCCCGTCTTTGCGGTGAACCAAAATGCGGCCGTCATTTTCAAACAAACAAACTGTATTCGTCTGAAAACACTATCTAAAGCCATTCCTGTACCCAGTAACGTCTTTCCACACACCATTACCGTCTAGCATGTTTCTGCGCGTTTATCAAAGGTAGGCGGACAACGTGCACGTTACCCATGCCGTAATAAACATCAACGGACTGTCACCCCTGACAGTGTACGATGTGTCCCACTGTTCCACTGCCGCGCCAGAGCCGAGAAGGACGCAGATGTTTCCTGCAGTGCCATTCGGATGAGGTGTCGATCTTCTCGGGAAGGCGGGGGTGGGGGGGGGGGGGGTCTGCGTGGTGCGACCTGACCCATCTCGCCGTGTTCTACGGTCTTCCGTGAACCATTCTGCACACACCCGTTGCGCTGCCGAAACACTTCGTTCTACATAAGCAACAATTATCAAATGGATGCATCACATTCTCTCCTGTCAATACTAAGCCCCCTTTCAAACTCACTGATTAGACGGTACGGCTGGCGCTTGTGTCTATGAGGCCTCCTGCACGTCAGTTCAAGTCACACTGATCTATTACCTCCGACAACGAGAGCCACAGGCACATTTTACTGGTAGGTGGTATTGCGCCACGATATCGATGTTGGGCTTGAACCCGTTGGCTGACATGGTTCGAATGGTTGTCATTTATGCATAAGATACAAATGTACGTGTCTTGTGAATATGAACGTCCTGCTCTAGTCGTACAAGGTGTTCTGTTTTGTTTTCCTGAACATTACTATACATAATACACTACTGGCCATTAAAATTCCTACACCAAGAAGAAATGCAGATGATAAACGGGTATTCATTGGACAAGTATATTATACTGGAACTGATATGTGATTACATTTTCACGCAGTTTGGGTGTATAGATCCTGAGAAATCAGTACCCAGAACAACCACCTCTGGCCGTAATAACGGCCTTGATACGTCTGGGCATTGAGTCAAACAGAGCTTGGATGGCGTATACAGGTACAGCTGCCCATGCAGCTTCAACTCGATACCACAGTTCATCAAGTGTACTGACTGGCGTATTGTGACGAGCCAGTTGCTCGGCCACCATTGACCAGACGTTTTCAATTGGTGAGAGATCTGGAGAATGTGCTGGCCAGGGCAGTTGTCGAACATTTTCTGAATCCAGAAAGGCCCGTACACGACCTGCAACATGCGGTCGTGCATTTTCCTGCTGAAGTGTAGGGTTTCGCAGGGATCGAATGAAGGGTAGAGCCACGGGTCGTGACACATTTGAAATGTAACGTCCACTGTTCGAAGTGCCGTCAATGCGAACAAGAGGTGACCGAGACGAGTAACCAATTGCACCCCATACCATCAAGCCGCGTGATACGCCAGTATGACGACGACGAATACACGCTTCCAATCTGCGTTCACCGCGATGTCGCCAAACACGGATGCGACCATCATGATGCTGTAATAAGAACTTGGATTCATCCGAAAAAATGACGTTTTGCCATTCGTGCACCCAGCTTCGTCGTTGAGTACACCATCGCAGGCGCTCCTCTCTGTGATGCAGTTCCAAGGGTAACCGTAGCCATGGTCTCCTAGCTGATAGTCCATGCTGCTGCAAACGTCGTCTAACTGTTCGTGCAGATGCTTGTTGTCTTGCAAACGGCCCCATCTGTTGACTCAGGGATCGAGACGTGGCTGCACGATCCGTTACAGCCATGCGGATAAGATACCTGTCATCTCGACTGCTAGTGATACGAGGCCGTTGGGATCCAGCACGGCGTTCCGTATTACCCTCCTGAACCCACCGATTCCATATTCTGCTAACAGTCATTAGATTTCGACCAACGCGAGCAGCAATGCCGCAATACGATGAACCGCAATCGCGATAGGCTACAATCCGACCTTTATCAAAGTCGGAAACGTGATGGTAGCATTTCTCCTCCTTATACGAGGCATCACAACAACGTTTCACCAGACAACGCCGGTCAACTGCTGGTTGTGAATGAGAAATCGGTTCGAAACATTCCTCATGTCAGCACGTTGTAGGTGTCGCCACCGGCGCCAACCTTCTGTGAATACTCTGGAAAGCTAATCATTTGCATATCACAGCATCTTCTTCTTGTCGGTGAAATTTCGCGTCTGTAGCACATTTTCGTGGTGTAGCAATTTTAATGGACAGTAGTGTAATATCGCCTCAGACGTCATATAAGGTCACGGACCAGGAGCCTTGGCCGAAACTACTTCTGCTCATGTAGGCATAACTACGGAAGTTGTGGGTTTGGATGTCTACTCATGGGGGCTGTCTTATGTCCCAGGTAGTAAACATTATGGATCTCACACTGTCGCTGGTGTTCCGAGTGTCAAACTGAGTTTTTTGAGACAAATCTCGCTGCAACCTGTCTTGCAGTGATGACTTCACATGCGTTACTCATTAATTTCTTCATCTTCTTCTACTTCATTCGCCGTTACAGCCGTTGATGGGCCTTGACCACCTCGACAATCTGCCTCCGCACGTCTGTTCTCTGCTTTTTTGATCCATCCTTGGATCTAGATTTATACTCACTTCTGGCATCTTCAAGTCTTCTGACCAATTTGTAACAACAGGTTGCACAAGGGTATTAATTAAACTTCGTTGTTCTTAAGTTCAAATGGTTCAAATGGCTCTGAGCACTATGCGACTTAACTTCTGAGGTCATCAGTCGCCTAGAACTTAGAACTAATTAAACCTAACTAATCTAAGGACATCACACACATCCAATCCCGAGGCAGGATTCTAACCTGCGACCGTAGCGGTTGCTCGGTTCCAAGCTGTAGCGCCTAGAACCGCAAGGCCACTCCGGCCGGCTTGTTCTTAAGTACCTGTAAATTTGCAAAAGACGTTCCTTTCTCTAATACATTGTCTCATCTTACACAAAGTGTTGAAAAGTCAGGGGGCGGGCGCTGTGACCGAGCGCTTCTAGGCGCTTCAGTCCGGAACCGTGCTGCTGCTACCGTCTCAGGTTCGAATCCTGCCTCGGGCATGGATGCGTGCGATGTCCTTAGGTTAGTTAGGTTTAAGTAGTTCTAAGTCTAGGGACTGATGACCTCAGATGTTAAGTCCCATAGTGCTCAGAGCCATTTGAACCATTTGAAAAGTCAGGGGAAGGGTTGTGTCATTTGCCTCCGCGTATGTTGCGGAAATGTTGTGGCCAGACGTGGCAGTGTCGCGAATGTAAACACGATATCTGAGCAGTTTGTTGAAGACGGATGTTCACTGAACATGGTAGGACGTCGCGATTTCGCCAATTTGAACGTGGGATGATAAATCTGTGCAAGAGGCAAGAGTCATAACAGCATATCGGAGATAACGTAGGAATTCGAGTGTCCGAATTCAGCGTTAACTAGGGAGGATCATCATTATCGCAGAGAGAATGTTTACACTCGCGTAAAACTCTGCACACGACGGCCGCGGATGTGAGTAGGAATGCATAAATTGCATAAGATGAACATGTAGGAAAGCAACCTAACGTCAGCCAAGGCGCTGGGAAGCAGGGGAGGTTGCGTATTTGTGGTAAGGGACGCTGGAGCTACATGACCAGCTACGACAGAATGTTCTGGAAGGACGACAGGACACGGGAGACGCGCTTGATCGCGGGGGATTGTATAAGACGAGCACATATAAGCAGGGCCGCTGGTGCTGCTAGGGATTCCTTCGACAGTTGCCTCAGACGCTGGACCTGAGTTACTCTGCCCTCGGGACGGGACTTAGTGTCTCGTGGCACTTAGCTGCACAGGGAACATGAAGGCTTGCCCAACTTACATTCAATGTGTTGGTGGCTCTTAAGGTTCGACAGTGGTCTTATCCTACCTCATGTTTCATCTCAGTTATTTCATCAGATGTATACGTCCCTTATCCCACAGGGTTCCCTTATCTGCAAAGAATTTCTAGCTTGTTTTCCAGCATCAGGGCTTCGAGCCACCTCGTTACTGGATTTAGCGTCTAGTTCCCATCCTGATCCGCTCGCAGGAAACTACAGACGCGACAGTACACTGTCCACTTACATCGGTCTGACCATCAGTCAGAAACCTGAATAACCACCTTTTGCAGCGCGGACCGCGGCGAGACGGGCAGGAAGAGAGACAATGAGGTTCTGAGAGATACTGACAGGGATGTGGAGCTATGCCGACTCCAGTGCTGGTGGCCAGCTGCACTAGGTTTCTCGGTTGAGAATCCATGGCGCGAACAGCCCAATCGAGGTCGTCCGACAGATTATCAACTTGGTTTAAATCCGGGAAGTTCGTTGGCCAGGAGTGTACGGTAAACTCCTCCTGGGGCTCTTCGAACCCCGCACGTGGACTGTGAGCTGTGTCGCACGTTGTATTCTCCTGCTGGTAAATGCCATGTCGGTGTGAAAATTGTCCCCAAGGGTAGATGCACACTTGTGTTGATCCATTGCGCCTTCGAGAATGCGAGATCACCCACGGAATGCCACGAAAAAATTCTCCCGTCCATAACGCTCCATCCTCTGGCCTGAACCCTTCCAATGATTCTGGCAGGGCGCTTTTTTTTCCAGACTTTTCCCGCTGTGCACGCTTCACGCCGTGCACGCCAAAGGCCATCTGTCCGATGGAACATAAAACGTGGTTTATCTGTAAAGGACACCTTGCACCATTCAGAGGACTTTAAGCTGCGGTATTGGTTTGCAAATTTTAGCCTTGGTTGCCGATGTACAGCAGTCAGCATTTGTGCATGAACCAGGCGCCTGCTCCAGAGGCTCATTGTTCGCTGAACGATCGCTGAGGAGACACCGTTGGTAGCACCTTGGTTCAGCTGGGTGGTCAGTTACTCAACAGTTTCATCACTGTCAACTATGGCTCATGGTGCACCAAAGTTGCCTAGATTTAGACAGCACTATTTTGCCATGCGTGGTGTCCTGTGACCACGGCGGCACGCGAACAGTTTATAAACTTAGCAGTTTTGGAAGTTTTCCATCATTGGCTTGAAAGCCAATGATCATGCCCTTTTGGACATCAGATAAATCGCACCGTTTCTGCATTACGACAATGACGGTACTGTTTTCGGCGCCTCACCCACACGCTTTGTGTATCCTGCGTTGCTACTGCTGCTATCTGCCGTTTGTGAGTGGATACTGCATTTAACGACGAACGTAGGCGATGATCACGTTAATGTGACTGGATTCTGTATCTGACACCTTTCAAACATTTGTCACAAATATTCAGGTCCATGTGGTGTTCTGCCTTAGAACTGAACATTAAAGCATATTTTGTCTTATTTGACTTACAGTATCTAGTTTATGCTCTTTCCGCTCCCGTTATTCCATATACTTCTTTCACTGTTTTTATGTCTTCTGCCACAACTGCAGTATTATTTGCATATGTACGTATATGACTAGATTTCATCGTTATTGTGCCTCTCTTGCCTGCCTTTTTCATCATATTATGCAGAGCTCAGTTAAACAGTGTGACACAGAGGTCATCACCCTGTTTCATTCCAACTGTAAAGTTAGATATCTCGATCATCTTGTTATTTATCTTTATTTTTTGCGTCCTTCAACTCACCTAATCTCAATATGCCACAGACGCACAGATCTTTTAGCGCTTTTGTGCCGGCCGCGGTGGTCTAGCGGTTCAGGCGCTCAGTCCGGAACTGTGCGACTGCTACGGTCGCAGGTTCGAATCCTGCCTCGGGCATGGATGTGTGTGATGTCCTTAGGTTAGTTAGGTTTAAGTAGTTCTAAGTTCTAGGGGACTGATGACCACAGATGTTAAGTCCCATAGTGCTCAGAGCCATTTGAACCATTTTTTTAGCGCTTTTCACAGCTCTGCTATGTTATCGCTATAAAAATCGAGTTAAAACCAACCAAAAGTTAGCGGAGATCTGTGTCATAATCGTAAAAATTTGCCATTATTTTTCTATTGACAAACAGATGGTCAAAAATGCCTACATTTGAACGGAAACCATATTCGTATTCTCCATGAATATTTTCAACACACTATTTTATCCTTTGATTGGCATCCCTGCAAATACCTTGGAGACTGCACTGAATAATATGACGCCTCTACGGTTTTCACACAACTTTTCTGATTTCTTACATATATGACATGTTGCTGCAGTTTTCCAGCGCTCTGACAAGCTTTCATTTTCCCATGTGTTATTTATTAGTGCATGTATTCGTATATTGGTGACTGACCACCGTGATTTACCTGTTCTGACACTGTCCCCTCTTCATCCGGCGGCACGACTATTTTCTGTCTGTTTATCGCCAACTGTACTTGTTACATTGTTTGACTTCTCGCTTTTTCTCAGACTTTGAGAGGTAACTGTCCTATCGGCCAAAGTCGATTTTCACGACTGATTGACCACAAATGTAAAGGAAGTTGTGAATTTGATAAATGTACTCAACCTCCATAGTATCGATATAGCCACATTCTTTGTAAGTCTGTTCCTGAGACCACGGATCTTGGTCAGAGGAAAAATTTTGTGGAGCTGAGATGATACGAAAGTTAGAAGAAAGATATTCCAAGATAATCTAGTGTTTTTTTTATTTATTCTTAATTGTGTGATTTCTTGTTTTTAAAACGTGGTGTATGGTTAAAGTTTACTGTAAGAAGTTTTGTAATAAAATTATAATTGAAATAAATGTGAAGAAAAGTAATTGTACACACGAAAATTATTGAGAAAAATTTTTGCTAACTTGTCCAGTTGTGAGAAACTTATGAAAGCATAGTTATACTTGGAGTCTTTGTTCTCATTTATCAGTCGTTTAGTTCCTCATTTTTCAGTCTTTACCTTTATGAATATGTTTTGTATACTCGCATTGCACATCGCGAGCTGTGGACTGAAGAATCATTTTTATGAAAAGTGATAAGATGCCGTCTTGCATTGTACATCGCAAGTACGGTAAATGAAATTAGATTCTTGACGGTTTCATCATTATCTTAATAGTAAGAGATTGTAGGACAGGCGAGTGTTCCATGCGCATAGATAGGCCAATAAATTTACATTGTAGGGCACAGTGATTGTCAGAGTATTTCTGCGAAAATATCTGTATCATTTCTGACACTTATACCAGCAAAAGACTTCAATTAACTACTATTTTTTGAATTTTCAGGCAGTTTTATCACACAGTCAGATCCGTTAATTTTTATCCTCATTTGCTCTGTAGTTACAGTAACAATTCTGGTATAGTGATTGTTTACGAGATTAAGATAAATATTAGCTATATTCAGGGCCAACATTTTAATTTGAATAATTTTGTTTAGCAGTCAGACAGATATGTAAATTCTGTTGAAAACGGACTGCTCTCTCGCAGGCGGTTTGTTTGGTGTACTGCGCTAGCCTGGATATGGCATTGTGTAATGTTTTCTTCACATACTTTCGCTCAGAATTTAACACTGTTCTGTTGCCCTGCACTGAGATTTACGCATTTCAAAATCAGAATAAGTTTTATACCAATTTATCAGGTATCATCTAGACACATACGAAAAACGAGTTAAGAAGATTTACCATTAAACTTTCAACTTGGTTATTCATAGTAAAGCCAGCTTGTTGAGTTGCGCAGCAGAAAACCACAATTTGTACTAGAGATGCCTTTGGATTTAACATATGATCTCCACTTCTGCACGCTGTGAGCAGTCTGAACAGCGGCCGCTACGACTAAGATGTTTTACAGCTGCAGATAAAAATAAGTACCATATTTAATAACTTCAGCTGCGGAAAAGTTAACTTTGAAGAATCACTGGCCTGCACAGGCAGACCATCACACATAAATGTGTATGTGGTATGATTCACTGGAAATTGGTTCGTTTCACCACTCCAAAAGTTACTATTGATGTGCAGAAACCAGCACGGTTTTAGGAAACAGCGGTCATGCCAGACACAGCTGGCCTTCTTTGTGCATGATAATACAGTAGGCTCTAGATACCGGCTCCCAGGTTGATGCCGTATTTCTCGACTTTCGAAAGCCGTTCGACTCAGTTCCGCACTGTCGCTTGCTACAAAAAGTGCGCGCTTACGGTCTACCCAATGACATATGAGGTGGGATAGAAAGTTTTCTAACAGACAGGGAGGAGTATGTCGTCCTGAACGGGGTAACTTCAACAGTAACAAGAGTAACTTCAGGTGTGCCCCAGGGCAGCGTAATATGTCCTCTGCTTTTTACGATTTACATAAACGATCTGGTTGATGGTATTGACAGCGGCCTTAGACTGTTTGCCGATGATGCTGTAGTCTTCAGGAAAGTAGTATCACGCGAATGTTGTGAACAAATCAACGAGGATTTTCAGAAAATAAATGCATGGTGTAATGACTGGCAGTTATCTCTCAATATTAGTAAGTGTAACCTACTGCGTATAACAAGGCGAAAATCCCCATTAATGTATGAGTACGAAATAAATGATCCGTTTTTGGAAGTGGTAACATCAGTCAAGTATCAGGGTGTGACTATTTGAAATGATCTCAAATGGAATGATCAGATTACACAAGTAACGGGTAAGGCGAACGCTAGATTGCGGTTTATTGGTAGAATTTTGAAGCGATGCAGTCCTTCAACAACGGAAATAGCTTACAATACGTTAGTTCGTCCAGTCTTAGAGTATTTTTCGTCTGTATGGGACCCTTACCAGTTGGGTCTGATTCAAGAATTGAGAAGGTCCAAAGAAGAGCGGCTAGATTCGTGACTGGTACATTTAGCCATCGCGAGACAGTTACAAATCTCATAGAAAGTTTGAAGTGGGACACACTTGCAGATAGACGGCGCACTAAACGGAAGGGGCTGCTCACTAAATTCCGAAATTCAGTCTTCGCCGAGGATGTAGAGCATATATTGTTACCACCAACTTTCAAATCGCGTAATGATCGTCATTCAAAGATAAGGGAAATAAGAGCTCGTACTGAGGCGTTCAGACAGTCGTTTTTCCCTCGCGCGATCCGCGAGTGGAACAGAGTGGGGGGATATGACTTTGGCGCGAATTGTGCCCTCCGCCACACACTGCTTGGTGGCTAGCGGAGTATATATGTAGATGTAGATGTAGACGTGAAAGCCATGAAAATAGACTTACTGCTTTTAGGCATCCTTTGACCCCCTACCACAATCGTTTTAATCGCATATCCCTTCTAAGTACCGTAATTTTCACCATTTCAGTGAGCAAATCAAAAATTCAGGGCAACATTTACGTTTCAGTGTTCAGTCAGTCGTAGCACTTCTTCTGTCACTTATCGCTTCTTTCGTCTCCGGGACAACGATTTGTATTTGCCAAAAAAATGTCGAGTTACACCAAAATTAAAGATATAGTAAAAGAAAAATACAAATAGATGATTTTTGCAGATGATATGATAATATGGGGAAAGAAAGAGGTAGATGTACAGTTAAAACTTGTCGCGTGATAGGAAATAATGAAAAGGTATGGATTAAAAATAAATAAAGATAAGAGTGAAGTAATGGTATTTGGAAGAGACAAAGGGATCAACGGAAATATTACTTTGAATGGAGAAGCCCTCATAGTGGTAGACAGTTTCACTTATTTATGGAGTGAAATAACTAGTAATAGAAGAATAACCAACGAAATTAATAGGAGGTTACAGAAGGGAGGCAGTTTCTACCAAACAATAAAACACCTGATTTGGAATAAGGAAGTTTCAGAAATAGCAAAACTCTTTGTGTATAAGAGTTATTACTTCCCTATTGTCACCTATGGAGGAGAAACATGGACAATGACAGAAAGGGACTGGAGCAGACTGTAAGCAGGTGAAATGATGTTTCTCAGAGCAGTTAAGAGAAAAACAAGATTGGACAGAGTAAGGAATGTAGATGTTATAGAGGACCTTATTTGAGAAGAAACTGAAAAAAAGAGATTAAGATGGTACGGGTATGCTAAGAGGATGCGTGGGTAGAGACTGCCCAAAATTATGGAAGAACTAAAGATGGATGGAAAAAGACCTAGAGGGCGCCCAAGAACACGGTGGGAAACGGGAGTGAGAATATCTGTGGAAAGGAGAGGTGTGACCTGGCAGCAAGTGTAGGAAGAAAAGTGGTGGGAGGACTCGTCAGCACACAGACCCGGCAGTAGCTGCAGCGGAATCCGGATACATACAGATAGACACCAAAGTTACGAGTCCCACTACAAATGACTGGGTAAGTGGATTCAGAGATCAAAAGAGAGAAATGAACTACCTCCTCCAAGAGGACAACGCTCACTATACCATTGTAGTGTTCAAACCATCTTTAAAGATAGAGATAGTTTTATTTTCTGCCAGGTGATAGAACTGCAGTAAATTCTTCTAGGGTAGACTGAAGTATTTTTTAGCAGAAGCTTTCAAGAGTATGAAATCAGTCCTTGTGCGATTACAAATATGTTCCAAAAAGCCGTGCGCGAATATACGATTCTTCAGGAGGTTATTTCTCAGGCTCTATTGATCGTAGATGTAAGGGGTCAAACGTTTTGGATAGGCCTTCGAATAGCCACTATTTATACACCCATCGGAAGAACGGGCATACTATAGCCATCCTACAGTATAGGGTCAAAATTTTAACACTACACACTTCTTGCGACCCAGATATATTGAGCAAATCGGTTGGTTCTTTGACACTGGGTGTTGTCTACTGTGGACTTAATGGAGCTTACGATTTGTTCATTGGCGGTTCCTGAGAGAACCCCAAAAAAGTAATGATTTTTGGGTACAAAAAAAATACCATCTGTGGTGATGATCACTTCTGTAATTTCTATTCATGAGAGATCATCTAATTTCTTACCATTTATTCATAAGATGATATTCTTGGGTAAATTCGAAAATTTTTTCGATACCAGATCCAGAGGTTCATAGTTACAATACTTATTCAGAAAACAGCAAAACCGGTTTTTAGCCGTTTTTACCCCTTGGGCAGCAATTATCTAAATAACTAATCATATAAAATGGCTCAAATTTTAACTCTACATTCTTTAAACATTCGCCTATAAACGTTGTTTGCCTACTATCGGAAACCTGTATTCGTTACCAAGATATACCCACAAAACCATGATGTTTGGGTACCAGAAGTAGCTTCTGGTGATGGCCACTTCTATAATTTATGTTCATGGCAAATCGTCGAGATCTTTACCATATTTTCTTAAGATCATGTTCTCGGATAATCTTGAAACTTTTGTCGATACCATTATCTGTTGTGACTTGGCAAGACAGCCAAGCCACTACGAGGTGAAGCCGAAAGGCACGCGTTTAAGCTCACGCAGGCTGGCGTGAGGTCTGGAACAGGTAAAGTAATTATACTAGCAAAAAAGGTACGTAGCTTCTGGAATACTTTAATCCATAATTGGTGAACATCGGTCTGACGGTACATGCATCACAAGATAAATAGCAAATGATAATGGCGCCTTGCTAGGTCGTAGCAAATGACGTAGCTGAAGGCTATGCTATCGCCTCGGCAAATGAGAGCGTAATTTGTCAGTGAACCATCGCTAGCAAAGTCGGCTGTACAACTGGGGCGAGTGCTAGGAAGTCTCTCTAGACCTGCCGTGTGGCGGCGCTCGGTCTGCAATCACTGACAGTGGTGACACGCGGGTCCGACGTATATTAACGGACCGCGGCCGATTTAAAGGCTACCACCTAGCAAGTGTGGTGTCTGGCTGTGACACCACATTCCTCCCCCGCAAATCGGCGGACGGTTGTGGCATAAGGCTTCCGCCCGCCGTGGAGAGGACCCCATGTTGACGTATGCGACGAGGTGGGGAGCCTAACAACAGGCGAGGCTGTGCCACCGCACCCTGCCATTCGGTCCGAGGGGAGCTAGGAAACGCCTGTAAACCTAGTCCAGGGTGCACGCCAACATGCGGTGTATGCGCCCGTAGAGAGACAAGAGGGGCCAAAGGGTCGACCTCCATCGAGTCGGGGCACCCGACGGGCGAAGACAACATATGGTCCGGAGCGGGCAAGAATTCCATGGCGGAGGACAACTGGTCACGGAAAGCGATCGGCGGCGCGTGACCCAGGGAGGAGCCCGGCGGTTGCAGCGACGCGTCCACTGCGGGCGTCGCCGGGGGGGAGGACAGGCGGCGGCGGCGGCGCGTCGCCATAGGGCAAAATGGAAGGCAGCGTCGGTAACACCTGGGGCTGAGGCGAGCCAGTAGATGGGTCCCCAGGGCGCTGACCGGACGGCACCGTCGCTGAAAGCAGACGGGGAGCGGCAGATCCCGTGCGACGACAGAGGCGCAGCTGATTGAGATGCCGACGCACCTCACCAGAGACCCCCATAACCAGATACATAGCGCGGCTGAGACAGCGAAGAATGCGCCCTGCGAGCCAACGCCGCGAACCGCGATAGTTGCGATAATATACAACGTCGCCTGGGGCAAAATCAGGTGTCTGCCGCTGCACAGGAACCTGATGCGGCGGATGTAGCAAAGACATCAAGGTTCGATGAGGGCGACCGTGAAGCAACTCAGCCGGCGAGCGACCATCGCGGGGCTGAGAGCGATACGAGGACAAAAAGAGCAATAACGCGTCCTCCCGAGAATGCGACTCTTTCAACTTCAACATCTGGGACTTGAAAGTCCTGACCAAACATTCAGCGGCACCGTTTGACTGTGGCGAAAACGGCGCGGACGTCAGATGTTGAATACCATTGGCCTTGCAGAATGACTGAAATTCTGCGGACATGAATTGTGTGCCATTGTCGGAAACAATAGTCTGCGGAAGACCTTCAATGCAAAAGATAGCTGATAACGCTTGGATGGTGGCAGAAGACGTCGTGGAAGACATCCGGACAACAAAAGGAAAATTACTGAATGAATCGACAACAACTAACCATCGAGCATTCCAGAATGGACCAGCAAAATCGGTGTGTAAGCGTTGCCAATGGGAAGTGGCTTTTGGCCATGCAAAGAATTTCCGTGGTGGTGCGGATTGTTGTTCGGCACACACCATGCAAGAAGAGCACATTTGTGTAATCGCAGCATCGATTCCGAACCAAGTACAGTGTTGACGAGCAAGTTGGTCCGTTCTCACTATGCCCCAATGTCCTTGGTGGAGAAGCCGTAAGACAGAGGACTGTAACGAACGTGGGGCCACGACCCTGGACTGATCATTATCAGAACGCAACAGCAAAACACTACGTCGTACAAAAAGTCTCTCCTTGTGAGCAAAAAATCGGCGAACCAACGGATCCCCAATCCATGACTTTGACAAGGGCCATTGCGTAGCAACAAAACGCAGAACGGTAGCAAGGACAGGGTCTGCAGCTGTGGCTGCAGCTACACGACGAAAATCAATCGGAAACGATTCGACCACGTCATCGGATTCCGAATCAATGAACATGCAAGCAAGTTCGGAGGAATCGAATGCTCTATCCTCAGCAACAGGCAAATGGGACAACGCATCGGCGTTTCCGTGCTGAGCAGTGGACCGATACAAGATATCGTAGCGGTACTGCGAGAGGAAAATAGACCAGCGAATGAATTTCTGCGCTGTACGTGGAGGTACAGGCTTGGTCGGATGAAAAAGCGATGTCAAAGGTTTGTGGTCTGTGATGATGGTAAAGTGACGACCATACAAGAAATCATGAAACTTTGTAACACCAAATACGAGAGCCAAAGCTTCTTTCTCGATCTGTGAATAATTTCTTTGCGCAGACGAGAGCAATTTGGACGCAAAGGCAATAGGGCGATCGTGCGAACCATCTTTGTGCGCCAGCACAGCACCGATCCCGAAATCCGATGCATCCACCATCAACAAAAGGGGTTTCTGGGGATCGAATGGCGTAAGGCAAGTATTGGAAAGCAACGCCGATTTCAACTGGCGAAAGGCGCGTTCGCATTCCGTCGTCCAGACGAACGGAACACCTTTACGGCGTAAGCGATGAAGCGGAGCTGAAATGGAAGAGGCGTGGCGCACATAGCGATGATAATAATTGATTTTTCCCAGCACACTCGGTAGCTGCTTCAAATTCTGCGGCGAAGGTAAGTCCTGTATGGCACGGAGGTGCTCTGGACTCGGATGTATGCCTTGGGCATTGAGTACATGGCCCAGATAGGGTAAGTCACGAGCAAAAAACACACATTTGTCCTTCCGCAAGTGAAGACCATTTTGTCGCAAGCCCTGCAATAATGTTCTGAGATTGGCTAAATGTTCTTCTTCCGTCTTTCCGGAGAACACAATATCGTCCAGATAGTTTGCTGCAGTAGGGACCGACGCACAAACAGTTTGTAAATATTGCTGAAACAATGCAGGGGCGGATGCACACCCGAATGGCAGTCGTTTGAATCGGTACAAACCAAGATGCGTGTTAACCACCAAAACGCGCTGGGATTCTTCGTCCACCGGTATTTGCAAGTACGCATCTGCGAGGTCCAACTTCGAAAAATATTTAACCGGTCACAGTTTGTCAAAAAGATCTTCCAGGCGGTGTAAAGGAAAAGTTGCAGTCACTAGTTGGGGATTCACTGTTGCCTTGAAGTCCACACAAAGTCTCAATTTTTCGGAAGGTTTTTGCAAAATTACTAAGGGTGATGCCGAGGGAGAAGCCCGCACACGTTCAATTACACCTTGTGATTTCAAATCGTTTAATGTTCTTGCGACCTCATCACGCAAGGCGTGGGGAACATTGCGCGCTCGGAAAAATTTCGGTTGCGCGTTTACTTTCAGTTCTAAATGTGCTTTATAGTTCTTAGCGCAACCAAGGCCCGGTGCAAAAATGTCAGCAAATTCTTCACATAGACGAGAAACACTGTCTGAAGGCACAGTCTGGTTCACTGATAGGACCTGATTGACTATAGACAAGTTAAACAACTGAAATAAATCTAAACCAAACAAGGTAACTGCAGAAGAAGAACGAAGAACGTACAATGACACAAGTTTTGTTTGTCCCTTGTATGTTGCAAGAAGGTTGCACTGTCCTAACACAGGGAGCCCGTGACCTGAATATGTAGTTAGCTTAACATTTGCGGCATGCAACGGAGGTGTGCCCAGCTGTTTGTACGTGTCTTGATTGATCAGTGAAACTGCAGTTCCGGTATCGAGCTGGAACAGTATCACTTTGCCATGAATGTCCAAGTCTATAAAAAGTTTATTGTCCTGTTGACGACAAGAGCGACTGTCTTGTGCAACGTGAACTGACACTGGTACAGAATCACTTGCGACTTGACGTGATTTCCGGCGACGTCGACGCACATTATTTGTGGGACGAACACAGTCACTGTTAGGGAGAGTAGCACTGGGCGGAGTGGCACGAACTACATGAATTTCCATAGGCGAAGTGTCGCGAGCCGGAGCATCCTTGATTCGATTCCGATTCCAGCGCAAAGCAAAGGGCGTGGAATGGATGTGAGTGTCCGATTGGAGCTTTTTCTGGCAAACACTTTGAACATGGCCTTTTTTATTACAGAAAAAGCAAATAGCCTGGCGTGACGGGCAATTCTCACGCGAATATCTAGTAGCACACCGCGGGCATGATTTCACGGCATTTGCTTGCTGGCGCCGGCCGAAGTGGCCGTGCGGTTAAAGGCGCTGCAGTCTGGAACCGCAAGACTGCTACGGTCACAGGTTCGAATCCTGCCTCGGGCAGGGCTGTTTGTGATGTCCTTAGGTTAGTTAGGTTTAACTAGTTCTAAGTTCTAGGGGACTAATGACCTCAGCAGTTGAGTCCCATAGTGCTCAGAGCCATTTGAACCATTTTGCTTGCTGGCGCGGTACACATGGTGGAGAGCCAGGCGGATTTGGCGCAGCCGGGCGCGAGGACTGTTTACTGTTCCGTGCAGCTCGCCCGGCAGGCCGGCTAACCTGACACATGGGTGGCGAAGTTTCAAATGCTTCCTGAGCAAAGTCAAGCATGTCCTGCCGATCCAATACGTCCATCACTTGTTGAAGGGAGGGATTGACTAGTTTCAAAATCTGTTCCCTTATACGAACATCAGAAACGTTCTGTGCAATTGCATCACACACCATAGTATCTGAATAAGGGAGTCCACATTGACACTCAAAAGCACAATCCCTAGTAAGGCCTTGCAAGGTTGCAACCCACTCCCGATTAGTCTGACCGGACGTACGTTTTGTACGAAAGAACGTATACCATTTGGCAACTACATTGACTGATTCTTTGAAATATGCATCTAATGCAGACAAAATTTCGTCGTAGGACAGAGTTGCTACGTCGCGTCGGGGAAATAATTTCACTATCACACAGTACGTTTGGACGCCTACGGCGGAAAGGAGAAAAGGCTGCCGCTCGTTACCTTGAATTCTGTAGGCGGCGAGATGGAATCCAAATTGGCGTGACCACTCCATCCAGCTTTCCGGTGCCGCGTCAAAAGGACGAAAAGGTGGTGCAACTGCGTGGTGTGACTGCGGGAGCGGTGGAGCGGGGCTGCCGCATCGTTTTGCATTGCACGTTGACCCTGGACGAGCTGTCCAAGGGCATCCAGTAAGGCCTGCGTCTGCTGATTCTGTAAGCGATAAAATTCGGACAGTACATCTGGAGATGGTGGCGATGCCATTACACAAGTAAATCAGTCTGTATCAATACGAACCCAAAATCCTCGTCGTCAGACTGTTGTGACTTGGCAAGACAGCCAAGCCACTACGAGGTGAAGCCGAAAGGCACGCGTTTAAGCTCACGCAGGCTGGCGTGAGGTCTGGAACAGGTAAAGTAATTATACTAGCAAAAAAGATACGTAGCTTCTGGAATACTTAACTTTAATCCATAATTGGTGAACATTGGTCTGACGGTACATGCATCACAAGATAAATAGCAAATGATAATGGCACCTTGCTAGGTCGTAGCAAATGACGTAGCTGAAGGCTATGCTAACTATCGTCTCGGCAAATGAGAGCGTAATTTGTCAGTGAACCATCACTAGCAAAGTCGGCTGTACAACTGGGGCGAGTGCTAGGAAGTCTCTCTAGACCTGCCGTGTGGCGGCGCTCGGTCTGCAATCACTGACAGTGGCGACACGCGTGTCCGACGTATACTAACGGACCGCGGCCGATTTAAAGGCTACCACCTAGCAAGTGTGGTGTCTGGCTGTGACACCACATTATCCTTTACATAAATCCAGAGGTTCAAATTTACCGTACCCACGCAAGTAAAATAAGTACGTAATATCCGGTCTGAGGTGCAAATGTGTTTTTAACTGACGTCATGAAAGCATGGTAAGTGTTCTAGGGTCATCACAAGGGGTCTGAAATCGCCAAAATATGTTTTAGTCAGCATTTTTTCACCAATAAAACTTTCTGACGTTCTGTGTCTGTATAATGGGCAATTCAGGCCTGTACAAACATGCCACCAAGCTCGGTGCCGCAGTTTTTATCACACTGGACGTGCATTCGGGAGGACGACGGTTCAAACCCTCATCCGACCATCCTGATTTAGGTTTTCCATGATTTCCTTAAATCGCTTCAGGTAAATGCCGGGATGGTTCCTTTCAAAGGGCACGTCCGACTTCCTCCCCCATCCTCCCCTAATCCGATGGGACCGATGACGTCACTGTTTGCTCCCCTCCCCCAAATCAACCAACCGAAACATATGCCCGAAAAGACACTACTATATGTCCCACCCAGTCCGGGTAGGACGCGCGTTCTAAGGGTTTCGTACAAACTTAATTATGTGTACGGATAGTTCATATATCCCGGTATCGAGAATCACGATGATTTTTGCCTGTTATCGATACCCAAACTGACAAGATGTCGCTCTTGGAAATTCAAAAACATTCTAGAATGTTTCAATTTTAAGTTTTAATCTCTAATTTTTTTTGTAGTCCCTATTCGCTATAGTAATACTTAATTTCTTTTATTGATTCTGAGATTGTATTGACTTACTACACTAATTAGCGGCACCAATTATTTTCACTTTATATGTACTGAAAAACCTTGCCAAATGTCATGGTTCTACGTCAACGGAAAGTTCCCTACATGTTTTTATGAGTGAGTTTCCGAGTACCGGTATTACACAAATAACATACTATGGTCGATCTCTTCAAATCATTGACTTAGAGTCTCAAATATTTTACACCACCAAGGGACTAAAAACCTTAGTATGTGACATGAAGTTCAACGTGATACGTCTGCCTGTTGCTGAGAAAAAAAGATCTTCGCAGATGGACAGAGAGACGAAGCTACCAAAAAGTATTATTACGTTGTTTAATTACAAATTAACGATTTTCTGACCTTTTACCCCTTTACTTGCACTGTGAAGCCTGGTTTCTTGCCACCTTTCATGATTCTAGGTAAAAAAGATGTACCCTATAGGTAGTTGTAACGTCGGAACAAAAGTATCCATAGGAATTCGATGAGTGAGCTTTCGAGTACCCAAGTATGTGACATAAATGACCGTATCTTTTGATTACAGTACTTATAACCGTAAATATTTTACATTGCCGAAGGACCGCAGACCTTACTGTGTGCATAAATTTTAATTGATACGTCTACCCCTTGCTGTGGAAAAGGGTTATTAAGAGTTAGACAGACAGACAGACAACGAAGTAATCCTATGCGGGTTCCGTTTTTACCATAGAGGTACGTAACCCTAAAAATGGGCTGAAAATAGTTTTAACATATCTCACAAGAAATTAAAATAATTGCCAAAAATTATTTAAAACTGGGAAGACTGCGTATGCCATAAAATATTTCTGATAAAAGTTTTACTCTTTTCGGTTACATACACTCTGTGATCAAAAGTATCCGGACACCTGGCTGAAAATGACTTACAAGTTCATGGCGCCCTCTATCGGTAATGCTGGAATTCAATATGGTGATGGCCGACCCTTAGCCTTGATGACAGCTTCCACTCTCGACCCTTAGCCTTGATAACAGCTTCCACTCTCCCAGGCACACGTTCAATCAGGTGCTTGGGGAATGGCAGCCCATTCTTCACAGAATGCTGCACCGAGGGGAGGTATCGATGTCGGTCGGTGAGGTCTGGCACGATGTCGGCGTTCCTAAACATCCCAGAGGTGTTATATAGGATTCAGGTTAGGAATCTGTGCAGGCCAGTCCATTACAAGGATGTTATTGTCGTGTAACCACTCGCCACAGGACGTGCATTATGAACAGGTGCTAGATCGTGTTGAAAGATGCAATCGCCATCCCCGAATTGCTCTACAACAGTGGGAAGCAAGAAGGTGCTTAAAACATCAATGTAGCTCTGTGCTGTGATAGTGCCACGCAAAACAACGAGGGGTGGAAGTCTCCTCCATGAAAAGCACGACCACATCGTAACATCTCCGCCTCCTAATTTTACTGATGGCACTACACACGCTGACAGATGACGTTCACCGGGCATTCGCCATACTCACCCCTTGCCATCGCATCGCCGCATTGTGTACCGTGATTCATCACTCCACACAACGTTTTTTCACTGTTCAATCGCCCAATGTTTACGCTTCTTACACCAAGCGAGGCGTCGTTTGGCATTTACCGGCGTGATGTGTGGCTTATGAGCAGCCGCTCGACCATGAAATCCAAGTTTTCTCACCTCCCGTCATAGTACTTCTAGGGGATTCTGATGCAGTTTGGAATTCCTGGGTGTTCGTATGGATAGATTTCTTCCTATTACACATTACGACGCTCTTCAGCTGTCGGCAGTCTCTGTCAGTCAACAGACGAGGTCAGCGTGTACGCTTTAGTGCTGTACGCGTCCTTTCACGTTTCCACTTCACTATCACATCGGAAACAGTGGACCTAGCGATGCTTAAGAGTGTGGAAATCTGGCGTACATACGTATGACACAAGTGACACCCGATCACCTGACCACGTTTGAAGTCCATCAGTTCCGCGAAGGGCCCATTCTGCTCTCTCCCGATGTCTAATGACCACTGAGGTCTCTGATATGGAGTACCTGGCAGTAGATGGCAGCACAACGCAGTTTACATGAAAAACTTATGGTTTTGTGTGTGTCCGGTTACCTCTGACCGCATTGCACGTTGTAAGCTGGGCGTTTTCGATGAACTGCAGTGACGAGAAAAATATCTAGAAAAAATGTAAACCAAACGATTTTGTGCTAACCTTGTATTATGGATACTTCTTTGTTGTTTTTACTCGTCAAAGTATAAAAATGCGCCAAAGTACATAAATAAGCTGTCAAAACTTTACTGATCTATGGAGCAGACTGCACTATTGTAGCAGGGAAAAAATGGGGACCATTGGAAAAATGCTCCTATCGGAGCGCAAAACAGTCGAATTCGTTCCTCTTTAGAAGAATGACAGAAAAAGGGGAACCAGTAGCCTCATTCCGCATTCCTTACCAAAAATTTGCCATGCGAACAAGACACGCTTTTTGTGTTGAAATATAGTAGCAGAGAGGCATCGACGGTGGAAGAAAGGATTCGGTACCAGCGAGGGACAACATGGCAGTGAAGGAGGTAGAGAGATGGTGGGAGACGACAGCAGTGGAAGCCAAGGAGAGCGAAGATATCGATCTTCGAGAGAAACTGTGGCAGTAAAAGAGAGAGAGAGACGGTTGAAGACGGAAGCAATGGGAACAGAGAGAGGAAACAGTGGAAATTAAAAACACAGATTAGTGGAGACTGCACAGGATGTTTCCGTAAGAGCGTGCAAAAGTTTAACAGGACATAGAGGATGCTCCACTGAACAATTTGAAACCTGAGGTCGTAGAAGACATCTGAAGCAGATAATAGGAATAAAATCACATTGCTGTTTACCTCAGTTAGTTAACTGCAAATACTACTATCACTGACACAATGAACGTTCCGTTTGTACTGTATCTTACAAAATGTGCTGAAACTGACTGCCATCAACCTCAACGCAAGCATCACATCGGTGAACAAGATTGTGACACACTGTGACCCGGGTTATTTTCGAATCACATCACAGGCAGTTACAATTCTGCCAACTACGTCCATCTCCGTATCCACTGGGACCTCATACATAGGAAATAATAAAAGCGACTCAGGTCAGGTGACCTCGCAGATCATGGAATAGGACCTCCCCTTTCAATCTAGCGACCAGGAAATACAGCGTTGAGACGGTTGCGAACATCCGCACTGAAGTGAGGCGGTGCACCGTCATGTTGTATCGACATCCTCTCACAATCAGCCGATTGTACGTTATCCAACAACTCAGATAGAATTCTTTGCATGAGTCTCTAGTACAGGTGACCATTCAGATGGCCAGATGCAAGATATGGCCCAATGAGATTGTCGCCTACAATCCCAGCCCATATATTCACATTAAAACATACTTGATGGTGAGACTCTACTACAGCATGCTCGAAATACTATCCCGATCAAATGAGGCCTCGTCAGTAAACAGCAGAATTTTGAGGAAATCCGGTCAATCAGTCCATTATTGGAGCATCCACTGACACTATGCAACCCTTCAAAGTCAGTCACAAGCATTGCTTACACTCGTTGTGAGTGACATAGGTGTAACTGTTGATCTTGGAGTATTCGCCACACGCTATTATGTGCAGCGCCCATTTCATGTGTAGTACGGTGAGTACTTGTAGTGGAGTCTGCTGCAACACGTTCCATCACCTCCTCTTCAAAATCTGGTGTGCGACTGGTCCCCATGTTGGCAAGTCCTTCGTTTCTCTTTCCAGTGAACCAGTCCGCCGCATTCGTCGATCGAGAGAAATAAACATTAATCGTGACGGATCGTGTCTGTCAAGAAATCGTTCCCTGTGCAGCCTTTCAGCAGCGAGAGCCTTGCAACGTACTTCCCCATAGGCAAGGTGTATGTCAGTGAGTTCTGCGAAACTGTACCGATAGTGCTTCATAGTATTACACTGTACGTTTCTGAATGACACTGAGTAATGAATGAGTCTGTCGTTGATTCATAGCACGTTCTGTCTTGGGACAACGTAAATACGATACAACAGAGCCACCGTACGGACAAATAAAGTAAACAAAACCTGCATCATGACTTCCCGAAATCAGGCTCGTCCTCCTTGTTTCCTTGCAGAAATAAAGAATGCACATCTAATAAACAGCAGGGTACGTGTAAACTTGTACTCACGTTAGTTGTAAATAAGATGGAAAACAGTAATGCTAGACAATGATGATGATGAGGTCCCATACTCCGAGGAGCGTGGGGGACGATACGGGAGACCTGCACCGCTGTACTAAGCAAGGCCCTAGTGGAGGTGGTTTGCCATTGCCATCCTCCGACCGTAATGGGGATGAATGAGGATGATGAAGACGACACAACAACACCCAGTCATTTCGAGGCAGGAAAAGTCACTGATCCCACCGTGAATCGAACCCAGGACCCCGTGAGCGGGAAGCGAGAACGCTACCGGAAGACCACGAGCTGCGGACATGCTAAACAAGGCGGGTAGATAAGTTTACTTCCATATCTCCTTAAGCTGGCCTCTCCGATGACAGGTTCACTATCTCAAATTGTCTTGCTATATTTTTGTACGCTCTTGCAGGAACACCCCGTATGCGGGCTTTAGGGTCTGGAGCCTCGCAGCTAGGTGAACTTGAAATCATAGGTACAGGGGAGGGCACATTTTGCACCTAAAATTTAAACACGTAGGTATGCTAGAAAAAATAAGTTGGACCCACCAGAATTTTTGAGCTGCCGAGGCATGGTGTAGACAGTGGCTGTAGGATATACTGTAAATCAATGGCAGGAAAAGGAGACAGCGGGACAGAGACGTATACATTGATCAGCCAGAACGTAATGACCACAGCACTACTATCGCTATAAAACCGTCCAGGTGATAGCAGCGTCACGTGGCGAGTAATGACTGCTAGTCGGACTCACGCACAGTGCATGTAGTATCAGTGAGCGTGTGTAGAATGGGGAAGGCGCGCGATCTGCCTGAGTTCGTAAACTGCACGACTTGTCGGGGGCTCGAGGAGTGCTGTGGCGAGTGTCTTCAACACGTGGCAAAACCAAGGTGAAACCACGGCCAGACATCGTCGAGTTGGGCGGTAACCTCTCATTACAGAACTCGGACGTCGTACGTTGGTCACACTGGTAAAACAGGACAGGGGGGCGGACTGTGGTGAAACTAACATCTGACTTTAATGCTGGGCAGAGTACAAGTGTGTCTGAACACACAGTGCACCGAACACTCCTGACGATAGGCCTCCGATGCCAACGACCCCTGGATGTGCCAATGTTAACACCACAACACCGGCAACTACGACTGAAATGGGCACGCCTCATCGGCACTGTACTTTGGCGCAGTAACACAGCTTTGCATGGGCTAATGAATCCCGATACCTTCTTCATTATGCCGATGGGTGGGCGCGACTCCTTCCAGGGGAATAGCTCCTTGTTACCTGTACTGCGGGATGGAGACAAGCTGGCGACGGCTCCATTATGCTCTGGGAAACGTCCACGTGAACATCTATGGGTCCAATGGAGCTCGTGCAAGGCGCCATGACGAAGGGCACCATGACTGCCAAGAAGTATCGTACACTGGTTGCAGACAACGTACATCGTTTCACGACGATCATGGTTCCCGACAGAAGTGGCATTTTTCAACAAGACAACGCGCCGTGTCGCAAGACCAGGAGTGTGACGGAGTGTTTCGAGGAACATAGTGGCGAGTTACAGTGGATGTGCTGGGTCCCGAACTCGCCCTATCTGTATCCGAAAACATCTGGGAAGTGATTGGCCATGGCGTTAGAGCTCATCGCCCCCTCCCCCCTTTCCCAGAATTTACGGAAATCAGGTGACTTGTGTTTGCAGACGTAGTACCAACTCCCAAGGTCTCATTGCTTCCATGCCACGACGCGTCGCGCTCTTATCGGTCCCGAAGGTGGACACACCAGCTATTACGTAGGTGGTCATAATGTTCTGACTGATCAGTGTATATAGACAGTGGTAGTAAAGGGAGATGCTGAGCATGAAAACTTAACTACAAAAAGAGACTGGGTAAAAGGAATTAGAATGTTCTGTACTAAAAGAGCGCGAAAATGTTCATATTCCAAAATTTTTGGCGAGGAAGGCGGAATGAGGGTTGAGACAGCTGATTCCATATTTTTCTGTCAGAGTGTTTTAAAAAGGAACATTTTTGCCTTTTTTCCGCTGATTATCATATGTCTGGGACATTGAGCAACATGCTGTAGTGTTCGGCGATGAGTTACGCTTCCTTTTGTGACGGTCAGATTGACTACAATGTGTCCGCAAATGACCTGGTGAAAGGGTACGGTAAGTAGCGGTTATGGAGACCCATACTTCTCCAAATTATGGAATTATGGTGTGGGGAACTACTGGATATGACAACACGAATTATTTGGTAGATGCCGAAGAGAGACTGAATGCTCGCCATCATATGGTAAGAATGGTAAACCGTGTGGTTATACATTTCATGACAAGCGTACCATATGGCCCAACACTGCAATTTTAATCGTAAACGCCTTAGGAATATACGGATCGTTGACTAGCCTGCCCGGTTTGCTGATTTGTAGAACGTGTTTGGGACTTGATGGAATGACGAATACTTCGATAGGGTAAGTTAAATGTGATACAAAATGACAAAATTCATATGCATTTTTCAATGAAAAAGAATAACCGTTAGGAAAAAATTGTGAATGTTCGAGAGTATAAGCTGCTTTGAAATGATACTTTATTTAATATTTAAATTTGCAAACGTAGACCAGAAAAAATAAAATCATCTTTTGGACTGAAACTCTTTAATGTGATACGCCCCGTCCAACATATGACAAACATGTGAAACATGTGATATTCTTACGTATATTGACGATGGATGGTTCAGGTCTTAAAAATACGATAGAGATCACACAAAACAATACTTGTGTATAACTGGGATTTGTGAGTAAGAGATATTTGTAGGATAATCATGGCATGAAGCGTACGTCAGAGATAATAAGAGTAATTTCCTGAACGGTTTTTCGTATTTTTCCTATGATTACCTACCTCCTTCTCGAAATTTAACCAATATACACTCAAGCGCCAAAGAAACTGGTATAGGCATGCATATTGAGATACAGAGATATATAAACAGGCAGAAGACAGCATTGCGGACATTAGATTGTTGATGACTGCAGACATGTTGCCTGGTCGAACAAATGTCGTTTCAAATTGCATCAAGCGGATAGATGTGTACGGGTACGGAGACAACCTCATGAATCTGTGGACTCTGGCAGGGAACTGTTCAGGTGGTGGAGGCTCTGTAGTGGTGTGGAGCGGGTGCATTTGGAGTGATATGGGATCCCTGATACGTCTAGATACTGCTCTCACAGGGTACACGTACATAAGCATCCTGTCTGATCACTTGCATCCATTCATGTCCGTTGTGCATTCCGATGAACTTGGACATCTCCGGCAGGACAATGCGACACCCCACACGTCCAGAATTGCTACAGAGTGGCTCTAGGAACACTCTTCTGAGTTAAAACACTTCCACTGGCCACCAATCATGCCAGACAGGAACATTATTGAGCATATCGGGGATGCCTTGCAACGTACTGTTCAGAAGAGATCTCCACGCCCTGGTACTCTTACGGATTTATGGACAGCCTTGCGGAATTCCTGGTGTCAGTTTCCTCCATTACTACTTCAGACATTATTCGAGTCCACGCCACGTAGTGTTGCGGCACTTCTGCGTGCTGACGGAGGCCCTACACGATTTTAGGTAGGTTTACCAGTTTCTTTGGCTCATTAGTGTATAATCTCCTCCATCAACATGTGCAGGATCTGTCGTTACAGTAGGATCTACTGTGGATTCTGCAAAGAGATCGACATTACCCATGCTGTCGTCATTCATCAGAAAGATGTCGGAATCATACTCAGTCTCCCCAGCTTCCTTTCTTTTTCGTGTACCTGCCACAACTTTGGTTACAAGCGTAGCTTTCTGACTTTCCTGCGTTGGGCGTACTTCTTTCTTATTTGGAGGCTTTTCGTTTTCACCAAAGAATTTACTGTTGTTGTTTTGAATTATAGTGACTGCTTAGTAATTGTTTTGGTATAATAAATGGGAGATGAATGAATTACACATCAGACAGAGCAAAGTTTTCTGTTTATGTAACACAATATCAGTAAGAGTGGCAAACGTTCGTGAGCTGTGTGCACTCTTATTTTCAGTCTGAAACTGATGTTTGTCAAAATTATTTTTTTTCCGCCAAAGTGCATGTGGCAAACCAAATTATGACCAAGTATTCCTAGACAATGGCAGCATACCTAACAGTATGAATATTTGTGATAAGTATGGTTTTCTTATGAACAGACAGGGTGTATCAGTTTTTGGGAAGCTTTGCCTGTATCAATTTTAGGACACCTTACCCTACCAACATTCAGCCTACAACCTTCATGATCTGACAATCATGTGTTTCAGCCTGACTGTAATATCCATAGGCAATTTGTTACCATGCTACAACGAATACGCCTACAAGTGTCTATCATACTAATGATAGTGATGAACATCAGTTTCCAATTGAATGAAGTTTTCACCATTTAAAACCTTTATTTATATCATAAAACTTAATATCGGCCAGAACAAACTGCGTAGAATTAAATTTGTACAATCCAGCAAACAGCTCGCCATTCGCTCTACAAACGCATGCATCTGTTGTCCGCCACCAGACAAGCACAGAGGTTCAAAGATTTGCAACACGCACACGAACGGATCATGGTAAAATTTAGCCAGAGTATCTCCACAAACTTTGATATACAAATTTTTTACTTGTTCCTTATTTACAGTCAGTCTGAACTTATTTCTTCTGCAGTACGAAATTCCGGTAGCGAAGATAATCTGAGAAATTTTTGTCGCGTTGGAATGTAATAGTTACTTTTCTAGCGATCGAACAGAAATCAACTCGTCATTAAGTCATAGTAAACTCAAATCACTCTTCCATCTCGCTCGTGGTATTTCGAACAGACGCTTCGAAGTGTACAACGTTCTCTCGTAATCTTTTACAGATAGCCTCTAATTATTTAATGGAGTACATGAATCTTCGTAAGACGCAAAATCACAAACCGCATGAACTATTTAGGTGAAAAGGAATAAAATGATATGACAAGCCATCAGGAAGAGTAATACTGAAATTTAAAACTTATTCTGTCCTTAAGCTAAAGGTCTGCGCTTCAATGGTCAGTGTAAATGGGAAGTAAAATTTGCACTCTTTGGATGTTTTGCTGCAGTGCTCTTTGGCAAACTGCACGTTGACCATACTTTTCATTGGAATACTGGATTCAATTGTAGAGATACTGTGCCATAATAGAGAAGATATAGAGAGACTACGATTTATTATTATGCCGCTAAAGATTCTACTTATTATTACGCCCTTAAAGATTCTACTATAATCTAACGACTTGGTCACGAAAACGTCGTTGTTGCTTGGCGAGGAATAGCCAGAAAGTAGCAGTAAGTCGTGATTTACCTTCGCGGTTTTGATTTGCCTATATGTTGCGCGCCAACATCCTTCTGTCATTTACATCGCTGGTCTTCTCGAGATCGGTCCGTTACTGCGACGTCCATGTTAACAACCCGTAAGTCCAATTTTTCAGCTAGGGAGTATCGACGAATTCATGCCGATTACTCATGCGATCGCAATTACTTCTTCGCAAAGAGCTGGTGCTCCAGCTTCATGTTGCATCGACGAATTCAGGCTGCTCACGGGGCGGGAACGGTATTTAATGACGAACAGCTAAAACTTGCCTGTGAGTAACGTAATACTACGCAGGAACAGGCCACAAGCGATATAAGGTTAACTATGTGCAGTGACAGCTGCTGTGTAAGAGCACAAGAGCACATGAACACCCTAACTTTCGACACCTTGAGGATTTATTGGTTATTTTTCTCTGAATGCTGTTAAGCTTAACACTGATGCTGCAATCTGAAAGCTGCGGCACTTAAATCTGCCGCGTTATGGCTCCTCCAAACTCAGTGAAACTTGGCAACAGGATCGCGAGCACACCTTCAGTTGTGCACGTTTTAAGGATCTTCTGCGCATGCACAACTCGCGTGACGTAATTGCCTTACGGCCAAATACATACGGGTTCGATAAAGAACGTGCATAGTTCACGATGTGCACAGCTAGCCCTTGCCACTCCACTAGAAGTGGAAGTCTAATATGTATTCTGGTCAAGTGGCTACGTAGGTAGACATTACTACTTGAATTTAATCATTTCCACAAATGGCACTTTGTGTTTGGAGTTGGTTGTTTACCGTCTACATCTACATCTACATTGATACTCCGCAAGCCACCCAACGGTGTGTGGCGGAGGGCACTTTACGTGCCACTGTCATTACCTCCCTTTCCTGTTCCAGTCGCGTATGGTTCGCGAAAAAAACGACTGTCTGAAAGCCTCCGTGCGTGCTCTAATCTCTCTAATTTTACATTCGTGATCTCCTCGGGAGGTATAAGTAGGGGGAAGCAATGTATTCGATACCTCATCCAGAAACGCACCCTTTCGAAACCTGGCGAGCAAGCTACACCGCGATGCAGAGCGCCTCTCTTGCAGAGTCTGCCACTTGAGTTTATTAAACATCTCCGTAACGCTATCACGGTTACCAAATAACCCTGTGACGAAACGCGCCGCTCTTCTTTGGATCTTCTCTATCTCCTCCGTCAGACCGATCTGGTACGGATCCCACACTGATGAGCAATACTCAAGTATAGGTCGAACGAGTGTTTTGTAAGCCACCTCCTTTGTTGATGGACTACATTTTCTAAGCACTCTCCCAATGAATCTCAACCTGGTACCCGCCTTACCAACAATTAATTTTATATGATCATTCCACTTCAAATCGTTCCGCACGCATACTCCCAGATATTTTACAGAAGTAACTGCTACCAGTGTTTGTTCCGCTATCATATAATCATACAATAAAGGATCCTTCTTTCTATGTATTCGCAATACATTACATTTGTCTATGTTAAGGGTCAGTTGCCACTCCCTGCACCAAGTGCCTATCCGCTGCAGATCTTCCTGCATTTCGCTACAATTTTCTAATGCTGCAACTTCTCTGTATACTACAGCATCATCCGCGAAAAGCCGCATGGAACTTCCGACACTATCTACTAAGTCATTTACATATATTGTGAAAAGCAATGGTCCCATAACACTCCCCTGTGGCACGCCAGAGGTTACTTTAACGTCTGTAGACGTCTCTCCATTGATAACAACATGCTGTGTTCTGTTTGCTAAAAACTCTTCAATCCAGCCACACAGCTGGTCTGATATTCCGTAGGCTCTTACTTTGTTTATCAGGCGACAGTGCGGAACTGTATCGAACGCCTTCCGGAAGTGAAGAAAAATAGCATCTACCTGGGAGCCTGTATCTAATATTTTCTGGGTCTCATGAACAAATAAGGCGAGTTGGGTCTCACACGATCGCTGTTTCCGGAATCCATGTTGATTCCTACATAGTAGATTCTGGGTTTCCAGAAATGACATGATACGCGAGCAAAAAACATGTTCTAAAATTCTACAAGAGATCGACGTAAGAGATATAGGTCTATAGTTTTGCGCATCTGCTCGACGACCCTTCTTGAAGACTGGGACTATTTGCGCTCTTTTCCAATCGTTTGGAACCCTCCGTTCCTCTAGAGACTTGCGGTACACGGCTGTTAGAAGGGGGGCAAGTTCTTTCGCGTACTCTGTGTAGAATCGAATTGGTATCCCGTCAGGTCCAGTGGACTTTCCTCTATTGAGTGATTCCAGTTGCTTTTCTATTCCTTGGACACTTATTTCCGTGAATCGGCTTTCGTGCGCAGTGTAAACATGAACTATGTTGAATTTATTTTAAATGTTAAAAGGAAAGGAAAGCTCTGAGAACATAGCGTGAGTCGTGCCTGGGTAGCTCAGTCGGTAGAGCACTCGCCCGAGAAAGGCAAAGGTCCCGAGTTCGAGTCTCCGTCCGGCACACAGCTTTAATCTGCAAGGAAGTTTCATATCTGCATACAACCCGTTGCAGAGTAAATATCTCACTCTGCAATATACCAGGACAAGTTAGTCGCAAAGGAACTAGGGCCTACGAGAATTGGTCCTTTGACAGAGAGCCGGCCGCGGTGGTCTCGCGGTTCTAGGCGCTCAGTCCGGAACCGTGCGACTGCTACGGTCGCAGGTTCGAATCCTGCCTCGGGCATGGATGTGTGTGATGTCCTTATGTTAGTTAGGTTTAAGTAGTTCTAAGTTCTAGGGGACTGATGACCACAGCAGTTGAGTCCCATAGTGCTCAGAGCCATTTTTGAGCCTTTGACAGAGAGAGTGATGAAATTATATAAGCGTGACTACAAGCGAACATTTAACAGGGAAGTGCGCAGTTAGCACAAGTTGTTCTGTGGATGCAGCGTAATAATACCTGATTTTCAGCCCGCAAGTAAATTCATGAACTAACACATAGGTTTGCGAACTTGTACACATGTCCGAAGAAATGGAAAAGTACGAAAAAAATGGTTCAAATGGCTCTGAGCACTATGGGACTTAACATCAGAGGTTATCAGTCCCCTAGAACTTAGAACTACTTAAACCTAAGTAACCTAAGGACATCACAAACATCCATGCCCGAGGCAGGATTCGAACCTGCGTCCGTAGCAGTCGCACGGTTCCGGACTCAAGCGCCTAGAACCGCTCGACCACCACGGCCGGCTAAAAGTACGAAAACTCTCAGTTGCACAAAAATTCGAAATAGGGAGTTGCGAAAACTTATACATTATTTCGTCGTTGCCGTAAAATGTAGTCAATTATGTACAAAACAACAAAATTCCGCAAAATTTCTCTTGTCGGATAAGCTATGCATCTTACTATCATTATTGTTGTTATTATTATTGGCAATGGCTGTAGTTGTGTGTGGAGAAGCATAACTCTTATACAGCAGCTGCTATTAATTACATATTCTCAAATTTAGGTGAATCCAAATATTTGTGAACACTTAGAACGTATACTCACGAGCCGCCACTGATTACGTGGCATCCCGAACCGAGTTGGCCACCGCTTCCTTCCCCAGGTTGTTCACGTGGAACGCTTACCGAGCCAAGTCCGCGCACTTCCATCCCTCGAAACGAGCTGGTTAGAGGGGCCGCGCTCGAGAGCGCATCTCGGTTTAGACCGAGGAAATCAGAACGGTGCAACTGCCGTCCTGCGAGTTCGACTGCTACGGCACGACCGTTGCCAGGCAACCGTCAGACAAAAGTTAGCGGTAAGTCAACAGAAGCATCGTGGCACTTGTTTCAAGCTTTCCAATCCAATGATTTTATCATCGACTTTCTACAACTGCCTAGATAGTGGTTCACTATCTTTCTTTTCGTTCCATAGCTTTCAAACAGCATAAATCGGAAAACCTAGGACGGATTGCGAACTTGCTTCGGGTGCCAACTGCGTCTGAGACGCGGTGCTTACATTTTTATGTAAATCCCTGTTGATTTAGCACTACTAGTTTAGCGAATGACATACTCTATTAGCCCACACACAAAATTACAATGTTTTATATTTTATAGTTGATTTATATTAATACCGCACAGAAAAATCAATGTTCCTAATATAGGACTTTTCATCTCAATCTAAAGGAAATTTACATCTCAGACAGGGACTTTGAGAGAGGTGATCAAATATTACAAAACATCTAGCAATTGTATTTCTGTACTGAGGATACCATGTAGACATGTTTTTTGATTGAAGAAATCAACCATAGTATTAAAGAGCTGATCTAATAGAAGTACGTAGTTTGTCAATGGCCATGGATACAATAAATACACGTATCAGGAGAAAGACAAAATTAGAGCTATATATTATTGAAACTGTCCAAAGTCGTCTCAAGTAATAGGGAATAATAATCGCTAATAACTAGTGCTTGGGGCAGTATTTCATTGTGGGACCTTCTGTTGCAAAAGCCAACGATGGAAAACTTGTCTTTTCCTTGTGGTTTTTTAGATGCTGAATCCAAATATGAAAACAAAAAACCTTATAAGCCAACAATTTTGTAGTAAAAACTCAATATTTAAAAGTGTACTTGAATAATTGTTAATTGTGTGTATATCATATACTAATTCAGTTAATATTAAGCTGTTGAAATTGTGGTGTGAGTGGTTGTATCGGCTAGAATATATTGTAACTACTATGTCAAGCTCCTTACCTCGTCTTCTTCTACAACTGTTCGTTCTGTGGTAATGTAAACTCTCTTTCCTACTTTCTAGTAAATCTGATTAGGAAACTGAGCAGTCATAGTTCTAAAAATTGTCCTAACAATTTTTGATGAATTTACGGCGAATTTTGATTAAGTGAGATAATAATAACATTATACGTGTGTATGTATAGTGTACTGAAGGTCTCAGAAAATTCTCAAAAAAAAAACAAACAAGCTTTTAGATCTGCCATTCCAGTGTTATAGAGGGTACCATGTTCTGACTGGCTACCTCTCAAAAAATGATAAAAGTAACCGGACAACATATCCTTTCGCCTGCCATTCCTGCCATTCACCAAGTGGGCCACGGTCCTGTTCTTTCTATTCCTAAGCCGCTAGGAGTTGTAGATGATGTTAATCTGGATATTTGTAGTGATATCCGGCCTGATGAAAATGAACAAGCTCACGACGAGTTCCATCATTGTACAGTGTAGAACGGACCAAATAATCTAAAAAGCTGAAATGCTTACTCCAGACTCAAAGTAAATAACTTATTGTCAGCTGAAACGAATAATAAGGTACGTAGGAGAAGAGAGCAAATATTTTTTCAATGTTCCGAAGAAAAAGGTGATGTAGTGCATTATTCAGATATTGCCGGTTAGATGAATGAATTTAGAACTGAATGAAAAAAGGAGGAACACACTCTTCTAAAATTAATTTAAACACCTTTTTATTATACAATGGCAATACCTATGCATCCTGTTGTCCGTTCTGTACATAAGCAAGAAACTTACGAACTTTGATACAATATAAATGGAGTAAGCTACTCCGCTCGTTGCTGTAATATATTGGATGATTTTTTTTTAAAAGAAAGACACATGTTCTTACAGGAGGTAATATTGGTAAAAAATAGAAGAAAAATTCCTGTAATGACATGTCCAGAAAACAATACCTATTGAGGTATGGACCTTGAAGCTGCGCAGTTCACAGCCTACATTTTATTTACAGATGAGGCAGGACACACAACAGAAGTTATAGTAAATTAGCACAATACGCACATATGGGCAGAAGCAAATTCTCAAAAATCGTGGAGGTGAGGTATCAGGATCGCACCAGTATCAATGTATAGACAGGAGTTGTCGGTGACAGAATCATAGGGCATGCAACCACACACTTTACCAAGCAAATTAGCAGGTGTTGTGTATCACTGATTTTCGGGCGATAAATTACCAGCGCTATTGGAGAACGTTACACTTGCAGGAAGATACCGAATGTACGACGGGGCACCACCCCATTTCTTACAGATCGTATGACACTACCTTACCGAAACGTTTCGTGGACAATAGATTAATCGAGGAGGTTCGGTAGCATAGCCTGCCCGTTATCGGACCTGATTCCTTTTGATTTCTGGCTATGGGAACGTTAAAGGTATTGGTGTATGCTCACCCCATGGAGAATATGCAGTCGTTACAGGAGGGTATGACCACTGCGTGCGACACAATCCAAACTGAGCCAGGTCTATTTGAGAGAGCGCGTGATTCACTGCGGGAAAGCGCTGAAGGATGTGTCACCATGCGTGGTAGCCCCATGCAGCATTCCCTATAGTGAGAGGACAGATAGGCCCATATCTCAACGGTTACTGTTTTATGGGCATATTATTATCGGAACTTGTCTTCTGGTTTTGGCCAATACCACTCCATAGAAGAATTTGTAACACGCGTCGTGCCGATTTAAAAATGGCTTGTTCGCTTGACCAGTGAAGTGACATTAATACACTGCAGCGCCAAAGAAACAGGTATAGGCATGCGTAGTGAATTACAGAGATGTGCAAACAGGCAGAATACGGCGCTGCTGTCGGCAACGCCTGCATAAGACAACAAGTGTCTGGCGCAGTTGTTAGATCGGTTGCTGCAGCTACAATGGCAAGTTATCAAGATTTAAGTGAGTTTAACGTGGTGTTATAGTCAGCGCACGAGCCAGGGCACACAGCATCTCCGAGGTAGCGATCAAGTGGGTATTTTCTCGTACGACCATTCCACGAGTGTACCGTGAATATCAGGAATCCGGCAAAACATCAAATCTCCGACATCGCTGCGGCCGGAAAAAGATCCTGTAGAGAACTGTTCAACATGACAGAAGTACAACCCTTCCGCAAATTGCCACAGATTTCAATTTTGGGCCATCAACTAGTGTCAGCGTGAGATCCAATCAACGAAACATCATCGATATGGGCTTTCGGAGCCGAAGGCCCACTCGTGTACCCTTGATGATTGCACGACACAAAGCTTTACGCCTCATCTGCGCCCGCCATCTTTGGACTATTGATGACTGGAAACATATTACCTGGTCGGACGAGTCTCGTTTCAAATTGTACTGAGCCAATGGACATATACAGGGATGGAGACAACCTCATGAATCCATGGACCCTGCATGTCAGCGGGGGACTGTTCAATCTAGTGAAGGCTCTGTAGTGGTGTGGGTCGCGTGCAGTTGAAGCGATATGGGACCCCTGATACGTCTAGATACGATTCTGACAGGTGAAACGTACGTAAGCATCCTGTCTCATCAACTGGATCCATTCGTGTCCATTATGCATTCCGACGAACTTGGACAATTCCAGCAGTACAATGCGACACCCATCCAGAATTGCTACAGAGTGGCTCCAGGAACACTCTTCTGAGTTCAGACACTTCCACTGGCCACCAAATTCGCCAGACATGAACATTATTGAGCATATATGGGTTGCCTTTGAACATGCTGTTCAGAAGAGATCTGTACCCCATCGTACTCTTGAGGACTTACGGACAACCCTGCAGGATTCATCGTGTCGGTTCCCTCCAGCACTACTTCAAACCTTAGTTATCCATGTCATTTCGTGTGGTGGCGCTTCTGTGTGTTGTCGGGGGTCCTACACGATATTAGGCAGGTGTATCAGCTTCTTTGGCTATTGCAAATACCTCTATTTCTATCATCCTGGATCCGAAAAAGCTCTGTTGCTACCACAAAAGATTAAGTTGGGCCTAATGAAACAGTTAGTGAAAACCTTAGTCGAAGATGGAGAATGTGTCAAGAATCTCTGCGAGAATGTTCCTTATCTGCCAGATGCGAAATTTAAAGTCGGCATTTTTGCTGGAGCTGATATCGAAAACTCATGTTGGATTCCAATAGCAACTCAAAAATGTCTATGAGTGAGAAGGAGGCCTCGGTATCATTAATGAAGCACCTTACACAACGGAAAGAACCCACATTTTACGTCTGTTGTAGCCAGCATGCCGCAAGTCCCAAGAAGGTAGGCTGTATTATGAGCCTCAACATTAACTTTACCAAAGTGCCATGAGTTCCCGTCAATATTTCGGTGATCCCACTGTGGAATATGAGGATCTTTATCATCAAGACAGCAAACTGATTGGAAGACGGCGGTATCAGCGCCCTCGTATTACCAATATTGCAAAAGACCACTGTTGGTCATTTTACCAAGATATGTATTAGGCAGTTCATTGGAGAGAAAGCTACACTACCTGATCAACAATATCTGGACCCCTCTATTAACGCGATGTTGAGCACTAGATATCACGAGAGGCAGACACGCCAGTACCAACGACGATGGTAAGTATTGTATTGTCGGTAGAGAAACAGTAACAGCAGAATGGTTCGTCCGGCAAGCTCAGTGAGTTCAAACGTGAAGTAGTTGTTGGATGTCACCTGAGTAAAAAATCCATCAAGGACACTTCAACACTTGCCCAAGCCAACTGTTGATGATGTGATTGCGAAGTGAAAACGCGAAGGAACAACCACAGTTAAACCAAGACAAAGCAGACGTGACGTAATGACGGACGGGAACCTTTGAGCGTTGCACAGGTTGGTTCTAAGTAATCGCTTGAAACTGCCGGTAGAACACACTTGTAAGTTCCTAAGCGTTACCAGCACTCCATCTAGCATATCTGCTGTGCGTAGAGAGTTGGAAAGAATAGGGTACGATGGTCAAGCAGGTCCTCATCAGCCACACATTTGTGTAGTCACTGCTGAATGACACTTGAGACAGTGTGAAGAGTGACGTCACTCGACAGTGCATGACGTAACGAGTGATGTGAAGTGGCGTAACACGATATACTCTGTGGCACTCCAATGGAAGGGTACGGGCTTGATGATTTCCTGGTGTAGTGTCATAAGCGAAATACGGAGGAGGTGGTGTTACCGTATGGAGATGATTTCGTGGTTAGGGTGTGGTTCCCTTATTGCGTTAAGAAAACGCTAAATTCGGAAGGATATCAACGCATGACTGCTGGTATCAGCTTGACAGTGCACCATGGCATAAAGCATGATGTTTGAGGCAACATTTTGTCGACAGTAACATTCCTGAAGTGCAGTAGCCTGTCAGATTCCGATCTGAAACCGATGGAACACATTTGGGATAAGTCACTTCTCTCCAGGTCCCAGTGTTCACCATCACTACCTTCTCTAGTTTCGACCCTCGAGGAAGAAAGAGCTGCCATTCCTTCGCAGACAGTCAGAAACCTGATTTACTTCTTATGATTGCTGTTCACAGTCTTACACAACGTTTTAAAGGACATAATATTCGCCATTGACTGTAAAGATTATTGATTTCAAATTCCAATTTCAGCCTTAAGGCATTATTAACTGGTATTGCAAAAGATTTTACGTCAAAAAATGTCAAACTTTAGAGTCCTTCGACATATATACATGTCATCGTCAGAACCGATCATTTACACTCTAAAAGAACAGCAGCACCTAACGAGCACGAAGCTCCATACATTGTGGAATGCAGTAGATTACGTGACCTGTTGCCAGTGTTAACATCCTTAAGAGCGTGTAAGAAAAGCAGTTTACTGAGATTCGTGTTAAGGATGTTGACACTGGCAATGGGTCACGTAATTTGCACCATTTCACGGTGTATAGAGCTTCGTGCTCGTTTAGTGCTGCTGTTGTTTTACATTGTAAATGCTCGGTTCTGATAATAACTTGCGCATACGTCCATACGTCGGGGGATTTTGAAGTTTGACATGTATTAAAGCACAATCTTTCACAGTATAGCTTGATAATTATCTTAAGAGTGGAATTGCAGTTTTAAAGCAAACAATTTCTACAGTCAACGGTGAACGGTGCATATGACGTCACTTGAAAAAAGAAAGAAAAAAAACCCTCATTGAAGGAGTGTCCATAATAATGTCCAACAACCGTTGTTCGTTTATTTATGATCAGATAGTATATATTAAATGCTTTAAAAAGAAGGGAGAAGCTAAGTATATGTCAGTGCACAAACAATTCCCATATAATAAAGAGGTGTTATTTTTATATCTCCATAAAATTTTGTTCATATGGAAAAATTAAACAACTTCTCATCCCAACTGTAAATGTTTCGCTATGTTGTATTATCTAACAAAGTCACATTCTGAAAGTCAGCATCCCCGGTTGCGGGCTTTCAAAAATAAAATGAATGAAATGATGTTGGTGTGGTGGCTCTCAACTACGTATCCTCAGAATCATCTCAGACTCAGGGTTGAAATATTAAAAGTTTTGGATGGTTTCGTTGTCTAGGGGCTGGGATACGTAGTTGCCGTATTACAGGCCAAATACTGCTCAGTCTACAGTATACGATAAGAATACACACATGAATTGAATGGTCGAAGGTTTCTATCACTCGGCAGTTGCGAATTATGAATGTAACATAATTATAAATCAACAATCACACATCCCCTCATCCCATGTTCTTTTCATTGTACTCCGAAAGTTTCAACAATGCCTATGCACTCCGAGAGCATTTATCACAGCCTGACGCCTACGTGGCACGCTGCGTATAAGTCTACGAAGGTCACTCTGTGGGATCCGTTTCCGTTCTTCACTGAGAGTCCGCGAGAGCTCTTGCAGAGTCTGTAGAGCAACAGGACGACCATGAAAACGTCTGTCAAGCATGTCCCATCATATGCAAGATAGGGTTTAGGTCGAGACTCACGGCCGGCCATTCCATTACTTCAATGTCCAGACTTCGCAAGACATCCCTCCTGACGCCCGCCACGTAGACCCTGGCATTAGAAGGAATTCAGGGCCACCACCGTATGCATCAGCCACCAAATGGTGAAACTGGTTTTGATCTGTGTACTGCCCGGCGGTGAGGCGACCATGGACATGACAATATCCTTATGGTTATCAACATTAAAGCCTTCCCACGACATCACAGAACCTTGGAAATCTGTAGGTTTCCTCGACAACATGTAGCAGGTACCGTTCACTATGGGGTCCTCAGACACAAACACGGCCATCACCTCGCGTCAAAGGATATTTCGACTCGTCTGTGAATAATACGTTTCACCAGTGATGAAGTTGCCAATTGACAGAAGAACTGAAGGCGAGTTGCAAAATGTTATCGTTTCAAGCAGGGTACTCGAGCAGGACGTGTGGGTCGCAAGGTTCTTTCTCGTAGCCTGTTCTGTAAAGTCTGATCGGACACAGTGGCTCCATCTTCGTCTTGCAGTGCCCTGGCGGTATGCCTACGACGCCGATACGCAGACATATCGGTCTTCACTTAGGGTTTCAATGCGTCGGCGGCCTTGTCCAACACCCCTTGCGTACTGACCTGTCCCCATGAAGTACGTTCACAACAGATGGATGACAGATGGAGAGACAGTGACAACTGCAGCAACATGACGAAAAGTCCCTCCTTTTGGGATCAAACTGACCGCCCTTGAAAACTGTAATGCATTAAGATACCGCGTTGTATGTACTTGGGCGAATACAACACCCATAAATGACAACTGCCATCTGTATACCTCACTAGAAAACATTAGCACTCTGGTACCTATTTCATTCTGAGGAAATCACCTGACGCTGTAATACGTAACATAGCCAATAGATAGCGAATTATTTTAATTGTTGCCTACGCTGAAAGCGAATATTTCAAGCGATGCAATACGATCAAAGGTACCGCTTGTGTCAAAATAGATTTAACATACCGTACGTTGATACACAGAGAGCATGGAGAACATTAGAGTTAACAGATCCTGAAATATACCAACGGATAAATATGCAAAGCTTGATGACTTCAGCTTAATCAAACAAACAGCTGCAGCAAACTGCTATGATGAGACACTTACTGACAACCTTGCACAGAAGATAAAAGCAATAATTAAAGAACTGTCACACAGAAAATGATAAAGATATCCAATGCTTGCTTACCATTCTCCTGCAAAATTTTCACACTGCACAACATTAACATTGCCTTCACAACACTTAACACACTGCAACACACAGCCGGCCGCTGTGGCCGAGCGGTTCTAGGCGCTTGAGTCCGGAGCCGTGGTGCTGCTACGGTCGCAGGTTCGAATCCTGCCTCGGGCATGAATGTGTTTGATGTCCTTAGGTTAGTTAGGTTTAAGTAGTTCAGTCCAGGGGACTGATGACCTTAGATGTTATGTCCCATAGTGCTTAGAGCCATTTGAACCGCAACACACACTGAGACAAAATACACATACACAGATAAACACATACAATCAAGCATTTATAAAACAGTATGTAGCACTGCAAAGCCCTCTATATAGGTTAAACCAGGAGTGACTCCCACAAAAGGTACAATGAACATACACATGTCTACCGCACAAATAGAAGAATTCTTTTTTTTTTTTTCGTTTCATCTCAGAGTACCACTTGCACCCTACGTCTTCAATTATTTGCTCTGTGTTTGTCTCCGTCTTCCTCTACAGTTTTGACTCTCTACAGTTCCCTCTAGTACCATGGAAGTTATTCTCTGATGTCTTATCACCCTGTCCCATCTCCTTGTCTGTGTTTTCCGTAAGTGCCTTTCTTCGCCGATTCCGCAGAAAACCTCCTCATTCCTTACCTTATCAGTCCACCTAATTTTCAGCATTCTTCTTCTGTAGCACCACGTCTCAAAGGCTTCAGTTCTCTTCTGCCCCAGTTTTCTCACAGTCCATGTTTCACTATCATACAATGCTGCGCCACAAATGCACATTCTCGTAATTTTTTTCTCGAGTTAAGGCTTGCGTTTTATACTAGTAGACTTTCCTTGGCCACGAACACCTTTTTTCCAGCGCTAGTCTGCTTTTTATATCCACCTTGTTCCGTCAATCAGGTTATTTTCTGCTTAGGTAGCAGAATTTCTTAAGTTCGTCTACGTCGTGAGCCTCAATTCTATTCTGTACACCATTAGAGTGTTCACTCCATTGAACACATCCTGTAAATCTTCTTCACTTTCACTAATGATAACAATGTCATCACCAAATCTTATCATTGATATCCTTACACTCTGAATTTTAATTCCACTCTTGAACTTTTCTTTTATTTCCGTCCTTGTTTATTCGATGTAAAGACTTAACTGTTCCTTCTTGGTCTTCCACTCTTACTGTTCCCTGTTGGTTCTTGTAAATATTGTATACTACCTCTCTTTCCCTACAGCGTACCCGAATTTTTCTCAGAATTTCGAACATCTTGCACCATTTTTCATTGTCGAACGCTGTTTCCAGGTCGACAAATCCAATGAAAGTGATCTTATTTTTCTTCAGTCTTCCTTTATCACCCACAACATCAGAATTCCCTCTGCTCTTGAAGTGTTACATAAAATGGACAAGCGACATCAAATGGACTTATATTAGAATTAGAAAATTAGAAATTTTCATTCATGTCACAGTCCATGGTGACATGGTACTAAATGATAAGCTGGGAAGTAGAAAATGTTAATTTCTTCAGGAACTTCTCCAAGACCGAATTTTCATTTTATTGAAGAAATATGGTCCCTAACAGTCAAAAATTGTTTTCATCAAGTAAACATTATCTAATATGTATCATTACAAAAATACACTTCAATAGAAAAGAAGTTTTATCTTCTTCGTATGTTAGTATCTTAGCAATTTAGACTACTTTGTCTTAACAGTTGAGACTCTTTGGAATGACGTAAATACCTGAATGTGCAAGTGTTAGGTTGTGATGTCTTTGTTGCTACGCTCCGTGTACCATACAACAAAAATGTAAGTATATGTACTCATGAAAAGATGAAAACATGCAAATCACTTAATGTACACACTAAAATATATGTATCTTTCTGTACAGGATTGTATTTCTATACATAACCTCACTGCAACAACAGCAAATGAACGTAATCACAGTTTAGTTTAATGTAATGTACTTATAACTTTCATTCACATGAATGATGGCAGCATGCTATTGAAATTCATCGTGCTAAGTGGATTTTTGTAAAAAGTGAGTGAAGCAGTAGAAATAATTGTATAAATTTTTTTTATGTGGTTTTTAGCATGGGGAAAGAGATGTAACACAACAGCCATGGTAGTTGCTATAGACCAGTGTTGCCAGGTCACAGTCGCTGTTAGCTCAAACTTACTAGTACAGCCTGGAATACAATATTTGACTAGCATATCAGTCAGCCTGCAAATTTCCATCTGCCTCAAAATAAGAACTAACATTTAGGTAGGTGATTCTGAGATAATTATTAATAGAACGAACATTTTATTGTTTTCTGTTTAATTTTAATGTATGCTGTAAAATGTTAGTTGTTTCGGAATACATTAAGGCGCAAAATAGATATTATTTAAAAAAATAAAAGGAATTGAAAGTACTGCAATTATATTCGTGCTATGGGTCTTGCAATATGTTTATTTGTATTGATTACAAATACTCTTTATGTGCACTGTTTACAATTAATGAATACAATCAAAATAAATCATCTTCTCAATAAAAACAAAGTCCCCAATGCATTAATTAGCTCCGTAGAGTGCACTTCATAATTTTATCACTACAGCTGTATGTTCATCGGCAAGGAGCTGCGAGAATAGAAAGGTATTTATCCTCTCATTGATGTGTATGTAATTAGCCTAACATTCCTCAGTTAGTAGCTGCTAGCTTAAAGAGTGCAGGTTAGCAGACTTGGATGTCATACAAAAGGTTAATTACGTTAGGCAAGATTATTCAGTGATTTATACTGAATAGAGGTTAACTATTACAATAGCTACGCGAGGAGAACCAATATGTCCTAAATTTGCTTCGGTAAAAAGGTGCACAGCAGAAAATGAACTGCAGTAGCGCAAGGCACAATTTTGTTTCGTAATGAGATGCGTAGGCCATAGGTTTTGATTTTAGCACGTTTTCTTGTCTGTTTGTTAGGTACAAATCATGCAGTTTATTTTAGAGTAACTTCCCGACGAGACAGACTTGAAACTTTCAGTACAGCTCAGAACCGGATGACAACGCAATACTAACTCGCTTCCTCTTTAGGTGTATGGCGGGCGGGAATTTGTTTACCTCCATCATTTCCCGATGATTTAGAGTCGTGAAACATTCTACATAGCTCAGAACTCGACGACAATGCAATATTAACCCCCTTTAGTTTTTGGTGTGTGGCGGAGGGTACTTTGTGTACCACTACTATTTCCCACTTTTCCTGTTCGACTTGTGAACGTTTCGTGGTAAGTATGGTTGCTGGTAAGCGCCCGTGTGATCTTTATCCTCCATAATTTTTATCTTCGAGTTCCTTTCGTGAGATGATCGTTAGAGAAAACAATGTATTTCTGCATGCTTGTCTGTGATCAGCTGTAGTTTTATGTCTGCAGTTGCACAACTATTAATTTGCAACTTACACTATAGTGGTCTGGCGAGTTTTGTTCTATACGACTCCCTTATCCTTCTGTGAACTTGGCACCAAAGCCTTTTTTTCCTTTTTTTTTAGTCCGTATATGAAGTTATTTCCCACTCGCTGCCAGCACATGGGAAATAGCTCGGTACACGAAAACAAGTGAGCGAGCTCGTCTCTGTGGTCACATATTCGCACCACGTAGAGGGCTATTATTGGTTAGGAGAAGACGGCGGGCGGGCGTTTTCTTCTGCCTCGCTCCCTTTCTCTTTCACTTCGCCTTGTCCCAGTCACCTAGTTGTTAGCAGCCCATCCGTTCCAGGCCTTGTAACATTTCGCGGAACGCCGCATAAAGCGCTTGGCTAGGATCGCAGCGAGGTGCTTCTGTGTAAAATTGCGAATGAATCCGCACATCCCTCTGACGGCCGCTTTTAGCCCACGTTCCACTTGGCACTGTTCTCCAACAGGCGGACGATATATGCTTTTGAAATTTGCAAACAACAGCGCTCCTGTACGACAAGCTGTCCTGGTATTTCCGCCAGCAAGCTTTCATCTTCTCTGAGTATTTAAGTAAGTTGAGTTACGTACTTTAGATTACCTTCATTCGTTTGGGACGTGACGAATGGCGTTGAGTTGCACAGAAACAAAGAACAGTTCTAAAACTAGAGAATGGGACAAAGATGGCACTCTTCTTAGCGAAGTCCGTGCGCTTGCCAGAAACAGCCCACGCCCCGCCACACAAATGCTTCGTAGTTCCGTTATGAACCACTTCTTATATCAACTGAAATTCCAGATTTTCTGTTGACAGTCGCAGTACTTTATATGACGGCTTCTCATTAACGTAGTAGTCATTTCCCTCATGTTTATGTTGCCACATTACAAATGTGCCACAGATGAATGACATTTTTATGCCCTGGAAACTTATTTACCCAATGATTCCTAAAAATCATTGAAGGTTTCTCAACCCATTTAGGGTGACGAAATTTAATTGATCCCGTCTTCCACCTGAGACGTACTGCACTTGCTGTGGTGTAGCTTGCGGAAACCTGTAAGTTACACAAAACAGAAAAATAGGGTTACGCCAAACCGACATGTCGTATTACTCTTCATCTACTAGCATTTTTAAACTTTTTAATGGCTCAATGACGCTCGCTGCTGTCAATTTTACTTTCGTACTATTGCACAGTTTACATTTTGTTCAGTATATGGATATTTAACACTTTTTAAGCGACAGTCAACAGCTGAAATGTGTCGTATAAAATGCATGATACAGTGGCTACGTCGCACGTTCGAATCCTGCCTCGGGCATGGATGTGTGTGATGTCCTTAGGTTAGTTCGGTTTAAGTAGTTCTAAGTTCTAGGGGACTGATGACCACAGCTGTTAAGTCCCATAGTGCTCAGAGCCATTAGGACCATTTGCAAATTCGGATTTATTCAGACCGCTTTCGGGCTAAACTGTTATACAGGGACTATACCAACATCAAATACATAAAAACAGTAATCTAAAATGTACAAAATCCAAAAATACATGTGATAACCAATCGCAATTTCATACAAAAGAAAAATAAAACAGCTCTCACATATCATATATGATACAATACAAGATTACCATCTTTCATGCAGTCACAAATATTGTGCAAAACATTAGCAGCTGGAAAATGCTCCTCTCGGATCACAGGAGAGGTGAATATTCGCCTTGACAGCCAAGTAAGAAACCAGCTGCCTGAATCCTCATTCCGCCTTCCTCGCCAAAGATTGTGGCATTCGAACAAATTCGCTCTCTTTTAACACAGATCATTGTAAATCATTTTACCTAGCGCTCTTTGTAGCTAAGGAGCTCACTCTCACTGCCTCTTTCTACAGGGTGTGTCATAATTAATGGCGTAAACGTATACAGCTGAAAGTATACGATAGTAGAAGCGAAAAGGTCTCATTAAACATAGGGTCGAAAATGCTTATCTTAAGAGCTACGAGCAATTTTTCATCTTCCGATACTGTGAACCAAATCTCTTCTACTGCAAGCTCTTTGCCTTCCATTTTTGGGACGTGGCAGTAAACATGTGCTCTAAAATGCATACCTTAAAGTTATGAGCATTTGTTCATTAGAAGAGTTGTGTTTCAGAGTAGCGACGATGAGGAAGTTCTCATTGTTCTTGTTGTGACTGGGCAAGACAGCTAAGCCACTATGAGGTGAAGCCGAAAGGCACGCGTTAAAGCTCACGCAGGCTGGCGTGAGGTCTGGAAAATGACAAGGTCTTTATAGCAGCAAAAATAGTACGTAGCTTCTGGAATACTTAACTTTAATCCATAATTGGTGAACATCTGTCTGACGGTACATGCATCACAAGATAAATAGCAAATGATAATGGCACCTTGCTAGGTCGTAGCAAATGACGTAGCTGAAGGCTATGCTAACTATCGTCTCGGCTAATGAGAGCGTAATTTGTCAGTGAACCATCGCTAGCAAAGTCGGCTGTACAACTGGGACGAGTGCTAGGAAGTCTCTCTAGACCTGCCGTGTGGCGGCGCTCGGTCTGCAATCACTGATAGTGGCGACACGCGGGTCCGACGTATACTACCGGACTGCGGCCGATTTAAAGGCTACCACCTAGCAAGTTTGGTGTCTGGCGGTGACACCACAGTTCTTATGCGTGGTTATGGTGTATGCTGAGCAAAATCGGTGTCTGTTTTATTAGAAACACAAGTTAGCAACGAAATCGATTCTTTATGTGTTTATCTACTAGCGGAGCAACCCCGCGTTGCCCAGGTATTTATTTACATCTCTGCTCCCACGCCCTTGCCACGCAGCGTCTGGCCTTAACCTTCACAGTTATGGTGTCGTATCTCCTAAACTACGTGTTGTGCAATGATTTAGGAATATTCAGTGGCAAATGTAGACACTGTCTCCAAAATATGCTGCGAATGGAGTTAGCAACTTGTTGCTAAACGTCATGCACAATGCGCAGTTTTTCCACCTATCTCACTGTTTATGACGTAATATCTCCTGAACTATGTGTCGCACAACGACATAATATTGTAGTTACATACAGCATTATATGTGAATTTTGTCTGCAAAATGTTTTGCGAAAAAAAGTTGGTAACAAAGAAATAGTAAATTTAAACGTCATGCGTGACCTCATTGTTTATGACATCATATCTCCTGGACTGTGTGTATTGCAATGAATAAGTTTTGCACTTACATTCGGTGTTGTATGTGCATATGTCTGTAAAATATGCTGTGAGTACAGTTCGTAGTAAAGAATTAATAAATTATAACGCCATGTTTCATGCGGTACTTTTACTGTACGGACAGCGGAAAACTAGTACGTGATGAACATTTCTCCTTTCATTATGTGGTAGGGATTGTCAGCGAGAAAACGTTTTGTAAAGGTTTGATATTTTGCAAATCCCTAAGTGCTCTCATTCTCAAATAATGGATGAATGAAGTCTTGGAATTCAAGTGTCACGGCCTATGCTTCTTTTTCACCCCCACCCTTCTTTCCCTTTCATAGGTAGGTGGTTCTCATCCCTACACTGATTTTAGCCTGACATTAAGGTATTTGTGCATGTGTACCAATCGGGCCAATGGTTTGGGGGGACATGCGGAAAACACACCCACCCACACACACACACATACGCACACGCGTGCGCGCGCGCTCACAAAGTATGTGCGCATTACTACTACCCTACTCCTCTTTTACCTTTAGGAATTGTCTAAAATATAAATCACATTAACTTTTTATTAACAAATACACTAAGTACACTTTACACGCGTATCGCACCTAATTGTCGGTTTATATTCAGTCATTGTATTACTTTGACTGCTCACACGTCACTGTTTCTTTTTATTCACTCACTGCACTACTTTCTTGGTTCCTCCCTTCGTCACTGATCAGAAACTGACGTTCGAACTCACGACGGGTCTTGTGATATACACCCTACCAATGGGTAACACAACCAGTTTTGAATTTCGGAACATGCCAAAAAGGCTTCGATTGATTCTCAACGTTCCAGAACATTCCATAACATTCGAGAGTGTTATGGAATGTTCCACAACGATCTGGGCTGTTCCGGGCAGTTCCCAAACGTTCTGGAATCTTCTCGTCTGTTCCAGACTATACCCGAACGTTCCAGAACATACCGGATCACTGTGGAACATTCTGGAATGTTGTGGAATGCGCTCGAAAATTGTCGAATGTTATGATATGTTCTCGAACACTCTCGAATGTTCTGGAATGTTCCAGAAATTTCTGGAGGCCAAAACTTCACAACCCTTATATCTTCAAATGCACATTCTTCAGGTAAAAAGGGGAACTTCCTTCATGGATAGAGGATATCATAACATTAAACTCAGTTGATAGTTTCTGGGTTTTAGCAGCATGTACATTGTACACTTACTTTTATAATATATGTTGATTAGCCGTTTTTTATTCACACAAACTGATCCTAAGCGAATAAATAACGTCGTGAAAGGCTTACCACGAGCGGTTTGCTACGCAGTTCCTAAGACGACCGATAGATGTATGTGACCACTGCAGTCTTCCAATGATTTTCTTATTCTAGTCGAGAGTTAATATAATGGAGCATATATTAAAGTGTACTTATAAAAAACATGATGTTTGGCCATCAGTTACGTTTCGTCAACAGCAATTCTTCGGTTACGTAGAAATGACATACTTGGAGAAACTGCGTTTCTTGAGCCAGGTGCTCTGCTTTATTCACAGACAACAATTTTATGCTTCACGTAATGGACCCTTCACGTACTCGGTAGTGGCTAGGCACCCACTATAGGTAAAAATCACAGGAAACTGCCGTACATTACCGCTATCCGGGTGCAGATCTCTTGTTCTTGGCAGCACAACTCTCTTTAATGAAAAACCAATGACCGAGATGAAAGCCTTGAAGAGAACGCCTGAGCAGTTCATATGTGTTCCATCATTAGTGAAAGAGCAATGTAGGAACTTGTTTCAAATATTTTTTTCCAGTTACCAGAAGAAAAGTACTTAAAGGTGAAACTCGCGACTAGTATCTTGAGTGCGAATGTACAGGGGTTGTACAAAATATGGAAAGACAGTGAGAAATGGGCGATTGAACATAAATGCAAACGCTAGCCAAGTCTGCGATTTCCATTGTTGGATCTGACCACGAACGGCACCTTTGCAGTATCCTCAATACGTTGTAAGGGTCAGTCGTGGCCATTGTTCTGCGTGGTTGTTAGTGCATTATGTGGCAGCTAAGTGAATTCAAACATGGACAAATTATTGATCTTCGCATGGTGCGTGCTTCCGCAACACCATACTGGTGTATTATACTGCATACTGGAAAAAGCAGAAAAAAACGTCATCCGCTGTCCCAACGCGAAGGAAAGTGGTGTTGAACGATCTTGACAGGCGGTCACTGAAGAGGGGTGTGACGAAATATAAGAGAACGACACCTGCTAAGGTCACCGAAGAACTGAATGTCGCATTCGCGAATCTTCTCAGCACCCAAACGTCTCGAAGTGTGCTCCAGAATCAAGGAATTGCTGGACGAGCTCTGGAATTCCAAATTTCTCATCAGTGTTGTAAGTGCCTGTAACAGGGAAATGTTCTACCCAAACCACAAAACCTGGACTACGGAGCAATGGAAGAAAATAATTTGGTCTGTTGAGACTTGTTTCATTCTGTTTCCAATTTGCGGCCGAGTTGACCTTGTAAGTAGGCTGTTTATGTTTTCTTATTGGCAACGTTACGTAGCGCTCAATATGAAAATCACTGGCTGTGCTGTGTGCAGTCTGTGGCTAGTTTGCATTGTTGTCTGCCATTGTAGTGTTGGGCAGCGGCAGCTGGCTGTGAACAGCGCGTAGCGTTGCGCAGTTGGAGGTGAGCCGCCAGCAGTGGTGGATGTGGGGAGAGAGATGGCGGAGTTTTGTAATTTGTCATGAACTGATATATATTATGACTTGTGATGATATTAAGGTAAATACATTGTTTGCTCTCTATTAATATCTTTCATTTGCTAACTACCCCTATCAGTAGTTAGTGCCTTCAGTAGTTTGAATCTTTTATTTAGCTGGCAGTAGTGGCGCTCGCTGTATTGCAGTAGCTTGAGCAGCGAAGATTTTTGTGAGGTAAGTGATTTGTGAAAGGTATAGTTTAATGTTTGTCAGGGCCATTCTTTAGTAGGGAATTTTGAAAGTCAGATTGCGTTGCGCTAAAAATATTGTGTGTCAGGTTAAGCACAGTCGTATATAATTGTTCAAAGGGGACGTTTCATATGTCGACCCTTAGCCTAGGATACCTCACTGGAATCTTCTGATTTTTTCTTGTGGTTTGTGTATTTAGTGTAGCTTTTGTTTATTGCTAGCGCGTAATTGTAGAGAGAATTTCCTTTGTAGTTGCAGTCTTTCATTGTTGTATAGTAAAACAGTTGTGGCATGCATGTAGATTTGCACCAAGTATTTCGCAGCTGCGCTTGCAATTAACTAGATATTATTTTCAGTGCTATGTTAATGTGTTCTCTTATTTTTGATCTTCAAATTGTGTTTTTCTGTGTTGTCGTGTGAAATACTGTGACAATAATGGCGTGTGAAAAACGTAACACTAGGCTCCAAACTAAACTGAGAAATGACAGTGAAGACGAAAGCAGTGTGTTAGCGCCGCAGAGTAATGAATTAACAGACATTCAAAGTAGTAATTTGGTAACTGTGCACAGGGAAATGGAGCGGGCGTCAAACAATGGCGTGGACAGTGAAACAATTAGTGAAGAGGGAAGCATTATCGATCGACCGGTCGGCAATAGCTCGCCTCAGGAAGCCGAAATGACACGACACGATCTCGCAAATACTGTAGATTCAGGTTTTGGATCCTCACCGTTTTCTCAAATAAGTCAAGACACATTTTCTGCTTGTCAAAATGTGAATGTTTCCCGTGTAAATTCACTGCCGAAAAGCACTGAGGAACATGTTTCAGACACCAATGCATTGTTATTACAATTAATACAACAAATGGGACAGACACAGCAAAAGCTTCAAAAGTTAGACACAATGGAACAAAATCTTCGAAAAGTTAGACACAATGGAACAAAATCAGAGACAAACACAGCAAAAGCTTCAAAAGTTAGACACAATGGAACAAAATCTTAAAAAGTTAGACTCATTGGAGCAAACTCTTGAACGAACACGTGAGGATTTAACTGCTGAGTTACATCACATTGAATCGAAATGTCAAAAAGTCTGTAATGACGTAAAAACACAAATTTGTGAGCATTTCCAACCTATTTTTTCGCGGCATGAAAATGTATTACAGAATCACGAAGCAGCCATAAAAGAACTGCAAACCATTGTTCATGAAAATCACGACACCTTGCAAGCTAAAATTGACTCAGTTGCATCTACCGATTCGGTTACGCAACTTGCAAAAACTCAGGAAAACTTAAAGGACACAGTAGATACTCTGAAACTTGGTTCAGAAAAACATACAGAGGAAATAATTTCACTATCGGATAAAGTAGCTGAACTTTCGGATCAGGTCACTAACTTATCTACAAAGGTAGATGATGATCTGAATGACACAAGACCTGTAGCCTTCACTGACACTGAAGAGTGCGAACAAATTAGGAAATTCAAACAAAATCAGAATCAGATTAATACGCAACACAAAAGAGAAATCCGGGAAGTGCAAGATCAGTTGGCACAAGTAGTACAAGAATTACGTATTTCAGAGGACACTCGCGCCCCAATACGGGAAGAGGGACATACAAATACGGAACAGACACAAAATAACACAGGGCATTTCGGAAGTAATGAAAGAAATTGGGAATGTGCAGCGAATTTTGAGAGGGAACGGCCGACACGACCTAACAATGACCGATATGCGACTCGCCGACATGATGATTTTGACTATAAGCTGTTCATTACTACACGTAAATTCAAAACATTTAAGAATTCTGGCAACGACATTCATCCACAAGCATGGCTCCATCAATTCTCTCATTGTTTTCCTCCCAACTGGTCGTTGGAACACAGATTAGAATTTATGTGTGGCTACTTAGAGAATGAACCAGCTGTAAGAATGCGATCGGTAATTCACGATTGCCACAGTGAAGGAGAGTTTTACCATGCCTTCCTCTCAGCATATTGGTCTCAAGCTACACAAGACCGTGTAAAACATAGCATCATGATGATGAAACACTTTGAACAATCTGAATTTTCCAGTCTTGTCAAATATTTTGAAGACATGTTGCATAAGAATCAATATCTTTCAAACCCATACAGCCCCTCAGAACTCATCCGCATTTGCTTACTCAAATTGCCTGAACATTTACGACATATTATTTTAGCAGGACGTTGCAAAGATGACATTGAAGCATTTCAGGGTCTGTTACAAGAATTAGAAATTGACACAGACAGTTGCGGGATGCAAAAACAGGAAAACAATCACTACAGATCACATCAGTCGCAATTCCGCGATGAAAGAAATAATAACTGGACGCGACAAGGCTATTCTCACAACACAAATCGTGACCGAAACAGACACCACCCGTATTACAACCGTTGGCAGAGTAGTAATAATTACAAAGAAAGTTTTCCGTGATACATTACATTCCATTGCTGTAATCTGTAACACCTGAGGGTATAATTACATTTATCCTCAGGGGGGTACACGCTTACTTTGTGTACCATGTGTGTGGCAACCACAAGGAACCCTAGCTAATATGGTATTCGCTTATACAACTTTACACATCGGTACCATATTTCTCTAACACACAAATTACACAGCTATCTGATCATTTAACTGAGAGATAAACATTTTTTTACTACGTCAGTGACAGATGTTTACGTAATTACACAGCTGGATAACTTCACACTTATGAAACTGTATTTTGTCTGTACTTTGTGAAACTGTTCATATTTTTTCGGAACCATTGTGATACTATGAGAGCTTTGAATGATGTATTTGGTAAAGCGATTATGATTTTTAAAGTATGTTTGAGGCAGATGACACTTTTGACATGAGCAGAGAATTTTTTTTAATTATTGGAGGAAGCTACGACGATTTTGAGATTTGACTGAGGTGTTATGATGTTATTTTTACGACGACGATGTGTATTATGCTGCTGAGGTATGTTTACGATTAATAGGCTGAGGCTACTATATGAGTTATTTGATTATGCTTCATATTTATAATGACGAAATATTGACGAGTGTCGATGGATACGTATATGTGTAATAAGGTAAGGAGTAATGAATAGTGGGTAGGGACTCTTGACTTGTGAAAAAGGATGTTGGAAACCAAGAATCGTACTTTAAGAGTTATGACATGTGTGAATCATGTGTGAATGTATCACAATGCCACTGAACATTTTTTGGACACTGTTATATTCATAGGATTTTGTTTCTACAGATTTGCAACGCTAATTCTTGACCTGTGAAGTATTTTTATGTGAGACTGTCACTTTAGCGAAAATTGCTGTCGTAAATATTTCCGTACGAAAGTTAAGTGACCACCTGCACGTAATGCGTCGCGGGCACCCAGCTGTGTCAGACGCCTGGAGAAAAAGCCATTATTTCGAGCCCTTTTCAGCGGCACAGGTAAAAAAAAAGGGGACGTGGGACGTGTCAAACACTTGGAGAACAAGCCATTAGGGTGTGCCTTTCATCGCTAATGCGACACCCTCGTTACTTGAAAACATATGATTACTCGCACTTTGTGCTAATTACTGAAATGCTTATGAATTGATGGGAAATATTCGTACATCTGCACACCTGATTACGACAAGCGTCTTTCTACGAGAGTTGAGAGAATTTCTACTAACTTATGAAATGTCACATGACTATTGAATGATATTTTTATGCTTTGGTTTGCGTAACTGCTTATTTCATTTGATACCTGTTTTTCAGCTGTGTTGCAGCATTGCTTTTATAAAATGAAATGCATTTGCTAATGTGAACACTTTCTGTCAACAGATCTATTAAATAATTATTTTATGATCCACATTCTTTAAAAAAGGAGCACTTGGACAGGAAAGAACAATAAGAAGGAACTAGTAACTGCATTCATAATTTTCTTTTCAAGTAATTGGTAACTTTTTGGTAGAATAACTTCTTGTGGTGCACCACTTTAATTACATAGACATTAAGATGTGAATATACATTTCCCTTATCTGCATTGTTGTTTAGTGTAATATTTTTTCTGCTTGCGCTATGTCATGTTTAGGTATAAGTTGCTGCTGTTTGCCAGGCATAGTGTTATTGAATTTGACTTTTGCTCATTTATGCTGCTAGCTTTGCCAATTTGCATTTTTTGCATTGCTGTTTGTGTTGATTTGTTATGTGATGCTGCATTGCCTCGTCCCTTAGTTTAGCATCTGAGCTCAGTAGATTTAAGTTAGCTTAAGAGGGGGTAGCCTCTAAGAGAATGAGTTGCGATGAATTGGAAGAAATGCATTGAGAAAACAGGTTTAGGTAGGATTTTCTTGGAAATAAATGTTGAGGTAAGAAATGTGTGAACATATAAATACAGAAAGCATGCTTAGATAGAATTTTTTTTGGTGGAAACAAAGGATGAAATAAGAGGAAAGATATATGAAGTTTTGGGTTGGACTGCAGTACCAAATGTTACACTGAAAACGAACCCTGTCCTTTCCTATTGGTGTTATCCCATTACGTGTTTGTGTACCCTTGTGTATTTGTTTTCTTCCTGTCTCTGTGTACTGTTTCATAGAATTTTTTTTCTCTTCTAATACTAAGCTATATTCACTATGAGGAGGAATACTGTTATCCTCAAATATAAGTTGCATTAATAATATGTTATTTTCTTTGTAAAGTTGTTTACAATTCTGTTCTGTTTCAATGTTCATGTGTGAAATTAATGTTTCGAAAACTATTCTCATTATTTTATGTATGTACTTATGTCACTATTTTTGTAACACTGATGTATATGTTTATTTCTATTCTTTTGTAAAGCCTGTACTACAAATGTTATCTGTATTATTATGTTTTTAATGATGTATTTTGTACCTTTGTAATTGTATTCTTATGTTATAAAATTGTAATTGTCACCAGTTCATGACATTATTAACTTGTTAGTTACAATTCACTGCACACGTTTCTGTTGGTCATAGTATGTGGACAATATGTGAGAAGTAGGGACTGTTAGTGTTTGCACGTGTGTTAATAACCCAGCAAGGGACTGGATAACAGCATTGCTGGTTCTACGGACAATTTCAAAAACTTTGTGAGTGCACAAGTGGTGGTTTATGGACTTGCTATATTATCCGCAAGACTCTTCAATGGTGATTGTGCACCTGCACAGTCACAACAGATGGCTGCTGGCCATCTCTTCAAGGACTACAGTGGGTCTACATCTTTGATGATCCATCAATACCATTATTTCTACAAGGACTGCAGTGGGTCTGCACCTCTGGTGGCCCACCAATACCGTAATCTCTACCAGGACTACAGTGGGTCTGCTCTGTGATGACTTATCTACCAATACTCTTCAAAACTTCGAATGACTCTGCTGTGGGTTTGCTCCATTGTGGCCCATTACCTGTCAGCATGTCAAGAGCCAGCACTGTCTTTCCGTTGGAAGGACAACACTACTTCTTCAAGACTGCATGGAAATCCACTACTTCTGTGTGCATTTTCTTTTACTGCTTAGACTTTGAGAAAAACACTGCTATTTTACTGTGATGAATCAGGACTGTCTTTATGGACTGTGACAAAATTTTAGCTTTTGACCAACATTGTATCAATAAGTGTGTGCATTTGATTTCTTTGTTATTGTAATTATGAAAAATTTTATCAAATCATTATTGGCCACTGCCCAAAAAAAATTTTGTAAAATTTTTTGTGGGGAGCATGGGGGCTATGTAAGTAGGCTGTTTATGTTTTCTTATTGGCAACGTTACGTAGCGCTCAATATGAAAATCACTGGCTGTGCTGTGTGCAGTCTGTGGCTAGTTTGCATTGTTGTCTGCCATTGTAGTGTTGGGCAGCGGCAGCTGGCTGTGAACAGCGCGTAGCGTTGCGCAGTTGGAGGTGAGCCGCCAGCAGTGGTGGATGTGGGGAGAGAGATGGCGGAGTTTTGTAATTTGTCATGAACTGATATATATTATGACTTGTGATGATATTAAGGTAAATACATTGTTTGCTCTCTATTAATATCTTTCATTTGCTAACTACCCCTATCAGTAGTTAGTGCCTTCAGTAGTTTGAATCTTTTATTTAGCTGGCAGTAGTGGCGCTCGCTGTATTGCAGTAGCTTGAGCAGCGAAGATTTTTGTGAGGTAAGTGATTTGTGAAAGGTATAGTTTAATGTTTGTCAGGGCCATTCTTTAGTAGGGAATTTTGAAAGTCAGATTGCGTTGCGCTAAAAATATTGTGTGTCAGGTTAAGCACAGTCGTATATAATTGTTCAAAGGGGACTTTTCAACCTCCCAAGAGTGAAACAGACGGGGGTTCGGTGAAAACTTGGGCAGCCATATTGTGATACGCTGTGGGCCGCACGGTCATGCTGCAAGCTCGCCTTAGTGCCAAGGATCCCTGTTCATACAGCTCGTGTGGTCCAGGGCTGGTTTTGTGGGCACAAGGACGAATTTTCAAATCTTCCCTGGCCGCCACAGTCACTAGATATCAATATTATTGAACCTTTGTGGTCTGCTTTGGAGAGAAGATTGCGTGACCGCTATCACCTCCAACATCGTTAGCTAAATTTGTCATTATTTTTGTGGGGAGAATAGTGTAAGATCGCTTGAAACCGAGCGAGGTGGCGCAGTGGTTAACACACTGGACTGGCATTCGGGAGGCCAACTGTTCAAACCCGCGTCCGGCCATCCTGATTTTGGTTTTCCGTGATTTCCGTAAATCGCTTCAGGTAAATACTGGGATGGTTCCTTTGAAAGGCGAAGGCCGATTTTCTTCCCCATTCGTCCCTAAACCGAGCTTGTGCTCTGTCTCTAATGACCCCGCTGTCGACGTGACATTAAACGATAATCTCCCCTCCTCCTTTGGAAGCCATACAGGCCCTATATTTATCAATTACGAGACGACTGTAAACCATTTTGAATGCCAGCTTGAATGCTACACCGTATTAGGCATGGTAAAATGTTGTTTTTTGTGTTTTCCTGTATTTTTGTCCATGTTCTATGAACAGTAGCCGCGTAGCCCGCGGGTGGGTTAATTTTCCTAGTTGATAAAAGGATGAGTGCTTACTGGAGAACCGAGCAACATGGTTCAGTGGTTAGCACACTGGACTCGTATTCGGGAGTATGAAGATTCAAACCAGCGTCCGGCCATCGTCATTAGGTTTTCTGCGATTTCCCTAAATCGTTTCAGGTAAATGCCGGTATGGTTCCTTTGAAAGGGAACAGCCGGCTGCCATCCCCATCCTTCCCTAATCCGACAGGACCGATAACCTCGCTGTTTGGCCCCCTCCCCCAATTCAACCAACAAACCAACCAAGCTTACTGGTGAATCCATATGTAGTGCTTCTTAGACAGCTACGGATGCCGGTAGGTTAATGTACCATCCACAACGCCATCGTTAGACGATATGTACACGGAAATGCATGTCTGAAAGAACGGACACTGTTGACGATCTAAAGTTCTGCGAAATACGTCGTAATTTATTCACTGACTGTGAATTGTTTGACATCAGCTGTATTAGGCAGATATATATTAGACAATAGTAACATATGAAAATTTGTGCCGCATCGGGACTCGAACCCAGATTTTCCGCTTGTCGCGAGCGGTCGCCTTAAGTGTTTTTTTAAGTGTTTTTTAAATTCTATCCATGGATCTCGTGCTCCTGAAACTAACCGACTAATACGCTTTTTTTAAGGGGTAACATGAGAGGGAAAAATAAATATTATTTACGAAAAAAATACAGCGGATCAGCAGATAACGTCATAGAATGCAAATAAGGAAGACTGAACGTTCCTTGTAAGTGGAGGGAAGGTAGGGATGATGGGAGATGAGCACGTGTGGGGCACCTCCCGGCTCCATAGCACGGCTGGTGACAGACTGGGCAGGTGTCGACCACACGAGACCTGGCCACGGCGTCCCCAACACCATCAACCAACCGGAGATTTACGAGGAAGGAGATACTCAAATGTAATCACGAAATTCCATCGTGTGACACAGTAGTGGTAGGTAGGGGAGAGGGGAAAAAGTGTGGTATCAGGCGCTGCGGTTGCCGGGGGCTTGAAGGAACGTAAGGGGATTCTAGCAGTGCACCGCGAAAGCAATAGAGCCAGCCGCGCCACGCACATTCCAGCGGAGTGGGGGATCGCGCAGACAGACGCGGTACCGTAGGCGTCGTTCTGTCACAGCATGTTCGTCCTCTAGGAGGGTCCAAAGACAGAACGGTGATTCGATCCCGTCTCAATAAAGGCAGGCGACCGTCCATCGTTTGATCCAGACTATCGCATGAGCCGTGGCTATAGGCAAAAACATGACCTCCTGGCGAATTAAGGCGTACATTTCAACCACGGATGGAAGAACGGGGAGGAAACAGGCGACAATTTCACAGTCAGCGAATAAATTTCAAAATATTTCGTACAGTTGTGGGATCGCCAATAGTGTCCGATCTTCAGGACATGCATGTATTACAAGCCTAGGTGGGCATAAGACGATAACAATACTGGCTTCGACTCCTCATTGTCTCATTCTCCCTACTGCGGGAATCCAGGTAATGTTGCGAGCTTTAGTTTAAGATTTTAGTGGACCACTACATGAGGATGTAGACAGTGTCACATATGGAGGTTGGGATCGGTCTGGAGGGCGTGCATGGATAGCGGAAGTTGTTGTTAAGGTAACGGCTCGCAATAAGCGGGAAATTCGGGTTTAAGTCCCGGTCCGGCACAAATTTTCACCTGCCACTACTGGGTAGAACTTCTGCACCTAATACAGCTGATGTCAAGGAATTCGCAGTCAGCGACAAAAATTTTCAAGTGTATGTATATATAAAAATTATCTGGTCGGTAACTTCGGGGGCTCTATGTCGTCCTCGGACGATACTGTTGTGTACAGGAAAGTCGTAACGCCAGACAATTGTAGAACAACACAGGAAGACTTGCAGAGGTTCGGTGCTTAGTGCAGGGACTAGAAGTCGCACGCCGGTCGCAAATAAATGTAATATATTGTGCATACATAGGCGAAACACACTTTTTTGCTCTATTACACAACTGGCTGGGAACAGTAACAACTAAGAAATAATTTGTTAAACCGCCTGGAACGACGTTAAGTGGAACGGCCATATAAAACTGGCTTCTGCAAAAGCGGACGTCAAACTGTAGAATCCTAAGATAAGGCAATTCAGCCGCAAAAGAGATAGCTTACTAAGCATTCGTTCGAATGATTCTTGAGCACTGCCTGTTAGTTTACGATCCACACCAGGGTGGATTCTTAGACGAGATCCCAAAACGAGGCGCTCATTTTGTGACTAGTGTGTTTGGTAAGGGCGAGAACATTTCAGAGATGCTGACGAAACTCCGGGGGAGTACTCCAAAAGAGGCGCTGTCTACCAGAGAGATTTACTGTTAAAACTTCGAGAGTATAAATCCCATATGAGTAATGCAAAATTCCACTTCTTTCCACAAATATCAACAAGCAATTACCATATCGGCAACATAAAGGAAGCTACAGCTCATACGGCGACTTACTGACGGTCAACTGTAGGATGAATAAAGTCTCTCCCAGTTATAACAATACGATTGAGGAACATATCTACTAGCCATTATATGTTTTTACAAAGGCTTTCAGTTACATTCTGGGGTAAATCTGATGGTCAACAGAAGGACCCAATTATACGTTTACGACCATACCTGATATTATGTCCCGCCGAAACAATCTCGTATGCAGCTTCTTTGAGTTTCTGTCCATCGCAAGGAATACATTGTCTTCGTTTCCGATTAGCGTATCCTTTCGACGTGCACTTTGTAAGTGCCGTTGTGTTTTCGAAACCCTGAGTACATGTAAGAATGTCTGCAGAGAATTGCAATGATTAAAATACCTTCTTATAATGTGTGAATACAGACCCATGAAACTTCAGTTTCGGAACGGATTAACGAAGGGATCACTTACTTTGCCAAACGGTTATTCTGTGGGCTTACACGAACATTTAAACATATCTTAATGATCCCATTTCCTAACAACAGTTTCATCACTTGACTTACGGAATGTGTAAAAGTGCTTTCCTATAGAAAAATGACGTGCAGTGAGTATATGTGACTGACAACTCTGCCATAAATTGTAACCTCCCTGTGAGAATATGTCAATAAAAATGTAAATGGGAATGAAGCCATATATCGTTGAATTGAAATGAAGCCAAGCGTAAACTTCCCACAAAATTAAAGAATAATAATTGATCATAAACCCACACAATAATATTGATTAAATAATGAACCATATAGGAAATGTAACTTCCTAACAGAAATAATGATGTCTGGTAAACTTTTTTTAAGGGCAGCATCGCTGACCTTCGGCCCTGTGAAATAATTAAACCTGATAAATTCTTACCTCAGTAAAACTGCATCTATATCTGCTCTTATTTTTCGGCACAGCTCCGTGCAATGCTGGCCTACATTTAATTTTGATTCTTGGAGGGAATGCATAGGAAATATTCTTTAAATTGAAATGAATCTTTTTCTTCAAAAGGGTGGAAAAATTCTTTAAATTGAAATGATTACTTTTCTTTGAAAGATTTACTTTATAAAAAAATTATTATTGGGGCATTTCTTGAACAAATTAATTACAATTACCATACATTATTAGCTGAGCGCAATGCTGCTTCATTACCTTCTACAATAATACACATCGTCCACCACAATCCTGACCAGATTCGGAAGAACAGCACGCCGTCGACGCATGCCGACTCCCGCAGACTAGCACCGACTGCTACTACTCTCCAACTGCCTACTCTCTCTGCCCACTCGCCACACACTACTGCCGACAGAGTGCAACTCGCAACTGAACACTCGCGCGGTCAAGCGCAGACTAGCAACGATAAATAACTCTCTGGTCAGAGATTCTGTCATGCCTCGCCATCGCTGGTAATGAATACATACGTGTTTCATAACCCTCCACTGGGGGGGGGGGGGGGGGGGCAAAAATTTGGCAGCGATGGTGAGTCATTTGGACTTGCCATGAGCAACAATTTTTTTTTTAACTGACTAACTTTACAATCACAGAATATACAGATATATAGGTGTAGAACATGAAGTAAATATAGTGCACATGCACTGAGTACAGAACATATCAGGTAATGACAAAATATATATACAATGAGTACAGAACATATTCACAAATGGCGAAAGTGCATATGCACTGTAGTTGAGAGCAAATCATAAAATTTTATATGCAATGAGTAGAAATCACAAATGACAAAAGTGCACATGCACTGTAGTTCAGAACATATTTACAAATCACAAAAATGTATAGGCCATAAATACAAATCATGATAACAAAATGATTTTTTTTCACTATGTCACAAGAATTAGGATAGGAAAGGGAAGGATTGCGTCATGGTTGTAGCACTTTAGGTTGCAAGCAGCTGCACTGAAAGTCCATATCTTTCTACAGAAGCACAACACCAAGTGAGGCAATCTAAAGTTCTTTTCCCAGAAGTATTAATCAGCGTAGCCAAGACACTGAAATGCCGTAGTAATATTCCATGTTATGCTTTTGGTAGTACATTAGGTACACCAAACACTGGGACCATAATAGCATCTTCATCGCTCATGGTGGTGGACAGCATGTCGTGTCAACACCACGTTCTTGTCTGTTACAACAACGTAGAATTAGTGCAAAAACCAAATATAGTGCTCCATGATCATGAGGATACACAGGACAAACGGATATTGCAGTAATTCCAGGTAATTAGGTTAGAAGATAAAGGACATTAAGTCACATACTAGTCTTCATTGAGAATTACACTAGTAATGGGTGGCACCCATTGCCCAGTTATTGAACATTTCTGTACCATGTATGTAGTTTTACAGAATAATGTTCATGAGTAACTTTACAGAGAACATTGGCACTCACTGCCTAATTGTAAACCATCAGAAGTCATTTACAGAGAACATTGGCACTCATTGCCTTATTACAAACCATCAGAAGTTATCACAGTATTACAGAATAATGTTTACATAATAATATTCATGAATTGTTTTTACAGAGAACATTGGCACTCATTGCCTAATTGCAAACCATCAGAAGTCATTTACAGAGAACATTAGCACTCATTGCCTAATTACAAACCATCAGAAGTCATCATAGCATTACATAATAATGTTTACATAATAATATTCATGAATTGTTTTTACAGAGAACATTGGCACTTATTGCCTAATTGCAAACCATCAGAAGTCATCATAGTATTACAGAATAATGTTTACATAATAATATTCATGAATTGTTTTTACAGAGAACATTGGCACTCATTGCCTAATTGCAAAACATCAGAAGTCTTTTACAGAGAACATTAGCACTCATTGCCTAATTACAAACTATCAGAAGTCATCATAGTATTACAGAATCTGTACCATGTATGTAGTATTACAGAATAATGTTCATGAGTAACTTTACAGAGAACATTGGCACTCATTGTCTAATTACAAACCATCAGAAGTCATCATAGAATTACAGAATAATGTTTACATAATAATATTCATGAATTGTTTTTACAGAGAACATTGGCACTCATTGCTTGATTACAAACCATCAGAAGTCATTTACAGAGAACATTGGCACTCATTGTCTAATTACAAACCATCAGAAGTCATCATACTATTACAGAATAATGATTACATAATAATATTCATGAATTGTTTTTACAGAGAACATTGGCACTCATTGACTAATTACGAACCATCAGAAGTCATCATAGAACTACAGAATAATGTTTACATAATAATATTCATGAATTGTTTTTACAGAGAACATTGGCACTCATTGCTTGATTACAAACCATCAGAAGTCATTTACAGAGAACATTGGCACTCACTGTCTAATTACAAACCATCAGAAGTCATCATAGTATTACAGAATAATGATTACATAATAATATTCATGAATTGTTTTTACAGAGAACATTGGCACTCATTGTCTAATTGCAAACCATCAGAAGTCATTCACAGAGAACATTAGCACTCATTGCCTAATTACAAACCATCAGAAGTCGTCATAGTATTACAGAATAATGCACATAATTAATCTAATTAAAGTAATCATTGCCATTAATATCTGTTTTTTTTTTTTTTTGCTAGCAATGCATTGCGTTAGGTAAATACTGGGGAATGAAAATATTTGCTTTTAAATTATTGCTGCAAATGAAGATGTGTAACCTCATTCGTCTTGAGTCAGCTGTAGCAAGATTATGAAACAAGTAGAGTATGTGTAATCACATTCATAAATGACATAGGTTTAATGAACAACTGCTTATAGCACATTAATTTCATAAATAATTTCACCTGCAAAATACAAAAATGGATTATTAAACTGAAAGAAGAAACGCATTTCATGCTGAAAAGTAGTGAACTTCGAATTAACAGGTAGTGAAATGTGTATAAAAAATATGTGTGTTCCCTAGCTGTCCTTTCCAAAACCTTCAGTCATCCTACTATGCAATATAACACATACTGTCAAAACGAACTGCAACAAATACTTAAATAACTACATAGCATAAATACATAAACTTCAACATCATCGTCATCTGTAAAGAAAAAACTTCATTATCCATCACTTCATTATCCATATTATCGTAACTCCATTATTATCATCACCTGTAAAGAAAAACTTCATTATTCATAGTAGCATATTCTTTATCATTATTCATCATCATTCATTATCATCTTCAAAAAAGTCACTTCATTATTCATTATACAATTATTCCTTATTTCTATCATATTTCATCACTAAAACTAAGATGTGAAGTTCTGTCTGACAGCCTGCATCAGTCGCTTCGTATTCTGAAAGAAAAAATTAGTTAAGACTGCTATTTTACGATGTGTATAGTATATTCTTGTTAATGCTTGTTAATCCTGATCCATTTACTCTTCCTCATGAGGTATTGCATCTTCTTTCGTTTATTCCATAGGTGAAATTCCCATTTCTGTTTAATTTATTTCCTTTACACGTTATTTCTTTCTGAAAATGATGAACAAAGATCAATGTCTTGCATTTAAATCATATACCCATTAAATAAAAACTGGTTTATAATAACATAATGGAGCATACAGCATACCATGACAGAAAATGTAATATGTCAAAAAATAGATAGTGTTCAGAGGCAAAAACGTACACAGAATATCACAATGCAGCAGCAAAAAATGTAAAATAGTCACGATGTTGAGATATCATAGGGCAAAAATGTCAGAGTCAACTGGTGTGTGTTATATCTTAACTATTTCATAGTGCATACAAACAAAACATGAAAACAATCGTACATACATAAAAAAATGATGACAAGAAATCTGACTTTCTTTGTGTCCAGCTTGTACGTTGTGTAGTTAATAGAGGCGAGAATTAAAGACTTTAATGGAGAGAGAATTTAATAAAATTAAAATTAATATGTCACTAGGCAAAATTGCATAATTATTTATAAGATATGTAAGTTCATCTGGAAAAATGTGCACGGTCTGATGTGTAACGACAAGAAGAGCGACCTGCTAACCTTACCTTGCCGGGCACTTGCCAAGAAAAATACGACAATCATCAGTAAGTAGTTACATAAATATAATTGCATAAGTGGTCATAAAATGTGTAAGTTCATCTGGAAAATATGCACGGTCTGATGTGTAACGACAAGAAAAGCGACCTGCTAACTTTACCTTGCCGGGCACTTGCCAAGAAAAATACGACAATCATCAGTAAGTATTCATGTGAATATAATTGCATAAGTGGTCATAAAAATTAGGAAATGGCACTACAGCATGTTAAATCATAAAGTATCTTCATTCAATAAAAGGTTTAATATTCGATATGTGGTGGTTTCCTTTGGATTTTCTGGTTCTCAAAGTTTCGACGCGTACAACATTCGGGTGAGGAATGCTGCGAATCCGATATGGACCTGCGTATAGAAGTTCAAATTTACTGCACCTATCTTTTATTTTGTTGGATAAATAGTGTGTACGTACTAATATCTTCTGTCCAATGTGAAATTCACGGCGTGTATAAACCTGTTTTTGCTGTCTTCTCTGGCGCTCTGCGGTACGTTTGATGTTGTTCAGCGCAATGTCAATTATTTCATGGTGTCGTAGTCGACGAGATGTAGGAAAGTTTACTAATTCTTTAATTTTGTTTGTTGGTTCAACATTTTTCAGTATAACAGAAGGAGATAGCATAGTGGATTCATTTGGTATGGAATTAATTACATCCTGGAATGAGTGTATGTGTGTGTCCCAATCAATATGTTTTTTATGGCAGTAAATTCTACACAGTTTACCAATTTCTTTCATTAATCGTTCACAAGGGTTCGAAGAAGCATGGTACCTGGCTATATAGATCGGAGAAATGTTTCTAGCTCGCAACATACGTGTCCATATAGCAGATCGAAACTGTGGTCCATTGTCGGAAATTACTTTCAACACATGCCCTACATGAAATAGAAAATGTTTTACAAATGCCTTCGAAACAGTTTTAGCAGTAGCTTTGCGTAACGGGGTGAAGGTAACAAATTTTGAAGTGAGTTCAACAGCGACAAAGATGAAGCAAAACCCTCTATTAGTTCTGGGAATCGGACCAAAAATGTCTACAGCGGCCATATGTCTCAATTTAACAGGTACAATGGGATATAATGGAGGAATATGTGAAGTCGTGTCTGACTTAGCTTTCTGGCAGATTTTACATGACGCTAAAACTCGTCGTATACGTTTCTCCATGTTGGCAAAATAACAGTTCTGTCTCAGTATAAGAAAACATTTTCTAGCTCCGTAATGTGCGTAACTTAAATGAGTATACCAGATTAATTTGTTAACAAGCTCGTCAGGAATGCATAATAACCAATTGTTGCTATCAGGATGAGAGCGGCGAAACAGAATGTCATTGCGTACAGTGTAATGGTTTCTAATGGTAACATTATTCCTATCTCGCCAAAGGTGTTTAACCTCTTTCCACACGTTGTCTTTATTCTGCTCTTGTACTATGTCCTGTAATGACGACGAAATGAAATTTTCAAATGCAACTTGTTGAATGTACATGACGCTGACATTTGCTTTGCAGAAGTTGGTTGCGATGTCTTGCTGATTGTTGCCGTGAGAACGAGATAGTGCGTCTGCTACAACATTTTGTGTGCCGGGAATGTGAACTATTGTAAAATTGAATTCCTGTAGATAAAGTTTCCATCTACTTAATCTGTCGTGTGTAAATTTAGCCGAAAGTAAAAATTGTATCGCTCTGTGGTCTGTGTAAACGGTCGTATGTCTTCCATAAAGAAAATGCCTAAATCTTGTAAAAGCCCAAACAACACATAATGTTGCCAGTTCTGTAACAAAATAATTTCGTTCAGCAGGTGACAGAATACGACTTGCAAATGCGATGTTTTTTAATTACTGTAGAACCATCTCCTTCAATTTCCTGGAAAATATGTACGCCTAAAGCGGTGTTAGAACTGTCGGTGGCAATGGAAAAATTTCTGGTAAGATCTGGGTGCGATAAAAGTGGTGCATTCAACAAAGCATGTTTCAAATAACATTCTCGTGAACAAGATTCTGCGTATCAGCTTGCGTTATTGGAATATACAACCTGTACTGTATCTAGTCAAATTCCATCTGACGTGTCATTATTTTCGGGAGGATGCTGTGGCATTTCGACTGTTTGAACTGTTTTGTTATTTCTTCCTGACGTATTACGTTCTGGATGATACCTATTGTCTGGTTCATTCATGATAATATGTTGTTTCTGATGTTCTTGCTGCTGATAAGATCGACTGTTATTAAATGTACGCTGAAAATTGTGCTCATTATTTTTACGTCTGTCGTGATAGTCATTTCTATACGGCGCATTGCGATAGGGATTGAAATAGTGTGTTTTCTGTACGTACTGATTTCCTTGCTGCTGTGCGTTACTATTTGTTGGAGCTGAGACTATACGGGCACGCGGCGAAACATTAAAGCTTGGTTGACCTTGTAGACTGCATTGTTGGTTAGGTATGCTAACCGTCTGGTTTTGTAGCTATTGCGGTGAAAAAACCTCTATTATTACCAAAATGTGGTTCCTGTTGCTGATAATTTTACACATACTGATGATTAAAAATTTTCTCTGATAATAATGTTACGGCGATAGTTGTCATTTCGGGAGTGTCTAAAGAGAACTGTCACTCTCGGTAAAACTTGTCATATCGGGTTTTCCTTACTCATTATTAATTCTAGATAGAGCAATAGTTAAAGAGCTGTTTTGATGGATATAAAGGATAGTAGAAGAGAAGGCAGCAGTGCAGAAAACTAAAGGTGAAACAGCACTACTACGGCTCGGGCCCTGTGCACGCTACGGCACATACTCATTAAAGCGTAATGAAACCCCTGAGGTCTATTACGCGCTGCAAATAAATTTTAGCTTTTGCCTTACAGGCAATGCCATTAAAAATTCACAAACACATTGCTGTATCCATGCTAATTGTAGTTTCTGTATTACAGGCAATGCTGTTAAAAATACAAAAATAAATTGACGTATCCAGTTCAAAGCGTGTACCTGTGCTTTGTCATTATTAAGTTCCTTAGATTTTCTTGTGGATAAAAATTGCTGATAATCAACGTTATCGTCTCTGAATTTGTGAACACGTTCAGGTTTGTGTGAGAATCTGTTTGTCTGTGTCATTTCGGATTTTAAGTCGCGTAGCTTTTCGGATTTTAAGTCGCGTAGTCTCTGTAAATTACCCAAATTATACACGCTGCGTGAATCTGACAACTGTTCGCAAAGTGGCGTCTGCTGTGATGTGTTAAACGCTGAAACATTTTTCATCTCTGTTACTTCTTGCTGTAAACTTGACAACTTTCTACGTAATGTATTATTAGACGAATCGATCTCATTGATTGTCTGCTGTAAATTTTGGAATTCAGGTGTTTGGTTAAACAAAATCGGTGCAGTATCGTCTGATTTGCTGTCATTATTACTTTCAATAACATCAATACGACTGGCCAATTCATCACATTTTTCAGTCAGAATTTTTACCTGATCATCGTTTTTAGTGTCAGAAGCATTAATTTGTTTTTGTATTTTACGTGTGGTTTCGCTCAATTTTTTAACGTCTGCTTTAATGACATCGGAATCCTGTGTTAGTTCTAATTGTTCGAGTCTGCCTGTCACTGTCTGAAAGTCTGTTGTGTGTGTGTCTGTTTTCGATTTAAGATCGGAAATTTCATCACGTAATTCTGTGTTCAACTGCTTGATGGTATTAATTTCGTCTGACACTGTAGCAATATTGTTGTCTACGTATGTTTTTGCTTTTGCAAACAATTTACGTAATTCTGTGTTCAACTGCTTGATGGTATTAATTTCGTCTGACACTGTAGCAATATTGTTGTCTACGTATGTTTTTGCTTTTGCAAACAATTTACGTTTATCTTCCTGTCTCTGTGCGGTGATTGTTTCCATGACTTGTCGTTTTACTTTATTCTGTTCCTGTATAAATTTACGGAAACGCGTATCACTATTTTGTAGGTGATGATTAAAACGTTCGTCAATTTGACTGTTCTGTTGTTCGAATTTCGCGTCTATCTTTGCATCCATTGTGTGCGAAAGTTCTGCTGTCATTAATTTAAACTCGTCGCGTAACTGTGTTGCTTTTTCAGAGCATTGTTTACCGACTGCACTAATTTCGTCTCTAAGTGTTTCTGTTGTAGCTGTTTGCATATCCCTTAATTCTTGAGCAACAGATTTAATTTCTTCGCTACTTTTCCTAGCACAAGCCTCAATTTCCTCGCGTAACTGTTCTTTATTATCATGACATTGCGCGGCAACGGCTCTAATCTGTTCACTAAGCTGTCTGGAACTGTTGTCTAATTTTTCATTAAGGTTGTCTTGATTCTCATTAAGTTGTTTGATCTGTTCACTAATTTGTTTGTGATTGTTGTCTTGTCTTTCATTCTGTTGTTTGGAATTTTCATTAAGTTGTTGTTTGAAATCTTCACTTAGTTGTTTGGAATTGTTGTCTATTTTTTCATTCTGTCGTTTGAAATATTCACTATGTTGTAGCAATATTGCCATAATTTGATCCAACCCAATATTACCTACTCTATTCTCTGTACTGTTTGATGGCGTAACTGCAATTGTCACGTTTTGTGTATCCATTTGGATATTCTGTGATTCTTGAAAATGTTTGCTAATCGGACGTGCACTGTTAGTCACTACCTCGGAATCAAGTAAATCTGTCCTACTTTGAGTATCCTGTTCATTTTCATTATAAAAATTCGTCTGTTCGTCACGTGAATTTTGCAAACCGGTTGTGTTAAGCGGGGCAGCGCTCATTGCAACAGAACGTCCCGCGTCATCAATTGTCGTTAAATTAACAGAGGACACAATTGAATTCGTCTGTTCATCACTAGTATCAAAATCAACATTAGTGGTCGGTACACACTGATTGTCTGCAAATGGAGGATTGTCATCATTATACTGCGTGTCACAATTACTATCGGTCAAGTTGTTTAACTCGGTTATTTCACTCACTATACCTCGCGATGTACTATTAACAGTTTTTCGCGGCATTTTTACACTAATCACAATTATTCACAAATGAAACAAAGACAATGCAAAATCCAACAAACACTATTACAACAAAGAGCAACAAATTGCCGATGATCTGTGGAAGAAAGTGACAAAGTTAGTAAAAGCGTTGCGCCAAATGCTAATTATATTAAGTAAATAAGAGCAGATATCTGACTACTTATCAGAAGATTCTCAAAGAAATACGATCCTGGTCCGGATGTCTCCAAGTGTAACCTCCCCGTGAGAATATGTCAATAAAAATGTAAATGGGAATGAAGCCAAGCGTAAACTTCCCACAAAATTAAAGAATAATAATTGATCATAAACCCACACAATAATATTGATTAAATAATGAACCATATAGGAAATGTAACTTCCTAACAGAAATATTGATGTCTGGTAAACTTTTTTAGGGGCAGCATCGCTGACCTTCGGCCCTGTGAAATAATTAAACCTGATAAATTCTTACCTCAGTAAAACTGCATCTATATCTGCTCTTATTTTTCGGCACAGCTCCGTGCAATGCTGGCCTACATTTAATTTTGATTCTTGGAGGGAATGCATAGGAAATATTCTTTAAATTGAAATGATTACTTTTCTTTAAAAGATTTACTTTATAAAAAAATTATTATTGGGGCATTTCTTGAACAAATTAATTACAATTACCATACATTATTAGCTGAGCGCAATGCTGCTTCATTACCTTCTACAATAATACACATCGTCCACCACAATCCTGACCAGATTCGGAAGAACAGCACGCCGTCGACGCATGCCGACTCCCGCAGACTAGCACCGACTGCTACTACTCTGCAACTGTCTACTCTCTCTGCCCACTCGCCACACACTACTGGCGACAGAGTGCAACTCGCAACTGAACACTCGCGCGGTCAAGCACAGACTAGCAACGATAAATAACTCTCTGGTCAGAGATTCTGTCATGCCTCGCCATCGCTGGTAATGAATACATACATGTTTCAAAATACTTTAGCACATAGTGGCTAAGAAAACTGAAAGATGGAATAAACACTGCATGCATCCTGTGATATCGTTAGCTGCCGCGAATACCTCGATGTAAACTTACAAGATAACAATTATTGAACCATATGAAAAAAAAGTAAATTAGTTACAAACTACAACGTGCACACACTTTAGTAAACATGTAAACGTCACTACGGATATTCAGATTTACGTTATGAAATGTTTCGTATGTCTGCCATCATTGGCGATGATGTGGCGATGATGTGGCGATGAGGAATAGCGAAATTCTGCATGACTCGTGGAAGTGTCGGTACTTCAGTGCTGTCGATGACCTCCTGAATGGCTGTTTTCAGCTCAGCAATGATTTTGGGGTTATTGCTGTACACCTTATGATTAATATAGCCCCGCGGAAAGGAGTGCATGTGTACAGATCCGGAGAATATGACGGCCAATCGAGGGCCATGCCAGTGGCCTCTGGGTACCCCAGAGCCAGAATGCGGTCCCCAAAGTGCTCCTCCAGGACATCAAACACTATCCTGCTTCGTCGGGATCGATCTTCGTCGATCCTGTCGAAATCAGGGTACTTTGGATAATGGGGATGAAATTATCTTTCATAACCTTCACGTACCTGTCGGTAGTCGCTGCGCCATCACGGAATATCGCACCGATTATTCCGTGACTGGACATTGCACACCACACAGTCATCCGTTGAGGGTGAAGAGATTTCTCGATTGCGAAATGCGGATCCTCAGTCCTCCAAATGCGCCAATTTTGCTTATTGACGAACCCATCCAAATGAAAGTGCGCTTCATCGCTAAACCAAACCATACAGCACATCCTAATTCCGATCATGGTTCGCGGCCAACCGTGCAGTTTGAACGTCCTAACGCAAACCGTTGAGAAGTTACCACGATTTTATTTCATACAGTTCAATAATTGTCTCCCTGTACTTTCAGAAAGCTGAAAGCTTCATATGAAAACAGTACTAATAATCTTGTTGCTGAAGCAACCACCATTGAATAAAGACCTTTACTGATCATAGTAGAATCCGTCCTACAGTTGTAAAATTCATGCACATGTGGAATAGTAAAGAGAATCGTGAAATTTAAGGTATCAGTTCAATAGTGGCAACATACGTAAATAAATTCAGAGATTGTTTTCAAACAACTGATTCTTTTAATCAAAACACAGCTCATAGTACATTTAAGAACACAATTATTTCTGTTTGAACCACCTGATGTTCTACACCACTGCGTAACAAAAAATTTATCCACAAAGTTTTCAAAAAACTTACGATAATATCAAGAACAGTTAAGTGAGTGAGAAAGAGTTTTATATAGTTCATCTACGAGTCGGAGGTGTTATATAGAGTGACCGAATTCTGGCCCAGGCGAATCGAGACACGCTATCAAACAGTACAGAACTTGTTGAATCCTATCGTTTGTAGTGACAGTACAGACGTGAATTCCTTACACTGAAATAACACGTTAAGCTGCAATACGCAGTGCATTACCTCAGATATCGTAGCTCGTAGCCAGAGAATTCAGGGAGCAAATCTCACTGTAAGTTTACACAATCAAACCAAAGTGGCAGCCGCCACCCAACCTTTCCATCTGGATACACCAGACTACACGCAGATTAAGAACTCTTTGTTCCCGATAAAATGACAATCACGCTGCCCCGGCTCAGGCCTCACTTGTATCTTATTGGCCGAGACACTGCTCGCCGAAAGCGTCGCTCAAACTGCCCATCTCGATCAAGCAAGGTCTGTCTGCTTCGCAGACATGGGCACAGAATACCGTTGCAAAAGTACTTGCGACTTAGCAACGGTGGAAATTAATAAAAGCTGGAAGCTGATATATGTGAAAAGTAATTTTCAACTTAGATTAACACAAAAAATCCCATTGCTGTTACTTTCGGGTTTTAGTCAGCTTTTTGTACCTAGTATTTGAAAGGCAGAGAGTAAGGAGATGGGAATGGAAACTGCAGTAAAAACCCATTTCCCCGAAAACAGCGAAATAAACAGCTCAATATTACATGAGCTCCACTGCTTGTTAGAAGTGCTTGAAACTCTAACACTTCGTGTTTTACCACTTCGTCATTAGTATTTTAACAATCCCACCTGTGTGGGGCATTTCTTTAGATCTTAGCCTATTATTTCGGGGACTCGTACAGTTTTAATTATCTGGACTGCTTGGACAGTCGCTCGAACTAAAAAAAGCACCTTGTGTGCACATCACACGCAGTCTGCTACTTGGTTAGCAGTGCACCACTGAGCCATTTTAGAGGACAGAATGGTGCAAATCTATAAAGTTCTAGTCTTCCTTGTAATAGAAACTTCAAATAACTAGTTGAACCCTTCCAAGTCGACATAGCGTCAGGGGCCCACTGTGAGTTCTTGACACATTCCTGCAGATTGTAACCGTGACAAATTCTGTGTGTAAGGTTGATTTTCTCAGTCTTATCTGACAGTTACTGGAGCGATTCAAAGATGCCTTTGAATGCCAGACGACGGCATCATTCGTTCTAGGGCAAGCCAAAATTTGCAGCTGGTTACACCCTGGTCCCAAAATGGCTGCCTGAGCAGCCTCTTCAACATGTTCTCAGACATCCATGTGCAGTGGGCAAGGTGATACTTTTTAGTCCTTGCTGTTATTTCCATTAGAAGTATCATTATTCGCCGAATGCTTTAACTACCGATGTTTAGCAGACCGCTGGTCTGTTTCACTCGCTTATCCCCAGTAACGGGCACAGCAGGTTTCGTAATAGATTAAGACTGTCACATTGGATCAGTTTCAGTTTCAGTGGGAGACAACATCTCACGTTGAGATCTCAGTGATCCCTGAGTCGCCTGTACAAGGTGTTTGATGCAACAGTCACTTAATGTTGCCTCCAAATCAAGAAATTTGTAGGCTCAACAGTAATGTTCAACAACACTGAATTTCTGTTACCGTTGCCCCCTTACAATATTAGTACTATTCCACTTCCAGCCATTAAAGATCCAACATCAGAAAACAGTGAAAATACCAAAATTTTTCTTACTTTGCGTATACAGCGTAATAGGAGGACTGCGTGATTGAATCTGTAGTTTCCTGGAGATATAGATGTTAAGAAATTTAGTACGGAGGGTTGCCGCCAGACCACGTTGTGCAACCTTAACTGTAACGACAGAAACGAGTCTTTCATTCGACGCTGCTTCAGTTCTATGTCAGAGTTCATTAACCTTGGTGGCTCGCCAGGGGTGGCTTGCTAGTTCCAGCAATGCTTTCAGTGGGTCAGAGATCTGGAGAACGGAACGTGCGGAGCAGATCAACATTCGAACAACCTCTGTAACGAGGCAAAATGCAGTCTTGTGTTATTTTGTTGAAAGACTACGTGTCGAAGATAATCCTATGCAGTCACGTCATGTGCTTGGACCAATATGACGATCCCAAATGGAATATGGCAACGTTTGTTCTCCTCGGACCCTCCACAAGAGCATACACCCACAGTGATGCAGTACACGAAACGGGGACTCGTCTGAAGAACGACGTCGAGTCTACTCTTGGATACAACTTTGTTGTTGGATGCAGCATTGCCAACGCGCCAATCTCTGCTACGGTATCAAAAGATGCCACAACAATGTCCGCATGCTGAGAATCTATGGAGTTCTAGACGTCGTCGCATTGTCTGAGAGCATGCTTGTCTTTCTGCACAATAAAGACGATTTCCTGACCCATCCTGCGTGACACGGCTGTATAATCCTGCCCTGCAGAGCGATCAGTATTACTGCCCCCTCAGGCTCCAGTCAAGTGGGACCGTTGGGATCCTGAGAAGTGTTGAATTTGGATCTCTGTGGGACGCCTAACAATACCAGCATCATCATCACGCAACCATAAACCAGTCTAGATGTGCCACGATTCTGCCACTGCCGAATTCTGACAGGAGCTGGTACATGGATCTCCTTGTTACATGAGGTGTAACACGATCTTTTCACAATCACCCGACCGCGACACACGATTTTTCAACAAGGAATCCGCTGTGTAGTACCTTAGGTACAGTACTTACCAAACTATGGGAACGACGTGAGAAATGCATACTTGAACATAAATGCAGCTGTTACACAAGGTTTCAAGTCACGCTGTTGTATTTGACCACGAACTGCATCTGTACAATATCTTCAACACGTTGCAAGCGTCAGTCTTGCTCAGAACACGTTGATTACATTATGAGCAAATTGTTGGTGATCGTATAGTGGTTGCTTCCGTGACGAGTGTAGCCGAAGTGTTTGGTGTTCCAAGAGGTACTGTATCCAAAATTTATATCGCGTACAGGGAAAGAGGAAGAGCATCATCTGCTAAGTCGCAAAGCGGAAAAAAATGTGTGTTGAGTGATCGTGACAGACGGTCATTGAAGAGGACTGTGACGAAAAATAAGGATAGCACAGTTGCAAATGTCACTGCAGAATTGAATATCGCACTCGCGAACCCTGTCAGCACCAAAACGACAAGAAGGAAGTTCCATAAGCTGGGAACTGCTGGGCGAGATGGAATTCCAAAATCGGTCACCAGTGATGGGCGTAATTGGAAAACATAGTACCGAAGCCATAAAACCTGGACTGTGCATCAATGGAAGAATGTCATCCGTTCGAATGAGTATTCTTCGACGCTGTTTCCAACTGCTGGCCGAGTTTACGTCCCTAGAGTAAAACATGACGGGAGGTTCGATGAAGATTTGGGCAATCATATCGTGATATTTCTTTGGCCTCATGTTACTCTGCAAGATCACAGTACTGACAAGGATTATGTGACAATTTTGGCTCAGGTCCATCCCTTGCTACTGCCTAGTGGTGATGCTATGTTCCACGACGAAATGGCCCCTGTTCCCACAGCTCACATCGTCCAGAACTGGTTTCGTGTGCAGTCACCAGATCCCAATATTGGGAATATGTGGTAAGTTCCTATGGGACCAAACTGCTGAGGTCATCAGCCCCTAGGCTTACACACTACTTAATCTAACTTCCACTAAGGACAACACACACACCCATGCCCGAGGGAGGACTCGAACCTCCGACGGGGTGAGCCGCGCGAACCGCACAAGGCGCCCCAGACCGCGCTGCTACCCCGCGCGGTGATCTCAATATTATTGAGCCGTTGTGGTCTAGTTTGGAGAGAAGGGTGCGTGGTCGCTGTCCACCTCCATCATCGTTACCTGAACTTGTCACTACTTTGCAGGAATGGAGGTACAAAATTCTCTTAAAATGACGCAAGGCCTATGTTTATCCACTCTGAGATGACGTGCAGCTGCTTTGAAAGCGAACGGTATTCCTACACCGTATGAAGCACTATAACGTGTTGTGTTTTTGGTGTTTCCATATTTTTGCCCACCCCCTGCATATAGCTTTACTCCTACCCGTCTCGTGTGGTTGAGCTGGAATGCTAACACCCACATATAAAGGCAAATAAACTGACGGAAAAAACGCTATTCCAAAAACAAATTAATGTAGAGTAATGAAATTTCGGGAATGCATTTGCATAGGTAATATACACTACTGGCCATTAAAATTCCTACACCAACAAGAAATGCAGATGATAAACGGGTATTCATTGGACAAATATATTATACTAGAACTGACATGTGATTACATTTTCAAGCAATTTGGGTGCATAGATCCTGAGAAACCAGTACCCAGAACAACCACCTAAGGCCGTAATAACGGCCTTGATACGCCTGGGCATTGAGTCAAACACAGCTTGGATGGCGTGTACAGGTACAGTTGCCCATGCAGCTTCAACACGATACGACAATTCATCAAGGGTTGTTCAAAATGGTTCAAATGGACCTGAGCACTATGGGACTCAACTTCTGAGGTCATTAGTCCCCTAGAACTTAGAACTACTTAAACGTAACTAACCTAAGGCCATCACAACATCCATGTCCGAGGCAGGATTCGAAACTGCGACCGTAGCGGTCTCGCGCTTCCAGACTGCAACGCCTAGAACCTTCATTGACCAGACGTGAGAGATCTGGAGAATGTGCTAACCATGGCAGCAGTCGAACATTTTCTGTATCCAAAAAGGCCCGTACAGGACCTGCAACATGCGTTCGTGCATTATCCTACTGAAATGTAGGAATTCGCAGGGATCGAATGAAGGGTAGAGCCACGAGTCGTAACACATCTGAAATGTAACGTCCACTGTTCAAAGAGCCGTCAATGTGAACAAGAGATGACCGAGACGTGTAACCAATGGCACCCCATACCATCACGCCGGGTGATACGCCAGTATGGCGATGACGAATACACGCTTCCAATGTGCGTTCACCGCCATGTCGCCAAACATGGATGCGACCATCATGATGCTGTAAACAGAACCTGTATTCATCCGAAAAAATGGTACGCATTTCTCCTCCTTACATGAGACATCACAACAATGTTTCACCAGGCAACGCCGGTCAACTGCTGTTTGCGTCTGAGAAATCGGTTAGAAACTTTCCTCATGTCAGCACGTTGTAGGTGTCGCCACTGGCGCCAACCTTGTGTGAATGCTCTGAAAAGCTAACATTTGCATAACACAGCATCTTCTTCCTGTCGGTTAAATTTCTTGTCTGTAGCACGTCATCTTCGAGGTGTAGCAATTTTAATGGCCAGTCGTATATTTAAGTGATTAACATTACAAGATCACAGGTTGATGTAAGCGCGAGGTAAGACATTATAAATGTGAAATGTTGGTACATTAATAACCGGTGTAACCGCCAGAATGTTGAATTGCAAGCATGCAAACGTGAATACATTATACTGTACAGTTGCCGGGTGTCAGTTTGTGGGATGGAGTTCCATGCCTGTTGCAGTTGATCGGTGAATACAGGGACGGTAAATGTTGGTTGGGCATGACGCTGGGGTTGGCATCAGATGATGACCCAGATGTGCTCGATTGAAGGCCAGGCCAGCATGTCGACACACTGTAGATCATGTTGGGTTACAACAACGGCACGTGACCGAGAGTTATTCTGTTGGGAAACACCCTCTGAAATATTGTTCATGAATGGCAACACAACAGGTGAATCACCAGATCGACGTTCAGCTTTGCTGTCAGGGTGCGCTGGAAAACCAAGCGAGTGCTCCTGCTGTCATAGGAACATCCCAACACTCCTGGTGTAGGTGTATTGTGTATAACATGCAGACAGGTTGGGTGCAGGTCCTCAACTTGTAACCAACACACGGCCATCACTGGTACCGTGGCAGAACCGTTTTCATCAGAAAACACGACACACCTCCACGCTGCCCTCCAACGAGATATCGCTGGACACTACTGAAGTCGCAAACGGCGATGGTTTGGGGTCAGTGGAATGCCCGCTACAGGGCGTCTGGCTCGGAGCTGTCTTTGAAGTAAACTACAGAGGGGTCCAAAAAAATGTATCCACTGTTAAAAAGTCCGTAACTTGCAAACTAACAGACGGAGTTATCTTATTTTTGGTGAAAGTGTAGCTTAAAGTCCAACTTAAAGATATCACTGTAGGTGTTCGAAATGGTCACCATTAACATCCACACACAAACGATGCCGCCGAACTGCAGCACGAGCTACTGACGGCAACGTGTTCAGTTGCATATTTTCACATGAATGTACGATGGATTCTCGAAGTTCATCCAATGTGCATGGCTTTTGTCGATAAATGACGTCCTTTAGTGTTCCCCACAGGTAAAAGTCCGGAGGAGTTAGGTCTAGGGAACGTGGTGGACACTCCACAGCACCTCTGCGGCCTATCCATCTTCCTGGTAGATTTTCGTCGAGATACGCCCTAACACGATTTTGGTACTGGGCTGGGGCATCATCTTGTTGAAAGTAAACTCTTCCGTCTCCATACAAATCTCATATGGCAGGTAAAATAGATGTCTGAAGCTTCTGAAGGTACACCTCACCGGTAACTGTGCCGTCAAAGAAGAATGGCCCAATCAAGCCCCGGTAAAACAACCCACATCACACATTTATTCCTGGCAAATTCACGGCTTTGTCTACATGGACGTTCGGATTTTCGGCGGCCCAGCAGATGCAATTGTGGCGATTTACTGTACCATTGAGTTTGAACTGTGCCTCATCAGACCACACAATCATATCTGCAAACTCTTCACCGATGCGCACCATGTTAGTAAACCACTCGCAGGACTCCATTCTACGATCTGGGTCGTCCTCGTTCATTGCGTGTAGCAATCGTGGGATGTAGAACTTCCACTTTGCTGGCTTCAGCCGGCCGTAGTGGCCGTGCGGTTCTAGGCGCCACAGTCTGGAGCCGAGCGACCGCTACGGTCGCAGGTTCGAATCCTGCCTCGGGCATGGATGTGTGTGATGCCCTTAGGTTAGTTAGGTTTGATTAGTTCTAAGTTCTAGGCGACTGATGACCTCAGAAGATAAGTCGCATAGTGCTCAGAGCGATTTGAACCATTTTTTTGCTGTCTTCGAAATTCGCCGAACACTTGAGCGACTCACTCCAGTTTCACGGGCACACCGTCTCACAGACTTCTGTGGTGAGCGAGTGAATTGTTGTAACACACGACGGGAGTTAGCTGGACTTGTTACTGTTACAGGTCGTCCAGATCGTTATTTGTGTACGACTTTAACACAGCCTTCGGCTTCAAATTTGCCTCGAATGCGACGAATCGTTAAACGTGTCGGTGGCTCTGTTTGATACTCATTTCGCCAATGCCGTTGAACCTCATTAATGTTTTCGTACTTAAAATACCACTTCAAAACTGACTTCCTTTCAACGAATGTAAGCCTTGCGCCAGCCATGTTTGCTCGAATAACTAGTTGCAACTAAGAACAAAACACTGACTATCTGGCGACTGTCATCTGGCAAAACAAAACAACGCAACACAACGCTTGTGTGGCGATTGCCGGAACTACAAACTATTAGACTACCAACGATTAGACAACTCCGTCAATTAGTTTGCCGGTTATGGACTTTTAAACAGTGGATACATTTTTTTGGACCCCTCTGTAATCGTAACAGTTCGTTGCGTCATTGTGGTGCCGACTGCTGGTCAAATTGCTGCTACAGATGCAGTATGTTTACTCGCGGTAGTGCTACCGTACAATATCGTGACCGCTGGCAGCAGTCATCTGCAGTGGCTACATTTCTGCCTGCTCTTTCTGGAATATCGCGGAAGGAACATTCAGTTTCTCGTAGCCCTATTATACAATCTGGTTCAAACTCAGCGAGATGTTGATAGCGGCTGAACCGTGGATTTACTTTCAAAACCTTTTCTTAAGAATCTACTTCATTTACTAGCGATTCGTCAAGAACATTAACACATTTAAACACACTATGTGAGCGTGGAAGTAGTTGCCAATGGTAACCGAAGAAACAAATTTTAAAAAAATTTTTCAATAAATGGAAATGTTATTCCTAAAAGCCTTTTTTTAAAAACAGATTTAAATTTATAATCAGAAGGACCCTATTACAATTTATTCAGAGGCCGAAATAACATTTTTTTTTATAGTATGAGCTTTCGGGCTGAGAACCTTGCCGCTCCCTTTTAACACGGCCGTAGTCACGGCCGCTCACAACAACCTCTGAAGGACTACACTGGTGCAAATTTGCAACGCACCAGATTACTTTAAACTAAAAATTTTAACAACTCACACAAACACACAAACTGCGCACCCCGTAAGAGGTATAGAAATGGTACAAAACGCTCACATTAAAAATTATTTGCCACCGAAAGTGCAACTTGTTTCTAAAAGAACTCTTACGGTGGAAGGGTGGCAACTTTATATACTAAAATGACCATTTAAATAAAATCCATGAAATGCAGTTTTGCATAAAATGTACCAACATGCTCTACGTTACGCATATACCACCTCGCAAGATGATAGGTAAGATAAAAACATATTTCAGGAATTCGGCCTTTACACTTTAAGCAATAAATTCGTTAACACCGAATCCGACAAAGATGACAGAGGCAGCTATTAACGTATGGCAGATTGACAGGGGGATTACTGAACAACCCCAACCGCAGATTGCTCTAACCCGCCCCAACTCCACAAGGGAAAACGGACTACCTAATTCATAAATAACCACCTTCCCGCGGGTGGGCAAACGGAGAAGAATGGTGGGACGACCCCAAAACAAAGCGGCTGGTGACCTCACCAAGAAATAAGTAGAATTTAACAAGTAAATGAAACAATATATCTCCAAACAATTTCTAATAAACTGCGATTTCTGGCGAAGACCTGGCGCAGCACCCCCAACGCTCTCCCGAACCGTCCGCTTCCAGCCGCTTCAACGGACGCAGGAAGGCGCGCGGATCTCCCGTCTCACGGCGTCGCAGCTCGCCCCGGCCAGCCCGATGTCGTGGTTTGACTCCTGTTGCTCTCGTGTCGAGACCACGAGGCCACTATCCCTTTCTATACGGCGCGGCCCACTGGACTCACGTGGGGCCCCTCATGCGCCGACGCTCAAGGCGGACCAGTCATCTTGTGTCTCAGTGCGCGACCGACCAACCGACCGATCCAACCGCCAATAACCGTTGCCCAAGCAACTCGAGCAGACTGACGGCCTAACGCGCAGACTCAGATGCAGGAACACAGACAGCCCCGACCGGGCGACCACTAGCTGAGTTCTGTTACTGGCGGAGTGGGAAGACTCTCATTCCCTGGCTTTAAAGTTTGATCCAAACGACAGACATACTAGCACTCTGACGACAGACAGAAAGTCACTGCCGCACAAATGCGAACGAGAGACAGACCAGCAACTGGTGACGCGAGACTGACCCAGCCTCACTCCGACTGACCAACAGCCGAGCTGATAGCGCCCCTTATATGCCCGTGAAGAGGCAACCTTTCCCCTTTCCCACCAGAGGGAGACACCAAATCTGCGATTACCACAGCGGCGCAACCGCCAGAAACGGAGGGCGACTGGTTCACAGAACGCGCTGCGGCGCGCTCTTCAAAACAGTAGTTTTTACCACGGCTCAGCGGCGTCTTTGTGCCCTTAAAGGCGCTCTTGACTAACGTCAGCTTACCATGTCCGATCTCAGAAGCAACTAACGCTTACGAGCTTTACAGCGAATATTTAAAACAAACCTGATTTTCATTCTCATAGTGGCGCTACTAGCATCATTCTTAAGCGACTGGCGCGAAATTGGATACACATCGTCTTTCAGATGTAGAAACACACCATCAACTTCCGTTTATATCACACAACTCTTTGGGGTTGCATGCTGTTGCAGTGTTAATGGCCATCAGTGTATGATAATACACTGCCAGTACCCCGACACTTCTGTCCGTATTGTGTCTTCAACTGTCAGTATCGCACTGAAAGAACTCGTGTTAGCTCCTGGAGCCCCTCCACTCGTTTCCGGCGCTGCTGGCCGCAGGCGTGAAGCCGTGCTACCCGCGCAACGTGATCCCCCAGCGGCCGCCCAGTTTAAAACCGGTTGCCGGCGTCTGTCGCGTGCCGGGCAGAGCTGGAGGGCTGTCCACGGCCAGCTTCTCACGTTCAGCTCCAGGGGTGTCGGCACGCGATTCAACACAGAACGCAGTCGACGCACAGTATCCAGACCGCAACGCGGAAAACCCTAAACTTATTTCTCTTAAATCATCGGTCTTTCCGCTGATGTTATGTTATCCTCCATCACTATAAATGAAAAGCACAACGTTGCGTGTGCTCTACAGTATTAATTAGATTAAATTAGATTAGATTTACTTTCATTCCAATTGATCCATAGTGAGGAGGTCCTCCAGGATGTAGAACATGTCAGAAAAACAACAATACATGACAAATACTTACAACTAAAACAAATAAGCCGTACCATTCCACAGGTCCCAAGTGGAATGATCGTCATTTTTTAATGAACACTATGTGTAAGAGTCATTTTACAAATACTAATGCACTGAATTTAAAATAAAAAAGTTTTTTATTTATTTATAAGGTAATAAACGTGTAATACAACTACTATAATACTTATTTACAATGAACACAGTACTGCACTGAAATGGTGCAGAAGTTAGACTGTACTTACACACATACACACACACACACACACACACACACACACACACATTTACAATGAACACATTACTGCACTGAAATTGTGCAGAAGTTATATTATACATCAGTTGGTTTTACTGAGAAATTCATCAATGGAATAGAAGCAGTTGACCATCAATAAATCCTTTGGGCTTCTCTTAAACTGAATTTTATTGGTTGTTAAGCTTTTTATGGCTGCTGGCAAGTAGTCTATTTTGTTAACCGGGTTTCGGCTTACAAAGCCATCATCAGAATTTAGTCAAAGAAGTTAAAACGTTGGCGAGCAACGCCGAAAAGATGATAAACATCAAGAGTGAGTCGTTTGCAGTGTTAATGTAATTAGAATGTTTAACGGTAAATAATTTAACGTTTTTAATTGTGTTAACATTGCACTGTCAAAGACGGCATTCACTCAGTGTTCCTACTTCCCAGCCTTGATGACGAATACTGTGCCTTCTTTGGCGACGATAGTCAAATTCTAATGATGACTTCGTAAACTGGAAACCGATTCACGAAGTAAATTAATGCTGTACAACACACACAATATTGTGAATTCCATTTCAAAAATGGTTCGTATGGCTCTGAGCACTATGGGACTTAACATCTGAGGTCATCAGTCCCCTAGAACTTAGAACTACTTAAACGTAACTAACCTAAGGACATCACACACATCCACGCCCGAGGCAGGATTCGAACCTGCGACCGTAGCAGTCGCGCGGTTCTAGACTGAAGCGCCTAGAACCACTCGGCCACTCCGGCCGGCCGAATTCCATTTGTAATTATGAAACTGTTCCACTGATAACTGAGGGAAGTGACTGGTGAAGAAACAATAAATATTTCATATCTATACGTAGATATAAGAGAATAGGGAAAGGCGTCGGATTCGAATCCTTTCGAGGAAAAAAAATCATTCTTATCGTCGTTTCAGGTTCCGATATCACACTATTGATGAACATATTTAATATCTGACAACTGACTGCACATAGTTTATAATTTACATAGGTGCTGTGCTCTACTCCCCGTCCACCAACAGAATTTTTCTTCATGGCGTTTCACACTTGTGCATTGCACTCTATTACGTACCTTTCGTGGCTAATTCTCAGGGGAAATATAAGCTTCACGGGGTCCCCAGTGCAGTGTTAAATGTATCATCATTTATTTCCAGGTCTCGGCCTTTGGCCTTGTAAACAGATACTGGTGAACGATATTTTACGTCTCTTTATGCCTAGTCGAGTCTCGATCAGACACACAAGCGTTTTTTGTTAAAAAAGGGTTCAAATTCGGATCACGAGCAAGAACTCGTCATGCCATTTAATGAGTGCCGTAAGACTTCTGCGTTGTCTCTTATTGTATGAAGTTTAATTCGCAAGCGTTAAGGACTGTCTCATTTCTGATAACGTCTTTCCTAACATTTGTTGTATGACGGTATTGGTTTACGTCTGGACTGACTGCCATAAAGAACAGTGTTCTCTAATGGCGTATAGTCAAACGACTATACTGCAGGGGGTTTAGAAGACATACGACACAGCAGTTCTATGTTGCTTTTATACAGTCAGGTGCGGCCTACACATTGGAATTCAGGGCTGGCTTGCTTTTTGTGTTGTCGAGTGTACATGTTTGAGGAGTTCATAGGATTGTTTACTCTGAGCAAAAACTTCATATGAGCATACGCCCTTTTCTTAGTCGTATCGGACATAGAAGTGTTTGAAAACGACGGACATCAATTGCACGTTCTTCTTCACAAGCACTCACATGCGAATACAGCCAGAACGACATTATGATACGTAGTGTTGACTTTGCCGACCGTTGTTCATTTTTCTGAAACACATTTTTCAACAAAAATACCGGGTGATCAAAAAGTCAGTATAAATTTGAAAACTTAATAAACCACGGAATAATGTAGATAGAGAGGAAAAAATTGACACACGTGCTTGGAATGACATGGGGTTTTATTAGAACAAAACAAAAAAAAAAACAAAGTATTGCTAGACGCGTGAAAGATCTCTTGCGAGCGTCGTTTGGTGATGATCGTGTGCTCAGCCGCCACTTTCGTCATGCTTGGCCTCCCAGGTCCCCAGACCTCAGTCCGTGCGATTATTGGCTTTGGGGTTACCTGAAGTCGCAAGTGTATCGTGATCGACCGACATCTCTAGGGATGCTGAAAGACAACATCTGACGCCAATGCCTCACCATAACTCCGGACATGCTTTACAGTGCTGTTCACAACATTATTCCTCGACTAAAGCTATTGTTGAGGAATGATGGTGGCCATATTGAATATTTCCTGTAAAGAACATCATCTTTGCTTTGTTATGCTAACTATTGCTATTCTGATCAGATGAAGCGCCATCTGTCGGACATTTTTTGAACGTTTGTATTTTTTTGGTTATAATAAAACCCCGTGTCATTCCAAGCATGTGTGTCAATTTGTACCTCTCTATCTACATTATTCCGTGATTTATTCAGTTTTCAAATTTATACTGACTTTTTGATCGCCCGGTACATTGACAGAGTGCGTTCTCCGCTTCATGCTCTAGGTTTCCGATATGTCTTCACAGCAACTGACTTGTACACCCATCGGGCTGATTCTGCTCCTATTCTGGACTTTTCTGTCGAAACAACAGCCAAGTCACCCTTACTACATGAAATTTCTCGCTCGTACTTTACACGCGTATGCTCCAGTAAAGGACCATACGAGTGAGCTCACATCACCAACGCAGCAGCAACAGCTGCAAAATGCATTGCAGTTGACAGCGGAGGAAACGTACGCAACTAAACAAAACATTAGATCACGACACTTACTACTAGATACATTTATTCTGCTTCCTATTGTTTTCATTAGCTTTCTCGGAAACTGCTAAGAACAGGACATATGCTCATCCGACGGTTTTTGTACAGAGTCACTAATATTATCACCTCTCAAAGTATATAAATTTCCTCCTGACTCTCCCTGTATAACCGGCGTCTCATATCCCATCTAGCCTATCCCTACGATTTCTCCCCTCTACTGCTCTTTCTAGCTCCAAGACAACTTCTCCTGGATATCTACGCCTACATCTTATACCCTGTAACACTGTGAAGCGCACGGCAAAGGACACTTCTTGTGTGCCAGTTATTAGGGCTTCTTTCCATTCCAGTCGCGAATGGATTGTGGGAAGAATGATTGCTTAAATGTCTCTGTGTGGGCTGTAATTAGTCTAATCTCGTTTTCGCGATCTATAGGGGACGTTGCATATTCCTAGACTGCTCATTCAATTCTGGTTACACTTGTTTAGTAGGGTTTCGCTATATAATTCGCATGTGTCTTCTAATATCTATCAGTTCAGGTTTTTTAGCATCTCCGATACGCTTTCCGGTGAATCAAACAAAGCTGTGATCATAAGAGCCGTCATCCTTGCATACGTCCAACATTCCCTGACTCTCTTATTTGGTAGGTCCCTACACATTTGCCGGCCGGAGTGGCCGTGCGGTTCTAGGCGCTACAGTCTGGGGCCGAGCGATCGCTACGGTCGCAGGTTCGAATCCTGCCTCGGGCATGGATGTGTGTGATGTCCTTAGGTTAGTTAGGTTTAAGTAGTTTTAAGTTCTAGGGGACTGATGACCTCAGAAGTTGAGTCCCATAGTGCTCAGAGCCATTTGAACCTACACATCTGAGTAATCTTCTATAACGAGTCGCACGAGTGTTGTGTAAGTAATCTCATTTGCGAACTGACTGCATTTCCTGAGTTTCCTAGCAATGAATCGATGTCTGCTGCTTCCTTTACCTATGACTACGTCTATGTGATCATTTCACTTCGTATTCCTACAGATATACCCAGGTATTTGTGTGAGGTGACTTATGGTGACCCATGACTGATTATAGACATAGCAGTTTTACATTTCTAAACATTTAAAACCAGTTATCACTCTTTGCATCTCTTTCAGATCTATCAACATCTGACTGATATTTGTACAGCTGCAGCCCCTAGCGTTGAGAAGGAACAAGAGTAGTTGTAAAGAAATAAGTCACCAGGTCCGGATGGAATCCCAGTTCGGTTTTACAGAGAGTGCTCTTCGCCATTTCCCTTAGCTTGCTTTTATCACTAACCGCTCTCAGCCCAAAAGTAACTACATCGTCTGCGAAATGTCTTAGATTGTTATTAATACTGTCTGGAAGGTCATTAACACAAAACATCAAAAGGAAAGGTCTCATACACTTGCAGCATGCCTCAAGTTATTTCTACACTTGTCGATGACTCTCCATCCAGTACAACATGGTTCGTCCTCTCTACCGAGAAAGACTTTTTTCAATCACAAATTTCGTTCGATACTCCATGTGATCGTACTTTACTTAATAACTTTTCATAACAATAGTCTTTTTCTGCCCTATGAGTGTTCTCCCCTACTTCTTCCAGAGCAAAGTTAAATATTCCTGGATGCCGTAGTGTCCCACCAACCTGTCTCTCATTTTGGTCACGCTTCTCTGTAGACTTCTTTCTTCACCTAGTCTTTTTCGCATACTTCTTCGCTTCCTTATACATCTGTTCCTCGTATTCTTCTATAGCACCAAATTTCAAACATTAAGAGTTGCTTCGCCTTTGGATTTCCATTGGGCCATGTTCCACTTCCAGAACTTCGTCTATATATACTTTAAAAAAATCGTTGCCAGAACCATATAGCAACTCCCACCGTCATACCTTAGCGAAAGATCTTGACGTGATAATTTTGGACCTACGTAAAATCGCTAAGTGGATCGAAGGCTTAAATTGAATCAAACGTTGCTCAATCTCGTGCGTTACAGAAAGCAGTATAAGAAAGCTGAAGTATTAAATCTGGAATTTAAAAATTATTCACGTGACAGAAACTTACAGACATACCATTATTTGTCCGTCGCCCTTACTCCTGCTTAGAGGACAAAACCATTGGCATCTCTGGCGTTGAAAAGCAATAGAAAGTCTGGGTGGAAACCAGTTCGTTTTTGCAGAGAATCCTGTACGGCATTGGCCCCTTACTTAGCTTTCACTTATAGGGAATCTCCCGCTCAAAGTTCCTACCGTAGGTGAAACCTGAATATAAGAACGGTAAAAGAACAGATCTGCAGAATTACAGGACAGTATCTTTAACATCGTTTTGTAACAGAATTCTTGAATACATTCTGAATTCGATTATAATAAATTTCCTTGAGATATAAAAAATATTTCCACAAATGAACACATTTTTAGAAAGTATCGCTCATGCTTAACTCAGATTTCCCTTTTCTAGCACGATATGATGCGAACCATAGATGAAGGGCTACAAATAGTTTCCATGTTCCTAGATTGCCGAAAAGAGTGTGACATAGTTCCCCGTTTCTGACTGTTGGCGAAGGTTAGAACAAACGGATTAGGATCTCAAATCTGTGAGTGGCTCTAAGGCTTCTTCAGTAATAAATCCCGGTACGTCGTCCTGGATGGCAAGTGTCGTCGGAGACAAGAGAGTTGTCAATGTGCCTCAGGGAAGTGTGATAGGACCGTCCTTATTCTCTCTATACATAAACGATCCTGCACGTTTGAGCAGTAATTTGAGACTGTTTGCTGATGACGCCTTATTGTACGGGAAATGGTCGTCGTAGAGCGATGGTATGAGAATTCTGGATGAATTACACTGAATTTATACTTGATTTGATGAATAGCAGCTTCCTCTAAATGTATAAAAATGATGAGTAGGAAAGAAACTAAAGTAATTTTCGAATACAGTGTAAGTGATGTGCTGCTGAACACAGTCACGTCGATTAAATACGTAGGCGTAACGCTGTAAAGCGATATGAAATGGAACGATCACGTAAGGACGGTAGTGTGGCAGGTGAATGATCTGATCCACTTCGGTTTATTGGGAGGAAGCTAGGGAAGTGTAGGCCATCTATGATGGGACCGCGTATAGGACAATAGTGCGACCCGCTCCTGAGTACTGCTGAAGTGTTTTTGGGATACCCGCCAGATCGGATTAAACTGAGACATCGAAGCAGTCCAGTGGCATGCATCTAGATTTTTCACCGATAGTTTCGATCAACACGCGAATGTAGCGGAGATGCTTCGTGAACTTGAATAGGAGTCCTTGGGGTGAAGATGACGTTCCCACTGCGAAACTGTCAAGAAAATTTAGAAAACAAGCATTTGCGTCTAACTGCAAAACGATTCTACTGCTGCAAGCGTTCATTTCGCGTAAACGGCGCATAGGCAAGATAACAGAAATTAAGGCTTGTACGGAGGCTTATAGACAGTATTTTCTCCCTCGCTCCATTTGCGAGTGGAACAGGAATGGAATGACTAGCAGTGGCACAAGGTGCCCTCAAACATGCATCGTATGGTGAGGAATGTAGATGTAGAACGTCTTCCTTATTTCCTTGCCAACATATGACACCAACAGGTTTCTTCTACTGAAGAAAGCTTTCTTCATCTGCACCAGTCTTATTTTTGAAAACCTCCTTGTCAACATATGACATTGTAAGACGTGTATATTTCTGTTGTCTATTGTCAAACCACAATTTATGAAAGATGTTTATATTTTATTAATAGGATTAAGTAGGAATAATTAATATTTTTCCTGTTGGAAATAATTGTGGTAGCAGGGATTGTCTGCACCAGAAAGTATTGTTGGCAGGAGAGACCGCACTTTAGCGTTCGTGGGAAGTCAGTAGTAAGCGAGATGTGAAGCGAGTTGGTAGCAGGTCTGAAGCGAGAGGTTGAGAGGAGCAGTGTGCCTGCCAGCCGCCAGCTATGATTTACAAGAGATTATAAACGGATGTACAGAGACGTCAACTAACTATTATAATAAGAGGAACTAATATTATTGAATTATTTTCTTTGCGAAACTCAAGACTACTGAAGGTATGTTTGCGCAATCCTAGTTGTAAGATTATTGTAAAAAGTAAGTCCCATTTGAACGTTTGTAAAATCATTTCATTACCAACAGTAAATATTTGAAGCGTTTTCAGAATATAATTAATTTTTGCCAGCAATGTTGCATTACTGATTATAATCCATCCCAAAAACCATCAACGTAAAACTTTGCAAAAGTTTTATTGTTGTCAAGAAAAAGTGTAACAATGAATTACGTAACTTCAGTCAAATTAATTAAAGAATAACGTCAGCTTTGCTATTAAAGAATAAAGTCAGCTTTGGTAATAAATACAGCCACTTATTATGACAGCCCACCAGCAGTTAGTAGAGTATAGTAAACCAGAGTAGGTATATTCATGTCGCAGTTCGATGTAACAGTCAAAAAGAATAAAGTCAGCTTTGGTAATAAATACAGCCACTTATTATGACAGCCCACCAGCAGTTAATAGAGTATAGTAAACCAGAGTAGGTATATTCATGTCGCAGTTCGATGTAGCAGTCAATGGCGATCCAGTAACAGAAAAAAGGTAAGGAACAGTTTTGGGTCATTGCAGATAACGACGGAGGGCCACGACGACGACACATTCTATGTTTCATCGAAATAATCGGAAAATCACTTTTAATAAGCAGCAATTAAATTTGTATGCGAAGATTGAGAAAGAGAATAAATTTCAAAGGGAAGATTTCATTTCTTATTATTAAGCAAGAGATAGAAATCCTAAGGAAAGGTTTCATAGGTTATTGTAGAAGGGAAGGTTGCGAAAAAAAAGAGAGATAGAGGAGACGGGAAGGTTTCAGCATCAACAGATTTCTTGTATTGAAGAAAGCTTTCTTCATCTTCACTAGTCTTATTTTTTAAAACCTCCTTGCTTCCATAGTCTTTGGAATCTCACTTCCTGACTGATACTTCCTGTCTCGTCCTTCATCACCTCTGTCTTTGGTTTGTTTACCCTTAAGTCACATGCTGTCCAAACCAGGCGGTCCGTTCCTTTTAACAAGTTTTCTAAGTCATTCTTACATCTGGTCGGAAGGGTACTTCGTCTATGAACTTCAGTACTCGTAACTGTTCCGACTGTTGTTTCCGTCGATTTTTCTTTCACTTCCTTCCCCGAATCTCTGTTCACATGGCTAGAAAAGTGTGGGACGAAAGTGCACCCGTCCCCAGAGCAAGGTTTAGCCAAGCCTGGTACAGAACAGACTGAATCCTATAAAAAGGGATCTACGCTCTTGTGAAGGTCCTCAACTTTACATTACTACATCACCTGACAGAGAAAGTTAAGTACTCGGATGTCAATGTAACTTCATGCATACACTACCACCAGTTGGTATTTAAATGATTACAACCACTGTTCTGTGTAAGAGGTAGAACGGCCACCAGGATGCATTAGTGTCGTTCGTCTTTAGTGCTCTTACCAGCTCTGGTAGAGCATATAAGGAGGTGCAGGGCTTGAGATGTTGAGTGATCGCTGCCATGTACTCGTATTAGACAGCATTATCAGGACCTAACAGAGTTTGAGACTTCGATCTGGGGCTCCAAGTGGACTTCTGGTCGACTAGAGCAATACCCAGATTGCTGGGGCACTTGGATGTGACAGCGGACCATTATTGGACTGCATAGAATCGTGAGGACAGGTACCGTTACAGTTGACAACAGCCAACCACCACAAGAGAGGATCGCCATATGTACGCCAAGAACATTGTAACCCCTTCAAGTCAGCCCCTACCATCCGCGGACAAGTGATGGACTCCCTGCAACATTTTTCATTACCTCTGGCTGGAGATTAGTAGCAGGCATACTAGGGAGTTATCATCATGCGCAGAGCCTGCCGTCAACACTACAACACATGTGGCTGCGTTTGGAGGGACGCTGTGACCAGGAAGTGTAGGGTGCTGACGAATGGTGTCGCACCGTGTTCAGCGATTACTCACGTTCCTAGACTACCCCAGTGACCATCCTCGGTCAGTACGGCGGTGACATGAGGAGAGGTCCCATTTATCCGATGTTTTCGAAAGGCATAGCGTTTCTAGTTACTCATGGCGCCATGGTGTGGGGAGTCATCAAGTATGGCATCAGGTCATGGTCGACAGCGATTCAGAGAACTCTGACAGCACAACTGTACGTCACAGACATCCTGCGTCATCATATGTTGCAGTATCAGGAACCCAGTTTTCAACAGGACAGTGCTCCTCCACACATGGCACATGTCTCTATGAACACTCACGGTAATGTTGAGGTATTCCTGTAGCCAGTCAGATCCACGGATCTGTCCTGTTGCAACATGTGCTACATAAACTCTGTCCCACCGCCAGTATCCAGGATATCAACGGCCAGTTACAACAATTGTGAACCAGTTTGCCTCCGGAGAGGCTTCAGCGGCTTCTAGACACTCATCCCTACCGAATCAGTGAATATATCCAGGCCACAGATGACACAACTTCATATTAATTAGTGGGCTAACACTTCAAAGTTCTCTGTAAATTTGACTCGATTTTGTAATACAGATTCTCTAAGGAATCGAACTCCCGTGTATAAGACAGGTTCAAATGTATTATGATTTACAAATGAGTTGATCCCTTAATGCCAAGTGTCTCGAATTCGCATCATACCAATGCTGTGTCATCAACTGGAACGTTAACTGTTTTTGAATGCCAGTGCCGGTAGATACTGATTCTTCATGAAGCTACCAACGCTTCTGACAACTGCTGCACTCTCTTGAGTGTTTCGGGTACCTCTAAAGCATCACGATTTTTTATTTTTATCTTCCATTTACAAATTTATTCAGTCATTAAGGGATTAATGTGTTAAATATTTGACGTTAAACATATAGGCGAGTAGAATTTTAGAAAAAGTTTCAAACTTTGTTTGAAATTTTTGGAAATCGCTAAGTGCTCTCACTATCAAACACTGTACGTGTAATTTGCGCTCTGCTTCAAACAAAAGCTAATTTTTCACGCATCTCAATGTTTATGGCACAATATCTTCTGAACTGTGTGCCGTACTGTTATATAAGTTGCGAATGGAGTTATAAATAATAAACTGAAACAACATGCTTGATGATAAAGTTATACTGTATGAAGAGCAAAAATGTACTGAGCGATATAATTTTTTTTCCTTTAATCATTTTGTGGCGGATGACAGCGAGAAAAGCTCTCGTAAAGTTTTGAAATTAGGTATCAAATTTGTTAAAACTCATTAAGTGCCTTCACCCTCAAATACTGCCTGAAGACATATACATAGGACTGCTACTCGGAAAGTAAGGCCAATCGGGCACGAAGTGTAAACCACAAATCGAATGAAGCTTTGCACAGATGGGTTGGGCAGTGCCTCAGAATGATCGTCGATTGCGTCGCGCTGTTCTTTTCAGTTCTGAGCGCACAGTGACCACGTAAGGACGCATAGAAAATAGTGTCTCTCGCCAAGTATGACTGACCGTTGAGAGATTTCGTCTGATGTCATGTAATCTCACTTAACGTAACTGTCATGAATTTCTTTCCCCAAGACAATTCTCGGCAGGGGCAATGAAGACGCTGCTGCAGCGTTTTCCATGGGAGGTGTTTAGTCATCCACAATACAATCCGTAATTGGTTCCCTCTAAGTTTAATCTCTGCCCACATAAACCGCTCTCTATGAAGACAACATTTTGGCAGAGACAGCGATCTGTACACCAGCGTACAGAATTGGAGGAAAAACGCAAGTGCCTGCCTTCTGTAATGCGGATATTTGGAAGTCGGTACAACGAATGTCAAATGTCTGAGTCGGAGCGGCGGCTATGTTAGAAGTAGATGGAAGATGTACCTACCTGTTTCAAATAAAACATTTTTAGTTTTCACAATGGTTTCCGTTTCGCGATCCCCACTTACTTACCAAAAAGCCCTCGCACATCCTGACTGTAACATTTGTGTTGAATCTTTGGCATAAGGTTATACCTCTTAATGAGTGGATTATGGCAGCATTGTAATTTTAGAACTCGGTCAATAATTACGAGAAATATTGAAAATCACATTTTTGTTGCCTCTGGAAACCACTAGATAGGCAACCTGCAATAAGGACTTTGGACCAAGTACTATGAACCATGATCACGAATGGTGATAGCCGTTCAGGAATACAGATAAGCTGCATTGTCCCGTTCATAATTAGGCACGCAGCGCTCTCTACTCCACGGTCTGAGAATACCATTTCACTTTTACCTCCATTACACAGCAAGTTATATGAGGACATAGCAAATTGTTGTGGTCAAAAGACCATTGGAACAGGTTGCCGACAAAAAACACACAAACATTATATCTCACATTTATTAAAGCTATTTAAAATTTGTCTGTGCATCTACACTGATCTCCAAAACTTAAGGACGAAAGTAAGTTTCGCAATTTGCGTCACTGACAAGTAACATAGATCGATGAAACTGGGACCATACGTAGAAAGAACTGCTACAGTGTGGTACAGAAGGTAACTCAGCGTAATAGCAATGAGACCATCAGAAATGTCGCTTTTATTCAAAGCCATTAATTACACTGAAGTCACCACTATTTGTGGTGGTCCACCAGATATTGCAAAAAGCAGAACATGGTTCTTAATAGGGTGCGTGATCGTCACGGACTGCACTGCATCCTCTGCACAGTGCTCCCATTCTGGTCCCAAGGTTGGGGAGGAATTCTTGATGTAGGGCGTTCCATTAGTCCACCAACGCGATTCACACTGCTGCATGGTCATTGGTAAATGTGGACGTGCTGCAGTACATGTCCCCAAAGCATCCCATACGTGCTCGAAACTATTCAAGTCGCAGGAACGAGCACGCCAGTCCATTCGCAGAAAATCCCCTCGTTCCAAAATCCCCTTGCCGCAATGGATACACCGGTTCCCGTGAAATCACCGAAGTTAAGCGCTATTGGGCGTGGCCCGCACTTGGATGGGTGACCATCCAGCCGCCGTGCGCTGTTGCCATTTTTCGGGGTGCACTCAACCTCGTGATGCCAATTGAGGATCTACTCGACCAAATAGTAGCGGCTTCGGTCAAGTATACCATCATAACGATCGGGAGAGCGGTGTGCTGACCCCTTGCCCCTCCTATCCGCATCCTCCTCTGAGGATGACACAGCGGTCGGATGGTCCCGGTAGGCCACTCGCAGCCTGACGACGGAGTGCCAAAACCTCCTTCATCTGCACTGTTCGATGCGGCCACGCATTTTCATCCATCCAAGTCAGGGCCGAATGCAACCCTGAAAAGACGCACGTAGGCAAGATGCCTATGTGTTACAACAACATTGACCTCTGAATGTACCGTGTTCAAAGGTCTGGCGGTCAGTACGCCCGTGCAACATTATGCCTGCCACACTATAACATCTGGACCATCAAATGACCGTGTTCCTCTGTGATTCTGGGTGCATTGCGTATTCCCGCCTCTCGCCACAAGAGCGTACCTCCAGATTATCTACTCAGAATGAATCTGTTTATTATCTGAGAGGAGCATGAGACCCCATTCGTCGTTGGTCCAATACCTATGCTCTCGGCACCATCACAAACAGTGTCGCCGATGTGCGGGTGTCAACGGAACATAACGTACTGGTCGTCGGGAAAAGAGACCACCCCCATGCAGTCGTCGTGCCACTGTGGGGCGTGACACTGAGTGCCTTACGGTTCTGTTAAATCTGGTTGCTATCGCAATTTGACGTAGGTCTGTTCTTGCCCGCTGCACAATGTGGCGGTAACCTGTTGTTAATGCTGACCGTGTCGACTACATTCTGTACTTTGGGCAGCAGTGCCTATGGTTCGAAACGCTCCCCACGGACGTGAAACAGTGCTGTGGACAATTGCAAACTTCTGGGCTACACTCGTCACACTCCGTTCTTTTTCCAGTTTTATATCATTCTTCCCCGTCTGAAGTCTCCCAGATGTCGTCCTCGGGACAGTAATGAACAGCGCCACTACTGTGCACCGTAACTGCTAGCTGACTGACCCACACACTGTCTTTTCCCGTTCCTTCAACTGATTCGTGTTGGGGGCCAGTCACATTTGGCGCCGTTATCACGCTGATATCATCCCATATTACCTCCAACTTTCTGTGGGCGTCTAGGAGATACCTGGCAACGTGCATCCATGCGTTCATTCATTTCCACCGACTGTTATTTTATGTAACTCGTCCTTTACTTTTGCAGAGCAGTGTACTAGAAAATGCTTATTTACACGAATCAGAGGTCCCATATCATTCCAACTGCACACGTCTCACATCACTACAGAGCCTCCACCAACTTCAACAGTCTCCTGTTGACATGCAGGGTCCATCCGTACATGTACATCCTCTCGATACAATCTGAAACGAGACTCGTAAGACTATGCAACATGTTTCCAGTCAGCGACAGTTCAATGTCGGTGTTGACGACCCCAGGCTAGACGCAAAGCTCTGTGTCGTGCAACCACAAAAAAAAAATGGTTCAAATGGCTCTGAGCACTATGGGACTTAACTTCTGAGGTCATCAGTCCCCTAGAACTTAGAACTACTTAAACCTAACTAACCTAAGGACATCACAAACATCCATGACCGAGGCAGGATTCGAACCTGCGACCGTAGCGGTCGTGCAACCATCAAGGGTACACGAGTGGGCCTTTCTCTCCGAAAGCCGAATGGTTCGCACACTGACACTAAGTGATGGCCCAGAATTTAAATCTGCAGCAATCTGCGCAAGGGTTGCACTTCCGTCGCGTTGAACAATTCTCTTCACTCATCGTTGGTCCCGTTCTTGCAGGATCTTTTTCCGGCCGCAGAGATGTCGGAGATTTGATGTTTTACCGGATTCCTGACATTCAGGGCACACTCGTGAAATGGTCGTACGGAAAAATACGCAGTTCATCACTACCTCGGAGATGCTGTGTCCCATCACTCGTGGAACGATTATAAAACCACGTTCAAACTCACTTAAATCTTGATGACCTGTCATTGTAGCAGCAGTTAGCGATGTAACATCTGCGCCAGGCACCTGTTGTCTTATATACGCATTGCCTACCGCAGCGCCCTATTCTGCTACATATCTCTGTATTTGAATACTCATTGTTATACTAGTTTCTTTGGCACTTCAGTCTATATAACTATTTACGTTCATTTTATTGATACAAAACATCGCCAGTAGTCTACAATGAATCATGTTTACTCTATGCGTTTGCTATCTTGATTTAAAAACATTCTTTACAAAAGATAGGGAGTAATGTTTACTTGCGACATTTTCTGCTTGATTTTCGCTTACATCAGGAAGAGTCATCTGCTTGCACAGTTTTGAGGCGGCTGTTTCTACGTTCGACACTAATGTTTTTTGCCTGATCTAATGTTCTTTTGCAGCATTACGCATTTACTCACGTGAAATACGACACAGTATGGCACCACTATTGTTTGTGTGTATACTCCCGGCTAGTCGTCTCTCTGTGTGCTTTCGTGTGTGAAGTGTTGCCAGCTTAACATCTATTTTTGGTTTTCACTTGATCTACAAACGTTATCTTCATCTGTGATTTGCCATATTTGCTCTATGTCGCTTTAATTGTGCTAATGTTATTTAGTAGGTAAGTAAAATGTACACAATTACAGCGATGTAATACTGACTGAGAAACTATGTCAGCGAGCTGAAACTCATCAACGATGTACACTACGTAATCGAAAGTATCCCGACACCTGGCTGAAAATGACTTACAAGTTCGTGGCGCCCTCTATCGGCAATGCTGGAATTCAGTATGGTGTTGGCCCACCCTTAGCCTTGATGACAGCTTCCACTCTCGCAGGCGTACGCTCAATCAGGTGCCGGGAGGCTTCTTGGGGAATGGCAGCCCATTCTTCACCGAGTGCTGCACTGAGGACTGTATCGAGGTCGGTCGGTGAGGCCTGGCACGAAGTCGGCGTTCTAAAACATCCCAAAGGAGTTCTATAGGATTCAGGTCAGGACTTTGTGCAGGCCAGTACATTGCAGGGATGTTATTGTCGTGTAACCACAGGCCGTGCGTTATGAACAGGTGCTCGACCGTGTTGAAAGATGCAATCGCCATCCCTGAATTGCTCTTCAAGAGTGGGAAGCAAGAACGTGCTTAAAACATTAATGTAGGTCTGTGCTGCGATAGTGCCACGAAAAACAACAAGGGGTGCAAGCTCCCTACATGGAAAACACGACCACACCATAACACCACTGCCTCCGAATTTTACTGTTGGCACTACACACGCTGGCAGATGACGTACGCCGGGCATTCGCCATACCCTGCCAACGGATTGGCACATTGTGTACCGTGATTCGTCACTCCACACAACGTTTTTCCACAGTTCAATCGTCAAATGTTTACGCTCCTTACACCAAGTGAAGCGTCGCTTGACATTTACCGGCGTGACGGGTAGCTTATGAGCAGCCGTTCGACCATGAAATCCAAGTTTTCTCACCTCCTGCCTAACTGTCATTGTACATGCAGTGGATCCTCATGCAGTTTGAAATTCCTGTGTGATGATCTGGATAGATGTCTGCCTATTACACATTACGACCCTCTTCAACTGTTGGCGGTCTCTGTCAGTCAACAGACGATGTCGGTCTGTACGCTTTTGTGCTGTACGTATCCCTTCACGTTTCCACTTTACTATCACATCGGAAACAGCGGACCTAGGGATATTTAGGTGTGTGGAAATCTCCCGTACAGATGTATGACACAAGTGATAACCAATCACCTGACCACGTACGAAGACCGTGAGTTTCACGGAGCGTCCCATTCTGCTCTTTCACCTCTAACGACTATTCAGGTCGCTTATATGGAGTACCTGGCAGTAGGTGCCACTAATATAAAAAACGTATGTTTTGTGGGTGTCCGGATACTTTTGATCACATGGTGTACGTCATATGTATGTTTCCCTGCGAAATATTTTTTTTAATTCCGTGAAGTGTTTAACTTTTTAAGAAACCTGTGACAAGTTCAGTTATTCAGTTGCATCGATTCTGCTTGAATCCAGCAACCTTTGTTTCCGCTTCCTGCAAATAAATAGTTTAATACTCATTTTCGTGGGTCAATTTTTCTAACCGAATTCTGTTACGAATATTCACCCGTCTGTGTTATGAAACTGGTCATCAATCAGCAAGCTGAGACATTGCGTAGGTCGGGACTGCTGAGTCTTTATCGTCTGGGAGAGTTCTTTCCACTCATTGTCAGTTGTTTTCGTAATGACCGCAACGACCGCGTGAGCAGTCGCTCGCGTGTATTGCTCCCTTCTAGCCACTGCCTTGACTCTGGTGTCCGCTTATTGGAAGCCACTTGTGTCATACATTTCAGTTCTGTTTATCTAAAACTTCATAAACACTTACAGGCTTACCTATTTCAATATTTGTGCAAGTGAATCGCGTAATGAGAGAACAACTGAAGAGGCAACGGGAAAATTTATGGATGTCCCTTTTTTGTCGAAAATGAGTTGCACTGTATAGCTGAAGACACGTAGAATGCACATACGGCGTTATATTGCAAGAACACTGATAGTCGTTGTGTAGTAATGACCTTAATATGGTCTGTGAACGAAAAAAAAAAGTTAGATGTCAATTTTGGCTCAGTGAAAAGAGTGACTGTCATTTCCGCATGTCCCCGAGTCTGTTTTATCCTATATTCCCTGCAAACTCTATTGGCAACGCTGCTTTTATTGTTCCCAGTCTTTCGTTTTCATAATTATTGTTATATGGATGTGGTTTATTTGCAGGACGACAATATGGAATGTGTGGAAGATGAAGTAGATATCATTCAAAATGTATCTAACCCAGAGGAGTCCTCTAAGAAGAGAAAAAACTACGGCAGAATGTTCGGGATAATGAAAACACCGCGTTTACTATCTCACGAGACCGGACCAGACCGTAAGTGTAAGAGATTAAAACGTTTTGAAAATTTATCTGCTGAACAGAGGTCACAAATTCTTAAAGAATTTAATCAATGAGAAGTTATGACGAGCAGGATTCCTACTTATTTGGACTGATGTCTATAAACCCAATAATGCAGCGTATGCCTAGACAAGATTTGCATCACGAAAGGTTCAATTGCAGTGACTATTCTTATAAAGTGCGTGTCTCAGATGGTCAAAACATGACCAAAGTATCTGTCTGTGTTAAAGCCTGTATTGCTATTCATGGTGCCACGTTGCAAAGAGCACAGACTTTGCAAACATCACGAAAGACTCTAGGTGCAGCACCGAAAATTATGTGTAAGTAAGAAACTGTACCTCCCTGCAGAGTTGGATGTTAGAAAAATGCATCAGATGTACAAAGAAAAATGGCTCCATAACGCATCTTATTAGTATTACAGGAATGTATTCAACTCACAGTTCAACATAAAATTTGTTTTCCTAGATGCGATCCCTGCAACACTTCTGATGGATTTCAAGCAGGAATGCAAATAATTACCCAGTGACTGAAGAGCACTACAAATTAAGAAGCACAACTGAAACATCAAAGAGAACAAATCCAACTGAAGACATAAAATGATGTACAGAAGACGAAAGCAGAAACATTCTGGAGAAGAAAGAAAGCCGCAAAAATTAGGGGTATGAAACAGAAAGGTTGTTGCTGTTGTTGTTGTGGTCTTCAGTCCAGAGGCTGGTTTGATGCAGCTCTCCATGCTACTCGGTCCTGTGCAAGCTTCTTCATCTCCCAGTACCTACTGCAACCTACATCCTTCTGAATCTGCTTAGTCTATTCATCTCTTGGTCTCCCTCTACGATTTTTACTCTCCACACTGCCCTTCAACACTAAACTGGTGATCCTTTGATGCCTCAGAACATGTCCTACCAACCGATCCCTTCCTCTAGTCACGTTGTGCCACAATTTTCTCTTCTCCCCAATTCTGTTCATTACCTCGTCATTAGTTATCTAATCTACCCATCTAATCTTCAGCATTCTTCTGTAGCACCACATTTCGAAAGCTTCAATTCTCTTCTTGTCCAAACTATTTCTCGTCCATGTTTCACTTCCATGTATGGCTGCACTCCATAAAAATACTATGAGAAAAGACTTCCTGACGCTTAAATCTATAATGGATGCTAACAAATTTCTCTTCTTCAGAAACCCTTTCCTTGCCATTGCCATTCGACATTTTATATCCTCTCTACTTCGACCATCACCAGTTACTTTACTCCCCAAACAACAAAACCCATTTACTACTTTAAGTGTCTCATTTTCTAATCTAATTCCCTCAGCATCACCTGATTTAATTCCACTACATTCTATAACCCTCGTTTTGCTTTTATTGATGTTCATCTTATATCCTCCTTTCAAGACACTGTCCATTTCGTTCAACTGCTCTGCTAGGTCCTTTGCTGTCTCTGTCAGAATTACAATGCCATCGACGAACCTCAAAGTTTTTATTTCTTCTCCATGGATTTCAATTCCTACTCCGAATTTTTCTATTGTTTCCTTTACTGCTTGCTCAGTATATAGATTGAATAACATCGGGGATAGGCTACAGCCCTGTCTCACTCCCTTCCCAACCACTGCTTCCGTTTCATTCCCCTCTACTCTTATAACTGCCATCTGGTTTCTATACAAATTGCAAATAGCCTTTCGCTCCCTGTATTTTACCCCTACCACCTTCGGAATTTGAAAAAGAGCATTCCAGTCAACATTGTCAAAAGCTTTCTCTAAGTCTACAAATGCTAGAAACGTAGGTTTGCCTTTCCTTAATCTATCTTCTAAGATAAGCCATAGCGTCAGTATTTCCTCACGTGTTCCAGTATTTCTAAGGAAGCCAAACTCATCTTCCCCGAGGTCGGCTTCTACCAGTTTTTCCATTCGTCTGTAGAGAACTGGGGTTAATATTTTGCAGCCGTCACTTATTAAACTGATAGTTTGGCAATTTTCACATTTGTCAACAACTGCTTTCTTTGGGATTGGAATTATTATATTCTTATTCTATATTCTGGAATTATTATATTCGTCTGATGGTATTTCGCCTGTCATATATCTTGCTCACCAGATTATAGAGTTTTGTAAGGGCTGGCTCACCCAAGGCTGTCAGTAGTTCTAATGGATTGTTGTCTACTCCTGGGCCTTGTTTCGACTTTTGCTTTTATTAATGTTCATGACAGAAAGATTATGAAGATATTATCATGGATTTTCAGAAAAGTCTCAATATGCCAAGCTTTTTCACCAATGAAGTGTTTTACAGGCGACAATTATCTCTGTATTCGTTTGTCATTCATATTCTTTCTAATAGTGACTCTTGTTTTCTACTGTTACGATGAGCCCGTTGGAGAGAAAGAATCTGACGAAGTTGTATCTGCGTTCGTCCACTTTACCTGATATATTCACAAAGTTGGCACCAGATGTTAAGCATCTGGACACATTCTGTGATGCATGCAGTGAGCAGAATAAAAATTTTACTATCATCAGAGGCTTGCTTTAAGTTGACAACAACTCAAGAAGACTGTACTGAGTTACAGGAACTTTTCCCGTTAGATGTCACTCTCATATGGAGTGTGAGCTTAATATGGCCTTCATTAACAATAACATACCTGCTGAAATTCCTGAGCACTGCCTGAGCCACTTTTCTGCAACTAGAGTGTAACTTTTTTCTTTTGATGTCATTGGAGTTTATCAAGTACTTCTCAGACCTTGGACCCGTTTTCTATCACCTCTGTAAAAGAAGAAGTGTCGTTTTGCAATTCAGCCAGTGAAGGAGCTTTTGTTACAACAAGAGATGGGATCTCTTGTTCAATTCCGAAGATCTTACAACGGTGCACGTGAGAGTTCATCAATAAAGCAGCCTCTCCGTGACCCATGTTCCCATGAAGCTGAGCGAACAGCTAGTGGGCTAAGGAGAATTCATCCTTAAGGTTTATTTGAACAAAGGTAAGATCGTTACTTTCATTTCACGCTCTTAAAATAGAACAAAATATCTGGCAGCGTGGTTTTAATATTAATCTTTCATTACAAGAAATCAGTTTTTTTCCTTATGAAGAAAATAATATCCTTTACCCTCTGTTGCGGATCTCATCCCATTGTCGTTTGAAAAGTTTAGGGACCTCCAACACTTGATGCAGTTTTACGGCCCAGCAGCAAGGGATTTATACACGAAACAGCCATTTTTTGAGACAAAAAAAACAAAGAGAAATTGTTAGAAAGAAGCGCAGAGTATTGGGTCAGGCAGCGAGAACTAAAGACATCGCCTTAAATGTAACATAACTAACCTTCATCGTTATTTCCAATAACAGTGTGAACCAAACATTGAAAATTGGACATAATGACCATAATATTAAAATCAAAATTATGAAATGTATTAACAATTTGAGACAATAAAATACTCTAACTAATTGTGCACATAACTTCACACTACATACCCAAGCTCTCCTCATAAAGCGTTTCGAACTTTAAATTGCTTCTCCTTAAAAATTGATTCCAAATGACATTCATCTTTCTAAACGTAGCCTCTTCAATTCAAACAAAAATCTATCCATTCATTTTAACTATTCACTTTGTCGCACCAATTTAAACATTATCTACTTGGATCTTTGACTCCTATCAACATCATTATGCAACCACGTATTCAGCATCAGCCCTAGACGTACTTCTCCTCCTTTCCGTTTCACACCTCCACCCACCACATCTGTATAGATGCAGGCAACTGGGATCAGCATTTCCATGCTTAAACTCACCGTACAAACTTTTAGATACCTCCAGCGACCACACTCGTCACTTTGCGGAATGTAAAGGACATATAATGATTCGTTAAACGTTCCTGTACAGTCTGTAAGCAAACTGATTCTACCCTTTCTGTCTTTGTGGAAGAGGTAAACCTACATCATCAACATTACAGGGTTATTACAAATGATTGAAGCGATTTCACAGCTCTACAATAACTTTATTATTTGAGATATTTTCACAATGCTTTGCACACACATGCGAAAACTCAAAAAGTTTTTTTAGGCGTTCACAAATGTTCGATATGTGCCCCTTTAGTGATTCGGCAGACATCAAGCCGATAATCAAGTTCCTCCCACACTCGGCGCAGCATGTCCCCATCAATGAGTTCGAAAGCATCATTGATGCGAGCTCGCAGTTCTGGCACGTTTCTTGGTAGAGGAGGTTTAAACACTTCACCATTAAGAAAAAATGTTGCTTCATCACTGAAAACAAGTTTCGCACAGAAGGCATCCTCTTCCATGAGCTGTTGCAACCGCGCCGAAAATTCAAAGCGTTTGACTTTGTCATCGGGTGTCAGGGCTTGTAGCAATTGTAAACGGTAAGGCTTCTGCTTTAGCCTTTTCCGTAAGATTTTCCAAACCGTCGGCTGTGGTACGTTTAGCTCCCTGCTTGCTTTATTCGTCGACTTCCGCGGGCTACGCGGGAAAACCTGCCCGCACGCGTTCAACCGTTTCTTCGCTCACTGCAGGCCGACCCGTTGATTTCCCCTTACAGAGGCATCCAGAAGCTTTAAACTGCGCATACCATCGCCGAATGGAGTTAGCAGTTGGTGGATCTTTGTTGAACTTCGTCCTGAAGTGTCGTTGCACTGTTACGACTGACTGATGTGAGTGAATTTCAAGCACGACATACGCTTTCTCGGCTCCTGTCGCCATTTTGTCTCACCGCACTCTCGAGCGCTCTGGCAGCAGAAACCTGAAGTGCGGCTTCAGCCGAACAAAACTTTATGAGTTTTTCTACGTATCTGTAGTGTGTCGTGACCATATGTCAATGAATGGAGCTACAGTGAATTTATGAAATCGCTTCAATCATTTGTAATAGCCCTGTATTTACACTTGGCAAACCACAGTGAAGTGCGTGGCACAAGTTATTTCTCTTTATACCAGTTAGTAGTGAACCTGTCAGTGCTTTGCAATTGCGAAATATGTGTGGGAATTTTATTTGTATATATGTCCTTGAGCCGTGCTTCGCTCGTTTTCCCGCCATCATGTATTTTACATCCTGTTTTTAACGTACTTCCATCTCACTACGTTAATTTAAATTATTACTTTCACTCAGTCGCTGCTTTGCCTGACCGTGAGCGGCGATAGCAGCGCGTATCGATAAATCCCCTCTCGTAGTATCTTTGCTCGACTGCTATTACTTCCTGCTCGTTGTCTGTCGTAAGGCAGTTCAGGTTGCGAGTTCGGGTCTGCCAGTCAGTTGGAACGCGTCTGGAGCGCAGTCTGGACCTGCCAATCGGAGAGTTGGAGTGCGGCCCTAGTGCAGTCGGGTTGGAGGAGCAGTGAGGCCTGCGTCGACATGGCTCGCCCGACCATTGCTGCCACGCATCACTTGAGCCGGGCCACGGTCTTGGTGGATCGTCGGTCGGTCGTCCTACCGGACGACACGTTTTGGGTCGCCGATCTTTCATAAGTCGGCTGTGTATGTGTGCATCGACTCCCGATTTGTCTTCGTGCGTGCTTAGTTACTGTTGGGTATCGCTCAGGTCTTCGTGCAATTGTTTGTCAGGTTGTGTGTGGCGTTATTCCCACTGACGACTATTTTAGATGTTGTCGGCATTCTGAGATAATTCAGTCGGTTGCTGCGGACCAGCGAAGTTATCTCCGTGCGGTGCAGTCGGCTGGGTCCGTTGGCGGTCCCTGTGCAGTGTCGGAGTGTGCGTGGAGCTGTCCGATCGCTACGAGTTTCGTGGTTCACCGACCCAGGACGTCAAAGTTGGGTAGTGGTTTCAAATACCCAAGCCACGTCCATTCATGTTGTGTGGTTCCTTTCGGTGGTTCGCGTTGGGGAGGTTTTCCTGTGAGCAACACCGAGTGTTTGTATTGCTGAAATTGAGCCGCCATGCGGTGGGATTAACTGTATTGGCTGACTACAATTCAAGTGCACCACCGGAATTTTCTGCCTTGTGACCGTTAGTGTTCCAGTTACCTGGCCAGGCCACTAACGTAATTTCAGGCAGTGTCCTTTCCTCACCTGTTGTCATTGTCCAACACAGTGCATAGTTTTGACAGCTTAATACATGTACACATCTGATTGTGGATAATTACGTCCGTAACATTTTGGTGTTTGATTTCTCATGTACCGTTTGGAGGCAAGCAAGTCGTTGTGTCAATCGGTCCATGGCTGTTCCCTGGTTGGGTTCTGACAGATCAAGTGTAGTTGCGCTCACCCCCTGTCTCACCTAATTGAACGAGGGCAGACCGATCTCCCTGGTGACTTCTGAGTGCCGTTTTTTATTGTACTTCCCACCGGTGTCTAATTGTCTTTTTATAATCTATCATAGCCAATCATTTAAAGATTCTTGTTTTTACTGGACCTTATGTACTTTCGTATTTTGAAAAATCAATTGTGGGCCTTAAGCCGCTGAAAACCTTATTCTTGAAATTACCCTTTAAGCAAAAACATTGCGGCCTTCTGCCTTGAAAGATTATGGTAATATATTTTAAAATTTTCAAATTTAACCCTTTCGTGGGCAATATTATTGAGCAGTTCTTTTAATGAATGGAGAGCAGATAGTAGTCAACAGATAGGTATATTTATCATACAGAATATCAAATTTGCTCCAATTGTGAAAGTGAGGTCACACAACAAGGTGGGAAGTATTCTTCCCACTGCCCTTCCTTGGAGTTAAATGACAAAAACAACTTTTTCAATATATGTCATATGTATTTGATAAATTTACTTCTCTTGTTACAATGATTGTTCACAATTACTTGCCATGAAATTTTCTGAAACATGGGTCTATGCAAAGTGGTATTTGACAATATGTACAAACACAGCGAGTGCTCTTTTCCGCAGCTTTGGTACTACAATGACGGCACGTCCAGTAGGTTTCTCCTAAACTGGGTTGATGCTCCCCTACAGCCACATGACGAAAATCTTCACGTACTTTACCCCTTTTTGCCAGAAAGACAGGTTTTTGTCCACGCCTTTTTTGGGATGAGAAACCAGCGATCAATTGTCTGGCTAGATGGATCCTGTATGTGAGCTGATCATGCTGTCCAGTTTCTCTTTTACTTATTTTCCACAGGATAAAACTGTTCACTGCAGCAACGTCCACCAGGAAATAAAATATTCTGTGCCACCATTTTACATACCTTTCTCGTAATTGATCAAACTTATCGACACCATCCATTATTTTGTTGTATTCTGCCACAACTTCAGGACAATAAGTCCCTGTACTAGTACCATCCTTGTTTTTCCTTTTCACTGTGGCTGTTCCTCATGGGTCATGAATTGAGGACAGGAAAGTGAGTGGACGGTTATCCATCCATTTTACTGCAGAAATGGCTCCTTTTGTTTCAAACTGGAATTCCCCTCTTTCTAATTTTACGTTTTCCTTCATAAATTTGGGTAAATCAAAAGTATTTACCCTATACTATAGCTTTGAGAAAAAAATCACAAAATGCCACGCAAACAGCACTGAAAGGCTCCTCTATAGAGCAACACTCAGCTGTACAATGTCTTTCCGCGAAGGTACAGCAAAAACGGCGGGAAATTTCGACTGGGTTTAGTACCCTATACTGTTCACTAGGTAGTAGCACCATACAGAGGTGGGAACTGTGAATCCCACGGGACTAGGAGCGAGTTCATTGTAGTGGGAAGCATGTTTCCCACGGCTCACGAAAGGGTTAATTGTGGCACTCAGTAGCTATATTGCACCTTGCATATGTTTGTTCTATCTACCTTTGACTTGAGGCTTTCCAGCCTAGCTGTGATACCATATATATTTTAATTATTTTATTTGCTATTTTAACTGCATTTTTTATTTTATTGACTTTTAAGATTTCTTGTTTGGAGGTCCTCAGCCGTGAAATAATTACCTTGTTGAAACTTATAGTTCTAAAGTTTCGGCTATGTGCCGTTATGGTTTAAAGGTGTTATTAAATTATAATAAATTACAATTTTGAGTGAACCTGACCGCCCGCTTATTGGCCCTTCCCACAATCCTAATCACCTGTTCTGCCCTGCGGGTTTAGTGGGCGTCTCAGTCCTAATTCCCTTCCTCCTGAGCTCACTGTCCATCTCCTCTTCTCCTCTATCTCCTCCTCTTGCTCTCTCTCTTCTCTCTCTCTTTCTCTTCCTCTGTCCGTCAGCTCCTCACACTCTCTATGTCCATCTCCTCCTTCACCTATCTCTCTCCACTTCCTGCCCCCTCCTCTCTCTCTGCCTGTCTCTAGCTTTCCCCACTCTATGTTCATACCATCTGTCCATATCTCTTTCCCCTCCCTCTGACCTTGATCCTCGTTAATTGCTATAGCCAACAAAGCCCTGATTGGAAATTGAAGTCAGCTAAAATAAATGGGTAAATTGGTTGGGGCCATTGGTATACAGTTTATGAGAGGTTCCTCCCCTGCCGCTGGATCTGTGAGGATAGCAGCTTCAATTGCAGTATTTCACACAATTTTAATCTGCAAAATGTACAGCCTATGTTTGTCTGAATGTTTGTTAGAAATGTAAAAACTTGAAACAAATTGGTCAAGAACTTTCCGCCTGAATCGTTATTAGGGTGCTGTGTAAAAATATTAATTAAATCAGTCAAGAAATTTAAGATTTTTTTTGCTAGCAAATTTTGTATATGTATATTAAAATATATACCCTATATATGTCCAAATATTTACGACGACATCGTGCAAAAATTCGTAGGCTCTGTCCATCTGTACATTTATTAGACTATCATTTGAAAATTTGAATTAAGTTGGTTAAGAATTTTGGAAGATTTTTGCTAACAACCTTTCCCATTTATATAGCATTTATGTTCTTCCATACCATACATTTAAAAAAATGTAGCCTATCACTGTTTGAACGCTTATTAGGGTATCACGTCAAAATTTGAAGTAAACCAGTGAAGAACTTTCCGAGATTCCTTTATACGTTGTATAAACTTGTTTATATACTATATAATTTTAAAAAAAATATATGTAGCCTACATCCGTACAAACGTCTGTTAGAGCATTGTTGAAAAATCTGGAGGAAAACGGTAAAGAACTTTTCGATATTTTTGATAACAACGTTAAAACTACGACTTGTTTTTATATACTACTATAGATGAGGGCTTTATTCCGTACCATTCGCATATTAGGCACAGGCAGAATGTACGATGTAAATAGACTAAGCCTATTTTCGCAAACGCTACGGGAGTGATACATTCGAGTGTAGTATATTCCTAGAATCATCACTTAAAGATGCATGAATGCACGATCTAGCGGTGATACGAATTAATAAAATCTTCTCGGCCTTCCGCCTGGGACCCAGTTCTCGAGAGGTTGAAGCAGGCGCTATGGGTGCAGGACAGAAACATTACCACATTTGGCGAGGAAGACAGCACCAGTGACGTCACAGCCAGCAGCGCGGCTGTATAAAGGCGAGGCCACGGCAACATGGCACTCATTTACCGCTTGACAACGGCCGAGAGGAGTGCGGGCGAAAGCTCATGGGATTTTAACCACCTGACGCGGCTGGAAGCCCCAGAAGATTTTATTAATCACTTAAAAGTGGTTCTCGAAACATCATAATCAGGCTTTCATGGGCTAGTTTTCGTCTGTCTCCAAGCAGCTGCCAGTTCAGTTTCTCCTATAACTCCCTCACAGGTCAAATATACCTGCGGCCTTTTGTGCTGCCATTATCTGTATAAGTTGAGTATCCCATGGTAGTCCTATCTGAATCGGGTGTTACATTTTTGAGCAATATTCTAGAATTGGTCACACCTATGTTTTGCAAACAATCTACTTTGTAGACTGATTGCAATTCCCTAGTATTGTACCAATGGATCGAACCCATGTGATCGTCCCATTTCATATCCATATAAACTGTTACACCCAGACATTTGTATGACTTGATTGATCCCAACTGCGACACATTGATACTGTATTCACAGTCTACTTCGTGTTTTCGTCTTGTAAAGCGCAGATTTTACATGTTTGGACATTTAAAGGCCGGCCGAAGTGGCCGTGCGGTTAAAGGCGCTGCAGTCTGGAACCGCGAGACCGCTACGGTCGCAGGTTCGAATCCTGCCTCGAGCATGGATGTTTGTGATGTCCTTAGGTTAGTTAGGTTTAACTAGTTCTAAGTTCTAGGGGACTAATGACCTCAGCAGTTGAGTCCCATAGTGCTCAGAGCCATTTGAACCATTTGAACATTTAAAGGAAGTTGTCAGTTTTCGCAGCACTTTGAAATCTTATCAACGTCGAATGTAACATTTGTGTAGCATTTTTTCCAAACAGAACTTCGCTATAGATAACCGTGTCATCTGTAAAAAGCATGAGATTACAATTAATGTTGTGTACAAGCTCATTAATGTACAACATGAGCAGCAAGGGTCCCAACACACTTCCCTGAAGCTCACTTGAATCTACTTCTACAAGTATCGTTGCCTCCCCCTCCAAGATAACATGCTGCATCTTCCCTATCAAGAAATTCTTAATCCAGTCGCAACTTTCACTTTCATATTCCATACCACCGCACTTTCGATTATAAGGGTAGCTGCGGTACTCGATTGAAAGATTTTGAGAAGTTAAGATATAATTTATTTACCTGACTACCTTGATCCATGGGTTTCAACGTGTACGTCCCCTTCCATAGTTTAAACATGTACGATGCTCACTTTCTTGTGAGCACTTTGATGATTTCCGTTTGGGAGGAGTTAGGATGAGTGTCATATCCTACACTGCTGAAAATTATCTCATTTTGCAAACGATTCACGGTAAGGATAAAAGTCCCCTTCCTGGGTTTGCTACGTTTCATGCAGACGTCTCTCCAGAAGTGGGCTGAAACAATGCATCAGGAGGATGTGCATGTCACCGGAGCTGCATATGCTGATGATGCAAAATTTCATTTTGTGACGACGAAGCGGCTCTTTTCTTATGTATACCTGGATTCAAGGGAGAGAATGGGACCACATTGCCTACATAGCCCCAACCATCAGTAAACTCACAGGCACTGCGACCGTAGTTGTGGAGTGTGGGCAGGCAGTGAATTTTTGGCAAGAGTTCAACATCCATAATTTAAGCGAATATGATGGATTATATATGAAGACCGATGTACGCCTGCTCGCGGATATTTTTGAGGAATTCTAGCGTACACATTCACACATACATTCTGAATCCTGCGTTTTATTATATCTTGCTAGGGCTTTCGTGAGACACAATGTCAAAAAGAAATTTCATCATCAAACTGTTGACCACAGTTGACTTGCTGCTCTTTTTCTAACGCGACATTTGTGGAGGGGGGGGGGGGGGAGGGGGTATGCAAGAGTGTGCATAGGTACGCCAACGCATATAACTCGTGAATAGTTGAGGAGGAGTGCAGCATCAGAATATTTGAATTACTTGTACACCCTTTATTGGGTGTAAACACCTTATATAGGTAAGCGATACAACAGTCTTTGCTGATTGGAGGTTTCCGATGACTGTCTGATAAGGAAATCGCCAGACTGGGTAAGTTATCGCTACAGATACTAATGAAGGATATGCAATGTAGACAAGCCTTTTATAAGCTACTGATTTACTGATTCACATGACGTATATAGAGACTTGCTGCTTTGTCCAGAGCACCTAGTACCACGCGTGGCTTTATCCCCAAGCTGATGACAATGCTGGAGAATAAACAGAGAAACGTTCTGCTTTACGAAACCTCTAGCAATATCTCAGTTTGAGGATGAAACTTATTAGTCAGAAGCGCCACCACCTTCAAACACTCACGCTATTGAAGGAATGTATACATATAAATACCGAAAAGAGGGCTCTGATGACACGTGATTTTTAAAAGGATTTTTAAATGAATGAATAATCATGTTTTCGCGAAAACTATGGACAATGTAGGCATCCACCGTGTGGATTGGTGTCATGGTCACAGGATTACATCGCAGGACCAATTTTTTAAGCAGGCTACTATCTTCAGTCAAGGACTAGTTGCTCTGGAGATGGCTAATATTTCTGTGCTGTTCTCGAAGCCTATCTGAAACTGGACCTCTCCCAACTCAACGTGTACCAATTTCTAATTGTGTCTGTGGGACGCATTTCATTGATCCAGTGTTACTTTATACGGATACGGACAGTTTCGTGTAATGGGTGAAAGACTGTGATCCATCCCAACGAACTGGACACCTCTGGGTGTCAGGCAATAATCCTTATGGCATAAACCTCAAAACAAGAACGTTATGGGTCTGATGAAAGATGAGGCGAAAGAGTTGCAGATTGTGGAATTTGTGGGGCTCATAGCGAAAATGTACACATGCTGTACAGATACACTTGCAACACAAAGGTGGACTGAGTTAAACCGATAAACTGCGGGGGCGGATTCCTGACTGGAAAAAAGGTCCTGTGAACATGTGTCTGGAAAAGTGTCGTTGCCACAGCAGAAGGCGCCAATGAATGACAGTTCCTCTGACCACTTGCTGCGTGTTCCTTGAGTCTTGCAGGCTGTGTGAATGGCGCAGCTTACTGTAGTCGACAGAATGGTCCGGTATTCATGTCGGGAACAAGCCGATATGGCGTTCGTGTATGGCCAAGCAGACTGAAACGGTCGAGGGGCAGCACGGCTGTACCAAAACAAGTACCCTCACAGGCACCAGCCACATCAAACAACTGCGGGCTTTCAAACAATATGAATGAAATGATAGGGAGGTGTGGTGATGGCCCTCAAATACGTTCCCTCAGACTCATAGAGATGCAATATTAAAAGTTTTGGCCGGTTTCGTTGTCTAGTGGTCGGGATATGTAGTTGCCGCATCACAGGCCAAATACTGCTGAGTCTACAGTATATGATAAGAATGCACACATGAATCGAATAGTCGAAGATTTCTATCACTCGGCAATTGCGAATTATGAAAGTAACATATACATTTATAAATGAAAAATTTCAGTTAAATAATATCTGCAAGTACTATCTTAACGATTTTAAATGATGATTACGATCGTTGAAGTACTTTTGGGAATGCGGTATATTTCTGAAAAACCGGTATTGGTGTCGATGGTCCAGCAATTAAATAAAATATAAGTTGAATAACAGGGAAACAATAGATCCCTACAGCACGTAATTAGTGATGAACAACAACACAGCTAGCGAGATATTCACTTCTGAACGCACACTACCGTCTTCACTGTAGAAGCCACGGAAGAAGTCTCACAAGTGAACAAGTCGGCATTCCAAAGTATTACTGTCAGCCGCAACCACGTGCTAACCGCCCCACACTCTGCGAGTCTCTGCGGCGACCGAGCGTCCGTCGCGCCGTCACTTCCAGCACCTTCCCGTCTCCTGTGCCCTACCGTCCAGAAGTGCCCCGTGTCCTCTCCGGAGACGATGCTTCTCCCCAGCGTCCATACGTCTCTCTCAGAAACGAGCGCTGTGATTGGCTAGAGCGCTCCCTCCATGTCTCCAAGCCGACATGCACTCACAAACATATTGAAACACATGCCAAATACTGGATTTACATTTAAATAACTTGAAATCAAATAAATATTCCTACAGCTGGACCATACACACTCTAACACACATTATTAAATACATAAACAAAGTAAATAAACATATATATCAAAGGAATAGCAACAAAAGGTAGGCCAGTAACCTACTGTCTCTGTGCTTTCTAACACACAGTAAATATTTAACCAATTTCTTCATGAATAGTATATATCAGATATAAACAAAGACATAGATGAATAAATACATTTATAAGCATACTGCTACCGTTTTTTCGTGTAACTGTGTAGTACTTATGGCCTGATGCAATCGATAGTAATCGGTCACTTTGACCTCCAATAACTCATGTACTATTCGAGTTATATGCCTGTAATTTATACCAATTTAGGTTTACACTAATAGCTCTCTAAAGACACGTCGATCGACGAAATCGGATGAAGTGCTTAAATTTTGGAAATTCGCTGCTGGGTGTGACTTGTATAATTTAGTCAGATACTAAACTTTAAACTAATAAAGATATTGAAAATCTGATTACACTATCAGAATCGTCGTGCAAATAATGGTAATGTAGATGTTTTTTTTTGAGGTATCTTGAGTCATCTGGCTGCTATTAATTTCTATACGAACTGTGAAATGTCTACCATTAGGGTTTCACAAAGTCTGCCGTCTTTTGCACTCCCGGCGTGTCTCCTTCACTGGCACAGCCTCACCACGCTCTAGCCGAGCGGCTCGAGCGCTGGCTGCCAACTCTGAACTTAGAACATTCCCAGGGCCCCACAACTCGCCCGTTACCTCACACAACTATTGAAGCACCTTTTGGGCGTTTGTGTTATCACAGGGAAGTGGCAGCAATGCAGAACCGGGTTCAACCACGGATAGTGAGACAAACCCTGGTACAAGTCCCAGGCAGGCTGCCTGTCAATATTGTGTAAGCCAAAGTACAATTGTGTGTATCCTGCATGACAACTGCTACCATCCCTATCACCTGCAATCCCATGGAGGCCACTTTGAACATCTGTTGTGATATGGATGGCATGCAGCTCTGTAGTGTGTTCCGAGACAATTTGTTGGCGTTGCACACACACCGTCCATTTCCAGACACATGTTCATAGGACCTTTTTCGCTCTATTTCCTGTCAGGAATCCGTCCCAACAGTTTGTCGGTTTTGTTAATATTCACCCTGTATGTGCGTCTTTAGAGTAAAAGAAATGTAATTTATTGTAAATTTAGTTTGAACATATTTGTAAATGAACCATAAATTTATGAAAAGAAATATTTTAACAAATAAACAAAAATAATGTTAATATTAAATTTTATTGCTAAAAAAGGAAAATTGATATTAATAAACCATAATTAAATTTGTTATATCGGCGTTATTGTGTATAAAGAAACCTGCTTTTTTTCGCTACAGAGTACAAATGCGTAGCCTCGTACAATTGCTCTAGGGAGTAGTGCTGTAGTTAATTTGTAGTTATTATCTGTAACAAACTTGATTGTCTCACTATAGTAAAATACCTCAAACGATGAGGCTCATGGAATTGCTCTAGTAAGAACAGGAGGAGGAGGAGGAGTGGGTATCCCTCCACTTGGCCCAAAGACAAAAGTGGGGAAGCAGGGGTTTCCCGCCATTTTTAACATACACTTATTGGTCTAGATCAGTTGGGAGGGTGATCTTGAAAGTACCACATACAATTGCCTTCAGGGTGTCGGTAGGGCAGGTGCTCCCTTGTGGGAAGAGCGTGGGGTGGGGAGGGGAGTGGGGAGTGGGGGGGGGGGGGGGGGGGGGAGGGTAGCTTTCACAGTTTCCTCAGGTGTAACCTCATCCTCCATTATTTTATGACTGGAAGGACAACCCTTCAAATCTATAAATGATACTGCTACCCTATTCACAATAGGTTACAACAGCCTTAAAACCTGGCCAGTGGCTGATCATTGCTTGGCCGGAGGTCATGCAATGCAGTATAATGAGAGTTGCTGCAGTTTCTCGTTACTGGGAATGTATTATGAACTAATCCATTGAAATCAGACTAATAGTCGTACGAATAGCCACAAGGGCTATCCTATGAGCGAGGTATGAAACCCTGCGCTGAACCGCATTAAAACACAACGTTCTCTATCGCTAGGAGATTTTGACGAACTCTTGCGGCAGAGGCACCTTATTTTCACAGCCGGTCGCGCTGATAGCATCTTTTGCAATGAAGGAGTGGTGGGCAGCACCAACGGCAGTCCTCTCTACTGACCTATAACTGCACCGGTACTAGCTTAGAATCTGTTTCATTCGATGTCGCGATATGGCGGAGATAGACCGCTAGCGAGCACACAGAATGGTCCGATCTCCGTCAGGAGGACTCGTTCCGCCGGCTGCACCATCAACCGTTCAGTCTACGACCACGGCTGTGGAAGTGTGAACTACGAGTGCGACAACAAGGCACGCGGAGATGGACTGTGGGAGAAACAGCGATCTCTCCAATGAAGATGGCTTGGGGTAAAACGCGCCAATCGATAACCAAGGAGGCAAATCACAGACTCCAGCATCACGCGAAGAAATTGTACGACAAGGCGATAAATTCCGATATTATACTAATATGTCGCCTTGGGCGGAGTAATGAATATACTGACCGGTCTACGTGGCCCGTGATGCCACTCGTTCGTTAGTAGCCCCAATGGAAGATGTCAACAAACGCCACCACGGCAACAAGAGAACATACCTAAACAGGCTAAGCCAAATAAATACCAAAATTAACTAGAGAGTAATAGGAAATACGGGAAGGTATAGTACTTTAACACCCACCTAATAGGCCAGTAGCCTAGAGAGAAATAGTCAACGGCTTGGTATCAGTTCGTCGAGAGTCAGCAACGAGATCGACCCACCTGAAGACTATGGCCAAGTGGATCGTAGAAATATTTTATTAACTTGACTTGAAGATCCTATTACAAACCCGAGAAGAGTATCACGAGTTATTACGCCAGGAATGCTTACGAAGTTATAATTCTCGTTTGGTTTGATAATCTTAATTTCAACTGCTGTCTCTTCCATGAGTGTCTGTCACTGTCGTTGGTGCCACTAACTGCATTTACATATGATCACAATTTCTTTGGTTTTTGTGACAGATTTTTTTACAATCTTCTCCCTTGATTGTCACTGAAGCCTTCATTCATTGCTCTCGAGACAGCTAAACACGTATCATCCAGCATCTCTCTATTAATAGAACTATGGTTTGGTTTAAACTTATTATGCAGTATGCTCTGTTTCTTTAGAAGTTTCTTTGCACTGATTCTATACCATAGAGGGCCATTCTCACCATTAACTGTTCTACCAGGTCGAAATATGACTGAGGTGACAAAAGTCATGGAATAGCGAATGCACATATACAGATAGTGGTTGTATCGCGTACACAGGGTAGAAAAGGCAGTGGTTTGGCGGACATGCCATTATTTTGTATTCACGTGATTCATGTGTAAATGTTTCAGACGACATTATGGCCGCACGAAGGCAATTAACTGACTTTGAACACGGGATAGTAGTTGGAGCTAGACGCATGGGACATTCCATTTCGGCCGGCCGGGGTGGCCGAGCGGTTCTAGGCGCTACAGTCTCGAACCGCGCAACCACTACGGTCGCAGGTTCAAATCCTGCATCGGGCATGGATGTGTGTGATGTCCTTAGGTTAGTTAGGTTTAAGCAGAACTAAGTTCTACGGGACTGATGACCTCAGAAATTAAGTCCCATAACGCTCAGAGCCATTTTTGAACCATTCCATTTCACAAAGCGTTAGGGAATCCAATATTCCGAGATCCACAGTGTGAAGAGTGTGCCGAGAATACTAAATATCAAGCATCACTTCTCACCACAGACAACGCAATGGACAGCGGCCTTAACTAAACGACCGCGATCAGTAGGGTTTGCGTACAGTTGTCAGTGCTAACAGGCAGACAACACTGCAAATAACCGTATAAATCAATGTCGGACGTACGACGAACGTATCCGTTAGGGCAGTGCGGTGAGATTTGGGGTTAATCGACTATGGCAACAGACTAGCGACGCGAGTGTTCAAATGGTTCAAATGGCTTTGAGCACTATGGGACTTAACATCTGAGGTCATCAGTCCCCTAGAACTTAGAACTACTTAAACCTAACTAACCTAAGGACATCACACACATCCATGCCCGAGGCAGGATTCCAACCTGCGACCGTAGCGGTCGCGCGGTTCCAGACTGAAGCGCCTAGAACCGCTTGGCCACACCGGCCGGCGATGCGAGTGTCTTTGTTAACAACACGACATCCCCTGCAGGACCTCTCGGGCTCGTGGCCGCATCGGTTGGACCCTAGGCAGCTGGAAAATCATGGTTTGGTCAGATGAGTACCGATTTGAGTTGGTAAGAGCTGATGATAGGGTTCGAGTGTGGTGCAGACCCCACGAAACCATGAACCCAGGCTGTCAACAAGAATCTGTGAAAGCTGGTGATGGCTCGATAATGGTGTGGGCTCTGTTTACATGAAATGGGTTGCTTCCGCTCGTCCAGTTGAGCTGATCATTGACTGGAACTGAAATAGTTGTGTTCGACTACTTCGAGACCATCTGCAGCCATCCGTGTACTTCATGTCCCCAAACATCAGTGACATATCATCGGGCACAGCTGTTCGCGACTGGTTTTAACTACATTCTGCACAATTCCAGCAAATGATTTGGTCACCCAGATCGCCCGACATGAATCGCTACGAACATTTATGAGACATAATCGGAAGATCAGTTCGTGCACAACACTCTGTAGTTTCGTGATTATGGACGGCTGTACAGGCAGCATGGTGCAATATTTCTGCAGAGGGCTTCCAAAGATTTATTGCGTCCGCGCCCTGCACTACGCCGGGCAGAAGGAGGTCCGACACGATATTAGGAGGTATCCTATGACTTTTTTCACCTCAATGTATCTGTCCAGTGCGTGGTCAGTTATTCTTTTTACTTGTGTCTCAGTTGTCGTAGTACTCCTGTCCACAGCTAAATATTTCAAGTTCCTGATTGCATGATGACACTACTGCCTCTTTATCTGGTTTGTTGAACAAATAAATCTTTCAACATGTTTCAGACTGCGCCTTGAATCTGAATTTTGTGGCACGTTGTTGTTCCGGCCTGCCAAGCCGGCCGCGGCAGTGCAGCTCTGGCGCTGAGTTTTGGCCAGAGTGCGCGTTTGTCAGAGTCTGGTGCCACACCATCACCGCGCTACATTGTGCGTGTAACATAAACATTATCTCTGAGCAGAATACTGTTGATTTATTAAAAGCTTAATGTTATCTGATTTCACTGGGTTTATAAGAAAATACTTAGGTTGTTGATAAATGATTTTATAAAATAAGCCCACACTTGCACAACCCCCAAGGCAAAACCCAGACGCCGCCGAAATCCAGAACTACAAATTTCCCTTTGTGTTTTGGGAATCATTGTTGCCACAACTACGACTTGGTCACTGATGACGGTTTCATTGTGGACTTGCCAAAGAGGTCACATCAATTTGTTGCCATTATATCCACTATATTTCCATCATGAGTGGGCTTCCGAACCAGCTGTTATAGGCAGTTTTTAGAGAAGGCATTTAGTAATGTTTCTCTGGATGTCTTGTCGAGACCATCACTTACAGAATTACATTTAACTAAATATTCTGTGGAATAATTTTGGTCCTCTCCAATGAACACGCTATGATCGAGGAACTTACGAACAACCGAACTAAGGTTTTCTCTAAAGTTTGCGGTTATATGTGAGCGTGAGCGTGGTGCTCCATGGAAAGATCCTATAACATGTTTATCACACTTCACCAACTAGTCTCGAAATGTACATGTCGAAACAACTTTAAAAGTTATTGTGTTAATGCAGGAAGCAGAACAGGGCTTCCACTTTTAAATGCATTCGAGAGAGGGGATACATGGAAAGAATATATTGAGGGGTTCTACGAGGTCGAGACACTGTCTGATGTGAAAGAAGAAATGGGTGTCCACTTGGAGGACTGCGTGATTCTCAACACGAACTGTCGCAATCGGAATTGATTGTGACTAATTTTTAGCCCACTGTCTTAAACAGAAGCGGTTCACCCATGTGGCGTATGGCGCACATACCACGGCCCCTGCTCTCCAGGGCAACAAGCTGTCATCTTTTCTTCTTTTTTGTGGGGGAAAAGTGAAAGTTATCAGTTTTTAACAAAAAATAATCATACAGTTTTCGATTACGTGTGCACGATTGTGCAGTATTTAAAAACACTGGCCCAATTACATAAAATTATGTGTGTTTCGAGCGTTTTTAAGAGTACATTCGATGTAAGCCATATAATTGAACCACATTTTACGTATTACAACTTGGCACAGGAGTTTTAATATAGTGTGCTATGCATTACTGCGAACTTGCGCGAGAATATAGACTACAGAGATTATTTGCTTCAAATTGTTAGCAAAGTTCGCCTAAAGATCGTTTGTCGATATAATGTCGGACCAAACGACGTAGGAGATTCAGCGAAATCAAATACCGTCACATAACCGGAATAGTTACTCACCTGAATTAAGATTAGTGACTTAGTGCTGGTTTTTGATACCCAGCTTTAAGTTCATTCCACACGTTTTCATGTTTAACTAGGCGTGATACACTAACGTTCTCCTTCTCTCCTACTGCACTGATACGTTTCCAGCTTTCACCATTCATCACAATTTAGACCGAGCTTTGCCAACCTTTTTGTCGCAATGTCTTACTGATCGTAGATTACTGTGGAGATTGTCACGAGATTTCCTTTTTCCAGAATTATAAACCCTGTAACTTTGTTGTAGACGTGTTTTAATTTTCAACGTGCGCTGACGTAATTTATAAACATTATCGAGACAGTCTGCAAAAGTCAGAGTCAGCATCGATGCCTCAACTATCAGTTCCCCTTCTGGCAGTTCCAGCGATGGTAAAATTCCGGAGCAATCGCTGCCTTACACTTCCCGCTTTGTGAAAACTGGAGTGAGATCACTCTGATCGTTTCGTCACTGTCATTTTGTACACGGCCTACGTACGCAGAGTTACAAACAAACAATTTTACTCTTGAGATGACAAAATTATTCTTTAACAATTCTTTTTCTTTCCTGTGTGAACAGAGCAATCAAGAGTCACCACTGACGAGTAGTAATAAATGAAAAGCACCAGTTTGCTTTTGTTCTACAATATTATTTTTATTGCTTACCGGTTTTCGGCTTACAAGGCCATCTTCAGGCCTTTACTGAGTATTATCACCAAAGAAGTTAAATGTTAGCAGACAACATTGGAAGAGAAGTAACACATCTAGAGTGAAGTAGAAACATACAGTGAGTAACATCTTTGCAATGAAATAGTAAAAACTGAACAGTACATAAATAACAATGGAGTTGACAGGAAAACCTCTAGCACAAAATAAGAATAGCATGCCTACACAACAGGTTCTATTGATAAACAAAACTATTGAAATAAGATAAAATTGGTGCTAGGCAAGGCTGCATCAAGAGGTATGAAACATGGAGAGTGATACACAACCAATTAAAAAAGAAGAGACAGTTGTCAATGTAAATACAGAATACACAAGGAACTTAAGCCATATCAATACGGTAAACAGAAATTAATAAATGCAGGAAAATTGAGGTGTTTGAGGGAACCTACAATTTGAGAGTGTGGTGGCACTGCATTTTAACATAAACATTATAATCAAAGCAGTGGCTGTATAACAGTTTACATTAAATAAATGAGCAAAGTAAAATATGAACAGTATTTGATGAGACAACTACAAGGGGAGTTAAACATGGACAGTAATACAAGTACAAGTTAAAAGCAAACCCTTAACTATTGAAACTACAGCATATGTGGAATACAAAGACAACTACAACAAATAAAACAACTTAATGACTACAGGAAAATGGGAATATGTAGGAAGAGAGAGTGTGGGAAGTAATGAACAACAAAGATGATTATATGAAGTTTTGGAGAGGGGAAGTGTTGAGTTGTGTCTGGTCATTTAGGATGAGATCTGGACTGTGAGCAAGATGTTTGTTAATTTCCAGGACTTCCAGCAGGTTGAGTTTATGGCCTTTGTTTGCTAAGTGAAGTACATGGGACACTGGCTGGTAGTTGTGACCCTCACTCAGTACATGCTCAGCAAATGCAGAGTCTGAATTCTGCAATCTCCAGCTGCGTTCATGTTCAGCCAGCCTAGTTGATATGTCTCTGCCTGACTGACCAATGTAAAATTTGTCACAATCAGAACAGGTGATTTTGTATACCCCACTGTTGGCTAATAACTGGATCTTATCTTTGCTATTAAAAACACACTGGGCTGTAGTGTTCCTGACATAGTAGGAAACCCTATACTTGCAGGATTTCAGTGCTTTGGCTATAGTCTGTGATACCTGACCTAGAAATGGTAGAGTACACCATTTCTTGCAGACAGTGGATGGGGAAGCAGGTGGGGCATAGAGGAGGGGCATAGAGGAGGGGTATAATTTTCCGTTTTTGTTTCCTGTGCAAGATGTGGTCAATAAGAACTGGATTGTAGCCATTGGCTGAGGCAATAAATTTTATTGTATCTAACTCTGCTTTAAAATCATCTCTGGACATGGGGATGAATATGAGATGGTGTACCATTGAGTGGAAAGCTGCATTTTGTGAGCTATGGGGTGTTGTGAGCAAGAAGGTATTACTGTGTCTGTAGTTTTTGTTTTTCTGTAAATTTTGAAACAATGTGTGTGTGTACTGATGTCAATGGTGAGATCTAAGAAGTTTATGGATTTCTTGCAAATTTCCATAGTGAACTGGATATTTTTATGTTGACCGTTTAGATTTTTCAAGAATGTGTTGAGTTGTCTTGTAGTACCAGTCCACATACACAGGACATCATCTACATATCTAAACCAGTATTTGAAGTTTGCACTCAAAGGTTCTGTTTTTAGAAAATTTTGTTCAAAATGGTCCATAAATATTTCAGCCAACAGTGGACTTGCGCATCAGCTCTGTCAGAATGTCAATACATTCTACTACTGGTATGTTAGAAAACAGACTGCTGACATCAAAAGATACTAATTTATCACTGTGTGAGACAGATATACCTTTTAACTTGTTTACTAGGTCCACAGAGTTTGAAATACCATGCTTTGGTTTAAATTTAGTCTTGCTCTTAATTAGGACATCAAGTTTACTGGCTAGTTTGTAAGATGGAGCAGTGAATGATGATACAACTGGACGAATAGGAATATCTTGTTTATGCAGTTTAGGAAGGCCGTACATTCTAGGAGGCAATGGGTTCATATTAGTTAACAGTTTTACTTCAAATTCAGAGAATATGCTTTTGCATGAAATGATTGCATATTTAAGGGGCTCCGGAACGCCCTATACTCACAATGTTAAAATAACGCTTATAAATTACATCGTTCCGCACAAAGTATTTGAGGTAGGAAGTTGAACTTTTTACAGATTATTTATTGGAATATGGGCTACAACTTAACACAGGGATTTTACAAAATTTTTGTTCAGTTATTAAATATGATTTTTTTTCAATTGTAATGAAAATTCACAACATTTTTTTGCAATTTTTTATTTATATATTCAAAAATATACAGTTTTTTGGAAAAAGGCTGTGTTAAATTATGCAGAAGGTACTGTGTAACATTTACTGAAAGTTTGAAACAATTATGTTTGGAAGATCCTTAGAAAACATGTAATTAGTATGAGAAAATAAAAGTTTTGGGAGTCGAGCGACAAAGATTGGATTAACTTTTTAGTGCATGCCAGGTACATAGGATGGATTATCTTCATCCTCTGCAAACTCCTCCTCCAGCTTCCTCTTGTTCCGCCTCCTGTTTACTCTTGCTTGTATTTCTAGACTCTTTACAGCCCTGTCTGCAGCCCGAAGGCGTTCCTTGTCTAAAGCAAGCATCGCTCGTTGTTGTGTTCGTAGATTTTGCTACCATTTTCTTCAGTTGCAGTTACTGCAACACTGTTCCAAAAGGTGGTCATGTATGAACACTTATCACATTTCAGTTGTATTTCACTAGCAAGTCCTACGTGCTTTATTATGGAGAGTTCCAGACCAACTTCACTACAATGAATACATCTTACACAGTTTCGAAAAATTCCTTTGAGAACCGACATATCAAATATTTCGTCACATCCGATTCGCCCATAAAACATTCATAGTTTTCACTCATTGAACCAAGCTTCTTCTGTGAAGTATTTTCTTTCCCACTTTGACTGCTATGGGCAGGTGTACTTGAGAGCTTAGGTTCACTCACTTGGTTATCGTCTTTATTGTTTACAGTAATAACACATACCTTTGGCTTTCCAACATTTCTCCCTTTCTTAAAAGCCTTCAGGGGATTTCTAATAACTTTACTTTTACTCATTATTATACTTCAACAAAACAAAGACTCAAGAAACAGAATTAATTACGAATATTTTCGAGATAACGACAGAGTAAATAAACATGAAACAATCGACAATCACACCAGCGATATATATTGAACAATCACAGGTTAGCCACAACACATACTTTATCTCACATCACTAAAACGTACCTGATGAACACTCACATTAATAATAACACCATTTGACAGCAGTTTTACAGCGCCATAGTGGGTCACGCCCATGTAGAACACATTTCAAAAAAATTTTTAAAAATAGTTGTAGTCTTCAGAATTAATTAAAGGTAATAGTCTGCAGATTCAGAAAACGCAAAAAAGTAAAAATTGAACTTTTCAAGATTTTGAGCCTTTCCGGAGCCCCTTAACATCCGCTTTGAACAATTTAGTAGGGTATTTAGGAAGGACTTGGAAGCCTGTGGTATTCAGAAAATCATTAACTTTATCCACATAATCACATTTGTTCAAAAGCACAATACTGTTGCCTTGATCAGATTTTGTGGCAACGATACCTTGGTGTTGTAATTTCTGTTTTAAGGAGGGAACCTACAGTTTGAGAGTGTGGTGGTACTGCATGCCCCACCTGCTTCCCCATCCGCTGTCTGCAAGAAATGGTGTACTCTACCATTTCTAGGTCAGGTATCACAGACTATAGCCAAAGCACTGAAATCCTGCAAGTATAGGGTTTCCTACTATGTCAGGAACACTACAGCCCAGTGTGTTTTTAATAGCAAAGATAAGATCCAGTTATTAGCCAACAGTGGGGTATACAAAATCACCTGTTCTGATTGTGACAAATTTTACATTGGTCAGTCAGGCAGAGACATATCAACTAGGCTGGCTGAACATGAACGCAGCTGGAGGTTGCAGAATTCAGACTCTGCATTTGCTGAGCATGTACTGAGTGAGGGTCACAACTACCAGCCAGTGTCCCATGTACTTCACTTAGCAAACAAAGGCCATAAACTCAACCTGCTGGAAGCCCTGGAAATTAACAAACATCTTGCTCACAGTCCAGATCTCATCCTAAATGACCAGACACAACTCAACACTTCCCCTCTCCAAAACTTCATATAATCATCTTTGTTGTTCATTACTTCCCACACTCTCTCTTCCTACATATTCCCATTTTCCTGTAGTCATTAAGTTGTTTTATTTGTTGCAGTTGTCTTTGTATTCCACATATGCTGTAGTTTCAATAGTTAAGGGTTTGCTTTTAACTTGTACTTGTATTACTGTCCATGTTTAACTCCCCTTGTAGTTGTCTCATCAAATACTGTTCATATTTTACTTTGCTCATTTATTTAATGTAAACTGGTATACAGCCACTGCTTTGATTATAATGTTTATGTTAAAATGCAGTACCACCACACTCTCAAACTGTAGGTTCCCTCAAACACCTCAATATTCCTGCATTTATTGATTTCTGTTTATCGTATTGATATGGCTTAAGTTCCTCGTGTATTCTGTATTTACATTGACAACTGTCTCTTCTTTTTTAATTGGTTGTGTATCACTCTCCATGTTTCATACCTCTTGATGCAGCCTTGCCTAGTACTAATTTTATCTTATTTCAATAGTTTTGTTTATCAATAGAAACTGTTATGTAGGCATGCTATTCTTATTTTCTGCTAAAGGTTTTCCTGTCAACTCCATTGTTATTCATGTACTGTTCAGTTTTTACTATTTCATTGCAAAGATGTTACTCACTGTATGTTTCTACTTCACTCTAGATGTGTTACTTCTCTTCCAATGTTGTCTGCTAACATTTAACTTCTTTGGTGATAATACTCAGTAAAGGCCTGAAGATGGCCCTGTAAGCTGAAAACCGGTCAGCAATAAAAATAATATTGTAGAACAAAAGCAAACTGGTGCTTTTCATTTATTATTATAATGTTGTTCTACCAAGAACCGACGGAAGATTCTGTTAATATGATAACATGTGCCACAACAGCACAATTATCCGTCTTTTACAGTAGATTACTGAGACAAAAAGCTAAATCAACACAACACATTTGGTTTAACAAACAGTGTTTGCAACGCAAAATTACGCCAAAATGCGTCTCCATAAAGTCAAGAGGAACATCCGCCGCAACAAACAAAGCCGTTGACGTCGCAAGATACACGTGGATAAAGGAAGGAATGAGGAAATGGTATCGTGTTCGTGACAACGTGTGTACACATCTAAAAGTGGTACATATGGCAATCACATCTAAGTTACACCCGTGTGAGTTCGATGTTTTCGATCGAGAAGTTCGTCAAAGTGTAAGTGGTCTTATTCACGACGTATTTTTGCGTCAGAACAAGAAATTATCTATGATTAGGAAGGTGAGTGAACCTCTAACCTCAAACTGTAAACAAAATTTTTCGCAACGTGTAATTAACTTATCGAACTTGGTTCTGTCCCCAAAGGAACAAAAAGTGCTTGAAAAAGGTTTTAAATATGCTCCTCCCCACCCTCCATCAGAAAAACAACTGGATGTTATGAAAGTTGATACTGAATATGCCTTAACGAAAGACACCACTGCAAAATATATAGTTGCCAATGCACTAAAGAACGAAACCAAATTCGTGTGTAACATCCCACTGTCTATTGACTTTCACACCCTCAAGTCCTTAAAACAGAAATTACAACACCAAGGTATCGTTGCCACAAAATCTGATCAAGGCAACAGTATTGTGCTTTTGAACAAATGTGATTATGTGGATAAAGTTAATGATTTTCTGAATACCACAGGCTTCCAAGTCCTTCCTAAAGACCCTACTAAATTGTTCAAAGAGGATGTTAAATATGCAATCATTTCATGCAAAAGCATATTCTCTGAATTTGAAGTAAAACTGTTAACTAATATGAACCCATTGCCTCCTAGAATGTACGGCCTTCCTAAACTGCATAAACAAGATATTCCTATTCGTCCAGTTGTATCATCATTCACTGCTCCATCTTACAAACTAGCCAGTAAACTTGATGTCCTAATTAAGAGCAAGACTAAATTTAAACCAAAGCATGGTATTTCAAACTCTGTGGACCTAGTAAACAAGTTAAAAGGTATATCTGTCTCACACAGTGATAAATTAGTATCCTTTGATGTCAGCAGTCTGTTTTCTAACATACCAGTAGTAGAATGTATTGACATTCTGACAGAGCTGATGCACAAGTCTAATGTCAATCCTGCGGAATTTAATGACTTGAGAATGGCCACACAGACCTGCCTTGCACAGAACTATTTCCAGTTCCAAGGCACTCTTTATAAACAATTAGATGGCTTAGCTATGGGTTCCCCTCTTAGTCCACTGTTGGCTGAAATATTTATGGACCATTTTGAACAAAATTTTCTAAAAACAGAACCGTTGAGTGCAAACATCAAATACTGGTTTAGATATGTAGATGATGTCCTGTGTATGTGGACTGGTACTACAAGACAACTCAACACATTCTTGAAAAATCTAAATGGTCAACATAAAAATATCCAGTTCACTATGGAATTGGCAACAAATCCATAAACTTCTTAGATCTCACCATTGACATCAGTACACACACACATTGTTTCAAAATTTACAGAAAAACAACAACTACAGACACAGCAATACCTTCTTGCTCACAACACCCCATAGCTCACAAAATGCAGCTTTCCACTCAATGGTACACCATCTCATATTCATCCCCATGTCCAGAGATGATTTTAAAGCAGAGTTAGATACAATAAAATTTATTGCCTCAGCCAATGGCTACAATCCAGTTCTTATTGACCACATCTTGCACAGGAAACAAAAACGGAAAATTATACCCTCCTCTATGCCCCTCCTCTATGCCCCACCTGCTTCCCCATCCACTGTCTGCAAGAAATGGTGTACTCTACCATTTCTAGGTCAGGTATCACAGACTATAGCCAAAGCACTGAAATCCTGCAAGTATAGGGTTTCCTACTATGTCAGGAACACTACAGCCCAGTGTGTTTTTAATAGCAAAGATAAGATCCAGTTATTAGCCAACAGTGAGGTATACAAAATCACCTGTTCTGATTGTGACAAATTTTACATTGGTCAGTCAGGCAGAGACATATCAACTAGGCTGGCTGAACATGAACGCAGCTGGAGGTTGCAGAATTCAGACTCTGCATTTGCTGAGCATGTACTGAGTGAGGGTCACAACTACCAGCCAGTGTCCCATGTACTTCACTTAGCAAACAAAGGCCATAAACTCAACCTGCTGGAAGTCCTGGAAATTAACAAACATCTTGCTCACAGTCCAGATCTCATCCTAAATGACCAGACACAACTCAACACTTCCCCTCTCCAAAACTTCATATAATCATCTTTGTTGTTCATTACTTCCCACACTCTCTCTTCCTACATATTCCCATTTTCCTGTAGTCATTAAGTTGTTTTATTTGTTGCAGTTGTCTTTGTATTCCACATATGCTGTAGTTTCAATAGTTAAGGGTTTGCTTTTAACTTGTACTTGTATTACTGTCCATGTTTAACTCCCCTTGTAGTTGTCTCATCAAATACTGTTCATATTTTACTTTGCTCATTTATTTAATGTAAACTGGTATACAGCCACTGCTTTGATTATAATGTTTATGTTAAAATGCAGTACCACCACACTCTCAAACTGTAGGTTCCCTCAAACACCTCAATATTCCTGCATTTATTGATTTCTGTTTATCGTATTGATATGGCTTAAGTTCCTCGTGTATTCTGTATTTACATTGACAACTGTCTCTTCTTTTTTAATTGGTTGTGTATCACTCTCCATGTTTCATACCTCTTGATGCAGCCTTGCCTAGTACTAATTTTATCTTATTTCAATAGTTTTGTTTATCAATAGAAACTGTTATGTAGGCATGCTATTCTTATTTTGTGCTAAAGGTTTTCCTGTCAACTCCATTGTTATTCATGTACTGTTCAGTTTTTACTATTTCATTGCAAAGATGTTACTCACTGTATGTTTCTACTTCACTCTAGATGTGTTACTTCTCTTCCAATGTTGTCTGCTAACATTTAACTTCTTTGGTGATAATACTCAGTAAAGGCCTGAAGATGGCCTTGTAAGCCGAAAACCGGTAAGCAATAAAAATAATGTTGTAGAACAAAGGCAAACTGGTGCTTTTCTTTCATTATTATAATGTTGTTCTACCAAGAACCGACGGAAGATTCTGTTAATACTGACGAGTTGTTTTTTGTGCCACTAGTAATGTTTATTTTTTTTTGTTTATTTTAGCATTTATGTCACTTGGCAAGACTGGGGCCTTCAAACCCAGCTCACATCTAAACAGCCACCCATAGTGAGACAACGCTGCAATTGATATACTGCATGAGCAATACCCAGATAGACGAAATCTCTAAAGCGTATAATTCCGGGAAACGGGAGAGCGAACCTGTCCCGGACCGATTCCGCCTGGCGGGCGAACGACGATGGCTGTGAAGCCAGTCAGCGTGGATGTGGTTTTTGGGCGGTTTCCCGCGTTTATCTAGATGATTACCGGGCTGTTGGCAACATCGTGCCTGAGATGCTCACTACGCAAACACTACGAAAACGTTATCACACTTGAACATGAGATCTGCACTAGACGCAAACAGATTGTATACACAGAATACTTCCACTTGGGAATGGTGGCGTCAGGAATGGTATTCGACCACCAAGTGCCACTAACACAGCCAAACCCATATCTAACAACACCACCCCCGTATCGAAATGGAAAAAACGCTAAGGGAAAGAAGAAGACCAATAGTAATGAGTACGTGGAATTTAAGGAAAATCAGTATTACTGACATTACGAAATTTACTCATCATGTTCTTGCCGAATGTGAGTGGTGATATCTAACAAAAACGTGTGACAACAGTGCAGAAGGAAACAACGTGGAGAAGAATTTTACTGGTCAGAGGATGAGAGAGAAATAAACAACAGTGTAAGATTATCGGATGAAACGGAAGGAATAAAACAGAAATAGAAAGGGATGAGAGAGGCTTAGATGAATTATTTTATTTTATTTTGAGCTTTTCCTCATTACAGAGACTTTTCTCCAACATAATGATTTACTCGGAAATTACTATACAAAGAGTAACCGTTCTTAAACTATATTTTCAAAATATTCCTCCAGGTGTTTCGATCTTGTGCGTCCTCTTCCTCTGCGCCCATTCTCCTCATTGTGTGCTGTACATTTTGGAGCCAGGTGGTCATAGGTCGTCCTCTTCTTCTTCTGCCCTCCGGTTCCCACTCCAGTATCAATTTTGGTAATCTGGCTTCCTCCATTCGTCGTACATGCCCGTACCACTGTAATTTCTTCCTATCAAATGTGTGTGAAATCTTATGGGACTTAACTGCTAAGGTCATCAGTCCCAAGCTTACACACTACTTAACCTAAATTATCCTAAGGACAAACACACACACCCATGCTCGAGGGAGGACTCGAACCTCCGCCGGGACCAGCCGCACAGTCCATGACTGCAGCGCCCGAGACTGCTCGGCTAATCCCGCGCGGCTTCTTCCTATCCATTACGTCATATATTCTTTCTTTTATTTCCATTCTCCTTATTATTTCGGTGTTCCTTATCTTCTCTTTCCTGGAGAGTCTTAACGTTCCATACAGAACCACGCACTGTAATATAGATTTCTATATTATTTTTTTAGTTCTGATCATTGCATTCCTGCTCCATAAGACTGAGTTAAGCGACCCAATGACCTCCCGTCCGCTACTGCCTCTTTTATTGATTTCTGACTCTGATTTTCCGTCGATTTCTAAAAGGGATCCTAAATAACAGAAAGTGTTTATCTTTTTGATTTTCTTTCCTTCAATGTGTAGCTCATCTGAATCAATTATCAAATATTCTGGTTTTTGATAATTAATCTTCAAACCCCAAGTTTTGTATGTTACTGCAAGTTGATTTAAAATGTGAAAAAAACTGGTTACCTGTTGGACAGAAAGAAAACGGCTGGGGTATGGAGAGAGCGATGCCTATGTTAACAGATAAACCTTTAATGTCCTCTTGAATGGAGAGTAGTTTTGGACAAAGGCAAGTTACATGCTAATTTGTCCACAGTCGTTTGGGTCAAATGGAGAAGGATAAGGAGACATTTGTAGTGTCGTGCAAAGGTACAGCCAGGATGGTACATGCATCCCACCTGGAAATGCAGCTATGCAATGATCATAGCTATCTCAAATGTGAGGTGAAGTACTGAGGACTTCAATGCCTAAGACACCAATTAAGTAAACAGAGCATATAAAAATCACTCCCTGTATCGGGTCGCATCCGACTTAGCTGAGTATAGGTAGGACCGCTGTGATGAAAATGATAAAACAAACGGATGTTACAGACATACTTTATGCAAGCGTTCATCGCCGGCTCGAGCCGTCTGGAGTTTTCACTCTTTGTAAACTACAGGATGTTTGCAAACTGTATACACAAAAGTAACCTTTAATTATGAAAAGGCTAAATAACGTACAGAAATGTTTGATACAGCACTGATGAAGTATATTTTCAAGTTTTATTCCTGCCTAACACTGTTAGCTCACGACGTACCAGCTAGGTAGCACGCGCAAATGAGTTATTCCAAAAGTCATTATGGAGTCGTGTAACAGTGCAGAGTGGGTGTAGTGCTGTTTATGATTTCATGAATCCAAATCCGCTATTGCAGTTCAGAGACAATTCAGGACTAAATATTGCAAGCCACCACCTCAAAGACGAACTGTTATTAACTGGTACGATCGTTTCATTGACACTGGCTGTGTATCACATAGTACGCCGGGTCAGGTTCACCCAGCAGTCTCTGATGCAGCAACTGAACGAGCTCGGCAGTGTTCTATCCGTAGTCCAGGTAAATCAACGAGACGTGCCAGCTTAAAACTGAATATGTCTAGCGTTAGTGTGGAAGGTATTACGAAATCGTCTGTAATTCAAACACTACAAATAGGAACTGTTTCAAGCTTTACGAGAAAATGTCAAAAGAAAGCGAGCTGAGTTTTGTGTAGAAATATTTAACAAAATGCAGACTGACGATGTTTTTTTTCATAAAATTGTGTTCAGTGGCGAAGCCACGTTCTATAGCTGTGGCAAAGTGAATCGGTATAGTTTTCGGATACAGGCTAAGCAGAAACCGCACGAAATAGAACATGTACGGGACTCGCCTAAGTTAACTGTTCCTTTCCCTGTAAGCTGTAATAAGATTTACGATCCTTTCTTTTTGCCAAGTCAGCTGTAACTGGCTATCTGTACATGTTTGAACACTATCCATTGTTTCGTTTACGACAGGATATGGACACAGACCTCATTTTCCAGCAAGACGGTGCCACCATATTATCAGCGTCAAGCTGTCGCATATGCCCGTAGGAATGCGCCGATTTGGAGTGGACTATGTGTAACAATATCCTGATCACGTCATTTAACGCCAATGGACTTCTGTGTGTGGGGCTACATTAAAGACATAGAGTTTGTTGCTCCCCTTCTGGGAAACGTCCACGAGTTGCGGCAACGGATAACACGAACACTTGCCACCATACATCAAGACTTGCTTCGTAGGATTTGGCAGGAAGTTGATGGGACATTTTTCGTGTTACAACACGTAGCCACATTAAATATTTGTATACAAAAATTGAAGATATAATGCATTCAGTCCTGTAGCAAACATTTCTGTAAGTTATTTATAAGTCATTTACCTTTTTCAAAATGAAAGATTACTTTTGTATAACTAATTTAGAACCCCCTTTTAGATTGCAGTTTTGGCAAGAATAAACACTCGACTAATATTTATTTGATTTTAGGTGAAATATGTTTCTACATTTTTGTATCGCATATAGACAGAAAACTGATTTCCTGCAGGCTGCAACAGTTTGTTCTACCTAATTTAGATGCCCTTCCAAGATTAGGCCTACGTCTTAGACAACTGTTTCACGAAAAGTCCGCTGGCCAACTTTCGGCATATATGAGGAGAACAATGATTTCTCGGTGTTTAAGATCCAGCTGTCGTGCCCATAGTGATGGCAAACAAAGAAAGTCTTTCACGTCTGATACGCTATCAGCGTGGTTGGGAAGGGAGTGACACAGGGTTGTAGCGTCTCCCCGATGTTATTCAATCTGTCCATTGAGCAAGCAGTAAAGAAAACAAAAGAAAAATTCGGAGTAGGTATTAAAATCCGTGGAAAAGAAATAAAAACTTTGAGGTTCGCAGATGACATTGTAATTCTGTCAGAGGCAGCAAAGGACTTGGAAGATGGCTCTGAGCGCTATGGGACTTAACATCTATGGTCATCAGTCCCCTAGAACTTCGAACTACTGTAACCTAACTAACCTAAGGACATCACACAACACCCAGCCATCACGAGGCAGAGAAAATCCCTGACCCCGCCGGGAATCGAACCCGGGAACCCGGGCGCAGGAAGGACTTGGAAGAGCAGTTGAACGGAATGGACAGTGTCTTGAAAGGAGGGTATAAGATGAACATCAACAAAAGCAAAACGAGGATAATGGAATGTAGTCTAATTAAGTCGGGTGATGCTGAGGGAATAAGCTTAGGAAATGCGACACTTAAAGTAGTAAAGGAGTTTTGCTATTTGGGGAGCAAAATAACTGATGATGGTCGAAGTAGAGAGGATATAAAATGTAGATTGGCGATGGCAAGGAAAGCGTTTCTGAAGAAGAGAAATTTGTTAACATCAAGTATAGATTTAAGTGTCAGGAAGTCGCTTCTGAAAGTGTTTGTATGGAGTGTAGCCATGTATGGAAGTGAAACATGGACGATAAATCGTTTGAACAAGAAGAGAATAGAAGCTTTCGAAATGTGGTGCTACAGAAGAATGCTGAAGATTAGATGGGTAGGTCGCGTAACTAATGATGAAGTATTAAATAGAATTGGGGAGAAGAGGAGTTTGTGGCACAATTTGACAAAAAGAAGGGACCAGTTAATAGGACATGTTCTGAGGCATCAAGGGATCACAAATTTAGCATTGGAGGGCAGCGTGGTGGGTAGAAATCGTAGAGGGAGACCAAGAGATGAATACACTAAGCAGATTCAGAAGGATGTAGGTTGCAGTAAGTACAAGGAGATGAAGAAGCTTGCACAGGATAGGGTAGCATGGAGAGCGGCATCAAACCAGTCTCAGGACTGAAGACCACAACAACAACAACAACGCAGCGCTATCAGCAACGTTCTTATGTTTGGTGCTTTGGTCCCGCGCCCGGGTTCCCGGATCCGATTCCCGGCGGGGTCAGGGATTTTCTCTGCCTCGTGATGACTGGGTGTTGTGTGATGTCCTTAGGTTAGTTAGGTTTCAGTAGTTCGAAGTTCTAGGGGACTGATGACCATAGATGTTAAGTCCCATAGTGCTCAGAGCCATTTTTTGATGCTTTGGTACAACTAGGGAACGTCAGCACACAGGTGGTAATTAACAACAATGGAGCACAGATGAAATATCGTTAATACACAGTGAGAGAGGCAATGGACCGTGGACCGAGGACTGGACCATGCTGTTTACCACACGTGTCAATGACGACTTCTCCGACCCACAACTCGTTGATACCTGTTTTGAGGTACCTGTCGAACCACAGCATTGAAACGTTTGGGAAATTCAGCTCTTTCGTTTTAATAAGTAATTATATTGAAATCAACAGTATCAAAAGCCTTGTTGATACCAAGCCGTGTTGAAATGGTCGCTTGTAATCCTCATTACATTGTTCGGATAATGATTGCACGTGAATTGCGTCCGTTAGTGGCTAAAATAGTGAAATTGAATTATATTAGACGTTGATTTCACAAATTATATGGAAAATAACATATCTTGAAAATAAAAGAGTACATATTGCTAAATAGAGACCCGGCAGTCCATCAGTGCTTCGGACGCCGCGCGATTTATTTCTTTCACTACGTGACATCTATGACAATTCCTTGCTTTCGCAAGCAGCAGTGTTTGTATTGCCAGTAATAAGTGCACACGTCGCACAGCTAATGTGACCTGAAAGGAAAGCCAAATGAAATAGGAAAACAACGACTTTCAAAGATAATCGCGTTGGTTTTGTAGCGTAGAAAACGATAATGTATCCGTCAGTAACATAATCTTGCGCAAAAAGATACGCAAGCGTCGTAGTATCAAAAGGTCGCTAAGGCGCGAAAAATGGCGTGGAGCAGACGACGGTCGACTGACCCGGACTTGGGGTCTACTGTTGTCATTAACTAACAGCGTCAGGAACGCCTGCGTCAATATAATTCTTACGAGGAATGCGTTATTCTGTCAGTGCACTACTGGATTAAGAGTCCGAAGAACACGGGTACGTGTCCAGTACTCGCTGGGTCTAGCTCGAGTTCTTTGTCCGCAATGGTGTTTCTCAGTCTCTTGAAGTTAACGGCGATACGATAAGCTCTGGACTATCGAAGTGGTTAGGACGGCTGAAGGCCAAAGGAAGACGCGTGAAAAGGCGGGCACATGACGCCTTCACAACTCCTTGGTAGATACTGACACAGAACTGCTGATCTTAGGCAGCAAACTACACACAGAAAGGGGCAAAACGCCCAATCTGTACGGTTGCTAATAAAGATGACGGAAGTTTCCCCGCCCTGGTATAATATCTGGTTTAACAGTTTCAAACATGGCTGTCTCTTAGCTACCGTATATAAGTTTCAACAGAGGAATCTTACAGCCAACCGGTTGAAAATAACTGTTTGGTACATTGACCTAGGTTTCGACACCTATCACAATGAAATTCTTAGAAATCTTAAAGTTACATCGCGAGAAGGCAATGGTTATAGTTCCGAGCACATATGTTTCCGTAAAAAAAGTAAAAATTGAACACGATCCATTCTAAAGGCTGCAACGTGTCCAGTTTGCTATAAACTTTGACCATTGCCTTCTCATAATGTAACTTTACGGTTTCTTAAAATTTCATTCTGATGAAGGCATCATCAGAGGTGTCGACACTTATATCAATGTACCAAACAATTATCTGCAACCTGTTGGCTGTGTGATTCCTCTGTTGTGACATATGTGGTTTAACATGAGTATTGGTAGGCTTACTGTGTTCTGCGATAAATGGAGAAGACTCTTACAGAAGGTATCCCTTAACGCAACTGTTAAATAACTTTTTAAGAAAGGTATGTGGTGAAAATAATCTCTCGTCGTCGGCTGATACTCGTATCCGAATTTTCATTTCTCTCCTGAGATTTTCTTTGTCACGGTTCAGGCGTGGAAGTGTCGTTGATGGCTTAGCAATCCAATCCTAGCGTGGAACAGGCGGCCACAGACATTACAGCTGATGGAAGGAGGAGGACGTGGCTGAGCCTGGAGGAGTTTACATCCCCGGCGTTTGTCATTCTCCATTCTTCGACGTTCCAGCTCAAAGTTTTGAAGAGCATTTGAGGTAACTGAGCGCCAACGACTTCGATCTTCTGCTATTGTGGACCAGTTACTCGGGTCGATGTTCAAGTTTTTCAGATTTTTCTTGTACTGATCCTTATAACGTTTGAGAGGGGCACCTCGTGGCCTTTTACCTGTGCTCACTTCGCTGTACAGCATTTGGCGTGGAAGTCTGTCATTTTTCATCCGCTGGACATGTCCGACCCATCTGAGTTGATGCCCAATGATAAGAGATTCCATCCTATACATTTTTGCTTTCTCAAGAACAGCCGTGTTGGATATGAAGTCATCCCATTTCACGTTCATGATATATCTTAGTTTCTGTTGCTTGAAGCGTTCTAGTTTCTTCAGATCACAGCAATATAACGTCCAGGTTTCGCAAGCATATAGCAGGGTGGAAATGACTACAGCTTTGTACACCATCAGTTTGGTGTACAGTGTGAAACGTCCCCTTTGAACAATTATACATGACTGTGCTTAAACTGACACACAATATTTTGTTAGCGCAACGCAATCTGACTTTCAAAATTCCCTACAAAAGAATGGCCCTGACTAACATTAAACTATACCTTTCACAAATCACTTACCTCACAAAAATCTTCGCTGCTCAAGCTACTGCAATACAGCGAGCGTCACTACTGCCAGCTAAATAAAAGATTCAAACTACTGAAGGCACTAACTACTGATAGGGATAGTTAGCAAATGAAAGATATTAATAGAGAACAAACAATGTATTTACCTTGATATCATCATATATAAATATAGCAGTTCATGACAAATTTCAAAACTCCGCCATCTCTCTCCCCACATCCAGCACTGCTGGCGGCTCACCTCCAACTGCGCAACGCTACGCGCTGTTCACATCCAGCTGCCGCTGCCCAACACTACAATGGCGAGTATTACAACAATGCAAAGCAGCCACAGACTGCACACAGCACAGCCAGTGATTTTCATACAGAGGTGGCGTTACCAATAAAAAAACCTAAACAGCCTACTTACAAGTGTTAGATCTTTATTCAGGAAGACACGCTTTGTAAGACGTCCAAATGCTACATGGGCAGCACGAAATCTATTCTCCACATCTTTTCCAGATGAGCAGTTAGATGACAGTATGCTTCCTAGGTAGAGGAAATTGTCCACTTGTTCCAAGGGTATATCATAAATGGATATGCTAAAAAAGAAAATCTCTAATATCTATGATATAGGATCAAACCACTCGGTGTCTTTCATCTCAGTGAAAAATTGTGTTACATTTACAGTGCAGGAAAAGTTTATAAAAGTGGATAGCCTAACAACGAGATGCCACAGTAATCGTCTTAAAATGCCTTAAAAATAAATCAAATGAGGGAGCCTATTCCTCATGGTGAACTATCCTTTAGCATGCAATTTTAATTGACCTCTTCGTTCTCTCGATCCAGAAATGTGGCCCTTCGTTCTTTAATCTCTAGAAATACGCGGATTTTTCCGCTTATGGAATGATGGTCCACAGTTCTTCGTTTTAACACTACAACGCGGCATCTTGCAGAGAACGATTCGTGTGCTGGTGTAGAGTTGATTGTATGCTGGAAATAGCTGTTTCTATTAACCGGAAACATTTATAAATAATTATTATGACTACATATTAGACGGAGAATCTGTGTCTTTTATCTAAAGTTCACTATTCTAGATGGTGAGAATTAGTTCACATACGCATAAATTTAATTCGTTATTGTGATATAACACACTTTCTGAGAGTCGTCGTAGGTTGACCTCGGGTCATAATGCAGATAAGAGAAAAGGAAGTTACATGTTCCACAACCAGTGATGATGAAACTCTGAAAACATGTGAGACGCTGATGTTTGTGAGAGAATTGTGTAATTATATAGATGTCACATTCGCGCATGGAAATAGACTGTATGGATTTTTAACCATTTTACAGAGCATGTGATTGCTAATTGTCGGATAATGTATGATAGACTGTGTTCAGTCAATCAAATACCTAAACAGAAAACGTTGTCAGTGAGTGGCTACAAAATTCATGTTGGCAAAGTTCGAATTAATTACAGATACGTCACGCTTGATGATAGAAAAAGAGTACATTTTCGGACAGTGAATTTCTCTGACAGTGAAGATTTAGATGATGTAGAAAATCTGAATAAATATCCAACAAGAGCTATTTTGCAACCAACTGCAGAAGTTAGGTTTGAAAATTTTGACTATCTACCAAAACTTTCTTGGCGCAAAGAATGTTTTACAATACAGGAAACCTAGCTACAGTTCCAAGACAACAGTCACATGCATCAATGTGAAATTTATTTATGTATTCTGGAAAACAATTATTTTGGATCTTGTACTAAAAATTAAAGATTTCTTTTTTTACTGGCAGTGGCAAATTATTACTTTGTAGAAATTATTTTATGATTCCTATTTCCATGCATTTATGGTGGTTGTGGTGGTGGTGGTAAGTTCCTATAGGACCAAACTGCTGAGGCCATCGGTCCCTAGGTTTGCACACTACTTAATGTAACTTAAACCAGCTTACGCTAAAGACAACACACACACATGTCCGAGGGAGGACTCGAATCTCCGATTGGGCCGGGGGGGTGAGGGGGGGGGGGGGGGGGCGAGCCGCGCGACCCGTGCCATGGCACCTGAAATGGTGCGGCTACCCCGCGCGGCCATGTATTTATGAAGGTATTTCAAAGCATCAACAAATACCTGTACTGGAAGTCATACATTTCGCAAACATTAACACATTAATATTAAGAAACCTAAGTTATGTGTGCAATAGCTTAAGTACCTGACTGTTTCAAATAAAATAAATATTTTTCTGTAATAGGTTAAAACATAGAATGAAAAGGCCAGTTGTTTTCACTACAGGTGAGACCGGAGATCCACTCACGTGGACTTTCATTGATACAGTAGTGAATCTTCATCATAAAAGAACTACTGCTTTTGTGTCATTCTTGTGCAAACTGGTTCGTTGGGAAATATGAAAAGAAAAATTTCCTATGATTTTTTTTTTAACTTCGGGAGCGAAGAGGTTATATCAACCAGCGTTTCTGTTGCAACACTTTAGAGTTCACAACTCACATCTTAGTTTTTACAAATTTTGCTCTTGAAAAAGCAAAATGTAGAGGCGGTAGAGGCAGAAAAAGGCATAGTGTTTTTCGAAGATACACTATCGGATCATAAGTATCCGGACATTCCTTAGCAGATATTAGCACATGATGTTTCCACCCTTCACGTTTGCAAGGACTTAAATTCTACTTGGGACAATTTCAATTACGCTTCTGAATGTCCTTGGAGCAAAGGCAGTCCATTCTTGACCATAAAGTAAAACCAGAAAGGGTAGTGATGTTGGACTATGGAGATAAGTCGACTTCCAAACTCATCCCAGAGGTGCTCCAGCAGGATCAGTTCGTGACTCCGTTAGTACAGTCCGTTTAGGGAATGATATTCTCCATAAAACCTTTCCGGCCGTTCTGGCCGAGCGATTCTAGGCGCTTCAGTCCAGAACCGTCCTGCTGCTATGGTCGCAGGTTTGAATCCTGCCTCGGTCCTGGATATGTGTGATGTCCTTAGGTTACTTAGGTTTAAGTAGTTCTAAGTCTAGAGGAATGATGACCTCATAGTGCTTAGAGCCATTTGAACCATTTTTTTTCCACAAAACATTGCCTCACAGTTGCTGCTTTATGACAGGACGCATTGTCATGCTTGAGCCTGTTAGTTGACACTTCGGTTGTAGTTTCTTGGTCCGCAGCTCGTGGTCGTGCGGTAGCGTTGTCGCTTCCCGCGCCCGGGTTCCCGGGTTCGATTCCCGGCGGTTCAAAATGGCTCTGAGCACTATGGGACTTAACATCTATGGTCATCAGTCCCCTAGAACTTAGAACTACTTAAACCTAACTAACCTAAGGACAGCACACAACACCCAGCCATCACGAGGCAGAGAAAATCCCTGACCCCGCCGGGAATCGAACCCGGGAACCCGGGCATGGGAAGCGAGAACGCTACCGCACGACCACGAGATGCGGGCTTCCCGGCGGGGTCAGGGATTTTCTCTACTTCGTGATGACTGGGTGTTGTGTGATGTCGTTAGGTTTAAGTAGTTCTAAGTTCTAGGGGACTGATGACCATAGATCTTAAGTCCTATAGTGCTCAGAGCCATTTGAACCATTTTGTAGTTTCTTGGAGCGGGTTTTTGACCACATGGGCAGGCAGTCGGTGACTGTCAGTGAGCGAGAGAGACAAGAGGCACATGTGGCGTACAATGAGCTGTTAATGGAGCTTAAGGGCCACGATTGTCTACGCGACCGATGGCCGACAGAGTTGTGCTGGTTGGCATTACTTGGGCCTAATGTCAACGCAGGCCGTTTATCCTGGATTAAGGAGGTATAGTTGCCGATGTGGGTGTGGGAGTGCTGTTCGTTTTTCTGGTGCCACCTGTTCTGCCCTTTGGGAGTGCGGTACTCGTTACTTGGTTGTAGTGGTAAGTAAGTACCTATGGGGAAAAAACTGCTCATGTCATCGGTCCCTAGTCTTACATACTACTTAATCTGACTTAAACCAACTTACGCTAAGGACAGCACACACACCCATGCCCGAGGGAGGACTCGAACCTCTGACGGGGGAAGCCGCGAGAACCGTGGCACCTTAAACCGTCCGGCAAAACGCGCGAAACTCGTTACTTGATTGACGTATGTACTCCCGCGTTGAAGCTGCTCCCGTTACGCTAGACAGCCTGTGATTCTCCGTCACTCCGTTTCAAGTATTAAGTTTACTTTCTTTTGCCTCTAGATAAAATGTCGTGTGACTAGGGCTTCCCGTCGTGTAGACCGTTCGCCGGGTACAAGTCCGTCGATTTGACGCCACTTCGGCGACTTGCGCGTCGATGAGGATGAAATGATGATGATTAGGACAACACAACACTCAGTCCCTGATCATGGGAAAATCTCCGACCCCGCCGGGAATCGAACGCGGGCCCTTAGGATTGACATTCTCTCGGGGCGATCACTCAGCTACCGGGGGCGGACCTTATGCCTCTGAAATTATCCGAGTGCCGTTTTCGATTTGTTTTAAAATCTCAATTAATTGCCATTTGTTCAGTTTCTGCTTATCTTGTTATTGGGGCCTGAAATTAATTCCGTCGTATGTTCTAGGCCGCCACGTGCATTAGTGACCACTGAGGTCGAAACTGAGTCTTATTTGTATAGGAAGTTGTTGCTTTCCTGACATGTAACGACCGTAAAATTGCCTACGGCCGTGGTAAGGAAACGCTAGTGGCCAAGTGAATCTTGGCCCATTTGGGTAATTAAGATGCCTAACTCTGATGAGATTTTACCCTTTCAAAAAAATTAATATTCACTGTTCTAAATATTGTAGTTGTTTGAGTGTTAGCCCTCAAAATTTGCCTGTTACTTTTAAAGTCACTGGAGTTAATGTGTTTGAATAGCCCTGTGATTTCTTGATTATTACACTAACTTGTTGTTATATTTTATTGTAAGATTAACCGGTTAATCCTCTTAGTAATTCTTTCTGTAATATTCTTGTTCTAATGCGTAAGTCATAGTTGGGGCTTGGTGCCATGTACACGTTGAGTTCTTTGTCTTGGTTTGAGCATTTTCGTATGTTCTATGATTATTATGCATGAATTATATGTCTGCTTGTATGCTCTCGGCTTTTCGAGCTGCTCGCAGCTTTTGGAGATGCTGCCCGAGGTGTTATATGTTACACACCGGTTCACCGGACGTAGCCTGTCCGTGTCGCCTGTGTATGTGCACACGGTCGGCGCGCCGCCTCCCGTCTCACCGCAGCCTCTGTGACGTTGCGGCCTCCTGGCTTGCTACGGCATCCCTCATAAGTTGAGTTTCTATCTCGTACCAATCGGGCATTAATTTAACCTGAAGTGCCCGTTATTGTAGTCATTTTACTCAGACCTGGCCGGCTGTACCTGCCACTTCCATGTTTTCCCTGCTTGAAATTTGGGTTTAACGTAATAGTTTTAATATTGGTGTAATATTCAATTTTTCAAATAGTATTTTATTATTTTTCCACGTCGGTATCTTGATTATGCCCAAGGGGCTTCTCTGATTGATCAGATTGGGGTATTTGCCTTGAGAATTGTTCGTGTGGTCGTTGCATCAAACATTAGTACATAACGGGCCTCATCTCGTCAGATACCAAACTTGTCAAATTTCTAAACTTCTTGTAAGTTATATTAATTAATGTCCAGCACCCCTTCGACCTGCCAGACACTGGAATTGTAATCTTTAGCATCACTGCTGTTATTGTTTGCCCAGCGCTAAATGCGTATTAGTTACATTTGATTTCTACTTCCATTTTAGTCCTTCCTAAATTGGTGCGTCTTGCTCGTTTAAATTAACTAATTAATCATCAATTGGTTTGATTGAAGACATTTTGGAGTAACCGCCTGAATGCCTTTCCTTAATTAGTTTATCTAATTTTCCGCTGAAATTTGAGCTGCTGTTCATATTTTAAATCTGTTGCAGGCGCTAATTATTGTCACTCCTTAGTTGTGCCTTGTTAATTACATTCATTGCAAGCAGTTATTGTCATTTGTATTTCATTTTGTGTTTTTGGTATCTGTGCAATAAAAGATTTTCGGACTCTTGTGAAGTAACAAATGACTTATGATAAATGGCCTGCACCTTTCCCATGCCCGTTTAGTTGTTCCTTTGTCCTGGGGCGTCCACTGACATTTCAGTGCTGATGTAAAAAAATAATCGTCTCCGAACTGTTCCAGTGTTGTACGCAGAACAAAATGCTGTAAAATATCTTCAACTGCGTCTGCATTTAGCGTTTAATTAATAACGGGACAACATACTAACCACGAAGAACACCCTCATACCTAAACACCACCTCCGCTGAACAACATTGGTGACGCAGCACATTGCGCCACGTGATGTTCTCCTGCTATTTTCCAAACCCAAACCCTCTCAAACTACTGCCACTGACTGATTGGTCTTTACCCGTCATCCACTGTGTAGTGGCGTCCTGCTTTTGCCAAGCGCTGGTTAGCATTGCAGTGGCTACGGAAATGTGTGATTCATGAGGATCTGCTCGATCACTCCGCCCCCCCCCCTCTCCCTTATTCTTTTTAACTTCCTACGCACAGTCATTGTGCCACACGGAAACGCCAAAGAGACTGGTATACGCATGCGTATTCAAATACACAGATACGTAAACAGGCAGAATACAGCGTTGCGATCAGCAACGCCTATATGAAACAACATGTGTCTGCCGCACTTGTTAGATCGGTTACTGCTGCTACAATGGCAGGATATAAAGATTTAATTGACTGAACGAGGTATTATAGTCAGCGCACGAGCGATGGGACGCGGCATCTCCGAGGTAGCGATAAAGTGGGGATTTTCCCATACGACCATTTCACGAATATACCGTGAATATCAAGAATCTGTCAAACAAATCTCCGACATCGTTGCCGCCGAGAAAAGATCCTGCAACAACGGGACAGACGACGACTGAACAGAAACATTCAACGTGACAGAAGTGCAATTCTTCCGCAAATTGCTGCAGATTTCAATGCTGGGCCGTCAACAAATGTCAACGTGTGAACCATTTAACACAGCATCATTGATATGGGCTTTCGGAACCGAAGGCCTACTCATGTACCCTGGATGACTACACGACACAAAGCTTTACGCCTCGCCAGGGCCCACCAGCACCGACATTGGACTGTTGATGACTGGAAACATGTTGTCTGGTCGGACGAGTTTCGTTTCAAATTGTATCGAGCGGATGGGCGTGTACGGGTATGGAGACATCCTCATGAAGCCATGGCCCTTCATGTCAGCTGGGGACTGTTCAATCTGGTAGAGGCTCTGTTATGCTGTGGGGCGTGTGCAGTTGAAGTGATATGGCACCCCTGATTCCTCTAGATACGACTCTGACAAATGACACGTAGGTAAGCTTCCTGTCCCGTTTCAAACTGTATCGAGCGGATGGACGTGAAAATCCATTTTGCTTTCATGACTCCATGGACCCTGCAGGCCAGCAGAGGACTGTTCAAGATGGTGGAGGTTTTGTAATGGTGTGGGGCGTGTGCAGTTGGAGTGATGTGGGACCCGTGGTACTTCTGGATACGACTCTCACAGGTGTGTAAGCGTTCTGTCTGATCACTTTCATCCATTCATGTCCATCGTGCATTCCGACGAACTTGGGCAATTCCAGCAGGACAATGCGACACCCCACACGTACAGAATTGCTACAGAGTGGCTCCAGGAAGACTCTGATCTTAAACACTTCCGCTGGCCACCAAATTTCCCAGACATGAACATTACTGAGCATATCTGGGACGTCTTGCAGCGTGCTGTTCAGAAGAGATCTCCACCCCCTCGTGCTCTTACGGATTTATGGACAGCCCTGCAGGATTCATGGTGCCAGTTCTCTCCAGCACTACTTCCACATTAGTTGAGCCCATTCTACCACGTATTGCGGCATTTCTATGTGCTCGAAGATGCCCTGCACGATATTAGGCAGATGTACCAGTTTCTTTGGCTCTTTAGTATAGACGGATTGCTGGTACGCTTTGGAACTCACGAGTGATTTCTTCCTCCGATTTCATGCGATTTTTTACAACTACCCCCGAATGTTCTACAGTCCCTGTCCGTCAGAACATGAGACTTGCCCGGGCACGGATTGGGTATGGTTAATCTTTAGCGTTTCCACTTCAGTCATATCACCAACTTCGACTGCTTTAGAAGGGCTGCATTGTCCCTGATTGATTTGTTACTCAGGTTGCATCCAGTGATTAGACCACATTCGAAGTCAGTGAGTTCTCTTGAGCGACTTCTCCTGTCACTGTTTCTCTACTAACAACGGAATTTTATACTTGCAGGTTGGTTTCTTGTGAGACCTACTGGTCAACTCCACATTAAATAGGAGTGTGCAGATGCTTGCAACAATAGTGTACTTCATGTGCCTGCCACCCACTGTTAGCAGCTAAGTGCATTTTAAATTATTTAACTGCTTCGTACAAAGAAAGATTCGAAGGGTCACGTGTTCCATTGACCTCAGAGTAATCTCATAAGACGTTTGGCTTCGTACTTTTCTTATCAGTCGTTTCTGGACCAGTGTTCCTTACATCAGCTTGAGACATTTGGCCTTTCCCGTTATCCTTTAGAGTTCGTAACATTTGCACGAAATGGCAAATTTTAGGAAGATTCCTTCGAAAGGCCGCAGTTGGTTGGCTCCGTCATCGTCATCCAGCCGAGATGGGGCTCCGTCTGTAATGACTGCGCTGTCGATGAGTCGTAACATCCGCACATTGGCTATATTTATCAGACCAAATACCAAATCTGGTGTCACACTGCGCCTGCTCAAAATGTTTGTCACAACGCTGCGTGTAGGAACAACTCCAGTCCCGAAGTCGTCAATAATTTCTCAAACTGTCAGACATATACCCTCCATGACTATTACCCACATCTTCTCGAAGACGACAGAATTTCATCTCGTTGATTTCCAAAAGCTGATCATACTGCAAATACGGGTGAGATATGTGAATAAGTGCAGTACTGTTTATTTTTATTTGTGATAGGTTTAGTGTACTGTACAATTTTGTCCCGAAGACGACAGAATTTCATCTCGTTGATTTCCAAAAGCTGATCATACTACAAATACGGGTGAGATATGTGAATAAGTGCAGTACTGTTTATTTTTATTTGTGATAGGTTTAGTGTATTGTACAATTTTGTCTCGTTCGCAACTCATTTTTTCCCTTAGAATCAATAATCGTCTCCAGATTCCGTGGTATAAACAGGGTCATGCTGAGATCTACCCATATTCAGTTTTTTGGTTTACAAAAGCAAGCCTCTATGAGCAAGTTCTCAAATCCCCAACAGCAGTGGATATACTTACCTTGTGGTCGGTGGTTGTCCAGTGTTGCAGATCCAGGTATCCATTTTTTCATTGAGGTGCTTTTGATTTTATAAAAACAAACAATATCTACGACAAATGTTTGTTTATTATTTTTCAGAACATAAACAATGCCTTTTGCACCTGATTTGGTATTGCAAATATATTATTGAATATGTCGAAAAATCAGAGTTACTGGCCAGACTAACTTAACACTCCACAAAACTGTCCACACACCTGCGTACCTTCGCCTGGGGCTGCTACTTCTATTCACGTGGTTTGCGACGTCAGACAAGCCGTGCGTCGGAATTACAACGTGTCTTATGATCCAAATAAAGTTTCACATAACTTAAATTTGTACTAAAAGTCAATTATACGGCTGATTCCGTACAACTAATTGTAAGTAAGATTCGGAGTTCCTTATAACTGCCGGTTCTCTTCGGATGCAAATTGTATTTATAACACATTTATTGAACCGGCTTTAAAAGGGGGTGAAAGCTCTAAAAGCATAACAAAACAAACATCGTAGGCAAAATCTCACAATAAAAATTAAATAGAATGTTGCTGTGATGTACATCAAATGGTTGCGTTTGATCGGACGATTGTGAAACTGAAATTGGGATATATCTATACAGAGCATTACGAGAGTAATCTATTTATCTTTATCGATATTTTTGAACTGCTCCTCTCATTCATATACAAAATAGAAAATGAAAATGTGAGAATTCCCATAATATTAAATTTCAAACACGTTAAATACAGCCCAAGAACAGTCCTACGAATATAGCACAGAGTCAACAATTTTAAATTCACAACACTTAACTAAACATTTAACATCAAATAAAGAGCTGTGGCCCAAAACACTGTTAATTAGAAGGGCTGTTACGACTGGGCCAGCACGCCCCCTGACCCCACATTACGCCATCAGCTGGGCCACGTGCCGTGTCATGAACACTGGCCACAGGTCGCTACAGGAAACTTCTAGAAGAAGAAACGAACATACATGTAACAACAAACATAATTATTTCACAAGCGCACAACGCGACCCGAACTCGAGACTGTAACAAAGTGACTATAATTAGAATTAACAAAATATTTTCATAAGTAGAAGAACCCTAAAGTCCAACTTTAAATAAAATATACCCGGCGTCATTTAATGACGCCGAAAAATTACTCATTAGTTACATCACTTAAAAAGGCAACATACACTCTAGTAAAAACAGTACAATGGCAAACAGTTAGTGAATGATTGCTGAATTTAAGGTTATTAAATATGCATATTTTCCATAAACTCGGCCCACTTAAGATAATAAAATGGAAATCACACAAAAGCCTTAACATGGAACTTCACACATATATAAAAATAAAACACCTTTTTTTTAAAAAAAAAAAAGTGATCAGCGCATTGACTTAACAGATTAACATAAGGGTATTAAAACTCAGTGCTTTTAGGAGCAGAGCAAAACACACTGCACAGCTAAAACACGGGCAATGAACAAAGTTTTAGAGACTTAACAGATGCTCACCCGTATCACGCCGACGCAAAGCTGACTTTCTTCAGCTACATAAAACACCTTTCCATTAGCGCACAACGCCTTCCCAATATGATGCCAATTAAAGGAGATTAGCATCGACCGTACTCCACTCTTAGCGTGCCACCAAATGCTGCCTCCAAGTACAGTTACAACAGCGATTTCGACCCGCTGCAACAAGGAAGTTCCTTCACGACGAGCGCCATATGTCCTCCATGTCAGCCCATTCACGACAGGTTAATAACACGTAACAACACTGCTCGGCTTCCACTGCTCTGAACTTTGCGCTTTTAAGTATACTTCGGCACTACTCCATCCTAGTGCCTGCCTTAAACGCGACTTCGACAAACACTACATTCCGCTAGCTGGCAAACCACCACATTTACTTGCTTGTCCACAGTTGTCTCCACTGGTCCGCGCTTTCCTTTTCTAACCTTCGGTACCTCAAGTTCGTCACCTCGCCGAGAGCGACCCATCGCGGGACGATAAGAAGACTTCCTGTAATCGACAACGTACCACAGTCTAATATATAGTCACAACACTAGTGCGAAAGTTGTTACCGTTTGGCAGCTAAATCAACAAGCAACACTAGCGCTCCAAACGCCGACAAAGCACTGTCATATACATCCTAAGCAAGATTTTCGTTTTTAATTATTTTCTACTTGATTAACGAAATAGTTGTTGTATATTTGTCGTTTCGTGCGTTCGTAATGACCAAGAAACATAAATTATCATGAAATACATGTAAGAACAGCGTAATAACACTGATTCAATGACATAAGCCACAACTTATTCATGAAGTAAGTCTTTCGAATATGAGTATATTTGCAGCTAACTCTGTTAAAAGCGAGGTAATCTATCACGTATTTCTATTGTTTTTTGCTGTTATTGTAATAAGCTCTTTCCTTGGAACTTACAATTTTTTATGAAATCTTATGATTAGCCCATTTTTGCACTTCAGTAGACTTCCTAATTCGCGAATAGTTTTGTAAATGTAACTTTCTTTTGCTTCAAAAGCGATTGTGTTGAAGATTCTTGCCGTTTGTGATTCAGATTTAGCAACAAGTGCGGAATTGGTTTTTTTCTGCGTTGGGAGACAGTTTTATTGCTTTTGACGTTTTATTGTCATACCTGTGTGGTTTTCCCTTAAGCTACAGGTGTGGTGGCTTGGTTCAAATGGCTCTGAGTACTATGGGACTTAACTTCTGAGGTCATCCATTCCCTAGAACTTAGAACTACTTAAACCTAACTAACCTAAGGACATCACACACATCCATGCCCGAGGCAGGATTCGAACCTGCGACCGTAGCGGTCGCGCGGTTCCAGACTGTAGCGCCTAGAATCGCTCGGCCACTCCGGCTGGCTGTGGTGGCTTATTTAGTGCGTTAAATAATATAGGTATCACATTCCATGTAGGTTTCCTACGTTCCGCATTCACTGACTTGGCTCAAAGTGTAGCGAACAAAACTCGCTTTGTTGGGTAGATATACGACGTCTTTCTGCATAAGGACAGGTCTTCTGGTGTTCATCATCATTTTTTTTGTTATTTAAGGAAAACAGCATTATTCAGTAAATATCTGTACGTTACAAGAGAATCGTAAATAAAGTGTCCTATAGTGTATCATTTCGTACCTCCCAGGATCCTTAGGAAATTAAAGAATGACAAATCTGGTGTCATTTTCTAGTTACTGTCGATTTTTATTTCTCTGTATATACTGACTATTGTAAAGCATATGCTACAAATCAATATAAACTTTAGTATTCGCAGCCATACGACATCGTATTCAGAAGTGTCGCTTGCTGGCCGCTTAGGGCGCTGCTGTCGCTGTATGTAACAGAAACGAGAAGGAGCGTCGCGACTGTAATGTTAGAGTGTTATGGACCGTCTCAGTTTAATTAAAACATTGCAATTTAATATAAGGAAGGATAGGAATATAGCAGTCGCAAACCCATTGGTTTTTTATCATTCTTGCATATCCAAATTTCAGCTATAAATAGTCATCTTCAATGCTTTTGAGTGAATTATAATCCAACACTGCCATGAGTCTGTTGGATTATAACTCTTCAAATGCACTGGAGATGGCTATTTACACCTGAAATATGGATATGCAGGAATGATAAGAAACCAATGTGACTGCGACTGATTGCCGTATTCCTATCCTTCCTTATAATAAAATACAGTCGGTATGCACAACGGTTCCGTATGGAGTCATTGTTGGTGATCGTCTTTTAAGTAAAACTACTTATCAGAATCGCGGTATTTTGACCTCGTGCTCCGATTGAAATACGTTAATTGCTTCAAAAGCTTTTACTAAAAAAGTATCAAAATTAAGATGATCAGTTTTCTATATCAGGCGTTGTAGGATTAGCGGATGCAAGCATCCCTCACTAAACGTATTTTGTCAGTGAGAATAAAACGTGATTCTGACTTCAGATACATGTTAGTAATGCTGGAAATGGTTTGTAAAAGAGGAATCAAATATGGAAATTTGTAACATTTGAAGCCAAGATAGCTTGATGTGTAATAGTTTAATTCATGACCAGTTGCAACAGTATCTAGCTGTCATCTTCAGATTCTCAGATCTCCCAGAAATACCAGTCTCGTTGACGTACCGAGAACATGCTCTAATTACAATTATACAGCTCCACACTAATATACAAAATATACAAAAATTGCTAAATAAAATAGCCATAGTACCAGTAAGGAGTTTAGGAGCAAAAACTGGTACAACAGTAATGATAATGTGTCAATGAAAACTCAGGTGTGCGTCAACGAGACTGAAGAGTAGTTTGTGAGAGATTTGGGAATGTGAGGTGACAGCTAGGTACTGCCGAAACTGGTCATGAGCAAACTATTTCACATCAAGTGATCTTGGCTTCTAACACTATAAATTACAACGTAAAATAGCTCCAGCAACATGTGTGAATTAAATGCGGAAATTTTAAATAAAGGTTGCTGATAAATTAAATACGAGTGAAAAGAATAATACTAAAATAATGGATTATTTGAAGCAATTGTATCTACTGGCGACAGTGTTTGTCATGTTACATCAGATCCAGCTTCCACCACGTACAATTCAGGTGATAATTTACAAAGAAGTTCTTATCTGAAGGAATCGATTTGGAATGGATACAATGGTAGCAATCGATTTCGGAATTATGAAAATAGCGGCGACTTCAGTAGAATTATATCACATTGTTCGAATAACAGTCACGTGCTTATCGTAACGTGAAAGCGATATATGAGTATATAAGACAAAACAGCACTTACTTTCGCGAAATCGGACAAATAGAGAAAGTCTATCAGCACCTATTTTCAGTTAGTGCCCTGTCTGTAACTGCCCAGTTGCACTTGTTTTGAGCGGATAGTAGATTTTTATGACTGCAAGTGCTTTGTTATTTTACTTGTTCTTCTATTGGTTGATTTCATTGTATTCAACACACGCCTGTTTCATGCTCTTTGCTTAAAACACATCTTGGGATCATTACTGAAATGCAGCATGTCTACAGAATAAAAGTAGATTCTGATCGCGATTTTCTTCAGTATCATTTAGAGCTAAACAAAAATTGCCCACATACTTCTACATATAAATTTTATCTAATGTAATTAAGGCTTGGTGGATTTTGGGGTAAATACTGTTCGTATTCACAGTTCCGTACAGAACTGCAATAGGAACGAAGAATGATGAGCCGGCCGCTGTGGCCGAGCGGTTCTAGGCTCTTCAGTCCGGAACCGAGCTGCTGCTACTGTCGCAGGATCGGATCCTGCCGCGGGCATGGATGTGTGTGATGTCCTTAGGTTAGTTAGGTTTAAGTAGTTCTAAGTTCTAGGGGACTGATGACCTTAGATGTTAAGTCCCATAGTGCTCAGAGCCATTTGAAGAAAGATGTCAAGGACATTAAAGATGTAATGTATATAATGAGACAGCACAGTCGCCCCATGTGTTCTGTCAATGGAAAGAAAATGAAAGTGCCCGAACTCTGTAAAGACACGACAAGAGGAAAAATAATAGTGTTAGCCAATTTCTACGACATTAATCCGTCCAAAGCCATACAAAAACCAGTGGCGCGATTAATGGTTTTTAAAACTTGTTTCAAGACAGGATACATTTTCGAGAGATAATGTTCATCAGGCATTGTTTACGACGCCTTTTTACTTCAATAAGGTTAGTGTGATTTATGTGCAATGTTATTTTTCCTTTATTTCCACAGGTGTAACTTCACAATAAACTCTGTTTATGGGAGTAACGGCGAAAATAATTCATTTCCGAGATGTAGCACTTTAGGAGCAATTAAAATTACCGTTACACCCTTTCAGCGTGAGTGTGCTTAAGCTCGGTACTAAAAAGAGACACATTCGAAATCAGAAAACAAAGTCAAAAAAGGAAAAAAAATCCTGCACTCACTCGAAAATCCTTATACCCCTGTATATTGCGTTGTTTTCGGCGTTAAAGAATCATTTATGCTAGAACTATAGGCTGATTAAAATTATTCGATGGTCGACACTTCATTCGTTGTAGCTGGTTTTCTCCAACCAGTGCACACAACGTCACGCTCGAACCGTTCGCCGTTGCCAAACTGCCACAGCAATTGGTCAGTTCTCTTCCAGTTCTTTGTCTGGCTTTCTTTCTTGATGTTTTTGGATCCCGAATCTGTCACTTTTATTTCGTATTTCGTCGCACATGATAACCACACCAAAAACTAAACACGCACACAGAACGATGCTTATGAATTACACCAAGTTCATACACAGCACCAGCCGAACAATGCTGGATATTTCCGCACAAGACACGATTCAGCGTCAAATATACATTATCATAATCACGGAGACTGTCGTACATTAGATAATCGTCATCCAGCATTGCATAAAGCCAAATTTTTAAGTCTGTAGCTCATTGTTGCGACTGTCACCACAATCATAAATGCAACGATGTTACCCAACAGTCTGGCGTAGCGCAATGATTAGCGCATAACCCTCCCGTGTAGAATCGCATGAAATGTAGCGAAGTATTTTTTATTTCTAAATCCGACCTAAAGACTATAATTACTATTTTTATTCAATCAAATGCTTTCAATGCATTTTTTCTAATTTTTTGCTGCATCACTTTGCGTCATCGTACTGATTTTCTTACCTACTCTTATTTTTCTTCCTATCATTCTGTTTTCATTTGGAATCTGCCTGTGTTGCCTATAACCTGCAACCAAACGCCAACCAGGACTGCTCATAGGATGGTGATGCAGCAGCGCGTGTAGCCAGTGTGAGGATAGTTTCAGGTAACCAATGACTGGGAGAAACTACAGCCTGCTTTTAGTGCTTAACCCTCCTAGTACCACTGGGGTCAATATGACCCCATAAGGACATTTGAAATATGTATCTCAGTTGTTTTCGAAACGATTATTTTCAAAACTTATGACTTTGTTTCTCTAAGTTGCTTGTATGCAATGGCATATTGTTCAGTTTTACATTTACAGCATATAAAAATTTATTCATAGGTTATGCACTGAGTACCACTGGGGACAGCATAACCCAAATCTAAATTTTTGTTTTGTTTCTTGAATGTAACGTTATGAAAACAGCATGACGATTGTTACGTTGAACAGATGTTATACGAAACACCTGCAGCAATGGAACTAACATTTACCGCTTATAATTTATACCCATTGTTGCCGTTTCTTGTCTCAGCCGTTGTTGTGTGCTGCTAGTGGTTTGCCTCAGCATGTGCAAGAACTACATTATGACCAGAAAACGTTTGAGTAGTGATACAAGCAATTTTGAATGAAGAATAGAACTTAGGAGATATACCGTCTGATGACGATGAAGAGATTGGTGCTATTATTTCTGGAGGTAGTGAATCAAATGAAGATTCTGATGAAGATGTTGGAGATTTGGAAACTAATTCCTGAAGTTGCTGACATCTCAGATCAGAATGTTTTCTAGTAAGTATTTTAATCTACCATATATTTTCAACAACTTTAACGATAGTACTAATAATAACAATATGTAAGTACGTATGTAACATGGTAATACCATTTTTTTCAGGTCGAGAAATGGAAATGAAACATGGAGAAAAAATCCTGTTAGATTATATAGGAAACAGCCAGAACGAAATATATTGAAGACGGCCCCGGGTCCCACGGGGCATACTGTGAAGAACGTAAATACTGTGCAGTCAGCATCTGAATTACTTACGAAGCCCAGCAGTTTCCAGATTATTTTGAAGTGGACGAACAAAGAAGGTAACATTACTTTCGGTAACAAATGGAGAGATCTGATAGAGAAGAATTTGAATGCTTTTTCTTGACCTGCTTATTCTTGCGGAAGTGTACAAAAGGACACAATGAGGACATAGTGAATTTATGGAACGAAGAGCATGGCCGACCAATTTTCAATAGTTATATGGCTAGGAACATCTTTACAGAAATATCACGCTGAATTCGGTTTGATGAAGCTCAGCACCGGCGACAGAATCATAGCTCTGATGAATTGGCTCCAATAAGGGATTTATTTGAACAGTGGGTAAGCACATTACATGATGCATACGAACCACACGAGAATATTACAGTTGATGAACAACTGGTAACTTTTAGGGGTAGGTGTCAATTTCGCCAGTGCATCCCCTCAATACCTTCCAGGTTTCCAGTATGGTATAAAGATATGGGCTGTATGTGACAGCACTAATTACTATGTCACACACCTACAGGTGTACACAGGAAAGGGCGTGGGCCAGCCTAGAGAAATCAATCAGGGAAAACGTATAGTGTTGGAACTGACAGAACATTTATCCGGAAGTGGTAGAAATATCACAACAGATAATTTCTTTGCAAGTTTGGGGTTGGCAACGGAACTAGAGCGAAAACAAATGCCTCTGCTAGGAACACTAAGAAAAAGTCGTCGTGAACTACCTACAGAATTTATCGAGGCAAGGGGAAGAACTTCAGTTTCATGTCTCTTACGATTCCAGGAATCAGCAACAATAGTCTCCTATTTCCCAAAAAAGGGTAAGATAGTGACATTACAGAGTACTATGCATTTCAGAGAGGAAATAGGTGACGGCGAAGCAGCAAAACCTATTGCAATCCTAGACCACAATGCAACTTAATCAGGGGTACACACAATGGACAAGTTAGTCAGGACCTACACCACAAAACGTATGTCAAGAAAACGGCCCACGGTTATTTTTTACAATATTTTGGATATTAGTGCCATAAATGCTCTTATAATTTGTCTGGACTTAAATCCTGACTGGAATAAAAAAGACAACAACAAAAGAAGAGAATTTCTTCTGGAACTGAGGACAAGTGTGGTACAGAAAAACAGAAGTCGGCGCAGCAAGCTTCTCTTCCTTGTCCTCCTCCTTCAGCAGCAGAGCATACGGGGGAAAAACGTGGACGGTGCTCCCTATGCGAACGTTCAGTGGATAGAAAACACTCACAAACGTACAGAAGATGCTTTTCTTTTGTCTGTAAACAACATTCAGAAATTCTTTGTTTCAAATGTAAAGAGTTGCTTTGTTTTAAATGTAAGGATCTATAAGATCAAGGATTAAGAAAAGATCTGTAAGTGCTTATATACATAGTTTACCTGGTTTCAATCAGTAATGAATGCTTTCATGTCGTTTTATTAAAATACTGCCAATATGTCCCGTGTTAATTACTTGGGATCATACTGACCCCAGCGGTACTCAGTGTAACAACACAATTCTAGTAGCAGGAGGTTTAAACTGATTTTTTCTTTTTTTTCGGCTCTCAGAGGTTAGCTGCAATAGCCGTGAACAAAGCGGTCGTGATTTTAGTTCAACTGCAGATTGTTAATCGCTTTTTCTCGGCTACACTGCACATCACGACGTTGTGGTTGGCTTCGGACATGAGTTTAAATTGAGGGTTACAAAACGTATCTTCCGCCGCAAACAGTCATTGGCCACTTAAAAATCAGCTGTCGACAGAGCGTCTCGCATTTTCTTCGTATCTCTACATTGTTCAGCTTTACATATTAACAGACCTTGCGAAGTGGCCCACCATGTTTGTGTGTCACCTATAACTGAGCGGTAGCTGGCAGCCGATGTGACAACATTGTAGTGGCAAGTGACAGATGTCAAGTATCAAGTAATTTTAATCGGACTGTGGTTCGTAAACTCTAAAGCGTATACAAGAGGAATGTTATTAATCATAACTTTGTTTCGCAACCTATTCGGCAGAAAAGTTATTTTACCAATGATGACTGAAGAACTCTCTAAATGTTCAGAATTGTGATCAAAAGATGAAAAAATAAGATAAAGTAATGCTAACAATCACAATTATGCCGAATGTACAATTTATTTACCCCAAACACTACCAACTTATGCTGTTGTTCACTACCTGTCAAGTTTACACTCGCAGACGGAATACTGGCCATTCGGTATTTTAAAAACAGGACGTTTGTTCAGTACAACGCTACGTAAGTGTTGGAGAAATTCATGTCGCTGTGGAATCGTCTTGACTGATGATAGACCGTTATTGTTTCAAAAGAATGAGGTTTCACAGAGACAGTTGCCAGCCACAAAATTTATTTAATCAAACAACATGTTTCGAGGCATGTACCAGACACACTGAAGACGAAGTTGATATCTCGCAGCATGTCACCTCACTAAACAATTTGAATTATCAGCAAATTTTGTAATAGGTAGCACTCTCTGAAAAACGTTTCCAAGTTAACCCTTAATCACAAAAATTGTGAGTGGCTACAAATTTTTCTCGTAATTGTGCAGTCAGTTAAACGTGAAATTCTTCTCTATTGTCACGAACATATTACAAAAGGAAAATTACTTTTGTATAGATTCGGAACGTATACGACTTGCTGTAAATAGATATATGAGCAGCACAAAATATGTATTTAAACACATCGCTTAGGGAATAGTTATCTCGAACACCAGCGAAAAGCCTTCTGTAAAGAAACTGAGCGTGCTTCTGTCCAAAGATATCTTGTTTCCGTCAACATAAATGACAGAAGTTTAAAGATAGCAAGAGTAGGTATTTGATGGGGCTATGGGAGAGACAGTCGAATGATTAATTAGTAAAACAAGGAAATTGCTTTAGACTGCAGTTAATTGTTCTTCTTTTTGATAAAATGGCCTATTTTTCACTAAATTCCAATCAACAACTTTCTTCTCCAAGTGCGAAAATATTTTGTTGACGCCCACCTACATAGGAAGAAACGATCATCGTAATACAATATCAGAAATCGACAACAGTAGGAAATGGTTGGTGTTGGGGTTGATTTGGTGGAGGAGACCAGACAGCGAGGTCATCGGTGTAATAAGATAAATTTGTGCTCGCACGGAACGATTTAAGTGTTCGTTTCTCCGCGCGCTGTTCGAGAGTAGGACGGTAGACAAATCATTTGAAGTTGCTTCGATGAACTTTCTGCCAGACACTTAATTGTAGAGCACTCATGTAGATGTGGATGTAGGTTTAGAAACTTGTATACTAATCATCAGATCTACCCGTTTGCAAAAAAACATACGAGTACAATAAGCGAGTGGAGTAGTTTCCTAAAGAAGATTAGGCATAGGTTTCGTTTCTGACTGTGACGTGGAATTCTGCAACTGGCGTGACATCTGTATCCATATCTGTACTCTCGTACTTTATTAACTATATCATTTGCCCTCTTCCCTGTCCCAATTACGAATGGAACACCGAAGGAACGACTGTCGATAACGATCCGTTTGAGTTCTGAATTCTTATTTTCTCGTCACGGTCATTTCGCGAAATGTGCATCTAAGGAACTAAAACGCTGCCTAACTCTTCTTGAAATTCTAACAGTAAATTTCTCCACTCTGCGCGAATGTCTCTTGCAGCATCTTCCACTAAAATTTGGCGTGTAATTATTGAACTATATGAAATAAAATCCTCATAACTTCTGAACGGTTTGCTTCAGGACGTTCAAACTGCACGGTTTGCCGAGGAGCATGACGAGAATTAGTATCCTCTGTATGGTTTGGTATAGGAACGAAGCCCACTTTCATTTGGATGGGTTTGTCAATAAGCAAAATTGACGCATTTGGGGGACTGACAACCCGCATTTCGCGATCGAGAAGTCTCTTCACCCTCAACGGGTGCCTGTGGTGTACAATGTCCAATCATGGAACAATCAGTGCTTTATTCCTTGGTGGCAAGAAGACTACAGAACGGTACGTGAAGGTTTTGGAAGATGATTTCATCCTTATTATCCAAAGTGACCCCAATTTCGACAGGATGTGGTTCATACAGACGGACCCCATCGTAGCAGGAGAGTGTTTGATGTCTCGGAGGAGCTCTTTGGGAACCGTGTTCTGGCTTTGCGGTACCCAGAGGCCACTAGCATGTGCCTTGACTGACCGCTATATTCTGCGGTTCTGAACATATGCGACTCCTTTTTGTGGGGCTATATTAAAGACGTGTATCTTCCTGACATTTGCACACTTCCTAAACGAACTCATCTTTGCGTTATGGCTTTCCTATAAACGACAGTACCATTCGCAAACAGCCTCACGAGACTTCCAACATTGTCTACCGGACCTTTATGTACAGGGCGTATCATAATTAAAATGAAAAATTGAAAGTCTACAGTAACAGAAGCATAAACGTTCCACTAAACCTGGAACGCCGGCCGTGGTTGCCGAGCGGTTCTAGGTGCTTCAGTCTGGAACCGCGCGACCGCTACTGTCGCAGGTTCGAATCCTACCTCGGGCATGGACGTGTGTGATGCCCTTAGGTTAGTTAGGTTTAAGTAGTTCTAAGTTCTAAGGGACTGATGACCTCAGATAGTGCTCAGAGCCAAACCTCGAACACATAGTAATAAGGTGTCAGTGACCTGAGTATGAAGCATCTTCCTAGTTAGGACAAAAGAATCTGAAATGTAAACTTTTCGAGGAGTTTCCATCTAACGAGACTCCAATTTCAACTCCAATTTCACGCATGACTTGTGATTGGGGAATGTGGTACATGCGAGAAGGAGCTGTGGCACATTTTGCTGGTAATGCCAATGTAGTCCAAGATGGATAGCTCGAGTGGAGTCTGTTCCTTGGCCTCCAAGATCACCTGACCTCTGTGCTTTGATTTTTCTGTCTGAGATCATCTTAAAAGTGAGAAACACAAATTTTCCGTTGATACGGTAGCAGAACTAGAGCAGTGAACTGTACAGTCTTGTCAAGGTTAATGACATGGTCCAGGGGTGTTTGAAATAATTCGTAACTTATCTGCAGAGACGAATATAGTATTGTATCAGAATGCAAGGACCATAACTGGAAAACCTCCTTTAACTGGCACAAGTGTACCGGTACTTTACAACGTAACGTGCTGAAGCATTATTGTATCTTTTATCGATGCAGGACATGGGTAAAACTTGATGCGAATTAGCTGGGACTACGTTTCCAGCACATCTGTAGTAACTATTACATTATGTCATATTGAAGTCAGTGATAGTTCGTAACCACATTTCCCCAATTGTCTCGCAAACCACTCGTTTACTGACCCGTGTTCAATAGCACGTTTTTGCTTCTGCTGTCGAATACTTTCACTGTGTCAGTTCTACATGTACATCAATACTCAGCAAGTCACGAGACGGTATGTGGCAGAGGGTACTTATGGTATCGCTAAATGGTGTCCCAGTTTCAGTCCCATGTCGGTAAACCTCCGTATCAGCTCTAATATCTCGGGTTTTGTCTTAGATTAGATTAGATTAATTATTCATTCCACAGACCCATAAAAGAGGGAATCCTCCTGGGTGTGGAACATGTCAGATAAACACAATACAAAAATGTAATTAGAAAAATTTGAGTTTCATTAATTTTAATGATCCTCAGTCAATAAACAGTAAAATTATGTACATGAATTAAATTTAAACTTCTAATATTTACAGGTTTAATACTTACATCTGCTTTCATTAAATCCACCATTCAGACATTTGCTAGTTTCTTGGCTATTACTACCAAGTATTGTCAGTTAAAAACAGTCAGATTATGTACAAGATTTAATATTAAACTTCGACTATTTACAAACTTAAGACTTACACCTGCTTTCCATACATCCATCATTCACACAGTAGGTAGTTACTTGGCTGTTATAACCAAGTACTGTCAAAAATTAAAGTAATAAATTTTCGTTAAAATGGTCTACTGCACTTGTTGAGAAACTCATGGATGGAATAGAAGGAGTTGGCCACCAAAAATTCTTTTAAATTATGTTTAAATTGTGCCTTGTCTGAAACTAAACTCTTAATGGTTGCTGGTAACTTATTGAAAATATGTATTGCTGAATACTGGACTCCTTTCTGGGCAAGAGTAAGTGATTTTAAATCTTTATGTATATTGTTCTTATTCCAAATATTGATACTGTGTACTAAGCAGTTAGTTGGAAAAAGTGATGTATTATTTACAACAAACTTCATTAAGGAATAAATATACTGAGAAGCTGTGGTTAATATGCCCAATTCTTTGAATAGGTTTCGATATGATGTTACACTATGTAACCTCCCCACAAAAATAATAATAAATGAAAATTTAAATATTAATTACTAAATGTAACCTCTGAACAAAATTGGCTCTCATTTATAATCTCCGTGGAGAAATGCATTCACATTTACTGTACCCACAAAATTCTTTTCTCATTTAATGTAAGCTCGAAACAGAACAACTCCTAAACACCAAAATAATAAAAAAAAATTCAGTAACCTGGTAAATTTTATGACGACAGCAGCGCTGCGCCACGGCCCTGTACTCTAAATAAAAAACCCAAAATTCTTACCTCAATAAAAACTGTGAATATATCTGCTCTTACATAAAAAATTTTTCGGCACAGCTCCGTGCAATGTTGGCCTATGCTTTGTGATTCTTGAAAGGAATAATTATTCATTGGATAAAATCTGTAAATTGAAATGAATGCTTTTTTAAAAAAAAATTACTTTATATTATAAAAATTATTATTGGGGCATTTTTTGAAAGAAATTGGATGACAGTTAACATACATTACTAGATATGTGCAAGGCTGCTTCTTTACCTTCTATAATAATACTCATCCTCCAGAGTCCCGACCAGGGCAGACTGCCGACACGCGCAGACGCGCGCAGACTACAGCAGACTACTGAAGACTAACGCCGACTAGCGACAAGCAACAACTAACTACATACTGCTCTCTGGTCAGAGACTCTCCTATGCCTTGCCTATTGCAGGCAGTGCATACGTCGCATACCTCTTACAACTACTCATTACTCTTATTATACGCTTCTGTACTCTAAACATTTTTTCTCTGTTTGTGGAGTTACCCCAAAATATGATACCATATGACATAATGGAGTGAAAATAATCAAAATATGCCAGTTTTTTTATATTTATATTTCCTATGTCTGACATCATTTGCATTGCAAACACATACTTGTTCAGGTGCTTTAGCAGCTCGTTAGTATGTTGCTCCCAACTGAATTTATTATCAATTTGTAATACCAAGAATTTTACACTCTGAACTTCTCATATTTCCATGTCATCATATTTTATAGACACACCAGAAGGAAATCTCTTGGAAGCTCTGAACTGCATATAGTGGGTCTTTTCAAAGTTTAATGACACTGAATTGGGTATGAACCACTTATTAATGTCAGTAAAAATTTGATTAGCTGCTCTTTCTAAATTTATATCTGATTTACTATTTATTGCAATGTTTGTATCATCTGGAAATAAGCCAAACTTGGCATCTGGTAATGTAAGAGATGACAGATCATTAATTTACACAAGAAACAGTAGTGGACCTAGTATGGAACCTTGGGGAACACCACATGTAATTTCTTCCCAGTCAGATGATGTCTGATTGCCTACTGCTGAAGTGTTACATAATGACACCCTTTGTTTTCTATTAGTAAGATATGACTGAAACCACTTTACAGCACTACCAGTGACGCCATAATATTTTAATTTACTTAAAATAATGTTGTGATTCACACAGTCAAACGCCTTTGACAGGTCACAGAATATGCCAGTTGCCTCTAATTTGTTGTCCAATGAATTAAGGACATATTCGCTGTAAGTGTAAATAGCGTTCTCTGTATCAGAACCCTTAAGAAACCCAAACTGTGAATTTGGTAGTATGTTATTTACACTAAGGTGCTTAAGTAGACGCTTGAACATACCCTTTCCAAAGATTTTTGAAAAAGCTGGAAAAAGTGAGATCGGTCGGTAATTTAAGGGCATTTCTTTGTCCCCTTTCTTGTGGAGAGGTATAACTTCAGCATATTTAAGCCAGTCCGGGAATGTTCCTGTGACAAGTGATTGATTACATAAATAATAACTTTTTCTGATCATTTCGCGAGACGCGTGTGGGAGAGAGCAACATGTTGCCCACTCTTCCCGGAACGTACTCTTTCAGAATTTCAAAGCTAAGCCTCTCCGTGATGCAAAACGCATCTCTTGTAGCGTCTGCCATTGGAGTTTGTTGAACATCACTGTAACGTTCTCACGCCGACTAAACGATCCCGCGACGAAGTGCGCTGCTATTGGGTCTTCTCGGTCTCTCTTGTTAGTCCTAGCAGGTGAGTTTGCTTTTGATTGCGATATACTGGTAAGTCAAGAACAATAATAGCCCTTCGGTTACACCTGACAACACTCTTACATCCGACAATGTGGTCCCGTTAGGAACGACGCTTTTACGACAATTCGCCGGCCCGTCTGATCAAAGCGGTTCGGGCGCGCTGCGGAGCCCTCGCCGCGGGACTCACGGTCAGGATAACACGGCACGGATAACCCGCCTGTTTCTCCGCGTCCCACTTGCCAGGCGCGGGTCGGTTCGTGCAGAACACGAGTACCGGGTTCGTTGCCCGGTCGTACGCCACGACTACGATCGTCCCCAGCCACCTACTGAATCCGTTTAACTGGGATATTTTTTATCACGCCCCGCAGTGAACCCCAATTCTTCTCTTCTGCCCTACGTCCGGTGTCAAAGCCACAGAACTACTCTCAAAACACGTATAATAACGCGCCAGCGTAATGTAATCACTGTCAACAGAGAGAACTTAAGTAGCTGGTTACTTGAACTCGTAGCGTACGTCGTTTTACAGTATTTGTGGTCATGCAGAACACGATTTATTGACCTCATGCGTAACTTGTTCGACAAGTAGTCCACTGATCACGGTTTTTTTTTTTTTTTTTTTTTTTGTTACGTGAAACAGAACATCATTTTCTGCCCGTTGAAACAGATGAAGGGCTGTAGCAGACGTTAATCTTGATTATGTCCTATTTTTTTCCTAAACGATAGACTAAAACCTTTTCCTCATAAAAACGGGAAGTGGGGAAAAGTGCACACTCAAGTAAAACTTGTTATTTTGACACTTTCATGACAATAGCTTAAAACCAACTGTGTTTAAGATCGTTATAGTTTCTCTACTTCTTTGTACTAAGTGAATATGCCGGCCGGAGTGGCCGTGCGGTTCTAGGCGCTACAGTCTGGAACCGCGTGACCGCTACGGTCGTAGGTTCGAATCCTGCCTCGGGCATGGATGTGTGTGATGTCCTTAGGTTAGTTAGGTTTAAGTAGCTCTAAGTTCTAGGGGACTGATGACCACAGCAGTTAAGTCCCATAGTGCTCAGAGCCATTTGAACCATTTTTGAACTGTTGTTGTTGTTGTGGTCTTCAGTCCTGAGACTGGTTTGATGCAGCTCTCCATGCTACTCTATGCTGTGCAAGCTTCTTCATCTCCCAGTACTTACTGCAACCTACATCCTTCTGAATCTGCTTAGTGTATTCATCTCTTGGTCTCCCTCTACGATTTTTACCCTCCACGCTGCCCTCCAATACTAAATTGGTGATCCTTTGATGCCTCAGAGCATGTCCTACCACCCGATCCCTTCTTCTGGTCAAGTTGTGCCACAAACTTCTCTTCTCCCCAATCCTATTCTATACTTCCTCATTGGTTATGTGATCTACCCATTTAATCTTCAGCATTCTTCAGTAGCACCACATTTCGAAAGCTTCTATTCTCTTCTTGTCTAAATTATTTATCGTCCATGTTTCACTTCCATACATGGCCACACTCCATACAAATAATTTCAGAAAAGACTTCCTGACACTTAAATCAATACTCAATGTTAACAAATTTCTCTTCTTCAGAAACGCTTTCCTTGCCATTGCCAGTCTACATTTTATATCTTCTCTATTTCGACCATCATCAGTTATTTTGCTCCCCAAATAGCAAAACTCCTTTACAACTTTAAGTGTCTCATTTCCTAATCTAATTCCCTCAGCATCACCCGACTTAATTCGACTACATTCCATTATCCTCATTTTGCTTTTGTTGATGTTCATTTTATATCCTCCTATCAAGACACTGTCCATTCCATTCAACTGCTCTTCCAAGTCCTTTGCTGTCTCTGACAAAATTACAATGTCATCGGCGAACCTCAAAGTTTTTATTTCTTCTCCATGGATTTTAATTCCTACTCCGAATTTTTCTTTTGTTTCCTTTACTGCTTGCTCAATATACAGATTGAATAACATTTTTGAACTAAGTGAATTTAAATGGAAAAAAATACTGCAATGAAATTTAAAGCTTAAACATAACAAAGATGCGATTGCGCATAATTCCCGATTCCATGACGTGATTACTCACAGGGTGGCGAAATTGTGCGCTTGAGAACGGAAGCACATGAGTGAAAATAATCGCAACTCAAACTGTCAGAAAATGTCTTTCAAGACAGTAGAATATTGAAATGACTTTTGAACAGTGACAATGAATTTGCATCGACTTTCATTTTGGAATGTCAGCAATTTCTAATGTTCATTTCTTGCACAAGAAGTCGTCACGTGCACAGTCTTCTCGGGTGTCTCTTCTCTAGTACATGCTGCACGATTCCAAACAGAGCACCCAGTTCACCTGTACCACAGTTCTTCGCCTTCACACATGGATGCAACATAACTCGGTAGCTTCTTTACGAGGTAGGTACTGACTTCAATGCCTCAGTAAATTGGTTGCTGGAATCAGCGTCATAGACATGCCGGAAATATCTGATAGCTCAGGCGAATGTATCTGATCATTCCACCTTACCTCTGGTTTTCTGTAACTACTTTTCTGGCTGCTTGGTAATGCACTCACGTACAGTTTTTTCATTCGTGTTCTTCAACCTAGTCTCTTGTTTCATTTCACTCTTTACTGTCTCCTTTATTTCAGCTTCTACCGGTCTCTTTTCTGCGAGTGTGCGAACCTGTTCTCTTTCAGGGTACCATCATCCCGGTCTGTCAATACACACTAACGCGATTAGATTCTGTATGTTAAACTCTTATACGCTGAAGCGCCAAAGAAACTGGTATAGGCATGCGTATTCAAATACAGAGATATGAAAGCTGGCAGAATACGGCCCTGCGGTTGGCAACGCCTGCATGTCACAAGTGTCTGGCACAGTTGTTAGATGGGTTACTGCTGCGACAATGGCAGGTTATCAAGATTCAAGTGACTTTGAACGAGATATTATAAACGACGCACGAGCGAGGGGACGCGGTATCTTCGAGGTAGCGACAAAGTGGGTTTTTCCAGTACGACCGTTTCATTATTGTACCGTGAGTATCACGAATCCGGTAAAATATCAAATCTCCGACATCACTGCCGCCAGGCAAAGATGCTGCAAGAACGGGACCAACGACGTTCAACGTGACGGAAGTGCAACCCTTCCGCAAATTGCTGGAGATTTCAATGCTAGGCCATCAACAAAAGTCAGCGTGCGAACCAGTCTACGAAACATCATCGATATGGGCTTTCGGAGTCAGACATTGGACTGTTGATGACTGGAAACATGTTGCTTGGTCGGACGAGTCTCGTTTCAAATTGCAGCGAGCATGATGTGTTGGCAGAAGAGCCAACACCGTGTTGCTAGAGGAGGCCAAAATGCACGCGTTTAATCTCACGCAGACTGGCGTGACGTCTGGAACAAGGTAAAGTAATTATCCTATAAAGAAAAGAACGTAGTTGCTTGAATACTTAACTTTAATCCATAATTGGAGAACATCGCTCTTGTTGATACATGAATTATAATCTCAATATAAACTGGTAATGGCGCCTTGCTAGGTCGTAGCAAATGACGTGGCTGAAGGCTATGCTAACTATCGTCTCGGCAAATGAGAGCGTATTTGTCAGTGATCCATCTCTGTAAAAGTCGGCTGTACAACTGGGCGAGTGCTAGGACGTCTCTCTAGACCTGAAGTGTGGCGGCGCTCGGTCTGCAATCACTGACAGTGGCGACACGCGGGTCCGACGTATACCAACGGACCGCGGCCGATTTAAAGGCTACCACCTAGCAAGTGTGGTGTCTGGCGGTGACACCACAGAGCACATGGACGTGTACGGGTATGGCGACAAGCTCATGAATCCATGGACCCTGCATATCAGCAGGGGACTGATCAAGCTGATGGAAGCTGTGTAATGGTGTGGGGTGTGTGCAGTTGGAGTGATGCAGGACC